>NC_086449.1:454114497-455393694 GCF_028390025.1 Pseudophryne corroboree
ACCAGTACTAGATAGTATAAGGGATACTACACTGAAGGACATGCCCCCTTTTGAGTGGCCTCTCCCCCTTTTCCGGAGCGAGCGCACCATAGGCATGCACATAATTGCAACCTTTACTTTTCTATACACCCACTTCAAAATTTCCACTTCGACCACTGCATAGATAAATATATAGGCCCCCTGAAGGCTTAATCCAGCCCTGGTCTAGCAGTTTTCGTGCACCCTGGGTAGAATGCCTACAGCATTACAGCAGTAATCTGTCCTGAAGTTCCCACCAAGAGTCAGCTGGATGGGATGTACTAACAGTAAAATGCGATAAAACCTGTTTTCTGGGTTTTACCATATTTCCTGTATGTATTAAGACTCGATGTGTGGTTTGGGGGGGGGCAGCAGTCTGAAATTTTGCCTAGGATGTTGAGAAGCCTTGCACCGGCCCTGCCCAACCCTCTGCTATCCCGGAAATCCTGACTGAAATAGCCAGGTATGGTGAGAGCCTGAATGCTTTTCAGGACAGGATGCTCCGGGAGGTAAGCCAGATACCTGTCCGGCTCACTGAGCACAGAACCAGTGTGGAGCAAGGTGTAGCTCAACTCTGCCAAGGTCTGGCAGAGATCAGGCAGGGACAAGATCAACTCGCCTCCTCCTTCCATGAACTTGCCAATTCCATTCGGCAAGGGCTCCAGGACATCGCTGTCTCCCTTGCCCACAGTGGCAGAGAGCCAGCCACATCGGCTCCCTCCCCTCCCCCTGCCCAGGAAGAACATCCCACTGGGCAGGGCCCTCGAAGGTCGCTCCGCAGACCAAGCCAAGAAGAACATCATCAAGCGGGGGGAAAAAAGAGAAAGTGATGTCTCTCCAGATGGGCAGCACCCATGTTTTACATGTTGCCTCGATGTATTTTTTTATTTTGGCTTGTGTGGCCAGAATGTAGAACTCCCTCAAAGTGAAATGTTTTCTTTAAATTGTAGCCTGTGAGTTATTTGTGCCTACACCTGAGCCATCTTCCTCTTCCTAGCGTGCTGTGTATGTTTGTGTTTGTGTGTTTGTTCCGAAAATCTACCTCAGTTCCCCTAAAAGTTTAGTCTGGCTGGGGGTTCACTTAATTGAAAAAAACAAATTCTGGCAGAATAAGGGGTTACCATAGTACTGGGTTCTGATATGTGCATTTGCCCAATGCCATCTGCTTGCTGCTATGTCCATCTCTGTATGTGATGCTCATTTGTAGCCATGTTGTGTTGATTTTGAACTTAATTTGAAGTAAAAAAAAATTACTTTACAATAGTTTGTGTGTTTTATTAAAGGTTATGCACTCATGAAAACTGTGCCCTGTAAACTTGAACATGGCATATTGACATTTGTGGAACAAGGGAACAATCAGAATATTAAGACAAACATTGCATAGTGTAATTTTAAATCTGTATGCCTTGCACAATACTTAAATTAACATATAAAAAAAAAAATAACCAAAAAAAAACTTGGGTTACTAGGGGCAACATGCCATGGTATTAGATATGGACAGATTTTTAAAATATATATATATATTTTTTTAAATAAGTCACATTAAATGTAGGCTGCATTATGGTGCTCATGTTATTTGGTATGTACAAAGGAATATGTCTATGTTGCGAAGATTTAGCTGATGTAGTTTATTAGTTAGTTTAGTCACATTTGAGATTATAAAACAAATAATTTAAACATGCATTTAACATCAGTTAATTTTTATTGGTTCAAAAAATACAGTGTATTATTTGTGAGTGTGTCAGATTTGTTTGTGCTAACAAAACAAATATGAAGTGGTCATATAATTGCTGCTTGTATTATTTTGTAAGAGCAGTGTTTTGCAAGTAAATGCTCAACAGGTGAATTCAGTTGCTAATTAATTGCTAATTAGAGCACACACACTTGTAACAGTACTTCGCAAGTGCTGAGTAGCTGCAGACTCACTCTTCTGCTGCGTGAAGATAGCGAAAATTTGTTATGTACTTTTAACATAGGAGGCGCATTTTTGCCAAATACACGCCTACTGCTGGATGCATACTCCCACACTAGCCGCCCACTTTCACACCCATGTCGTAGGATTGCGAAGCCGTGCCTCTGCCACGCCTCCGTCACTCCCCGTTTTCATTTGTGTATTACGAGCAGTTTTCTTTGTAGTAATTCTGCACAAGTGTCGTATCGCTATGCTTGCGCATGCGTATTTCCGCTTTTGCGCATGCGCAGTTTGTGGGTTTTCTGCCGTTTGCGATGCGATGATCCGCTGTGAACAACTCGGAATGAGGGCCATAGTGCAGCATATTCCGTTGATCTTTACAATTAGAACAACAGTAATAGAACAAAACTGGGTAAAAAACAGACAGACATAGAGGTAGGAAGGCCCTGCTCACAAGCTTACAATCTATAGGGAAATAGGCATAGATACACAAGGATAGATGCTACCTATTGCATAATGGTCCACCAGATTGCTAAATTCTTAATGGGTTGTATGATGTGGCCAGCAATGTTGGCCAAGGATCAGGAGCAGAGGCGTCGGAACGGGGAGGGCTCCAGGCATGTTCCAATAGAGCGGCCGCACAGGGCGCCGCACTTTATGGCCGCCGCTATCTCTGGCCGCCATATTGGAGCCGTCCCTACAGCAACAGCAGAGACATGCACTACATGCAAAGCCTGGCCCCTGTGTAAACCACCCTCCCCGCTAACCGGTGCCGGCCCATGAGTCAACCAGAGCTTGTGGTCCGGCAGCTGAGGCTCCTGATTGGCTGCCGGACCGCATGCTTTGATTGGCTTGCGGACCGGTGCCTAGTTGAGGCTGTACACCGCCGCGGTCGCCGGAGATTGAGGGCTAGGAGAGGTACACGCTGCACTCTCCTCCCCGCCCTCAGCTATAGAGCAGCAGCAGACTCAGCAACAGAAGCGCGGGGAGCAGCACGGGGGCAGGTGGGGGAGATATCTGGCACTGGGGACATGTCTGGCACTGGGGGCATATCTGGCACTATGGGGACATATGTATCTGGCATTGGGGGCATATCAGGCACTGTGGGGACAAGTGTATCTGGCATTAGGGGCATATCTGGCACTGTGTGGGGCATATATGTATCTGGCACTATGTGGGGCATATATGTATCTGGCACTGTGGGGGCATTTATGTATCTGGCACTGTGGGGGCATATCTGGCACTTTGTGGGCATTTATGTATCTGGCACTGTGGGGGCATTTATGTATCAGGCACTGTGGGGACATATCTGGCACTGTGTGGGCATTTATGTATCTGGCACTGTGGGGGCATTTATGTATCTGACACTGTGGGGACATATCTGGCACTGTGTGGGCATTTATGTATCTGGCACTGTTGGGGGCATTTATGTATCTGGCACTGTGGAGGCACTTATGTATCTTGCACTGTGGGGACATATCTGGCACTGTGTGGGCATTTATGTATCTGGCACTGTTGGGGGCATTTATGTATCTGGAGCTGTGTGGGCATTTATGTATCTGGCACTGTGGGGACATATCTGGCACTGTGGGGCATTTATGTATCTGGCACTGTGGGGCATATCTGGCACTGTGGGGGCATTTGTGTATCAGGCACTGTGGGGGCATATCTGGCACTGTGGGGGCATATCTGGCACTGTGGGGGCATTTATGTATCTGGCACTGTGGGGGGCATTTATGTATCTGGCACTGTGGGGGCATTTATGTATCTGGCACTGTGGAGGCATATCTAACACTGGGGGCATTTATGTATCTGGCACTGTGGGGGCATTTATGTATCTGGCACTGGGGGCATTTATGTATCTGGCACTGTGGGGGCATTTATGTATCTGGCACTGTGGATGCATATCTGCACTGTGGGGGCATTTATGTATCTGGCACTGTGGGGGCATATCTGGCACTGTGTGGCCATTTATGTATCTGGCACTGCTGGGGGGCATATCACGTGTAGCTGGCACTGCTGGGGGGCTTGTCACATGTAGCTGGCACTGCTGGGGGGCATGTCACATGTAGTTGGCACTGCTGGGGGGCATGTCACGTGTAGCTGGCACTGCTGGGGGGCATGTCACGTGTAGCTGGCACTGCTGGGGGGCATGTCACGTGTAGCTGGTACTGCTGGGGGGCATGTCATGAGTAGCTGGCATGGCTGGGGAGCATATCATGTAGTGTTCCCGCTAGGCATCTGTGGCTAGGCAATGTATCTCAGTGCTCTACCTAGTGCAATGTGTCTCAGTGCTCTACCTGGCGCAATGTGTCTCAGTGCCCTATCTGGTGCAATGTGTCTCAGTGCTCTACCTGGCGCAATGTGTCTCAGTGCTCTACCTGACGCAATGTGTCTCAGTGCTGTGTCTAACGTGGTGTGCCTGGCGCAAAGTGTCTAACGTGCTGTGCCTGGCGTAAAGTGTATAGGAGGTTCTACCTGGTGCAATGTGTATTAGCTGCACTACTGTGTGGTGTAATGTGAATTGGCACTATTATGTGGCTACGCACCTTCCCCACGAAGCAACGCCCCTAAATTTTTGTAGGTATGGGGACAACAAGCATTACAGTATGTACATCACTTTGCCCTCCTAACTTAAAAATGTACCCTCCCTGTGATCAGCACCCTGCCCTAAAAAGTGAACACTATCATGTGTAGCTGGCACTGCTGGGGGGCATAATGTTTGTAGCTGGCACTGCTGGGGTCATGTCATGTGTAGCTGGCACTGCTGGGGGGCATGTCATGTGTAGCTGACACTGCTGCGTGGCATGTCATGTGTAGCTGGCACTGCTGCGGGGCATGTCATGTGTAGCTGGCACTGCTGAGGGGCATATCATGTCTATCTGGCACTGCACATTATGTGTATCTGACACTATACTGGAGACTTGGGCCCTCATTCCGAGTTGATCGCTCGCTAGCTGCTTTTAGCAGCATTGCACACGTTAGGCCGCCGCCCTCTGGGAGTGTATTTTAGGTTAGCAGAAGTGCGAACGAAAGATTTGCAGAATTGCTACTAAAAAATTTCATGCCGTTTCTGAGTAGCTCCAGACCTACTCCTATCTTGCGATGACTGCAGTCTGTTTAGTTCCTGGTTTGACGTCACAAACACGCCCTGCGTTCGGCCAGCCACTCCCCCGTTTCTCCAGCCACTCCTGTGTTTTTACCTGGCACGCCTGCGTTTTTAGCACACTCCCTGAAAACGCAGAGTTGCCGCCCAGAAACACCCACTTCCTGTCAATCATACTACGAACACTCGAGCGACTGAAAAACGTTGCTCGAGCTTGGATAAAACTACAAAGTTTTGTGTGAAAGTACTTAGCGCATGCGCGCTGCGTACCATGCGCATGTGCAGAATTGCAGTTTTTTCACTTGATCGCTGCGCTACGAAAAACGGCAGCGAGCGATCAACTCGGAATGACCACCATTGTGTGTAAGGAATACTACTGTGGCTGCTATGTGTAAGGCTGCTAATTGTGGGCGTAGAGGGGGTGTGAAAATATATTTATTTATAGTTTGATGATATGAAGTTACGAGGCCACGCCCACTTTTCCAGGAGGCCAAGCCCACTTTTCCAGGAACGCGAGTGCCTTCGGCGCTAATAGGGAGGGGTGGGTGCTTTTAAATTTTCTCGTTAAGGGTGCTAGTAGGCCTGGAGCCGGCCCTGGGCAAGGGGGCAGCTCGCCTCCCCCAAACATGAGAGGCGCTGCTGCCAATGTGCAGGAGGAGCAATGTGCGGTCAGTTGAAAGACCGCACATCACAACCTCCGTGCAATGCAGGGACTGAGCAGTGGCAGCAATATGTGGCTCTACAGCCCCTCCATTCTGCTCCCCCAGCATCAGAGCACTGCTGTTTAGGGGGCTTGGCCTAATGCTGGGAAGCCCCACTCCCATGAGAGACCTGTAGCTGTGCTGTTCAGGTAATGTCTCTCTCTCCCTGGCACTGTGTCTTTCTCCCTGACACCCTCTTTCTCTCTCCCACTCTTCTCTCTCTCTCTCACTCTCTCTCTCTCTCTCTCTGTATCTCTGTCTTTCTTTCCCTGACTCTTTTGCAACCCTGTCTTTCTCTCTCTCCCTCTGACAGGGTTTGGATTCATTTGCCAGTGGCTGGGGGGGTGGCTAAACCTAACCCCTCTCCCCACAGTGCAGTGACACGGGCAGGGGGTTATGTGTGGGTGCGGGAGTCGATGTGTGGTGGTGGGGGTTTGCAGAGAGATATATCCTCCCCACTACGCTGCCTCCTTTTTGTTCCAGTAGTACTGCCTCCTCCTCCCTGGTGGCTCCGCCCCCAGGGGCACTAAAAATAGGATCTTTCCTGCCCCCCTCCCCCCTCCCCTAACCTATAGATGTTCTGAATCCCCTGGTAAGGAGGGTGTGAGAGTAAAGAAAGACAAAATATGTGATGTTACTTATGTGGACTGTATAGAGAGGATGTAATTAGATAGGGAAGCATTGAGGGTTATGTGGGTGGGTCTAGAATTTGATAGGCTTGTCTGAAGAGGTGAGTTTTCAGGGAACGTTTAAAGGTTTGCAGAATAGAGGTGAGTTTTATAGTGTGTGGGTGGGCATTCCACAGAGTGGGTGAAGCGTGCATAAATTCCTGTAATTTTGAGTGGGAACAAGTAATACGTGTGGATGACAAACGCAGATCTTCTGCAGAGAGGAAAGGTCGGGTAGGGAGATATTTTGCAATGAGTAAAAATGTATGTTGGTGCAGTTTGGTTAATAGCCTTGTATGTCAGTAAAAGTATTTTATATTTAATACAGTAGAATACCGTATTTATGTTTCAGGACCTGCAGGGTTGTCTTCTAGTTGTGTGGATTCTAATTTCCATAATGCTTTGCTCCACTCCAGTCCAATTTATAGTTAACTATACCACTCCATCCACTTCTCTTATCTCTGGTGAGGTGTCACAGGTGTGGCAGTAAACAGGTCCTAATATTGCAATGTATGGTAGATTACATGTCCAGTACAGCCACAGTGTAGAATAGAGTCTCATGAAGAGTTAGACAGTAAATTGTTACCCAAGGTGAGACAGAGGGTGTGAAGGAGGTTTATTTGTTTAGTATTAAACTAGCAATAAATGCCCTTAGCATGCGATAAGTGCTAGGATAATACATAGGTCTGCTGCATTTTGTGAGACCTATGTATTTTTGCGCAAAAAACAGGTTCATAGGGAGTCAATTTTTTTTTTAAAAACACCCATTTTTCGTGTCCACAGCACTATCGCAGGTAATTAGATACCCCCTAATTATCTAATAGAAATGTATAAGATACTTCATTATTGTAATGAATGTAAACATGCTATATGCATCAGTATGATTACATATTTTGTGTGTCTATAAGTGTGAAAAGACGTCAGTGAGTATTCATGTCAGTGTGCCAGTTCTGTTTCTTTGTCACAATGCGGCCAAAAAATTATATAGTCAGTGATAGCGGATCATATTTAAGTTTGCCGGGAACATTGTCAACAGAATGAATAGTCAAGTGTCGTTTAGTATGTTTTATAAGATACAGTATGTTACCGTACTGTTCTCTTTAAAGCATTGTGCCTTCTTATAAAATGTCACAATGCTCTTTGCTTAATTCTCAGAAAGGAGATCAAAGCTAGTTGTTCTGATTTTAATGTGCCTGTTCACACTGTGTTCTTTCTGTTCCATCTCCACTACACTGAGCACAACCTAATCCATTTACCAAGGAAATAAAATAGAACATATATGACATTCATTTGCTTGATCATGCAAAACCCAGCTGCCAGAATATTAATGTTTGCAATGCATATGATTTTTGTTAACACTTTTAAAGTGTACTGGTTTTTTTGCCACTAATTAATAAATTATTCTTTAATAGCACAGAATATAGATACTTTGAACCTGTAACAAAAACAATAAAATGTACTTTATTTACAAATATGTTTTAAACCTGGGCTGAACAGTATTAAACTGAATATCATTAAATTACAGTTGTAGAAAATTACAATTTCATCTATTCCTTTTGGTTGTGGTGACATAAAGTGAATTTGCAATACTGTCTGTTGTGGAATGAATAATAAATACATCATCAAAGTGAGTCTTCTTTATCACTGGAGACTTTTGCTGCAGACTATGTAAGCAACATCATTTGATTAATCGGTATGCAGTTAGCATACTCCTCATCATGATCCCAGCTGTCACAATGCCGACGCCGGGATCCCGACGGGGGCACCATACCGCCTCCAGTGTACCTGCGAGGTAGGTGATTCCCCCACTATGGGTGTCCATGACACCCATAGAGGGAGAATAGAATCTGTGGCAAGCCCACAGCATGGCAAGTGCAGCGAGCGCTAGCCCCCCTGCCGGCATTCAACTGCTCGAGATGCCGATGTCGGTATACTGACATTTGGCATCCCGTGTGGCGGTAACACATACCGAACCCTTTATTTGGCACAATCAATATGTTCATCCAGAATAATTTTGTGTTTACATTTCTCTCAATTAAGAGGAAAAAAGGAAACTTATTAATTGTTATAAGAGCAATCCATGCATCAGTTGACCAATTGCTCTGATTAATCGGCTTCAGTAAGTGTTACCTCCGCAAGGGAATGCCGAATATAAATATACCTCAAGCATGGAGGAAATGGTATTTAACTTCACGTATCCCAGACACCACACAGCTCATGTGATGCACAAGGCTCCTCCCCTTTCAGGGAGCATGTCTTTCAGGCGATGGCTGAGCCAAGGTAATTAGCTGAAACAGAGTTTTCTGGACAGCACAGCTTATTTCAGCACGGTGTTTGAGCCATGAAGCACTTAAAATAACCCCCTTTTGGTAGAAATACTGGTTCCAGGTGCCAACTAAGAAAGACGGACCTGGGGCATTGCCTCCTTTGCCATCTGGCGGTAAAGGCTATTTTAGCCACCAGAGATCTAGTTAAAATGAAAAGTACTATGCAGCTTATCATACTGCCATTATCACTTCTACCCAGGGCTGCCATCAGAAATTGCGGGGCCCGGGACTGACAAAATAGGCAGCCCCACCCTTGTGTGTGTGTGTGTGTGTGTGTGTGTGTGTGTGTGTGTGTGTATTATAAACACACAAATGCATGCACACATAATACATGTGCCGCTGTCGGGAGGGCCCAGGATGCTGCTGCTGCTTGCCCGTCTCCATCCCCGCTGCTCTGCTGCTCTCCTCCGTCCTCCTGCAGGGGTGGTAGTCATGTGACCGCCGGTCGGCTGACCGACAGTCACATGACCTCCTCCGTGAGCCCGATGGCTCACTATCCCGATGGTCGGCATGCCGACCAACAGGGACTATTTCCACTCGTGGGTGTCCACGACACCCATAGAGTGGGAATACAACCCGTGGCGACCGCAGGTTGCCACCGAGCCCGCAGCGTGGTGAGCGCAGCGAGCCCCTCCCCGCCGGGATCCCGGCGTCGGTATGCTGCCGGGATCCCGGAGTCGGTAAGGTGACCGGCGGTCAGGAGACCGCCGGTCACCCGTACTACACCCCTCCTGCAGCTGTATTAAAAACATCCCTCCCAAAATGGCCACCGCCTCAAAGGAGACAGTTATTCAAGATACTAGAGGGCTCCTCTAGTATCTTGAATAACTGTCTCCTCTGTGGTGGTGGCCATTTTGGGAGGGAAGTTTTCAATACAGAGCTGCTGGAGGGTCGGAGGACAGCGGCAGAACAGCGGGGATAACCGCGGAATGGCGGGGGGGGGGGGGGGGTGCAGCTGCATGAGCATCATGGGCTCTCCTCTGGGCCCGGGACAGCTGTGCCCCCAGCACCCCCCTGATGGCGGTCCTGCTTCTACCCATCATCTTTTTCTTTTCTTTCTCATAAAACCAATAAAGCTTTGCAGGCCATAGTTTTCACAAACAACTACAGTATAATACTTTACTATTTCATTACCAATTTTAACGAAAGACAAACCCAAGCACTTCAGTTCTGTAGTTATTAAAAAAATATATTTTTTTGCCCAATTACTGTATTTAGCACGGATTGTAAAATACAAAAACCGTTACAGTCATATAATAAGTCATCTTAAAGAGAAAACATAACCACTGGTACATATAATCTTATTTACATGCAATATATTTTTACCTATTCAAACAAAAATGCATTTAAAGGTATGTCACATACACCCACCTTCACTCGGCAACCAGTGCGAATGAGTGGCATAGGGTACCATCTTTTTCTTTAAAGTTCCCATCTTAGTTCTGTGTACTCGAGATCCTGGGCTGCGACTTTCACATACAGATATTAGTTTAAAATACAAAGGGGTTTATTCATGAAGCAGTGAAAAGTGTGGAGAAGTGAGCCAGTGGAGAAGTTTCCCATGGGAACCAATCAGCATTGAAGTAACATTTATAATTTGCATACTATACAATTGTATGGAGTATCTAAATGGTTGCCATGGGCAACTTCTCCACTGGCTCACTTTTACACTCTTTTCACTGCTTCACGAATAGACCCCAAAGTCACAGATGAAGCACAATGAAACTTGGCATCAGAAAAAGGTGCAGCTGATGCTTTATAGCACTTTGTATACAGACTCAACTCATTCACACCCAGATGTACACATGTTGCTCTTCAAATTGATCAGTGTAAGTTAGCAAAGTACTCTTATCATTTCCAGCTGTTTTATTTCTGTAAATAAGATGCACAGTAAGATGCAGAAAAAGATGCTCGGCATGGCAGACTTGCCCGGGAGCTGATGCATTGAGAGGGTCTGTTTGTCAGACCTCAGTTTCTTGAAGGGTATCAAACTCCATCTTCAAGATATCTTACTCCTGTTACTTTTTCTTCTTGGGTATTTTCTTCAGAAGAAGAAGACAGAAGAGCATATCAGAGAATCTATCTCTTGGGAACATATGATTCCGACACATCCTATTCCTCTGTCACTGAGCCTGTTTCTGAGTCATGTGCAATCTGCATGCAATGCCAATGTTCATGTATTTGAGCGATTATTTGCAACTTTTTTCTGAAAACCCAGCACAACACAGGAATTACACACAAAGGTGCTCTTGCGATCAGGACTAATGGTATCAGAAAACTGGCAGAATAGTGATGGGCACTCCTGGGCAGAACCTGGGAGGTGGGCACTAGTACATGCAAAATGGGCACTAAAGTGGGAGTCTCAATCCTTGCACATTAGACTGCTTAGATGTATAAAGTCGCTGGATGGCGACCGCCAAAAGACTGTGTTGGATTTTGTTTGCAACTCTGAATCAACCCCACTGCCCCATTCACTTTTCTTTGCAGGAGTTTCACTGCTACTATCGCGTAAGGAAGAAATAAAAGGAGTGAGATATTTTGAAGATGGAGCAAGATACCCTTCAAGAAAAATCTTATTCTGGTGAGTATGCAATCTTATGTGGTTCCTGTATTTGGAAGAATTCATTTGAATTAAAAGAACAGTTAGACTTCATAATAATTTTAGTTTGAACAGTTTTATTGTCATCATCGCAGTGCCAAGATTCCAACATTGAATTTGTTCTACTCTCCCTAATTATATACTCATCTTTCTCCTCCCTCTTTGCATCAAAGATCCATGAGCAGATTGTCTACAACCACCTTATCACCTTTCTTTGCTCACACTGCTTGACCCAATTCAGTCTAATTTTCATCCTCTCCACTCTAGAGAAACTGACCTTACTAAAACAGTAATTACCTTTTTGCTGCCAAAGCCAAGAGCCACTTACCTTTTGCAAATGCGGGTCAGTTGTAAATCCGTTCACAACTTACTCACCATCTAATAATTTTTCCAGTCTGTGGGCAATATTTACTAATATTCGTGTTTGAGTCGGTTTGTGTAGTGTTTAAACTCGTTTTGTATCGGGTGCATTTTCATGCAACTTTTTGAATCCATGGGGGGTCATTCCGAGTTGTTCGCTCGCAAGCGGATTTTAGCAGATTTGATCATGCTAAGCCGCCGCCTACTGGGAGTGAATCTTAGCATCTTAAAATAGCGTACGATGTAATCGCAATATTGCGATTACACACCTCGTAGCAGTTTCTGAGTAGCTCCAGACTTACTCGGCATCTGCGATCAGTTCAGTGCTTGTCGTTCCTGGTTTGACGTCACAAACACACCCAGCGTTCGCCCAGACACTCCCCCGTTTCTCCAGCCACTCCCGCGTTTTTTCCGGAAACGGTAGCGTTTTTTCCCACACGCCCATAAAACGGCCTGTTTCCGCCCAGTAACACCCATTTCCTGTCAATCACATTACGATCGCCAGAACGATGAAAAAGCCGTGAGTAAAATTCCTAACTGCATAGCAAATTTACTTGGCGCAGTCGCAGTGCGGACATTGCGCATGCGCATTAAGCGGAAAATCGCTGCGATGCGAAGATTTTTAACGAGCGAACAACTCGGAATGACCCCCCATATACGCAAAGTTACAAAGCAGTCGACTTTATTGTTTTTTCGTGTTTTCCGATGTCGATGCCAGTCGTTTTTTTTTGGCACATTTACGGCCGTCATTGTCGTTTGCGTACGTGTTTTTGTTGTATTTGCTGTTTTTTTTCCTAAGTTAAACGCGGCAGGGTTTGTTTTTTCCCGCGGCCGCATTTTCACTTTCAGTTTCGATTTTCATCCCGGTTCGTGATTGGTTGTGTTTCAGATGGTAGGAGTGTCTGTGCGCAACCATATAAATACGCCCCAAACCGCACCTCGTGGGTTTAGTTAGTGGTGAGGAGGAGGGAGGTTGTGCTGTGGAGGTAGGTGAATTTGTGGTTTGAAGAGGAGTGGTGGTAGTGATTTCTGAGTGTGGTATTGTGTTTGAAAGTTGTCTTGTCATTCTTGTTGTCTTGTATTTTGTGGTTTGTCTGATTTTTAGTCCAAGTTATTTTTCTTTATAGTCCCTTGTCAGTGTGTGTGTGTGTGTGTGTGTGTGTGTGTGTGTGTGTGTGTGTGTGTGTGAGTGAGTTGTGTAGTGGTAGTGGAGGAGTGTGTTGTTTGTCTTTTTTTTCCCTGTGTTAACTGTTTAGATACACAATTATGTGTGACTCAGAGGTGGAGGGTGTGAGTGAGGGGGAGGAGGTTGGTCAGGTGGAGGAGGTGAGTGTTAGTGAGGTTAGTGAGGTGGAGGAGGTGGGTGAGGTTGCTGCAGCAGCCTCAAGTGATAGTGACAGACAGAGTGCTCCGCAGCCACGCACCACTACTAAGACTGGGCGGAATGTTAAGTTTAGTTTTGCTGAAAATGTGGCATTGGTGCGTGAGCTGATGAAGTATCAGAGGCAGCTATTTGGCCCTGAGTCCACCAAGGTGCCAACACGGAGGAAGACGGTGTTGTGGGCGAAAGTAGTTGCTGCTGTCAATAGTGAGGGGGTGGTCAAGCGGATGGAGGACACGTGCCGCAAACGGTACTATGACATAAAGCGACGTGTCAAGTCCAAAATGGCCAAGGAGGCCAGGTCGGCTCGGAAAACCGGTGGTGGGCAGCCCTATATTGCAAGTTATCTGGAGTATGAGGAGCCCATGCGGAGTGTAATCCCTCCAGAAGTTGTCTCTGCAACCCGTCCGGGATTCAGATAGGCCCAGAAAGAATGGTGAGCATGTGTATTTGCATTTTTTTTTTTATTATTATTTTTTTTTTTTGTAATGTGTGTCATGTGACGTTGCATATTACTCCCATCTTCAAGTGTGTGTCAGCAAATACATTGTTTTGGTTAATGTTTTATATAAAAGTCAATGTAACATCTTACTTGTTTTTCATGTGTTTTTCAGGCAGATTTTTTGCATGTGTAGTTTGGACTTGGTGTGTCTCTGAATTGTCCTGCAATAATGTTTTCCTTTTGGTTTTTTTATATTAAAAAATTGTGACTATGTTTTATATTTAAGTGATCCATGTGGTTTTTTTTTTTTAAAAAGTGGTTGTGATGTTAGAGGCTGGAGTACTGGAAAGTGGTTTGGAAACCACTTATATGTGTAATGTCATCTTTAGATAATGTTAATTATTTAATTTAAAAAACAATATTTTTTGTTGTTGTTTTTTGCTTGTATTTGTACCGTGACACCACACTGCAGTGTTTTTTTTTAGAAATTGCTGCATTTTGTTTTTGCTCATACAGTGGTAATGTGTCTTTGGAGTGCCACATCACAGAGCAAATTAGATATTGCATCTGTAATATTTTTCCTTACAATACAAAATGAAGTTTTTTTTTTTTTTTTTAAACCTTTCCTTGAACTTGTGGCCTATGTCAGTGTCCTGTACATGTTTTCCTGTGTTGATGTTGCCATAGTGCATATGTGTTTTGGTCATTGTTTTTTTTTCTGGTCCTTATGTTTGTTTTAATTAAAAACCAAGCATTTCTACAAGAATAAATGTTTATAAACATAATGGGTGGATGTATACACAATAGCATGATTTTTTAATATAATTTATTTTATACAGTGTCTGAAAAAAGCAGCACTCCTCGTCGGCCAGTAACTCCTATCACATCTGATGATGATGATGCTGCGGAAGCAGGTAAAGTGTCCATTGTAGTATAGGGTATGCTTGTAAAGGAATGGGCATAACAAAATTGCACTTTCATTAAAAGGTCCATCAAAAGAAGTATGGAGCAGCAGAAGTTGCACTTCTGTAAGACATCACCACAAAAAACCTGTGCCCGAAAAGAAAGCAAGGTCGTATGTCCCGGCACAAACACAGCAGGCTACCCCGCCATAAAGATTATCGTCCGTATGTTCTGTACCCCCACTCCAAATTTTGGACACACCTCCAAGACGTCATCCACACTCCCCTCATCTTGATTGTGAGTATCAAACTGAAAAATATGTGAAAAATGTCAGAACATAATCAAAATCAGTCCTAACCGCATTAAGTCAAAACACATCCAAAAGTAAAATACTTACCGCAGTAAATAAAAGCTGAAATGGAATCCAAACTAAATGGCCTTGTCCACATCCAGTAAAGATATGTATGTCCACTTGAGCCATACAGTATGACATTGGGTATAAGATGCTGCAACAAAAAAGCATGTTGGATTGTTTGCAAAAAGTAAGGTTGTTTTTCCAAAAATCACATGTGTGCTTGAGGTAACATTGCAAAAAATACATATAAAAACATTACTATGTTTGTTTGAACAAAGCTATAAGGTAACACATTATGTATTCCAATGTTTTTTTATGGTGGAGTATGTGTGAGCTACAATAAAACTAAAGTGTTTGCTTTCACAATTAAGTAACCAGACACATTTGCCTCAAACAGGCATATGTATGTATTTAAGCAATGAGTGATGATGTTGCTAGCCAGAATAGTTGAAAGCAACAGTGAATGACATGTGTTCCATGTGTAGTGTTTTTTTAACATTTCACAAACATATGGCTAGCTAACGGAGATTTGTTTATCATTTCAGCTTCGAGTCCTGGGAACAGCATCCCTCCGCAACAACACCAACACAGTGACATGGAGGAGACAAACATCTTAGAAATGCACCCATTAATGCAAGGAATGAGCCCCCCAGCACCTGTGAGTACACCACCACAGCAAAGCACACCACCACCACAACACAGCCCAACAACACCAGGAACACAAGGCCCTGATCAGGTGTTTTGGACTATTTGGGCTAGACAGCAGGCCACTAATGAAGATTGTCTGCGTAAGCAGACACAAATGTTTGCAAGCCTACCATCTCACCTCAGAAGAATATCAAGAAATCTGAGTAGACAAAATGAGCAAACAACCAGAATAGGCAATACCATGGAACTCATGCGTACAGACATTCCACAGGTCATGGGCAACTTACAGCGCATAATGGAAGAACAGCACAGACAACAGCAAAGTTATATAAGCATTTTTCAAAACAATCAAAAGATTAATGAAAGTTTATTCCGAATAGTAGACAATCAAAATGCTGCTACACGTGAACTCAATGCCACCCTCACTAACCTGAATGAAACACTCAGATGCATGCACCAACAGCAAACAAGCAGCAATTCTGGTACGACTACTCCAAATATCACGCCAGTCTCATCACCTCCAAGACGGTCCACCAGAGCACGACAACATGACAGTGCTAAAGGCAAAGGGCAGGACAAGCAGCCACCCAAAAAAAGGGAAAAAAAAACAAGTTAGACATTTGTGATAAGTAACTCAAAATAGTTAGCAAGTGTTTTTGTTGCTTAAAAAATTTATCACTTAGTTCCTTGACCCTTTTTTCAACATCATTAATTATAAGTGGGCCAAAAAAAACATAAATTTAGTACGCACATTTATTCATTATAATTTTTTATGGTATTGGAGGATGGAAATGTTGATGGAGCCACACACACATGTTAGCAGGAAGTAAACTGACCACTTGATTTTTTTCTAATCATTACTCTTTCTAGATTCCAATCATTCTCTTTGCCTGCAGACAATCCAAATTACAATGTTAATGATACATATCTTAGCTATCTTATCTATACAACATTACAAGAAGAACACAATTGAGTTGCGTAAAAAGCTTGTAATATGTTGCCTTTGTTTTGTTTGTAAAACATTGTCCAAATGAATGTCAGTATTGTTGGGACATGTTTGTGTGTGTTAAAAATTATTAAGCATGTTTTTACACATGATGTTGAAACAAACAAATATGTACTTTTACAACAAAAAAACAAAACTGTGTATAATAATGTATATGTGTGGCAAACTGTGTATTTACTTACACATCATCAAGTTTACAGCATCAAACATTAGGAAATTTGTCCTGATTACAGTAAGTTTGTGAGTCTTAAATATGATGGTGCATCACACATAGGGACACATGTATTCCTCGAGGCTAACATATTATATGTTGAGGAGTGCTTTTTGGGAACACAGGTTCTCAAACTCGGCCCTCAGAAACCCACACAGTGCATGTTTTGCAGGTCTACTCACAGAATCACAAATTACATAATTAGCTCCACCTGTGAACCTTTTAACATATGTCTGTGAGTAATTCATACACCTATGCTTCTACTGGGTTAAGAGAAAAACATGCACTGTGTGTGGTCCTGAGAGCCGAGTTTGTGAACCTGTGCATTAGGACGTTACACACAATGATAAAGTGAAATACTACATGGATGATGTGGCCTTGTAAGAAATTAGCACTGCAAGTTTTCGATCACTTATCCAGACTTAATGCATGCCACTCTTCATCTGTTGTTTTGAGATTAAAAATACACACAATACACATGCGACATTTGTTTTATTTATATAGCGAGGGTATGTTTGTATGTGTCAAGGAGACAGACACATTCTGAGTAATGGATTTTGGTAAAAAAGGCAAAACATCTATTTATGAATACACAACAAATGAAATAAGCAAACCAAGCTTACCTTAGAAATAGCGATTGATGATCTGTTGCCTAACCTGCCTCCCTACATCAGTACTCCAAGTATCACCAGATGTCTCTAATTCCTCTGCTTGCTGGCTGCTTTCTTCCTCCTCCTCATCCTCCTCATCAACATGTGGCAGATGTTGTTGCAAACACATGTTATGAAGAAAGCAGCAGCAGAACACAATTTGAGTCACCTTGGAGGGACTATACAACAAAAGGCCACCAGACTTATCCAGACACCGAAACCTAGATTTCAGCACACCAAAACATCTTTCTATCACATTCCGCATGGACTTATGTGCATTATTGTAATTGTGTTCAGCAGGGGTATCAGGTCGGGACAATGGAGTTAGAAGCCAAGAGAAACAGCCATATCCTCCATCACCTAAAAGACAGATATAGTAACGTGATTCATGTTAAGATACAGCAACACATAAGTAACACACTGTGGGGCAGATGTATTAACCTGTAGAAGGCATAAGGAAGTGAAAAACCAGTGATATGTGCAAGGTAATAAAGGCAGCAGACAATCTGTTCCTAAATGTTAATTTACATATTGGAGCAGATTGGCTGGTGCCTTTATCACCTTGCACAGATCACTGGTTTCTCACTTCCTTATGCCTTCTACAGGTTAATACATCTGCACCTGTATTTGGACAAAGTATACGCAGGCCTACACATATCAAATTACATACCCAGCAGCCATCCATCTGGCATTTGTCCGTCCTCAAACTTATCAAAGAGGGATGACTGACTGAGGATGAAGGAGTCATGGCAGCCCCCAGGGTAACCAGCAACAACACTCATTATTTTGAGATTTGCATCACAAACCACCTGCCCATTTGTGGAGTGTTGAAAATGGCGGTTAGTATATATGTGCTGCCTGCCCCTAGGTGGTCTCAGCTGAATGTGTGTGCAATCTATGGCTCCAAGCACATTGGGCATGCCAGCCAGCTCATAGAAATCTACCCTGACGGCATGCCACTGAGACTCCTGGGTAGGGAAGCAGATTGAGGCCTCGATGTGGGGCTGCAAAACAGCCAACACCTGTGTGAACATTTTAAAGAACAATAAACATGAGATTTTAGGACAGAACTGGCCACCGAGAAATTAAAACAAACACAAAACAGAAGAGGTCGTTAGGTATACATCACCTGCTTTTAGCAGCTTTGCACACGCTAAGCCACCGCCTACTGGGAGTGAATCTTAGCTTATCAAAATTGCGAACGAAAGATTAGCAAAATTGCGAATAGACACTTCTTTGCAGTTTCTGAGTAGCTCCACACTTACTCGGCAACTGCGATCAGTTCAGTGCTTGTCGTTCCTGGTTTGACGTCACAAACACACCCAGCGTTCGCCCAGACACTCCTCCGTTTCTCCAGCCACTCCCGCGTTTTTCCCAGAAACGGTAGCGTTTTTTCGCACACACCCATAAAACGGCCAGTTTCCGCCCAGAAACACCCACTTCCTGTCAATCATATTACAATCACCAGAACGAAGAAAAAACCTTGTAATGCCGTGAGTAAAATACCTAACTGCATAGCAAATTTACTTGGCGCAGTCGCACTGCGGGCATTGCGCATGCGCATTAGCGACTAATCGCTCCGTTGCAAGAAAAAATAACGAGCGAACAACTCGGAATGACCCCCAATGCGTTCAAGTTTAAACACCCCCTGAAAAAACGAGGCCTGCGCAGCCTCCGCGGAACCTGTACAACCTGCTGACCATGTTCAGTTTCTTGGCCCTGGGTACTTACAGGCTGATGTCTGAGTCTGAGGAATCCCACAGCACACAAAAGATCACTGGCCCACAGTCCTGCTGCCATTTCTGAGTGTAGGTGTATTGAAATGGGCCTAACATCCTTTTATAGGCATCCTAATTCAGGTGTGAGTGATTTTTTATTTGCAACACATGTAAACACGACTGAAAAAAGCAGGTCTATTTTTTTGCCGCTTTTTTTAACGAATCGCAAAAAAATACGACCGAATTTGAGCACTCAGGGACTAACACCCAAATACGAATGAATAGTGAATTCCCGTATTCTATGAAATAACAGCCGCGTTTGACCAATGGTCTATTCATTCGTATTTCGGAACGTTGTCATTCAAACCATTACGAATAGACCAGACACTGCCGAGATTGGTGCTTAGTGAATTCCCGGATTGGGACTTAGAAAAAAAAAACACAAATCGGTCAAACTCGGATTTTTAGTAAATACTGGCCTGTGTGTAGCCCAGGACTTACTCCTACAGTGCAAAATAAACAGGCTGATCTGGCCGGAGCTGACGTCACACACCCTCCCTGAAAACGCTTGAGAGCGCCTGCGTTTTTCCTGACACTCCCAGAAAACAGCCAGTTACCACCCCCAAACGTTTGCTTCCTGTCAATCAATCTGCGTACGCTTAGCGATCAAAAAAGACGCAGGATTTTTTCTCAGTTTGGCCTCACGCCTGCACATTACGATCCGTACGCATGCCCAGTCATTCGATAATTGGCCTCTTTGCGATCTCGCACAACAGTGATCAGGTCTGAATTAAGCCCAATAAGTGTACTTTAGTGCCTTTGTTAAAGTTTTAAGGTGACTGGCCTGTTATCGTCAGTCCACATATTGTTGTCATTCAATGATGCCATTTGTTTGTCTATTGCTGATATCCATTCTTCTCAGTCATCACTTAACTTTGCTTCTTGGATATTATGGGGTTCACAGAAGGTGCAATTTGCAAACTGCTCATAATGGTGTTACTGTATATTTGCTAAAGGTTGATTTTGTACATTTCCACTAGTTTTTCGTCAATTTAGAAAATCAAAGATTTTCAGAAAAAAATTTAAAATCTGATCATCAGAAAAACATTGTTACTTAACTTAATGCAAATTGGAGATTTACTAACAGTCGATTTGTAAAATCGAAAAAAAAATCGACCAATCAACAGACTAATAAATTACATTCTATTGCCTAAACCTTTA
This sequence comes from Pseudophryne corroboree, assembly GCF_028390025.1. NCBI lineage: Eukaryota > Metazoa > Chordata > Amphibia > Anura > Myobatrachidae > Pseudophryne > Pseudophryne corroboree. Next base: position 454,134,724 of record NC_086449.1, read on the forward strand.
TTAAGATGCATGTTTTGCATCTGAGTGATTATGGGTAGATTGCGCATGCATATGCTTCTAATAGCGATGCCATTTACAGCGCTTATTTCATGCAGAGTGAATGACAGGCACCATTTGTGGGCTTTGACAGGGGAGTGGTGGCAAAAAAATGTAGGCGTGTTGCTGTGTTTTGGATGTGTCGCTGACTGCTTCTGCAAATCCGTACTGAAACAGCATGGCTCCGGCTGCTCTATAATGCTGCAGTGCTGTGTGACCGTTGATTTACTCAAGCTGATGATTATGGAAGAATCTGCGTGTGCACTGGGAATGTATATGCAGTTCCTATGTCTTTATTGTGCTATGCCGCTGGTCTCTTTTCAGGGCTGCTGGGTTTATTGCATAATTTGACAAATCCTCAGCATGCACAATCACAGATGCGATCACCATGGCATCTGTCAATGAATCAGGCCAGATGTTAGAGATACTGTAAAGGAAGTGGCAGAACTTGTGAGTGGTGGGCCCAGGTGCAAAAATATAATTTGTGCATGCCTCCTCCATTCCAACGCAAGTTCACAATATGCCACATGTCAGTGGTGGATCAGTACGAGATCCCGACGGACGGGATCCCGGCGTTCAAGAGACCGACGCCGGGAGCCCAACAGCCGGGATCCTGGCGGCGAGTGCAGCGTGTGCGCTCGCCACGCTTTGGTTGCCACAGGGTTGTATTCCTTTCCAGGTGATTTTGTGGACCACCACCCAAGAGGGGTAACCGCTGGTATTTCAGCTGGCATCGGGATTCCAGCGTCGGTATACTGACCCGCCGGGATCCCGACAGGCGGTAAATTGACTGCCTCCCATCAGTGGGAGACTGGAAGAGACAGAGGGAGACAGGGGAGGCAGAGTTTGATATAGAGAGACAGATGGTGACAATGGAAGGCAAGCAAAGGCAGAGGGTGACAGCAAAATGCAGGGGGAGGTAGAGGGCGACAGGGGTACAAGCACAATACCCTGCAGGGTGGTCTTCAGTATGCTGACTGTCGGGATCCCGGTGCACAGTATGCCGGTGCCGGAATCCCGACAGCCAACATACCAACACTTTTTCTCCCTTGTGGTGGTCCACGACCTCTCTGGAGGGAGAATAAAATAGCGTGGCGTGTTTAGCGCGCCACCATGCCCACATCGTGGTGAGTGCAGCGAGCCTGCAAGGGGCTCATTTGCACGTGCCACGCTGTCGGTATGCCGGCGGTTGGGCTCCCGGCGCCGGTATGCTGGTCGCCGGGAGCCCAGCCGCCGGCATACCATACTACACCCTACCCTGCATAGTCCAAAGAACTGCACAGGATTTTGAGCAGTACCTTGGTGAGGGCAAGAACACCATGGCCACTGCTTTGTCTGTGACAGAGGCCCCCGCACCTTGTGCTGCCCTTGGTTTGGCAGTCGGTCAGGCAGACTCTGACAGTGCCAGTTATACCAGTTCTGAGATGCCTTTAATTCACAGACAGTGGTGAATCAGAAAAAAATGTACAGCAGTCTGCTAAGTAGAGTCTGTATGTGGCAGTGATCATCAGCGCTGATAGGTGGCAGGACTCCTCTATCAGTCAGGCATATACAAGGTCAGCCTTGCCTCCATAATGTAAGGGGCAGGTCCGTCAGGTAGTGGGGCCCACCCTGCTCTCTGCACCAGGCCATCCATCCAACATTGCTCAAAATGGTTTGCAGGGTGCCAGCGGATAATTCATTGTTGGTTTGAGCAGCAGTGGGTCCCTTAGTCATCAGGGGCCCCAATGCAAAGCACTTGCTGCACCAATGGTAGTTCTGCCTCTGTGTAAAGGCTCTATGTGATAGGTCCAAATTACATGAGTTTCACTAGTTTTATCAATTTTTAAAGACTTTTTTTTTTTTTTTTTTTTAGATTTTTATGTCTATTTGCAGGCTACTTTGAATGGAACTGACAAAAACTGACTGAGTTTAGACTTAAAAAAAAAATGGTTAATACTTATATCAGTTTGAAAAAAAACCATACACATATATCAGGTATCAGGCCTGCAAAGTCACTTTGCCTGGCCCGGCCAGAGTACCAGGGAAACCGAAGGAGAGGAGTGGGGCGGCATCAGATGGAGGGGACAGACGGAGGAGGACGTGGGATAGGGGAACGGCAGCATAGGAGGGCGATGGAGGAGGATGACGGTGACATGGGTTACCTGGCAGCTGTAGGCAGGATTAGAATGGGGATGGCAGCAGGCAGGACTAGGGGGGGATGGAGGAGGACGTGAGTGACCCGGCAACCACTGGCGGGACTCACAGGCGGATGTTTCCCGACATGGATTGTTACTCCGGCAAAGCATTCGCAGGCGGGACTAGGAGGGGGCATGGCCTGGCAACTATGGACGTGGGCTGCGAGGTGACTGTATGAATGTGTCCCCAGCGTGAGATCATGCTGTGCCCGGCTCCTAGCATATCTCTGGAGGCGGCTGCTGATGAAGCAACATCATCAGTACCAGCTAACATCATAAGCTTGACCAATTAGAATCAGTTCCAACCATCACATTAGGGGTGAGTTAATTCATTTTTTTTACCAAATATAGCAGGCTAATTTTTAAGTTGTTCATTTTTGTATGGCCCCCGAAGGATTTTTTAAACATCCAAATGACCCTTGGTAGAAAAAAGGTTCCCCACCCCTGACATGGATGTACACATACACATAGATGCAGTGATGTGTGGTGAGGTAAATGGATTAGGAGGCACTGGCTAGTACCAGATCCAGATTTACACACATTATATGAACAAAAGGGTTCATGTGGGCACTATACAAAGATGCAGCAGTATATACTGCTGGAAATTTGGTGAGTTGTGGTCAGAGATGTGCAGAAAAGGTAGGCAGGACCCTGCCACAGACTTTTTATACCAGAGTTTTGACTATAAAATTATTAGAATAATACAAATAAGATATTTATAATATATTCTTTGTATTTTTCATATACTTTATGTAGTCAATACTCTGGCTTATACATTATTATGACAGGAAATGCTCTGTCTCATCTCACCGCATGTCATTGAAATGTAACAAACTTGTTCCCGATTTATTTTAGGTGGCACTGTTTCATGGAATATAATAACATCTCTTAACTTTGTAAGATGTTTGTGTTTAGTGTTTACTTTCTTACCACCATCCAAGCCTGATATATTCCATTGATTTGTGATCCAATTTATGTCTTTCTTATTTTATTATGTGAGCATATGCCTTATATCCAAAGATGTTTGATACTTGGCTTTCTTAAAGACCAGCAGTGTTTTACCTTGTACAGCAACTAAAGGTGCACAGTTCTTTAGGTACTATATACTGCTATAGCTACTGCTTCTGCTCAAAATAACTTTTCAAGGCAAGTGTCATTTAGCATAATCCATGCTCTTTCTCCAGTTGCGTGGGTGGCACATTTACTGAGACCATTTTGTCCTGATGGTTAGTTGATGCTCAGTGCCATACTTCTTAGGGAAGACTGCTACTTCTCTGTTTTTGTATTCTCCACTATTGTTAGATCTCAAGATTTTAGGTTCTGGACAGTTTTAGTTTCTACTGATCCTTTGTAATCTGCAATCTTGCTTATTGCTTCACTCATTGCTTTGATTAAGTAAACATGTGTCATTCTTGTGAAGTCATCAATGAATGTTAGACAATATTGGTGTCCATTTTACTTCCATCAGGCCACACATGTCTGTATGCACCATTGCCAGAAGTGCCTCAGCTCTGATTGCTGAACTTCGGAAGGGACAGCAAGTTTGCTTACCCATTATATAACTTTCACTTGTCGGTCTCTCTTTGTCACTCATGGTTAATCCCATCACCATTCCATCAAGGAGTTTCTGGGCATTATCATACAACAGTTGACCTAGCTCTCTGTAGCCAGAGTTCCATAGATTGACTTGTATCAAAGGCTGTCTTCACAGAACACTCTTCTGTTTCATTCTGTTTCTAGGACACACAGTTGCTGGAATCCGATTGCTGTTGAACTTGACCTTGAATCCTTTCTGCTCTAGGATACTTCTGGAAATATAGTTTGTCCCCATATCTGGTATGAGTAATACATCTTGGATATCTGTGACTATGTTTTCATTTCTTATTCTTAGGTGTACCATGACTGTCTCTGCTTTCATGGCTGTAAGCACCTTGTCTCCAATCTCTCGGACTGTAATATGATCACATGTGCTTAAAGATGTAAACCATATTCTTGATTGCAACTAAAGTGCCTTGTGGTTCCTGAGTCCATGTACTAATAATCTCTCTTGTAACTATCTGTGACACTTAAAGTTGACTCGTTTTTCCTGTAACATATCTTCTGCTGTGCTGTATTTGGATCTTTTAGTTTGCATTCAGAGACCCTGTGTCAAACTTTGGGACATATGAAAAACCTGTACTTGGGCCTTTAGGGCTATGTATTCCCTGTAGGTAATGCATACTCCTAGCACTTGTTTCAATGGTATGCATACCTGCAACTGCAACAGTTTAGTCTTCATGATCTCTGTTGATAGCTGAGCTGTGTCGGATTCTAAAGCTTATGCTAGGAAATAAATTTCAGACCTTAGGATCTGTAGCATTGCCATTGCAACTTCCTCATCATTGACTTGGACTCCTACATGTTTTAATTGCTGAGCTATAGACATCGTTTTGTCAATCTAATAGTTCAGCTACTTGCATTAACTGAGTTTGGTACCATACAGTGTGTGCTTCAAGTGTAGTCTCCTCATGAGACCTTTATAGTCATATGCTGTCTGCAGGGCTATCCACATGTCATGTGCTGACATTTTCCTGGGAATTATGGAATAACCATATTTTTACACACTTAGGTCTATGGTTCCCATGGCTTTCTCTGCTCCATCAGAATTAGGATTGTCACCTAGGTTACTTATCATTTTCCACAACTCTTCATACTTGAGAAGTGTCTTGAGTCCTGTTGGAGAAAGAGCTCTATATGTAATTATTATTATTATTATTATTATTAATATTATGTTGCATCTCCATAACAAACTTCCATGTGGCGTAGTTCTCTGAACCTCACAACTTTATGAAGTTCATGCTGTATGCTGCTTCAGTGTGCATGCTCTGTGCCTGAACCAAATACAGTACTCACTTTATACTTCGCATGCAGGGTACTGTGGCATCTGTGGTGGCTGGGCCCATAACCTGTTGATATGTCCTGTTAGTATGAAACCTAGGAGGTTTACAATAGTAGGCTGACCATATTATTCCTTTAACCTGGCACACTCATGAATTACACAGGTTCTGTGGATGGCTGACTACAAGCCTGCATTTCACCTGGTTATAAGCAGCCACAGAACCTGTGTAATTCATGAGTGTCCCAGGTTAAAGGGATAATATGGTCAGCCTAACAATAGGCACCAAAGGAATTGTGAAATGGAGTTTAGGCGACACAGAGATTATTAATCAGGCTTGCAGGTTTATCTTGGATAAAGTAGTAACTAACTAACAGTAGTAAAATCCATAACAGCGGTAACAGCATTATCGGCAGTACGACCATCCAAAACAGTAGTAATGGTGGTAGCAGGTACTCGCACCATTGAGAAGTTAAAAGAAGGCACCTTGACTCTAGTGCCGGGATGTAGTGAAGTCTGAATTCGGCGGTCGTGCGGGATGCGCTTTTAATGATTGCCCTTTTAAAAAAACTTCAGACTTCAGCCGACATCCTGCACGGCACCAAACTCGGACTTCCTTACATCACGGCACTAAAATGAAACTTTACATTGAAATGGCTTAAACAAAACTGTTAAATTTGATTTTGATGGTTGATAATATAATCAAATCTTCAGTTTTTGATTAGGGGTTAGCACAGCAACAGACAAATGTATCTGCTGCTGCTTCCTCTTCTAATTATCTCCCAATTACATGCACATGCTTTTACTGAGCCAGGCCTATACAGTGCTTCCATGCCCCTTCCCTCCCCATTGCTGCTCTGCAAAATTCTTTATAAAGATGTGAACATAGGCCCTCATTCCGAGTTGTTCGCTCGCTAGCTGCTTTTAGCAGCCGTGCAAATGCTAAGCCGCCGCCCTCTGGGAGCGTATATTAGCTTAGCAGAAGTGCGAACGAAAGGATCGCAGAGCGACTACAAAAAAAGATTGTGTAGTTTCAGAGCAGCTCCAGACCTACTCCTAGCTTGCAATCACTTCAGACTATTTCGTTCCTGTTTTGACATCACGAACACGCCCTGCGTTCAGCCAGCCACGCCTGCATTTCTCCAGGCACGCCTGCGTTTGTATCTGACACGCCTGCGTTTTTACACACACTCCCTGAAAACGGTCAGTTACCTCCCGGAAACACCCGCTTCCTGTCAATCACTCTACGGCCAGCAGTGAGATTGAAAAGCGTCGCTAGACCTTGTGTGAAAGTACTTTGGCTGTTGTGAAAGTACGTTGCGCATGAGCATTGCGGCACATACGAATGCGCGGAAATGCCGCTTTTTTACCTAATCGCTGCGACCAAAAACAGCTAGCGAACAACTCGGAATGACCCCCATAGTCATCTTTGGTGCGCATGTACTGTATGATCTGAACATATATCTCTTATGAAAATAAACATTTTTGCTTCCAACTTTAAATGTCAAAATTACAAAAAAAATGTTTTATTTTGTTTGTATATATAAATCCTGACTTCACTTTTTCTATACTGCAGATTATTTACAGTTTTAATCATACTTGCCTACTTTTGAAAGCTGGTTTCAGGGAGATACCTGTCGTGATTAGAATGCTCTGCGTGAAGCATCGCTGAGGGGGAGTGTCATGCTCCGCCCAAAGGGCGTGTCTAGCTACACCTATGGTACTACCTATTGACACTTAGGGATTTCTAGTAGAGCATATTTTCAAGAAAGATTAGATATAAAACATAGCTCCAGCCAACTGCAGCAGAACTATAAGTCCCAGAAAGTCCTGTCAGTCACCATATATATACTGGGGCTCTTAATGGTGCCACTAGATGCCTGCTCCCCTGTATATAGGCATCAAAGTATTTTAATTATATATGTGTCACTCAGTTGTCTTGCTAGATGTTCTGCAGCAGGTCTTCTCTGAGTATGAGGGACAAAAAGGTGTTCATCTAAAGCCCATTTCAGACATGTAGCTAAATCCCGGGTTTATGCACATGAGCGCACACCAACCGGGATTTCTGCATGTGTGAAAGGACACAACCCGGGACTAAGTCCCGGGTCTTCAACCCTGCTCCCGACCAGCTGAGACCCGGAAATAACAAAAAATAACAGATGTCACACAATATTGCTACGTAACTCCTAGGATAAAAAAAAAAGTTTTTAGAAATGTTGATCAATTGCATGTGAATACAATATTATTATTATCACTATATATATATATATATATATATATATATATATATATATATATATATATATATATATATATATATATATATATATATATATATAGACTCACATTCCGCAGCACTTTACAGAGAATATTTGGCATTCACATCAGTCCCTGCCCCAGTGGGATTTACTGTCTATATTCCCTATCACATATACACATTCACACGCTAGGGTTCAAGGGTTCATTTTACATATAATCTCCACACAGTTAGGGCCATGTGGGAATTAAAACCATAACCTCAGTGCTGTGAGGTAGTAACGCTAATCATTACACAGTCTGTACTGCAGTATTACAAGTCCATTATATATAATAGTAGGAATCAATAATAATAAATATTAATATAAGGTATTAGGTAGAGATGTGCACTTGAAATTTTTCGGGTTTTGTGTTTTGGTTTTGGGTTCGGTTCCGCGGCCGTGTTTTGGGTTCGACCGCGTTTTGGCAAAACCTCACCGAATTTTTTTTGTCGGATTCGGGTGTGTTTTGGATTCCGGTGTTTTTTTCAAAAAAACCTAAAAAACAGCTTAAATCATAGAATTTTGGGGTCATTTTGATCCCAAAGTATTATTAACCTCAAAAACCATAATTTCCACTCATTTTCAGTCTATTCTGAACACCTCACACCTCACAATATTATTTTTAGTCCTAAAATTTGCACCGAGGTCGCTGGATGACTAAGCTAAGCGACCCTAGTGGCCGACACAAACACCTGGCCCATCTAGGAGTGTCACTGCAGTGTCACGCATGATGGCCCTTCCAAAAAACACTCCCCAAACAGCACATGACGCAAAGAAAAAAAGAGGCGCAATGAGGTAGCTGTGTGAGTAAGCTAAGCGACCCTAGTGGCCGACACAAACACCTGGCCCATCTAGGAGTGGCACTGCAGTGTCACGCAGGATGGCCCTTCCAAAAAACACTCCCCAAACAGCACATGACGCAAAGAAAAAAAGAGGCGCAATGAGGTAGCTGTGTGAGTAAGCTAAGCGACCCTAGTGGCCGACACAAACACCTGGCCCATCTAGGAGTGGCACTGCAATGTCACGCAGGATGGCCCTTCCAAAAAACACTCCCCAAACAGCACATGACGCAAAGAAAAATGAAAGAAAAAAGAGGTGCAAGATGGAATTGTCCTTGGGCCCTCCCACCCACCCTTATGTTGTATAAACAGGACATGCACACTTTAACCAACCCATCATTTCAGTGACAGGGTCTGCCACACGACTGTGACTGAAATGACGGGTTGGTTTGGACCCCCACCGAAAAAGAAGCAATTAATCTCTCCTTGCACAAACTGGCTCTACAGAGGCAAGATGTCCACCTCATCATCATCCTCCGATATATCACCGTGTACATCCCGCTCCTCACAGATTATCAATTCGTCCCCACTGGAATCCACCATCTCAGCTCCCTGTGTACTTTGTGGAGGCAATTGCTGCTGGTCAATGTCTCCACAGAGAAATTGATTATAATTCATTTTAATGAACATCATCTTCTCCACATTTTCTGGAAGTAACCTCGTACGCCGATTGCTGACAAGGTGAGCGGCGGCACTAAACACTCTTTCGGAGTACACACTTGTGGGAGGGCAACTTAGGTAGAATAAAGCCAGTTTGTGCAAGGGCCTCCAAATTGCCTCTTTTTCCTGCCAGTATAAGTACGGACTGTCTGACGTGCCTACTTGGATGCGGTCACTCATATAATCCTCCACCATTCTTTCAATGGGGAGAGAATCATATGCAGTGCCAGTAGACGACATGGCCGTAATCGTTGGCAGGTCCTTCAGTCCGGACCAGATGTCAGCATCAGCAGTCGCTCCAGACTGCCCTGCATCACCGCCAGCGGGTGGGCTCGGAATTCTGAGCCTTTTCCTCGCACCCCCAGTTGCGGGAGAATGTGAAGGAGGAGATGTTGACAGGTCGCGTTCCGCTTGACTTGACAATTTTCTCACCAGCAGGTCTTTGAACCCCAGCAGACTTGTGTGTGCCGGAAAGAGAGATCCAAGGTAGGTTTTAAATCTAGGATCGAGCACGGTGGCCAAAATGTAGTGCTCTGATTTCAACAGATTGACCACCCGTGAATCCTTGTTAAGCGAATTAAGGGCTCCATCCACAAGTCCCACATGCCTAGCGGAATCGCTCTGTGTTAGCTCCTCCTTCAATGTCTCCAGCTTCTTCTGCAAAAGCCTGATGAGGGGAATGACCTAACTCAGGCTGGCAGTGTCTGAACTGACTTCACGTGTGGCAAGTTCAAAGGGCAGCAGAACCTTGCACAACGTTGAAATCATTCTCCACTGCGCTTGAGACAGGTGCATTCCACCTCCTATATCGTGCTCAATTGTATAGGCTTGAATGGCCTTTTGCTGCTCCTCCAACCTCTGAAGCATATATAGGGTTGAATTCCACCTCGTTACCACTTCTTGCTTCAGATGATGGCAGGGCAGGTTCAGGCGTTTTTGGTGGTGCTCCAGTCTTCTGTACGTGGTGCCTGCACGCCGAAAGTGTCCCGCAATTCTTCTGGCCACCAACAGCATCTCTTGCACGCCCCTCTCGTTTTTTAAATAATTCTGCACCACCAAATTCAAGGTATGTGCAAAACATGGGACGTGCTGGAATTTGCCCATATTTAATGCACACACAATATTGCTGGCGTTGTCCGATGCCACAAATCCACAGGAGAGTCCAATTGGGGTAAGCCATTCCGCGATGATCTTCCTCAGTTGCCGTAAGAGGTTTTCAGCTGTGTGCGTATTCTGGAAACCGGTGATACAAAGCGTAGCCTGCCTAGGAAAGAGTTGGCGTTTGCGAGATGCTGCTACTGGTGCCGCCGCTGCTGTTCTTGCGACGGGAGTCCATACATCTACCCAGTGGGCTGTCACAGTCATATAGTCCTGACCCTGCCCTGCTCCACTTGTCCACATGTCCGTGGTTAAGTGGACATTGGGTACAGCTGCATTGTTTAGGACACTGGTGACTCTTTTTCTGAGGTCTGTGTACATTTTCGGTATCGCCTGCCTAGAGAAATGGAACCTAGATGGTATTTAGTACCGGGGACACAGTACCTCCAACAAGTCTCTAGTTGGCTCTGCAGTAATGATGGATACCGGAACCACGTTTCTCACCACCCAGGATGCCAAGGCCTCAGTTATCCGCTTTGCAGCAGGATGACTGCTGTGATATTTCATCTTCCTCGCAAAGGACTGTTGGACAGTCAATTGCTTGGTGGAAGTAGTAAAAGTGGTCTTACGACTTCCCCTCTGGGATGACCATCGACTCCCAGCAGCAACAACAGCAGCGCCAGCAGCAGTAGGCGTTACACGCAAGGATGCATCGGAGGAATCCCAGGCAGGAGAGGACTCGTCAGAATTGCCAGTGACATGGCCTGCAGGACTATTGCCATTCCTGGGGAAGGAGGAAATTGACACTGAGGGAGTTGGTGGGGTGGTTTGCGTGAGCTTGGTTACAAGAGGAAGGGATTTACTGGTCAGTGGACTGCTTCCGCTGTCGCCCAAAGTTTTTGAACTTGTCACTGACTTATTATGAATGCGCTGCAGGTGACGTATAAGGGAGGATGTTCCGAGGTGGTTAACGTCCTTACCCCTACTTATTACAGCTTGACAAAGGCAACACACGGCTTGACAAATGTTGTCCGCATTTCTGTTGAAATACTTCCACACCAAAGAGCTAAATTTTTTGGTATTTTCACCAGGCATGTCAATGGCCATATTCCTCCCACGGACAACAGGTGTCTCCCCGGGTGCCTGACTTAAACAAACCACCTCACCATCAGAATCCTCCTTGTCAATTTCCTCCCCAGCGCCAGCAACACCCATATCCTCCTCATCCTGGTGTACTTCAACAATGACATCTTCAATCTGACTATCAGGAACTGGACTGCGGGTGCTCCTTCCAGCACTTGCAGGGGGCGTGCAAATTGTGGAAGGCGCATGCTCTTCACGTCCAGTGTTGGGAAGGTCAGGCATCGCAACCGACACAATTGGACTCTCCTTGTGGATTTGGGATTTCGAAGAACGCACAGTTCTTTGCTGTGCTTTTGCCAGCTTGAGTCTTTTCATTTTTCTAGCGAGAGGCTGAGTGCTTCCATCCTCATGTGAAGCTGAACCACTAGCCATGAACATAGGCCAGGGCCTCAGCCGTTCCTTGCCACTCCGTGTGGTAAATGGCATATTGGCAAGTTTACGCTTCTCCTCCGACAATTTTATTTTAGATTTTTGAGTCCTTTTTTTACTGATATTTGGTGTTTTGGATTTTACATGCTCTGTACTATGACATTGGGCATCGGCCTTGGCAGACGACGTTGATGGCATTTCATCGTCTCGGCCATGACTAGTGGCAGCAGCTTCAGCACGAGGTGGAAGTCGATCTTGATCTTTCCCTATTTTTGGAACCTCAACATTTTTGTTCTCCATATTTTAATAGGCACAACTAAAAGGCACCTCAGGTAAACAATGGAGATGGATGGATACTAGTATACTTATGGATGACGAGCGACTGCCGACACAGAGGTAGCTACAGCCGTGGACTACCGTACTGTGTCTGCTGCTAATATAGACTGGATGATAATGAGATAAAATTAAAATATATATATATATCACACTAGTACTGCAGCCGGACAGGTATATATTATGTAATGACGGACCTGCTGGACACTGTCTGTCAGACTCAGCACTGCAGACTCCTAAAGTAAGCTACTAGTATCAAGAAGATAGAAAAAAAAAAAACCACGGGTAGGTGGTATACAATTATGGATGGACGAGCGACTGCCGACACAGAGGTAGCTACAGCCGTGGACTACCGTACTGTGTCTGCTGCTAATATAGACTGGATGATAATGAGATAAAATTAAAATATATATATATATCACACTAGTACTGCAGCCGGACAGGTATATATTATGTAATGACGGACCTGCTGGACACTGTCTGTCAGACTCAGCACTGCAGACTCCTAAAGTAAGCTACTAGTATCAAGAAGATAGAAAAAAAAAACCACGGGTAGGTGGTATACAATTATGGATGGACGAGCGACTGCCGACACAGAGGTAGCTACAGCCGTGGACTACCGTACTGTGTCTGCTGCTAATATAGACTGGATGATAATGAGATAAAATTAAAAAATATATATATATATCACACTAGTACTGCAGCCGGACAGGTATATATTATGTAATGACGGACCTGCTGGACACTGTCTGTCAGACTCAGCACTGCAGACTCCTAAAGTAAGCTACTAGTATCAAGAAGATAGAAAAAAAAAAAAAACACGGGTAGGTGGTATACAATTATGGATGGACGAGCGACTGCCGACACAGAGGTAGCTACAGCCGTGGACTACCGTACTGTGTCTGCTGCTAATATAGACTGGATGATAATGAGATAAAATTAAAATATATATATATATATCACACTAGTACTGCAGCCGGACAGGTATATATTATGTAATGACGGACCTGCTGGACACTGTCTGTCAGCACTGCAGACTCCTAAAGTAAGCTACTAGTATCAAGAAGATAGAAAAGAAAAAAAAACCACGGGTAGGTGGTATACAATTATGGATGGACGAGCGACTGCCGACACGGAGGTAGCTACAGCCGTGGACTACCGTACTGTGTCTGCTGCTAATATAGACTGGATGATAATGAGATAAAATTAAAATATATATATATATCACACTAGTACTGCAGCCGGACAGGTATATATTATGTAATGACGGACCTGCTGGACACTGTCTGTCAGACTCAGCACTGCAGACTCCTAAAGTAAGCTACTAGTATCAAGAAGATAGAAAAAAAAAAACCACGGGTAGGTGGTATACAATTATGGATGGACGAGCGACTGCCGACACAGAGGTAGCTACAGCCGTGGACTACCGTACTGTGTCTGCTGCTAATATAGACTGGATGATAATGAGATAAAATTAAAATATATATATATATATCACACTAGTACTGCAGCCGGACAGGTATATATTATGTAATGACGGACCTGCTGGACACTGTCTGTCAGCACTGCAGACTCCTAAAGTAAGCTACTAGTATCAAGAAGATAGAAAAGAAAAAAAAACCACGGGTAGGTGGTATACAATTATGGATGGACGAGCGACTGCCGACACAGAGGTAGCTACAGCCGTGGACTACCGTACTGTGTCTGCTGCTAATATAGACTGGATGATAATGAGATAAAATTAAAATATATATATATCACACTAGTACTGCAGCCGGACAGGTATATATTATGTAATGACGGACCTGCTGGACACTGTCTGTCAGACTCAGCACTGCAGACTCCTAAAGTAAGCTACTAGTATCAAGAAGATAGAAGAAAAAAAAACCACGGGTAGGTGGTATACAATTATGGATGGACGAGCGACTGCCGACACAGAGGTAGCTACAGCAGTGGACTACCGTACTGTGTCTGCTGCTAATATAGACTGGATGATAATGAGATAAAATTAAAATATATATAAATCACACTAGTACTGCAGCCGGACAGGTATATATTATGTAATGACGGACCTGCTGGACACTGTCTGCAGAATGCGTTTATAAAAACACCACACGACGAGTGTTTAACTTTTTCAGGCAGACAATCACAATATACTGGTGGTCAGCAGACAATCACAATACTGGTGGTCAGTGGTCACTGGTCAGTCACACTGGCAGTGGCACTCTGGCAGCAAAAGTGTGCACTGCACTTAAAATATGTACTCCTGCTATAACTGCTCCCCAGTCTCCCCCACAATTAAACTGTGTGAGCAGTGAGCACTCAGCACAGTCAGATAATGATATACAGTATTACATATGATGCAGCACACTGGGCTGAGCACAGATATGGTATGTGACTGTGTCACACTGTGTATCGTTTTTTTTCAGGCAGAGAACGGATTAATTAAACTGGTGGTCACTGGTCACACTATCAGCAGCAAGTAGTACTCCTCCTAATAATATGCTCCCCAAAATTTGTGTCTCTCTCTAGTACTCTAGTCTAAACGGAGAGAACGCCAGCCACGTCCTCTCCCTATCAATCTCAATGCACGTGTGAAAATGGCGGCGACGCGCGGCTCCTTATATAGAATCCGAGTCTCGCGATAGAATCCGAGTCTCGCGATAGAATCCGAGCCTCGCGAGAATCCGACAGCGGGATGATGACGTTCGGGCGCGCTCGGGTTAACCGAGCAAGGCGGGAAGATCCGAGTCGCTCGGCCCCGTGTAAAAAAACCTGAAGTTCGGGCGGGTTCGGATTCCGAGGAACCGAACCCGCTCATCACTAGTATTAAGCGCTTTGAATGCCCTTTGAGCAGGAGTGGGCAATTACTGTATGTCAGCTGAGGATCCGTTTAGCAGGTTTTGGATAACTATGGTGGGCAGCACATAGTGGACCAGACTTAAGTCCCTGGGGTGTCACATCACATGTATATGTGTGTGTGTACAGTACAATATACTGTACATATATTTTGCCACATATAAATGCATGCTCCCTATAAAAGTGATTGAAGAGAATGTACATCCCACTGGTTACCTGTCCCCTCTCAGCAGGATCAAGGTCTCTCAAATAGTCTGGCTCTGAATCTCCCCCACTCCAGACCATGATCTGCCTCAGTCTCCTCAGGAATGCTGCTGCGGTGCTGCCAGAGCTTGTCTCCGCCCCCTGTCATCACTGAGAGAGCAGCTCCCAGCAGCAAGGGCTGTCTCCGTCAACTAGCAACAATAGAGCTACAGCGCAGGGGCTGCATCAAATGGTCCGGACCCATATACACAGCGGCGTATCTTGCCCACCTCTGCCTAAACACTCCGGCTACCTTTCGATGCTGGATCCTGGAAGTGGATGTGATGGACCCCTCAGACTGGCTGTGCTACAGAAAGGTAGCGGAAGTTCAAACTCCGGACGGGGGGGGGGGGGGGGGGGTCTGCAGCAGATTGGTACAGTTCCAGAGGCCACAGGACAGAGAGCACATTAACAGGGCTGGAGCTGCAGCAGTGCTGGTATCAGCTGCAGCGCTGTCTCCTCTCATCTACTTCCTGGCCAGGTGGTGCAGCGACAGGGCTGTGTGGGGGAAGCAGAAGACTCGGTATAGGGGCTAACGGCTGGTGCCAGTGTGAGGGTCCTGGAGCATATGACGTACTCTCGTCACGCTCCTCCCCCGTCCGGCAGTGAGAAATCCGGGGGGATTGTTTACATTTCCGGGGCAGCGGGAGACTCAATGGAAAATCGTGAGTCTCCCGCAGATTGCGGGAGGGTAGGCAACTATGGTTTCTCTGACGTCCTAAGTGGATGCTGGGACTCCGTAAGGACCATGGGGTAATAGCGGCTCCGCAGGAGACTGGGCACAACTAAAAGAAAGCTTTTGGTCTAACTGGTGTGCACTGGCTCCTCCCTCTATGACCCTCCTCCAGACCTCAGTTAGAATCTTGTGCCCGGCTGAGCTGGATGCACACTAGGGGCTCTCACGAGCTCCTAGAAAAGAAAGTATATTTTAGGTTTTTTTATTTTCAGTGAGATCTGCTGGCAACATACTCACTGCTACGAGGGACTAAGGGGAGAAGAAGCGAACCTACCTGCTTGCAGCTAGCTTGGGCTTCTTAGGCTACTGGACACCATTAGCTCCAGAGGGATCGAACACAGGGCCCGACCTCGATCGTCCGGTCCCGGAGCCGCGCCGCCGTCCCCCTTACAGAGCCAGAAGCATGAAGATGGTCCTGAAAATCGGCGGCAGAAGACTTCGGTCTTCAACAAGGTAGCGCACAGCACTGCAGCTGTGCGCCATTGCTCCTCATGCACACCTCACACTCCGGTCACTGATGGGTGCAGGGCGCTGGGGGGGGGCGCCCTGAGCAGCAATATTAATACCTTGGCTGGCAAATATTCACAATATATAGTCCCAGAGGCTATATATGTGAAAAATACCCCTGCCAGGATCCATTAAAAAGTGGGAGAAAGTCCGCCGAAAAAGGGGCGGGGCTATCTCCCTCAGCACACTGGCGCCATTTTTCCCTCACAGCTCCGCTGGAAGGATCGCTCCCAGGCTCTCCCCTGCAGTTTCAAGCTACAAAGGGTAAAAAAGAGAGGAGGGGCACTAAATTTAGGCGCAGCAATATATATTTAAGCAGCTATAAGGGAAAATCACTCAGTTATAGTGTTCATCCCTGTGTTATATAGCGCTCTGGTGTGTGCTGGCATACTCTCTCTCTGTCTCCCCAAAGGGCTTTGTGGGGTCCTGTCCTCTGTCAGAGCATTCCCTGTGTGTGTGCGGTGTGTCGGTACGGCTGTGTCGACATGTTTGATGAGGAGGCTTATGTGGAGGCGGAGCAGATGCCGATAAATGTGATGTCACCCCCTGCGGGGCCGACACCTGAGTGGATGGTTATGTGGAAGGAATTACGTGACAGTGTCGACTCCTTACATAAAAGGTTTGATGACATACCAAATATGGGACAGCCGGCTTCTCAGCCTGTGCCTGCCCAGGCGTCTCAGAAGCCATCAGGGGCTCTAAAACGCCCGCTACCTCAGATGGCAGACACAGATGTCGACACGGATACTGACTCCAGTGTCGACGACGATGAGACTAATGTAACTTCCAATAGGGCCACACGTTACATGATTGAGGCTATGAAAAATGTGTTGCACATTTCTGATGTTACCCCAGGTACCACAAAAAAGGGTATTATGTTTGGAGAGAAAAAACTACCAGTAGTTTTTCCTCCATCTGAGGAATTAAATGAAGTGTGTGAAGAAGCGTGGGCTTCCCCCGATAAGAAACTGGTAATTTCTAAAAGGTTACTAATGACGTACCCTTTCCCGCCAGAGGATAGGTCACGTTGGGAAACATCCCCTAGGGTGGATAAAGCACTCACATGCTTGTCAAAGAAGGTGGCACTACCGTCTCCGGATACGGCCGCCCTAAAGGAGCCTGCTGATAGAAAGCAGGAGGCTATCCTGAAGTCTGTATATACACACACAGGTATTATACTGAGACCAGCTATTGCTTCAGCATGGATGTGCAGTGCTGCAGCTGCGTGGTCAGATTCCCTGTCGGAAAATATTGATACCCTAGACAGGGACACTATATTGCTAACCGTAGAGCATATTTGTTAGGTTCCTGGTGCTCAGAACAAGGGAGATGTTATGAAGTGAGTCCAGAGCACCAGGACGTAATGCTGGGAAAGGGGAATGGAAAGGGAATAGCCCCTGGCGCCCTATCTCCGTTGTCTCGCCCGTGCTGTCAGTACACTCTTGCGAGACTATGGTTGCTTGAGCCCATGGCAGCCGCGTTTGAAGGGCGGATTACGTCTGCCCAACTTCGATGCCCCCTCAGGTCTTAATGAGAGACAAAGAGTGAACCGAGACAGGGTGATAACAAGGGGCCCTCTAACTAAACAACAAGGCCAGGGGCTACTAACAAACCTAAAACCAAATTATGTGCGGCTTGCCGCCAAAGGAAAAGAACAACAAAGGAAATGCTGACCACACGCCGACACAATACTTTTGTGTACCGGCGGTGACAGCATAAGCAGAACCCTCTGCAAAACACCAGTGACAGAAATAATAACGGAATACAGCGGCCTAGGCCGACGGATGCGGCAGAGCCGCTACTCACGGAACCGGTACGAATACTGGCAAACGGACAGGAACCCCCAATGCTGCCGACACAGACTCTCAGAACTGGAGGACAGGCAGAATCCCAAACGACAGACCGGTGGACACCAAGAAGCCAGAAACTCGACCAGGCATAGGCAAAGCCACAAGACTTCTGGACAGGAACGCTTCACGGCAGGACACGGGATCAGACACAGGAATCGACACAGAGACTGACACAGGAATCGACACAGGAAGCAGCTCGACAGACACTGCTACACAGCAGCTCAGGAACTGGCAGGAACAAGCTCCGAACTCAAGCAGACTGGAAACCTAGAAATATCACCAGCGTCTGTGAATTGCACTGAGCCAGCATATAACAGAGAGGCCTAATTAATAATGTCATGCAGCTGCCCTGTTGCATGACTCCAAACTGACAAGATGCAATTAGCAGCCAGGTGAGGCTGAACACATGGGAACAAGCTGCAATTACACAGACTCACCAGCGGCAGCAACCAAGAGTATTCTTAAACAGAGCAACGGGAAATCCTGGCCTGCAAAACAACTTATAAACATAAAATAGGAATGAACCACTACCTGTGGTTCATAACAGTATCCCCTCCTTAGGGGTGAGCTCCGAGCACCCCATGACACCCACGGGGAACATGAACAGAAGAATAACATAAAATACCTAACTGACATGCAAAACAGGAATGAGCCACTGCCGTGGCTCATAACAGTACCCCCCCCCTTGAGGAGGGGTCAAAGGACCCCAAAATACAGACTATCCAAAACAAGGGATACAAAAAAAAACCTGACACACTGGTCTAACAGACAAGAAAACAGAAACAAGCTGCAACAACAGCTTGTAACAGTGCCCTCCCCTTGACGGTGGCCACTGGACACAAGACAAGGAAATAAATCTTTTTTTTTTAATCAAGGCAAGAGTCAAAAATTATTTCTTTTTCTTCTTCTTCTTTTTACAAAGCTCTTTAGGTCTGACCAAGGTAATTCCCCAAACATTGTCTGAACTGATGGTACCACCCAGCAAGGCTGCGTTCAAATCAGAGATAGGTTTCTTACCCTTGGGAGCTGAACTTTTAGGCAAAGTACTCCTATTAGAAGAAGAATTCAGAAAAGCACATCCTGCAGTCAAAACAACGGGCTGAGACTCTTGTGCCGAGTTTACAGTATTTGGTGGACTCTCAGCAGACAAGACGGGTGACTTAGAGGAACCTGAACCAATTTCTTTGGAACCATATCTTTTAATAATTGCATCACAGAATGCTGGGGGATCCTGAAGAATGGGATCTTCAGCTTTCATTAGGCTGGTCGCCCACTCAAAAGGCTCTCCTCTAAAAGAATAAATCAGTTAGAGCCCAAGGTTCTCTAAAGTGATGCCCAGAAATGGTCTAGACAACATAATAATGTAATAGTGTTTGAAAAGTGCCAGAAATTGGACTAAGTCCCCATCAAAGATTATGGATGTTGAGATATCAACAGAGTCAGGATCTGTTTCCTTCCCATCTGACTGACTGGAGTGCTTTGCTAGGACCTGGTCACTATTGACCTTACTCGAGGCTGAGACTCTCTGAACCCCACCCGGGGCAGTGACTTTCTGAACCCCACACGGGGCAGTGACTTTCTGAACCCCACACGGGGCAGTGACTTTCTGAACCCCACCCGGGGCAGTGACTTTCTGAACCCCACCCGGGGCAGCGACTTTCTGAACCCCACCCGGGGCAGTGACTTTCTGAACCCCACCCGGGGCAGTGGCCTTCAGGAACCCCGCTGGGGCAGTGGCCTCCGGGAACCCCGCTGGGGTCAGCACCTCGGATTCTTTTACTGGGACCGAGACATCGACCTCCCTAACTGGGACTGAGCCATCGACTTCCTTCACTGGGACTGAGCCATTGGCCTCCCTCTCTGAGTCGATAATTATCGAAACTTCTCCCGGGACTATGACTTCCGGGACTTTTGCTGAAGCTATAACCTTCAGCACCTCCATTAATGCTACGCCTCTTAAGTTCTTTCCTGGGGAAGCGACCTCTAGACCCTTCTTAGAGGCTGCGTCTCTCGAGACCTTACTTGGGGATATTACTTCAAAGATCCCTTCTGGGGTTTTGCTTCTCGAGTTCCCTTCTAGAACTATGGTTTTAGATACCCTTTCTGGGGTTGCACTTTTCAAGTCCCTACCTGGGGTAACAGCTTCTGAGACCCCTTCTGGTATGGACACCTGAACTATAATATTTGATGTCCCTCTATAAGCTAGGGCATCGGGTACCGCTCCAGCACTCTGGGCATCGGGTACCGCTCCAGCACTCTGGGCATCGGGTACCGCTCCAGCACTCTGGGCATCGGGTACCGCTCCAGCACTCTGGGCATCAGGTACCGCTCCAGCACTCTGGGCATCGGGTACCGCTCCAGCACTCTGGGCATCGGGTACCGCACCAAGATCCTGGGCAACGGGCACCACTCCAGGACCATGGGCAACGGGCACCACTCCAAGACCCTGGGCAACGGGCACCACTCCAAGACCCTGGGCAACGGGCACCACTCCAGTACCCTGGGCAACGGGCACCACTCCAGTACCCTGGGCATCGGGCACCACTCCAGGACCCTGGGCATCGGGCACCACTCCAGGGGCTTGGAACTCTGCTTCAACAGGAACCTCAAGAGAGGAGAGAAACATTCTCTTTTGATTCCTGAATCTATAATTGGGATCCCTTGCCCAAGGACCCCAATTATAGGACAGAGAGCTTTTTAGTGTGGGTTGTGTGACAATTACCTCTACCACAGTAGAGACAGGAGTAGGTCTTGTATCATGACTCAACTTGGCCAGAGGGCAAGACTCGTCACCACACTTTGGCTTGCGCAACTCACAGGTCTGCAGATAGTGGCCTAAACCCCCACAATATAGGCATAAGTTTAAGCTTCTGCGACGCAGACACTCCTCTTCTGAGAGCCTGGGCCGCAGAAAACTTTTAAACCTTTTCTCTTCAATTAAACCAGAGGATTCTCTTGTCACCATACTGTGAACAAAAGTCTCTTTAGAGATAGATGTACTCTCAACGACTTCTGGCAAGATGAGCAAGATTTTAGTCAGAAGGTTTTGCAGTTGCTTTAGGGATTGCTGCAAAACTTCTAGTCGCTCTGGTCTCAAAGCACTGAAAGCAGAGTTCAGGGCTGCGAGAGATGCCTGCAGGGCTTGCATAGTAGACATAGGAGGATTTAAAACTAGACAAGACAAGGCAAGACTAGACAAGGCAAGACTATACATGGCAAGACTAGACTAGACAAGCCAAGACTAGACAAGGCAAGACTGAATTTTTAAGCTAAACAAAACAAGACTGTTTTTTTTTTTTTTTTTTAAACACCGGACTGGATTTTTTTTTTAAACACCGGACTGGATTCTAAACACCGGACTGGATTCTAAACACCGGACAGGATTCTGCACACTGAATTCTAGACTGGACTGGATTCTAAACACCGGATTGGATTCTGCACACTGAATTCTAGACAAGACTGGATTCTAAACACCGGATTGGATTCTGCACACTGAATTCCAGACAGGACTGGATTCTAGACTAGACACTGGACTGGGCCAAAAAAGAAAAAAAGTTTTATTTCTTTTTTGTGGTATGGCTGGTGATAATGTTAGGTTCCTGGTGCTCAGAACAAGGGAGATGTTATGAAGTGAGTCCAGAGCACCAGGACGTAATGCTGGGAAAGGGGAATGGAAAGGGAATAGCCCCTGGCGCCCTATCTCCATTGTCTCGCCCGTGCTGTCAGTACACTCTTGCGAGACTATGGTTGCTTGAGCCCATGGCAGCCGCGTTTGAAGGGCGGATTACGTCTGCCCAACTTCGATGCCCCCTCAGGTCTTAATGAGAGACAAAGAGTGAACCGAGACAGGGTGATAACAAGGGGCCCTCTAACTAAACAACAAGGCCAGGGGCTACTAACAAACCTAAAACCAAATTATGTGCGGCTTGCCGCCAAAGGAAAAGAACAACAAAGGAAATGCTGACCACACGCCGACACAATACTTTTGTGTACCGGCGGTGACAGCATAAGCAGAACCCTCTGCAAAACACCAGTGACAGAAATAATAACGGAATACAGCGGCCTAGGCCGACGGATGCGGCAGAGCCGCTACTCACGGAACCGGTACGAATACTGGCAAACGGACAGGAACCCCCAATGCTGCCGACACAGACTCTCAGAACTGGAGGACAGGCAGAATCCCAAATGACAGACCGGTGGACACCAAGAAGCCAGAAACTCGACCAGGCATAGGCAAAGCCACAAGACTTCTGGACAGGAACGCTTCACAGCAGGACACGGGATCAGACACAGGAATCGACACAGGGACTGACACAGGAATCGACACATGAAGCAGCTCGACAGACACTGCTACACAGCAGCTCAGGAACTGGCAGGAACAAGCTCCGAACTCAAGCAGACTGGAAACCTAGAAATATCACCAGCGTCTGTGAATTGCACTGAGCCAGCATATAACAGAGAGGCCTAATTAATAATGTCATGCAGCTGCCCTGTTGCATGACTCCAAACTGACAAGATGCAATTAGCAGCCAGATGAGGCTGAACACATGGGAACAAGCTGCAATTACACAGACTCACCAGCGGCAGCAACCAAGAGTATTCTTAAACAGAGCAACAGGAAATCCTGGCCTGCAAAACAACTTATAAACATAAAATAGGAATGAACCACTACCTGTGGTTCATAACAATATTAAAGACGCAGTCTTATACATGAGAGATGCACAGAGGGATATTTGCCGGCTGGCATCTAAAATAAGTGCAATGTCCATTTTTGCCAGGAGAGGGTTATGGACTCGGCAGTGGACAGGTGATGCAGATTCTAAAAGGCACATGGAAGTTTTGCCTTATAAGGGTGAGGAGTTGTTCGGGGATGGTCTCTCGGACCTCGTTTCCACAGCAACAGCTGGGAAGTCAGCATTTTTACCCCATGTTCCCTCACAGCCAAAGAAAGCACCGTATTATCAGGTACAGTCCTTTCGGCCCCATAAGGGCAAGCGGGTTAAAGGCGCGTCCTTTCTGCCCAGAGGCAGAGGTAGAGGGAAAAAGCTGCAGCATACAGCCAGTTCCCAGGAGCAAAAGTACTCCCCCGCTTCCTCCAAGTCCACCGCATGACGCTGGGGCTCCACAGGCGGAGCCAGGTATGGTGGGGGCCTGTCTCAAAAACTTCAGCAATCAGTGGGCTCGCTCACGGGTGGATCCCTGGATCCTTCAAGTAGTATCTCAGGGGTTCAAGCTGGAATTCGAGACGTCTTCCCCCCGCCGTTTCCTCAAATCTGCCTTGCCAACAACTCCCTCAGGCAGGGAGGCAGTGCTAGAGGCAATTCACAAGCTGTATTCCCAGCAGGTGATAGTCAAGGTGCCCCTACTTTAACAAGGACGGGGTTACTATTCCACAATGTTTGTGGTACCGAAACCGGACGGTTCGGTGAGACCCATTTTAAATTTGAAATCCTTGAACACATATATAAAAAAATTCAAGTTCAAGATGGAATCGCTCAGGGCGGTTATTGCAAGCCTGGACGAGGGGGATTACATGGTATCACTGGACATCAAGGATGCTTACCTGCATGTCCCCATTTACCATCCTCACCAGGAGTACCTCAGATTTGTGGTACAGGATTGTCATTACCAATTCCAGACGTTGCCGTTTGGTCTATCCACGGCCCCGAGGGTATTTACCAAGATAATGGCCGAAATGATGATACTCCTTCGAAAGAAGGGAGTTTTAATTATCCCGTACTTGGACGATCTCCTGATAAAGGCGAGGTCCAGGGAGCAGTTGTTGGTCGGGGTAGCACTATCTCGGGAGGTGCTACAACAGCACTGCTGGATTCTAAATATTCCAAAGTCACAGCTGGTCCCTACGACACGTCTACTGTTCCTGGGGATGGTTCTGGACACAGAACAGAAAAAAGTGTTTCTCCCGGAGGAGAAGGCCAAGGAGCTGTCATCTCTAGTCAGAGGCCTCCTAAAACCAAAACAGGTGTCGGTGCATCACTGCACGCGAATCCTGGGGAAAATGGTAGCTTCCTACGAAGCAATTCCATTCGGCAGGTTCCATGCAAGAACCTTTCAGTGGGACCTGTTGGACAAGTGGTCCGGATCGCATCTTCAGATGCATCGGCTGATAACCCTGTCTCCAAGGACCAGGGTGTCTCTGCTGTGGTGGCTGCAAAGTGCTCATCTTCAAGAGGGCCGCAGATTCGGCATACAGGACTGGGTCCTGGTGACCACGGATGCCAGCCTTCGAGGCTGGGGGGCAGTCACACAGGGAAGAAACTTCCAAGGACTATGGTCAAGTCAGGAGACTTCCCTACACATAAATATTCTGGAACTGAGGGCCATTTTCAATGCCCTAAGTCAGGCAAAACCCCTGCTTCAAAACCAGCCGGTACTGATCCAGTCAGACAACATCACGGCAGTCGCCCATGTAAACCGACAGGGCGGCACAAGAAGCAGGATGGCAATGGCAGAAGCCACAAGGATTCTCCGATGGGCGGAAAATCACGTGTTAGCACTGTCAGCAGTGTTCATTCCGGGAGTGGACAACTGGGAAGCAGACTTCCTCAGCAGGCACGACCTCCACCCGGGAGAGTGGGGACTTCATCCAGAAGTCTTCCAACTGATTGTAAACCGTTGGGAAAGGCCACAGGTGGACATGATGGCGTCCCGCCTAAACAAAAAGCTAGAAAGATATTGCGCCAGGTCAAGAGACCCTCAGGCGATAGCTGTGGACGCTCTAGTGACACCGTGGGTGTACCGGTCGGTTTATGTGTTCCCTCCTCTTCCTCTCATACCAAAGGTACTGAGGATAATAAGGAGAAGAGGAGTAAGAACTATACTCATTGTCCCGGATTGGCCAAGAAGAGCTTGGTACCCGGAACTTCAAGAAATGATCTCAGAGGACCCATGGCCTCTGCCGCTCAGACAGGACCTGCTGCAGCAGGGGCCCTGTCTGTTCCAAGACTTACCGCGGCTGCGTTTGACGGCATGGCGGTTGAACACCGGATCCTGAAGGAAAAGGGCATTCCGGAGGAAGTCATTCCTACGCTGATTAAAGCCAGGAAAGAAGTGACCGCAAACCATTATCACCGCATTTGGCGAAAATATGTTGCGTGGTGTGAGGCCAGGAAGGCCCCAACGGAAGAATTTCAGCTGGGCCGTTTTCTGCACTTCCTACAGTCAGGGGTGACTATGGGCCTAAAATTGGGTTCCATTAAGGTCCAGATTTCGGCTCTATCGATTTTCTTCCAGAAAGAACTGGCTTCACTACCTGAAGTTCAGACTTTTGTTAAGGGAGTGCTGCATATTCAGCCCCCTTTTGTGCCTCCAGTGGCACCTTGGGATCTCAACGTGGTGTTGGATTTCCTAAAGTCACATTGGTTTGAGCCACTTAAAACCGTGGAATTGAAATATCTCACGTGGAAAGTGGTCATGTTGTTGGCCTTGGCTTCGGCCAGGCGTGTATCAGAATTGGCGGCTTTGTCATGTAAAAGCCCTTATCTGATTTTCCATATGGATAGGGCAGAATTGAGGACTCGTCCCCAGTTTCTCCCTAAGGTGGTATCAGCTTTTCATCTGAACCAACCTATCGTGGTGCCTGCGGCTACTAAAGACTTGGAGGCTTCCAAGTTGTTGGACGTAGTCAGGGCCCTGAAAATTTATGTTTCCAGGACAGCTGGAGTCAGAAAGACTGACTCGCTATTTATCCTGCATGCGCCCAACAAGTTGGGTGCACCTGCTTCAAAGCAGACTATTGCTCGCTGGATCTGTAGTACGATTCAGCTTGCACATTCTGCGGCTGGACTGCCGCATCCTAAATCAGTGAAAGCCCATTCCACGAGGAAGGTGGGCTCTTCTTGGGCGGCTGCCCGAGGGGTCTCGGCTCTACAACTTTGCTGAGCAGCTACTTGGTCGGGGTCAAACACATCTGCTAAATTCTACAAGTTTGACACCCTGGCTGAGGAGGACCTAGAGTTTGCCCATTCGGTGCTGCAGAGTCATCCGCACTCTCCCGCCCGTTTGGGAGCTTTGGTATAATCCCCATGGTCCTTACGGAGTCCCAGCATCCACTTAGGACGTCAGAGAAAATAAGATTTTACTCACCGGTAAATCTATTTCTCGTAGTCCGTAGTGGATGCTGGGCGCCCATCCCAAGTGCGGATTGTCTGCAATACTTGTATATAGTTATTGTTTAACTAAAGGGTTATTGTTGAGCCATCTGTTGAGAGGCTCAGTTATTGTCATACTGTTAACTGGGTATTGTATCACGAGTTATACGGTGTTATTGGTGTGGCTGGTATGATTCTTACCCGGGATTCAAAATCCTTCCTTATTGTGTCAGCTCTTCCGGGCACAGTATCCTAACTGAGGTCTGGAGGAGGGTCATAGAGGGAGGAGCCAGTACACACCAGTTAGACCAAAAGCTTTCTTTTAGTTGTGCCCAGTCTCCTGCGGAGCGGCTATTCCCCCATGGTCCTTACGGAGTCCCAGCATCCACTACGGACTACGAGAAATAGATTTACCGGTGAGTAAAATCTTATTTTTAATACCAATTATACGTTTTTTTGTTTAGCAAACAATACCACTACGTTTTCTGTTTCCATATCATTTTTCACCTCTAGCTTTGTATATACCATAAGCGTTCTTACCCTTAACTACATAACTGACAATTTTATTTCTACAAAACCACTCATAAATAAAAAAAATGTATTACTCACTAAAGCTTAAAAAGTATTTTTAATTATACAATCAAATATATTATTTAAAAAAAATATATATATCTAAGAGGGTGATTTGCACCCCCCATGTGTTCATAGGCCCCCATTATAAAATAACTTCCCACCTCTCATTGGCAAAATCCTAATAATAGTGCCCTCCACACCCCCTTAGTAGCTCAAAAAAATCCACGTTTTATAATCCCCCACCCTAAAAAGCCCCTCCCACTTGTTATAGATCAATGTTATAGATCACCCCTGAGGGTCACCCCCACAGGCATACAGCCCCCCCTCGCCTACATGTAAAGCAGAGGGGGGACTGATGCAGCTGATCTCTGCTCTTGCAGAGAGCAGACAAATTGTGCTGGAAGAGGAACTAAGTTCCCCTCCCTCCACTGTGATTCTCTGGTGCAATGGCTCCAGAATGCCGGCAACACAACATTCTGGGGCAAAATCCCGGAAGTGATGTCAGTGGCTGGAGACCACCGCTCAACCGTGGGGATATCCAGGGAGCTAGAGGAGAACAGATCTCCTCATCTACATGACAGGGAACACAGAGAGGGGATGGATGGAGGGAGGGGGGGGGGGGGCAACATGTTGCATGTGATGCAACCTGGCCAGGTAACATACTCCTGATTCCAGTCGCATCACACACGACGAAGCTAGCCAAGGTTGAAAACAAAAAGAGTATGGAAAAATAAGATTTTAAACCTACCGGTAAATCTATTTCTCCTAGTCCGTAGAGGATGCTGGGGACTCCGTAAGGACCATGGGGTATATACGGGCTCCGCAGGAGATGGGGCACCTAAAAAAGAACTTTGACTATGGGTGTGCACTGGCTCCTCCCTCTATGCCCCTCCTCCAGACCTCAGTTAGAGAACTGTGCCCATAGGAGATGGACAATACAAGGCAGAATTTAGAAATCCAAGGGCAAGATTCATACCAGCCCTCACCAATCATACCATGTAACCTGGATCATACATAACCAGTTAACCATATGAACAACAACAGTAACGGTCAAAGACCAATTTCAACTGTAGCATAACCCTTATGTAAGCAACAACTATATACATGTCTTGCAGAGTTTCCGCACTGGGACGGGCGCCCAGCATCCTCTACGGACTAGGAGAAATAGATTTACCGGTAGGTTTAAAATCTTATTTCTCTTATGTCCTAGAGGATGCTGGGGACTCCGTAAGGACCATGGGGTTTATACCAACGCATCCAATCAGGCGGGAGAGTGCGTATGACTCTGCAGCACCGACTGAGCAAACGCTAGTTCCTCATCAGCCAGGGTATCAAACTTGTAGAATTTAGCAAAAGTGTTTGACCCCGACCAAGTCGCCGCTCGGCAAAGCTGTAATGCCGAGACGCCTCGGGCAGCCGCCCAAGAAGAGCCCACCTTCCTAGTGGAATGGGCTTTAACCGAATTTGGTACCGGCAATCCAGCCGTAGAATGAGCCTGCTGAATCGTATTACAGATCCAGCGAGCAATAGTCTGCTTCGAAGCAGGTGCGCCAATCTTATTAGCAGCATACAGGACAAACAGAGCCTCTGTTTTCCTAATTTTAGCCATTCTGGCTACATAAATCTTTAAGGCCCTGACTACATCCAGGGATCTGGAATCCTCCAGGTCACTTGTAGCCACAGGCACCACAATAGGTTGATTCACATGGAATGAAGAAACTACCTTAGGCAAAAATTGCGGACATGTCCTCAATTCAGCTCGATCCACATGAAAAATCAAGTAAGGGCTTTTGTGTGACAAAGCCGCCAATTCTGATACTCGCCTTGTCGATGCCAAGGCCAACAACATGACCACTTTCCAAGTAAGAAATTTCAACTCAACCTTGTTAAGCGGTTCAAACCAGTGTGATTTTAGAAACTGCAACACCACGTTGAGGTCCCACGGTGCCACTGGAGGCACAAAAGGAGGCTGGATGTGTAGCACTCCCTTTACAAATGTCTGGACTTCTGGAAGAGAAGCCAATTCCTTCTGAAAGAAAATCGAGAGGGCCGAAATCTGAACCTTAACAGAGCCTAATTTCAGGCCCATATCCACTCCTGTCTGTAGGAAGTGGAGAAAACGACCCATATGAAAATCTTCCGTAGGTGCATTCTTGGTCTCACACCAAGACACATACTTTTGCCAGATACGGTGATAATGCTTAACCGTCACCTCCTTCCTAGCCTTTATTAAAGTAGGGATGACCTCTTCCGGAATCCCCTTTTTCGCTAGGATTCGGCGTTCAACCGCCATGCCGTCAAACGTAACCGCGGTAAGTCCTGAAATACACAGGGCCCCTGTTGTAACAGGTCTTCCCTCAGAGGAAGAGGCCAGGGATCTCCTGTGAGCATCTCTTGTAGATCTGAGTACCAGGCCCTTCGAGGCCAGTCTGGGACAACGAGTATCGTCTGTACTCTTCTTTGCCTT
This sequence comes from Pseudophryne corroboree, assembly GCF_028390025.1. Taxonomy (NCBI): domain Eukaryota; kingdom Metazoa; phylum Chordata; class Amphibia; order Anura; family Myobatrachidae; genus Pseudophryne; species Pseudophryne corroboree. Next base: position 454,163,897 of record NC_086449.1, read on the forward strand.
ATGATCCTCAACACTTTTGTGATGAGAGGAAGAGGAGGAAACACGTAGACCGATTTGAACACCCACGGTGTTATCAGAGCGTCTACTGCCACTGCCTGCGGGTCCCGAGACCTGGCACAATACCTCCAAAGCTTTTTGTTGAGGCGTGACGCCATCATGTCTATTTGAGGAGTTCCCCAAAGACGTGTTATGTCTGCAAAGACTTCTTGATGAAGTCCCAACTCTCGTGGATGGAGATCGTGTCTGCTGAGGAAGTCTGCTTCCCAGTTGTCCACTGCCGGAATGAAGACAGCCGACAGAGCGCTTACATGATTTTCCGCCCAGCGAAGAATCCTGGTGGTTTCCGCCATCGCGACTCTGCTTCTTGTCCCGCCTTGGCGGTTCACATGAGCCACTGCTGTGACATTGTCTGATTGAATCAGAACCGGTAGGTTTCGAAGAAGACTCTCCGCTTGTCGAAGGCCGTTGTAAATGGCCCTGAGTTCCAACACATTGATGTGTAGACAGGACTCCTGGTAGACCAAAGTCCCTGAAAGTTTTTTCCCTGTGTGACCGCTCCCCATCCTCGGAGGCTCGTGTCCGTGGTAACCAGGATCCAGTTCTGAATCCCAAACCGGCGACCCTCCAGCAGGTGAGCACTTTGTAACCACCACAGGAGAGACACTCTGGCCCCTGGGGACAGAGTTATTTTCCGATGTAAGTGCAGATGGGACCCGGACCACTTGTCCAGAAGGTCCCATTGAAAAGTCCTTGCATGGAACCTTCCGAAGGGAATGGCCTCGTAGGCCGCCACCATTTTTCCCAGAACTCGAGTGCATTGGTGAACTGACACCCTTTTCGGTTTTAGCAGGTCTCTGACCATGTTATGGATGTCCTGGGCTTTCTCTAGTGGGAGGAAGACCTTCATTTGTTCCGTATCCAGTATCATACCTAGGAACGGTAGCCGAGTTGTCGGAATCAACTGTGACTTCGGTAGATTTAGAATCCAACCGTGTTGCTGGAGCACTCTCAGAGAGAGTGCCACACTGCTCAGCAATTTCTCCCTTGATCTCGCTTTTATCAGGAGATCGTCCAAGTATGGGATAATTGTGACTCCATGCTTGCGCAGGACCACCATCATTTACGCCATTATCTTGGTGAAAATCCTCGGGGCCGTGGAAAGTCCAAACGGCAACGTCTGAAATTGGTAATGACAATCCTGTACAGCGAATCTCAGGTATTCCTGATGGGGGGCATATACGGGGACATGAAGGTACGCATCCTTTATGTCCAGAGACACCATAAACTCCCCCTCCTGTTGGCTATTATCGCTCTGAGTGATTCCATTTTGAATTTGAATCTTTTTATGTACTGGTTTAGGGATTTCAGATTCAAAATAGGTCTGACCAAACCGTCCGGTTTTGGGACCACAAATAGGGTTGAGTAGTAACCTCTTCCCTGCTGGTGCAGGGGAACCTTGATTATCACTTGCTGTATACACAGCGTTTGAATTGCAGCTAACACTACATCCCTTTCCGATGTGGAAGCTGGTAGGGCCGATTTGAAAAATTGGCGCGGGGGCACCTCCTCGAATTCCAGTTTGTACCCCTGGGAAACTATTTCCAACACTCAGGGATTCAGGTCTGATCTGACCCAGACCTGACTGAAAAGTCAAAGACGTGCCCCCACCGGTGCGGACTCCCTCAGGGGAGCCTCAGCGTCATGCTGTGGGTTTTGGAGCAGCTGGGGAGGACTTTTGTTCCTGGGCACCTGCCGAAGCAGGTGCTCTTTTGCCTCTGCCCTTACCTCTGACGAGGAAAGAGGATCCCCGACCTCTTTTGGACTTGTGCGACCGAAAGGACTGCATCTGATAGAGTGTTACTTTCTTTTGCTGTTGGGGAATATATGGTAAAAAATTTGATTTACCTGCTGTAGCTGTGGAAACCAGGTCCGTCAGCCCATCCCCAAACAATACATCACCCTTATAGGGTAGTACTTCCATATGTTTTTTGGAATCCGCATCACCCGTCCATTGGCGAGTCCATAAGGATCTTCTCGCTGAGATAGACATGGCATTGGCCCTAGAAGCCAGCAATCCAATGTCCCTTTGAGTATCCCTCATAAATAAGACTGCGTCTTTTATATGGGCTAGAGTTAAGAATATAGTATCCTTATCCATATTATCAAATTGATCTGTCAGCTCATCTGTCCAAGCTGCAATTGCGCTACACACCCATGCCGACGCAATTTGTCGGTCTTAGCACAGCCCCCGTATGAGAATAAATACACTTTAAGGTAGTTTCTTGCCTGCGATCTGCAGGGTCCTTAAGGGCCGCTGTGTCAGGAGACGGTAGCACCACTTTCTTGGACAAGCGCGTCAGGGCCTTGTCCACAGTGGGGGATGATTCCCAAATCTCCCTGTCCAGCTTAGGGAAGGGATATGCCATATAAATTCTTTTGGGGATCTGCTGTCTCTTTTCCGGAGTCTCCCAAGCTTTTCCAAATAAATCATTTAATTCATGAGATGTGGGAAAATTAATAATCTGTTTATTTTCCTTAAACATGTGTACCCTTGTGTCGGGGACCAAGGGTTCATCCTCAATATGTAACACATCCCTTATTGCCACAATCATACACTGCATGGTTTTAGTCACCCTAGGGTGCAATTTTACTTCGTCGTAGTCGACACTGGAGTCAGAACCCGTGTCGGTAGTAGTGTCTTGTGTTAAGGGACGCTTTTGATACCCCAACGGGCCCTGTGAGTCGGTCCAATCCGAGGATTGACCCCCTGATGTCCCCCCTAATTCAGCCTTATCAAGCCTTTTATGTAAAGATGCCACACTTGCATTCAACATATGCCACATGTCCATCCAATCCGGAGTCGGCACAACCGACGGGGACACACCGCTCATTTGCTCCACCGCCTCCTTGGAGAAGCCTTCTGCCTCAGACATGTCGACACACACGTACCGACACCCCACACACACAGGGATTAACCTATAAGGGGACAAATCCCCAACCAGGCCCTTAGGAGAGACAGAGAGAGAGTATGCCAGCACACACCAGCGCTTAAAAACACTGGAATATATAAACCAGATAGCGCTTTTTATATATATAGCCTTAATTCCCACTCACTGCGTCTCCAAAGTGCCCCCCTCCTCTTTTTTCCAGCCTGTGAAGTTCAGTAGGGGAGAGATCAGGGAGCCAGCTTTTCCTCATGCAGTTTCTGTGGAGAAAATGGCGCTGGTTAGTGCTGAGGATCAAGCCCCGCCCACCCGACGGCGGGCTTCGGTCCCAGTAAACTATATAAAAAATGGCGGGGGATTTGTGGATTTACTGTGCCACAGCCTAATCCTGCTTATATTGCCACAAAATGAGGAATATTGCTGCCCAGGGCGCCATCCCCTGCGCCCTGCACCCTTCAGTGCCTGCTTGTGTGTGTGTACTGGGAGCAATGGCGAGCAGCTTACCGCTGCGCGCTTACCTCATGAAGATCTGATGTCTTCTGCCGCCTGATGTCTTCTTGCCTTCTCATACTCACCTGGCTTCTATCTTTGGCAGGACGGCGGCGCGGCGCGGCTCCGGGACGAACTCCAGGTGAGACCTGTGTTCCGACTCCCTCTGAAGCTAATGGTGTCCAGTAGCCTAAGAAACAGTGCCCAACTTAACAAGCCAGCTCTGTTTCTCTCTCCTCAGTCCCACGATGCAGGGAGCCTGTTGCCAGCAGGACTCCCTGAAAATAAAAAACCTAACAAAATTCTTTAAAACAGAAAACTCTGGAGAGCTCTCTGCATTGTACCCTTTCTCCTCTGGGCACAAAATCTAACTGAGGTCTGGAGGAGGGGCATAGAGGGAGGAGCCAGTGCACACCCATAGTCAAAGTTCTTTTTAGGTGCCCTATCTCCTGCGGAGCCCGTCTATACCCCATGGTCCTTACGGGGTCCCCAGCATCCTCTAGGACGTAAGAGAAAAGAAAAAGTAGTAACACTTGAAAACTACAGAGTGAGAGATTTTGATCTCATTGCAGGAGCCACACTTTCTTACTAGAGAGTAAAGTGTAGGGGAATGGGGCGGAACTGAGTTCCATCACCTGTACTGGTAGGTGGAACTAGTCCCACCTCCACCACGGCCCTGCACAGTAATTCTAACAGAAAAGCCCGCTCTGCCACGATCAGTAGATGGTGCAGGCATCGCTGTCACCTACCCCTTTCTCAGGTCCTGCCAGCTCCATAGTCCTCCTTCCCCTGTGATTCGTCCCCTCCTCATGTACTCATAAATTTTGTATAAGGGGCACTACTGTGTGGCATAACCTGTATAATTGGTACTACTGTGTAGCATAACATGAATAAGGGGCACTACTGAGTGATGTAATGTGAATAAGGGGCACTACTATGTGGTGTAATATGAATAGGGGCATTATGTGCAAGATCAGTAGTTCGGCGGCAGCGGGGGCAGGGCTTAGGGCCAGGGGTAGGATTTAGTCTGGTGCTGTTCAATAGGATGATTTCAATGGACTGCATAAGCTGCAAGCCGTAAAAGCCAGAAATGGCTGACGAATTAGCAGGAGAGTGGCTTCCCATGGAAAGCGCTACCTCTGCGATCGCAATCTGGTCTGGCAATCCCAAGGGGAGAAATCAACTCCCCCTGATACTGACTGGCTGTGATTATCAGATGAATTATCAACTGCCACTGCTAGGCGGTCCCTGAAGGTGGCAGATATTACTGGGGGGCTGCAGCCCTGCAGCCCATAGGTACAATCTGCCACTGAATAAGATTGCGATACCATGTGGTGTAATTTGAATTGTAGGTACTATTGTGTGTCCATGCCGCTTCCTTGTGAGACCCAGGGCCGGTTGGCCAATAATGCAAACTACACAGCTGTATATGGAGAGCTTACCTCTACCCTTCCACCTTCTCAGAATGCCGGTGCTGGTGCCACGTCATCGCCCACAGCATTCTTGGAGCAGCCACAGGGGAGAGAAGACTGAGGAGGAAAAGCACAGCGTGGGGCAACAGCAAGTGGTACTACACACGGCCGCACACCTGCCCACAAGCACCCAACCTGCCTGCCTGTCTGAGGAGGAGACCTGTCACCCAGCCAGTCCCAGATCCCAGCCCCAGAAGCAGCACAGCACAGGGGCAGCTGCAGCATCAGCACTGTAGGGAGAGTGCTTCCCCCAGGCCAGGGTGGGTGCAGCTGTAAAATTTCACTGGCTGACTGCCTGTCTCTATCGCTCTCTCATCTTCATCTCTCTCTCCCTTGTCCTCAACTCTCTCTTGCTCTCTCTCTTGTCCTCATCTCTCTCTATCTCTCTATCACTGTCTCTCTTGCCCTCACCTCTCTTGCTCCCTCTCACTCTTGTCCTCACCTCTCCCTCTCTCTCATTCTCACCTCTCTCACTCTCTCTATTGTCCTCACATCTCCCTCTCTTTATCTTGCTCTCTCTCTTGTCCTCAACTCTCTCTCACTCTCCCTCTTGTTCTCACCTTTTTCGCTCTCTCTCTTGTCCTCACCTCTCATTCTTTTGTAATCCCTCTCACTCTCTTGTTCTCACCTCTCTCTTTGTCATTCTCACCTCTCTCACTCTCATCCTCAACTCTATCTCTTGTCCTCTCCTCTCTGCACTCTCTCTTGTCCTCTCCTCTCTCTCTGTCTTCTCCTCTTTCTTATCCACAACGCGCTCTCTCATGTACTCACCTCTTTTTCTTGTCCTCACCTCACTCTCTCTTGCTCTTTCTCTGCCCTCACCTCCCTTTCTTGTCCACACCTTTCTCTCTGTCGCTCTCTCTCTTGTCCTCACCTCTCTCTCTCTCTCTCTCTCTCTTGTACTGAACCCTCTCTCTCTCTCTCTCTCTCTTATCCTCACCTCTATTTCTTGACCTCACCTTCCCTTCTTGTCCTCATCCCTCTCTTTGTCCTCACCTCTCTCACTCTCTGTCCTCACCACTCTCTCTCTCCCTCTCTTGTCCTTGTCCCTCTCCCGCTCCTTGCCTCATCTCTCTCTCTCTCTCTCTCTCTTGTCCTCTCATCTCTCTCGCTCTCTCCCCCTCTGTCCTTACCTCTCTCTTGTCTTGAACTCCCTCTCTCTCTCTCTCTCTCTCTCTCTCTCACTCTCTCTGTCCTTACCTATTTCTTGTTCTCACCTCTCTCTTTCTCCCTCTCTCACACTTTCTCTCTCTTGTCCTCATCTCTCTCTTGTCTTCACCTCTCTTTCTCACTCTCTTTTGTCCTCACCACTTTCTTGTCTTCACCTATCTACCTCTCTCGCTTTTTCTCTTGTCCTCACCTCTCTCTCACTCTCCCTCTGTCTTCACCTCTTTCTTGTCCTCACCTGTCTATCTCGCTTTCTTTCTCTTGTCCTCATCTCTCTCTTTCTCTCTCTCTCTCTCTCTCTCGCTTGTCTTTACCTCTCTTCCTCACCCCCTCTCTTGTCCTTACCTCTCTCTCTTGCTCTCTCTCTCTTATTTTCACGTGTATAAGGGCCTTTACCATGCATCAGAGCACCAATCACCGGCTCCCTGGACAGGTAAGTATGTTTTGGGGTTTCTTTTAACTTTTTTGTTTTGTTTTAACCAGTGATCAGCTTGTGTGTCCATCGGACACACAGAGCTGATCACAGTGGCCGGGTCCCGCACAGCTTTCTCTATCAGGGGGCAGAGAAAGCTGGGCAGAAGTAGGTTTTTCCACAGTGATTTCACCTGAGCTGGCATTGATATCATAGGGCACACTTCAGTGTATTATTATTATTATTATTATTATTATTATTATTTTTGTAAATTCGTCCATATCACATTTCCCATTATACAGTAAGTATGGTTATTGCGATGTGGGTTACTAAAAAAAAATGACAATTAAAGGGTTTGGAACAGTTTTTCACGAAAACTGCTTTTTCAAATTTTTTTGGTAAAAATAATGTTAATAAATAGGCCTCTAAGACAGTAGTGTAATTTAAACATACTGTACTGTACTTGGTTTGGGCATATACATAACCTTACAAAGACCTAAGTATCTTTTTTTTATGTGTATTGTGTTTAATTGTTTTCCTGTGGGGGCCTATGAGTGTGTGTGTTTTTTCATGAAAATCATGTCTTTTAATTTTTAGTTCTGTAATGTACAGATTCTCTTGTGTCATTTTACATAATTACCTGTACTCCTGATATTTCACACACCAAATAAATGACGGTTATGTAAATATATGAGGGCTTATCCACCAAGGGATGCCAAAATCTGTGTCTGCTTACCAAAATAATTTGGCTCAGGCCAACCCTGGTAGGACTACACCCCTCGGCGTGCACTGTCCCTTTATAAAGTTTGGGAAGAACAGCATAAATTTATAGTTTGCAGGGGGATGCCAAAAACCCTAACTCTGGCCCTGGCTCTGCCTAATGGGATGGGAGGTAGGTGGAGGGGAAAATTAGATCCATCACCTCTGCCGGACCACTTTAAGCCCAGCTTACTACAATGCAGCTCTGAAGTAACATAATGTATTTCTAATTAAAAGTTTTCTCATTTTCTATTTGCATAACCTTGGAAAGGAGCCAGCGTCCTCTGTGGTCATGCTGCCCTGCAAACTATATTCTATTACAGGATACTCATTTCGCTGACAGCTATAACAAACAGACCCAATGCTAAGTTGTTCTGCACTATATACTTCAATGAAAAGAAAATGTCGAGATACTCCAGAGGAAAAGTCAACAAAACAGCACGGTCATTTTACAGACGGACTGGGAAAGCTTGAAAACTGTTAGCAACTGCTCAGTGTCACTGTGCAAAGTATTAACTTCTTGAAATTACTAAGACATTTCCAAAAATGAAACTACTGTAGATGAATGAACGAAGTGTCATTTTAGCTACGTATGGCATATACAGTATATTTATCTTAGCTTTATTTACATATACAAATCAGTAGACAAGTGCAAACTAATTTACTCATTTGAGAACTCTGTATAGAGCTTTACAATTAGCATTATTCATTGTTTACTGTTGCTGCAACTCATCCAGTGCTGGAAATGCAATAGTACAATAGGTAGGTTTATAAATGGTCATATCTGGGGGCTTACCCATTCTCAATACAGGTTGAGTATCCCATATCCAAATATTCCGAAATACGGAATATTCCAAAATACGGACTTTTTTGAGTGAGAGTGAGATAGTGAAACCTTTGTTTTTTGATGGCTCAATGTACACAAACTTTGTTTAATACACAAAGGCCCTCATTCCGAGTTGTTCGCTCGGTATTTTTCATCGCATCGCAGTGAAAATCCGCTTAGTACGCATGCGCAATGTTCGCACTGCGACTGCGCCAAGTAACTTTACTATGAAGAAAGTATTTTTACTCACGGCTTTTTCCTCGCTCCGGCGATCGTAATGTGATTGACAGGAAATGGGTGTTACTGGGCGGAAACACGGCGTTTCAGGGGCGTGTGGCTGAAAACGCTACCGTTTCCGGAAAAAACGCAGGAGTGGCAGGAGAAACGGTGGGAGTGCCTGGGCGAACGCTGGGTGTGTTTGTGACGTCAACCAGGAACGACAAGCACTGAAATGATCGCACAGGCAGAGTAAGTCTGGAGCTACTCTGAAACTGCTAAGTAGTTAGTAATCGCAATATTGCGAATACATCGGTCGCAATTTTAAGAAGCTAAGATTCACTCCCAGTAGGCGGCGGCTTAGCGTGTGTAACTCTGCTAAATTCGCCTTGCGACCGATCAACTCGGAATGAGGGCCAAAGTTATTAAAAATATTGTATTAAATGACCTTCAGGCTGTGTGTATAAGGTGTATATGAAACATAAATTAATTGTGTGAATGTATATACACTTTGTTTAATACACAAAATTATAAAAAAAAGTTGGCTAAAATGACCTTCAGGCTGTGTGTATAAGGTGTATATGTAACATAAATGCATTCTGTGCTTAGATTTAGGTCCCATCACCATGATATCTCATTATGGTATGCAATTATTCCAAAATACGGAAAAATCCGATATCCAAAATATCTCTGGTCCCAAGCATTTTGGATAAGGGAGACTCAACCTGTAATTATGTCTCTGTTGCACCACAAAAATTACCAGAAAAATGGTGCCTGTGCTATTTTACTGAAGTTCTGTGCATCCACAGTACTGAAATCAAAGGGAAACAGCATGGACCACATGTTCCCCGAGATCAGCACACTACTAGGGACATGCACTAGTGAGAGGAGGGGTGAGCGCACTAAACTGCACTTAAGCCCCATACTGAAATGACTCCTGGATGCATGTATGCAAGACAGTGGTGCAACTCCTGGAGGCAATGGAAGCATTGGCCTCAGGATTCCAGCTGTCAGGGGGCTCAGCAACAAGGGGGGTACGGGCAGGCCATTTGTGCTGGGCCATGAGGTTCCAAGGGGCCCACAGATAAATCCATCTATAACCGCTGCCTGCACCCTGCTGATAACGCCCTACTACAATGGATTAGGCCGTAGTTATAGATGGCTTTATCTTAGGAGTTGCTGTTGCTTCATGTTCCAGCAGCAGGTGCAATAAAGATATTTTTTGTTTATTGTGACGCAGCGTGCACAATGTTATGATGTCACACCACATCACTGAAAGGCAGAGTAGCCGCAGCACGATGTAGAGCAGGCAGATGACACAGAAAAATGTAAGTGTCTGTGGGGGCTGCAGCTGGAATGACACAGTGGGCTGGAGAGATACTCATTGGCTGGAGATATACTGAGGAACTGGAGAGACAGAAGGGGGCTGGCTGGAGCTGGTGAGACACCGAGGGGCTGGAGAGACAGAATGGGGCTGACTGGAGCAGGTGAGACACTGAGGGGCTGGAGAGACAGAAGGGGGCTGACTGGAGCTGGTGAGACACTGAGGGGCTGGAGAGACAGAATGGGGCTGACTGGAGCAGGTGAGACACTGAGGGGCTGGAGAGACAGAAGGGGGCTGACTGGAGCTGGTGAGACACTGAGGGGCTGGAGAGACAGAAGGGGGCTAGCTGGAGCTGGTGAGACCCTGAGGGGCTGAAGAGACAGAATGGGGCTGACTGGAGCAGATGAGACACTGAGGGGCTGGAGTGACAGAATGGGGCTGGTAGGAGCTAGAGACACACTGGGTAGTCGGAGAGACCAAAGAGGGGTGCCTGGAACTGGAGACACTGGGGCTGGAGAAACACTGGGGTGCTGGAGCTGGAGAGACACTGCTGAATCTGTATACAAAGTGCTACAATGTAGTAGCCACAGCTTTTTTTGAAATACAAGTTCTGTTCTAAATATGTATACAGACTCAATCACACACAATATACAAGTGTCATATATCAACTTAATCAGCACTACATTGCAACTGAGAAGCATTTTCAGCAAAACAAAAATTTACCCGACGTTAGCAGAGTGACATTTTGCGCTGTATGGCGTGTTGAAGCTAGATGTACGAGGATGCATCTGTACATGCTGTGTCACCCACTCCCACTTCTCCTACCTCAGCTAGCTAATTTGAAAACTTTAATTTTGCCCCTGGTCACCTCATCCCTCCTAACAGCAGAAACAGTTCTCTTGCATTACATTTTCAGTAGGTTAGACAAAGTTAATTCCTACTACATGTCATATTTGGTATTCATAATAATAAGACATATAGCTGCTTGGAATTTAGTTTTTGTAAAGAGAAAGTTAAGTTATTATTTGACATTAATCCATATCAAAGGCTTTGCTCTACTTAAATTAATATTATCCATGAACAACTGCAGTGTTTATTAGAGATGAGCGGGTTCGGTTCTTCGGAATCCGAACCCGCCCGAACTTCATGTTTTTTTTCACGGGTCCGAGCGACTCGGATCTTCCCGCCTTGCTCGGTTAACCCGAGCGCGCCCGAACGTCATCATGACGCTGTCGGATTCTCGCGAGGCTCGGATTCTATCGCGAGACTCGGATTCTATATAAGGAGCCGCGCGTCGCCGCCATTTTCACTCGTGCATTGAGATTGATAGGGAGAGGACGTGTCTGGCGTCCTCTCCATTAGAATAGAGATAGATTAGATAGAGAGAGAGAGATTGTGCAGAGTCGCAGACAGAGTTAGTTTACCACAGTCAGTGACCAGTGCAGTTGCTAGTTAACTTTTATTTAATATAATATATCCGTTCACTTCTCTCTGCTATATCCGTTCTCTGCCTGAAAAAAAAAACGATACACAGCACAGTCAGTCACACAGTGTGACTCAGTCTGTGTGCACTCAGCTCAGCCCAGTGTGCTGCACAGTCATCAATGTATAAATTAAAAGCTTATAATTAATTGTGGGGGAGACTGGGGAGCACTGCAGGTTGTTAGCAGGAGCCAGGAGTACAATTATATTAATTAACAGTGCACACTTTTGCTGCAGGAGTGGTGACCAGTGCCTGACCACCAGTATAGTATTGTTGTATACTACTAATATCTCTTTAAATATCAACCAGTCTATATTAGCAGCAGACACAGTACAGTGCGGTAGTTCACGGCTGTGGCTACCTCTGTGTCGGCACACGGCAGGCAGTCCGTCCGACCAGAATTGTATTATTTATTATTATATACCTACCACCTAACCGTGGTTTTTTTTTCATTCTTTATACCGTCATAGTGTCATCCTAATTGTTACGAGTATACTACTATCTCTTTATCAACCAGTGTACAGTGCGGTAGTTCACGGCTGTGGCTACCTCTGTGTCGGCACACGGCAGGCAGTCCGTCCGACCAGAATTGTATTATTTATTATTATATACCTACCACCTAACCGTGGTTTTTTTTTCATTCTTTATACCGTCATAGTGTCATCCTAATTGTTACGAGTATACTACTATCTCTTTATCAACCAGTGTACAGTGCGGTAGTTCACGGCTGTGGCTACCTCTGTGTCGGCACACGGCAGGCAGTCCGTCCGACCAGAATTGTATTATTTATTATTATATACCTACCACCTAACCGTGGTTTTTTTTTTCATTCTTTATACCGTCATAGTGTCATCCTAATTGTTACGAGTATACTACTATCTCTTTATCAACCAGTGTACAGTGCGGTAGTTCACGGCTGTGGCTACCTCTGTGTCGGCACACGGCAGGCAGTCCGTCCGACCAGAATTGTATTATTTATTATTATATACCTACCACCTAACCGTGGTTTTTTTTTTCATTCTTTATACCGTCATAGTGTCATCCTAATTGTTACGAGTATACTACTATCTCTTTATCAACCAGTGTACAGTGCGGTAGTTCACGGCTGTGGCTACCTCTGTGTCGGCACACGGCAGGCAGTCCGTCCGACCAGAATTGTATTATTTATTATTATATACCTACCACCTAACCGTGGTTTTTTTTTCATTCTTTATACCGTCATAGTGTCATCCTAATTGTTACGAGTATACTACTATCTCTTTATCAACCAGTGTACAGTGCGGTAGTTCACGGCTGTGGCTACCTCTGTGTCGGCACACGGCAGGCAGTCCGTCCGACCAGAATTGTATTATTTATTATTATATACCTACCACCTAACCGTGGTTTTTTTTTCATTCTTTATACCGTCATAGTGTCATCCTAATTGTTACGAGTATACTACTATCTCTTTATCAACCAGTGTACAGTGCGGTAGTTCACGGCTGTGGCTACCTCTGTGTCGGCACACGGCAGGCAGTCCGTCCGACCAGAATTGTATTATTTATTATTATATACCTACCACCTAACCGTGGTTTTTTTTTCATTCTTTATACCGTCATAGTGTCATCCTAATTGTTACGAGTATACTACTATCTCTTTATCAACCAGTGTACAGTGCGGTAGTTCACGGCTGTGGCTACCTCTGTGTCGGCACACGGCAGGCAGTCCGTCCGACCAGAATTGTATTATTTATTATTATATACCTACCACCTAACCGTGGTTTTTTTTTTCATTCTTTATACCGTCATAGTGTCATCCTAATTGTTACGAGTATACTACTATCTCTTTATCAACCAGTGTACAGTGCGGTAGTTCACGGCTGTGGCTACCTCTGTGTCGGCACACGGCAGGCAGTCCGTCCGACCAGAATTGTATTATTTATTATTATATACCTACCACCTAACCGTGGTTTTTTTTTTCATTCTTTATACCGTCATAGTGTCATCCTAATTGTTACGAGTATACTACTATCTCTTTATCAACCAGTGTACAGTGCGGTAGTTCACGGCTGTGGCTACCTCTGTGTCGGCACACGGCAGGCAGTCCGTCCGACCAGAATTGTATTATTTATTATTATATACCTACCACCTAACCGTGGTTTTTTTTTCATTCTTTATACCGTCATAGTGTCATCCTAATTGTTACGAGTATACTACTATCTCTTTATCAACCAGTGTACAGTGCGGTAGTTCACGGCTGTGGCTACCTCTGTGTCGGCAGTCGGCAGGCAGTCCGTCCATCCATAATTGTATTATTATTATAATATATACCACCTAACCGTGGTTTTTTTATACCACCTAACCGTGGCAGTCCGTCCATAATTGTATACTAGTATCCAATCCATCCATCTCCATTGTTTACCTGAGGTGCCTTTTAGTTCTGCCTATAAAATATGGAGAACAAAAAAGTTGAGGTTCCAAAATTAGGGAAAGATCAAGATCCACTTCCACCTCGTGCTGAAGCTGCTGCCACTAGTCATGGCCGAGACGATGAAATGCCAGCAACGTCGTCTGCCAAGGCCGATGCCCAATGTCATAGTACAGAGCATGTCAAATCCAAAACACCAAATATCAGAAAAAAAAGGACTCCAAAACCTAAAATAAAATTGTCGGAGGAGAAGCGTAAACTTGCCAATATGCCATTTACCACACGGAGTGGCAAGGAACGGCTGAGGCCCTGGCCTATGTTCATGGCTAGTGGTTCAGCTTCACATGAGGATGGAAGCACTCAGCCTCTCGCTAGAAAACTGAAAAGACTCAAGCTGGCAAAAGCACCGCAAAGAACTGTGCGTTCTTTGAAATCCCAAATCCACAAGGAGAGTCCAATTGTGTCGTTTGCGATGCCTGACCTTCCCAACACTGGACGTGAAGAGCATGCGCCTTCCACTATTTGCATGCCCCCTGCAAGTGCTGGAAGGAGCACCCGCAGTCCAGTTCCTGATAGTCAGATTGAAGATGTCAGTGTTGAAGTACACCAGGATGAGGAGGATATGGGTGTTGCTGGCGCTGGGGAGGAAATTGACCAGGAGGATTCTGATGGTGAGGTGGTTTGTTTAAGTCAGGCACCCGGGGAGACACCTGTTGTCCGTGGGAGGAATATGGCCGTTGACATGCCAGGTGAAAATACCAAAAAAATCAGCTCTTCGGTGTGGAGGTATTTCACCACAAATGCGGACAACAGGTGTCAAGCCGTGTGTTCCCTTTGTCAAGCTGTAATAAGTAGGGGTAAGGACGTTAACCACCTCGGAACATCCTCCCTTATACGTCACCTGCAGCGCATTCATAATAAGTCAGTGACAAGTTCAAAAACTTTGGGTGACAGCGGAAGCAGTCCACTGACCAGTAAATCCCTTCCTCTTGTAACCAAGCTCACGCAAACCACCCCACCAACTCCCTCAGTGTCAATTTCCTCCTTCCCCAGGAATGCCAATAGTCCTGCAGGCCATGTCACTGGCAAGTCTGACGAGTCCTCTCCTGCCTGGGATTCCTCCGATGCATCCTTGCGTGTAACGCCTACTGCTGCTGGCGCTGCTGTTGTTGCCGCTGGGAGTCGATGGTCATCCCAGAGGGGAAGTCGTAAGCCCACTTGTACTACTTCCAGTAAGCAATTGACTGTTCAACAGTCCTTTGCGAGGAAGATGAAATATCACAGCAGTCATCCTACTGCAAAGCGGATAACTGAGGCCTTGGCATCCTGGGTGGTGAGAAACGTGGTTCCGGTATCCATCATTACTGCAGAGCCAACTAGAGACTTGTTGGAGGTACTGTGTCCCCGGTACCAAATACCATCTAGGTTCCATTTCTCTAGGCAGGCGATACCGAAAATGTACACAGACCTCAGAAAAAGAGTCACCAGTGTCCTAAAAAATGCAGCTGTACCCAATGTCCACTTAACCACGGACATGTGGACAAGTGGAGCAGGGCAGGGTCAGGACTATATGACTGTGACAGCCCACTGGGTAGATGTATGGACTCCCGCCGCAAGAACAGCAGCGGCGGCACCAGTAGCAGCATCTCGCAAACGCCAACTCTTTCCTAGGCAGGCTACGCTTTGTATCACCGCTTTCCAGAATACGCACACAGCTGAAAACCTCTTACGGCAACTGAGGAAGATCATCGCGGAATGGCTTACCCCAATTGGACTCTCCTGTGGATTTGTGGCATCGGACAACGCCAGCAATATTGTGTGTGCATTAAATCTGGGCCAATTCCAGCACGTCCCATGTTTTGCACATACCTTGAATTTGGTGGTGCAGAATTTTTTTAAAAACGACAGGGCCGTGCAAGAGATGCTGTCGGTGGCCAGAAGAATTGCGGGACACTTTCGGCGTACAGGCACCACGTACAGAAAACTGGAGCACCACCAAAAACTACTGAACCTGCCCTGCCATCATCTGAAGCAAGAAGTGGTAACGAGGTGGAATTCAACCCTCTATATGCTTCAGAGGTTGGAGGAGCAGCAAAAGGCCATTCAAGCCTATACAATTGAGCACGATATAGTAGGTGGAATGCACCTGTCTCAAGTGCAGTGGAGAATGATTTCAACGTTGTGCAAGGTTCTGATGCCCTTTGAACTTGCCACACGTGAAGTCAGTTCAGACACTGCCAGCCTGAGTCAGGTCATTCCCCTCATCAGGCTTTTGCAGAAGAAGCTGGAGGCATTGAAGGAGGAGCTAACACGGAGCGATTCCGCTAGGCATGTGGGACTTGTGGATGCAGCCCTTAATTCGCTTAACAAGGATTCACGGGTGGTCAATCTGTTGAAATCAGAGCACTACATTTTGGCCACCGTGCTCGATCCTAGATTTAAAGCCTACCTTGGATCTCTCTTTCCGGCAGACACAGGTCTGCTGGGGTTGAAAGACCTGCTGGTGACAAAATTGTCAAGTCAAGCGGAACGCGACCTGTCAGCATCTCCTCCTTCACATTCTCCCGCAACTGGGGGTGCGAGGAAAAGGCTCAGAATTCCGAGCCCACCCGCTGGCGGTGATGCAGGGCAGTCTGGAGCGACTGCTGATGCTGACATCTGGTCCGGACTGAAGGACCTGACAACGATTACGGACATGTCGTCTACTGTCACTGCATATGATTCTCTCAACATTGATAGAATGGTGGAGGATTATATGAGTGACCGCATCCAAGTAGGCACGTCACACAGTCCGTACTTATACTGGCAGGAAAAAGAGGCAATTTGGAGGCCCTTGCACAAACTGGCTTTATTCTACCTAAGTTGCCCTCCCACAAGTGTGTACTCCGAAAGAGTGTTTAGTGCCGCCGCTCACCTTGTCAGCAATCGGCGTACGAGGTTACATCCAGAAAATGTGGAGAAGATGATGTTCATTAAAATGAATTATAATCAATTCCTCCGCGGAGACATTGACCAGCAGCAATTGCCTCCACAAAGTACACAGGGAGCTGAGATGGTGGATTCCAGTGGGGACGAATTGATAATCTGTGAGGAGGGGGATGTACACGGTGATATATCGGAGGGTGAAGATGAGGTGGACATCTTGCCTCTGTAGAGCCAGTTTGTGCAAGGAGAGATTAATTGCTTCTTTTTTGGGGGGGGTCCAAACCAACCCGTCATATCAGTCACAGTCGTGTGGCAGACCCTGTCACTGAAATGATGGGTTGGTTAAAGTGTGCATGTCCTGTTTTGTTTATACAACATAAGGGTGGGTGGGAGGGCCCAAGGATAATTCCATCTTGCACCTCTTTTTTCTTTTCTTTTTCTTTGCATCATGTGCTGATTGGGGTGGGTTTTTTGGAAGGGACACCCTGCGTGACACTGCAGTGCCACTCCTAGATGGGCCCGGTGTTTGTGTCGGCCACTAGGGTCGCTAATCTTACTCACACAGCTACCTCATTGCGCCTCTTTTTTTCTTTGCGTCATGTGCTGTTTGGGGAGGGTTTTTTGGAAGGGACATCCTGCGTGACACTGCAGTGCCACTCCTAGATGTGCCCGGTGTTTGTGTCGGCCACTAGGGTCGCTAATCTTACTCACACAGTCAGCTACCTCATTGCGCCTCTTTTTTTCTTTGCGTCATGTGCTGTTTGGGGAGGGTTTTTTGGAAGGGCCATCCTGCGTGACACTGCAGTGCCACTCCTAGATGGGCCCGGTGTTTGTGTCGGCCACTAGGGTCGCTAATCTTACTCACACAGCTACCTCATTGCGCCTCTTTTTTTCTTTGCGTCATGTGCTGTTTGGGGAGGGTTTTTTGGAAGGGACATCCTGCGTGACACTGCAGTGCCACTCCTAGATGGGCCCGGTGTTTGTGTCGGCCACTAGGGTCGCTTATCTTACTCACACAGCGACCTCGGTGCAAATTTTAGGACTAAAAATAATATTGTGAGGTGTGAGGTATTCAGAATAGACTGAAAATGAGTGTAAATTATGGTTTTTGAGGTTAATAATACTTTGGGATCAAAATGACCCCCAAATTCTATGATTTAAGCTGTTTTTTAGTGTTTTTTGAAAAAAACACCCGAATCCAAAACACACCCGAATCCGACAAAAAAAATTCGGTGAGGTTTTGCCAAAACGCGTTCGAACCCAAAACACGGCCGCGGAACCGAACCCAAAACCAAAACACAAAACCCGAAAAATTTCAGGCGCTCATCTCTAGTGTTTATACTTTGCTAACTGAGGGGTCTATTTACTAAGCCTTGGATGGAGATAAATCCAACTGAGATAAAGTCCCATACAATCGGCTCCTAACTGCCATGTCACATGCTAGGTTTGAAAAATGACAGTTAGGAACCAATTGGCTGGGACTTCATCTCTGTCAGATTTATCTCCATCCAAGGCTTAGTAAATAGACCCCTAAGTCCACCGTATTCTCATTCCTTCAGAAGTGGAACTTCAATTGGTGCAGCAGGTGCATTGCACCAGGGCCCTTTGGGATTAAGGGGGCCACTGCTGCCCAGACCAGCAATGAGTTTTCACCTGGGCCACAGCACTACCATTTTGAACAAAGGGGGTCATTCCTGTTGATCGCTAGCTGCCGTTGTTCGCAGCACAGCGATCAGGCTAAAAATCGGCATTTCTGCGCATGCGTATGGGCCGCAGTACGCACGCGCAAAGTACTTTCACACAAAACTATGCAGTTTTACACAAGGTCGAGCGACGCTTTTCAGTAGCACTGCTGATCGCTGAGTGATTGACAGGAAGTGGGTGGTTCTGGGTGATAACTGAGCGTTTTCCGGGCGTGTGCTAAAAAACGCAGGCGTGTCAGGTAAAAACACAGGTGTGCCTGGGGAAACAGGGGAGTGGCTGGCTGAACGCAGGGCGTGTTTGTGACGTCAAAGCAGGAACTAAACAGACTGAAATGATCGCAAGGTAGGAGTAGGTTTGGAGCTCAGAAACGGCATGAAATTTTTTTACAAGCAGTTCTGCTAACCTTTCATTCGCACTTCTGCTAAGCTAAGATACACTCCCAGAGGGCGGTGGCCTAGCGTCTGCACTGCTGCTAAAAGCAGCTAGCGAGCGATCTTCTCGGAATGAGGGCCAAAGTCAGATGATTAGCTCAACAAAGGGAGCAGGGTGGGCCCAACTTCCTGAGGAGGCGGGGTTGACCTTAAGTGTATGTAGCCACATCAGTTTGCCATCTGAGCTGGACTAGTAAGTGAATCCTGCTACCTGTCAGTGCTGATGAACACAGGCGCGTACTGCTTCTAATTCACATAGCAGACTTATCAAGTAAGGCGCTAGATTTAATAATAAAAAAGCATATGTATTAAGGGAATTACAGTGAAGTATTCCAGCACTATAACAAATTTGCGATATTATTTGACTTTTCGGGCCTATGCAGGGGCAAATTTAGTGGGGAGGGCGCCTGTAGGCACAACAGTACAGGCCACAACCCCCCCCCCCCCCCCCCCCATCTCCCACCTGCCTAATTTTTCTTATTTTTATTTATTGGTTAAAAGCCATCATTTGAGGATAGCCAATTTAATAGAATAATAAAGAAGCCACTAACTATGACATTTTAATTATATGTACATATTTACTAAGTAGGACAGCTTACAGGGGCAGTATGTGCATGTCCTACCCGTTTACACTCCATTCAAGATGGCATATGGTTTCATGGACTGCACTCATTCGAGGGAGTGTATCCACATATTGTTATTGGTTATTATATAATATCTAAAGACCCTCTGCAATTCACAGTCTCCACAATTTTGGCAATTTTGTAATATTGTGTGTTGTCAATGTATACATACTAAATTGATTATTATTATTATTATTATTATTATTATTATTATTATTATTATTATTATTATCTGAGACTTGTCAACTAATTTAAGAAAGATCATCCTATTGTCTAACTTGCATCAGGTGATGTACATGTTCTGGCTGGTGGATGGGGAAGGCACTAACAGGTGACCATGGGTTGATTGATTATAGGCCAATGTTCTAAACAAGCTGCCTGAGTTTATTTTTAACAAGAGACAAAAAACACAGGTATCCCCAGTACTCAGGATGACATTAGCAACAGATTTATTTTTATCAATGTTTTTTTTATTCCTTGGGTTTGGGTGGGATATGTAGTTTAGGTGTGGGCAGGCTTGGAATGCATAGAAAAATGCAGTGGTGCTCCTAGTTGCCCGGAAACACCCCTACCCCACAGCCTGGCCAGCAGTATAAAGGGCAGAATGAAGCTGTCACTGGGGTCCAGTATTTCATTTATTATACAGTATAGTGGTCAATTGTGATTTTATTTATTTTTTGTAATACAGGTTGAGTATCCCATATCCACATATTCCGAAATACGGAATATTCCGAAATACGGACTTTTTTGAGTGAGAGTGAGATAGTGAAAACTTTGTTTTTTGATGGCTCAATGTACACAAACTTTGTTTAATACACAAAGTTATTAAAAATATTGTATTAAATGACCTTCAGGCTATGTGTATAAGGTGTATATGGAACATAAATTAATTGTGTGAATGTATATACACTTTGTTTAATACACAAAATTATAAAAAAAAGTTGGCTAAAATGACCTTCAGGCTGTGTGTATAAGGTGTATATGTAACATAAATGCATTCTGTGCTTAGATTTAGGTCCCATCACCATGATATCTCATTATGGTATGCAATTATTCCAAACTACAGAAAAATCCCATATCCAAAATACCTCTGGTCCCAAGCATTTTGGATAAGGGATACTCAACCTGTATATTGAGGTCACTGTGATGCTTTCGGTTTTTGTTTTTCTTTCTGCATTTTATGGTGGTTACTGTGATGTTCTTGGTGCTGTATGGCAGTCACTGCTATGTACTCTGCATAATGTAATGGTTACTGTGATGGTCTCTGCACTATATAGAGGTCATGTTGATGCTCACTGGATTATATGGCATTCAGTGCAATGTTTTCTGCATTATACGACAGTCACTACAATGTTCTTTGTATTGTATGGTGGTCACTGCAATTTTCTTTGTTATAAGTGAGGAACAGTAGCGTACAGTGGCGGTTTTTACTCCCGGTGAAATCCACCACCCAGCTCACTGTCAGTGAAGCCAGATGCAGTCTGTGAGATTTTGGATTTCCTACCTGCAGCATCTGGGAACGGGTGGTATTCATGTGACCGTAGGTCGCCACCGAGCCCGCAAGGGGCTTGCTGCACTCGCCCTTCCCTGCCGGGATCCCGGCGTCGGTATGCTGCCGGGATCCCGGCGTCGGTAAGCTGACCGGCGGTCAGCCATACTACACCCATGGGAACGGTACATAGTACATGACAGGTGCTGGGACCCAGGCAGCAGAGACCCAGCAGTATCACAATCAGCAGCCGCACCTCCTCCACCAAGGTAGGAGCTGCTGCTGGTAGTGTAGCGCAGGCAGTGATATGTACCTTTCAGTTTAGAGACATTACTGCCTGAGTTCTCGGTTTAAGAATGAAGATAGCCTAGAACCACAGAATAAAGGCAGAAGGCGCTTAATGTGATGTGACTAATATTCTGTTTTGCCCTTACCGTACAAACATTATGGCTTCAGTATTCAAGCAAGCCAAGAGTGATTACTATCTACTTGGAGGAGGTGTCACCAAGCTGAATCTTAGCCTCGGGTGACAGAAAGTCTAGCATCACCCGATGCTTTTGTTTCACTATTTACTAACTGATCTTATTTTACATACTAGTAGAATGATGCCCCTCGTGAAAATATTCTCTAGGCCTAATGCATACCTCCCAAATTTTAATTTCTCTAAAGCGGGACACACGCACTCCAGAAAAAGGGGTGTGACCTAAGAAAGGGGGCGTGGCTTTGTGGAGGACACGCGTTCGCGAGCCACGCCCCGTTTTTGTTACTGAGGGTGCATGCCCAGTGCTCTGTGAGCTGCTGGCATGCCCCCTCTGCCTCTGACTCCAGTGAATAGACGCTGTGCGCATGCGTCTATTCACAGCGAGTGCAGGAGCCTCCCAACTGCCCCCCCACACCGCGGGACACTGCGGCCCATGGGTGGGACAGCGTGACAGTCCACAAAAAACGGGACTGTCCCGCAAAAATCGGGACAGTTGGGAGGTATGCTAATGACAATGTCTGTGTTCATGTTGCTGAAGGCACGTTGCTGACTTTAGCTGTTCAGAAATAAAATATGGAATTGGAGGAGTGACATGACTTGTTTGCCATTTAAAGGATGAGTGGTGTTGTATACAGTATAGATTAATTTGCCTAGTTGCACTTCAATTAAACTTCCTGTTTCTGAAATAAAGTACAATATATAGTATATGACTGATTCTGACAAGTTAGAAGATTAAAATGTAATAATAGAATACTGTACAGTTCTGCATTGGCAGTACTGCCACTGAATAAAAGTTATTTAGAAAACAAGTTATTTTTATATTTATAGAAAGGTATTTGCTTATTTAGTCACGGCAAAGAGAGAGAGAATGAGTGCACAGGTAGAATCCTTGGTATGCAAACCGCTTAAGACAAACACATGGAGCACTGGCGTCATAATCTCTAAGGAGTTTGATTAGGATAATGTGTTGTCAGTGGTAATTGCTAGCATGTGATCACAACAAAGAGTTGTGTCTTGACTTCCACAGAAACTCAGCATGACTCAGCAGCATTGCACAGTGATTTCCTGCACACATTGACCACAGTTCAGATAAATAATATTACATGTGATATGTTGCATTTACATTGTCACTATTTAATAGTGGCTCCAAGTTGTGTTCTAGTCATTATTAACTGTGTTTCTAGGTCAGGTTACATAAATGTAAATGCATACATTTTAAAAGGCTGATTTTCAAAGCTTGGCAAAAGAATTCCATTCATGCAATAGCAAACTAAACACTTTATATTGCTCCAACAATTTCTAGCAATTTAAAAAAATATATACTGTATATACTAGTTTGAAAAGTGAAATAACTCATAGGGCTGAAAGCATAATATACATAATAAGCATTATATACAATATTAATATTAATTTATTTTTATTTATTAACATTTTCTTATATAGCACAGCAATATAGGCAAAACCATAAACTGTCCATACATTAGGACGACCAGCATCCGATCCGATTCCTCATAAGATTTCCCTTCAATCAACCTGGGAGCCTCTAGAACACGATTTGGAGTTTTATGTGCATAATGCACGATGAAGCATACAATCTGTCAATCTATTGTGTGCCTCACAAAAAGCATGTGATCACCTGGAAGGAAATGGCACTCAATAATGATGCTGATCAAATACGATGCATTGTATGTGCATAAAACAAGGTACATTGGTGGTCATTCCGAGTTGTTCGCTCGTTGCAGATTTTAGCTATGCAGCGATTTGTTGCTAAATGCGCATGTGCATGGTACGCAGCGCGCATGCGCTTACTTATTTAACTAAAAACTTAGCAGTTTTGCTGTTGTTCATGCGGCGCTCTTCAGTCGCACTGCTGATCGGTGAGTGATTGACAGGAAAGGAGCGTTTCTAGGTGGTAACTGAGCATTTTCCGGGAGTGTGCTAAAAAACGCAGGCGTGTCAGGCAAAAACGCAGGAATGTCTGGAGAAACGGGGGAGTGGCTGACCGAACGCAGGGCGTGTTTGTGACGTCAAACCAGGAACTAAACAGACTGAGCTGATCGCAATCTAGGAGTATGTCTGGAGCTACTCAGAAACTGCTTGAAAATTTTTAGTAGCAATTCTGCTAATCTTTCGTTCGCTATTCTGCTAAGCTAAGATACACTCCCAGAGGGCGGCGGCCTAGCGTTTGCAATGCTGCTAAAAGCAGCTAGCGAGCGAACAACTCGGAATGACTACCAATGTGCATACGTTTACGACAGATCATATGGACTGCACATATGATCTGAGGATGCGACATTCAACCCACGGTGCCGCGGATCGCATCGTAATCATACCCAAAACACGTACGATGTGCACACAATGCATCATACAACGCTTCTAAATCGAACATTCGTACATGATATCGTACTAGTGTATGGCCAGCAATAGATTAAGATGGTCTAGATTAAATATTTCTTAAAAGCACAACATGCAAATACAAAAAGAGACATATCATAAATTGCATTAATTGACCCTAAATGAATACATAAGTTGAAATCTCTATGAATTAACACCTGTTTGCTTAACATTCTGTAAGTCACACAAATTTGGGCTGTCAATGTTCACAAAGTGAACAGCTGTATATGTTCCAATCAGGGCCGAATAATTATGAGGTGGGTAAAGCTGCAACTCCAGGCTCCACATGAAAATATTCTCATAGCACATTAGTGGTTTAAGTAAGGTGCTCCGGTGGCTGCCACCAACTGAATGAGTGTCACTGACAGTCAGTAACACTGTATTCCGGGCAGGGAAACACCAGGTGATAGGCTGTGCAGCTAATCTATTCCTCCTCCTCCTCCTACGGAGCCATAACTAGGGATGGCCATCATGATTAACATCATTGGCATGAAACCTTTAAATGTGAATATTCAGTGGTTTGCACTAGAGATGAGCGGATTCGGTTCTCCGAGAATTGAACCCAACCGAACATTGAGATCCAAGCCGGGATCCGAGCCTGGCTCAGGTTTTCCTGCCAGCCTCAGATCCAAAAGTGAAGCAAAACGTCATCATCCCGCTGTCGGATTCTTGCAGGTTTTGAATTCTATATAATTCCCCGTGAATCAATGCCATCTTTACTCCGACATTGGAGATTGTACAGTATACATGTGCTGCCTGTCTGTGCTGTGCTGTGTGCTATTCCTTAAGGGGGAGGAGCTGTCTGAACTTAAGGAAGGGGCTGCTGTGGTACTCTGGTGTACACAAGCGGCTGCTGCAGGGGTGCTACGTCCATAAAATTGGTGCTTTGGGTGTTCATAAACTGGGGCTTTACAGTTTACATGTGCTGCCTGTCAGTGTTGTGCTGTGCTATGTGTTATTCTTTAAGGGGCTGTCTGAAGGAAGGGGCTGCTGTGGTACTCTGGTGTACACAAGGAGCTGCTTCAGGGGTGCTCTGTCCATAAACTGGGGCTGTCTGACTAAAAGGGATTGCTCTGTCTGTTCATCAAGGGCTATGTCCTCCAGGGGTGCCGTGAGTGAAATAAAAAATAATAATACATATTTCTGACTCATTTGTGTGACACTGTAACAACAGCGTTTGATGAAAAAAATAATATATATATATATTTCTTACTTATTTGTGCGACACTGTAGCCACAGTGTGTGATATAAAAAAATAATACATATTTCTGACTCATTTGTGTGACATTGTCGGTGAAGCTTAACTGCAGTGTGTAATAATATATATTTCTGACTCATTTGTGCGACACTGTAACTGCAGGTGTGTGATATAAAAAATAATACATATTTCTGACTCATTTGGTCGACACTGTCGGTGAAGCTAAACCGCAGTGTGTAATAGTATATATCTCTGACTTATTTGTGTGACACTGTAACCACAGTGTGTGATAAAAAAATAATATATATATTTCTGACCCATTTGTGCAACACTGTAACCACAGTGTGTGATATAAAAAATAATATATATATTTCTGACTCATTTGTGTGACAGTATAACGGCACTGTGTGATATAAAAAATAATATATATATATATTTTTTTTTTATTTAAATTAATATTTTGTGCTGTGTCATCCCAGTATACATCCAGGGACTAGAGCTGCGCCATCCATCTCGGGGTGTTCTGCCAGCAAACCCAAAATAACAGACTTTTTTTTATTTTGTGCTGTATCCTCCCAGTATACATCCAGGCATGCTCAGTCCATTTCAGGGTGCTGTGTCTGTAGCTCATATTCTTATGTTATAACTTATTGTCCTGTTTTCATAATTATTCTTATCACAACATTGTGATTCATTCAAATTAATATTATTAATAATACTTATAAATTAACTAAATTTAAATTAAATTAATATAACCAAACTCTCCACATTTGAATAGTGAACCTTCTGCATCTTAAAGATTTACTTCAGCAACAGAAGAACTTGATCCAAAATAAATTAAAATCATGATTACAGCATCTAAATTATTGTCTTTTTTGATTCTTCTTTACCTAATTCATCTTTTTGTGAACTGAAATCTTGAGCCTTGCCTAATGCGTCATTTTATTAAATACATTATTTTTTTTAAATATTTTGTGCTGTGTCAGTCCTCCCAGTATATAAATCCAATGCTGCTGCTGCTCCATTCATCTAGCAGTGTTCTGTCCATCCATCCAGGGGCTTTGGCCCAGTATTAAAAAAAAGAAATAAAATATTTTGTGCTGTACCCCAGTTTACTTCCAGGGGCTGCTGCTTCGCCTTCCAGTGACAAGGGCTGTTCTGCGTTCTGTCCATCCTTCCATCTAGGCTCTGTACCAGTGTTTAAAAAAAATTAAAAAATATATTGTATTTTGTGCTGTACCCCAGCATACTGTACATCCAGGTTCCCGGATGTGTTGAAAACTCTTTCTGAGTACACTGGAGGGTGAGCAAATTAAATAAAGCAAAGCCAGTTTTTGCAAGGGCCTCCAAATTTCCTTTTTTTTTGCCCTGCCAGTATTGGATCAGACTGTCTGACATGCCTATTTGGAATGCTATGACTAAATTAATCATCAACCATTTTTTTAATTGTGACCATATCATTTGCAGTCACAGTAGACATGTCATTAATAATTGTAGGCAGTTCCTTCAGTCTGGATCAGATGTCAAAAGTTTTTGCTGAATGATCTGCCACTGGGTCTCTTAGAAAAATTTGCAGAATGCCAAAAATGTCCCAAAATTTTCCAGGCTCACGACAAAAAAAAAGGTTTGTAATTAGTTTTTGTGTGATTAGATGGGCCAAGTAGTGCTTAACTGTTGTCAAATTCTTTCTAAACTAATCCTTTGTTTCTTTCTTTTGCAGAAATTCAGGAATTTCAGGAATTTTGAAATGGAGAATGTTTGCTATTTGAGAGTGTAGAGTTTAGTTGTCTCAGCCAGCTTTACGCACAGTATGTACCATGTAAACATATGTATGCATTTGACCAATATACACAACTCATTTTTGTATTAATTAAATATATTTCCTTTCCACTCTATTGCAGACATCCTGTACAAAGGACAAGACCTGCAATATCCGACGCGTGGATGATGACGTTTTGGTTTATACTGTATTTGGAATCAGAGTCTGGTGGGAAAACCAAAGCCGTCACGCACATCTCTAGACCCTCCTTCCTCATAAATCTGCTTCAGAATAAAAATAATATAAAATGTACTATAATCCATCCTTCCTTCCTTTACCTGCATTCCACTACATACACACTTCAACTCCTATGGGCCTCTAATCTAGTTATTATTTATTGATTAAGGAAAGATTTCTTGGTTACTTTCTTTCTATGGGATTGGATAGTTTATTAAACTGCCACCCCATATGCCACTGCAGTGCCACTCTGTTTCCTAGATGAGCCATGTTGGAATTTTAAGTGCCACATGTTCGGTCACCCACTGCTGTCACTTAGCTTAGTCATCCAGCTAACTTGGTGCAACCTTTTGGCCTGAACTGGATAAAAAACAATATTGTAAGTAGTGATGGGCACCGGACATTTTTCGTGTTTTGTGGTTTGGTTTTGGATTCGGTTCCGCGGCCGTGCTTTGGATTCAGACGCGTTTTGGCAAAACCTCCCTGAAAATTTTTTATCGGATTCGGGTGTGTTTTGGATTTGGGTGTTTTTTTACAAAAAGCCCTCAAAAACAGCTTAAATCATAGAATTTGGGGGTTATTTTGATCCCATTGTATTATTAACCTCAATAACCATAATTTCCACTCATGAACACCTCATACCTCACAATATTATTTTTAGTCCTAAAATTTGCACCGAGGTTGCTGTGTGACTAAGCTAAGCGACCCAAGTGGCCGACACAAACACCTGGCCCATCTAGGAGTGGCACTGCAGTGTCAGACAGGATGGCACTTAAAAAAATAGTCCCCAAACAGCACATGATGCAAAGAAAAAAAGAGGTGCACCAAGGTCGCTGGATGGCTAAGCTAAGCGACCTAAGTTGCCGACACAAACACCTGGCCCATCTAGGAGTGGCACTGCAGTGTCAGGCAGAATGGCACTTCAAAAAATAGTCCCCAAACAGCACATGATGCAAAGAAAAAAAGAGGTGCACTGAGGTAGCTGTGTGACTAAGCTAAGCGACCCAAGTGGCCAACACAAACACCTGGCCCATCTAGGAGTGGCACTGCAGTGTCAGACAGGATGGCACTTCAAAAAATAGTCCCCAAACAGCACATGATGCAAAGAAAAATGAAATAAAAAAGAGGTGCAAGATGGAATTGTCCTTGGGCGCTCCCACCCACCCTTATGTTGTATAAACAGGACATGCACACTTTAACAAACCCATCATTTCAGTGACAGGGTCTGCAACACGACTGTGACTGAAATGACTGGTTGGTTTGGGCCCCCACCAAAAAAGAAGCAATCAATGTCTCCTTGCACAAACTGGCTCTACAGAGGCAAGATGTCCACCTCCTCCTCATCATCCGATTCCTCACCCCTTTCACTGTGTACATCCCCCTCCTCACAGATTATTAATTCGTCCCCACTGGAATCCACCATCTCGGGTCCCTGTGTACTTTCTGGAGGCAATTGCTGGTGAATGTCTCCACAGAGGAATTGATTATAATTAATTTTGATGAACATCATCTTCTCCACATTTTCTGGAAGTAACCTCGTACGCCGATTCCTGACAAGGTGAGCAGCTGCAATAAACACTCTTTCGGAGTACACACTGGAGGGGGGGCAATTTAGGTAAAATAAAGCCAGTTTGTGCAAGGGCCTCCAAATTGCCTCTTTTTCCTGCCAGTATACGTACGCAGAGCCGGCCTTAGGCATAGGCATACTAGGCAATTGCCTAGGGCATTTGGTATGCTTAGGGGCACCAGCAGCTTCTGCTGATTAAAATGATATGCGGCATGCCTATATTCTGTGTGTGACTGCGGCAGTATCTGCATACGAAATGCTACGTTGCAGTGTATTCCTGGAAATCACTGTAATGGAGCATTTCGTATGCAGATACAGACGCAGTCGCACACAGAATATAGGCATGCTGCATATCATGTTAATCAGCAGAAGCTGCTTGTGCAACCTAGCCACATAGCAATGCAAATAAGATGCATTTTCATAAACAAAAGGCGCCCGACGTTAGCAGAGCTGCCAGCTGACTCATGCCAGGCATCTCCTGCAGAACTAGTGGCGGTGCTAGGGGGCACCAGCCAAAATCTTGCCTAGGGCATCATATTGGTTAGGGCCAGCTCTGTACGTACGGACTGTCTGACGTGCCTACTTGGATGCGGTCACTCATATAATCCTCCACCATTCTTTCAATGGTGACAGAATCATATGCAGTGACAGTAGACGACATGTCAGTAATCGTTGGCAGGTCCTTCAGTCCAGACCAGATGTCAGCACTCACTCCAGACTGCCCTGCATCATCGCCAGTGGGTGGGCTCGGAATTCTTAGCCTTTTCCTGGCAGCCCCAGTTGCGGGAGAATGTGAAGGAGGAGCTGTTGACGGGGTCACGTTCCGCTTGACTTGACAATTTTCTCACCAGCAGGTCTTTGAACCTCTGCAGACTTGTGTCTGCCGGAAAGAGAGATCCAACGTAGGTTTTATATCTAGGATCAAGCACGGTGGCCAAAATGTAGTGCTCTGATTTAAACAGATTGACCACCCGTGAATCCTGGTTAAGCGAATGAAGGGCTCCATCCACAAGTCCCACATGCCTAGCGGAATCGCTCTGTTTTAGCTCCTCCTTCAATGTCTCCAGCTTCTTCTGCAAAAGCCTGATGAGGGGAATGACCTGACTCAGGCTGGCAGTGTCTGAACTGACTTCACGTGTGGCAAGTTCAAAGGGTTGCAGAACCTTGCACAACGTTGAAATCATTATCCACTGTGCTTGAGTCAGGTGCATTCCCCCTCCTTTGCCTATATCATAGGTAGCTGTATAGGCTTGAATGGCCTTTTGCTGCTCCTCCATCCTCTGAAGCATATAGAGGGTTGAATTTTACCTCGTTACCACCTCTTGCTTCAGATGATGGCGGGGCAGGTTCAGGAGTGTTTGCTGGTGCTCCAGTCTTCAGCACGCGGTGACTGAATGCCGAAAGTGGCCCGCAATTCTTCGGGCCACCGACAGCATCTCTTGCACGCCCCTGTCGTTTTTTAAATAATTCTGCACCACCAAATTCAAGGTATGTGCAAAACATGGGATGTGCTGGAATTTGCCCACATGTAATGCCCGCACAATTTTGGTGGCATTGTCCGATGTCACAAATCCCAGGAGAGTCCAATTGGGGTAAGCCATTTTGTGATGAAGTTCCTCAGTTTCCGTAAGAGGTTGTCAGCTGTGCCTCTTATGGAAAGCGGTGATACAAAGCGTAGCCTACCTAGGAACGAGTTTGCAAGATGCTGCTACTGGTGCCGCCGCTGCTGTTCTTGCTGCGGGAGGCAATACATCTACCCAGTGGGCTGTCACAGTCATATAGTCTTAAGTCTGCCCTGCTCCACTTGTCCACATGTCCGTGGTTAAGTGGACATTGGGTACAACTGCATTTTTTAGGACACTGGTGACTCTTTTTCTGAGGTCTGTGTACATTCTCGGTATCGCCTGCCTAGAGAAATGGAACCTAGATGGTATTTGGTACCAGGGACACAGTACCTCAAGCAAATCTCTAGTTTCCTGTGGATTAACGGTGGATACCGGAAACACGTTTAACACCACCCAGGCTGCCAAGGCCTGAGTTATCCGCTTTGCAGCAGGATGACTGCTGTGATATTTCATCTTCCTCGCAAAGGACTGTTGGACAGTCAATTGCTTACTGGAAGTAGTACAAGTGGTCTTCCAACTTCCCCTCTGGGATGACGATCGACTCCCAGCAGCAACAACAGCAGCAGTAGGCGTTACACTCAAGGATGCATCGGAGGAATCCCAGGCAGGAGAGGACCCGTCAGACTTGACAGTGACATGGCCTGCAGGACTATTGGCTTTCCTGTGTAAGGAGGAAATTGACACTGAGGGAGTTGGTGGTGTGGTTTGCAGGAGCTTGGTTACAAGAGGAAGGGATTTAGTTGGCAGTGGACTGCTTCCGCTGTCACCCAAAGTTTTTGAACTTGTCAATAACTTCTGATGAATGCGCTCCAGGTGACGTATAAGGGAAGATGTTCCTAGGTGGTTAACGTCCTTACCCCTAGTTATTACAGCTTGACAAAGGCAACACACGGCTTGACACCAGTTGTCCGCATTTCTGTTGAAATAATTCCACACCGAAGAGGTGATTTTTTTTGTAATTTGACCAGGCATGTCAATGGCCATATTCGTCCCACGGACAACAGGTGTCTCCCCGGGTGCCTGACTTAAACAATCCATCTCACCATCAGAATCCTCCTTGTCAATTTCCTCCTCAGCGCCAGCAACACCCATATCCTCATCCTGGTGTACTTCAACAGTGACATCTTCAATTTGACTATCAGGAACTGGACTGCGAGTGCTCCTTCCAGTACTTGCAGGGGGCATGCAAATGGTGGAAGGTGCCACCTCTTCCAGTCCAGTGTTGGGAAGGTCAGGCATCGCAACCGACACAATTGGACTCTCCTTGGGGATTTGTGATTTAGAAGAACGCACAGTTCTTTGCTGTGCTTTTGCCAGCTTAAGTCTTTTAATTTTTCTAGTGGGAGGATGAGTGCTTCCATCCTCATGTGAAGCTGAACCACTAGCCATGAACATAGGCCAGGGCCTCAGCCGTTCCTTGCCACTCTGTGTCGTAAATGGCATATTGGCAAGTTTACGCTTCTCCTCAGACGCTTTTAATTTAGATTTTTGGGTCATTTTACTGAACTTTTGTTTTTTGGATTTTACATGCTCTCTACTATGACATTGGGCATCGGCCTTGGCAGACGACGTTGATGGCATTTCATCGTTTCGGCCATGACTAGTGGCAGCAGCTTCAGCACAAGGTGGAAGTGGATCTTGATCTTTCCCTATTTTACCCTCCACATTTTTGTTCTCCATTTTTTAATGTGTGGAATTATATGCCAGTAATATATCAATAGCAATGGCCTACTACTATATATACTGCGCACAACTTAAATGCACCACAGGTATGGATGGTGTCAAAGTCGAAAAATATTGTAATGCATGCCTAACGTACTAACCCCATGCACATGCCCGCTGCGTGTGCACTCAGTCTGCCGTGCGTGCGCATATCCGCAATTTGCGTAACAGGGCTTTTCACGGCCATGCGCTTTAGCGTGTGGTATGCGCATTTATGGTAGAGTTTGTGAACGCATAGCGGGTTATTAGAACATTACATATTTAACCCAAATAGTGTACATTGTAGATATAGTTCCCCTAGACCATGTCAGCGAGTATTAATAGTTTAAACAGTTCCTGGACAGAGAGATTCGCCTTTACATGATAGGAAGGGTCTGATAAAGGTTGGAAGGTGATTTTTAGTATCCAGCTGTAGGGTATTTTGAGGGTAACATTCCGGTGTTAGTTAGAGAAAGATCGCTTGTTCCTGCATATAGTTATGTACAAAAGTAGAATATGAACATTAACTGTATTTACTGTATTTTATGTATGCAGCAGGAATCCAGAGGATACCACCCACAAGAGCCGTTGGGGAAAGACATCGCCCACCTATTCAAATCCACCTATGACCTTTTCTGTAATGTAGAGACACATCCCTGTGTCCAATGGACAATGAGATTACAGTGACCATTGTATTGTGTATGCATGTTGTGTATAAAAAGACCATTGTTGCCTGGCCGGTCAGAAGACTCTAAACGCTATCTGTATGACCAGCGGAGGACCGACTCGGGTTGCGCTTGCGAACATTCTCACGTATGTACATTCTCTGTAGCCATTATTCTGTTTAGATTTACTTTTAGCCTGTAGTGTATGATTTGTATTGTTTTTACCTTTTTGAATTAATCCACTGAGGCCTTAGAACCCTGTGGTTGCAACTACAAATCAGTGTTGTGTTTTCACTTTCCTGCATGGGCTTTAAAGTAGATTAATCTATATAAGGTGTATAAACATTGATAAGGTGTAAGCACTGTGGGTACTTTGTATCGCCAGCGCTACTTAAGGTTTACAGGTATTACATCATCACAGTACTTTACTCTTTACTGTTAAGGGTCTAAAGTATAAGCGTATCATTACATTGCATCATTAACAAGGTTTAAAGGTTATCCAGTGTGTGTGCGCACGCTGAGCGTACTCTGTACACTCAGCGCGGCGTGTGTACGTGAAATACGTACCACTGTGGGACTCTGTACGCAAATAGCGTACAAAGTGCATAGCACGTGTATTAAGTCTAGCGGCCATAGCGGCTCAACGGTAAAAGTGTATTTAGAGGTATAGCTTTGCGGTCTAAGATAATATCAACATTATCAATTGGGAGCTCGTCCGGTTCCTTCTCATACCCACAGCCTAGCAGAGTTTTCGCAGACTTTATCTATCAGCAAAGGGCGGAAGGGTATCCCCTGTAAACCTTCTCTTGGTCGGGGAATACAAGTGCTGATTAGATAAGCGTCTGCCCTGCACAGTTTGAAGGGATGCTGGAGGGATCCGTAAGGTAAGAACGCAAAAGCTATTTTTCTTTTTAAAATCTGTAAATTTCTGTTTTGGCGCCAAATGTGCACGCAACACACGCACACACCGGTATTTTGTACTTTTCATATCTGCTCGCACTACTGCCATAATTACTGATTACTAGATTCATTTTGACCTGTACTGAGAAAATTTGTTGCTATTTAGTTAAAATATAGTATTCATAGTTAAAGAAGTAAGTGTAAGACGCACACGCAGCCTGGCCTAGTTGTAAAGGTTTATACAGTAGAAACTGTGTGTGTGTTAAGTAAGTGATTATAGTTAAATATCGCTTACATTTATAGAAGTGTGGGATTTGTAGTACTGCGGACGTACGGCCTTTGTACACGTGTCTCGGACAACGTTCGGGACTGCGTACGCAACGTAAAGTCCTACACACGTGGCGTGTTTACGCAACGTGCATACAGGTACGCCCACTAAATACAAATCACATAATAGCATTGTTTCAGTTTAGGCAATACGTTAGCCACACGATAATAGCACAAATTTGTTCAGTTTCCAATATTTAGTTTAAAAGAACCTTCTCTTACTGTGTCACCACTGGGACTAAGGCTGTTTATCTGAATGAAAATAACATTTTCTGTACAGAAAAACCAAAGTGTATATGAGTGAACGAGCGTGAGTGTGCAAACAATAAAGGTTTTGTGGACCCAGGGAATTCGGGATCCCGTAGGAGACCACATCAGGTGAGTGGACACTTGGTGGCGTGGGAGTGGCTTTCTCACGTTAACATTGATTAAGGTATAAAGGAGCAATTAGTATAACAGCAGACCAAGAGGTCAGCGAAGTCAGAAAACCGCTGACAAAGTCACGCAAAACTCTGACTACCGTGGCCTAAAAGGTCAGCGGTGAGTTGTATAGAGAGCGCAGCCCCGGGGGTTGGCGTAGTACCCATATAGGCCAGTTCTGAAAAGCTCCAGCTGAGGTTTCGCAGCTTGAAAAACTATTCCATTGGTCGTACAGCGGATTAGTAACAGTTACTTATACGCCGTGCGATTGTACCGCGCGTTAGTGTGTGCAATATTTAGTTCAACTTGATACCCATTACGCCATTTGCGTAAAATCGTGGGATCATAGACGCTAATTGTAGCACACGCAACGTGATTTGTGTAACAGTTTTTTTAATTTTAAGGGAGTTTCGCTGGTCACTCAGGAAATCTCCAACGACCAATATTTACTAGGAAAGGGTAAGTCACTCCCACACACTCTCAGTAAATAGAGGTTACACAGGGCCCTAGGTTGGGTACGACCGGTGCTGACGACAGTGCTTAGGTGTATTGGCCAACGTGGGCGTGAGTGGGTGAGAGCGCTCTGAGAACTTTCACCGTTGCCTTACCACTGAGTATTTGTTTTTTTGTAGGAATTAGCTGAGAAGGCAATACCTGCAAAAGAATGGGGGCCAGTTGCTCAAGTAAGGGACGATCAACCAGGGTTCAGATTGATATTCCGCGGCCCAAAGGGTCGGCGAGGTACATAATGTGTGAGAAATATGGATCACACGCAGAGGTTTTATGCAATGAATGGGAACGTATGACTGCGGAAGATAGGGAACAATTCCCTAAGGTAGGCAGTTTTAGTCCAGAGGTGTTGCAAAATTTAAGGAGAAGGATATGTCTAATAAAACCCAGAAAACAAAGGATTAGACATACAGATTGTTTACATTTATGGCAACAGGAGGGTGATATGCAAAGGGGACTAGCCAAAACAGCTGGTTCCAACCCTAGCAGGAAACTGATAGCAACTGCACCACCACCACTGTACATTACAGGAGAGAAAGTGGCTACAGATAATGGCATACTAATATATGATAAGAGTGAACTTGATAAATGTATTAATGCTAACCCGTGCAAGTTGTATCCCATCTTAAACTTCCCTCAGGGCTGCGACCAAGAAGATGAGCCCAGTACGATATCGGCACTCTCTCTGGCAGCCACCATACAAGACACACAAGTGGGCACGGCCCAACCAGTAAGAGTAGTAGCAAAGGCCCCTAGCGGAGGGACAGGTGAGGTCGTGTCCACAGGTAAGTACGGTACAGTACATTATGCAGAGACAATTGCACCTCACATTGTAGAAGCAACCCAGAATGATGTAATTGAACTAAATCCTGTCAGGGTGATCGCAGTCCCCAATGGGAAGACTGACGCTCAGGGAATCACTCCCGTCAGGAACATTGCTATGCATTGTCCCTGGTCCCGGACAGAATTGAGGACAATTATGTCTGAATTTCCCAATCCCAGGAAGGATCTAGCCGCATGTCAGAGGTTTATTAGAGAACTAGGTAACGCCACCGAACCCACAAACAAAGATTGGCGGACAGTGCTACGGGCCTGTTTGCCCTCCAATATTGACCCTGTGAAATTCATTGCTGAATGTAAATTAGACGCAGAGGTACCTCTCACTGATGAATACACTCAGGAGAATGTACGACAGATCAATCTGCAATTAGGAGTATACTTCCCAACTGTTGTCAAGTGGAATAAAATCTTCTCCATTAGACAAAAAGAAGGTGAAACTGCTTCTGAATATTTCCATCGAGCACTGCAGGAAATGGCTAGATACACTGGGGTCGAGGATATTAAGGAAAATGTACATCATAGGGAGGTAGCTGTGTCCGTATTAATGGACGGTTTAAAAGAAACATTGAGAACAAGGGTACAAACCACTCAATCAAATTGGAGAGGTATCTCGGTGGCTGCATTAAGAGAGTCCGCTATTGAGCATGATCGGAACATCATTAGGCACAGGGAGTCACAGGGGGATAAGCTGATGACAGTAAGTATAAAAGCCCTGACAACGAAGCCACATCAGCCTAAACCCCAGACCCCTGATGGTAAGTCGTATGTGGTAAAATGTTATAAATGTCAGAGGGAAGGACATTACGCACGGAACTGTAATTTTAAAGACCCACATAAGGTATATCGACCCCCTAGACCAGAACATGACCCACAGTATGACACACGTAATTGGGATCAGGGACCGCATAGGAGGAGTTATGAGCCACATGCAGGGGAAACTAGGAGGTACCCACCTAGAAGGGACTGGCAGACCTCTGGAAATTTTCAGCTACCCCCCTCACATATTGTATCTGCCAGCGCACTGCGGGAGGGTCACAACATACAATAGGGGTTAGGCCACACCTGTAGTTTGCAGCCAGTAAAGTTGATTGCTAGCCTTGGAAATGAACCCGAGGTTACAGTTGATGTAGCTGGTAGATCACTACCTTTCCTTGTAGACACAGGGGCGGCCAGGTCAGTGTTAAATTCAACGGTAGGTATGAAAACAACGGGTAAAACAATTTCAGCAATTGGGTAACAGGAGTAGTGCAACACTATCCCTTAAGTAGACCAGCAGAGATTACGATAGGGCCTTTGCAGACCAAGCACTCCTTTTTGCTAGCTGCATCGGCTCCGACTAATCTACTTGGGAGAGATTTATTGTGCAAGATGAGGTATGTCATATATTGTACTCCTGAAGGTGTCTTCTTAGATATACCCGAGAATCACGTTCAGGAAGTGCAGGATATGTTACACTCCACAAAGGTTAATGTCACACTCTGCTGTTATAGACAGGTGTCCATCCAAGGTAGAGGAAATGATCTCCCAGATACCGGAATCCCTCTGGACCAAAGATGGACAAGACACTGGATTGATGGCAAACGTAGCTCCTGTAGTAGTCCAAGTAAAAGATGGTAGGATAGCTCCAAAAATCCCACAGTATCCTCTGAAGCCAGAGGTGAAATTAGGAGTGTACCCAGTCATAG
Organism: Pseudophryne corroboree; assembly: GCF_028390025.1. Taxonomy (NCBI): domain Eukaryota; kingdom Metazoa; phylum Chordata; class Amphibia; order Anura; family Myobatrachidae; genus Pseudophryne; species Pseudophryne corroboree. Next base: position 454,200,877 of record NC_086449.1, read on the forward strand.
AGTGCTTGCTACAACAGGGCATCCTAGTTAGGACGTCCAGCACTGCCAATAGTCCCATCTTCCCTGTGAAAAAGAGTGGGGGGAGGGGTTACAGGCTAGTGCAGGATCTAAGGGGGATAAACAAGATAGTTGAGAGCCAATTCCCCGTAGTGCCAAATCCAGCTGTCATCCTCATGCAAATTCCTCCTACTGCGAAGTTTTTCACTGTCATTGACCTCTGCTCCGCTTTCTTTTCGGTCCCTCTGCACCCTGACAGCCAATACTTGTTTGCATTTACATACAGAGGAGTACAGTACACCTGGACTCGCTTACCCCAAGGCTTCATTGACAGCCCAAGTATTTTCTCCCAGGCTTTGCATGACTGTTTACAATCCTTTCAACCTGAGAGCGGATCAGTATTAATACAGTATGTAGATGACTTACTGCTGTGTTCTGATTCACTCGAATCGTCCTTGAAAGACACGAGACAGCTTCTGTTTCACCTTTCTAATACGGGACACAAGGTTTCAAAGGATACGTTACAGTTGTGCCAGACCAGGGTGAAATATTTGGGACATTGCTTAACACAAGGACTTAGACACCTCACCACTGATAGAATACAGGCGATTCGCGACATGACTCTGCCACAAACCCAGCAACAGATCCGCACTTTCCTAGGAATGTGTGGGTACTGCCGAAACTGGATCCCAGGGTTCTCCATACTGGCTTTACCTTTGCAAGAGATGGTCTCGTCAAACAAACCAGATCGGATTTCGCACACAGATGAGTCCGAACTGGCATTTGAGAGACTCAAACAGTGCCTATTACAGGCACCTGCATTAGGTATGCCATATTATGGGAAACCCTTTGAATTGTACGGCACAGAGAGTGCTGGGTGTGCGGCAGGTGTCCTAACCCAGAAACATGGTGATGCCAGCAGGCCGGTAGCTTACTACAGTGCACAGTTGGACACCGTAGCACGGTCTCTCCCCACATGCTTGCGAAGTGTTGCAGCGATAGCATTGCTAGTGAGTAAAAGCAAAGAAGTAGTGTTGGGACACAACCTGACCATCCATACACCTCATGCAGTATCAGCCTTACTGAACTCTGCCCAAACCAGACATGTCTCATCAGCACGGTTTACAAGGTGGGAATTAGCACTAATGGCCCCTGTAAACATCACCATAAGGAGATGCAGTGCACTAAATCCTGCAACGTATCTCCCAGGTGTGCCTGGACAGGCACAAAGGGTGGAGGATGAGAATAATTGTGAAGGAGGATTTAGTACAGACACTGACACACATGATTGTATTGAATATCTGAACCAAACTTTCACTGCAAGACCTGACATTAGTGACAACCCACTGGAAGGCGTAGATTTTATTTTTTACACTGACGGTAGTTGCCACAGACAGACGGACTGGGGAGACTTGTGTACTGGATACGCAGTCGTAGATGACAAAGGTATCATAGAAGCTGAACCCCTGGGCCCACCGCACTCCGCACAAGTTGCTGAACTGGTCGCCCTAACCAGAGCGTGTGAATTGGCTAAGGGTAAGTCAGACAATATTTATACAGATTCTAGGTATGCCTTTGGAGTAGTGCATGATTTTGGGGCCCTATGGCGCCTCAGAAATTTCCTGACGGCAGCTGGCACACCTGTAGCGCATGCATCCCATATAAAAAGGCTTCTAACAGCGATACAGGAACCTGACAGAGTGGCTGTTATCAAGTGCAAAACACACACTTACAGTCAAGACCCAGTGTCACTTGGTAACAGCTGGGCAGACGAAGCTGCTAAATCAGCAGCCAGCACCCCCACACAGACAGACATCACACAACTGATGGTATTCAATACCGTCAACACACAAAAATTACGTGAAATGCAAAATTTGTGTTCTCCACAGGAAAAGGCAGTCTGGAGGTCAAAAGGATATGGCCGGGAGTCCTCAGGACTCTGGACAGATGGACAGGGTAAGCCAGTAGCCCCCAGAGCATATCTTCCATGCTTAGCTGAGGCGGCACATGGTCTGACTCATCTGGGCAAAGAGGGTATGTGTAAGCTGCTGAGAGCCTACTGGTGTGCGCCAGGATTCTCTTCTCATGCGGGTAAGAGAGCAATGACATGTCTTACCTGCTTGAGGAAGAATATTGGAAAGTCAATACCAACAGAACCATCCCATATCCCGCCGACAGACGGCCCTTTTCAGGTAATACAAATTGATTTCATACAGTTGCCACCCTGCAGAAATTTAAAGTATGTGTTAGTTTGTATTGACGTGTTTTCAAATTGGGTAGAAGCGTTCCCCGCTGCAACAAATACTGCTACATTTACTGCAAAGAAAATTGTGCAGGAATTTGTATGCAGATATGGTATCCCTAGGATAATTGAAAGTGATAGGGGTACCCATTTTACAGGTGAAGTCATTCAGGTTATGTGCAAACTAATGGGAATTAGTAGTAAGCTGCATACTCCGTACCGCCCACAGGCGAGTGCGAAAGTGGAAAGAGTAAACAGCACTATTAAGAACAAGCTGAGCAAAGTGATGGCTGAAACTGGATTGTTGTGGCCAGAAGCTTTGCCACTTGTATTGTACAGCATCAGAACCACTCCCAGGTCCCCCCTTAACCTATCACCCTTTGAGATTCTTTTTGGTCGACAACCCCATGTAATGATTGACCCCCAGGATGATTTGAAATGCAATAATGAGGTGACTGTAAAATATATGGTTAAGATGAGCCAGCAGTTGAGGAATCAAAACAGAAATCTAAAGCTGGTGATTCCTGACCTACCAAACAGTAATTGTCATGACATTGAACATGGGGATTATGTAATGATTCTAAATTTTCTACGCTCAGGTTACCTTATTGACCGGTGGGAAGGACCGTACCAAGTCTTACTGACCAGCATGACAGCATTGAAGGTTGCCGAGAGAGAGACTTGGGTCCACTCGTCCCACTGTAAGAAGGTCGCTGACCCAGAGAAAGCCCGTGACAAAGAGCAGAGTGTAGAGGAAATCGTATCACTGGAGTGTCTGTTCCGGGAAGGTTGAGTGGCAGGACTATTGTCACGGCACCTGAGCACAGAGAACTACAAGACCAGAGGCGGTTGTAGCACAAAAATTTATTTTTCCTTTTTATTATTTTCTCCATCTCCCATTACCCTCCTTTCCCCCCCTTCCTTGCTCCTTTTTTATCTCCCCTTAGCAAGATGGACTTACCCCAAGAGACTGCATTCCGGGTTTTCCTGTTGACCCCGTTGTTGACCAGAGCAGTCTGTTTCGGTGAGAGTACCAGAGAGGTCGAGAAAGGATCTGGAATGGGTTCTGATGACAAGGATGGATTTGTAGAATTCCAAGAGCAACACATTCACCGAGCAAAGGCGAGTATCAGAAAACGATCTGGTAGTCAAGAAACTAGGAAGCACTGTGAAGGGTTATTGGCGGAGCAAAATTGTATTTGTAGAAACTGTGAAAACATAGTTGAGGATGGGTGCATCCAGAGATGTCAGTCCAGCCTTAATATCAACATGGACCATCATCCATTGAGTGACTATCACTCATTAGTGGGTAAGGTTTTAAACCAAACAGAATGCTGGGTGTGCTCACAAGTACCTCAAGGTCAGAGCAAGTCAGGACTAGTACCGTATCCATTAGCAATAGATGAGGTACTTGAATTAAGGGGTGGGAGACCGGTGGACAAGAAATTTAATATTTATAGGCCCCCTAGTTTGAAGATCCACCAATATCATGTGGATAGATCCTTAGTATGTTTCAACATTTCCAATCCCTGAAAGCCGGGAATTTGGTAAGTGACATGGAATAACCAAACCATGGCATTTTCACACAGAGCCGATAGAATGCCCGTAGACACTGAACTTATACGCCAAATAGCCTACGGTGGGAGGTATTTTCGGTATAGGTATACTCTATTGAAGTGTGGAATCTTATATAATATATATTTATTATATCATATATTGATTTATGCTTTATGTATCTTACATCTGCAAATATATTATAATAGGCTTACAAATTAGGTTGGCTCATAGCTAAAGGGGCAGAGATTAGCACTAGTCCAATCACACAGCAATGTACATTATATGAACATTCCTATACATATGCATGTGATTGGCTCATTTGGGTTTAGGAATTATATATCTACTTGTCCAAGAGATATGTCAAGGTAAAGTGTAATTATACTTTACAGAGATATATAATCCTGGCTCATTGACTATGTGGGTATGAATATAGCTACTGAAAACAATTACTGTCCAAGCAATACATCTGTGCACATGGTAAATATACTTTATGCAGGGATGTATCCTTCTGGCTCATTTGATATATCAATGCTCTATACCTTAGGGGTATAAATATATTGTCCAACTTTGCAGAGCCTTATATAATATATGCAGATTTGTATGATTTAGAGATTCCAAAAAATGAGTTTGAACCATGGAATAATAGCTCTATTTCAATAACACTTTATTCTAGGTATACAAAATACAAGATATGAAAAACACAATGATAATAAATCCTATAATTATTATTAACTGCAGTACATATTAAACAAACACAAACAATATTACAAACTTAAACAATTAACACACATACTGTACACTTGCAAGAATTATTGAGGGTTAAATGCATAGCTACCTTCTTCTGATGTCTTAGGATCCTTTCCTTGTCTCTTTCCCTCTGCACTAACTAAAGACTGCTCCAAACCCTGTCTTATATCCCAACTTTAACAATCCCAATTTACATATTCAAAGGTGTTGTAAAACATATCAGATAATTTGTTCAACAGTGACGAGCAGGGGGTGAATTCTGGAGTCATAGCGTCTGATATTTGTTTGTCTATCAAGGTTTTCCTTTGGTTATTTTGGAGTGTAAATACTGCTAGTGTTCATCAACATTTGAGACTTCGTTAATTCAATTGATCCTAGGAGTCATTGTCTCAAAGCAGAAGGCCGAATAACATACATTGCTCAGGATATGCAGATTCCTGATTGTAGTCTTAGGCACTTCCTTGCGCATGCCATTACCTGTGTGCCTTTGAAGTGACCTAAACCAAGTGGCTTGCTGATTTTATCTATCAGAATCAAATTATTCATTTGCTACAGACATATATCTGTATGCAGACATTGCATTACATTATTCCCTACTATGCCTATACACACAAAAGCATACACATATATACCATCTAACTAGATCGATACTTCCTATGCATGTTCACTATGGTTACATCGCCTATTTATAATGAATTATATTTTGATTCAGACAACATCCATTGCCCTAATATTATATTGAGTGCGGACAATTACCTATATGTCAACAGTCGCCCCCTTGTGGCCATGAGAAATTATTTTGATTGGCCACACATTAAACTAGCGTAATTGCTTCCAAATACATTTCAAAATTTCTTCAAAACATAACTTTTGTTGTAACCATAATATATACCATAAGTGTAATAATAATAACCATTATGATTTTAAAAATCTCAAAAAATTCTTAGCTTACCTAACCTTATTCTACTTTTACTTTTAACTAAAGCAGACAAGACTGAGGTTTTTATTCAGTATTCATGAGGAAAACTAATTTCTACAGACATTTGGAATACCATAGCCCAATTGTAGACCTTTTTTCTGTATCTGGATCAGTACGTTTGGACATTTTTGCTGTTCTTGGCTGTAGCAATTTATTGGGATAAGACTGTCATCTGCGTGATTTGCTTGCAATTGGAGACGCCTTGCGTTTGCATTATGGAGGCAGTTGAAGTAGAATTCTTCATAGCAGCTGCTCCTTTGCTTGCCATTTCGCTGTTTGAGGCAGAGGGCTTTGTACGTCGAGTGCTGTGTATTTTGCGTACTGTGATCTTGAGTTTGCAACTCAGTACTTGTGATGACCCTCGGTAATGGTCTTTATACAGTCCTTAGCAGTTCTGTTTCCTTTGCGTTTATCCAATGCCGCAGTTGTGACCAGTGTCCATATTGCTTTGCACAAAACAGGTTGTGATTTTGAATAGAACAGGCATATTATGAACCAGTCTTTCTTTCTTTCTTTCTTTCTTTCTTTCTTTCTTTCTTTCTTTCTTTCTTTCTTTCTTTCTTTCTTTCTTTCTTTCTTTCTTTCTTTCTTTCTTTCTTTCTTTCTTTCTTTCTTTCTTTCTTTCTTTCTTTCTTTCTTTCTTTCTTTCTTTCTTTCCTTGTTAATAGTAGGTCTTAATTGTCTTCGGGCAATAGTACCACAAATGGCTGCGAGTAGTACACCTACTCTGTTTACTGTATTTCCTCACTGAATAAATTACCATGCAGTCTTAAGTCTCCTTATTCTACCTTGAACCTATTTATACATCTCAATAAACTTATACCAGTTTAACCCATATAAAGGCGTTTTCTATCCTACCTATATTTTGACTAATAATTATTTAAAATGCTTTTGATGTGTATATAGTAACATCCTATCAATACAATAAATGAATATAATTTTGCTTCAAACAGATATTAAATATCATTTAGGAATGGCTTTGACTATATCTAATTCCATCCAGTATCATTTTATATGCAGCCATGTGCATATACAGTGCCCCTGTTATGCTACAAATAATTCCCTTTGACTTGTTACAGTCTTTATTAAGAGAATTATCCATCCCACTTAATAATCTCAGCCCAATTTGTTATAACGCGGTATACCATCCTGTATTAGATATTTAATTACTTTTGAAGCTTTTACGAAGGAAGCATAGGTAGTATCTATTGTGTAATATATAAAAAAAAATAAAATATTTACAAGGTATGTAATACAATGATATAAAATATATATCAGACAAATGTTTACATATATGTGATTAAGGTATATGAAGGGATGAGACAGTTCTGTATAATCACAGTGATGAGATGTGCTGTACACTGTTGTGGGAATGTACATGTAGTTTGAAAGACAAGTAATGATTACTTGTGATGAAAAGGTTAATGAAAACATTCCCCTTTCTTGTGAACCTGGAAAACTCCTTGAGGATTTGTCCATATATCAGTCTTTAGGGATGCTATGTAGATTTTGCTGGATAGCAGCGATGAAAGGGTTAATGAAGACCTTTTCCCTTGTAAATTGGAGTCTTTTTGGAGTCTTGCACCATTCTGTATACAGGTTGCCAGGATTACTATGAATCAAACAAAAATACATACAATGACTATCACAGATATTTATACAGTGATTTAACATAGCTTGCTATGCATTCTGTCCTATCTGCAGCATGTTATCAGGTACAGAATTTACAAATGTGTCTTTAAAGATTGAATAACAAACAAACAATTGTTTCTGGAACAAACAAACAATTGTTTCTGGCCTGTGCCAATCTTTCCTGTCACATTGTGTGTCAATGACAGCACAATTGTCGCTGCAGATATGATGCAGGTTTAATTTGGAAACTGTGGCTGTTTGAACATCAAAGCAAACAATGGCTACATTGGATCTAACAAGTAAAGGAATGATACTACCGTATTCACTTGTGACCATACTCCCTTGTGACGTAGCCTGGGCCCAGACTGTCTTCAACCATAGCGTTTGCTGCTTGGCATGGCTCCTTAGTCTGGAAGAATCTTGGAGCTTCTGAAAAAACCTACTTTTGTGGGGAGAGAAACTTGTTAGACTTTGCCAAATATGTATTGCAGGTCCCAGGGCTTTCTGTCTTTCCACACCTGTAATAAAATGGTTATGGCACCAGGGCATAAAAACATTTTCATCCTGGTGATCCTTTTTGTCATTGTTAATTGGTGTGTGGTTTGCAGAATGCCACTCTGCATGTGGTCTCTCTGAGAGCATGCAAACATTTGCACCATCACTAGATGTCTCTGAGTGTTGTGTGGGGGTTACAAAAGTTTGGGAACCTTGTTTGTAAACATGCATTCCTGAATTAATTTCATGGATTTCCCCTTTAAACATGTTTCCAGGTAAATACATTTCAAGGTTTGCAACTCTGGTTGCCATGGGAGTTTTCACCATGGGGAACTTCTCCACCCCTGTGTGCACTGTACTGCTGCTATCAGTGTTTAAATCTGCTGACAATTCACCTTTGCCTAAGGGCATAACAAATTCTTCATTTACATTGGGAACTCTGAGAGTGTATTCAGCAGAATACTCATAATCTGAGTTACAATAATCTTCCCCTTTAGTAGAAACAGTATAGGGGACATCTCCTATTGCTGCTACCTCCTTTACATTAATGTGCTGTCTGATGATAGACACATCCGGCACATTGCTACTTTCTTCCTTTACCACAGAGGCTGTTCTGCTGGTGGTCTGTGTGACCATAGCAGACTCTGTGTGCTGCACATGGACAATGCTGTCCTGAGTCTCACCTACATCTACAATGTTCTCCCTTGTACTTTCTTTTATCTCCTCCTGAGAGGTCATGACAGTTTGCTTACAATCTGCCAGGCTTTTTGCTTCTGCCCCAAACTTTTTCTGTTTATTTTTCTGTTTAAGGGACTTAAATAATGAATGCATTTTTGCATTAATGGTCAGGCACGCCTTACGAAGACGTGAACCTGATCCTTCTTTACATTTCTGTTTGGCTTCTAAATCCGCAGTTCTGCGCATTTTTCTTAATGCTACAGAAAACTTTTGCATTTTTAACATTGCAATCATTCACAATGCTAAATTTTTATATTCTTTGTTTTTAGTACCCACGGTATCCTCTCCTTAAGATTGACCGGTGTCTTAAGGTTAAACTCTAATACCTGGTACATTTATACATTTATTTGGAAATACTAATTTCCACTGTGCACATTTTCTATTCTAGGCCTTTAAATTCTTTATTCTCATTTGTAACCTATTCCACTGTGATCTTGTACTTTGCCAGCAGGCTTATAGCCATTGGTGCTGCTTCCTAATAGATATTATGTTAGTTTAAAATAGATACCAAATTATTCCATGGTCCCATCTGGGGTGCCAATTATTGAAGTGTGGAATCTTATATAATATATATTTATTATATCATATATTGATTTATGCTTTATGTATCTTACATCTGCAAATATATTATAATAGGCTTACAAATTAGGTTGGCTCATAGCTAAAGGGGCAGAGATTAGCACTAGTCCAATCACACAGCAATGTACATTATATGAACATTCCTATACATATGCATGTGATTGGCTCATTTGGGTTTAGGAATTATATATCTACTTGTCCAAGAGATATGTCAAGGTAAAGTGTAATTATACTTTACAGAGATATATAATCCTGGCTCATTGACTATGTGGGTATGAATATAGCTACTGAAAACAATTACTGTCCAAGCAATACATCTGTGCACATGGTAAATATACTTTATGCAGGGATGTATCCTTCTGGCTCATTTGATATATCAATGCTCTATACCTTAGGGGTATAAATATATTGTCCAACTTTGCAGAGCCTTATATAATATATGCAGATTTGTATGATTTAGAGATTCCAAAAAATGAGTTTGAACCATGGAATAATAGCTCTATTTCAATAACACTTTATTCTAGGTATACAAAATACAAGATATGAAAAACACAATGATAATAAATCCTATAATTATTATTAACTGCAGTACATATTAAACAAACACAAACAATATTACAAACTTAAACAATTAACACACATACTGTACACTTGCAAGAATTATTGAGGGTTAAATGCATAGCTACCTTCTTCTGATGTCTTAGGATCCTTTCCTTGTCTCTTTCCCTCTGCACTAACTAAAGACTGCTCCAAACCCTGTCTTATATCCCAACTTTAACAATCCCAATTTACATATTCAAAGGTGTTGTAAAACATATCAGATAATTTGTTCAACAGTGACGAGCAGGGGGTGAATTCTGGAGTCATAGCGTCTGATATTTGTTTGTCTATCAAGGTTTTCCTTTGGTTATTTTGGAGTGTAAATACTGCTAGTGTTCATCAACATTTGAGACTTCGTTAATTCAATTGATCCTAGGAGTCATTGTCTCAAAGCAGAAGGCCGAATAACATACATTGCTCAGGATATGCAGATTCCTGATTGTAGTCTTAGGCACTTCCTTGCGCATGCCATTACCTGTGTGCCTTTGAAGTGACCTAAACCAAGTGGCTTGCTGATTTTATCTATCAGAATCAAATTATTCATTTGCTACAGACATATATCTGTATGCAGACATTGCATTACATTATTCCCTACTATGCCTATACACACAAAAGCATACACATATATACCATCTAACTAGATCGATACTTCCTATGCATGTTCACTATGGTTACATCGCCTATTTATAATGAATTATATTTTGATTCAGACAACATCCATTGCCCTAATATTATATTGAGTGCGGACAATTACCTATATGTCAACAACTCTAGGAAGTAGAACCATGCGGGCTGGAGAAGTATCTCCAGGGTATTGTGCGCATATCATACAGCCTGATACGTGTACTGAACAGATGAGAGAGTTAGGGATAGGATTTTTCACTTGGAAGGTTTGCAATATGGTAATGTCATATTCTGTCCCATATGTTCTCCCAGATGATGCATATTTCTTATGCGGGAGGAAGTCGTATAAGTGGCTTGCCCCAAACTCAGAGGGATTGTGTTACATTGGAAGAGTGTTGCCAGAAGTTATGACCATAACCCATAATAAGATGAAAGACATTCACCGCAATGCTCAAGCTCCTTACACTCACACTCACTATGAACACATCGTTAAGAGACACCTTATAGATAGGACAGAGCACGCAGCCTCTGATTTGATCCACGAATCCACCGGGATTCAATTCCTACTCGCGTTAGATATCACCCGTACCGCCAGAGGAATTATACATTTTAGGTATATTCATGCGCTAGCGAACCTGATAGATAATATCACCGAGATGTATGATGACACCTTCAGGTATACAGGGAGGGAGTTGCAAGCTTACAAAACGGAACTGATCCAGCACAGGATGGTTCTCAATTATATCACAGCGGTGACAGGCGGGTACTGTGTCACCTTAGCAACTCAGTATGGTGTAAAGTGCTGCACGTACATTACAAACAGCACTGATGACCCAACCAAGGTCATAGATCAAAAGATGGACGATATCTTGCAATTGAAGTGGGAGTTCCGGAGGAGACACAACCTTACCCTTACTGCTGTGAGTAATGAACTGACCGGCTGGGTCTCATGGTTGAACCCACGCAATTGGTTCTCAGGTTTAGGAGAATGGGCTCAAAATGTTATCGTGATTGTAGGAAAGTTTCTCCTTTGTATCCTGGGAGTTGTCATGATGATTGGTTTGATATTTAGATGTGTTCGATTTTTAACGCGGCGCAAGCGCAGTGCCAAAGTGATGAGTTTGAGGGGCGGGGGCATTGTTACAACAACTGATTTAATTTATGACCCATCAATTGAGACAATGTTGTGATAAGACGTGATTCCACGGTCCGTTTCTTTCACCTGTTTCTCCTTTGTTTTCCCTCAAGCAAAAATACATCCATTCGGAAGAGACGTTGATGAATTATACATCCATTCGGAAAAGACTTTTATGGACACTCTAAAGACTTTTATGGACACTCTAAAGACTTTTATGGACACTCTAAAGACTTTGATTAACACTCACGGCAAAGATACACCCAAGACTTCAACCAACACCCAAGGACGATTGCACAAATGTTATGTGATTGTATTTGTGATACGTGTCTTATCTTCATCTCTACAACCTTCAGGTAGTGACACACATAGTCGACAGGTGATATAGATACATATATTAGCATTCACATGTGTTTCCCCCTCCATGTATCATCAACTAAATGTGCACCCCATTGGTTGGAACAAGAAGCCGAAAAGAGCTCGGTAGTGTTTGTTGGCCCACTTACAGACCCTTAATACGGGATGAGAAGGATTTAATGTATACTTCGCAATACCTCGAAGCTTATCTAGAACATGTACGGCACGATGATACATGCCCCTCAGACATGGATTTCATACATACATGCTTTTACTATCCCACTAGGCCATACATTTCCCGCCTACTCCTCTCCTCCTACCATCCAATTATTTTATAGATATTGTATTGTATATTTTTCTGTTTAATGTTTAGATAGTGGCAGTTATTGTTGACTGCCAAAGGGTGGACTGTCAAAATCGAAAAATATTGTAATGTTTGCCTAACGTACTAACCCCATGCACATGCCCGCTGCGTGTGCACTCAGTCTGCCATGCGTGCGCATATCCGCAATTTGCGTAACGGAGCTTTTCACGGCCATGCGCCTTAGCGCGTGGTATGCGCATTTACGGTAGAGTTTGTGAACGCATAGCGGGTTATTAGAACATTACATATTTAACCCAAATAGTGTACATTGTAGATATAGTTCCCCTAGACCATGTCAGCGAGTATTAATAGTTTAAACAGTTCCTGGACAGAGAGATTCGCCTTTACATGATAGGAAGGTTCTGATAAAGGTTAGAAGGTGATGTCTAGTATCCAGCTGTAGGGTATTTTGAGGGTAACATTCCGGTGTTAGTTAGAGAAAGATCGCTTGTTCCTGCGTATAGTTATGTACAAAAGTAGAATATGAACATTAACTGTATTTACTGTATTTTATATATGCGGCGGGAATCCAGAGGATACCACCCACAAGAGCAGTTGGGGAAAGACATTGCCCACCTATTCAAATCCACCTATGACCTTTTCTGTAATGTAGAGACACATCCCTGTGTCCAATGGACAATGAGATTACAGTGACCATTGTATTGTGTATGCATGTTGTGTATAAAAAGACCATTGTTGCCTGGCAGGTCAGAAGACTCTAAACGCTATCTGTATGACTAGCGGAGTACCGACTCGGGTTGCGCTTGCGAACATTCTCACGTATGTACATTCTCTGTAGCCATTATTCTGTTTAGATTTACTTTTAGCCTGTAGTGTATGATTTGTATTGTTTTTACCTTTTGGAATTAATCCACTGAGGCCTTAGAACCCTGTGGTTGCAACTACAAATCAGTGTTGTGTTTTCACTTTCCTGCATGGGCTTTAAAGTATATTAATCTATATAAGGTGTATAAGCATTGATAAGGTGTACGCACTGCGGGTACTTTGTATCGCAAGCACTACTTAAGGTTTACAGGTATTACATCATCACAGTACTTTGCTGTTAAGGGTTTAAAGTATAAGCGTATCATTACATTGTATCATTAACAAGGTTTAAAGGTTATCCAGTGTGTGTGCGCATGCTGAGCGTACTCTGTACACTCAGCGCGGCATGTGTACGCCAAATACGTACCACTGCGGGACTCTGTACGCAAATAGCGTACAAAGTGCATAGCACATGTATTAAGTCTAGCGGCCATAGCGGCTCAATGGTAAAAGTGTATTTAGAGGTATAGCTTTGCGTCTAAGATAATATCAACATTATCAATGGATAGTATACTTGACGACACAGAGGTAGGAAGAGCAGTGGCCTACTGTACCGTACTTCTATATATTATATACTGGTGGTCAGCAGAATTATGCACTGTCCTACTACTATATATATACTGCGCACAACTTAAATGCACCACAGGTATGGATGGATAGTATACCTGACGACACAGAGGTAGGTAGAGCAGTGACCTACTGTACCGTACTGCTATATATTATATACAGGTGGTCAGCAAAATTATGCACTGTCCTAGTACTATATATATACTGCACACAACTTAAATACACCACAGGTATGGATGGATAGTATATTTGACGACACAGAGGTAGGTAGAGCAGTGGCCTACTGTACCGTACTGCTATATATTATATACTGGTGGTCAGCAAAATTATGCACTGTCCTACTACTATATATATACTGCGCACAACTTAAATGCACCACAGGTATGGATGGATAGTATACTTGACGACATAGAGGTAGGTAGAGCAGTGGCCTACTGTACCGTACTGCTATATATTATATACTGGTGGTCAGCAAAATTATGCCCTGTCCTAGTTAGTACTATATATATACTGCGCACAACTTAAATGCACCACAGGTATGGATGGATAGTATACTTGACGACACAGAGGTAGGTAGAGTAGTGGCCTACTGTACCGTACTGCTATATATTATATACTGGTGGTCACTGGTCAGCAAAATTATGCACTGTCCTCCTACTATATACTACAATGCAGCACAGATATGGAGCGTTTTTCAGGCAGAGAACGTATACTACTGGTGGTCACTGGTCAGCAAAACTCTGCACTGTCCTCCTACTATATAATACTGGTGGTACCCAGTCCCCACAATTAAGCACACTGAGGACAGATATTTGCAGCACACTGAGCACAGATATGGAGCATTTTTCAGGCAGAAAACTTTGATATTTGCAGCACACTGAGCACAGATATTTGCAGCACACTGAACACAGAAACTGAGAGAACGCCAGCCACGTCCTCTAACTATCATCTCCAATGCACGAGTGAAAAATGGCGGCGACGCGCGGCTCCTTATGTAGAATAAGAATCTCGCGAGAATCCGACAGCGGGATGATGACGTTCGGGCGCTTTTGGGTTAACCGAGCAAGGCGGGAGGATCCGAGTCTGCCTCGGACCCGTGTAAAATGGGTGAAGTTCGGGGGGGTTCGATTCCGAAGAACCGAACCCGCTCATCTCTAATTGCAAGCTGTAAGATGTTCAGAATAGACTGGAAATGAGTGGAAATGAATGTTATTAAGGTTAATAATGCTGTAGGAACAAAAACACCCCCAAATTCTATTATTTTAGCTGTATTTATGATTTAAAAAAAAAGTCCAGATCAAAAACCAAAACCTGCAAGGGCGGTTTTGGCAAAACCCAATCGAGATCCAAAACATGGAGGAGATACAGATCCAAAACCAAAACCCAGAAAATGGCCCGGTGCACACCCCTAAGTTTTTCTGATTTGTGTTAGGGCTCATTAGACAGTAGTGATGTAGTGTGAATGAAGCTGGGTGGCTTAATAATGCTGTTTGCTCAAGCGGTTTACTAGTAGCAGTAGAAGACTGATGCTGCAAAATGTTTAGAATAGGCTAGAGCCATGGCTGTAACAGAATGTAGGATATTTAGATTAGTGATGTGTGTGGACCTCCATGTTTTGGTTTTGGTTCCAATTCATCATCATGTTTTGGCAAAACCACCTCAAGTGTTTTGGTTAGGATTTCGGTTTCGTTTAAAACCGATTTAAAAAAATGATAATCATTGCAAAAAATCAATAAAAATTGACAAAACCTGCTAAAATCATGTAACTTTTGCAATCCAAAACCCAAAATTTGGATTAAAAATATGATTTCTGAACTGTGGGAACATTCAAAATGGAAGTCAGTTCTGTTGGGACCTTCTTGGGGGATCTGGACCGGGTTTTGGTTTGCTTCTGATCCACAAAGTTCAGTTGGATATAGATTTCTGGAGACCCAAACCGACATCTCCAATTTAGAGGCTGACAGCAATACACTGAAACTGGATGACAGGATCACAACTGAGGCAGGCTGCAATTAAATATGCTATGAGGCAATATTGATGCAGATACTGAACCAGGAGCCAGTGTACCGATCCTTAGATAGAGCTGCTGTTCTGGTAATAAGCAGTTATCAGTTGCTGGTTTAATAGGGCACAATTAGAACTCATAGGCTGGCAGAATCTTGTGACTGGAGTTACTGAAGACTGGTTTGTCAAAACTGATCATATGACACTGTTTAACATGTGGCACCTATGATGCAGAACTTCAGGGAAAGCATGTTTACTAGAGATGTGCGGCGGGCACTTTTCTTGTTTGTGTTTTGGTTCTGGTTCTAATTAGAGATGAGCGGGTTCGGTTTCTCTGAATCCGAACCCGCACGAACTTCATGTTTTTTTTCACGGGTCCGAGCGACTCGGATCTTCCCGCCTTGCTCGGTTAACCCGAGCGCGCCCGAACGTCATCATGACGCTGTCGGATTCTCGCGAGACTCGGATTCTATATAAGGAGCCGGGCGTCGCCGCCATTTTCACACGTGCATTGAGATTGATAGGGAGAGGACGTGGCTGGCGTCCTCTCCATTTAGATTAGAAGAGAGAGAGAGAGAGATTGACCTGATTTACTGGAGCTTAGGAGTACTGTAGAACTGTAGAGAGTGCAGAGTTTACTAGTGACTGACCACAGTGACCACCAGACAGTGCAGTTTTATTTAATATATCCGTTCTCTGCCTGAAAAAAACGATACACAGTGACTCAGTCACATACCATATCTGTGTGCACTGCTCAGCCCAGTGTGCTGCATCATCTATGTATATATCTGACTGTGCTCAGCTCACACATCTTATAATTGTGGGGGAGACTGGGGAGCACTGCAGTGCCAGTTATAGGTTATAGCAGGAGCCAGGAGTACATATTATTATTAAAATTAAACAGTGCACACTTTTGCTGCAGGAGTGCCACTGCCAGTGTGACTGACCAGTGACCTGACCACACTGACCACCAGTATAGTTAGTAGTATAGTATACTATATTGTGATTGCCTGAAAAAGTTAAACACTCGTATCTGACTGTGCTCAGCTCACACATCTTATAATTGTGGGGGAGACTGGGGAGCACTGCAGTGCCAGTTATAGGTTATAGCAGGAGCCAGGAGTACATATTATTATTAAAATTAAACAGTGCACACTTTTGCTGCAGGAGTGCCACTGCCAGTGTGACTGACCAGTGACCTGACCACACTGACCACCAGTATAGTTAGTAGTATAGTATACTATATTGTGATTGCCTGAAAAAGTTAAACACTCGTCGTGTGACTTCACTTGTGTGGTGTTTTTTTTTTTATTCTATAAAAAACTCATTCTGCTGACAGACAGTGTCCAGCAGGTCCGTCATTATATAATATATACCTGTCCGGCTGCAGTAGTGATATATATATATTTTTTATATCATTATTTATCATCCAGTCGCAGCAGACACAGTACGGTAGTTCACGGCTGTAGCTACCTCTGTGTCGGCACTCGGCAGTCCGTCCATAATTGTATACCACCTACCCGTGGTTTTTTTTTCTTTCTTCTTTATACATACATACTACTACTACATCTCTTTATCAACCAGTCTATATTAGCAGCAGACACAGTACAGTACGGTAGTCCACGGCTGTAGCTACCTCTGTGTCGGCACTCGGCAGTCCGTCCATAATTGTATACCACCTACCCGTGGTTTTTTTTTCTTTCTTCTTTATACATACATACTACTACTACTACATCTCTTTATCAACCAGTCTATATTAGCAGCAGACACAGTACAGTACGGTAGTCCACGGCTGTAGCTACCTCTGTGTCGGCACTGGGCAGTCCGTCCATAATTGTATACCACCTACCCGTGGTTTTTTTTTCTTTCTTCTTTATACATACATACTACTACTACATCTCTTTATCAACCAGTCTATATTAGCAGCAGACACAGTACAGTACGGTAGTCCACGGCTGTAGCTACCTCTGTGTCGGCACTGGGCAGTCCGTCCATAATTGTATACCACCTACCCGTGGTTTTTTTTTCTTTCTTCTTTATACATACATACTACTACTACATCTCTTTATCAACCAGTCTATATTAGCAGCAGACACAGTACAGTACGGTAGTCCACGGCTGTAGCTACCTCTGTGTCGGCACTGGGCAGTCCGTCCATAATTGTATACCACCTACCCGTGGTTTTTTTTTATTTCTTCTTTATACATACATACTACTACTACATCTCTTTATCAACCAGTCTATATTAGCAGCAGACACAGTACAGTACGGTAGTCCACGGCTGTAGCTACCTCTGTGTCGGCACTCGGCAGTCCGTCCATAATTGTATACCACCTACCCGTGGTTTTTTTTTCTTTCTTCTTTATACATACATACTACTACTACATCTCTTTATCAACCAGTCTATATTAGCAGCAGACACAGTACAGTACGGTAGTCCACGGCTGTAGCTACCTCTGTGTCGGCACTCGGCAGTCCATCCATAATTGTATACTAGTATCCATCCATCTCCATTGTTTACCTGAGGTGCCTTTTAGTTGTGCCTATTAAAATATGGAGAACAAAAATGTTGAGGTTCCAAAATTAGGGAAAGATCAAGATCCACTTCCACCTCGTGCTGAAGCTGCTGCCACTAGTCATGGCCGAGACGATGAAATGCCAGCAACGTCGTCTGCCAAGGCCGATGCCCAATGTCATAGTACAGAGCATGTCAAATCCAAAACACCAAATATCAGTAAAAAAAGGACTCCAAAACCTAAAATAAAATTGTCGGAGGAGAAGCGTAAACTTGCCAATATGCCATTTACCACACGGAGTGGCAAGGAACGGCTGAGGCCCTGGCCTATGTTCATGGCTAGTGGTTCAGCTTCACATGAGGATGGAGGCACTCAGCCTCTCGCTAGAAAAATGAAAAGACTCAAGCTGGCAAAAGCAGTAGCACCGCAAAGAACTGTGCGTTCTTCGAAATCCCAAATCCACAAGGAGAGTCCAATTGTGTCGGTTGCGATGCCTGACCTTCCCAACACTGGACGTGAAGAGCATGCGCCTTCCACCATTTGCACGCCCCCTGCAAGTGCTGGAAGGAGCACCCGCAGTCCAGTTCCTGATAGTCAGATTGAAGATGTCAGTGTTGAAGTACACCAGGATGAGGAGGATATGGGTGTTGCTGGCGCTGGGGAGGAAATTGACCAGGAGGATTCTGATGGTGAGGTGGTTTGTTTAAGTCAGGCACCCGGGGAGACACCTGTTGTCCGTGGGAGGAATAGGGCCGTTGACATGCCTGGTGAAAATACCAAAAAAATCAGCTCTTCGGTGTGGAAGTATTTCACCAGAAATGCGGACAACAGGTGTCAAGCCGTGTGTTCCCTTTGTCAAGCTGTAATAAGTAGGGGTAAGGACGTTAACCACCTCGGAACATCCTCCCTTATACGTCACCTGCAGCGCATTCATAATAAGTCAGTGACAAGTTCAAAAACTTGGGCCGACAGCGGAAGCAGTCCACTGACCAGTAAATCCCTTCCTCTTGTAACCAAGCTCACGCAAACCACCCCACCAACTCCCTCAGTGTCAATTTCCTCCTTCCCCAGGAATGCCAATAGTCCTGCAGGCCATGTCACTGGCAATTCTGACGAGTCCTCTCCTGCCTGGGATTCCTCCGATGCATCCTTGCGTGTAACGCCTACTGCTGCTGGCGCTGCTGTTGTTGCTGCTGGGAGTCGATGGTCATCCCAGAGGGGAAGTCGTAAGCCCACTTGTACTACTTCCAGTAAGCAATTGACTGTCCAACAGTCCTTTGCGAGGAAGATGAAATATCACAGCAGTCATC
The DNA here is from genome assembly GCF_028390025.1 of Pseudophryne corroboree. Classification (NCBI taxonomy): domain Eukaryota; kingdom Metazoa; phylum Chordata; class Amphibia; order Anura; family Myobatrachidae; genus Pseudophryne; species Pseudophryne corroboree. The sequence continues at coordinate 454,220,145 of NC_086449.1, forward strand.
CTGTTGCAAAGCGGATAACTGAGTCCTTGACAACTATGTTGGTGTTAGACGTGCGTCCGGTATCCGCCGTTAGTTCACAGGGAACTAGACAATTTATTGAGGCAGTGTGCCCCCGTTACCAAATACCATCTAGGTTCCACTTCTGTAGGCAGGCGATACCGAGAATGTACACGGACGTCAGAAAAAGACTCACCAGTGTCCTAAAAAATGCAGTTGTACCCAATGTCCACTTAACCACGGACATGTGGACAAGTGGAGCAGGGCAGGGTCAGGACTATATGACTGTGACAGCCCACTGGGTAGATGTATGGACTCCCGCCGCAAGAACAGCAGCGGCGGCACCAGTAGCAGCATCTCGCAAACACCAACTCTTTCCTAGGCAGGCTACGCTTTGTATCACCGCTTTCCAGAATACGCACACAGCTGAAATCCTCTTACGGCAACTGAGGAAGATCATCGCAGAATGGCTTACCCCAATTGGACTCTCCTGTGGATTTGTGGCATCGGACAACGCCAGCAATATTGTGTGTGCATTAAATATGGGCAAATTCCAGCACGTCCCATGTTTTGCACATACCTTGAATTTGGTGGTGCAGAATTTTTAAAAAAACGACAGGGGCGTGCAAGAGATGCTGTCGGTGGCCAGAAGAATTGCGGGACACTTTCGGCGTACAGGCACCACGTACAGAAGACTGGAGCACCACCAAAAACTACTGAACCTGCCCTGCCATCATCTGAAGCAAGAAGTGGTAACGAGGTGGAATTCAACCCTCTATATGCTTCAGAGGTTGGAGGAGCAGCAAAAGGCCATTCAAGCCTATACAATTGAGCACGATATAGGAGGTGGAATGCACCTGTCTCAAGTGCAGTGGAGAATGATTTCAACGTTGTGCAAGGTTCTGATGCCCTTTGAACTTGCCACACGTGAAGTCAGTTCAGACACTGCCAGCCTGAGTCAGGTCATTCCCCTCATCAGGCTTTTGCAGAAGAAGCTGGAGGCATTGAAGAAGGAGCTAAAAGGGAGCGATTCCGCTAGGCATGTGGGACTTGTGGATGCAGCCCTTAATTCGCTTAACAAGGATTCACGGGTGGTCAATCTGTTGAAATCAGAGCACTACATTTTGGCCACCGTGCTCAATCCTAGATTTAAAACCTACCTTGGATCTCTCTTTCCGGCAGACACAAGTCTGCTGGGGTGCAAAGACCTGCTGGTGACAAAATTGTCAAGTCAAGCGGAATGCGACCTGTCAACATCTCCTCCTTCACATTCTCCCGCAACTGGGGGTGCGAGGAAAAGGCTCAGAATTCCGAGCCCACCCGCTGGCGGTGATGCAGGGCAGTCTGGAGCGACTGCTGATGCTGACATCTGGTCCGGACTGAAGGACCTGACAACGATTACGGACATGTCGTCTACTGTCACTGCATATGATTCTCTCAACATTGAAAGAATGGTGGAGGATTATATGAGTGACCGCATCCAAGTAGGCACGTCACACAGTCCGTACTTATACTGGCAGGAAAAAGAGGCAATTTGGAGGCCCTTGCACAAACTGGCTTTATTCTACCTAAGTTGCCCTCCCACAAGTGTGTACTCCGAAAGAGTGTTTAGTGCCGCTGCTCACCTTGTCAGCAATCGGCGTACGAGGTTACATCCAGAAAATGTGGAGAAGATGATGTTCATTAAAATGAATTATAATCAATTCCTCCGCGGAGACATTGACCAGCAGCAATTGCCTCCACAAAGTACACAGGGAGCTGAGATGGTGGATTCCAGTGGGGACGAATTGATAATCTGTGAGGAGGGGGATGTACACGGTGATATATCGGAGGATGATGATGAGGTGGACATCTTGCCTCTGTAGAGCCAGTTTGTGCAAGGAGAGATTAATTGCTTCTTTTTTGGTGGGGGTCCAAACCAACCCGTCATATCAGTCACAGTCGTGTGGCAGACCCTGTCACTGAAATGATGGGTTGGTTAAAGTGTGCATGTCCTGTTTATACAACATAAGGGTGGGTGGGAGGGCCCAAGGACAATTCCATCTTGCACCTCTTTTTTCTTTTATTTTTCTTTGCGTCATGTGCTGTTTGGGGAGGGTTTTTTGGAAGGGCCATCCTGCGTGACACTGCAGTGCCACTCCTAGATGGGCCAGGTGTTTGTGTCGGCCACTAGGGTCGCTTAGCTTAGTCATCCAGCGACCTCGGTGCAAATTTTAGGACTAAAAATAATATTGTGAGGTGTGAGGTATTCAGAATAGACTGAAAATGAGTGGAAATTATGGTTTTTGAGGTTAATAATAATATGGGATCAAAATGACCCCCAAATTCTATGATTTAAGCTGTTTTTTAGGGTTTTTTGAAAAAAACACCCGAATCCAAAACACACCCGAATCCGACAAAAAAAATTCGGTGAGGTTTTGCCAAAACGCGGTCGAACCCAAAACACGGCCGCGGAACCGAACCCAAAACCAAAACACAAAACCCGAAAAATTTCAGGCGCTCATCTCTAGTTCTAATACCACTTTCGTGTTTTGGTTTTGGATTGGTTTTGCCAAAACCACCCTTTCATGTTTTGGTTTTGGTTTTGGATCTGGATGATTTTTTTATAAAAACCGCTACAATAACATAATTTGGGGGTAATTTCGCTCCTACAGTATTATTTACCTCAATAACATTCATTTCCACTCATTTCCAGTCTATTCTGAACACCTCACACCTCACAATATTGTTTTTAGGCCTAAAAATTGCACCAAGGTGTCTGTATGACTAAGCTAAGCGACACAAGTGTGCGACACAAACACCTGGCCCATCTAGGAGTGGCACTGCAGTGGCAGACAGGATGGCAGATTTAAAAAATAGGACCCAAACAGCACATGATGCAAAGAAGAGTTAATGGTGCAATGAGGTAGCTGGATGGCCAAGCTAAGCGACACAAGTGTGCGGCACAAACACCTGGCCCATCTAGGAGTGGCACTGCAGTTACAAACAGGATGGCACTTAAAAAAACTAGTCCCCAAACAGCACATGATGCAAAGAAGAAAAAGTGGTGCAAGATGGAATTGTCCTTGGGCCCTCCCACCCATGTTGTATAAACAGGGCATGCACACATTAACAAACCCATCATTTCGGCGACAGGGTCTGCCACACGACTGTGGCTGAAATGACTGGTTTGTTTGGGCCCCCACCAAAAAAGAAGCAATCAATCTCTCCTTGCACAAACTGGCTCTACAGAGGCAAGACATCGACCTCATCATCATCCTCTGATTCCTCACCCCTTTCACTGTGTACATCCTCCTCACAGAGTATTAATTCGTCTCCACTGGAATCCACCATCACAGGTCCCTGTGTACTTTCTGGAGGCAATTGCTAGTAAAGGTCTTCCCAGAGTAATTTCTAATTAATTTTGATGAACATCATCTTCTCCACATTTAGTGGAAGTAACCTCCTACGTCGATCGCTGACAAGGTTACCGGCTGCACTAAACACTCTTTCGGAGTACACACTGGAGGGGGGGCAACTTAGGTAAAATAAAGCCAGTTTGTGCAAGGCCTCCAAATTGCCTCTTTTTCCTGCCAGTATACATACGGACTGTCTGACATGCATACTTGGATGCTGTCACTCATATAATCCTCCACAATTCTTTCAATGGTGACAGAATCATATGCAGTTACAGTAGACATGTCATTAATCGTTGGCAGGTCCTTCAGTCCGGACCAGATGTCAGCTTTCGCTTCTGACTGCCCTGCATCACCGCCAGCGGATGGGCTAGGAAATCTTATAATTTTCCTTGCAGCCCCAGTGGTGGGAGAAATTGAAGAAGGAGCTGTTGATGGGTCACGTTCCGCTTGAGTTGACAATTTACTAACCAGCAGGTCTTTGCACCTCTGCACACTTGTGTCTGCTGGAAAGAGAGATACAATGTAGGCTTTAAACCTAGGATCGAGCACGGTGGCCAAAATGTAGTGTTCTGATTTCAACAGATTGACCACCCTTGAATCCTGGCAAAGCAAATGAAGGGCTCCATCCACAAGTCCCACATACTTTGCGGAATCGCTCTGTCTTAGCTCCTACTTCAATTTATCCAGCTGCTTCTGCAAAAGCCTGATGAGGGGAATGACCTGACTCAAGCTGGCAGTGTCTGAACTGACTTCACGTGTGGCAAGTTCGAAGGGATGGAGAACCTTGCACAAGACAGAAATCATTCTCCACTGCGCTTGAGTCGGGTGCATTACCCCTCCTTTGCCTATATCGTAGATAGATGTATAGGCTTGAATGGCCTTTTGCTGCTCCTCCATCCTCTGAAGCATATAGAGGGTTGAATTCCACCTCGTTACCACCTCTTGCTTCAGTTGATGACGGGGCAGGTTTAGGAGTGTTTAATGGTGCTCCAGTCTTTGGCATGCAGTGGCAGAATGCAATTCTTCGGGCCACCGACAGCATCTCCTGCACACCCCTGTCATTTTTCAAAAAATTCTGCACCACCAAATTAATTGTATGTGCAAAACATGGGACATGCTGGAATTTGCCCAGATGTAATGCACACACAATATTGGTGGCGTTGTCCGATATTGCAAATCCCCAGGAGAGTCCAATTGGGGTAAACCATTCTGCGATGATGTTCCTCAGTTTCTGTAAGAGGTTGTCAGCTGTGTGCCTCTTAAGGAAAGCAGTGATACATAGCGTGGCCTGCCTAGGAACGAGTTGGCGTTTGCGAGATGCTGCTACTGGTGCCGCTGCTGTTGTTACTGCGGGAGGCCATACATCTACCCAGTGGGCTGTTACAGTCATATAGTCCTTAGTATGCCCTATTCCACTTGTCCACATGTCCGTGGTTAAGTGGGCAGTGGGTACAACTGCATTTTGTAGGACACTGAGGAAACTTTTTCTGACGTCTGTGTACATTCTTGGTATCGCCTGCCTAGAGAAGTGGAACCTAGATGGGATTTGATACCGGGGACACAGTACCTCAAACAATTCTCTAAGGCTCACTGAACTAATGGTAGATACCGGACGCACGTCTAATGGCAACATAGATGTCAAGGCCTCAGTTATCCGCTTTGCAATAGGATGACTGCTGTCATATTTCATCTTCCTCACAAAGGACTGTTGGACAGTCAGTTGCTTACTGGAAGTAGTACAAGTGGTCTTCCGACTTCCCCTCTGGGATGACGACTGACTCCCAGCAGCAACAACAGCAGCGGCAGCAAGAGCAGGTGTACCACTCAAGGATCCTACGGAGGAATCCCAGTTAGGAGAGGACTCCTCAGTCTTGACAGTGACATGGCCTGCTGGACTACTGATGTTCCTGACTGAGGAGGAAGTTGACATTGAGGGAGTTTTTGGTGTGGCTTGCAGGAGCTTGGGTACAGGAGGAAGAAGGGATTTAGGTGTCAGTAGACTGCTTGTGCTCTTACCCAAAGTTTCACATCTTGACACTAACTTCTGATGAATGCGCAGTAGGTGACATATAAGGGAGGATGTTCCTAGGTGGCTAGCATCCTTACCCCTACTTATTGCAGAGTGACAGAGGCAACAGATGGCTTGACACCTGTTGTCCGGATTTGTGGTGAAATAATTCCACACCGAAGAGGTGGCTTTTTTGGTAGTTTGCCCAGGCATCACAATGGGTTTCTTCGTCCCAAGGACAACAGGTTTCTCCCCCGGTGCCTGACTTAAACAAACCACATCACCATCAGAATCCTCATTGTCAATTTCCTTCTCAGCGCCAGCAACACCCATATCTTCATCCTGGTGTACTTCAACAATGACATCTTCAATTTGAATATCAGGAACTGGACTGTGGGTTCTCCTTACAGCACTTGCAGGGGGCGTGCAAATAGTGGAAGGAGCCGTCTCTTACCGTCCAGTGTTGGGAAGGTCAGGCATTGCAACCGCCGACACACTTGGACTTTCCTTGGGGATTTGTGATACCATCTCAGAATGCACAGTTCTTTTCTGTGCTCTTTCAGCTTAACTCATTTAATTTCTCTAGCTGGAGGATGAGGGCTTCCATCGTCATGTGAAGCTGAATCACTAGCCATGAACATAGGCCAGGGCCTCAGTCGTTCCTTGCCACTCCGTGTCATAAATGGCATATTGGCAAGTTTAAGTTTCTCCTCAGACGATTTTAATTTTTTTTTGTTCTTTTTTACTGAACTTTGGCTTTTTGGATTTTACATGCCCTCTACTATCACATTGGGCATCGGCCTTGGCAGATGACGTTGATGGCATTTCATCATCTATGTCATGGCTAGTAGCAGCAGCTTCAGCACTAGGAGGAAGTGGTTCTTCTTGATATTTCCCTATTTTTTCCTCAAGATTTTTGTTCTCCATTATTTTTTGGGATTTATATGAGACAATATGCGGCACAGGAATGACTGGAATGACTGATGAGACAGGACACTACCACTGGTCTGATGCAGCACAACACAACAATACTGTAAGAGACTTGTGGTTGTTGTTGTTGTTATTATTATTATACGGCAGCAGTGGACATATAGCAGCAGCGTATATCGTCACTGGAATGACTGATGAGACAGGACACTACCACTGGTCTGATGCAGCACAACACAACAATACTTTATACAGCTACACTGGCAGGAGAGGACAACAACACTGTGACTGCCTGGATTGATGCAGCACAATACGCTGTGACTACACTGGACTGGACTAAGCAGCACAACACAGCACAAGACTTGCCACCCCACTTTCCCGCCCCCACACAGACACTGGAGGACGGAGACACGTCCTCTCACTACACTCTCCGAGACTGGAGTGAAAATGGCCGCAACGCTCTGCTCCTTATATGGAATCCAAATCCCGCGAGAATCCGACAGCGGGATGATGACGTTTTGACTCGGGTTTCCGAGTCAGATGGAAAAACCCGAGCCTGACTCGGATCCGGGCTCAGAAGGCAAAGTCCAGTAGGGTTCGGTTCTCTGAGAACCGAACCCGCTCATCTCTAATGTTTACAGATGAGTTACCACAGGTTTCAGGGATCTCACAGTCAGCCAGCGTGGACACAGATGGTAGTAAAGTGACCCCACCAGATCTGGCAAAGCAAAGAGGACCAAGACCCTGATGTTTGACAGTAAGCAAGTGTAGTTTGCAGTGGAAACAGATAGGCCAAAGGTGGTTTGGAAGATAAAAAATATGTACATTTGTCCTGTCTGTTAACAGATCCTTTATATAAGTCATGTTACAAGGCTTTTTGTGTATGTCCTTAATCTCAAATCACTTGCATTTTGAAATTCTAAATCTCTACTGTAGACATAAAATATATCTTCAATATTGTAATAGGAATAACTATTAAATTGTTCTGATATGCTCTGGATAATTCAGTCTTGGCAACCAGCAAATACTGTATGCTGTTAAGAGTACTCAGGTCACATGACCTAGTTTCCGCAGGCTAATAAATTTCAGTTATTATTGCAACATATGCATACCTCCCAACATGACCCTCTCCAGGAGGGACAGAATGCTCTGCTTCTGGACTTCCTTCTTAATTTATAATCGCCAGCACCTGTGCTGAAACGCCTATCTTATCAATTAACCTGTTTAAAACAGGTGCAGGCAATCATAAATTAAGACAAAAGTCCAGGAGCAGAGCACTGTGTCCCTCCTGGAGAGGGTCATGTTGGGAGGTATGCATACCAGCTGTCAAAAAGTTTATGTAACAAACCAAATATTATACATAGTTTACACAGCAAAATATATTGCTAGGTCAGGCTTGAAAAATAATCTAGGTAGCCAGGATGAAAGAATAGGAGCCAAGCCACCGCCCTGCCCCTACCCAAAAAAGCAAAACAACAACTGAACCTGCCACTCCTGCTGCCACATTACTGATAAGCTTCCCCCCATCCCCCAGGCAAACCAACCCCCATGACCACACAACTAAGGGGATAGTCCCCAGACAAACCACCCCTCCGCAGCCAACCCCTGAGAAAACAACCCCCTTTGCCCAATGTCCACATCACTACCCCCTCAGAAGCCGTAATCTCCGGCCACGCATAGATCCTCTTATTGGAGAGATCTATGCAGCCGGACTTTGGAGACAGCAGACAGCGCAGGCTGGGATGGACAGGCACACAGTCAGCACAAGTTGGGATGGAAAGGCACAGCAGACAGTGGAGGTTGGGATGGACAGGCACAGGAGACAGTGGAGGTTGGGATGGACAGGCACAGCAGACAGTGGAGGTTGGGATGGACAGGCACAGGAGACAGTGGAGGTTGGGATGGACAGGCACAGCAGTCAGTGCAGGCCAAGACCGACACTTTGACTACTGCAATACAAGCACACCCCAAAAATCTCTTCTGGGGCTGAAAAGGATCTGCTTCCTTCCTCCCTGCATAATCTGGAAGCCAGGCAGCCAAATCTAGAGGACTTGGCTACCTGGTCCCTGGGATTTGTCGAGCCCTGTGCTAGGTAAATATAATAATAATTATACACAATATTTGACTTGGTACTCTTACACAGCATTCAAGAGAAAACATTGCATTTCTATTTTTATTTAGTAGATATTTTATATAGGCCAATATTGCAAAAATCGCAGAAAGAAAGAAAAATGCTTGAGGATTTACTTTAAAAATAGACCATTGAAAAATAACTTATTTCTGCTGATTTGCAGAGGTACACACATTTTGGCTTATTTTCCTGTTTACGACATGTCATCAGTAGCAGTATTTAAGTGTTTTCACTTCCACAGCACATGCAAAATATATTCTCTATATATCATTAATTTGATTTTGCGATACAGCTGTTTTATATATATTAGTTAATTTCATTCCTTCCAGTGGAGTTCATCTGAGAGCGCCAGTGGCGCAATGTATATATGGTCGATTCTCTTACCATAGATTTCAATTATTCCAGTTTGACTGGGTGTTCGATTCTGGGTGTCTGATTTCCGACACCACTACAAATTTTTATATATTTATTATCATCGTTCATTTTCCTGTTATAATAATTCCGATATAAGTCATAGAAATGTTTCTGAAATTTCTCTCTCATTGGCATTATTATGTTCACTAATATCTGGTATACAATTTATTATTTATTATTAATGGTTAATCATGTACACTCAGATAGACATGGTATTTCTATTCACTTTTATATTCATCTTCATTATTATTATTATCTTTATATTTTCTATTTTTGGGATTCTGGCACATAGTTGCTATATATATTAGTTATTTTCAACTACTTACACTATCCCCTCCAGTGGAACTTATCCAAGAGCCTTGTGGCGCAATGGATATGCAGTTGACTCTCTAACTGTAGATATTAATACATTTCAGCCTGATAGGGGGTTCGAAGCCCAACATCACCATAAACTCCTATACAATTTTACATCACTACATATTCCATTGTTATATTAATTTTACTACAGGCTATGGAAATGCATTATCTGTATCTCGTTTTTCCCTTTACTGTTGTTGTTGTTGTTGTTGTTGTTGTTGTTATTATTATGTTTATCTATGTTTGTTGCATAATCTTCTATTGATGGTTATTTATGTACACTCAGACAGGCATGTCCTCTCTATCTGTGGTTTATTTATTTCCTTAATTATGTGTATTCATTATTTATTATTCCTTATCTCTTTATATTTAGTTTATATTTATTCTTTACATTAGGTCTATTGAATTTAGGGCTTATAATTATCTGTACCATCAGAGAGTGAAATCCTCATGAGCTGACGTATACCTGTTTTTGCATTGGATTGATTAATTATCTAATTATTGACACATGTTGATTGTTACACTGATGCTTTAAATACTGATTACTTCTGAGGCTGGATATACCTTTGACAAAGTCACATGATCTGTGACGAAACGCGTCAGCACCCCGCCTCTTTGCACACCTTGATCATTCTACCTATTAGGTAGCAAGCTGCACACTGAGCCACGGACATCCCGGTTCCACACCGGCCTCACATCTTGGCTCAGACTGCCCACTGAACCACAAACATCCCGGCCCCACACCGGCTGTATTTCTCGGCTCATCATACGGCCGTCAGCTACTCTTCTCAGTTTATTGTGGAGACCACCACGAATCAGACAGTGAATTGCTCGTAGAGCCATCTGGCGTTTCAGCTCCACACACCGACCCCGTGCACGGCCTCTTACATCCTCTCTCAGAACACGACTGAAACTACACTATTTACCACTGGTTGCCTGGTTACCACACAGTCATCTCCCTGCCGCGCAGACGGACACTGGGCATTGCAGGACCGCAATACTGAGGACGCTCGGTACGGACCAGCCCTAGGAGAAGGTAATCCGATTCATAATTATTCAGTAGCCCACTTGTCTGTGAAAATCTCTCAAGACACTCATTAACAGCCACACACTGATCGGCTGTTTATCGGGAACTGTGGACACTCCAATTACATCAATTCTGGACTCTGTGGTTCCTATTCTCAACAAGCAGATTGAGAATTTGCAGCCCATACATCTGATTATCAAGGTGTTGACACATTTAAATTTTGTTCACATGTTTTTATTGTATTTTATATTTAGACTCCAAATGTCTTAATTAATGTTATTAACAGAATAAATTTTTCTTCTTTTTTTACATCAGCTCTTATTAATAATTATTCCCCATTAGCCATTGTCAGTTGCTCTTCCACTTTTTGCGCAGCCGTTTCTTCTTTTTAACATGCAAAATATATACCTTCTAACAAAAATATATACTAGAGATGTGCAGCGGTCATGTTTCGGGTTTTGTGTTTTGGTTTTGGATTCGGTTCCATGGTCGTGTTTTGGATTCGGACGCGTTTTGGCAAAACCTCCCTTTCGAATTTGTTTTGGATTCGGGTGGGTTTTTTTTTTTCAAAACCCCCCTCAAAAACAGCTTAAATCATAGAATTTGGGGGTAATTTTGATCCTATAGTATTATTTGCCTCAATAACCATAATTTCCACTAATTTCCAGTCTATTCTGAACACCTCGCACTATTATTTTTAGTCCTAAAATTTGCACCGAGATCGCTGGATGACTAAGCTAAGCAACCCAAGTGGGCGGCACAAACACCTGGCCCATCTAGGAGTGGCACTGCAGTGTCAGACAGGATGGCACTTAAAAAAATAGTCCCCAAACAGCACATGATGCAAAGATAAATAAAAAAGAGATGCAAGATGGAATTGTCCTTGGGCCCTCCCACCCACCCTTATCTTGTATAAACAGGACATGCACACATAAACAAACCAATCATTTCAGCGACAGGGTCTGCCACACGACTAGGGCTGAAATTACTGGTTGGTTTGGGCCCCCACCAAAAAAGAAGCAATCAATCTCTCCTTGCACAAACTGGCTCTACAGAGGCAAGATGTCCACCTCATCCTCATCCCCCGATTCCTCACCCCTTTCACTGTGTACATCCTCCTCCTCACAGAGTATTAATTCGTCCCCACTGGAATCCATCATCAAAGGTCCCTGTGTACTTTCTGGAGGCAATTGCTGGTAAATGTCTCCACAGAGGAATTTATTATAATTCATTTTGATGAACATCATCTTCTCCACATTTTCTGGAAGTAACCTGCTACGCCGATCGCTGACAAGGTGACCGGCTGCACTAAACACTCTTTCGGAGTGCACACTGGAGGGGGCGCAACTTAGGTAAAATAAAGCCAGTTTGTGCAAGGGCCTCTATATTGCCTCTTTTTCCTGCCAGTATACGTACTACAGTGATGCTGTCACTCATATAATCCTCCACCATTCTTTCAATGGTGACAGAATCATATGCAATGACAGTAGACATGTCAGTAATCGTTGGCATGTCCTTCAGTCCAGACCAGATGTCAGCACTTGCTCCTGACTGTCCTGCATCACTGCCAGCAGGTGGTTTTGGAAATTTTATCCTTTTCCTGGCAGCTCCTGTGGCGGTAGAAAATGAAGGAGGAGCTGTTGGCGGGTCACGTTCCGCTTGACTTGACAATTGTCTCACCAGCAGGTCTTTGGACATCTGCAGACTTGTGTCTGCCGGAAAGAGAGATACAACGTAGGCTTTAAACCTAGGATCGAGCACTGTGGCCAAAATGTAGTGCTCTGATTTCAACAGATTGACCACCCGTGAATCCTGGTTAAGCGAATGAAGGGCTCCATCCACAAGTCCCACATGCCTAGCGGAATCGCTCTGTTTTAGCTCCTCCTTCAATCTCTCCAGCTGTTTCTGCAAAATCCTGATGAGGGGAATGACCTGACTTAGGTTGGCAGTGTCTGAACTGACTTCACGAGTGGCAATTTCAAAGGGTTGGAGAACCTTGCACAACATGGAAACCATTCTCCACTGCGCTTGAGTCAGGTGCATTCCCCCTCCTTTGCCTATATCGTAGGCAGATTAATAGGCTTGAATGGCCTTTTGCTGCTCCTTCATCCTCTGAAGCATATAGAGGGTTGAATTCCACCTCGTTACCACCTCTTGCTTCACTTCAGCTGATGGCAGGGCATGTTCAGGAGTGTTTGCTGGCACTCCAGTCTTCGGCATGCGGTGGCTGAATGTCGAAAGTGGCCCGCAATTCTTCGGGCCACCGACAGCATCTCCTGCATGCCCCTGTCGTTTTAAAAAAAATGATGCACCACCAAATTCATTGTATGTGCAAAACACGGGATGTGCTGGAATTTGCCCACATGTAATGCACGCACAATATTGGTGGCGTTGCCCGATGTCACAAATCCCCAGGAGAGTCCAATTGGGGTAAGCCAATCTGCGATGATGTTCTTCAGTTTCTGTAAGAGGTTGTCAGCTGTGTGCCTCTTATGGAAAGCAGTGATACAAAGCGTAGCCTGCCTTGGAACGAGTTGGCGTTTGTGAGATGCTACTACTGGTGCTGCTGCTGTTGTTGCTGTGGGAGGCAATACATCTACCCAGTGGGCAGTCACAGTCATATAGTCCTTAGTCTGCCCTGCTCCACTTGTCCAGATGTCCGTGGTTAAGTGGACAGTGGGTACAACGGCATTTTTTAAGACACTGGTGACTCTTTTTCTGATGTCTGTGTACATTCTCGGTATCGCCTGCCTAGAGAAGTGGAACCTAGATGATATTTGGTACCGGGTACACACTACCTCAAGCAATTCTTTAAGTCCCTGTGAACTAACGGTGGATACCGGATGCACGTCTAACACCAACATAGTTGTCAAGGCCTGAGTTATCCGCTTTGCAACAGGATAACTGCTGTGATATTTCATCTTCCTCGCAAAGGACTGTTGGACAGTCAATTGCTTATTGGAAGTAGTACAAGTGGTCTTCCGACTTCCCCTCTGGGATGACGATCGACTCCCAGCAGCACCAGCAGCAACAGCAGCAGTAGGCGTTCCACTCAAGGATCCATCGGAGGAATCCCAGTTAGGAGAGGACTCGCCAGACTTGCCAGTGACATGGCCTGCAGGACTATTGGCGTTCCTGTCTTAGGAGGAAATTGACATTGAGGGAGTTGGTGGGGTGGTTTGCAGGAGCGTGGGTACAAGTGGAAGAAGGGATTTAGTTGTCAGTGGACTGCTTCCGCTGTCACCCAAAGTTTTTGAACTTGTCAATGACTTCTAATGAATGCGCTCCAGGTGACGTATAAGGGAGCATGTCAATGACCTTATTCATCCCATGGACAATAACTGTCTCCCCGGGTGCCTGATTTAAACAAACCACCTCACCATCAGAAACCTCCTTGTCAATTTCCTCCTCAGCGCCAGCAACACCCATATCCTCATCCTGGTGTACTTCAACGGTGACATCTTCAATTTGATTATCGGGAACTGGACTGTGGGTGCTCTTTCCAGCACTTGCAGGGGGCGTGCAAATGGTGGAAGAAGCCACCTCTTCCCGTCCAGTGTTGGGAAGGTCAGGCATCGCAGCCGCCAACACAATTGGACTCTCCTTGGGGATTTGTGATTTAGAAGAACGCACCGTTCTTTGCTGTACTTTTGCCAGCTTAACTCTTTTCATTTTTCTAGTGGGAGGATGAGTGCTTCCATCCTCATGTGAAGCTGAACCACTAGTCATGAGGAACATAGGAGAGGGCCTTAGCCGTTCCTTGCCACTCCGTGTCGCAAATGGCATATTGGCAACTTTACGCTTCTCCTCAGACGATTTTAATTTAGATTTTTGGGTCATTTTACTGAACTTTTGCTTTTTGGATTTTACATGCTCTCCACTATGACATTGGGTATCGGCCTTGGCAGACGACGTTGATGGCATTTTATCATCTCTGCCATGACTAGTGGCAGCAGCTTCAGCACTAGGTGGAAGTGGATCTTGATCTTTCCCTATTTTACCCTCCAAATTTTTGTTTTCCATTTTTTAATGTGTGGAATTATATGCCAGTAATATATCTGGAATTAGACGGCAGTAATGTCTGAATTAGATACCACTAGATAGATACCAGATACCACTGTGACTGGAATGATGATGACCTATGCACAGTGACAGGACACTGTCACAACTGAGGGCTGGGGACCGTGACTGGGAGCCTCAGTTGTAGGGGCTGACGGGTACTTAAATTTAGGAGGAGCTATGTGACTCCTGGACATACGTATTGACAGCAGCAAAGAATGCCCGAGGGCGTGACCACGACAACTGGGAATTCCTTAAGTGCTTTTATTAAATAAAAGGTCAAATAACGTGCATAAGAATAATATAAAGTCACACGTGATAATTAAGTTCACAATCGGTGAAGGCCAGTAACCTGGAATATGGAAGAAAGTCCTGTAAACAATAAATGAGGCTGGGGTTCACTGCAGTGGCGTCTTGAGGGGGGTGCGGGGGGTGCGGCCCGCACCCGGGTGTAACCCTTCAATAGGGTGACACCAAATAGAGCCCTGCACTCCCAGCCGCACCCTAATCCCATCAAAAGATCTGACATAGACATGTCAGCAGCAGCGACGTCCTCACCTCCTCTTCCCCGGCACTAAGCGCTGCAGGCTCAATAGAAGCTCTCCCCGCGCTCCGCTGCTTTCTGCGCCTGTCAACAGCTGACAGGCAGCGGCAAGCTAAGTGACAGCACAGGACGGGGCACTGACTGTCAGCACGATGCCACTGTTCGGGTCTTCAGACTCTTCACTCCGAGTCCCCTCCCCTCAGAGGCTCGGCTCCCATCAGCGCTATGTGGGGCAAGGCGGAGGGCAGCTATTTACAGGCTGGCGAATGCTGGCATTGCTGAGGGGCAGGACTGATGGAAGTGGCCGGCGGCAGGTACAGCTGAGAAGTGTGGGGGAAGTACAGTGTCACTGTGTACAGGGGCCATGCTGGTGCTGATGATCGCGGCTGCAGGCAGGCAGATGTCTGTGAGGAGGAAGCAGCCCAGGCCTGGGATCATCAGTGCCAGTGGCCCCCACTGGCAGCATTTTATCTTTACATGCAGGTTGTAGTTACCAGCATGGGGGTTGTGTGCCCCCCTCCCCCGCTCTCCAGTCGCAGCAGCCTCTCAGGGCATTCACTTAAATCTCTCCCGAGTCCCGACTAGCTCAGTAGTTTCCTCTCTTCAGTTATATTTACTGCACTGCATGTTGCCCCGCCCCCAGATCTCCTGCTGCTTCTCTGTTCTCTTCCTTATCTTGCTTCTTCTAGCTCTCACAAGTTTCCCAGGTATGCTTCATTCCCCTATATCCCCAGGTGTGCCTCTTTCCCCTGTATCCCCAGGTGTGCCTTTTTCCCCTGTATCCACATGTGTGCCTCTTTCCCCTGTATCCACATGTGTGCCTCTTTCCCCTGTATCCCCAGGTGTGCCTCTTTCTCCTGTATCCCCAGGTGTGCCTCTTTCCACTGTATCCCCATGTGTGCCTCTTTCCCCTGTATCCCCATGTGTGCCTCCTTACCCTGTATACCCATGTGTGCCTCCTTCCCCAGTATACCCATGTGTGCCTCTTTCCCCTGTATCCCAATGTGTGCCTCCTTCCCCTGTATACCCATGTGTTACTCTTTCCCTATATCCCCATGTGTGCCTCTGCTCCTACTTACCCAAGTGAACCTTTCACCTATATCAGCTGTGTTTTTGTCACCCCTCTGTCTGTGCCTCTACCCCTCAACCCTTCTATGCCTCGCTCACTTTCCTATATCTGTACAGTCTGTATATCTTTGGTACTTTCCCCATCTGTGTCTCTGATACTCCCCCCCCTTCCCCCCCTCTGTGACTCTGCCCCCATGCGCCGTGTGCCCCTCTCCCCCTCCATGTGTGCCTGTCTGTCTCTGCTCCTTTCCCCATCTGTACCTCTGCTACCGGCAGTGGCGGGTGCGGGGGGTGCCGTCCGCACCCCGGTGTCACCCTTCAATGGGGTGACACCAAACAAGAGCCGCACTCGCACCTGCTAGGGGGGGATGCGATCAAAACTGAGCCGCGGCGGAGTCTTTTTGTTGCAGGCGGGTGTATATGATTTTGATTCGGCGAGGGTGCGATCGTAACTGCAGTGCTCTATTTGCATTACGATCGCACCCCCGCCGACTCAAAATCATATACCCCCACCTGCAACAAGAAGACTCCGCCGCGGCTCAGTTTTGATCACATCCCATCCCTCCCCCCCCCCCCGCCCCTGCTGGAAGAGGAGGACTCCGCCGCAGCCGGGTCTGAACGTCATCACGCCGCCGGGACTCTAGGAGGGAGAAGTGTGAGGATGCTCTTGCGGCTTGCTATTCTCTTCACCCGCGCCAGCCACATTCTGCACACTGCCGCCGTCCACGTCCTCCGCTGCCCAGGGCCTTCAACTCCGCACCGCCGCCGACTACACCACCTTCCACTGCTCATCTCAGGTACTCTTACCCTGCTTCCCTGTGTCCCTCTCCCTGTCACTGTCCCTGCTGCCAATCTCCCTGGCCCTGAGTTGTGGATCATACTGTGTGGCATATGTGAATTTTGTCTAAATCTACTGTATGTTGTGTAATGTGAATTTCTGCTCATACCGTGTGCTATAATGTGAATTTCTGCTCATACCGTGTGCTATAATGTGAATTTCTGCTCATACTGTGTGCTATAATGTGAATTTCTGCTCATACCGTGTGCTATAATGTGAATTTCTGCTCATACCGTGTGCTATAATGTGAATTTCGTCTCATTCTGTGTGCCATCATGTGAATTTCGGCTCATTCTGTGTGCTATAATGTGAATTTCTGCTCATACCGTGTGCTATCATGTGAATTTCAGGTCATACTGTGTGGTATAACGTCACCCGGCTCCATAGCAGTGCATGCTAATATGGACGAGATTGTCCATATTGGCCTGCATGCATAAGTGACCCAGCACCAATGATGAACGACTGCGGGGCCGCACATCGTTCATCGCTGGTGCCTACGTACGAAAACGTTCATATCGTGCAGTTATATCGCCTAATGTGTAGGGCCCATTAGCTGTTTATGGACCTAATTCTGGTCGCATTTCATTTTAGCAATAGAGCGATTTTTGCAAAAATATGCCACGGTAACATCGTGCATGCAATCAAAGCGAGTTTGCATCCCTGAAGAATGCGACTGCACTTTCATTGACAGCGGCGGGCAGTGCCGTAACTATGTGTGTGTTAGGTGTGCCTGGCACACAGCGCAGTCGCCCTGAGGGCGCAACGGCCCCGATTCCCTAAAGTCAGCAGCTTGTAATGAGTCAAATTGACTCATTACAAGCCGCCTGTGCCGGAGGAGGAGAGGAGCAGCAGCGGGAGCAGCGGAGAAGGAAGAGGAGGGAGGGGGTGGAGGGAAGGAGCCACAGCAGCGCTATGTAATTGGTGGCAGCGCTGCTGCAGCTGTCCCTCTCATTCCACATAGGCTGGCTGCCGCTGCTGTGAATGTTGGGATGCGCTTCCCTCATCCCAGCACACACAGCATCAGCGGCCAGCCAATGCGGAAGGATAGGGACAGCTGCAGCGGCAGCGCCAGCAATTACAGTGCACTGCTGTTGCTCCCTCCCTCCTCCCCCTCCCTCCTCTTCCTTCTCCCCTGCACCCGGAGCTGCCAGCACAGAGGAGCCTGACTGAGCCAGCGGAGAAATGGTAAGTATAATCTATTCTGTCTGCCGTAATGTGTAAAAAGGGGACTCTGTCTGCCATAATGTGTAAAAAGGGGGATGCTGTCTGCCGTAATGTGTAAAAAGGGGGATGCTGTCTGCCGTAATATGTGTAAAAAGGGGACGCTGTCTGCCGTAATGTGTAAAAAGGGGCTCTACCTGGTGTAGTGGCGCTACTGTGTGGCGTAATTTGAATAATGGAGACTACTGTTCCGTGTAATACGAATCGTTATTATTTTGTGGCCACACCCCTTCCCATGAAGCCACGCCCCTATATTTTTTGCGCGCGGCTACGGCGCACCCTGCCACTGTTTTGCGTACAGGTTGGCACCAATGCCCTATTTTGCACACAGCACTAAAATGTCTAATTATGCCACTGGCGGCGGGCATTGGGGGCAGGCGTAGCTGCGAAAGGGGATCAGAGCCTTTTTGGGGCGGCTACGTGACATCACACACGCCCACTACAACCCAAAAATTGGCGAATCATTGCCTGAATACGCAGCCTAGCTACGTCTGCAGGGGGTCATCCTTAGTTTCTGCTTCAGCGATGGGATCTCAATTATTTTGCGATCGCATCGCTGAATGCCAATTAGCATGCTGGACAGCCACCAGCATGCTACAGAAACGATTGCAGATACTGCTTTTTAGCAGAATATGCAAACCAACCTGATTAGGTCACTACTATTGCCATCGCATTCAGTGATATACGGGAATTATGATTTACAAGTAAAACTAGTACAAAAACATTACTAAGGATGTGTGTGGTGTGATATGGGAGGAGGTCCATGGGGGGGTGACACCATGAGTTACCACACCGGGTGACACCAACCCTAGTGACGCCTCTGGTTCACTGGAAGATGAGGAATGAAACTGGAGTACGCAGGAACTGAAGAATGAAGGATGATTACTGCAAAGCAAAAGTTCAAACACAGGAATCCAAAGTAGACTGTAGAGGGTTAACACTGGAGTGTCGGGTTACACTGCAGAGTGCAGTGGCGCACCCAGGGGGGGTTTCCGAGTACCCGGAAACCCCCCTCCACTAAAAAAAAAAAAAAAAAAATTTTTTTTTTTTTTTTTTAGCTGCATGAGTATTATTAATGACTGTCTAGCGTCCTCTGCAGCCTGCTGTCTTCCTGGTGGCACTTGCAAGTGCAATAAAAGTTTACTTTTTTTTAATTATAGTACATATATACACATGTATATACTTACATACATACGTACGTACATACATACATACATACATATAAACACACACACACACACATATGATATATATATATATATATACACATGTGTATATATATGTGTACTGTATGTGTGTGTATATATATATATATATGTATGCATGTTTAATATGCTATGTATATGTGTATATAGATTCACTACGATCTCCCGGCGGCCGGCCTCCCGGCGACCAGCATACCGGTGCCGGGAGGCCGGCCGCCGGCTTACCAACAGTGTGGCGAGCGCAAATGAGACCCTTGCGGGCTCGCTGCGCTCGCCACGCTACGCGCGCCACACTATTCTATTCTCCCTCCAGGGGGGTCGTGGACCCCCACGAGGTAGAATAAGTGTCGGTATGCCGGCGGTCAGGCTCCCGGCGCCGGTATGCTGGTCGCCGGGAGCCCGACCGCCGGCATACTGAAGACCACCCGTGTATATGTATGTGTATGTGTGTATATATATATATATGTGTGTGTGTGTAGATATATGTGTATATATATATATATATATATATATATATATGTGTAGATATATATATATATATATACACACACACAGACACACTAGTTTTACGGACCCAGCATATACTGGGTCACCTCAGTCCCCACCCCCGTGATTGGCTCCGCCCAGTTCTGGAAACCCCCCCAGGCAAATCCTGCGTTTGCCACTGGAGTGTAACACAGAGGAGTCAGGCTTGAATGCAGAATGGAATTGCAGGAGAAAATCTGTAGTGAAGCTTGTATGCTGGAATCACATATGACAATGAAGCACTGCAGAGAAAGTCCATGGAAGAACTGCTCACTGGAAACACTGAAGACCATTGAAGCACTGACAATCTTTTGGGAGCTGGGACCGGATATTTATACCTGCTGCATAGCAGGGATTGGCTGAGCAATTATGACAAGGCTCCAGCACCGTGGATAGGAGGAATAATGTCATGTGACTGGAGTCTAACATGGCTGCGCCCATGAACAAACAAAGAAGGGGAATTAAGTACTATAGGAAAGGTGCAACACTTGCGATGTAGGCCGCAGTAGCAGAATAACATGCGCCCAGCGGCGCGCGGCGGTCAGCGAGACAGGAGTGGCAGCAGAGGCCCATGGAGGATGTACATCCAGAAGGGAAATGGTGTCTCAGTATCCGGATCGTGACAGTACCCCCCCTTTTAGGAGTGGCCCCAGGACACTTCTTAAGTTTACCTGGCCATCTGGAATGGAACTTCTGGATGAAAACTTGTACCAACTTGGAAGTGGGGAATCCATGACAGAATCCATCAAGGGATGAGACCACGGACGATGAGGATCAGACAAGGAAACCAGTTGCCTAGTGGGTAACTGGCGGGATACTTTGTGCTGGGCACATTTCGGGCAGGAGGCCACAAATTCAGCAATGTCCTTCTTTAGGGTCGGCCACCAATTTGACCTGGAGACGAATTTTAAGGTCTTGCGTATGCCCGCGTGTCCGGCAAAGCGAGAGGAATGTGCCTGATGCAAGAGCTTCCTCCTGAAAGCCGGCTTCACAAAATTTTTCCCTGGCGGGGGCATAGAGTCCATACTCACTGCGGAGAACGCCACTGGATCAACAATACAATGTTGTCAGTAGACTCAGACTCATTTTCTTGCTCCCGAGAGCGGGAAAGGGCATCAGCCTTGTGATTCGGTGACCCTGGACAAAACTGTAGCTTGGAGTCTTGGCACAGAGGAGACGGGACATCTGAAGACTTGTAGGAGGATATGCGAACTGGAAGCTCTTTTTGGAGACAGGTCTCTGAGCAGGAAGGACCCCATGCCAGGATACGGGTCGACTTCCAATCAACTTGAGGATTATGCAGACGTAGCCATGGAAGGCCTAGGACCACAGGATGGGTGGCCCTGGGGATAACCTGGAAAGAAATCAACTCTGTATGCTGGTCCCCTACCTTCAGACGGATAGGTAGGGTCTTGGAGGTAATCACCGCCTCAGGAATCCTACTGCCGTCCACGGCAGTTAGAGATATCGGTGATGACAGTCTCTCAGTGGGAAGAGACCACTGCTTAACAAACCTCTCTGTAATAAAGTTTCCGGCTGCTCCAGAATCCAATAAGGCAGTGAGATTCTTTGTACGCGGAGCCACCTGCAGAGAAACTGAGAGATTGCAGTTACTTGGAAATGGAGAGAAATTCGTCACTCCTAGCTGACATTCTCTTTGGTGGGCTAGGACTTGAGGTTGTCCCGGACGCTTGGGACAGGACTTGATAACGTGAGAAGATTCGGCACAATACAAACAGAGACGCTCAGCGAGATGTCTACTACGCTCTGCCTGAGATAAACGAGAGCGACCTATCTGCATAGGTTCCTCCCGAGACGGAGATGGCTGACGAGGAATGGAAACAGTAGGAATCCTGGGAAATGTGGATCTTCCTCGTTCAACAGCCCTTTCACGGAACCGTAAATCGACCTTAGTGCAGAGGGAAATGAGCTCGTTTAAAGTTAAAGGCAAGTCTCTAGCAGCGAGCTCATCTTTGATACGCTCGGATAGCCCTCCCCAGAAGGCTGCATAAAGAGCGTCATCATTCCAGGAGACTTCAGATGCCAAGGTCTGGAATTGCACTAAATACTGACCGACAGTTCGCGTCCCCTGATGCAGTCGAAGGATCTCTGAGGAAGCTGATGTCACTCGACCTGGCTCATCGAAAATTCGTCTGAACGTTGCCACGAAGTTAGCATAGGATGACAACAGGACATCAGACCTTTCCCATATAGGTGAGGCCCAGTCTAGAGCGGCACCAGTGAGTAGAGAAATAAGGTATGCCACCTTAATGCGGTCAGTAGGGAAACTGCTGGGTTGCAATTCAAATTGGATCTCGCACTGGTTTAGGAAACCCCTGCAGGCTTTAGGGGATCCATCATATTTAGCAGGAGTCGGCAAGTGAAGATAGGGAGCAGGAACAGGTATGGTGGGTGGGGACACCACCGGAGGCGCTGGAGTCGACACACTGGACGCCCCTAATCCACGGAGGGCCGCTTGAATTTCATCCAGCCAGGAGGAGAGGTCCTGGAGACAGTGACCAACATGGCCTACAGCAGCCTCCTGACGTTCAAGGCGGGTTGCCAGTTCTTGTATCAGCCTAAGCGCTTGAGCCTGGTCTCCGGCTGGATCCATTAGGTCAGTGCTTACTGTCACAACTGAGGGCTGGGGACCGTGACTGGGAGCCTCAGTTGTAGGGGCTGACGGGTACTTAAATTTAGGAGGAGCTATGTGACTCCTGGACATACGTATTGACAGCAGCAAAGAATGCCCGAGGGCGTGACCACGACAACTGGGAATTCCTTTAGTGCTTTTATTAAATAAAAGGTCAAATAACGTGCATAAGAATAATATAAAGTCACACGTGATAATTAAGTTCACAATCGGTGAGGGCCAGTAACCTGGAACATGGAAGAAAGTCCTGTAAACAATAAATGAGGCTGGGGTTCACTGGAAGATGAGGAATGAAACTGGAGTACACAGGAACTGAAGAATGAAGGATGATTACTGCAAAGCAAAAGTTCAAACACAGGAATCCAAAGTAGACTGTAGAGGGTTAACACTGGAGTGTCGGGTTACACTGCAGAGTGTAACACAGAGGAGTCAGGCTTGAATGCAGAATGGAATTGCAGGAGAAAATCTGTAGTGAAGCTTGTATGCTGGAATCACAGATGACAATGAAGCACTGCAGAGAAAGTCCATGGAAGAACTGCTCACTGGAAACACTGAAGACCATTGAAGCACTGACAATCTTTTGGGAGCTGGGACCGGATATTTATACCTGCTGCATAGCAGGGATTGGCTGAGCAATTATGACAAGGCTCCAGCACCGTGGATAGGAGGAATAATGTCATGTGACTGGAGTCTAACATGGCTGCGCCCATGAACAAACAAAGAAGGGGAATTAAGTACTATAGGAAAGGTGCAACACTTGCGATGTAGGCCGCAGTAGCAGAGTAACATGCGCCCAGCGGCGCGCGGCGGTCAGCGAGACAGGAGTGGCAGCAGAGGCCCATGGAGGATGTACATCCAGAAGGGAAATGGTGTCTCAGTATCCGGATCGTGACAGACACTACCACAGCACCCTACAGCAGCAAGATGCAGCACAAGACACTGGACTATTAGTAATGTACTGTAGTATACTGAGCACCACAATGCAGCACAAGACAATGAGCAGTGATACTGAGCACTGATGAGGATACTAAAACTGACACAGAGCAGCAAGATGCAGCACTGGACTATTAGTAATGTACTGTAGTATACTGAGGACCACAATGCAGCACAAGACAATGAGCAGTGATACTGAGCACTGATGAGGATACTAGAACTGACACAGAACAGCAAGATGCAGCACTGGACTATTAGTAATGTACTGTAGTATACTGGTCACCACAATGCAGCACAAGACAATGAGCAGTGATACTGAGCACTGATGAGGATACTGGAACTGACACAGAGCAGCAAGATGCAGCACTGGACTATTAGTAAAGTACTGTAGTATACTGGTCACCACAATGCAGCACAAGACAATGAGCAGTGATACTGAGCACTGATGAGGATACTAGAACTGACACAGAGCAGCAAGATGCAGCACTGGACTATTACTAATGTACTGTAGTATACTGAGCACCAGAATGCAGCACAAGACAATGAGCAGTGATACTGAGTACTGATGAGGATACTAGAACTGACACAGAGCAGCAAGATGCAGCACTGGACTATTAGTAATGTACTGTAGTATACTGGTCTGCAGCACAAGACAATGAGCAGTGATACTGAATGAGGATACTAGAACTGACACAGAGCAGCAAGATGCAGCACTGGGCTATTAGTAATGTACTGTAGTATACTGGTCACCACAATGCAGCACAAAACAATGAGCAGTGATACTGAGCACTGATGAGGATACTAGAACTGACACTGAGCAGGAGAGACACACTACTAGTATTACTGAGCAGCAATAAGTAAGAACTGATACTGAGCACTGATATGGAGATTTCCACTGAGAGAACGTAGCCACGTCCTCTCCGCTCTCTCTACAATGCACGAGTGAAAATGGCGGTGACCGCGGCTAATTATATGGAATCCGAATCTCGCGAGAATCCGACAGCAGGATGATGACGTTTTGCCTCGTTCGGGATTTCCGAGTCAGGCGGGAAGAACCGAGTCTGCCTCGGACCCGTGAAAACCACATGGAGTTTGGGGGGGTTCATTTTTCCGAGAACCAAACCCACTCATCTCTAATATATACACACTTCAGGTCTGCATGAGCCAAATTTAGATAAACACATACTGTACTTAATATTATCATCCTTTATTTATATGCCACCACAAAGGTTCTGCAACACCTAACAAAGAGACATAATACTGTATGTTTGGAGAGAAATATGAGCCTGAGGATAGATTGGAGTGGAGATAGATGGTAGTCAGGGAGGCCAGATAGGAGGAGATTACAGTAGTCCAATCTGTAATTGACCAGTGAGTGGATGAGGGTCTTAGTAGCATCCTAAGTGAGAAAGGGTCTGATCCTGGAAATATTTTAGAGATGGAAATGGCAGGACTATGAGAGGTACTGAATGTGTGGTTTGAAGGAGAGGGAGGAGTCAAGGATAACTCCAAGACAGCGCACTTGGGGGTTAGAGAAGATAGTTGTTCTGTCGATAGATAACAAAATTGTGGTAGGTGAGGTTATGCGGGAGGGTGGAAAGATGATCAGCTCAGTCTTAGACATGTTAAGTTTAAGAAAGCATTGGGATGTACAAGAAAAGATAGCTGAGAAACAGTTGGAGATACGAGTAAGGAGAGAGGGCTAGGTCAAGGGAGGAAAGGTAGATTTGATTATCATCAGCATAGAGATGATATTCTAAGTCAAAAGTGCTAATGAGCTCACCTAAGGAAGACATATAGATAGCGAAAAAAAGAGATCCAAGTACATAACCTTGGGGGACACCTATTGTTAGTGGTGGTGGGGAGATGGATTCATTAGAGAAGGAGTAGTCAGAGAGGTATGAGGGCAGCCAGGAGATGGCAGTATTATGCAGACCTCAAGGGAGTGAAGGATTTGCAGGATGTCCACAGTGTAAAAAGCAACAGAGAGGTCAAGGAGAATAAGTAGAGAGTAGGGGCACTTGGATTTGGCAGCAAGGAGGTTATTATAGATGTTTGTGAGAGTAGTTTCAGTGGAGTGGAGAGCACAGGAGCCACACTGAAATGGGTCAAGCAGGAAGTGGGAGGAAAGAATGCAGTAAAGAGGTTGTAGACAATGGCATCTATTCAATTACTATTGGAATTCCCGACTTGTCGGAAAAACGTCAGTTTCTGACTTTTTTAGGTCGAATCTGGATTCGACCTATTAAAGTCAAGTGCCGTTTTTCCGACTTGTCGGAAAACATGTGGATGCCCATTATGCAATAGTAGACTTTGAGATATATTCAACTTTACTAGAGATGATCGGGTTCGGTTCTCAGAGAACTGAACCCCCCCGGACTTCACGTCATGACCCCGGATCCGAGTCAGGCTTGGGTTTTCCCACCTGACTCGGAAACCAGAATGAGGCAAAACGTCATCATCCCGTTGTCGGATTCTTGCTGGGTTTGGATTCCATATATGGAGCCGCGCATCCCCGCCATTTTCACTCTGGCATTGGAGAGTGTAGAGAGAGGACATGTCTCCGTCCTCAGTGTCCTCAGTGATAGTGTCTTGTGCTGCATCTGTCCAGTCCCAGTGGTTGTGTACTCTGCTGCCATAAGTCCAGTGCTGCTGTATAAGTCCAGTCCAGTGGTGCTGTGTTGTGCTGCATCAGTCCAGTGGTGGTGTCTTGTGCTGCATCAGTCCAGTCACAGTGGTGGTGTCCTCTGCTGCCATATGTCCAGTGCTGCTGTATAATTCCAGTCCAGTGGTGCTGTGTTGTGCTGCATGAGTCGAGTGGTGGTGTCTTGTGCTGCATCAGTCCAGTCACTGTGGTGGTGTCCTCTGCTGCCATATGTCCAGTGCTGCTGTATAAGTCCAGTCCATTGCAGTGGTGCTGTGTTATCCTGCATCAGTCCAGGGGTGATGTCCCTGTGCTGCTGTAAATGTCCAGTGGTACTGCCGTATGGTTCCGGTATGAATGGTCGACCATGTTATGGTCGACAGTCATTAGGTTGACCACTATTGGTCAACATTGACATGGTCGACATGGACACATGGTCGACACATGAAAATGGTCGACACATGAAAAGGTCGATATGAGTTTTTTTTTAGTTTTTTGGTGTCGTTTTTTACGTAAAGTGACGGGGAACCCCAATTAGTGCACCGCGTCCCCTCGCATGGCTCGCTTCGCTCACTATGCTTCGGGCAAGATTACCTTTCCAATTGTAGCATGTATACAAAAAAGAAAAAGACGAGATTGCCTGATAGTGGTGCACACTAATAATAATAAAATTTAACTTTTAATTCGTATTATTAAAAACCATTGCGAAATATAGGATAAAATATAAAGGTGAGAAAGAAAGAAAAGTGTTCTAAAATATATGACTTCCTGCACACAGGGCGCCCGCAAACTGTACGTTTTATATGCCTTTATGCTATGCAGATATCTGTATACTTTATTGTGTTTATTAATAAACGTTATATAGTTCCTAGCAGTGATTCATGGCCCTCATTCCGAGTTGTTCGCTCGGTATTTTTCATCGCATCGCAGTGAAAATCCGCTTAGTACGCATGCGCAATGTTCGCACTGCGACTGCGCCAAGTAACTTTACTATGAAGATAGTATTTTTACTCACGGCTTTTTCTTCGCTCCGGCGATCGTAATGTGATTGACAGGAAATGGGTGTTACTGGGCGGAAACACGGCGTTTCAGGGGCGTGTGGCTGAAAACGCTACCGTTTCCGGAAAAAACGCAGGAGTGGCCGGGAAAACGGTGGGAGTGCCTGGGCGAACGCTGGGTGTGTTTGTGACGTCAACCAGGAACGACAAGCACTGAAATGATCGCACAGGCAGAGTAAGTCTGGAGCTACTCTGAAACTGCTAAGTAGTTAGTAATCGCAATATTGCGAATACATCGGTCGCAATTTTAAGAAGCTAAGATTCACTCCCAGTAGGCGGCGGCTTAGCGTGTGTAACTCTGCTAAATTCGCCTTGCGACCGATCAACTCGGAATGAGGGCCCATGTCTTGTTGTGTACTCATTATTAAATGTTATACAATTACCAGCAATCCTTGTCTTGTTCTTTATTCCTTATTCTCGATGTAACCAATGAGAGTCAATCAAGTATACAGATATCTGCATAGCATAAAGGCATATAAAACTTACAGTTTGCGGGCGCCCTGTGTGCAGGAAGTCATATATTTTAGAACACTTTTCTTTCTTTCTCACCTTTATATTTTATCCTATATTTCGCAATGATTTTTAATAATACGAATTAAAAGTTACATTTTATTATTATTAGTGTGCACCACTATCAGGCAATCTCGTCTTTCTCTTTTCTGTATACATGTTACTCTATCTTGCCTGTGGTAGCACCCCCCAGTGAAGATAATTCATACGAACAAAATGGTATATATTTAAGGGGGTTGGTTCAAAGAAATAGATGACTTGTGCGACCTTCTCTTTTTGTATATAAACTTTTCCAATTGTAGTCCACGTGGATCGTAAAGTATGGAAAAGTTCAACAAAAGAATTTTTTTTTTAAACTCATGTCGACCTTTTCACGTGTCGACCTTTCATGTGGCGACCATTTTCATGTGTCGACCATGTGTCCATGTCGACCATGTCAATGTCAACCAATAGTGGTCGACCTAATGACTGTCGACCATAACATGGCCGACCATCTGAACGGATACCCTGCCGTATATGTCCAGTAATACAGCCGTATATGTCCATTGATACTGCCGTATATGTCCAGCGGTACTGCCGTATAAATCCAGTGATCATGCCATATAATTCCAGTGGTACTGGCGTATAAGTCCAGTGATCCTGCCGTATAATTCCAGTGGTACTGGTGTATAAGTCCAGTCCAGTGATACTGCCGCATATGTCCATTGATACTGCCGTATAAATCTAGTGATCCTGCCATATAATTCCAGTGGTACTGGCGTATAAGTCCAGTCCAGTGATCCTGACGTATTTTTCCATTTTTCCAGTGGTACTGCCATGTAATTCCAGTGATACTGCCGTATATATATATATATATATATATACATATATATATATACCCTGTTGCAAAGCGGATTACTGAGGCCATAACATAGTTACATAGTGAGTGAGGTTGAAAAGAGGCAAACTGCCCATTGGGTTCAACCTGGATTCTGCATTAATCTATACATATTATAATGTGTATGCTGAAGTAATGGCTTAGTACAAAATGAAAACAATGATTCGTACCACTCAGAGGCAGAACTCTGGGAGGCAACGGAGTCATCTGCCGCCGGGCTCCTGCTCTGAAGGGGGGCACCTCTCCTCCCATTCTGTGACACCAGTGAATTAAGTTAATTGATAGCTGCCGCTATCTTTTCAGTGGCCGACTTCCTCACTGGTCCCTGCACCTTACAAGTCACACCCTCTTTATTATACACATTTTACAAGTATCACATCCTGGATTAGAAACCACAACCTATTACACTGGAAGCAGACACCTTACTGATGGAGCTGTTTGCGCCTGTATGGGAAATATGAGAATTTTAACTATATGAAGATACTTCTCTGACAATTACACGTAACTTCATATAGTTAGCATTCACATGCTTCCTCTACAGGAACAAATAGCTCCATCAGTAAAGTGTCTGCTGTTTTACACACACACACACACACACACACACACACACACACACACACACACACAAACTTATCTTGATATAGGAAATAGGGGGCACCAATATTTATCTTGCCTCCGGGCAACTGGGACGAACTTACGCCACTGGTACCACTCCCAGATAATGTAATGTCACTATGTTACATGCTATAGCCCTGGATACATTTACCAGTTAGGAATTTGTCCAATTTACTTTTAAATACATTTACAGAGTCTGCCATTATTACCCTCTCCGGCAGGGAGTTCCAAATCTTCATTGCCCTTACCGTGAAGAACCCTTTCCTATGTTGTGTATGGAAATTCCGAGTGCCCACGCGTCCTATATAGAGTTCTTTTAATAAACAAATCCGCTGATAGCTCCTTGTAATTACCCTTTACATATTTGAAGATATTAATAATATCTTCCTCTTAGACGCCTCTTTTCTAGTGTATACATATTTAACCTAGAAAGCCTTTCCTCGTACTCCAGAGAATCTAACCCTTATATCAGTTTAGTAACTCTTCTTTGAACTCTTTCTAGTTCCCCAATATCTTTTTTATAATACGATGCCCAGAACTGAACACAATATTCCAGGTGCGGACATACCAATGATTTGTACGGTGGCAGGATTACATCCTCGTCTCTTGTCTCTATGCCCCGTTTAATGCACGCAAGCACTTTACTTGCCTTCATTGCTACACTTTGACTTTGTGTACTGTTATTAAGCCTATTATCTATGAGCACCCCCAAATCTTTTTCCACCATAGTTACCCCTATATTTTCCCCATCTAGAGTGTAGGATGCATGTGTGTTTTTTATTTACAAAATGCATAACTTTGCATTTATCTATATTAAACCTCATTCCCCATTTAGACGCTCAGGTTTCCAGTTTAACTAAGTCATTATGTAAGGACTCCACATTGCGTTCTGAATTAATTACCTTACACAGTTTAGTATCATCTGCAAAGATTGACACTATGCTTTCCAGGCCTATTCCTAGATCATTGATAAATATAGTGAATAGCAGAGGGCCAAGAACTGACCCTTGTGGTATTCCGCTGACTACTGGTGCCCAACTGGAGAACATCCCATTGACCACTACTCATTGCACTCTGTTATCCAGCCAATTACTTATCCATGTACAAATAATGTTACCTAGGCCAAGTTCCCATAATTTGTTGATCAGTCTCCTATGAGGCACTGTATTGAAGGCTTTTGTAAAATCTAAATACACCACGTCCACTGCTTTTCCATGGTCAAGATTCTTGCTCACTTCCTCATAGAAGCTAATTAAGATGGTTTGGCATGATCTGTCCTTTACAAACCCATGCTGACTTTTACTAATAAACTTTGTAGCCTGTAGGTGATCCCCTATGCTATCCCTCAAAATGCCTTCCAATATTTTACCAACTGTAGAGGTTAAACTAACTGGTCTATAGTTTCCAGGATCATTTTTATTTCCCTTTTTGAATAAAGGCGCTACCTCCGCTATGCGCCAATCCCTTGGTACCATGCCTGATCTAATTGAACTATGGAAAATTAAATACTGGGGTTTTGCTAGCTGTAACCTAAGCTCCATAATAATACTTGGATGAAAACCGTCTGGGCCTGGTGATTTATTAATCTTCACATTACCTAGTCTCTCCAGGACAACTATGCTGGTGTTAGACGTGCGTCCGGTATCCGCCATCAGTGCAGTGGGACTGCAGTGCCAGCCCTAGATGGGCCAGGTGTTTGTGCCGCACACTTGTTTCGCTTAGCTTAGTCATACAGCTACCTCATTGCACCTCTTTTTCATCTTTGCATGATGTGCTGTTTGGGGCCTTTTTTATATCTGTCTTCCTGTCTGACACTGCAGTGCCCTTCCTAGATGGGCCAATTGTTTGTGTTGCGTGCTTAATCATACAGCTACCTTATTGCACCTCTTTTTCTTCTTTGCATGATGTGCTGTTTGGGGCCTAGTTTTTTTAAGTGCCATCCTGTCTGCCACTGCAGTGCCACTCCTAGATGGGCCACGTGTTTGTGCCGCACACTTGTGTCGCTTAGCTTAGTCATACAGCAACCTTGGTGCACATCTTTTTCATCTTTGCATCATGTGCTGTTTGGGGCATGGTTTTTTAAAGTGCCATCCTGTCTGACACTGCCATATAAGTCCTGAGGTACTGCTATATTAGTCCAGGGGTACTGCCGTATAAGTTCACCAATTGCAGAATTTTTGAAAAATGACAAAGGGCATGCAGGAAATGCTGTCAGTGGACTGAAAATAGCGGGACGCTTTCGACATTCAGCCACTGCATGCCACTACTAGATGGGCCAGGTGGTTGTGTCACTTAGCTTAGTCATACAGCAAACTCGGTGCACTTCTTTTTCTTCTTTGCATCATGTGCTGTTTGGGGACTAGATTTTTAAAGTGCCATCCTGTCTGACACTGCAGTGCCACTCCTAGATGGGCCAATTGTTTGTGTCGCTTAGCTTAGTCATACAGCTACCTCAGTGCACCTCTTTTACATCTCTGCATGATGTGCTGTTTGGGGCCTATTTTTTAAATCTGCCATCCTGTCTGCCACTGCAGTGCCACTCCTAGATGGGCCAGGTGTTTGTGCCGCACACTTGTGCCGCTTAGCTTAGTCATACAGCCGCCTCGGTGCAACCTTTTGGCCTAAAAAAAATGGCCCTCATTCCGAGTTGTTCGCTCGCTAGCTACTTTTAGCAGAAATGTAAACACAAAGCCGCTGCCCTCTGAGAGTGTATCTTAGCATAGCAGAATTGCTAACGAAAGATTAGCAATTCTGCTAATATTAGCAGAATTGCTAACAAAAGCAATTTCCTTGCAGTTTCTGAGTAGCTCCAGACCTACTCCTAGACTGCGATCACCTCAGTCCGTTTAGTTCCTGGTTTGACGTCACAAACACGCCCTGCGTTCGGCCAGCCACTCCTCCGTTTCTCCAGCCACTCCTGCTTTTTTACCTGGCACGCCTGCGTTTTTTAGCACACTCCCTGAAAACGGCCAATTTCTGCCTAGAAACACCCACTTCCTGTCAATTAGCAGAGCAATTGAAAAGCTTAGTTCGCCTGTGAGTAAAATAGCATCGTTTTGGGTAAATTTGCTTAGTGCGTGCGCCCTGAGATGCATACGCATGCACAGAACTGCCGGATTTTAGCCTATTAGCAATTCTGCTAAAATTAGCAGCGAGTGAACAACTCGGAATGAGGGCCAATATTGTGAGGTGTGAGGTGTTCAGAATAGACTGGAAATGAGTGGAAATAAATTTTATTGAGGTTAGTAATATCGTAGGATCAAAATTGCCCCCAAATTCTGTGATTTTAGACGTTTTTATGTTTTTTTCAAAAATCATCCAGATCCAAAACCAAAACACGAAAGGGTGGTTTTGGCAAAACCAATCCAAAACCAAAACACGAGTGGGGAATTAGAACCAAAACCAAAAACCAAAACATGAAAAGTGCCCGCCGCACATCTCTAAACTTTACTGATACCAGGTTAACTACTTGATTACCTTAAAAGCATGTATAAACCTAGGGGCCAATTTCATTGTGGGAACTTTCAGACAAAGGTTCCTGATGGAAAGCCACACTTTATCTCAATGATAGGTTTTTCAAGTTTAATTTTGCTATTCTTCCAGATTTCTGAGATATTTTGAGAAGTGTAGTTGACTAATGGAGCTTCAATTTTTGAAAGGAAGGAGGAAATGACAGGATTCTGCCCATAGAGAACAAGGATAAGCAGCCAGAGTTTTATGAAGGTGTTTGTTATGCACAAATTCATTTTGTCCACCAGTAGAGAAAATTTGTATCTTACAGCAGTCACCCAGTGGGCGTTTCTGACCGGTTGCCTCTGATGGGACAATGGGGGTCATTCCGAGTTGATCGTAGCTGTACTAAATTTAGCACAGCTACGATCAGGCACTCAGACATGCGGGGGGACGCTCAGCACAGGGCTAGTCCATCCTGCATGTCAGTGCCGCCCCCCCTCCCCTGCAGAACTGCAAAAGCATCGCACAGCAATACTTTTGCATTTCAAGAGTACCTCCCGGCCAGTGCAGTTCCTGCGGCTGGCCGGAAGAACCTCTTCGCTGCCCGGGTCACAGTGGCTGCGTGTGACGTCATGCAGCCACCGCGGCCCGCCCCCCCAACGGTCCGGCCACGCCTGCAGAGGCGATCGCTAGGCAATGGCGCATGTGCAGTTCTGACCTAATCGCACCGCTGCGAACAAATGCAGCGTGCGATTGGGTCGGAATGACCCCCAATGTCAGTTAAAGCTCAGCCTAGTGTGGTTCTATCTGATGTAACCACCCCAGGCAATTATTATTATTATTATTATTATTATTATTATTATTATTATCCTTTATTTATATGGCGCCACAAGTGTTCCGCAGCGCCCAATTACAGAGTACATAAATAATCAAACAGGAAAACAGCAACTTACAGTTGACGACAATATAGGACAAGTACAGGGTAAATAAACATAGCTACATAGGCAGATGACACTGGAATAAGTATCAGGTGGCAGAAGACTGCTGGATTTGGTGCAGCTGAAGATTATTAAAGTAAGAAAAGGGTAAGCACATGAGGGAAGAGGGCCCTGCTCGTGAGAGCTTACATTCTAAAGGGGAGGGGTAGACAGACAGGGGTGAGACAGATGGGGTACATAGAGAGCGTGGAACAGAGGTTTAGGATGAGATTTGGCTGGGTTTGGTGAAGAAGTGGGTCTTGAGAGCCCGTTTGAAGTTTTGTAGAGAGGTGGAGAGTCTGAGGGGGAGAGGTAGGGAATTCCAGAGAAGTGGTGCAGCACGTGAAAAATCTTAGAGGTAGGAGTGGGAGGAAGTAATCCGTAGGCAGGAGAGTCGGCGAGCATTAGCAGAGCGAAGAGGACGGGTGGGAGTGTAAAGCGAGATAAGATCAGAGATGTAGATGGGAGAGGAGTGGGTGAGGGCTTTGTAAGCAAGTGTGAGAAGCTTGAAATGGATTCTGAAAGGGAAGGGGAGCCAGTGAAGGTCTAGTAAGAGAGGAGAGGTGGACGTAGTGCGTTTGGTGAGGAAAATGAGCCGGGCAGCAGCATTGAGGATAGATTGGAGTGGATAACACTATTTATCACACAAGGAGTATAAGAGGAGTATTGGCTGCCATATTTCCACGACTCACTAATCATTAATAAAACCAGAAGTATGTTATAGGTAAGTCTTAAAAAGCAATGTCTACAATTAGTAATGCCTATAAATCTGCTGCAGCAAGCTTTTGTTAATGTTGATGTGAATTTTGCTATTTATACAATTGCCAGTTTTCTACAATTTAGCATTTTCTTATAAAATATATTTAAGGTGGCAGAATTTCAGGAATTTCCATTAATAACATTAGAATAAGTAATTATACAGTACTGTGATGTTATTGAGGCAGCTGCATTGAAGTGGATGTATCATGCATTACACGTTTGCTAAATCTAAATTAAACTTATTTCTGCCTAAAACAAGCGTTAACAGCCCTTTTCCACATGGTTTAAACCTATGAGTCTCTTAATAGTATATCTCATGTCTGTGGGTAGATTATTGACGCTATTGCATTATGATGCGGGAGACAAATATTACGTATCCCATGGACTGCCTGAAGAACAAGTCAGTCAGTATTTGAAAAGATAAACCCTAAGCCAGGCATATCAAACTCAAAATCCCAACTGGGCTGATTAATCAAGGTCTAAAGGGTAGATGTACTAAGCTTAGGAGAGTAATAAAGTGGACAGAGATAACGTACCAAATAATCAGCTCCTGTCATTTTCAAACACAGCCTGTAACATGGCAGTTAGGAGCTGATTGGTTCGTCCATTATCTCTCCCCACTTTTCCACTCTCTAAGGCTTAGTACATCTTCCCCTAAGTCTTGTGTGGGCCGCAAGAAAAAGCATTAGATGCAATTTTGGAAGGTTTATTAGAAAACCCAACAATAAAGTATAATCAAAGATATGTGAATTTTCGGGAAGAAAACAACTTTAATACTGTGAGCTTGGAGCTGTGTTATTCCACCTTTTATACATCACTGGAATGCAGTTCAATTTGCCGGCTGTCAGGACTCCATCGGTCAGGACACCGACGCCGGAATCCCACCAGCCGGAAAAACAGAACTATTCCCACTCGTGGGTGTCCACAACACCCATAGAGTGGGACTAAAACCTGAGGCGAGCATGATGAGCCACCGAGCCTGCAGCATGGCAAGCACAGCAAGCCCACTGCCGGGATTCTGGGGGGCGGGATTCCGCTGTTAGGATATGGACAGCCGACATCCCGCCCGCCGGTACATCATATTGAATCCTTATCAATGTGTGGTCCCCTTTCCTCTATATATTAGTAATACCACATATCAGTGTGAGCTGGGAGCTGTGTTATTCCCCCTCATATATCACTGTGCTCTATAATACCCCCTCTATATAATAGTAATACCACATATCAGTGTGAGCTGGGAGCTGTGTTATTCCCCCTCATATATCACTGTGCTCTATAATACCCCCTCTATATATTAGTAATACCACATATCAGTGTGAGCTGGGAGCTGTGTTATTCCCCCTCATATATCACTGTGCGATCGCCTCTCCTCTATAATATATATCAGTGAGAACTAGTAAAACCAAAATGTGTCACTTTCAGCCCCGTCTGACCCTCTAGTCCAGCCACATACCTCCTGTTATCTTGTTCCTTGTGTCCCCTCCAGCCATAAGTCCTCTGTGCCTCCTGTGTCTATTAAGCCTCCAACCCCTGTGCCAATTGCCTCCAAGTTACCTTCTTTGTTTTCTATCCAGATTGCAGAAGAATCCTCCTGCAATTAGGGCAGCTGGGTACACAGGGCAGTCAGGCACACACATAGAGGGCGTGATGGTTTAAGTGCTCATAGCGTTGAGATGGCGGGATATGGCAGGGGGGCAGAGATCTGCAAAGGCAGCAGCTCCTCCTATGGACATTCTCTCATCTCCATCCCTATCTTCTTGTGCATGTGCAGAACGGTGAATACTGCCCGATCAGTGCTAAGCTCCGATCACAGCAGATGGTCCAACAGTAATTCATCCGGCGGTTGTGGACCGCATTCTATTGTTATAAGAAAAGAAAACTTGGGACACAAAAGTATGCGCTGTGGGCCACATGCTGCCCACGGGTTGCGAGTTTGGCACATCTGCCCTAAGCTCTCCCTAAAGCACAAATGACAAAACTGTGCCTTTACTACTTTGGACACATCATGTGAAGAAAAGGATCCCTAGAGAAAGACAATATACTTGGAAAAGTTGAATGCCAACAAAAAAGGAGAAAATGATCTGTGAGATGGCTTGATACCATCAAACAACTATGGACACCACACTATCAAAACTGAAGTGCTTGAATGAAGATTGAAATTTGTTCAGGGCAACTTTCCATAGGGTCGCCATAAGTCGGCATCGACTTGACGGCACATTACAACAACAATGTCTGTGTATGATTTTGACACAACAGGGTTTCCTAGACCCTCAACTGTGCAAACATTTGCACTGCATGCACCTCTGAATAAGGCTCAAAAGCTGGGTACACACTGGAGCGATGTGTACCCAGGTGATATGTTGACCTGATGGGCCGACACATTGGAACCTGGGTACACATTGAGCGATGTTATTGAAGGATGAAATGATCACTGTTCCATCCTTCATTAGCATACATGGTGTAGCTAGAGATATTGTCAGGTTGGGATCGGTATGTGATACCGCCGCATGGGCGGGCTCGGTGGTGAGCTTTGCTCGCCACAGGTTCTGTTCTCTCTGTGGGTGTCATGGACACCCATAGAGCGTCAACACTTCTTATATTTGCTCACCAGCATTCATCTTATGCTGATTGAATTAAATGATAGATACTGTTTATAAGGTTCCTCTAATTATATGCCATGTGCAAAAATCAAGTAAGCTGTTTATTTTTCCAGCTTTGTCTTTTGTCCCTATATGATTAACAATATATATTTATTCTACTGGTATCCGGTATTTAGGTCGACAGCACTTAGGTCGACACTCATTAGGTCGACCACTATTGGTCGACATGCATTAGGTTGACATGGCCACTAGGTCAACATGGCAAAGGTGGACACATGAAAAGGTCAACATGAGTTTTTGAACATTTTCATACTTTACGATCTACGTGGACTACAATTGGGAACGGTAACCTGTGCCGAGCATAGTGATAGCAGAGCAAGGCACCTTGCCCGAAGCATGGAGAGTGAAGCGAGCCATGCGAGGGGACATGGTGCACTAATTGGGGTTCCCAGTCACTTACAAAGAAAACCACACAAAAAAAACATAAAAAACTAATGTCGACCTTTTTCCATATCGACCTTTTCCATGCCGGCCTAATGACCATGTTGACCTATTTCAGGTGTCGACTTAGTCACTGTTGACCAATGGTGGCCGATCTAATAACTGTTGACCTAGTTACTGTTGACCCAATGATCCACACCCATTCTACTATGCTGCTGAAAAATGTAATATATTTTCCAAATGAAAAAAATATATATACATTTTTGAAACCCAAAAGCTAAAAAAAAAATCTCGCTGTAGCCAATAGATCATAATGATAGAACATCTGAATGGTTATTAAAGTCTAAAATGTCCCTGTGTATTGAGATGTTACTGTCAAAATACAATATTTTCCTGGTTTCATTTTTGTCTAAGATAACAGTGAATAACATTTACACTAACTGAAACTGCATTTACTGTATCGAGTAACCTCCTCCTTTTTTTTTTTTTTTTTAAGATAAAAGGACCGTCCCGGTTTCTTTTTTTCAGACCACATGAATGACTAAAAAATAACAGTTCATGGCTTGAATCAGTTTCAAAAACCGTATCCTTTAGGAAAAACAGGAAAAAGTGATTTTTTAAACACTTTGGGCTAAATGTAATAGCCTCTGAGTGTCTGAGGTGCGGGACTTTGGGGGTTATTCAGAGATGGATGCAGATAGCTGCATACACAGCAAGATCTGTGTCCATCAACTCACATGCTGGGGGCTACCTAGCACAGGGCAAGGCCAACCAACATGTGTATGGCGCCGCCTCACGATGTGTCCGCAATGTAATTGCAGATGCATTGAATTAAGGTTGACCCCTGCCATGCAGGACTGTCAGGCAGGCCGCCGCCATTTTTTTTTCTGAGCAGCTGGTGTGACCCCATGTAGACACCCTGAAAAAACTCCCAGCTGCAGGGACAAAGGTTGCACATGCGCACTGTGGACACCGCGCCTGCTCAGACCAGATGGACGTGCCCCCTGCGTAAAGACACATGGCTGCGTCCATCTCTGAATCGGCCCCTTTGTGCGATTCTGACAGGTTTTTTTAAAGCAGCAATCATTTACAAGACAAAACCAATCTGCCTTTGCCTTGTGAATGATTGCTGCTTTACAAAAATGGGCCACACCACCAGTAACTCGTGGCTATTACGTTTAGCACTGTGTTGAAAAGTAGTCTCAATTAACCCATTATCTGTTTTCATCTTTACTCATTTAAGGGAAAAGGAAAGGAGACAATGGTTTAAAAAGAGAAAAGTAAACAAAGTTGCATAAGATAAATACAGATAGAGATTGTGAGCAACAAACAGAGAAACCTGAAGACATGGGAAGGAAATAAAGGATTACACTTTCCCGGGAATCCAACATGGCACTTACGCAGGGTTGGACACGGGTAATACCCAGGGTAGGAGGCGGTGCCCAACCCGGCACCCATTTACAGCATGGCAAACCTCCCATACCGCAGTGTCCAGTGTGCGTTCGGGAGGCTGGGGGTCACGGTGCACGCTGTCTATGCAGACAGCGTGCATTGTACTGGTTGCCATGCAGCAGCTGGGGACATGGCACATGCTGTCTATGCAGACAGCAGCACCATGTCTGGAGCCTGAAAGCGTCGGAGGCTGGGGGCAGCACAGCAGCTTCCAGATTGCTGTGCTTGCCCCCGGCGAGACACTCCAGAGTCCCGCTCTGCAGTGTTTCCAGGCGCTTGGAGATGACATCATCTCTAAGCGCCGGCCCACAAGACACTGCACCCGGGTGCAGTGTAAACGGTGCTGATCCGGGAATATCCCAGATCGGCACTGCAGTGTAAATGGTCCAGGGTCTGACCCGACTTGGAACCGTGTTCCAAATCCTGGGTCAGACCCGGGATTTCGGTATAAAAGGGGTATTAGAGAAATTAATTAGAGTAAAATAACAACGGATACTAATGATATGTTATTATTAAAAAGTAAAACAGTGGAAAAATACTTAAATAAAGCTGAATAGAAGTTTGGGAATTTCATAACAGCATCAGAGAAGCTTTATTTGTGTGTGATATATATATAAGTATGCACTCTCATTTGGTTTACTGAACAACAAGGTTACTGAAGAAAAACTTTTAATCCATCTAACGGCGTTTCGGGGTTTAACCCAGTCATCAGGAACATAGGGGTATATTCAACAAGAATCTGATCCATTCCGACATGCATTTGTCGGAATGGATCCAACAACCCCTATTCAAAGAGTGGCCAAATCCGACTGTTGGATTTGAGACAAATCCGACTGTTGGATTTGTCCGCTGCTGCTGCTCACCTCCCCTCTCTCCTTGCCCCGGCGCAGCTCCACTCAACCCCGGCGCTAGAATGCCGCCGGATCATCTCTCTCTCTCTCTCTCTCTCTATATATATATATATATATATAGAACAGGGGTGTGCCATTGCCCAGGGCATGGGGGAGGCACCGTTGCAGCACCTGCATTTGTCTAGCATGCAGTGGCAGAACTGTGGGAGGCAGTGGAGTCGGCTGCCGCCGGGCTCCTGACCGCAAGGGCGCACATCTCCTCCACTGTCTCCCGCTGCCTGAGGACTGCACTGCTATTGCAGACGGAGGAGCTGTGTCAGTGACACGGAAGCTGCCTCCTGTATTTACAGAGAGATGGCACTGGCTGCAGCTAGGGGGAGCTCCAGAGCGCAGCTCCTCCCGGGCCCTTCTAGTTAAGTAAGCCAGCCGAGGGAAGCTCTCTGCTCCTCTGTGCTCCGTGTCAGCCTGATGATAGCCAAAGGTAGGCACTGTGTGGGGGGTGGGGGAAAGGTGGATTTGGGGGGAAGCACTGTGTTTTGTGTGTGCTTGTTTTTAAGTGAGGTGTGTGTGTGTTTTTAAGGAAAGTTGTGCATTCAAGTAAAAAAGGCATGTGTGTGTGAGTGAGTGATGTGAGTGGCATGTGTGTGAGATGCATGTATGTGTGTGTGTGTGTGTGTGTGTGTGTAAGTGAGAGGCATGTATGTGTGTGTAAGTGAGAGGCATGTATGTGTGTGTAAGTGGGAGGCATGTGTGTGTAAGTGAGAGGCATGTGTGTGTGTAAGTGAGAGACATGTGTAAGTGAGAGGCATGTGTGTGTGAGAGGCATGTGTATGTAAGTGAGAGGCACGTGTGTGAGAGGTGTGTGTGTGTAAGTGAGAGGCACGTGTGTGAGAGGTGTGTGTGTGTGTAAGTGAGAGGCACGTGTGTGAGAGGTGTGTGTGTGTAAGTGAGAGGCGTGTATGAGTGGTGTGTTTGTGTGTGAGAGGTATGTGTGTGAGAGGAAAGGATTAAAGGAGGCATTTGAGCATTTCTACAGGACTATGTACAGAGCACACACCTGGTCTGGGTACACACTAAATTATAAATATATGGAGGGGTGTCCGTTCTGAATGTGTGTGTGTGTGTGTGTGTGTGTGTGTGTGTGTGTGTGCGTGCGTGTGTGTGTGTGTGTGTGTGTGTGTGTGTGTAAGTGAAAGAGGCGTGTGTGTGTGTGTGTGTGTGTGTGTGTGTGTGTGTAAGTGTGTGTGTGTGTGTGTGTGTGTGTGTGTGTAAGTGATAGGCATGTGTGGGTGTGTAAGTGAAAGGCATGTGTGGGTGTTTAAGTGAAAGTGGCGTGTGTGTTTTTAAGTAAAGGAGGTGTGTGTGTGAAAGCGGCGTGTGTGTTTAAGTGAAAGAGACGTGTGTGTTTAAGTGAATGAGGCGTTTGTGTTTTTTTTTTATATATATCTAGTGTTCACGCTAGGTGTCTTTCACAGGGCGCTGCGCCCTGCCCCTTAGACAGCTGAATCCCGCCCTGCCCGTTTTTGTGCGCCCTGCCATTTGCTGCCTGCCGGACCCCGCCACGCCGCTGGACCCAGCCGTGCGCCGCCGGACCCGGTATGCACATGAGAGTCCCCCTGGGCTAAATTAACCTTGTAAGTATTTTGCAGCTGTAAACTTCAATCTCAGTGCTCTCTACCTGGTGCAGTGTGCCTCAGTGCTCTCTACCTTGTGCAGTGTGCCTCAGTGCTCTCTACCTGGTGCAGTGTGCCTCAGTGCTCTCTACCTGGTGCAGTGTGCCTCAGTGCTCTTTACCTGGTGCAGTGTGCCTGAGAGCTCTCTACCTGGTGCAGTGTGCCTCAGTGCTCTCTACCTGGTGCAGTGTGCCTCAGTGCTCTCTACCTGGTGCAGTGTGTATAATGTGCTCTATCTAGCGCAATATGTATAACGTGCTCTACCTGGCGCAGTGTGTATAGGAGGTTCTACCTGGTGCAATGTGTATTAGGTGCACTACCGTGTGGTGTAATGTGAATTGCCACTATTATGTGGCCACGCCCCTTCCCCATAAAACAACACCCCTAGATTTTTGCTGCGCGCCTTAGCGCGCACTGTCCATGTTTTGGCCTATGGGAATGGGAGCACCAAGCATTATAGTATGTACCTAAGTTTGCCCATCTAACTTAAAAATGTGCCCTCCCGAATGGAAAAATGTGCCCTCCCCGTGATCAGCAACCTGCCCTAAAAAAATCCTAGAGTGAACACTAGTTATATCGGCACACCGCTGCGCCAAAGCATCTCCATCGAGACCCGCTGGCGGGTGAGGGAGCACTGTAGGTGTACTATAAAGGTATGCTGGTGTCTGTTTTATTGTAATGACTGACTTGGTGTGCGTCCACTTTCTATGTGTATCTATATTACTATTGGGAAAGGTACCTGAGCACGCTGCTACTGGTTCACCCTTAGTGCCGCATAGCTACATATGGTATGTGTGTGTATATGTGGGGGGGCACCAACATTTATCATGCCTCCGGGTGACTGGGACGACCTTACGCCACTGCTAGCATGATGCCTGGATCAGCAACCTGCAGTGTTACTGCAAAGTTGGTCTGAGCGTCTTAAGGACGATCTGGTCAGTGCTGTACTTCCTGGTACTGGAGGCTCCACCCCCTTGGTGTGACATCATGATGTCACGTGTCTGGGAGCAGGAGCATCATAGGGTGCAAAATTGCCCTGCTGTGGCACTGGTGTATTACACATTCACATGCAGAATTAAATTATGCTTTCAGACCTTAATGTGGATCTAAGAGTTGGGTCACTTTTTAAGTTACCTTATAGTAGACTACAATCTTCTGCCTTGTAAGTACTGAGGGTCAGATTACCCAAGTCTGTACTCATATTTTGTTTTTATTTAAGGCCGGTGCCAATATGACTTTAACCTTTTCTTTAATATGTATTTTCTGCTGACAAAGAAAACTGATGTTTGCTATTGGTAGAGTATATATTACATTACAAAAAGTGTCCTGTTTTACTAATTCAATACCTATAAAAGGGCATTTCCGGGAGCTGTTCTGTATTTGTTTTTTTAGTCACCACATAATATTTCCTACAGTGCTTGATGCAATGTATATATTTCTTACACATGTCAGTTCCTTTGTAATAACAATTAGGGTAGCAAACGACATACATAAATAACTAAATATGCATTTTCCAGGTGATCTTACAGAAAAACAGGAAAACTGATGATTTTGTCTGCTTTAATAAAAATGGTGTTTGTATTCTCTGTCTCCTCTGGGAATTGCATAATGTCATTATAGGAAACTTCGGGAAATTGTCTACATGATGTTATTCTATTGTTTTGCCTGTGCTTCACAGCTTTCTTTCCGCTATTCTCTTCCTGTCAACAGGCTTTCATTTTGAGTAACTGGTTAAGATCTGTAGGAGTTCAAAAGCAGGTCTTCCTGTAACATTCTCCGAATTCTCAGAATTAGAGATATCTGACAATAGTAAGCATGCATGGATTACAGCAAGAGTAAC
This sequence comes from Pseudophryne corroboree, assembly GCF_028390025.1. Taxonomy (NCBI): domain Eukaryota; kingdom Metazoa; phylum Chordata; class Amphibia; order Anura; family Myobatrachidae; genus Pseudophryne; species Pseudophryne corroboree. Next base: position 454,263,200 of record NC_086449.1, read on the forward strand.
AATGGGAACAATGGAGCTACAGCTCCACGCCTCCACTTAAACATATAGATACCAAGAGGGTGTTTCTAGTCCTGATTTCCACAGCTTTCTTGACTTACTTTTTATTGCCTTAACCAACCAAACCGACCCTTTTATTTACCGTAAATATTTGACACATAAGCCTAGAAGGTTTTACACCTGGGTTTGGTGGAATTGGCAAAACCAAAAGTGGTGGTAACAAGCTTAGAAATGGAAAAAAATATTGTTGTGAGCCTTAAATTTCTTAGAAATTATTGGGCTCCAGAATTGTTTGGCATGATCTAATCACTTTGGTAATAGCTTTATTGGTGTTATTCCTAGACAGGAAATTAGTAGTTTGACCAGTGAAACAAGATCTTGTTTTATTTTGGCCTACATTTAGAGGTTAATTTGTTTTAATAAATGTTCAGGGTTCTTAGTTATGTCAAATTTCTGTGTATGATATAATTAATCTATCCAGTCAGATGAGGAAAAAACACTTTAAATAATGATAATGATGTAATTGATTAGTGAGTTTTATATTTACAGTATGATCTGTTTTCTTTATGCTTTTGTTTCACTGCTATATGTTGTTCAATGTGTAGGTTAGGAAGAGTAGTTTTAGGACAGTCCCAACAACTGAATGATGGCTGCTATTCCATGTAGCTTCATTTAGATTATTCTGGGCAAAATAAGTGCTAATATTATAAGTTCTGGATCGATATGTAGTATGTCAGCGATAATAAAATATATGGCAAATCCGTTCATATTTGGTTAAATTAAAATAGCCATCAGTAGGGACTCATAGTGATGTTGGTGTAACACAAAAAAACAAGAAATATTTTGGCAGCGCTACTAATGAAGTGATTGGAATGAAACAATTTTAAATAGCATAACAATTTATTAAAAAACCATAAAATTAATAGATTTTAGCAATTAATCTCCTCACAATTTATAAAAATAAATTAAAATACATTCACCACATTCAGTATTATTCTATAAACAATTGGGTCACTTGGTGTCTGTTCCTGTACGGTATGCCCAGATATGTCCACTAATACCATAGAGGTATGATTATGTTAGCACAGTTCGGTTATTAATTGCTAAAATCTATTAATTTTATGGTTTTTTAATAAATTGTTATGCTATTTAAAATTGTTTCATTCCAATCACTTCATTAGTAGCGCTGCCGAAATATTTCTTGTTTTTTTTGTGTAACACAGGAGTGACCCTCCTGTTTTGTGGCAGCTGCTTGGTGCAGTAATTTCATGATAAGCGCATGTTCTTCTTGCTAAGGAGTCTTTTGATGTTGGTGTAATACTGAGCTAGATAGTCATTGATGCTTGGATGGCACTTTAATTTTTCAGCTTCTATGGTCATTAAATGGGCAGTACAGATGGTGTAATGGTTAGCATTACTGCCTCACTGAGGTCATGGGTTCGATTCCCACCACGGCCTTGTGTGCAGTTTGTATATTCTCCCCGTATTTGCGTGGGTAACATGTGGTAAGGAATATAGATTGTAAGATCCACTGGGGCAGGGACTGATGTGAATGGCCAAATATTCTCTGTAAAGAACTGCGGAATATGTGTGTGCTATATACATAATTGGTAATAAATAAATAATTAAACATTAGCATTAAGAAAAATTCTACATTTTCTGTTAGCTCCTTTATATGCTTGTTTCCTTGTACGTTCAAAGATTATGGGGGAAAATTATCAAATCTTGAAAAAAAGATAAAGCAGAACCAATAGCAACCAATCAGTTTGTAATGTAATTTTTTCTAGCACAGCCTGTAAAATGACAGTATAAGCTAATTGGTTTGTATGGGCAACTTTACTTTATCGTTCTCAAATATTTTTTAAATATCCTCCAATATCTCTCTCACAATATCACAAAAATTGCATTAAAAAATAAATAAAACCAATAAAAATAAAAATAATGATTTGTCCCACATAAAAGAATCTGCAATGGGTTTTGCAGATACCATCTGCTTCCTCAGACAGTCTGACAGACAAAAGGGAGGACATAAATTTTGCCAAGATTATATACGGCTATTAGGTTTGACTGTGGCAAGCAGATTCTCCCAATTTTGCACATAGCTAATATCTTTAACATCACCAAATACCAATATCAATATATCTCAATATGTATGTGTTAAATGAATTATTATTTTTACAATTGTTCATTAACATTTTGTAAAAATACTCATCCAATGATGGCAGAGAGTCTAGGTGGTTATTCAGACCTAATCACTTCTCTGCAAATTTGCAGAGGCCTGCAATCAGAGAGGCGCCGCCCAGACAGCGTGAAAGCCTGCCCCATGCAAGTCGACATATGCCTTGTGAAAATCTCTGCGTTTGCCGCTCACCCTCAAATCCGTTCACAACTCACTCACCATCGATTTATTTTTATAGTCTGTGCGTAGCCCAGGACCTACTCTACAGTGCGATAGAATCAGGCTGACGCCACACACCCTCCCTGAAAATGCTTGGCCACGCCTGCATTTTTCCTGACACTCCCAGTAAACAGCCAGTTACCACCCCCAAACGCCAGCTTCCTGTCAATCAACTTGCATACGCCATACAACAGTGATCAGGTCTGAATAACCCCCCTAGTTACTAGACATAGACACAACTCTCCTAGGAAGCCAGTTGTGTACAACTAGCTGTGACTAGAAAAGTCCAGAGTCATTAATTATCATTTGAAAAACTGTAAGAATATCCTCCTTAGGGGTCTATTTACTAAGCCTTGGATGGAGATAAAGTGCATGGAGATAAAGTACCAGCCATTCAGCAACTACTTGGCATGTCACAGGCTGTGTTTGAAAAATGACAGGAGCTGGTTGGCTGGGACTTTATCTTCATCCACTTTATCTCCACCCAAGGATTAGTAAATAGACCCCTTAATATTTTTTTTCAAAAGGTACTGCACCATGATTTAATTATATATGTTAGAGCTAGAGATGAGCGGGTTCGGTTCCTCGGGATCCGAACCCCCCCGAACTTCACCTATTTTACACGGTTCCGAGGCAGCCTCGGATCTTCCCGCCTTGCTCGGTTAACCCGAGCACGCCCGAACGTCATCATCCCGCTGTCGTATTCTCGTGAGATTTGTATTCTATATAAGGAGCCGCGCGTCGCCGCCATTTTCTCTCGTGCATTGGAGATGATAGCGAGAGGATGTGGCTGCGTTCTCTCAGTTTCTGTGTTCAGTGTGCTGCAAATATCTGTGCTCAGTGTGCTGCAAATATCTGTGCTCAGTGTGCTGCAAATATCTGTGCTCAGTGTGCTGCAAATATCTATGTTCTCTGCCTGAAAAGGGTTCACTACGGCTGGCCGGCGGTCGGGCTCCCGGCGACCAGCATCCCGGCGCCGGGAGCCCGACCGCCGGCTTACCGACAGCGTGGCGAGCGCAAATGAGCCCCTTGCGGGCTCGCTGCGCTCGCCACGCTACGGGCACGGTGGCGCGCTACGCGCGCCACACTATTTTATTCTCCCTCTATGGGGGTCTTGGACCCCCACGAGGGAAAATAATTGTCGGTATTCCGGCTGTCGGGCTCCCGGCGCCGGTATACTGAGCGCCGGGAGCCCGACCGCCGGCAAACAGAAGACCACCCGCCTGAAAACGCTCCATATCTGTGCTGCATTGTAGTATATAGTAGGAGGACAGTGCAGAATTTTGCTGACCACCAGTATATATATATATATATATAGCAGTACGGTACAGTAGTCCATTGCTCTACCTCTGTGTCGTCAAGTATACTATCCATCCATATCTGTGCTGCATTGTAGTTGTGTGCAGTATATAGTAGGAGGACAGTGCAGAATTTTGCTGACCACCAGTATATATATAGCAGTACGGTACAGTAGTCCATTGCTCTACCTCTGTGTCGTCAAGTATACTATCCATCCATATCTGTGCTGCATTGTAGTTGTGCGCAGTATATAGTAGGAGGACAGTGCAGAATTTTGCTGACCACCAGTATATATATAGTAGTACGGTACAGTAGTCCATTGCTCTACCTCTGTGTCGTCAAGTATACTATCCATCCATATCTGTGCTGCATTGTAGTTGTGCGCAGTATATAGTAGGAGGACAGTGCAGAATTTTGCTGACCACCAGTATATATATAGCAGTACGGTATAGTAGTCCATTGCTCTACCTCTGTGTCGTCAAGTATACTATCCATCCATATATGTGCTGCATTGTAGTTGTGCGCAGTATATAGTAGGAGGACAGTGCAGAATTTGGCTGACCACCAGTATATATATATATAGCAGTGCGGTACAGTAGTCCATTGCTCTACCTCTGTGTCGTCAAGTATACTATCCATCCATATCTGTGCTGCATTGTAGTTGTGCGCAGTATAAAGTAGGAGGACAGTGCAGAATTTTGCTGACAACCAGTAAATATATATATATATATATATATATATATATATATATAGCAGTACGGTACAGTAGGCCATTGCTATTGATATATTACTGTCATATAATTCCACACATTAAAAAATGGAGAACAAAAATGTGGAGGGTAAAGTAGGGAAAGATCAAGATCCACTTCCACCTTGTGCTGAAGCTGTTGCCACTAGTCATGGCCGAGACGATGAAATGCCATCAACGTCGTCTGCCAAGGCCGATGCCTAATGTCATAGTAGAGAGCATGTAAAATCCAAAAAACAAAAGTTCAGTAAAATGACTCAAAAATCAAAATTAAAAGCGTCTGATGAGAAGCGTAAACTTGCCAACATGCCATTTACGACACGGAGTGGCAAGGAACGGCTGAGGCCCTGGCCTATGTTCATGGCAAGTGGTTCAGCTTCTAGCAAGAGGATGGAAGCACTCATCCTCTTGCTAGAAAAATGAATAGACTTAAGGTGGCAAAAGCACAGCAAAGAACTGTACGTTCTTCTAAATCACAAATCCCCCAAGGAGAGTCAAATTGTGTCGGTTGCGATGCCTGACCTTCCCAACACTGGACGGGAAGAGGTGGCGCCTTCCACCATTTGCACGCCCCCTGCAAGTGCTGGAAGGAGCACCCGCAGTCCAGTTCCTGATAGTGAAATTGAAGATGTCACTGTTGAAGTACACCAGAATGAGGATATGGGTGTTGCTGGCGCTGAGGAGGAAATTGACAAGGAGGATTCTGATGGTAAGGTGGTTTGTTTAAGTCAGGCACCTGGGGAGACACCTGTTGTCCGTGGGACGAATATGGCCATTGACATGCCTGGTCAAATTACAAAAAAAATCACCTCTTCGTGTGGAATTATTTCAACACGAATGCGGACAACAGGTGTCAAGCCGTGTGTTGCCTTTGTCAAGCTGTAATAAGTAGGGGTAAGGACGTTAACCACCTAGGAACATCCTCCCTTATACGTCACCTGGAGCGCATTCATCAGAAGTCATTGACACGTTCAAAAACTTTGGGTGACAGCGAAAGCAGTCCACTGACAACTATATCCCTTCCTCTTGTAACCAAGCTCCTGCAAACCACACCACTAACTCCCTCAGTGTCCATTTCCTCCTTAGACAGGAAGGCCAATAGTCCTGCAGGCCATGTCACTGGCAAGTCTGACGAGTCCTCTCCTGCCTGGGATTCATCCGATGCATCCTTGAGTGTAACGCCTACTGCTGCTGGCTGGCGCTGCTGTTGTTGCTGCTGGGAGTCGATCGTCATCCCAGAGGGGAAGTCGGAAGACCACTTGTACTACTTCCAGTAAGCAATTGACTGTCCAACAGTCCTTTGCGAGGAAGATAAAATATCACAGCAGTCATCCTGCTGCAAAGCAGATAACTCAGGCCTTGGCAGCCTGGGTGGTGTTAAACGTGTTTCCGGAATCCACCGTTAATTCACAGGGAATTAGAGAATTGATTGAGGTACTGTGTCCCTGGTACCAAATACCATCTAGGTTCCATTTCTCTAGGCAGGTGATACCGAGAATGTACACAGACCTCAGAAAAAGAGTCACCAGTGTCCTAAAAAATGCAGTTGTACCCAATGTCCACTTAACCACGGACATGTGGTCAAGTGGAGCAGGGCAGACTCAGGACTATATGACTGTGACAGCCCACTGGGTAGATGTATTGCCTCCCGCAGCAAGAACAGTAGCGGCGGCACCAGTATTAGCATCTCGCAAACGCCAACTCGTTCCTAGGCAGGCTACGCTTTGTATCACCGCTTTCCATAAGAGGCACACAGCTGACAACCTCTTACGGAAACTGAGGAACATCATCGCAGAATGGCTTACCCCAATTGGGCTCTCCTGGGGTTTGTGACGTCGGACAACACCACCAATATTGTGCATGCATTACATGTGTGCCAATTCCTGCATGTCCCATGTTTTGCACCTACATTGAATTTGGTGGTGCAGAATTTTTTTTAAAATGACAGGGGCGTGCAAGAGATGCTGTCGGTGGCCCGAAGAATTGCAGGCCACTTTTGGCATTCAGCCACCGCATGCCGAAGACTGGAGCACCAGCAAACGCTCCTGAACCTGCCCCGCCATTATCTAAAGCAAGAGGTGGTAACGAGGTGGATTTCAAGCCTCTATATGCTTCAGAGGATGGAGGAGCAGCAAAAGGCCATTCAAGCCTATACATCTGCCTACGATATAGGCAAAGGAGGGGGAATGCGCATGACTCGAGCGCAGTGGAGAATGATTTCAACGTTGTGCAAGGTTCTGCAACCATTTGAACTTGCCACACGTGAAGTCAGTTCAGACACTGCCAGCCTGAGTCAGGTCATTCCCCTCATCAGGCTTTTGCAGAAGAAGCTGGAGAGATTGAAGGAGGAGCTAAAACGGAGCGATTCCGCTAGGCATGTGGGACTTGTGGATGGAGCCCTTCATTCGCTTAACCAGGATTCACGGGTGGTGAATCTGTTGAAATCAGAGCACTACATTTTGGCCACCGTGCTCGATCCTAGGTTTAAAGCCTACGTTGTATCTCTCTTTCCGGCAGACACAAGTCTGCAGAGGTGCAAAGACCTGCTGGTGAGACACTTGTCAAGTCAAGCGGAACGTGACCCTTCAACAGCTCCTCCTTCACATTCTCCCGCAACTGGGGCAGAGAGGAAAAGGCTAAGAATTCCGAGCCCACCCGCTGGCGGTGATGCAGGGCAGTCTGGAGCGAGTGCTGACATCTGGTCCGGACTGAAGGACCTGCCAACGATTACTGACATGTCGTCTACTGTCACTGCATATGATTCTGTCACCATTGAAAGAATGGTGGAGTATTATATGAGTGACCGCATCCAAGTAGGCACGTCAGACAGTCCGTACGTATACTGGCAGGAAAAAGAGGCAATTTGGAGGCCCTTGCACAAACTGGCTTTATTTTACCTAAGTTCCCCCCCCTCCAGTGTGTACTCCGAAAGAGTGTTTAGTGCAGCCGCTCACCTTGTCAGCAATCGGCGTACGAGGTTACTTCCAGAAAATGTGGAGAAGATGATGTTCATCAAAATGAATTATAATCAATTCCTCCGTGGAGATATTCACCAGCAATTGCCTCCAGAAAGTACACAGGGACCTGAGATGGTGGATTCCAGTGGGGACGAATTAATAATCTGTGAGGAGGGGGATGTACACAGTGAAAGGGGTGAGGAATCGGACGATGAGGAGGAGGTGGACATCTTGCCTCTGTAGAGCCAGTTTGTGCAAGGAGAGATTGATTGCTTCTTTTTTGGTGGGGGCCCAAACCAACCAGTCATTTCAGTCACAGTCGTGTGGTAGACCCTGTCGCTGAAATGATGGGTTTGTCAAAGTGTGCATGTCCTATTTATACAACATAAGGGTGGGTGGGAGGGCCCAAGTACAATTCCATCTTGCGCCTCTTTTTTCTTTAATTTATCTTTGCATCATGTGATGTTTGGGGCCAATTTTTTTTAAGTGCCATCCTGTCTGACACTGAAGTGCCACTCCTAGATGGGCTAGGTGTTTGTGCCGGCCACTTGGGTCGCTTAGCTTAGTCATCCAGCGACCTCGGTTCAAATTTTAGGACTAAAAATAATATTATGAGGTGTGAGGTGTTCAGAATAGACTGGAAATGAGTGGAAATTATGGTTATTGAGGTTAATAATACTATGGGATCAAAATGACCCCCAAATTCTATGATTTAAGCTGTTTTTGAGGGGTTTTTGAAAAAAAACACCCGAATCCAACAAAAAAATTTCAGTGAGGTTTTGCCAAAACGCGTCCGAATCCAAAACACGGCCGCGGAACCGAATCCAAAACCAAAACACAAAACCCGAAAAATGTCCGGTGCACATCACTAGTTAGAGCTAAATAGTTTTGTAATTGAACCATGTTGAAATGAATTTATACAAATCAGAAGGAATTCTAATGGGTGAGTGTGATTCTGCTTCATAATATTTCCTACGTTACGCATAACGTGATATATATATATATATATATGCATATGTATATGCATATGTGTATATATTTATAACTATGTATATGCTGCATATGTGTGCATATATACAGTGTATTTATATATATATATATATATATATATATATAAATATATAAAACTCCTTTTGGTCTGGCACTCCCCTTAACGGATAATATCACCGGCACCGATCCGTCATTTTCCTAAATAGTCCATGGCCATAGCCCAGTTCAGTGGTATAGACACTCACATCTAAGAAATCAATTAACTCCCTATTAAATTGCATGGTAAATCTAATGGGGGAATCTAAATTATTCAAGTGTTGTAACATCACTAGCAGGGCATATTTTCAACCACTCCACATCAGAAAGACATTGTCAATAAATCGATGGTAAAAATTTATACTATCTCCAAACAGCGGGATGATGTTCTCATTTTCATAGGCATCTATGAAAAGATATGCATAAGAAGGCGCTATGTTACTGCCCATAGCTGTACCCGCTGTCTGGAGATCGTATCACTCACCATATCAAAAATAGTTACAAGTTAAAATTAATTTAAGTAACTCAATCAAAAGTCAACTGGAGGGGAGCCAGTATGAAAATCAGTCAAAGGCCGTCTCACAGTGGCTGTACCGTCTCCATGTGGGATGACAGTATAAAAGGATGTGACATCCATAGTAATCAAAATGTTATGTGCTGAATAAGGTAATGCATCAATAAACCTCAAAAAATCCCCCATGTCTTGTAAATAGCTCTTAGTTTCTTTAACGGAATTCAACCTAGTTTTTTGCATGCCATGCAGGTACCACACCTTGAGACCTCCTGTAGTGGTTTTTATATCCAGATAACTCAAGACTAAGGATGATTTAATAGTTGGAGCCCTCCTGTACACCATAAGGGTCTTGCTGGTAAAAGATCTTTAAGCACTGTATCAGTTTTTAAAATGTGCCAATGCTTTCTTACACTTTGTTCTAATTTGTAGTTCTGTGAGCAAAAATTCGAAATGAAGAGAATTTCCTTATCTTTTTTAGTAGTATCTCCTGGTTTGTATCTTAGCAAATTGTTTCTATTGACCTCTTGGATTTTTTCTCTGGATTCTCTCAATAATTATTTTCTTAAAAATTCTTGATCATACTTTCTGCTTGTCTCCTAAAGTCAGCTTCCTTAGAAAGATTGCGTCTTATGCGTCTCAATTGGCCACCTGGAATGTTCTTCACCCAAGTCTTATGGTGATTGCTTCTTGCATGTAGGTAGCTGTTACTATCCGTAGGTTTTTCAAAGGTTTTTGTTTCTATCTTGTTGTTTTCCACGAGGATTGTTAAAGCCAAGAAATTCACAGATTTCTTACTAATGGTGCTGGTAAACTCCAAATTAATATTGTTCTTATTTATGTGTTGGATGAAGAGCTCTAATTACATATTCTCTACTTCCCAAATTATAATGATATCATCTATATATCTTGACCGCAACCGTAGTTTATCTAGATAATAGTTGTTCTGACAAATTGTTTCTGATTCCAGCAATTGCATACTTAATCAGTTTTTAATGTTCAAGTGAAGACTGTAATTCCATAAAGAATACACCGCAGTGAGATGGGCAGAAATGCAATAACTTTGGAACGCACAATGGGCAGAATTGAGCTAATAACCTTGGAACACACCAACGTCGCTATTTATATCCAGGAGGGAGAGCACATAGAATTATTTGCTATCCTGACGAAGCCTTGTAGGCGAAATGTGTTGATTTCAGATTGCATCAATCCCTCCAGTGCCACACAGCGCTGTTCAGCAGGCTGGAAGGGTGGTATGCCGGCAGACAATCCACCCTCCAGATAAAAGCATTCAGTACCCTACCTGAAGTGAACCCACATCTCCACAAGGTATCAAGAGGAGGTAAGAAGGGGAGTCCTCTCACCTACCTCCAGCACATGTGGGGACTTGCGGGCAGACCTGGCATAAGAATAAGGACATATATTGCACATCATACAGGAACTGAAACATAGGTATTATATACCTTGGAACTGAACCTTTACCATCATTTCAATTCTTTTTCATTCATTTTTATTTTTTATATACGCTTAAACCATCTCACTATATGGAGAGTGTATATATATATTTTTTAATCATTGTGTTATATGTTGTAAGTCCACGTGTTTTATGTTGTATACCGGTATTAGGAGTCACTACTCTCCCCAATAATATTTTTTAATTCATTATTTAAAATATTGTTGCATATACATTTAGATATATCCTATTTTATCTACCAAATAAAATGTATATTCTTTACGATTGAGTACGATATATTATTTATAAGCTGATGAAAGTGCAGGAGTTTTCTGTGTTGTCTCAACTTTTGTTCCTTTGATGGTCATTGTAGTACACTCATCCTCCTAGCAGCTTGATTCACCTACCCACTAGATATAGAGGCACAGCACCATTTCTTCTTTGTGTACGCATGCTATGTTACTACAGGTGCAGCAGACTCTATATATATATATATATATATATATATATATATATAGTGGGGTTCATGTCAATTCACTTTTTAATGTATAGTGAATTTTCATTAGCTCTATTTTGAGTTATTTATATAGGATAATATATTATATAAGATTCATATAGGCCACACTATTATATGTGTAGCAGCTCTTATTAATAGGAGGACTTTAGTGTAAGTTCCATCTAGCCCATTTTATTCATTGTATGTTCACTGGTTATAGATTTAATAATCTTATCACACATTTATATACCTTTCTTATATATAATTCCCTTACACCAGATGCGTTACAATGACAATGAATAGGGAAGAATGTTATAAACAGTTAGAGTCTTTTATTCCCTCTGAAATAAGTAAGTTCAAAGAAAATCCACTTAAGCTGGAGGACACATTCTGCACATTATATCTAACATTAGAAAAGTTAAGAACAACAGAAATTAAACAATGGTGAGAAAGTACCACCTTAAGCCGTTATTTAGAACAACGCATGATTGCGAGGGGTCTACGGGTCCTAAAAAGCCCATTCTCCAGAAATGAGGCTTTCATCAAAAGATGGAATCAAGTTTTTGGACAATTTCTCTAACAACCTCATGAAAATAATAATAGAGGACAGAGAAATATCCATAAAAGAAACAGAAACGGAGATTGAGAGAATCTTAAAAAGGGTGGAACCCCTGATATAACTAGAGGATTATAAAAGATTAGAGACCCTCACAGAGAATAAATTAAGGAAAATGGAAGAAGAAACTATAGACCAGAAAAAGAGAAAATTTGCCAGAGATTTAGAGGATTATAAAGGGGGTTACCGTAACTGGAAAAAAGAAGGAGCACCATACACATACAATAATTATAAGACAACCCAAGCTCTGAAGGGACAAGCCTATGGAAATATTTTTTCCCACAAAGATCACAGGAACACGCAGCCATTGGTGGGCGATTACCAACCCCGATGGAGGCATTATCCAGGGAACACAGAACCTAAAATTTTCACAGAGAAGAGCTATCCAAGGGTACAATATGATAATAGTGGACATCAAAATATGAATACAGACAAACCTATTGTGGTTCCGGAGGTTATCGACACCTCTGCTACTTCAAAGTCCTTGGATGTGGTGAGGGCTTTGAAGATCTATGTGAAGCGGACAGCTCGTCACAGAAAATCTGACTCGCTGTTTGTTCTCTATGAGAAAAGGATTTATCGGTAGGTAATTAAAATCCTATTATATCTATATACACACACACACACACACACACACACACACACACACACACACACACGCACACATAATACTGTGCAATAGTTTTAGGCAGGGGTGAAAAAAAGCTGCAAACCAAGAATGCTATCAAAAATAGAAATGTTAATAGTTTATTTTTTTATCAATTAACAAAATGCAAAGTGAGTGAACAGAAGAGAAGTCTAAATTAAATCCATGTCTGGTGTGACCACCCTTTGTCTTCAAACAGCATCAATTCTTCTAGGTACACTTGCATACAGTTTTTGAACGACCTCGGCAGGGAGGTTATTCCACACATCTTGGATAACTAAATGCAGATCTTCTGTGCAGGTAGACTTGCTCAACTCCTTCTGTCTCTTCATGTAATCCCAGACAGATTCGATAATGTAGAGATCAGGGCTCTATAGGGGCCATATCATCACTTTTAGATCTCCTTGTTCTTTTTTATGCTGAAGATAGTTCTTAATAATATTGGCTGTATGTTTAGGGTCATTGTTCTTCTGCAGAATAAATTTGGAGCCACTCAGATGCCTCCCTGATGGTATTGAATGATGGATGTACCTGTCTGTATTTTTCAGGCAGGTACTTCTAATTACCCCCTGCCAAGGGGGTAATTAGGAAGCTACCAGGGCACAACTCATCTTATCTATCATTAGAGGGCTGGCACAGAGAGTCATATATTGCTATATCTTCCTTTATTATTTTTGCAATTTTTTTTTACTAAGCCAAATTCCTATATTTAAATGTGTTTGTGTACTTTTTATTTTAACTTGGTTAGTTAACTTTTTTGTTTAAATTTATATTCTCAATTTTTTTTTATTACTACAGCTTTGATTTATATGACACAAAATATAAACTTAGATGTCATTTACATCTAATTTCATATGAGACCATGTACAGTAGTACATGCATGCTCTAACACTACAGGGACTGTAGTAAATGTCCTCAGATGGCATTTCCCTGACCTTTTATGTTAGCATGCTGTGTATATGCAGTAGGAGATAATGCTACCAATTCAAACTTTTCCTGTCAGATGTAGTGCATACCACTGTGAAAGAAGGCAGAAGTCAGAAACGATATATTTGGTGATTGTCAATGACCCACTTATTAGAATGCAATAAAAATTGAACAGATTTAGGAATGTGAAAGGTAAGTGAAGCATTCATTTAATAATTTAAAACTAATGTGATATTGAAAAGTGTCAACAGTACTTATTGAAAAACAATTGAAATATAAATGATGTTTCTATGAAGGTCATGGCTGTGGTTACAATCATAACTACATTTAAGACTGGTGGTTTATTTTGACAGAAACAAATTGCTTAAGTCTAGGGATTCCTCTTTATTTTTCACAACAGCAGTGTTTATTTATTCCACATAAGGCTGGAATCAACTGCAATCAGCTTGAAGGGCATTAGCTGCTGGTAACGTTGTTATACTTTAAGTCAGACATACAGTAAGTGTAGGCTGTGTAGGATGTTAGCAGTCTGAAATACATTCATCTATAGTCACAGACAGCATTTGTTGCTTATGAATCTGCACAAGCATACTGGCAATACCATTCCATTATTCCATCCATCCAGTATCCAACTTCCGCAATACCAACTTATACATTACCTTAAGTGTATGTAGCCATAGGCGCCGATTTCATGGGTGCTCCCAGGCCTGAGCACCCACAGACCACGAGGAGCACAAATGGAACCAGCCGCTGCCCCAGTAGAGCTAGCCGCTGCTGCCCCCACAGCCCCCGCAGTAGATAAGATGCGCTCGGGGCTGCGGAGGCGCTTCTGTATAACAGCAATGTAAAAAAACAACCAAAAATGGGCGTTGCCGAGGAGCAGACTGACGCTAGAGGTCACATTTGACCTCTAGCGCCTGACTCCTTGGTGGCAGGCATTTTAAGAAGGTGCTTTTTTACACTGTTATGGTACAGAAGCGCTTCCGCAACCCCAGCGCATCTCCTCTACGGTGGGGGCTGCGAAGGGTAGCAGTAACCACTGATGCCCGCACCCACCCTCCCTAACTTTACTGGGGCAGCGGCTAGGAGATACCTGGTAACACACAGGAAACCCCTGGCAATGCACAGGAGACCCCTGGCAACACGCAGGAAACCCCTGACAACGCACAGGAGACCCCTAGCAACGCACATGAAACACCTGGCAACACACAGGAGACCCCGAGCAATGCGCATGAAACCCCTGGCAACGCACAGGAGACCCCTAGCAATGTATGTGGCATTATTGTGTATGGGCATAAAATGGTGTCTGGCCATAACTATGTGTATCATAATATGTAATTGGCGTTACAGTGTGTGGCATATTGCGTAATGGGCATTACGGTGTCTGGTATAATGTGTAATGGGCATTACGGTGTGTGGCATATTGTGTAATGGGCATTACGGTGTGTGGCATATTGCGTAATGGGCATTATGGTGTGTAGCATAATGTGTAATAGACATTACGGTGTGTGGCATATTGTGTAATAGGCATTACGGTGTGCTGCATAATGTGTAATGGGCATTATGGTGTGTGGCATATTGTGTAATGGGCATTACGGTGTGTGGCATATTGCGTAATGGGCATTACGGTGTGTAGCATAATGTGTAATAGACATTACGGTGTGTGGCATATTGTGTAATAGGCATTACGGTGTGCTGCATAATGTGTAATGGGCATTATGGTGTTTTGCATTATGTGTAATGGGCATTAGTCACTGCCACGGCCGCCCGTTCATTCCCACTGCCACCTCCTGCCAAGCACCCACCAGCAAAAATATAAATCGGCACCTATGTATGTAGCATGTTCCATGCTGTGCAGGATTAATTAAAGTGAGAGAGATTTTGTGTACCAGCAACTACATGCTTTGCACATCAGCAGCCCTATATGTTGGAAAAATAGGAGTTATTTCTGTCATCTTTGGAGATAAAATTGAATACTAATCTGATCTATCTAATAATTTCCTAAGATCTGTCCCATCTCCTCAATGCACACAATGTGGAAGCCAAGGAGCGCATCTCCCCTCCAATGGCTCCCACTGTGAGGGAGGTGAGACAAAACCTAGCTGGCCGCTTCAGAAGAGGACCCACCATCTAAATGGGGTAAGTATGGGAGCAGTGGAGGGAGTAACGGGACAGAGCAGTGGGGGGGTCCATGACAACAGAACAGCAGAGAGGGGAGCGGCACTGTACTGAGCAGAGAGCAGGATGGGGTGGAGTGGGGTTGGGTGGGAGGCAGGTCCAATATACAGTAGTAGTACATTATAATCATCACTACCTCCAAGTTGTCATTAAACTCTGCACTTATCTACCTTTCTCAGGCCAAAGCTGGCCCACTACACTGGAAGAGCTCCTCATTATATTATAGAGTATTTTGTGAATAAGATTTTCCAGATACATCAAATTGTATTTTATCATGTAACTAGTTAAAATATGAAAAATGCAAAAGTAGTGACTATTTCTTATAGCCACTTTATAAAACCCTTATATTATTATAAAATTACCATTTTAATATTAACTAAAATAGTGGTTAAAGTGGGGGTGTGGAAATTTCAGGAGGGCTTTTAATTAGCCAGGTCAATGGCTTAAGTCCCCCTGATATATCCATACCCCTACTTCGGTCACTGGCCAGTGGTACCTCCTCTTCTTTCTTATGCTGTTGCTTTTTCCATGGCTGGATCTTCTTTTTTTTCTTCAGGAGGTCTTCTTTCCTCCCTCTCTTCTCCTTTCCCACCACAGCAAAGCACCCCTCTTCCCTTACAGCACAGTAGACCCGCCATCATTGGGGCTGCAGGCACAGCTGTCCCAGGCCCTGCCTCGCTAACAGAGAGAAGGCCTGGGCCACTCATGCCGCCGTCCGTCTGACGTAATGCGCCGCCCACTTTTCATGACGGTGTTCTGCCACTGTCACAGGAGGGGGAGAGTGCGCTGCAAGCAAAATGGGGAGGAGCTACATGAAATGGAGGGGGCGGAGCTAACTAGGCTGCTACCTCATCTGCTACAGCTCCGGGCCAGCCTGTGATAGGTAAGTTGAGGGAGAGGGAGTTGGAGAGAGAAAGTGTGTGTGTATCGGTGTGTATGTATGTGTGTTCATGTTCGTGTGTGTGTGTGTGTGTGTGTGTGTGTGTGTGTGTGTGTATATATATATTTATATTTTATGTGTTTTTTTATATATATATATATTACATTACATATACATATATATATATATATATATATATATATATATATATATACACTGCTCAAAAAAATAAAGGGAACATTAAAATAACTCATCCTAGATCTGAATGAATTAAATATTCTTATTAAATACTTTGTTCTTTACATATTGAATGTGCTGACAACAAAATCACACAAAAATTATCAATGGAAATCAAATTTATTAACCCATGGGGGTCTGGATTTGGAGTCACCCTCAAAATTAAAGTGGAAAAACACACTACAGGCTGATCCAACTTTGATATAATGTCCTTAAAACAAGTCAAAATGAGGCTCAGTAGTGTGTGTGGCCTCCACGTGCCTGTATGACCTCCCTACAACCCACACAAGTGGCTCAGGTAGTGCAGCTCATCCAGGATGGCACATCAATGCGAGCTGTGGCAAGAAGGTTTGCTGTGTCTGTCAGCGTAGTGTCCAGAGCATGGAGGCGCTACCAGAAGACAGGCCAGTACATCAGGAGACGTGGAGGAGGCCGTAGGAGGGCAACAACCCAGCAGCAGGACCGCTACCTCCGCCTTTGTGCAAGGAGGAACAGGAGGAGCACTGCCAGAGCCCTACAAAATGACCTCCAGCAAGCCACAAATGTGCATGTGTCTACTCAAACGATCAGAAACAGGCTCCATGAGGGTGGTAGGGCCCGACATCCACAGGTGGGGGTTGTGCTTACAGCCCAACACCGTGCAGGACGTTTGGTTTTTGCCAGAGAACACCAAGATTGCCAAATTCGCCACTGGCGCCCAGTGCTCTTCACAGATGAAAGCAGGTTCTCACTGAGCACATGTGACAGACGTGACAGAGTCTGGAGACGCCAAGGAGAACGTTCTGCTTTCTGCAACATCCTCCAGCATGACCGGTTTGGCAGTGGGTCAGTAATGGTGTGGGGTGGCATTTCTTTGGGGGGCCACACAGCCCTCCATGTGCTCGCCAGAGGTAGCCTGACTGCCATTAGGTACCGAGATGAGATCCTCAGACCCCTTGTGAGACCATATGCTGGTGCGGTTGGCCCTGGGTTCCTCCTAATGCAAGACAATGCTAGACCTCATGTGGCTGGAATGTGTCAGCAGTTCCTGCAAGACAAAGGCATTGATGCTATGGACTGGCCCGCCCATTCCCTAGACCTGAATCCAATTGAGCACATCTGGGACATCATGTCTCGCTCCATCCACCAATGCCACGTTGCACCACAGACTGTCCAGGAGTTGGCGGATGCTTTAGTCCAGGTCTGGGAGGAGATCCCTCAGGAGTCCATCCGCCACCTCATCAGGAGCATGCCCAGGCATTGTAGGGAGGTCATACAGGCACGAGGAGGCCACAGACACTACTGAGCCTCATTTTGACTTGTTTTAAGGACATTACATCAAAGTTGGATCAGCCTGTAGTGTATTTTTCCACTTTAATTTTGAAGGTGACTCCAAATCCAGACCTCCATGGGTTAATAAATTTGATTTCCATTGATAATTTTTGTGTGATTTTGTTGTCAGCACATTCAACTATGTAAAGAACAAAGTATTTAATAAGAATATTTCATTCATTCAGATCTAGGATGTGTTATTTTAGTGTTCCCTTTATTTTTTTGAGCAGTGTATATATATATATATATATATATATATATTTATGAATTTATTTATTTATTTGGGGGGGGGGGTGCCTATTTTGTGAGTCACGGGCCCCAGAATTTCTGATGGCAGCCCTGCAGCACAGCTCCCTTCACCTTTCAGCACAGCTCCATCACAGCATAGTTTACTTCACATCACAGCACCCCTTACACATTACAGCACAACACCACTCTCCACTTATAGCTTTCCTCACAACATAGCGCCCATCACACATTAAATGCACATCAAATGCACATCACCACTGTCTGCTTACAGTTTTCCTCACAGCACAGCACCCCTCATCCATTACAGCACAGCACATCTCTCCCCTCACAGCACTTCCCTCACTTCATTGTTTCCTTCACAAAGTGGTGTATCTACCCCTTGGCTAGGATTGCACTCACCAGAGGTGCCAGCCGAGGGGGGTATCACCCGACAGTGCCACTCATTGCCAGGGTGTAGAATCATATAGTAGTTCTGTACTAAAGGCAGCAGCAGCTAAAGACCCCAGGCTGCAGCGCCAACTACCTTGTGTAGGGGGGTACCTCCAAGTACATATAAACATACATGTGTAAAGTTATGTAATATGTGCTAGCAGTGTATCGGGATCAGCAGCAACACTGTATACCACAGCTGCCATACAGAACTCAGGACTCAGCATTAGGCTGCCCTCTCCTAAACACGCCCCCAGATTCTCAGTGGCTACTTTCACAGGAGTCTGGGGCCGGGCTTATGACAGGGAAGCCTAATGCCGAGTCCTGGGTGCACGGCAGCTGTGGTATACAGCGCTGCTGTTGATCCAGATACACTGCCAGCGCATATATTACATACATCTATACATGTATGTTTATATGTGCTTTGAAGTCCCCCCTGCACAAGTTAGTTGGCGCTGCAGCCACTGCTGACTAAGACGTGGTCCAGGGGTGCACTGGACCACCCATTAGCCTGATTGCAGATCAATTAGATTTGTTAATGTAATTAACATCCGCCTGGTCAGGGACAGGTTAACTAGCCTGTAATTCCTGCTCCAGACCAGGATGATCAGGCGAAAGCTTACCTTTTAGCTCCCCAGCTCCATCTCCCCTGCATTTAGACCAGTGGGTAAGGAAGATGTTGGATCCCTAATGATGCCACAACCAAGTGACCAGCCATCCTCATCAAGGGGAGGAGTCAGCATTTCAGTCTCTTTGCTGCATGCGGAACCTGGAATTGAAAGAATATGGGTTTTGCAGCCAAGCGCACCTCTGGGATACGTATATCAGTTGTGGGATAATGGATTGGTGTTCTCAAATCATAAAGTTCATCTTTCAGTCCAGGATTATAACAATAGTTTTCCTTTTCTCTCCAATCTATTTCATTGAGAGATTGATGTACACTCGTCCACATATAAAAGAACAAAGAGGGCATATATATAATGTGATACAATTTATAAACACTTTTAATTTCCTCCGTAATGTCAATTAAAAAGGTTATACAAAATCCACCAATAAAGTGCCAATGAGCATATCGGATAGTGTGGGGTGTTCGAACTCCCACCCAAAATCACTTGATGTTAAACAAACAGATCCTCCCCGGGTTCAGGATGCTGCGGCAATTCCGGAATGGGACGTCTCAATCCTTCACACTGCGAGACAGGTAGGTCAATCTGGCCACCAACGCATTTCGGCTGACCCAGGAGCCTTTGTCAAGGTGTGTGGTGGATTGGGATTCGTCTCATTAAATCCCCTTTGCTATTACCTGATTGGTCTGGGCCAGATACAAATTAATTAAATCCGTATGGTCTATTAATTTAGCCTCCCTCCTATCCAGATGCACATAGGTGTACAATTTTAAAATATCCAGACAATATTAGCATCAAACAATCCTCAAAAAGTTTTTAAATCTGATAAAACCCGGTCTGCTTTCCATATGTCCCGTCAATGGAACGCACGCTACTTCTGGGTCACGTGCGCTCGACTTCCTGTCTACCTGGAATTGCCTTCCAACACCCTGCTGGTTGGGTAATTAAGTTAATTAATAACTGACACTTTTTTTGTGAACAGGAAATGTTAGGATAAGTTAGTGGAGGTGTCTGCTGTTATTGACTGGTGATACTGAGGCACACTCCAGCTCCTACTAGGCAGCTCCTACTTCCAGATGGTAGTAGACATCATAGTGCACATACTGTATGGCTGCAGCTCCCTCCTTCAGCCCTAACCACACTGCTCTCCTGCTTGGTGTCTCAGCACTCTGTTTGGCTGCTGCTGTATGGTCTGTGCTCTTGCTAACCAGGTATCTCTAAGTCTCCTGCCCCCGAACATGGTCTGTGCTGCTCATGTGTGTGTCAGCCTCCTGCCTGTCGATGGTAGAACACTGTATGCGTGTGTAATATACAGTATAAAGTATATGTGTATGTGTGTGTGTGTGTGTGTGCATGTATGTATTCGCTGCGTGCACCTGTTACTCAGGTGTGTCTCCTGCCCGATGACGGTTTTCTTTATCTCTCCTGTCTCAAATATATATACAGTATATTGCATATACTGTGTATATATATATATATATATATAGGCATGGTAACGACAAAATAGACGTGCTGACGTCCGTTATGCTGCCCTGACTCTGTTTGAGTTTCTACCTGATAGTGGTGAATTGCCGGCAGGAGGTTTCTGTATCGGATGTTATCCGGATGCACCGAGGGTGACCGACTGAGCCGTGTTTATCAAACTGATATGTATGTATCTATGTACTACAATTAAAGCAAGTGTTGTATCATTTCACTCATACTCTGCGCCCCTCATTTGTTCTTTCTACATGTATCTCCATTGAGCCCGTGGTACGGCTTATACCTGGAGGAGGCTGCAGAGGATTGCTGTTGTATCCATTGAGGATTCTTCAGGAGCATCTAATTATCTGTGATTAGGACTTGGACTGGGTGGATCAGCGCGTATATCCTTACAACCAGATTCTTTATATATATATATATATATATATACTTATCGACAGTCTGCCGGCACTCCAGTCAACCACTCCATCTGCTCAGGTGCCCCTCCAACAGTAACAATATCCAATCCAGCATAGATGGAACTCAGAGACTGTGTATATGCAAAAACTTCATTTGTATTGAGACATGTATCAAACGTTTTCGGAGCGTTCGCCCCATCCTCAGGTCAACACAAATTATACAGCAAAAAATAGACATACTCACCACACATAAATACCCCCAAATGAACCCACTTCCCGCACTCCGGAGTCCCATCCACCGGAAGTCTCCCCCGTCGCACTTTTGGATACGCAGCCGCCATCACCCTAGGAACCATCCTACATGCATTCCACAGACGGCTTCCTGCGTTCCAGGTGGTAGAGCTAGGGTTCCTGTGGTAAAATGGTCCGTGGGGCTACAGAGATAGTGATGCAAATACAATACACATTGACTAAAATGCATTAAAAAACCACAGAGCAATAATAGTACACTATAACCAAAAGTTAACATATAATAGTTAATACAGCAAAGACCATTCTTAATTAATAAAGCAAGAATAATTCTGAATAATAGCACACATTGCTCTATTGGAGTAACAACACTATCAGATTAAACTAATCCAGTTAATTTTATTGTTCAAACCAGAGGGTTTAATGGTTCCTAACCTAATAATCCATTGTGACTCTTTGATAAGTAATTTCTTTGCCTGATCTCCTAATCGTAGAGACTCGGGCACATGATATATCATATAATATTGTAGAGCTTCTAAGGGGTGTCCAGCTTCCTTAAAGTCCTGTGATACCGGCTGATCAATCTCTTTACCCTTAAGTGTCATGTTAATAGCAGACCTGTGGGCATTCATACGTTCTTTAAATTTACGGGTCGTTTGACCAATGTAATATAGTCCACAAGGACATACTATCACATATATCACATAAGAAGTATTATATGTTAGGACATATCTGATGTTATATACCTTCTCACAGTGAAGATGTTTAAATTGTTTACAGGTTATCATAAAATTACAGGTGGTACAATTGCTACACCTATAACATCCTGGTGGCTTGATTTATGTGTTAAACGGTTTCTGTATGCCTAAACCCAAAATGTCCGCATGCACAAGTCTGTCGCGGAGATTGCTGCCACGTTTATATGCAGCAATGGGTTTATCCTTATTGAAAATCGGAAGGTCCTTATCTGTACTAACAATAGGCCAAAGGGCCGTAGTGGCCCTACATATGATCGGGCTGGCCGTAGAAAACTCACTCACGAAGGGGATAACACTGTCGGATTTACGTGTAACTGGATTAAATAAATCATATGTATCCATTCTTAAAACTTTCATTTTTTGTTGTCTTAGAGTAACAGGGTCATACCCCCTCTCTGTAAATTTCACCATTTGCTGGTTAATGCCTCAGGCAATAGCGATACATCACTTGTGATGCGTGCAACCTGCATCATCTGAGCTAACGGGAGGCCTTTTTTAAGGGCCGGAGAATGGTGGCTTGAAGCCCTTAAAAGAGTGTTCTGTCATTTTTGAAAACACCCTAGTTTCAGTCTTGCTATCAAGCACTGTCACATTAACATCCAAAAAATTAGAACTGCTAATGCTACTACTAAATGTCAATTTTATAAGGGACGCTAACCCATTAATATCTGACATCAATTTAAGAAAACTTTGTTCACCCACCCGTCCACAATAGAAAAACATTGTCTATATAACGAGTAAAAAACATAATATGCTTACTAATTTTAGGGTCACTAAAAAACATATGCATTTTCTGGAAGAACATATATAAATTCACATAAGAGGGGGCCACAGGAGATCCCATGGCACATCTTCTTAATTGAAGGAAAAAAGCACTATCAAACAAAAAATAGTTGCGTCTCAAAGTGAGCTCCAAAAGAGTCAAAAAAGATCATGATCCATCGGGGTTGTTGGAAGATTCTGTTCCAGGAAATTCTTCTTGGCTAAAATACCACCCTCATGAGGAATTGATGTATACAGACTGCACACATCTAAGCAACATAACAATGTTCCTGATGTTACATTCCCTATTTCCCGAAGTTTCAGCAGAAAAGATGTGATAGCCTTGAGGAAGGTTCTTTGTTTGCACAACAGTGGCTGCAGGATACTAACGAGGAATTGTGACACAGGCTGTAGCAGTGAATCTCGGGCTGATATAATCGGCCTGCCCGGCGGGTCTATCGGGTTCTTATGGATCTTGGGTAGCGTATACAGTACCAGGACTACCAAATACTGTACACACATAGCTTTCGCTACGTTTTGTGGGAGTTTATTATCCCTCTGTGCTGTATCTAGAATCCCAAACAATTCCTTCTGGTATATGGTAGTGGGATCACTTCTAAGTTTCGAATAGACCTCTTGATCCCCCAGTTGTCTGGCTATTTCAGATCTATATTTTTCCAGATCTTAATCACTAAGGCACCGTCTTTGTTGGCGGGCCTAATGACTACATCCATGTAGGATTCTAAGTCCTTTAAAGCCATATATTCCAATTTAGAGAGATTAGGGCGCACCTGGCAAGGAGTGGCAACATATCTGTTTACTGAATCATCCAGTAGTCTATTGAACATTTTTAAAGATGCATTCGTCGAAATAAGGTCACATTTTTGGGAAGTTAATGTTACAGTGCTTGATGGCAAAGTTGAAACTAGGGTGTTCTCAAAAATTACAGACCTGAACCCTCTTTTAAGGGCTTCAAGTCATCATTCTCCTCAAATAAAATACTTTTAATCATTCTAATTAAAACAAACTAATTACAGAGTTCTTTTATAAACTACTGGGCTTTATCAAACAGGATTTAGTACCATATTGACAATCACAAAGTCGACATTTATACACTACAATGTTGACAGTTATTATGACAGCATTTTTAAAATGTCAACATTCTGAGCAATGCTGACATTAGGGTTAGGCTGTGGGAATAGCGGGTTAAGATTAGGCTGCAGGGAAAGAGGGACAGGGTTATGCACCAGGGTTAGGGTTAGAGATAAGGGAGTGTGCCCACCACTAGAAATGCTTCATGAGATGACTCTGCCGGAACTTCATGTCAGCTGAGCGCCGGAGCCACATGAGTAGGTATGAAGCCACTACACTAACAGGACTGTTTTTCAATATTCTAATCATGTTAACATTTCATCAGTGCCAACATGCTGAATATCGACATGGTCAATGTTGACATGTGTCAAAGTCGAAAAATATTGTAATGCATATACCCTGTACTAACCCCATGCACATGCCCGCTGCGCGTGCACTCAGTCTGCCGTGCGTGCACATATCCGCAATTTGCGTAAAGTAGCTTCCCACGGCCATGTGCCTTAGCGCGTGGTATGTGCATTTACGGTGGAGTTTGTGAGCATGTAGAGGGTTATTAGAACATTACATATTTAACCAAAATAGTGCATTTTGTACCCATAGCTCCCCTGCACCACATCAGCGAGTATTAATAGTTTAAACAGTTCCAGGACTAAGGGATACGCCTTTGCATGATAGGAAGGGTCAGACAAAAGGTTGGAAGGTGATGTCTAGTATCCAGCTGTAGGGTATTTTAAGAGTAACATTCCGGTGTTGGTTAGAGAAAGATCGCATGTTCCTGCGTATAGTTATGTGCAAAAGTAGAATATAGATATTAACTGTATTTACTGTATATTATGTATGCGGCGGGAATCCAGTAGATACCACCCACCAGAGCAGTTGGGGAAAGACATCGCCCACCTTTTCAAATCAACCTATGACCTCTCCTGTACTAAAAAGACACATCTCTGTGTCCAATGGACAATGCGATTACAGTGACCATTGTATTGTGTATGTAAGTTGTGTATAAAAAGCCCATTGTTGCCTGGCTGGTCAGAAGACTCTGAACGCTATCTATGTGACGAGCGGAGGACCGGCCGGGTTGCGCTTGCGAACATTCTCACGTATGTACATTCTCTGTAGCCATTATTCTGTTTAGATTTATCTTGTTAGCCTGTAGTGTATGATTTGTACTGTTTTACCTTTTGGAATAATCCACGGTGGCCTTAGAAGCCTGTGGTTTCAACTACAAATCGGTGTTGTGTCTTCACTTTCCTGCAAGGGTTTTAAAGCATATTTATCTGTATAAGGTTTATAAGTCTTGATAAGGTGTACGCACTGCGGGTACTTTATACCGTCAGCGCTACTTAAGGTTTAAGGTATAACATCGTTGCAGTACTTTGCTGCTAAGGGTTTAAAGTGTAAACATATAATTGCATTGTATCACTCTCAAGATTAAAAGGTTATCAATTGTGTGTACACTCAGCGCGGCATGGATACGCCAAGTACGTACCACGTACGGGACTCTGTACGCAAATAGCGTACAAAGTGCGTAGCACGTGTATTCAGTCTAGCGGCCATAGCGGCTCCACAATAAAAGTGTATCTAGAGGTATAGCTTTACGGTCTAAGATAATATTGACATTATCAATTGGGAGCTCGTTCGGTTCTTCCTCATACCCGCAGCCTAGCAGGTTTACGCAGACTTTATCTATCAGCAAAGGGCGGAAAGGTATCCCCCGTAAACCTTCTCTTGGTTGGTGGATACACTAGTGCTGATTAGATAAGCGTCTGCCTGCATGGTTTGTAGGGATGCTGGGGGGATCCGTAAGGTAAGAACGCAAAGCTAGTTTTAAAGTCTGTAAATTTCTGTCTGGCGCCAAATGCGCACACAACACACGCATACACCTGTATTTTGTACTTTGCATATCTGAGAAAAATTTTTGCTATTTAGTTAAAATATAGAGTTAATATTTAAGGGAGTAAGTATAAGCTAGTTTTAAAGTCTGTAAATTTCTGTCTGGCGCCAAATGCGCACACAACACACGCATACACCTGTATTTTGTACTTTACATATCTGAGAAAATTTGTTGCTATTTAGTTAAAATATAGAGTTAATATTTAAGGGAGTAAGTATAAGACGCACACGCAGCCTGGCCTAGTTGTAAAGGTTTATACAGTAGAAACTGTGTGGTGTGTTAAGTGAGCGATTATAGTTAAATATCGCTTACATTTATAGAAGTGTGGGATTTGTAGTACTGCGGACGTACGGCCTTTGTACACATGTCTCGGACAAAGTACGGGACTGCGTACGCAACGTAAAGGCATACACACGTGGCGTGTTTACGCAACGTGCGTAAAAGTACTACCGCTAAGTACAAATCACACAATAGCATTGTTTTAGTTTAGGCACGAGACGGTAGCCACACGATAATAGCACAAATTGATCAGAAGGTATAGAGTACCGCAGAACAAAGGTCAGCGAGGTTTTTGTTTAGAGAGCGCAGCCCAGGTGGTTGGCGTAGAACCCATATAGGCCCATTCAGATACGCTCCGGCTGAGGTTTCGCAGCCTGAAAAACGATTCCATTGGTCGAACGGCGGATAAGTAACAGTTACCTATACGCTGTGCGATTGGACCGCGCGTTCGTGGGTGCAATACTTAGCTCAACGTGATACCCTTTTACGAGCTTTGCGTAAAATCGCGGGATAATAAGCGCTAGGTGTAGCACACGCAACGTGATTTGTGTAACTTTTTTTTATTTTAATGGAGTTTCGCTGGTCACTCAGGAAATCTCCAACGACCAATATTTACTGGGAAGGGTAAGTCACTCCCATATACTTTCAGTAAGTAGAGGTTACACAGGGGCCCTAGGTTGGGTACGTACCGGCGCTGACGACAGTGTTTAGGTGTATTGGCCAACGTGGGCGTGAGTGGGTGAGAGCACTCGTTGAACTTTCACCGTTGCCTTATTTTGAGTATTTTGGTTTTTTGTAGGAATTAGCTGAGAAGGCAATACCTGCAAAAGATGGGTGCCAGTTGCTCAAGTAAGGGACGATCAACCAGGGTTCAGGTTGATATTCCGCGGCCCAAGGGGTCGGTGAGGTACATAATGTGTGAGAAATATGGATCACACGCAGAGGTTTTATGCAATGAATGGGAACGTATGACTGTGGAAGATAGGGAACCATTCCCTAAAGTAGGCAGTTTTAATCCAGAGGTGTTGCAGAATTTAAGGATTAGGATATGTCTGTTAAGATCCCGAAAACAAAGGATCAGACACTCAAACTGTTTACATTTATAGCAACAAGACGGTGATATGCAGAGGGAACTAGCTCACGCAGACGGTAACAACCCTAGCAGGAAACTGATTGCAACTGCACCACCACCACCGTATATTACAGGGGAGAAAGTGGCTACAGACAATGGCATACTAATATATGATAAGAGTGAACTTGATAAATGTATTAATGCTAACCCGTGCAAGTTGTATCCCATCTTAAACTTCCCTCAGGACTGCGACCAAGAAGATGAGCCCAGCACGATATCGGCACTCTCTCTAGCAGCCACCATACAAGACACACAAGTGGGCACGGCCCAACCAGTAAGAACAGTAGCAAAGGCCCCTAGCGGAGGAACAGGTGAGGTCGTGTCCACAGGTAAGTATGGTACAGTACATTATGCAGAGACAATTGCACCTCACATTATTGTAGAAGCAACCCAGAATGATGTAATTGAACTAAATCCTGTCAGGATGATCGCAGTCCCCAATGGGAAGACTGACGCTCAGGTAATCACTCCCGTCAGGAACATTGCTATGCATTGTCCTTGGTCCCGGACAGAATTGAGAACAATTATGTCTGAATTTCCCGATCCCAGAAAGGATCTAGCCGCATGTCAGAGGTTTATCAGAGAATTAGGTAACGCCACCGAACCCACAAACAAAGATTGGCGGACAGTGCTACGGGCATGTTTGCCCTCCAATATTGACCCTGTGAAATTCATTGCTGATTGTAAATTAGATGCAGAAGTACCTCTCACTGATGAATACACTCAGGAGAATGTACGACAGATCAATCTGCAGTTAGGAGTATATTTCCCTACTGTTGTCAAGTGGAATAAAATCTTTTCCATAAGACAAAAGGAAGGTGAAACTGCTTCTGAATATTTCCATCGAGCATTGCAGGAAATGGCTAGATACACTGGGGTCGAGGACATTAAGGAAAATGTACATCATAGAGAGGTAGCTGTGTCCGTATTAATGGATGGCTTAAAAGAAACGTTGAGAACAAGGGTACAAACCACTCAACCTAACTGGAGAGGTATCTCGGTGGCTGCATTAAGAGAGTCCGCTATCGAGCACGATCGGAACATCATTAAGCACAGGGAGTCACAGGGGGATAAGCTGATGACAGTAAGTATAAAAGCCCTGACAACGAAGCCACATCAGCCAAAACCCCAGACCCCTGATGGTAAGTCGTATGTAGTAAAATGTTATAATTGCCAGAGGGAAGGACATTACGCACGGAACTGTAATTATAAAGGCACATATAAGGTATATCGACCCCCTAGACCAGTACATGACTCACAGCATAACACACGTAATTGGGATCAGGGATCGCATAGGAGGAATTATGAACCACATGCAGGGGAAACAAGGAGGTACCCACCTAGGAGGGACTGGCAGACCTCTGGAAATTCTCAGCTACCCCCTCACATATTGTAGCTGCCAGCGCGCTGCAGGAGGGTGACAACATACAATAGGGGTTAGGCCACACCTGTAGTCTGCTGCCAGTGAAGTTAATTGCTAGCCTTGGAAATGAACCCGAGGTTACAGTTGATGGAGCTGGTAGATCACTACCTTTCCTTGTAGATACAGGGGCGGCCAGGTCAGTGTTAAATTCAACGGTAGGTATGAAAACCACGGGTAAAACAATTTCAGCAATGGGGGTAACAGGAGTAGTGCAACACTACCCTTTAAGTAGACCAGCGGAGATTACGATAGGGCCTTTGCAGACCAAGCACTCCTTTTTGCTAGCTGCATCGGCTCTGACTAATCTACTTGGGAGAGATTTGTTGTGTAAGATGGGGTGTGTCATATATTGTACTCCTGAGGGTGTCTTCTTAGATATACCTGAGAATCATGTTCAGGAAGTGCAGGATATGTTAGACACCCCACAAAGATTAATGTCACACTCTGCTGTTATAGACAGGTGTCCATCCAAGGTAGAGGAAATGATCTCCCAGATACCGGAATCCCTCTGGACCAAAGATGGACAAGACACTGGATTGATGGCAAATGTAGCTCCTGTAGTTGTGCAAGTAAAAGATGGTAGGATAGCTCCAAAAATCCCACAGTATCCTCTAAAGCCAGAGGTGGAATTAGGAGTGTACCCAGTCATAGAGCGCTTGCTACAACAGGGCATCCTAGTTCGGACGTCCAGCACTGCCAATAGTCCCATCTTCCCTGTGAAAAAGAGTGGGGGGAGGGGTTACAGGCTAGTGCAGGATCTAAGGGGGTTAAACAAGATAGTTGAGAGCCAATTCCCTGTAGTGCCAAATCCAGCTGTCATCCTCATGCAAATTCCCCCTACTGCGAATTTTTTCACTGTCATTGACCTCTGTTCTGCTTTCTTTTCGGTCCCTCTGCACCCTGACAGACAATATTTGTTTGCATGTACATACAGGGGAGTACAGTACACCTGGACTCGGCTACCCCAAGGTTTCATTGACAGCCCAAGTATTTTCTCCCAGGCTTTGCATGACTGTTTACAATACTTTCAACCTGAGAGTGGATCAGTATTAATACAGTATGTAGATGACTTACTGCTGTGTTCAGATTCACTCGAGTCGTCCTTGAAAGACACGAAACAGCTTCTGTTTCACCTTTCTAATACGGGACACAAGGTTTTAAAGGATAAGTTACAGTTGTGCCAGACCAAGGTAAAATATTTGGTACATTGCCTGACACAAGGACTTAGACATCTCACTGCTGATAGAATACAGGCGATTCGCGACATGACTCTGCCACAAACCCAGCAGCAGATCCTCACTTTCCTTGGAATGTGTGGGTACTGCCGAAACTGGATCCCAGGGTTCTCCATACTGGCTTTACCTTTGCAGGAAATGGTCTCCTCGAACAAACCAGATCGGATCTCTCACACAGATGAGTCCGAACTGGCATTTGAGAGACTTAAACAATGCCTATCACAGGCACCTGCATTAGGCATGCCAGATTATGGGAAACCTTTTGAGTTATACGGTACGGAAAGTGCTGGGTGTGCGGCAGGTGTCCTAACCCAGAGACATGGTGATGCCAGCAGGCCGGTAGCTTACTACAGTGCACAGTTGGACACCGTAGCACGGTCTCTCCCCACATGCTTGCGAAGTGTTGCAGCGATAGCTTTGCTAGTGAGTAAAAGCGAAGAAGTAGTGTTGGGACACAACCTGACCATCCATACACCTCATGCAGTGTCAGCCTTACTGAATTCTGCCCAAACCAGACATGTCTCATCAGCACAGTTTACAAGGTGGGAATTAGCACTAATGGCCCCTGTAAACATCACCATAAGGAGATGCAGCGCACTAAATCCTGGACAGGCACAAAGGGTGGAGGATGAGAATGATGGTGAAGGAGGATTTATTATAGACACTGACACACATGATTGTATGGAATATCTGAACCAAACTTTCACTGCAAGACCCGACATTAGTGACAACTCACTGGAAGGCGTAGATTTTACTTTTTACACTGACGGTAGTTGCCACAGACAGACGGACTCGGGAGACTTGTGTACTGGATACGCAGTCGTAGATGACAAAGGTATCATAGAAGCTGAACCCCTGGGCCCACCGCACTCAGCACAAGTTGCTGAGCTGGTCGCCCTAACTAGAGCGTGTGAACTGGCTAAGGGTAAGTCAGCCAATATATATACAGATTCTAGGTATGCCTTTGGAGTAGTGCATGATTTTGGGGCCCTATGGCGCCTCAGAAATTTCATGACGGCAGCTGGCACACCTGTAGCGCATGCATCCCATATAAAAAGGCTTCTAACAGCGATACAGGAACCTGACAGAGTGGCTGTTATCAAGTGCAAAGCCCACACTTACAGTCAAGACCCAGTGTCACTTGGTAACAGCCGGGCAGACGAAGCTGCTAAATCAGCAGCCAGCACCCCCATACAGACAGATATCACACAACTGATGGTATTCAATACCGTCAACATACAAAAATTAAGTGAAATGCAAAATTTGTGTTCTCCACAGGAAAAGGCAGTCTGGAGGTTAAAAGGATATGGCCAGGAGTCCTCAGAAATCTGGACAGATGGACAGGGTAAGCCAGTAGCCCCCAGAGCATATCTTCCAAGCTTAGCTGAGGCGGCACACGGTCTGACTCATCTGGGCAAATAGGGTATGTGTAAGCTGGTGAGAGCCTACTGGTGTGCGCCAGGATTCTCTTCTCATGCGGGTAAGATAGCAATGACATGTCTTATCTGCTTGAGGAAGAATATTGGAAAGTCTATACCAACAGAACCATCCCATATCCCGCCAACAGACGGCCCTCTTCAGGTAATACAAATTGATTTCATACAGTTGCCACCCTGCAGAAATTTAAAATATGTGTTAGTTTGTATTGACGTGTTTTCAAATTGGGTAGAAGCGTTCCCCGCTGCCACAAATACTGCTACGTTTACTGCAAAGAAAATAGTGCAGGAATTTGTGTGCAGATATGGTATCCCTAGGATAATTGAAAGCGATAGGGGTACCCATTTTACAGGTGAAGTCTTTCAGGTTATGTGCAAACTGATGGGAATTAATAGTAAGCTGCATACTCCGTACCGCCCACAGGCGAGTGCGAAAGTGGAAAGAGTAAACAGCACTATTAAGAACAAGCTGAGCAAAGTGATGGCTGAAACAGGATTGTTATGGCCTGAAGCTTTGCCACTTGTATTGTACAGCATCAGAACCACTCCCAGGTCCCCCCTTAACCTATCACCCTTTGAGATTCTTTTTGGTCGACAACCCCATGTAATGATTGACCCCCAGGATGATTTGAAATGCAATAATGAGGTGACTGTAAAATATATGGTTAAGATGAGCCAGCAGTTGAGGAATCAAAACAGAAATCTAAAGCTGGCGATTCCTGACCTACCAAACAGTAATTGTCATGACATTGAACCTGGGGATTATGTAATGATTCGAAATTTTCTACGCTCAGGTTGCCTCATTGACAGGTGGGAAGGACCGTACCAAGTCTTACTAACCAGCATGACAGCATTAAAGGTTGCCGAGAGAGAGACTTGGGTCCACTCGTCCCACTGTAAGAAGGTCGCTGACCCAGAGAGAGCCCGTGACAAAGAGCAGAGTGTAGAGGAAATCGTATCACTGGAGTGCCTGTTCCGGGAAGGTTGAGAGGCAGGACTGTTGTCACGGCACCTGAGCACGGAGAACTACAAGACCAGAGGCGGTTGTCGCACCAAATTTCTTTTTCCTTTTTATTATTTTCTCCACCTCCCACTACCCTCCTTTCCTCCCCCTTCTTGCTCCCTTTTCTCTCTCCTTAACAAGATGGACTTACCCCAAGAGACTGCATTCTGGGTTTTCCTGTTGACCCTGTTGTTGACCAGAGCAGTCTGTTTCGGTGAAAGTACCAGAGAGGTCGAGAAAGGATCTGGAATTGGTTCTGATGGCAAGGACGGATTTGTAGAATTCCAAGAGCAACACATCCACCGAGCAAAGGCGAGTATCAGAAAACGATCTGGTAGTCAAGAAACTAGGAGGCACTGTGAAGGGTTATTGGCTGAGGAAAATTGTATTTGTAGAAACTGTGAAAACATAGTTGAGGACGGGTGCATCCAAAGATGTCAGTCCAACCTTAATATCAACATGGACCGTCATCCATTGAGTGATTATCACTCATTAGTGGGTAAGGTTTTAAACCAAACAGAATGCTAGGTGTGCTCACAAGTACCTCAAGGTCAGAGCAAGTCAGGACTAGTACCGTATCCTTTAACAATAGATGAGGTACTTGAATTACGAGGTGGGAGACCCGTGGACAAGAAATTTAATATTTCTAGGCCCCCTAGTTTGAAGCTCCACCAACATCATGTGGATAGATCCTTAGTATGTTTCAACATTTCCAATTCCCGAAAGCTGGGAAATTGGGAAGTGACATGGAATAACCAAACCATGGCATTTTCACACAGAGCCGATAGAATACCCGTAGACTCTGAACTTATACGCCAAATAGCCGATGGTGGAAGGTATTTTCAGTATAGGTACACTCTAGGAATTAGGAACATGCGGGTTGGAGAAGTATCACCAGGGTACTGTGCGCATATCATACAGCTTGATACGTGTACTGAACAGATGAGAGAGTTAGGGATAGGATTTTTCACTTGGAAGGTTTGCAATATGGTAATGTCATATTCTGTCCCATATGTTCTCCCCGATGATGCATATTTCATATGCGGGAGGAAGGCGTATAAGTGGCTTGCCCCAAACTCAGAGGGATTGTGTTACATTGGAAGAGTGTTGCCAGAAGTTATGACCATAACCCATAATAAGATGAAAGACGTTCACCGCAATGCTCAAGCTCCTTACACTCATACTCACTACGAACACATCTTTAAGAGACACCTTATAGATAGGACAGAGCATGCAGCCTCTGATTTGATCCACGAATCCACCAGGATTCAATTCCTACTCGCGTTAGACATCACCCGTACCGCCAGAGGAATTATAAATTATAGGTATATCCACGCGCTAGCGAACCTAATAGATAATATCACCGAGATGTATGATGACACCTTCAGGTATACAGGGAGGGAGTTGCAAGCTTACAAAATGGAACTGATCCAGCACAGGATGGTCCTCAATTATATCACAGCGGTGACAGGCGGGTACTGTGTCACTTTGGCAACTCAGTATGGTGTGAAGTGCTGCACGTACATTACAAACAGCACTGATGACCCAACCGAGGTCATAGATCAAAAGATGGACTATATCTTGCAATTGAAGTGGGAGTTCCGGAGGAGACACAACCTTACCCTTACTGCTGTGAGTAATGAACTGACCGGCTGGGTCTCATGGTTGAACCCACGCAATTGGTTATCAGGTTTAGGAGAATGGGCTCAAAATGTTACCGTGAGTGTAGGAAAGTTTCTCCTTTGTATCCTGGGAGTTGTCATAATGATTAGTGAGGAGCGGGTTCGGATCCTCGGAATCCGACCCGCCCGAACTTCACCTTTTTTTTACACGGGTCCGAGCGACTCGGATCCTCCCGCCTTGCTCGGTTAACCCGAGCGCGCCCGAACGTCATCATCCCACTGTCGGATTCTCGCGAGACTCGGATTCTATATAAGGAGCCGCGCGTCGCCGCCATTTTCACACGTGCATTGAGATTGGTAGGGAGAGGACGTGGCTGGCGTCCTCTCCGAGTCCGTTGTATTATATTAGAACTTAGTTAGTTATAATTGTGGGGAGGATTGGGGACGGGGAGCAGCTGTTAGGGAGTACAGTGCAGGGTTTTGAGTTTAATCCGTTGTTTCTCTGCCTGAAAAAAAACGCTCCACCATATCTGTGCTCACTCAGTGTGCTGCACTGCTGCATGATATATCTGTGCTGAGTGCACTGCTCACACTGCCTAATTGTGGGGACTGGGGAGCAGTTATAGCAGGAGTACAGTGCACAGTTTTGCTGACAGTGACCACCTGTCCAGTATACGTTTGTCTGCCTGAAAAACACTGTGGTGTTTTTTTTTTTCTTTCTTCATGCTAGTTTGTTTAGCAGTCTGCTGACACTGCAGTGTCCACCAGGTCCGTTATACAGTATATTATATATATAATTAAGCACTAAGCAGCAGTACGGTAGGCCACGGCTGTACCTACCTCTGTGTCGACTCGTCACTCGTCGTCCATAAGTATAAGTAATACTATCCATCCATCTATATTGTATACCTGTGGTGTTTTTTTTTTCTTTCTTCATACTAGTTTAGCAGTCTGCTGCTGACACTGTCCACCAGGTCCGTTATACAGTATATTATATTTATATATAAGCACTAAGCAGCAGTACGGTAGGCCACGGCTGTACCTACCTCTGTGTCGTCAGTGCACTCGTCGTCCATAAGTATAAGTAATACTATACTATCCATCCATCTACATTGTATACCTGTGGTGGTTTTTTTTTCTTTCTTCATACTAGTTTAGCAGTCTGCTGACACTGTCCACCAGGTCCGTTATACAGTATATTATATTTATATATAAGCACTAAGCAGCAGTACGGTAGGCCACGGCTGTATCTACCTCTGTGTCGTCAGTGCACTCGTCGTCCATAAGTATAAGTAATACTATACTATCCATCCATCTACATTGTATACCTGTGGTGGTTTTTTTTTCTTTCTTCATACTAGTTTAGCAGTCTGCTGACACTGTCCACCAGGTCCGTTATACAGTATATTATATTTATATATAAGCACTAAGCAGCAGTACGGTAGGCCATGGCTGTACCTACCTCTGTGTCGTCACTCGTCGTCCATAAGTATAAGTAATACTATACTATCCATCCATCAACATTGTATACCTGTGGTGTTTTTTTTTTCTTTCTTCATACTAGTTTAGCAGTCTGCTGACACTGTCCACCAGGTCCGTTATACAGTATATTATATTTATATATAAGCACTAAGCAGCAGTACGGTAGGCCACGGCTGTACCTACCTCTGTGTCGTCACTCGTCGTCCATAAGTATAAGTAATACTATACTATCCATCCATCTACATTGTATACCTGTGGTGTTTTTTTTTTCTTTCTTCATACTAGTTTAGCAGTCTGCTGACACTGTCCACCAGGTCCGTTATACAGTATATTATATTTATATATAAGCACTAAGCAGCAGTACGGTAGGCCACGGCTGTACCTACCTCTGTGTCTTCACTCGTCGTCCATAAGTAATATAATACTATACTATCCATCCATCTACATTGTATACCTGTGGTGGCTTTTAGTTGTGCGCAAAATATGGAGAACAAAAATGTGGAGGTTAAAAAAATAGGGAAAGATCAAGATCCACTTCCACCTCGTGCTGAAGCTGCTGCCACTAGTCATGGCCGAGACGATGAAATGCCATCAACGTCGTCTGCCAAGGCCGATGCCCAATGTCATAGTACAGAGCATGTAAAATCCAAAACACAAAAGATCAGTAAAAAAATGACCCAAAAATCAAAATTAAAAGCGTCTGAGGAGAAGCGTAAACTTGCCAATATGCCATTTACGACACGGAGTGGCAAGGAACGGCTGAGGCCCTGGCCTATGTTCATGGCTAGTGGTTCAGCTTCACATGAGGATGGAAGCACTCATCCTCTCGCTAGAAAAAAGAAAAGACTTGCGGCAAAAGCACAGCAAAGAACTGTGCGTTCTTCGAAATCACAAATCCCAAAGGAGAGTCCAATTGTGTCGGTTGCGATGCCTGACCTTCCCAACACTGGACGGGAAGAGCTTGCGCCATCCACCATTTGCACGCCCCCTGCAAGTGTTGAAAGGAGCACCCGCAGTCCAGTTCCTGATAGTGAAATTGAAGATGTCAGTGTTGAAGTACACCAGGATGAGGATATGGGTGTTGCTGGCGCTGGGGAGGAAATTGACAAGGAGGATTCTGATGGTGAGGTGGTTTGTTTAAGTCAGGCACCCGGGGAGACACCTGTTGTCCGTGGGAGGAATATGGCCATTGACATGCCTGGTGAAAATACCAAAAAAATCAGCTCTTCAGTGTGGAAGTATTTCAACAGAAATGCAGACAACAGGTGTCAAGCCGTGTGTTGCCTTTGTCAAGCTGTAATAAGTAGGGGTAAGGACGTTAACCACCTCGGAACATCCTCCCTTATACGTCACCTGCAGCGCATTCATAATAAGTCAGTGACAAGTTCAAAAACTTTGGGCGACAGCGGAAGCAGTCCACTGACCAGTAAATCCCTTCCTCTTGTAAACAAGCTCGCGCAAACCACACCACCAACTCCCTCAGTGTCAATTTCCTCCTTACCCAGGAAAGCCAATAGTCCTGCAGGCCATGTCACTGGCAAGTCTGACGAGTCCTCTCCTGCCTGGGATTCCTCCGATGCATCCTTGAGTGTAACGCCTACTGCTGCTGGTGCTGCTGTTGTTGCTGCTGGGAGTCGATCGTCATCCCAGAGGGGAAGTCGGAAGACCACTTGTACTACTTCCAGTAAGCAATTGACTGTCCAACAGTCCTTTGCGAGGAAGATGAAATATCACAGCAGTCATCCTGTTGCAAAGCGGATAACTGAGGCCTTGACAACTATGTTGGTGTTAGACGTGCGTCCGGTATCCGCCGTTAGTTCACAGGGAGCTAGACAATTTCTTGAGGTAGTGTGCCCCCGTTACCAAATACCATCTAGGTTCCACTTCTCTAGGCAGGCGATACCGAGAATGTACACGGACGTCAGAAAAAGACTCACCAGTGTCCTAAAAAATGCAGTTGTACCCAATGTCCACTTAACCACGGACATGTGGACAAGTGGAGCAGGGCAGACTCAGGACTACATGACTGTGACAGCCCAATGGGTAGATGTATTGCCTCCCGCTGCAAGAACAGCAGCGGTGTCACCATTAGCAGCATCTCGCAAACGCCAACTCGTTCCTAGGCAGGCTACGCTTTGTATCACCGCTTTCCAGAATAGGCACACAGCTGAAAACCTCTTATGGCAACTGAGGAAGATCATCGCAGAATGGCTTACCCCAATTGGACTCTCCTGGGGATTTGTGACATCGGACAATGCCAGCAATATTGTGAGTGCATTACATCTGGGCAAATTCCAGCACGTCCCATGTTTTGCACATACCTTGAATTTGGTGGTGCAGAATTATTTAAAAAACGACAGGGGCGTGCAAGAGATGCTGTCGGTGGCCAGAAGAATTGCGGGCCACTTTCGGCGTACAGGCATCGCGTACAGAAGACTGGAGCACCACCAAAAACACCTGAACCTGCCCTGCCATCATCTGAAGCAAGAGGTGGTAACGAGGTGGAATTCAACCCTCTATATGCTTCAGAGGATGGAGGAGCATCAAAAGGCCATTCAAGCCTATACATCTGGCCATGATATAGGCAAAGGAGGTGGAATGCACCTGTCTCAAGCGCAGTGGAGAATGATTTCAACGTTGTGCAAGGTTCTGCAACCTTTTGAACTTGCCACACGTGAAGTCAGTTCAGACACTGCCAGCCTGAGTCAGGTCATTCCCCTCATCAGGCTTTTGCAGAAGAAGCTGGAGGCATTGAAGGAGGAGCTAAATCAGAGCGATTCCGCTAGGCATGTGGGACTTGTGGATGGAGCCCTTCATTCGCTTAACCAGGATTCACGTGTGGTCAATCTGTTGAAATCAGAGCACTACATTTTGGCCACCGTGCTCGATCCTAGATTTAAAACCTACCTTGGATCTCTCTTTACGGCAGACACAAGTCTGCAGAGGTTCAAAGACCTGCTGGTGACAAAATTGTCAAGTCAAGCGGAACGCGACCCGTCAACATCTCCTCCTTCACATTCTCCCGCAACTGGGGGTGCGAGGAAAAGGCTACGAATTCCGAGCCCACCCGCTGGCGGTGATGCAGGGCAGTCTGGAGCGACTGCTGATGCTGACATCTGGTCCAGACTGAAGGACCTGCCAACGATTACTGACAAGTCGTCTACTGTCACTGCATATGATTCTCTCACCATTGAAAGAATGGTGGAGGATTATATGAGTGACCGCATCCAAGTAGGCACGTCAGACAGTCCGTACGTATACTGGCAGGAAAAAGAGGCAATTTGGAGGCCCTTGCACAAACTGGCTTTATTCTACCTAAGTTGCCCTCCCTCCAGTGTGTACTCCGAAAGAGTGTTTAGTGCCTCCGCTCACCTTGTCAGCAATCGGCGTACAAGGTTACTTCCAGAAAATGTGGAGAAGATGATGTTCATTAAAATGAATTATAATCAATTCCTCCATGGAGACATTCACCAGCAGCAATTGCCTCCAGAAAGTACACGAGGACCTGAGATGGTGGATTCCAGTGGGGACGAATTAATAATCTGTGAGGAGGGGGATGTACACAGTGAAAGGGGTGATGAATCGGACGATGATGATGAGGTGGACATCTTGCCTCCGTAGAGCCAGTTTGTGCAAGGAGAGATTGATTGCTTCTTTTTTGGTGGGGGCCCAAACCAACCAGTCATTTCAGTCACAGTCGTGTGGCAGACCCTGTCGCTGAAATGATGGGTTCGTTAAAGTGTGCATGTCCTGTTTTTACAACATAAGGGTGGGTGGGAGGGCCCAAGGACAATTCCATCTTGCACCTCTTTTTTCTTTCATTTTTCTTTGCGTCGTGTGCTGTTTGTGGAGTATTTTTTTGAAGGGCCATCCTGCGTGACACTGCAGTGCCACTCCTAGATGGGCCAGGTGTTTGTGTCGGCCACTAGGGTCGCTTAGCTTAGTCACACAGCTACCTCATTGCGCCTCTTTTTTTCTTTGCGTCATGTGCTGTTTGGGGAGTATTTCTTTGAAGGGCCATCCTGCGTGACACTGCAGTGCCACTCCTAGATGGGCCAGGTGTTTGTGTCGGCCACTAGGGTCGCTTAGCTTAGCCATCCAGCGACCTCGGTGCAAATTTTAGGACTAAAAATAATATTGTGAGGTGTGAGGTGTTCAGAATAGACTGAAAATTAGTGGAAATTATGGTTATTGAGGTTAATAATACTATGGGATCAAAATGACCCCCAAATTCTATGATTTAAGCTGTTTTTTAGGGTCTTTTGAAAAAAACACCCGAATCCAAAACACACCCGAATCCGACAAAAAAAATTTGGTGAGGTTTTGCCAAAACGCGTCCAAACCCAAAACACGGCCACGGAACCGAACCCAAAACCAAAACACAAAACCCGAAAAATTTCAGGTGCACATCACTAATAATGATTGGTTTGATATTTAGGTGTGTTCGAATTTTAACGCGGCGCAAGCACGGTACCAAAGTGATGAGTTTGAGGAGCAGGGGCATTGGTACAGCAACTGATTTAATTTATGACCCATCAATAGAGACAATGTTGTGATAAAACGTGATTCCACGGTCCGTTTCTTTCACCCGTTTCTCCTTTGTTTTCCCTCAGCAAAAATACACCCATCCGGAGAAGACTTCAATCAACACCCAAGAATGATTACAAAAATGTTATGTGAATGTATTGTACATATGTGTCTTATCCTCATCTCTACAACCTTCAGGTAGTGACACACATAGTCGACAGGTGATATCCACATATTAGCATTCACATGTGTTCCCCCTCCATGTATCATCAACTAAATGTGCACCCCATTTGTTGGAACAAGAAGCCGAAAACAGCTCGGTAGTGTTTGTTGGCCCACTTACAGACCCTTAATATGGGATGAGAAGGATTTAATGTATACTTCGCAATACCTCGAAGCTTATCTAGAACATATACGGCACGATGATACATGCCCCTCAGACATGGATTCCATACATACATGCTTTTACTATCCCACTAGGTCATACATTTCCCGCCAACACCTCCCCTCCTACCATCCAACCATCTATAGATATTGTATTGTATATTTTTCCTGTTTAATGTTTAGATAGTGGCAGTTATTGTTGACTGCCAAAGGGTGGACTGTCAAAGTCAAAATATATTGTAATGCATATACCCTGTACTATCCCCATGCACATGACCGCTGCGCGTGCACTCAGTCTGCCGTGCGTGAACATATCCGCAATTTGCGTAAAGTAGCTACCCACGGCCATGCGCCTTAGCGCGTGGTATGCGCATTTACGGTGGAGTTTGTGAGCACGTAGAGGGTTATTAGAACATTACATATTTAACCAAAATAGTGCATTTTGTACCCATAGCTCCCCTGCACCACATCAGCGAGTATTAATAGTTTAAACAGTTCGAGGACTAAGGGATTCGCCTTTGCATGATAGGAAGGGTCAGATAAAAGGTTGGAAGGTGATGTCTAGTATCCAGCTGTAGGGTATTTTAAGAGTAACATTCCGGTGTTGGTTAGAGAAAGATCGCATGTTCCTGCGTATAGTTATGTGCAAAAGTAGAATATAGATATTAACTGTATTTACTGTATATTATGTATGCGGCGGGAATCCAGTAGATACCACCCACCAGAGCAGTTGGGGAAAGACATCGCCCACCTTTTCAAATCAACCTATGACCTCTCCTGTAATGAAAAGACACATCTCTGTGTCCAATGGACAATGCGATTACAGTGACCATTGTATTGTGTATGTAAGTTGTGTATAAAAAGCCCATTGTTGCCTGGCTGGTCAGAAGACTCTGAACGCTATCTATGTGATGAGCGGAGGACCGGCCGGGTTGCGCTTGCGAACATTCTCACGTATGTACATTCTCTGTAGCCATTATTCTGTTTAGATTTATCTTGTTAGCCTGTAGTGTATGATTTGTACTGTTTTACCTTTTGGAATAATCCACGGTGGCCTTAGAACCCTGTGGTTTCAATTACAAATTGGTGTTGTGTCTTCACTTTCCTGCAAGGGTTTTAAAGCATATTTATCTGTATAAGGTTTATAAGTCTTGATAAGGTGTACGCACTGCGGGTACTTTATACCGTCAGCGCTACTTAAGGTTTAAGGTATAACATCGTTGCAGTACTTTGCTGCTAAGGGTTTTAAGTGTAAACATATCATTGCATTGTATCACTTTCAAGGTTAAAAGGTTATCAATTGTGTGTGCGC
This sequence comes from Pseudophryne corroboree, assembly GCF_028390025.1. NCBI lineage: Eukaryota > Metazoa > Chordata > Amphibia > Anura > Myobatrachidae > Pseudophryne > Pseudophryne corroboree. The sequence goes on from NC_086449.1 coordinate 454,304,654, forward strand.
ACGCTGTGTGTACTCTGTACACTCAGCGCGGCGTGGATACGCCAAGTACGTACCATGTACGGGACTCTGTACGCAAATAGCGTACAAAGTGCGTAGCATGTGTATTCAGTCTAGCGGCCATAGCGTCTCCACGATAAAAGTGTATCTAGAGGTATAGCTTTACGGTCTAAGATAATATCGACATTATCACATGTCATGCGTGTCACCATGCTGTATGCTGGCATTTCATCATTTCGACATGATGAAACATCACATAGGAAGCATCACATAGGAAGACACTGAAGGAAGATTTATAGATTAAATTAAAACATTAATGTAAAAAAACCTTTATACCATATGACATTCACTACTCATTTAGTTAAATTTATTCAAACTCATTAGACAGTTGTCGGAAGGATTGTCTAGGGTGGGGCACTCTGCCTCACATGTGGTAGACTTTTCCCAAAATTAAGATTTTCTTGAAAGATATATCATGAAATCATCAGCAATATCATGAATATCAACATTCCATCATATCATTTCTATTTCCTACTTATGATTAGCCCAATTCCAAAAACTACAACCTAACCTATCAGTGCTTAGAAATATGTTCATGATTAGGAGAAATGAATGAGAGTGATCTTTTGTGACAAAAAAAATAAAAATCACATTCCTGTACCAAATATTTAAATATTGTGTTCTTTTGGACTACTTACTATGATACCTTCACTTAACAACTGATAATTTCTTATTTAAAAAATATAACATTTCATAGAAATTTCCAAGGAGATACTCCATACCATATTTTAGCACTTCATGTCTTTCCCCTACTTCTAAAGCCTTCAAATTTTTCCCTTTAATCACACTTCCCATTTCCCTACCCCAACCTCTTTTTACCTTTTAAAGAAGAGAACTAAAAGCATAATGCAAATTTCTATTAAAATCTTTATCTTTGTTTTTTTAACTATTCTATTAATGATCTGTACCCACATCATTATTTATTTTTCTGTTATTATGCCTCTCACTTTCATTTAGTTTATTTATTCTTGCTAGGCTTCAAAAATACAGTACCAAACAAAATATATTTTGAAACCAAAAGGAGCCCTTTTCCCTAATGTTACTGTACCTCATCATACAGATTTCATTCAAATTGGATGTGTTTGGAAAAGTTTGTCATAATTCACAGACATGTTATAGTATTTATGAATACTTTTATTTCTTTTTAAAATCATTCTTTTATTTTTATTCTAACAATTTATTTTAAATGACAATAAACATACACTTTAATGAGTAATAATGAATAAACTATAAATTAAAAAAATTACCACAAACATTATTTCATTATCTGCAGGAAATTGTATAACTATATAAACATTTTTTTTTTATAATGCTGTCTTCTACAATAATAATAAAATAACAAAAAGAAGTTCTGCAATAACACAATCAATTATAATGATATATTCTATGACCCAGATCCAATTCAAATGCAAATATTGTAGTTCTTAGTTTGCATTGAGATTGCATAACACGGAAATTATAGGTGTCTTAAGAGATTTTATTAATAGAATATATTTACCTTCCTGCTTCCTTGTTCCAGGCTTGGAAATAGAATCATCAATGTAAGCCATTTTATCAAAATAAGGTCAAGTAATTTCCTATTTCATAAAGTTAATGATTGCTTATTCAATATGTAGTGGAGAATATATTTGTGTCATAATTCATCAAGTTAAAATTGTAACTGTTATAAGCTTCAAACAGGAAAATATATGCCATGTTTGTTTTCCAAGTGGCTGACCTCCCTCTATAAATGTTGACAGATGCCTTTAAATATAACAGTTGTGACGCCATGCTTTATGAAAATTGATTTTATTGTCAACAAGAAACAGCTGGGGTCAAGGAACAGGATGTTTAACTGTAACTGCTAGTATTTTTCATAGAAAATCTGGCAGCTGACAGATAGGTATATTTATTAAAATTGCCTGTGTTATGGCAAGCAGTGACTAAAAAGGAAACTAAAAATTAAAATAAAATAAAATTGAAGGCAGCTTTTGATGAGCACAAATAAAGAGCTTTGGAGCTATATATATATATATATATATGTATATATATATATATATATATATATATATATATATATAGCGAAGAAAAACAGGTGGCACTCACAGACGAGCTTCACTCCGTGAAGTGTTTATTGAAAATGACATTTTCAATAAACACTTCACGGAGTGAAGCTCGTTTCACATCTTTTCAAGTCTGTGAGTGCCACCTGTTTTTCTTCGCTACATGTGCGTGGACTAGCATGTCCACAAGGAAGGGCACCTCAGCCGGCTAATAGGAGGAGTGCCGGGGCAGATTCTGGATATATATATATATATACATATATACACACACACACACACACACATATATATATATATATATATATATATATATATACACACACACACACACACACACACACAAAGTCATGTAGTATATATATATTGTCAGCTGATACAGGATTTATAGTGGCTCATGCAATCTGGATAAGTGTTCAGAAGCTTATTTTATTACCTTCTGAAAATATTTAAATGATTGTTTCCTGTGTCTGGAACTAGTTTTATGAATCAAGGATTAAATCAAAATAAGGTGCCTTCACAGTATGTTGCAGAGTACCTCTAGAGAAATATAGATAGATAGATCTAATGTGGAATGGATGCATCTGTGTATGTATCAGCATGGCGATCATACAGGCACATTTGCACAAATTAAATATGATTAATTTCTGCATAGTTTTCAATTATTAAATAAAATGTCTGTGTTTTAAATGAGCTAATCATTCTTTATATTTTAATATTAGTTTGATAAAGAATATTATTATTGCAAAAACAGCAGTAAAAGTTCAGAAGTCAACTACCAAAGGAATATTGTTCAATGTACCACATAAAAGTAACATTACAAATTGTACCATAACCCAATATTATATTATTTATATTTATAGTTATTACGCATTGCAGAACATCAAACTCTTCAACTTTACCATGCTCCTGGATTTTGATACTGAGGGGGGAATTCAATTGGCAACAATATATATTTTTTAATGTTCTTCCCTGTACCTTTATTACATTACTATTACAGCTATCTGTGATAAATGTATTTTTTTAAATGAAATAATTACAGTTAAGAAACAACACTTCCCAACAATTTCATACATGTATCACAGGTAACAACACCAGTATGTAAGTGTAAAATCTGAGTAGAGCATTTTGTACTATTCAACCAGAATTATGTCCTAAATGAGCAACATTGTTGTGTCTTTAGTGCAAAATATATGAACAAATTACATGTATGTGTTTCAAGACCATCTTTAGTAAGTGCTACTGCACTGCAATACGTTTAGATTGTATTGCTATTTGTATATCATTGCATTTTGAGTGTGGCTTCTTTGATAGATTATTTGGGTAATAAGCAGAGGAATAAAACTCAGCATTATAAGAAAGATTTGAAGCATTCCTACTTCAACAACTCTTGACAGTCAGAAAACATTTAATGTAAAAAATAGTAAGCTGGTCCAAAGACCCCTGAGGATGACAAGAGCTGCATCCATAGAGGGCACATAACAAGTAAGCAGCTCTGGATAACACCAAGAAGGCGCTTTGTACAGTGTATTTTATTAGCCTAAGCAACTCAGTTTAAGCAGGAATTTCCTGAGACACACAAAACTGATTTGATCTGTGAATGCCCACCTCCCATTACCTATCATCTCTCTTGCTGGCTACTGTCAACCCGGTCAAATTCATCCCCACCCCTGTCGTCATCCCTCCCTTTCTCCTGTGCCCCCAGCAATGTCAAATCAGTTGCTAACAGTCATTTTATCCCTTACTCACTAAACAACTGCACCATTACTGAAACATGGTTCTCACTATCTGGCACCACCCTCCCCACAGTTCTCTCAAATGGGAGCCTCTCTCCCTCTCGCTCCCCTGGTCTAGGTCCTTCTCTTCCCTGCTGCACCTTGAGGGTCAGACGCAAATGCAGGATTTCTGTAGGTTTTTTTTTTCCAAATGATTGATTAATAGAGTGATTGTTGCTAGCCCATGAAGGATGCACAATAAGCAGGTAACAAGCTTTAAGGCTAGATACATCATCGCTTGGAAAGTGATAAAATGGAGAGTGAAAACGTACCAGCCAATCAGGTCCCACCTGCCATGTCACATGCTGTGTTTAAAAAATGGCAGTTAGGAGCTGATTGGCTGGTACTTTTACACTCTCCATTTTATCACTAACATAGTAACATAGTAATTGAGGTTGAAAAGAGGCAATTTGCCCATCGTGTTCAACCTGTATTAAGTTGTGATGAATCCACATACCCGCTGAGTAATGTTTTATGACTAGTTAACTACTATAACTCATATAACCCCTGGATTAACCATTTTGCTATTTTAAATACTATAACCTTGGATATAATTTTCATTCAGGAATGTATACATTCCTTTTTTAAATCTATTTACAGAGTCCGCCATTACCACCTTCCCTGGCAGGGAAATCCACATCCTAATTGCCCTAACAGTGTATAACCATTTCCTCCGTCGCGTTCGGAACTTTCCTCCAGCCGCAGCAAGTGCCCCCAATAATTCCTCTGATAACTCTTTGTGATGTCCTTTTACATATTTGAAGATATTAATAATATCCCCTCTTAGACGCCTCTTTTCTAGTGTATACATATTCAATCTATTAAGCCTTTCCTCATAATCCAGTCCCTCAAGGCCTTTAATCAATTTAGTAGCTCGCCTTTGAACCCTTTCGAGTTCACCGATATCTTTTTTTTTTATATATTCTTTATTTTGGTTTTACAGAAAAAGTAAGGACGTTATCAAGAGTACAACAAGTCGTACAATGTAGAAATACATGGGTTAAGATACCTGTAAAATATAAAACATCCAAAATCTACACAAAAAAAAAACAAGACAGAGGTTAGAGGGGGGAAATGGGAATAGAATCAGGGGAGGGGAATGAGCGAGCTAATCAATCTTAACTAGATATTAGTTTGGGTTCCATACAGCGAAGCGTGTTACACAGACAAGCGGCATCATGTTGAGTCTAGTGGGATCTGGTCTTTGTAGGTAGAGGTAGATTTAAACTCCATCCAAGAAAACCACGTGGCGACATAATCGGCACGTGAGTCAAGGACCGAATGAAAAATATCCTCCATTGATCTATAAAATTCTATCCGCTGAAACAATTCCCATATTTGAGGGGGGGCCCGGGACTTCCAATGGACTGGTACCACCGCTCTCGCTGCGTTATTGAGGTGTTTAAGAAGGGAGTGTTTATACTTTGCCAGTGGAATTGTAGTGTGGGAGAGCAACCAGAAGTCAATTCCAGTAGGCGCCTTAGACCCCAGGATCTTGGAGGATATTTTAATTATCTGGCTCCAAAAGGTAGCGATCAGGGGACAGTCCCACCATATATGAATAAGGGTGCCACATTCTTTTCCACATCTCCAACACAAGGGGGATACAGAGGGATAAAACTTACGTAGAAGGGAGGGACAGCGATACCATCTAGTAAGCAGTTTATACTGTGTTTCAATAACTTCTAAGCTTGTGGAGCAACGGGACATAACTTCACAGTGTTTCTGCCAGTTGATGTGTATCCCTCTAGGTATGAGATCTGCGTCCCATTTCGCGCAGAAAGCGGGGTCACCGGGGAAACGACCATGTAGCAATATCTTATAGATACCTGAGACAACATGTGAGGGTTCAGAGGATTGGGAGCACATTGCTTCAAAAGGGGTAAGACTACCAGTCAATGCAGCAGCTGTCCTGTGAGATAAAATAAAATGGCGAGTTTGGAGATAGAACCAGAAGTCAGTCGCAGGAATATCAGTTCCCTCCCTGAGGTAATTAAAAGCTTTGATCTTCCCTCCAGAGAGCAAATGTGTTATTCTAGTCAAGCCTGCCCTGTTCCACCTAGCGGCCACACCACCACCCATACCTGGTCCAAACAGCGGGTTGTCAAGGAGCGGGAGAAGCAGGGAAGTTGATGAGGAAAGACCCATTTTAAATCTCAGTGTTCTCCATAGAACCAAGGTGGGCCCAACCGTCAGATGTGAGGAGCAGCCAATGGTTCCAAGCCAGGGTACTGCCTGTAAATGTAGACCCGAGGACCGTTTCTCCAAGGGCAGTTGTTGGCCCCCCTGAGCTTTCCTTAAGAATAGGTAGCAATGTTTAAACCTGGGTTTTCTGCCGCTCCAAACAAAGTGGCTGATCGCTTTGTGTGCATTTGCCAAAAACTGATGGGGGAGCTTTAAGGGGATAGTTTGGAAAAGATAAAGCAGCCGTGGCAGGATATTCATTTTCACAATGTTCATACGGCCTAGCCAGGAGAACTTCTGTTGGAGCCACTGCAACATTTTCTTACGCAGCTTTCGCAATAAAGGAATGTGGTTCAGAGTGACAGTGGCCGAGAGGGAGGAGGGGATCAGAATGCCTAAGTATTTAATATGTGAGGGGTGCCAGGCAAATGGGAATGCAGTCTTTAGGGACGAAACTAAGTCCGTGGTGAGAGAGATACTAAGGGCCGTTGATTTAGCATAGTTAATCTTGAAATTGGACAATGCTCCAAAGCGTGCAAATTCTTTCAGAAGACCAGACAGGGAAGCAGCAGGATTTGTAACGACCGCCAAAAGGTCGTCCGCGAATAATGCAAGTTTATGTTCGTTTCCGCCCACCCTCAGGCCAGTGACATCCGGGTTCTGCCTAATGGCTCTAGCCAGAGCCTCCATGCAGATAACATATATCAATGGCGACAGCGGGCATCCCTGTCTAGTCCCATTAGAGATGGCTATCGGGTCAGAGAGTATTCCGTTTACCCGCACTTGTGCCGAGGCACCGATATCTTTCTTATACAGTGGTGCCCAAAACTGAACACAATATTCCAGGTGCGGACATACCAATGCTTTATACAGCGGCAGGATTACATCCGAGTCCCTTGACTCAATTCCCCGTTTTATGCACGTTAGCACCTTACTTGCCTTCTTTACTGCGCTTTGACATTGTGTATGGTTATTAAGCCTATTATCAATCAATACCTCCAAATCCTTTTCCAAATCTGTTTTACCTAGTCGTTCCCCATTTAGTATGTAGGCTGCAAGTTTGTTTTTAGTCCCGAAATGCATAAACTTGCATTTGTCTGTATTGAACCTCATTTTCCATTTAGACGCACAGAGTTCAAGTTTAGATAGATCATTCTGTAAGGATTCCACATCCAATTCCGAGTTAATTACCTTACACAGTTTAGTATCATCTGCATAGATTGACACTGTGCTTTACAGGCCTATTTCTAGGTCATTGATAAATATGTTGAACAATAGTGGACCGCGGACCGAGTACGGACCCTTGTGGTATTCTGCTGACTACTGGGGACCAAGCGATGATGCATCTGGCCCATAGTCTGCCCCAAACAAATAATGAATTAGCACTCTGAAACAAACCCCCCTCCCCCCTCCCCCCCCCCACACACACACATTGCTTTTCCTCTTTTGTGTTCTGCTTCGACTGCTTCACTTCCACTCTATTCACTTTCATGCTGTTGCCATTTACTATCCACTGGTCCCTCCCTCTCTTATACTGAGTGACTTCAATATTCCACTGGGACAATCCCGTTTATTTCACTGCTTCCAATCTATTCTCCCTTAACTCCTCCCTTGACTTCACACAGTAGGCCTCTTCTCCCACCCAGTCCAGCAGGCACTTACTAGATGTATTCTTCTCTTCTCCCACCATAGTAATATTTCTGATTTTATTCATTTTCTCACCCTCAGTTACAACCATTCCTTTTCTGTTTCTGCCTCTTACTCCTCCTCCCCCAACTTTCTCTAGAAGTATGTGTCCAAAGGGTTAATTTTCTGTCTCCTTCTCTTCTCCCTCTACACCTTCTCCCTTAGAAATCTCATCAGCTCTCTCTACACCAATATATGCACATGGTCCACAAGTGTCCACTCTTCCAAAAGCTTGGATCATTCATATCATATGAAAAAAAAAACATTTACACAGATAGCATCTAAGGGGGCGATTCTGACTTTATCGTAGATGTGCTAAATGTAGCACAGCTACGATCAGTCACACTTACATGCGTGGGTACGCCCAACACAAGGCTAGCCAGCCCCGCATGTCAGTCCTGCCCCGTCGCAGAAGTGCAAAAGCATCGCACAGTGACGATGCTTTTGCACTTCAGGAGTAGCTCCCGGCCATCGCAGCTTTTGCATACTGGCCGGGAGCTACACATCACTGCTCAGGTCGCAGCGGCTGCATGTGACATTATGCAGTGGCTGCGTGTGATGTCACGCAGCCACTGCAGACCGCCCCCCCTGCATGGTCCGGCCACGCCTGCATTGGCCGGACCGCGCCCACACCGGCCAAACACCGCCGTGCAGCTCCCTCCCGCCCAGCGACCTCCTCTGCCTGTCAATCAGGCAGAGGTGATCGCTAGGTAACAACAGCAGCCAGCTGTCAGCTGTCAGCCATGTGCCGGCGCCGGCGCATGCACAAATCTGACCTGATCGCTGCGCTGCAAAGAACTGCAGCAAGCGATCAGGTCAGAATGACCCCCTATGATATGTATTTGTATAATACGTTATATGATATAGAGCAATTTGTGGAAAACTTAATTAATGTATACACTATTTGCATTAAGGGCATTACAAGCCTACTTATCTAGCTGAAATACATTATATCACTGTAATATTGTGAAGTGGTGACTGTCCAGTACCAATTTTAATACGGTACTCTTTATTTGTGACAGATTATCTATACCAACTACTTACCGAATGTGTATATGTTCTGGCCTGGATAATAGACACATTTTTATAAAGTTATCCGACATTTTCTTATTTGTCCATTATGATTATAAAGCATACATGCAGTAACCATTAGACAGACACATCTTGTGCTATTATTACATACTTTACATAGTATTATGTACAGGTTTTCTTTTTATCATTCTTTTCTTACTTCATCTCCTTTTTATCTTTTGATGGTTTTATGATATTTTCCTGTATACACATGTATTAATTAACATATTTAATAAAAAATAAGTTTTATTGTATTTTCACACACACACACACACACACACAACACACACACAACACACACACACACACACACACATATAAAGTTTACATATATTCTACAAAATGACTAGTGTACTGTACTGTATAGACCACAGGTTCTCAAACTCGGTCCTCAGGACCCCACACAGTGCATGTTTTGCAGGTCTCCTCACAGAATCACAAGTGAAATAATTAGCTCCACCTGTGGACCTTTTAAAATGTGTCAGTGAGTAATTACTGGGTTATCTGCAAAACATGCACTGTGTGGGGTCCCGAGGACCGAGTTTGAGAACCACTGGTATAGACGTTCAGGCAACCCTTCCAGATGTAGTGAAAGGACTTGTTTGCTTTCATAAGCAATGAAATATGTATAGTTATGTGCGCATACACCATGCCTCAATATATCATGTGGCGCAAGACGCCCAGCTTGACCGAGTCGTTCCGATGGGTGTAGTGTACTGTCTTTTCATTTCAATTTTCTTTCAAGTGTACTACAGATACTACAGGAATTAGGGGTCTATTCATGAAGCAGTGAAAAGGGTGGAGAAGTGAGCCCGTGGAGAAGTTGCCCATGGCAACCAATCAGCATTGAAGTAACATTTATAATTTGCATACTATACAATTGTATGGAGCATCTGATTGATTGCAATGAGCAACTTCTCCACAGGCTCACTTCTCCACTCTTTTCACTGCTTCATGAATGGACCCCTTTGTCTTAAAAACATACAAAGTTGCAAATGAAGCACAACGGTGGTGGTGAGAAAAAGCAGCAGGCACTGCATGGTAGCACTTTGCAGGCCAGCCATCGGGGGAGACTGTGGGGACTGGTGTCCCGTGCCCACCCCTGGCTCCTAGCACCAACACCTGGAGAGCTGCACCAGGCTGTGAAACAACAGCGGGTTGATGCACAGGAAGAACTTCTTAAAACAAGCCTTCAACTGCGCATCAGCTCTCTGTGAACCATTCCTGTACCTATATGCAGGGCTGCCAAGTGAAATCTGGGCTCTGGTACAACAACTTTCTGGGCCCCTCTGCCCCCACTGGAGGGGGAGTGACCACAGCATGCTGAGGGCATGGCCACTCCTCTTTGGGGGGGTTTCTAGCACATCAGAAGCACCCATTCACAGGAGCATGGCTTGCCTCCCAGCCAGGGATGTAGAGAGCCTGGCTGGGCCCAGGTACTCTTCAGGGGCCATGACCTAATTAAAGGAGGTGTGGCCCTGGGCCCGTCTATCAGACTTGGGCCCAGGTAATTTGTACCCTCTCCCCCCTCTCTCGACTCCACTGCCTATATGTAATATCACAATGTATGACATCACATACGGGAGGTGCGGCAGAATATTTTTTATTGGGGGGGGGGGGCAGAGGGGCCCTGTCTCTTTTGTCAGTCCTGGGCCCCACAATTTGTAATGGCAGCCCTTGCACTTTGTATAAAAATTCAGAATCATTCACACACAGACAAATGTCACACATCAAATTGATCAGTGTAATCTGGCAAAGTAGTTTTGTTGCTTCCAGTTTGTTTATCTGTGTGATGCCCAGACGCAAAAGTGTATTTGTGAATTATTCAATTCAGTATGACTGTAATTTGATGCGTGTTCTGGATTGTTCAGTATGACAATGCACTAGGATGTTTCTTCCTTTTCCCTGTGTTCTAACCCATGTCTGTGTTTCTGTCTTATAACCATCTTTTTTTTTTAAATGATGATGATGATGATGATGATTATTATTATTAGTAATAGTATTTATTAGATGTTTATGGTTGTTTTGATGTCTTTATGTCTGTAACATGGCCCAATATTTTGTGGGGGAACACAATTAGCTTTTTCACCCAGAGCAATTCAATAAAATAGCTTTTTCCCCACATGGTAAACACAGGACTGACACGCGCTAACTCATACATTCTGCCTAATATGCCACTGATTGAATCAGGCAGCATGCATAATTAGTGGCTAATTGGGTTCCCCCCTTTGTGATCCTACTTTTCTGATAATGTTTGGGAATATAATTGAGTTGCGATTGCATTGCTGAATTAGGGAAGCACACATGCCTCCAAAGGTAGTCAGCCCACTGCCATTTTTCTGATGCCCTCGCTTCTGACAGCATGTCTCTGCAAAGCCGTATCGCCACCACTGCAACGCCACCACTGATCGCCCCGCGAACACCTCTGCCTGTCAATCAGGCAGAGGCATTCGCATCAATTTGATGTGATAGAATTGGCCGGCCCACACGCGCACAGGAGAGACCCTGCGTGTGCGCACTGGCTCAGAAAGTGGCTAGATGCGATTACATCGCTTAAGCGATGCATACTGAATTAGGATACGTGATGACAACCATTGTTTTTGCAACCCAATATACAAAATCATCATTATAAAAACAAATATGTGTTCAGGACAGGTTCAGGCACGGTACTTAAAAAAATATTTGTACTTTCTGCTATGGCACACTTTGTGTGTCCTTTATGGCAAATGTATTGAGATGACTGTTATGCACACTGCACTGTGATTTATCTAAATGTATAGAACTGATTTAAACAATTGAATTTACTGTACTTAGAAAAATAGTATTATTTTAACAAATTTGGATTCTGGTCTTGTATACGATAGAGATGAGCGGGTTCGGTTCCTCGGAATCCGAACCCCCCCGAACTTCAGCCTTTTTACACGGGTCCGAGGCAGACTCGGATCTTCCCGCCTTGCTCGGTTAACCCGAGCGCGCCCGAACGTCATCATCCCGCTGTCGGATTCTCGCGAGGCTCGTATTCTATCGCGAGACTCGGATTCTATATAAGGAGCCGCGCGTCGCCGCCATTTTCACACGTGCATTGAGATTGATAGGGAGAGGACGTGGCTGGCGTCCTCTCCGTTAGAATAGATAGACACTTGAGTTGATTTACTACTAACTTAGTAATTTTGGGGAGCATTAGTTAGGAGTACTCAGAGTGCAGAGTTTTGCTGATAGTTACTAGTGACCACCACCAGTTTTATTTATTATTTAATATAATCCGTTCTCTGCCTGAAAAAAAACGATACACAGTCACATACCATATCTGTGCTCAGCCTCAGTGTGCTGCATGATAATATCATCTATGTATATCTGACTGTGCTGAGTGCTCACTGCTCACACAGCTGAATTGTGGGGGAGACTGGGGTGCAGTTATAGCAGGAGTACAGTGCACACTTTTGCTGCCAGTGTGACTGACCAGTGACCACCAGTATATTGTCTGCCTGAAAAAGTTAAACACTCCTGTGGTGTGTTTTTTTTTTTATTCTATAAACGCATTCTGCTGACAGTGTCCAGCAGGTCCGTCATTCATTATATTATATAAATATTTACCTGCAGTAGTGTTATATTTTTTTTGTTCATCTCTATCATCTTTATCATCTCTATATTAGCAGACGCAGTACGGTAGTCCACGGCTGTGGCTACCTCTGTGTCGTCAGTGCTCATCCATAATTGTATACCTACCTGTGGTGGGGTTTATTTTTCTATCTTCTTCATACTAGTAGTTTAGGAGTCTGCTGACAGTGTCCAGCAGGTCCGTCATTATATTATATATACCTGCAGTAGTGATATATATATTTTTTTTATATCATTATCATCTCTATACTAGCAGACGCAGTACGGTAGTCCACGGCTGTAGCTACCTCTGTGTCGTCAGTGCTCGTCCATAATTGTATACCTAACTGTGGTGGTTTTTTTTTTCTATCTTCTTCATACTAGTAGTTTAGGAGTCTGCTGACAGTGTCCAGCAGGTCCGTCATTATATTATATATACCTGCAGTAGTGATATATATATATTTTTTATATCATTATCATCTCTATACTAGCAGACGCAGTACGTTAGTCCACGGCTGTAGCTACCTCTGTGTCGTCAGTGCTCGTCCATAATTGTATACCTACCTGTGGTGGGGTTTTTTTTTCTATCTTCTTCATACTAGTAGTTTAGGAGTCTGCTGACAGTGTCCAGCAGGTCCGTCATTATATTATATATACCTGCAGTAGTGATATATATATATTTTTTATATCATTATCATCTCTATACTAGCAGACGCAGTACGGTAGTCCACGGCTGTAGCTACCTCTGTGTCGTCAGTCACTCGTCATCCATAAGTATACTAGTATCCATCCATCTCCATTGTTTACCTGAGGTGCCTTTTAGTTGTGCCTATTAAAATATGGAGAACAAAAATGTTGAGGTTCCAAAAATAGGGAAAGATCAAGATCCACTATCACCTCGTGCTGAAGCTGCTGCCACTAGTCATGGCCGAGACGATGAAATTCCATCAACGTCGTCTGCCAAGGCCGATGCCCAATGTCATAGTACAGAGCATGTAAAATCCAAAACACAAAATATCAGTAAAAAAAGGACTCAAAAATCTAAAATAAAATCGTCGGAGGAGAAGCGTAAACTTGCCAATATGCCATTTACCACACGGAGTGGCAAGGAACGGCTGAGGCCCTGGCCTATGTTCATGGCTAGTGGTTCAGCTTCACATGAGGATGGAAGCACTCAGCCTCTCGCTAGAAAAATGAAAAGACTTAAGCTGGCAAAAGCACAGCAAAGAACTGTGCGTTCTTCGAAATCACAAATCCACAAGGAGAGTCCAATTGTGTCGGTTGCGATGCCTGACCTTCCCAACACTGGACGTGAAGAGCATGCGCCTTCCACCATTTGCACACCCCCTGCAAGTGCTGGAAGGAGCACCCGCAGTCCAGTTCCTGATAGTCAGATTGAAGATGTCAGTGTTGAAGTACACCAGGATGAGGAGGATATGGGTGTTGCTGGCGCTGGGGAGGAAATTGACAAGGAGGATTCTGATGGTGAGGTGGTTTGTTTAAGTCAGGCACCCGGGGAGACACCTGTTGTCCGTGGGAGGAATATGGCCATTGACATGCCTGGTGAAAATACCAAAAAAATCAGCTCTTCGGTGTGGAAGTATTTCAACAGAAATGCGGACAACAGGTGTCAAGCCGTGTGTTGCCTTTGTCAAGCTGTAATAAGTAGGGGTAAGGACGTTAACCACCTCGGAACATCCTCCCTTATACGTCACCTGCAGCGCATTCATCATAAGTCAGTGACAAGTTCAAAAACTTTGGGCGACAGCGGAAGCAGTCCACTGACCAGTAAATCCCTTCCTCTTGTAACCAAGCTCACGCAAACCACCCCACCAACTCCCTCAGTGTCAATTTCCTCCTTCCCCAGGAATGCCAATAGTCCTGCAGGCCATGTCACTGGCAATTCTGACGAGTCCTCTCCTGCCTGGGATTCCTCCGATGCATCCTTGCGTGTAACGCCTACTGCTGCTGGCGCTTCTGTTGTTGCTGCTGGGAGTCGATGGTCATCCCAGAGGGGAAGTCGTTAGACGACTTTTACTACTTCCACCAAGCAATTGACTGTCCAACAGTCCTTTGCGAGGAAGATGAAATATCACAGCAGTCATCCTGTTGTAAAGCGGATAACTGAGGCCTTGGCATCCTGGGCGGTGAGAAACGTGGTTCCGGTATCCATCATTACTGCAGAGCCAACTGTAGACTTGTTTGAGGTACTGTGTCCCCGGTACCAAATACCATCTAGGTTCCATTTCTCTAGGCAGGCGATACCGAAAATGTACACAGACCTCAGAAAAAGACTCACCAGTGTCCTAAAAAATGCAGTTGTACCCAATGTCCACTTAACCACGGACATGTGGACAAGTGGAGCAGGGCAGACTCAGGACTATATGACTGTGACAGCCCACTGGGTAGATGTATTGACTCCCGCCGCAAGAACAGCAGCGGCGGCACCAGTAGCAGCATCTCGCAAATGCCAACTCTTTCCTAGGCAGGCTACGCTTTGTATCACCACTTTCCAGAATACGCACACAGCTGAAAACCTCTTACGGCAACTGAGGAAGATCATCGCAGAATGGCTTACCCCCATTGGACTCTCCTGTGGATTTGTGGCATCGGACAACGCCAGCAATATTGTGTGTGCATTAAATCTGGGCAAATTCCAGCACGTCCCATGTTTTGCACATACCTTGAATTTGGTGGTGCAGAATTATTTAAAAAACGACAGGGACGTGCAAGAGATGCTGTCGGTGGCCAGAAGAATTGCGGGACACTTTCGGCGTACAGGCACCACGTACAGAAGACTGGAGCAACACCAAAAACGCCTGAACCTGCCCTGCCATCATCTGAAGCAAGAAGTGGTAACGAGGTGGAATTCAACCCTCTATATGCTTCAGAGGTTGGAGGAGCAGCAAAAGGCCATTCAAGCCTATACAACTGACCACGATATAGGAGGTGGAATGCACCTGTCTCAAGCGCAGTGGAGAATGATTTCAACGTTGTGCAAGGTTCTTCAACCTTTTGAACTTGCCACACGTGAAGTCAGTTCAGACACTGTCAGCCTGAGTCAGGTCATTCCCCTCATCAGGCTTTTGCAGAAGAAGCTGGAGACATTTAAGGAGGAGCTAACACTGAGCGATTCCGCTAGGCATGTGGGACTTGTGGATGGAGCCCTTAATTCGCTTAACAATGATTCACGGGTGGTCAATCTGTTGAAATCAGAGCACTACATTTTGGCCACCGTGCTCGATCCTAGATTTAAAACCTACCTTGGATCTCTCTTTCCGGCAGACACAAGTCTGCAGGGGTTCAAAGAACTGCTGGTGAGAAAATTGTCAAGTCAAGCGGAACGCGACCTGTCAACATCTCCTCCTTCACATTCTCCCGCAACTGGGGGTGCGAGGAAAAGGCTCAGAATTCCGAGCCCACCCGCTGGCGGTGATGCAGGGCAGTCTGGAGCGACTGCTGATGCTGACATCTGGTCCGGACTGAAGGACCTGCCAACGATTACGGACATGTCGTCTACTGGCACTGCATATGATTCTCTCTCCATTGAAAGAATGGTGGAGGATTATATGAGTGACCGCATCCAAGTAGGCACGTCAGACAGTCCGTACGTATACTGGCAGGAAAAAGAGGCAATTTGGAGGCCCTTGCACAAACTGGCTTTATTCTACCTAAGTTGCCCTCCCACAAGTGTGTACTCCGAAAGAGTGTTTAGTGCCGCCGCTCACCTTGTCAGCAATCGGCGTACGAGGTTACTTCCAGAAAATGTGGAGAAGATGATGTTCATTAAAATGAATTATAATCAATTCCTCCATGGAGACATTCACCAGCAGCAATTGCCTCCACAAAGTACACAGGGAGCTGTGATGGTGGATTCCAGTGGGGACGAATTGATAATCTGTGAGGAGGGGGATGTACACGGTGATGAATCGGAGGATGATGATGAGGTGGACATCTTGCCTCTGTAGAGCCAGTTTGTGCAAGGAGAGATTAATTGCTTCTTTTTTGGTGGGGGTCCAAACCAACCCGTCATTTCAGTCACAGTCGTGTGGCAGACCCTGTCACTGAAATGATGGGTTGGTTACAGTGTGCATGTCCTGTTTATACAACATAAGGGTGGGTGGGAGGGCCCAAGGACAATTCCATCTTGCACCTCTTTTTTCTTTCATTTTTCTTTGCGTCATGTGCTGTTTGGGGAGTGTTTTTTGGAAGGGCCATCCTGCGTGACACTGCAGTGCCACTCCTAGATGGGCCAGGTGTTTGTGTCGGCCACTTGGGTCGCTGAGCTTAGTCATCCAGCGACCTCGGTGCAAATTTTAGGACTAAAAATAATATTGTGAGGTGTGAGGTGTTCAGAATAGACTGAAAATGAGTGGAAATTATGGTTATTGAGGTTAATAATACTTTGGGATCAAAATGACCCCCAAATTCTATGATTTAAGCTGTTTTTTAGGGTTTTTTGAAAAAAAACACCCGAATCCAAAACACACCCGAATCCGACAAAAAAAATTCGGTGAGGTTTTGCCAAAACGCGTTCGAACCCAAAACACGGCCACGGAACCGAACCCAAAACCAAAACACAAAACCCGAAAAATTTCCGGTGCACATCTCTAGTATACGAGTCAACTTTCATATTCTTGGATAAATACGATGTCTGTGGGTCTGTGCAGAGGTAAGACCTGTTCTGTACATGAGCAAAATGGGTCTTGCATAATCGCTTGCAGTACCAACTTTAGCCGCAACATGATTGACATTGGCAGAGCGGCTGCGGCAACCATCACCGTTCACTTGGATCATAATTATTTTTCTAAGCAACTATTAATAAAAGTATATAAGCTTGACCTTTACTGGGGGAAGTTCTACCGACTTCCCTATTCTACTCATTTTAACATTAGATTTTTCTTCCCATTTCCTATTATTTTCCTAGATATTTCTAGATTATTCAGACTTTGATTTCTATAAAGCCATATGCAATGTATGTCACCCAGAAAGTGTTTTTATAGAAACTTTAGTAATTATAAGCATCAAATTAATGCCCTAATTTGACTGTATACCTTATGGATTTCCCTACCAAGCCTTTAAAAGAAACATTCATGTATTTGTTTCTCTGTAATGCTACTACTTTTATTGCCATTTGTTATTGGATGAGCGCATGAGTGTGTAAATATTTTCATACATATTTTCAATTTGGCCAGTGTTTACTTGACTATGTGACAGAATAGCAGGAAGGAAGTAAAGCCGCAAAAATCCCATTACTGTAGGAACCAAACAATATTCGCCAAAATGTTTGGCAGCAGAAAGACAGCAAAAGAGCAATTCACACATTTCCATGTTTTGCTTCCTGCTTGATTCTGTTGTTAAAACAATTGACACTTAAGTCATCATATAAAGCAAAGCCCATGTTATGTTGTCCTGTTTTTCCGACTTCTTTGAACAACTTATTTTTAAAGTAACACTTTGCAACTCAGTTTATGCTGTATATTTTCATGTGTGTAAACTATTTAACTAAATGTACATGGTAATTGTGCATTCATGTGCTACCAAAATCTCCAATGCAGCTTTGGCCAACAATAGAGTAGTTTTATAAGCAAATTACATTATAGATAACAAAGGGAAGGGTTGCTGTATTATATTTTCAGACTCCGAAAAATGTGGTTTCTAGAACTACAGGCATGATGTTGATGTTGCACAAAATTTCAGGTAATGGATATATTTCACACAATGTTTGTTTCATTTTTGTAATTATCCTAATATAATTTATTTGTGCTATGAATAATATTATAATAATGGTCATATAACAATTTTTTAAATTCTACAATTGCTGAAAGCAAATGGCTGCCGGCATAGCTGCCTCAGTTTGTGAATTGATATATAACAAATATATAACATCTTAATGTTTCCTCTGAGGTAAAAGAAGATCAAAAACATGAGATTTGAAAATCTAACCCAGCACTTTCTTAATTCATGGTTTAATGTTTTAACCAAAACTCCAGTTCATGTAGCTGTTATCTGCTTAGCTTTAAGTGGGCGTATTTCTGTAAGTAGACTTTAGGTAACCATAAGCTCACTAACAGCATATGATAGTTATGGCCTACATTTTTCTTTCTCTGAAGTCTACTATAAATCCTGCTAAAGAATGTGTCTGTGATATGCACAGTAAGAGTTGGGCAGTGGTGGCGAGAGCACCCTTTGTCACTAATGAGAAGCAAATCCACAATACTTACAGTAACCCACCCTGGATCAGCTTCCGCAGCCCACTCACTCACCATACCAACTTAAAAAAAAACATTTGCCCACCACTGCTGTTTGTACTTCACCATGACAGCTGAAGCACATGCATGCACATTCATTATTATGTGAACTGTGCATTTCCACTGTCATTATAAAATACATTAAAGTTAGAAAACAAATGCAGAGAATACATTTGAATTTATATATGTATATAACCTATCCATTTGTTGGGGAGTGTGGCTGAGCGGTAAACAGATTTTCTGGATACTTTGTCTATTGGATATTATAAGTTTCTGAACCATTCTAATGGCACAATAGTTTGTGGTAGAAAAGTCATGTGATGTGACATGCATCTATCACTGGCTGCACAATACCTGGCTTGGATCCTGCCCCTATGAGAAGTGGAAGAGACTGGTATGAGCCCAGACAGCATCAGCACACTAGTCACAAAGATCAGTCTGCTCCTAGATCACTGCCAGTCACTTCACCAATGTTCTGTCATTATTTCATTAAGTATAGAGATTATGGAGAATAATATTGTTATTTTTAGATTTGTGAAACCCACAGAACTTGTATTTCAATTTAATAAGGAGAGAGAGGAAAAAATGCAAAGAGAGATAGAGAAGGAGAAAGAAAAAGAGGAGGGAATAAAGAGGGAGATTGAGAAAAGACTGGCTAGAAAGCAAGAGGGAGATGGGAGTACAGACAAGGGAAACAAAGGGAAAAAGACAGAGTGATGAAAGAGAATGGAAGAGGGGGAGCAAGAGAGAGATGGGGAAGTGGTGGAGAGAGAGGCAGGGAAAGAGGGACAGAGACAAAGAGTGGGGGTGAAGAGAGTGTCACAGATGTGGTATAGATGGGGGAGAAACAGTATGAAAGGGGAATCAGATAGAGAGAAAGAGGTGGGAAAAGTGGGATACAGGTGGGAAAGGGGCATAGAGAAAAAAGAACAAGGGCTTAGAGAAAAAAGAACATCTCTTAAGGTGACCATACAGATACTGTTTTATGCTTATGAACTGGTAAATCATGGGTTCAAACTACTAGTATTAATATATTTCTGTAATATTTATAGATTCAACTTATCGACCTAAATCGAAGGCAAAGACAGCTTGTAAGTATCAGGCTCTTAAAGTAAAACCAAAACCTTTATAATAATTGATCCTTCTATTTATGTTTTCAAATTACATCATTCAGTCATTACCTAATTTAATTTATAAGCCAATCAGAATAGAATAAACACTGTAACTTACATGTTATGGAGTTTATGTTTTATTTGTGTCAAGTAAACAACCATAGGTTGAGTAAATTTCATACATTCAATAAATCTTTTGGAAAGCTGATGTTTCCTAAATGGCTCCAGTTCTTAATAGATACCTCCTGTTTAACTTAAGCAAATCTTCAGCAGCTGTAAGGCAGAAGTTCACCCTGTGCCTTGCTGTGACTGACAACTTTTATTGGTGCCAAAAATTCTCAGCTCCGATTTCTGTTATACTTTGAAAAAAAACAGTTTTACTTGAATTCAATGATCTCATAGCGGAAATTCAGCTTTTCTCCGAAAGAAAGGGGCTCTATTGTGATGGTAACAGAGAGCCCTTACAATCAGCTGTGAGTTTCCTCTACTTACACATGAATAAAAAAACAGTGTCAGGAATTGACTGAGATCCAACAGGGGCTTTAACTCAAGCAGCACAAAAAGCTATTTAGCTAGCAACAAAACACTACAGACACATGTACTCTTAGGTAATGCTGACATAATTTTGAGAAATAATTCCCAGTTATCTCAGCCATTTGTTTTTCAGTTGGCGAATTTAGGTCTTAAATGTGACTGGTATATTGATTTGTAACCTTAACATGGAGACATTTTGTCTCACAAATCACAGTGGGCTCTAAGGGTAAAAAAAAAACTTGTTCTTGATAAAGTAGCCTAGCTTGATTATTATTTTTACACGTCTCCCTACAAAGTCACTATTGATTAAACTTTCTGCAGTGTTTATTCAAACTTATGCCATATTAAATGGGTAATTGACTTACAGTGGATCATGTCAATGGAATTAATTAATAACATTTATTATAATTTAATCATTAAACTTACATGCACTGTGCATTCAATTCATACATTTTGAATTATTTATTTTTATCACATTTTATTAAAGGACTTATTTTTGTAGCCAAAATCATGTATAAACAACAGTTTAAGCATAATTAAAGCATATTTTGATATTGGGGGTAATTACTATGGTATGAGGTCAGGAGGTTTACACTCACTATGTCACCAGTTAGTATGTTGACCTCACAATACCAATGCTGGGATCGCAACATGGGTACAATGCTGGTAAGGAGATCAACACATCCTGATGCCAATGAATAAGAGCATAGGAATTATCGTTGGAAGGAGGAGATAAAGTTCTCCCTGGAGCTGACTATTGTGCATAGGCAAAGAACTAGAACATTTCTTAGAGGAAGTGTTCTTAAAAGAATTTACTTTCAAAATGTTTTAATTACAGCATCACTGAAGGCCAACAAGTTCTGTAGTATGTGATCATCAGACTCGATGAGTGGATTAACCCTTTCCAAAGCTTTACCTCGGAAGGACAGGAAAATATATTTAACAATATTGGTGGGAATAATACCAGACGATAAGTCAGACTTAATGATAGTGAGGAATTGATTCACTAATGTGTGGTATTGCTCTAGCTCTCCATCCAAGTAACCAAATGATGAAGCATCAGGTGAATTCTGTGAGGTTGAAGCTTGTGAATCACAAACAGGAACAGAAATTGAATTGATCTGATAAATTTCAGACTAGTAGAAGGTGTCTTGTCTGGATCTAAAGATTTGAAATCCCTGATAGGGACTGTCAAACACTTGAAACCCAGTCCTGCAGTTGAAGTACTGGAATTCATATCTGTATTTGAGGCACTTATATCTCCAACAAAATCTGTGGTCTCAGAACACTTTATTAGAGGAGTTGAAATAGAACCACTTCCTGAGGTTACAGACTGAAGTCTTTCACTGGAGCAGACAAAATCCGGACTGAAATACAATGCACATTTATTGGCAAGCTGCTCAATCAGATTGTGATGTCACTCAGGTGCTAAAAGGGAGGGGTAATTCTGGGTAAGAGAATAACATTTTGCTATCCCTAATGCACACTGATTCAGATAATACATAGGGGATCTGTACGAAATCCCGCCGGACGGGTGGTCGGAATACCGACACCGGGATCCCGACTGGCACAACCCCGTCATGGGGGCGAGCACAACACAGCCCCTTGCGGGCACGGTGCCTCGCTACACTCAGTACACTAATTTATTCTCCCTCTATGGGTGTCGTGGACACCCACAGAGGGAGAATATGTCAGGATTGTGCCAGTCGGGATCCCGGTGTCGGTATTCCGACCGTCAGGATCCCGTCCGGTGGGATCTTGACCGCATCCCATACAGAGATCTTAGTTGTGTACAAGGGCATAGCTACCATAGGTGCAGGCAGTGCAGCTGCTACGGGGCCCAGAGCTGAGAGGGGCCCACCTTCCCTGTGAAAGTTTATATGTGTTATATACATTTTTCACCATTGGGTGGTATGTAGGGGTCCTTTCAAACTTTTTCCTTGGGGTCTGCAATATATCTATGTATGTCCCTGGACCTGCTCATTGTAGTGTGGTATAAAATGAACTGGAGGGCATTATAATGTTAAATAATGTGAACCGGGGCACTGTAATGAGGCACAATATGAACGGGGTGAACTATATATCATAATGTGAATTGGGGTTACTGTGTCGCATAATGTGTACTGGCAGCTCTGAAATGTGACATAGGGTGTACTTAAGCACTACTGCGATTCATAAAATAAACTAGGGCACTTCTATGGGGCATAACATTAAATAAAGCTCTACTATGGTTTAGAAAATAAACTAGGTCCCTATTATAGGGCATAAAATCAACAACTGCTTCAGAGAAGTGTCCTCTTTAGAAGCATTGGGATGGGGGCCCCTTCAAAATGTTGTTATGGGGCCCACAAAGTTCTGGCTACGCCCCTGGTTGAGTATATCTGCAGATATAGGGTTAAGCCCCCAGGCATTGTATTTCAGAGAGGCATGGATGGGTCAGCATTAGGAGGGATTGCTGACTCCAGAGTGCCATATATGCAGATATACGCAACTAAGATCTCTGTATTATCTGATTATTATGTAGTGTTATTTCTCACTCACTGTGCCTTAGGGATAGCAAAATGGTTTTCTCTTACCCAGAATTACCCCTCCCTTTTAGCACCTGAGTGACATCACAATCTGATTGAGCAGCTTGCAAATAAATGTGAATTGTATTTCAGAGAGGCATGGATGGGTCAGCATTAGGAGGGATTGCTGACTCCAGAGTGCCATTGGAGAAGCTAAGGGTGTCTCCAGGTAAGCTGGCTCTCAGATGCTGTAGGAGCCATTATCATGTGGCCTTACACTGGGCTATTAGACCAAGACATATTTGTCATTATTTATGGAGTGGGTTTGGGGTGCGATTTTCCCTGTGTTGGTATGGCTGGGCTGCTTCAGGTTGGCACACCCTAACACTTTATTAACGCTTGTGTTTTTCCCTATCACATTGTATCTATGTTTGTTTATTTTAATCACACCTCACTTACATAGCACTTATGTGCGTCTTATTAACCCTTACTAATTTTCACCTGTGTGCTGCCCTGGGGTACGCGACCTGTGCTGACATGATGGGGTCCCGCACCCCGAACCCACACCTAGTATTAGGGACCCCCAGTGACAGTGACGCCTTGTCGTTCGGCCTGGGGCCTTAACCCTATATCTGCAGATATACACAACTAAAATATCTGCATTATCTGATTATTATGTAGTGTTATTTCTCACTCAGTGTGCATTAGGGATAGCAAAATGTTTTTCTCTTACCCAAAATCCGGACTGAAGCTAGCATAGGCAGAATCTCGATGTTTAGATGTCTAGATGGCCCATCTTGAAGCTAGAACATAGATACACTCTCAGGATATGGCTGACAGGAATCCGTGTCTGCATCTGTGACACTCAAAACCAGTCCTGGGGCAGAGAACTCTAATGTCCCTCCTGGAGCTCTAGCATCAGATACCCCCCGGGTTACAACATCAGATGCCTCTTCCAAGGCTGGCAAATCAGGTGCCCCTTTTGGGTTTGCAGAATCAGACGCTACTCTAGGGGTTAACATGACAAATGTTTCACTTGGAACTGGAAACTCATATGCTCCTTCCAGAGCCAGAACATTGGACACCTCTCCATGGGCTGTGATATTGGATGCTTCTTCAGAAGCTACAGAAACAGATTACATCTGAGATTACAGAATCTGACATCTTTTTGGTGATGCCGGAGTTGAACTTCTTAGTTTGATTCCTGAACCTGAGACAGGGACTTCTTGTCAACGGACCCCGATCATAAATTTGCATTTTTTCTAGAACCGCTTTCTTGACACCCCTATTGGGATTAGTGGGAGCTGGAACTTCAGATTACAGAGGGGATGGATTGAAGACACAGACACTGGGGTGTTGAATTCTGTCACCAATTCTAGGCCTGTAGATGGTGCAATCTTTAATGTTATGGTCAGAACTTCTGACGTAAAAGCAGAGGCGTAGCTGCTAGCGATGCTTGCGTTCAGCTTCAGAGAGTTTGGCCCGTGGAATGTAAGACCTTGGCACTAGAATAGCCCAAACCAGTAGATTTCTCTGTCTCTGGATATGTGGCAGTAGTACAGTATTTATTGTTTCAGGAGTATTTTAAAAAAAATAGGGTATTTCTGAGAGGATGCTAGTTAGAAAGCATTGTAACTGTACCAGCATTTGCTGAAGGATTCTCAGTCAATCAGAATTGGCTGTACTGAAAGTCTAAGAATGGCTAATAGAGGAATCCACTTGCTCAGGGAGTGTGAGCATAGATGGGGTGGAAACCGTAGTCTTGATTGTAGAACTTACAGGGGGAGCTGAAGTTTGAGATCTAGAAATTATGGTCTGCAATCAAGAGCTGAAAGACCATGTAGACCTTGAACCAGTTGCCACTGTGCTCCCTCTAGACCCTACAACCGTTCTGCTATAGATTGCAGCAAGTTGGTTTGTAATCAAGCACTGTCTGCCGAATCCATACGGTCAGTGCTTATTGTTACGGCTGTGGTTGGTTGTGAACTCAGACTAGATGGTATAACTTAATTGTGGTCTTAAGTTGTTGGTCAGAAACTCGGAGGTCATATGTGGTTCTGATATGGTACAGTAACTAAATTGTGATAGAGATGGGACAGTACTAGTTTTACAGGTTGGATGATTGGAAGCGCAACAGTACCAGCTACACAGGATTGCTGGTTTACGACTAGCTACATAGACTTAGATGTTGGGATGCAGAGCAGTACCAGCTATACAGGATTGCCGAGTTACAATCAGCTGCTGAGACAAGGATGCTGGGATGCAAAGCAGTACCAGCTATACAGGATTGCTAGGTTACGACCAGTTACTTACACACTGGGATGGAACCAACGATACAGAAAACAACTGCTGCGGCTTTATTATTATTATTATCCTTTATTTACATGGCGCCACAAGGTTTCCGCAGCGCCCAATTACAGAGTACATAAATAAACAGGAAAACAGCAACTTACAGTTGATGACAGTATAGGACAAGTACAGGGTAAATAAACATAGGTACATCAGCAGATGACACTGGAATAAGTATCAGGTGGCAGAAGACTGCTGGATGTGGTACAGTTGAAGATTATTAAAGTAAGACAAAGGATAAGCACATGAGGGAAGAGGGCCCTGCTTGTGAGAGCTTACAATCTAAAGACTTTACACTGGGATGGCATTAGCGATACAGGAACGGATGCTGCAGCTGACACTGAGATGGCACCAGCAAAACTGAAACAACTGCTGCTGCTTTACGCTGGGGTGGAATCAGCGATACAGGAACGGATGCAGCAGCTGACACTGCAATGGCACCAGCGGAACAGGATCAACTGCTGCATGTTAACACTGAAATGGCAGCAGTGACTTAGAAGCCAGAGAGTGCTTGATGGAGGTTGTACTGATAGTCCCTGGGTGAATGCAGTCCGGAAGCTACAAAGTAGCTTACTGCGGCTCAGGAGACAATAAAGCACTGACAACCAGGAAATGTCTTTGAGGGATCTTTATACCCGGGGTGCCTGCGGATTGGCTGGGACTTTCATGTAATCACAGACTGGCTTTCAGTTGGTGTTTGGCCGATCACCTGATCCAAACTGCCATGGCTGTGTCCATGTCCAATTCTGGAGGGAACTCTAGCATTCTGCATACTGAGAACTTGCATACGAAACTGCATTTTCTGCAAAAGGAAATGGAAACAATACATTCAGATGAACTCTGCAGTTCTGTTCTAGCTCTTCCAGCTGGATACAAATGCTGCTGTAATCAGGGATCTGTAGGCTAGTCTAGATGGCAGAGGTAGCATAAGTTACAGAGCTAAAAAGACACAATTATGTAATTGTTCTGATATAACTTGCTACTAATTATAACCAATCCAGGGTACAATGTCCCTGTGTGTCCCTATTCTGGCCTGTGCAAGCTCTTATCAGTGCACATACTATAAAGAAGGTATAGATGTGTCCACTCCTCATACATCTTGTCTCAATACGTCATGCAGCATGAGATGCAGCTCCCAGGCAGCTCTGCTAATGTTGGGCATCCTATTTTGCAGAAAATGCATTTTATTCAAGACGCTATGTGACTAGGACACACAAGCAGCTTATGCTGATAAAAATGATACAGTATGTTGCTTTCCTATAGTCTGTGTGTGACTGTGGCTGTTTCTGCATATGAAGTGCTACATTACAGTGATTTCCAGCAAAATCATTTTGCATTTAAATGGAAAAAGTCACACATAAAGATGCTCGGAGCTACTGTTTAACGAGACTGCAGCAAGGATGTAGGAGGACACATCTGTATAAGGGATTGCAGTATACTGTGTTTCTTGGGAAGCTGGGGTCTCCTTATTTCAATGCTACGGGAATGTTGAGGTGATATAATTGGCCACAAAGTGGAGTTTCTGGAGCACAAATAATGCTTAGGAGCCAACTGCAATCTGGCTTATATAGAACATAAACAATTACAATATGTGAATAGCTTGATATCACTGCCTGCTCCTAGTTTGCCTTGATTGACAAGCTGGCTAACTGGCAGGACATCAGGGAACTAGATGGGGCCAGTGTTCTGTCATAGCACTGCCTGTGGGTAGTGTGGTGTACTAGCAGTTCAAATCTCACTACTGACAGCATGTACCTATCTCACTACTGACAGCATGTACCTATCGTGGCTGCACCACGCTCTCTCACGCTGTCTGTCTTTGGCTGGAGCTGACTGTGTCTCTGTCTCTGGCCTCACTGCAACACAGGCACTGGCAGCACAGCTCTCTCTCTGGTGTCACTGCAGAAGTGTGTCCCTGGCTGCAGACCCAACTCAATCAGCAGTGGCCCCGCTCCACATATGACCCTGCAGCAGTCCAGCATGCCTCCTTCCATCTCTCTGTCTTGTGCAGGACTCTCTGGGCTTCTCAAGCTCTGCCCCAAACAACCTCTCTGTTGTTTCCCTCCTCAGGCTGGCAGGATCATCTCCAGAGGATCTGCAGGGTCCTATAGACCACCAGACATTAGCTCACAAGATTCCAGGGTATCACATGAACATACAGTACCCTACAGGTCTGTTGCCTGAAGAATTAATTTCATATTTTGTTTGTCTGATCCAACTGTCAGTCTATATTTAGTCAACTAACGCAATGTGTTGTATATAGAGATGAGCGGAAGAACCAGACCCATCCAAACTTCATGATCCGAGTCCGGCTTGGGGTTTCCCATCAGATTCGGATCCCAAAACAAGGCAAAATGTCATAATCTTGCTGTTGGATTCTCTCTGGGATTTGGATTCTATAACGGTCCCAGTGCTCGGCGCCACTTTCACTCCGGCTGTGGAGAGTGTACTGAACAGACGTGTCCATCTCAGTGCTGGGGTTGTGTGGCATGGGGCATGGGCATGGGGCTGTTGGCTGCTGTAGGGCTGGTGTATCAGTCCAGGGGTGCTCTGTCTGTTGTTAAGTGGTGTATCTGACAAGGGGTGATCTGTCCATAATCCCTATACATCCAGGGTCTCTACCCCAGTGTTATAAACCAGTATACTGTGTGTACATCCATGAGCTGGTGTGTCCTAGTGTGTCCTCAGTATCAGTCCACAGGTGCTTTGTCTGTCGTCTGGTGATGTATCTGACAAGGGGTGATCTGTCCAATTACATCCAGGGGCTCTGTCCCAGTGTTAAAAAAACCCAGTATATTGTGTGTACATCCAGGGGCTGGTGTGTCCTATGTATCATTATCAGTCCAGGGATGCTCTGTCTGTCATCTGGTGGTGTATCTGACAAGGGGTGTTCTGTCCATATACATACAGGGGCTCTGCCCCAGTGTTAAAACCCCCCAGTATACTGTGTGTATATCCAGGGGCTTGTGTGTCCAACTCCTATCATTACCAGTCCAGGGGTTCCTTGTCTGTCGTCTGGTATATCTGACAAGAGGTGCTCTGTTCTCCTTTGGGTGGTCTGTCCTTCCATCCAGGGGCTCCGCCCCAATGTAAAATTAAAATAATAAAAGTTAAAAAGCCTAAAATATAACTATATAATTTGTTTGTGCTGTACCTCAGTGTACTATACAATTTTTATATTATTTTCATAATTACTGTGACACTGCCAGTCAGACCGCAGTTTATTATTATTTCACACTCGTATTGTGCGACACTGTTGGTGAAATTAAACCGCAGTGTTTGATTACTATTCCTGACTCATAGTCTTATTGTACGACACTGTGGGTGAAGGTGGTACACAGTTATATATTTTCGTACTCATCTCATACACGTATTTATTGTGCAACACTGTTGATGAAATTAATTGTATTAATTCAGCATATTTTCACTTTATTGCAGACATTGTGGCAGAAAGGGAGTGCAATTGCACCAAGTCCCGGATGCGACACCCTTATATGGATTCCAAAACCTGCAAGATCCAACAATGGATTAAAACCAGAGCCGTCCCTAACCAATATAATGCCCTAGGCAAGATTTTGGCTGGTGCCCCCTTGTACAGACGCTAGTTCCGCCTCTCACCCTATACCCGTTTCCCAGCACCATCACCGCTCACCCATAGCAGTCTTCATTTTGGTGCTCTTTCCCCCTATATTTTAAATAGGAAGAGTGTGCACATTCTGTGCTGAGCCCAAAAAGGTGCATGTTCTTGCTGGGAAGAGGCATGGCCACACAATAATACCCCCAGTTGAAATTACGCCACACAATACTGCAACTTTATTCACATAATATCATGCAATAGTGTTTCTTATTCACATTACATCACACAGTAGTACCACATTACTCCTCACAGTAGTTCCCCTTATTCACATTACACCACACCATATTGCTCTTTATTCACATTAGACCACACAGTAGTGCCCTTTCTATACAGCACGTTATGCCATAAAGTACTGTAGTACACCTTATACACACAATGCCGCACAATAGTAATGCATTTCATATGCAGATAGAGCCGCAGTCATACACAGAATATATAAACAGGTAGTTGTACTGCGCTCAGTCCTATGTTCATCTGTAGATGATGAAGGTCTATATATGGACAGTATTCTGTGTAATTGATCAGGATAGTGCACTCATATATGAGCAATGGGTTATGTTCTGAGAGTAATAAACGATAAACTGAAAAGAGATTTTATGTCTGGGTGTACCGTTTGTCTTGTGGGTTTAATAAATAACAGACCTGGAAGAAGAAATAATAATGGGATTTTATTCTATTTATAAATTGTCCTCCGTTATGGTGCAGTTAAATCAGATAGAAAAAAATAGAAAAATAGAAAAAATAAAAATAAAAATAAATAATAATGTGAAAATAAAAATAAAATAAAAAAAGGGTCAAAACAGAACAAATAGAGCTTAAAGCAAATGCTCACAGTCCAGAATGATGTGGTAGTGAGGATTTTCAAAATAAAGTCTTTTAAATGGTGGTATCCAAAGTTCAGATGCAGTTCATACAGTTTGCGGTGTCCCGCATATATTGTCTCAGAGCGCTCGAGGGAGTGGATGATGTCTGGGTTCGTGATGGTTAATGAGGTTAGGTTAGTGCAGTGCTGGATATTGTAAACTGGCAAGGAGTGGATGAGTTAAAGCTCCGGACTAGTTCGTCCACCTCTCCACAGAATATGCTGCATATCATTTTAATCAGCAGAAGCTGCTTGTGCCCCTAGGCATTTGCCTAGTTTGCCTATGCCTAGGGCCGGCTCTGATTAAAACAATATTGTGATGTGGTCAAAATTGACTGGAAATTAGTGGAAATGAATGTTATTGAGGTTACTGGATAATACATGACAGGTGATATCAGTAGCTCAATGTTGGTACTATACTGTTATCCTTTTCAGAATCTAATACCAAGGCAATATACTCTTGATCCGGTCCTGTGCAGATCCCAACCCCCCCCCCCCCCAACCCCCAAACAAGGTAGTCAAAATTGACTGGAAATAGTGGAAATTAATGTTATTGAGGTTAATAATACTGTAGGGACAAATCAGGACCAAATTCTGTTATTTTAGCTGTTTTTATAATTTTTTCTAAAAAAAATACAGATGCAAAACCAAAACCCGCAAGGGCGGTTTCGGCAAAACCAATACAGAACCAAAACATGAAGGAGATACAGATCTAAAACCAAAACCCAAAATCTGAGATTTGGGCTGGAGTTGTATATTTGTTTTCCTAGTGCACAGGCTCGATCAGCTTGCATGCCGGTCTTTAAGAAAGTGTTTTACAAATTTGATACATAACAGATTCAATAAAATCAAAACATTGGTGCTGATTCAGAGCTGAAAGTAAAATGGGCATACACTTCCTAAAAATAAAGACTACGGGAAGAACAGTGCAGTTATGCACATACTGTGTGCAGAGCTGTAGGCATCTAAGAAGTCCTAAACCGCTGCATGGGCAATACATGCATCTGGTTTACTAATGGTTATCATCAGTGTGTTTTTCCTTAGCTACAAAAGTCTTACATGCTGGGCTGCATGCATGGGCATAACTATAGTGGGTGCAAGGGATTACATTGCTATGGGGCCCAGAGGCTTAGGGAGGCCTGGACCCATGTTATAAAGTTGCATACAAATTTCCCAGATTGCCTGCCAAACAATTGGGTCTGATCCATTGTCCATAATGTGTACTGATATCCCTACAGTGTGACATCATCTAAACTAGGGAACTACGATGGTTCATAAATAAACTAAACACGTCTATGGTGCATAACATTAACTAGGGCACTATTATGGTTCAGAAAATGAACTAGGGCACTATTATGGAGCATAAAATTAAAAATTACTGTGGAGAGTCGTCTAGAAATAATATATTCAGGTCATATTAAATAGTTCAACCAACCTAATAATGTAATAATAAAATATCTAGGCTTATACACATAACATAGCACTAGCATTATGGTTAGCAATTAGTATTTCGGCTAATAAGGAAGGTTATTAGTAGTGATGTGCACCGGACATTTTCCGGGTTTTGTGTTTTGGTTTTGAATTCGGTTCCGCGGCCGTGTTTTGGATTCGGACGCGTTTTGGCAAAACCTCACCGAAAATTTTTTGTCGGATTCGGGTGTGTTTTAGATTCGGGTGTTTTTTTCAAAAAACCCTAAAAAACAGCTTAAATCATAGAATTTGGGGGTCATTTTGATCCCATAGTATTACTAACCTCAATTACCATAATTTCCACTCATTTCCAGTCTATTCTGAACACCTCACACCTCACAATATTATTTTTAGTCCTACAATTTGCACCGAGGTCGCTGGATGGCTAAGCTAAGCGACACAAGTGGCCGACACAAACACCTGGCCCATCTAGGAGTGGCACTGCAGTGTCAGGCAGGATGGCACTTCAAAAAAATAGTCCCCAAACAGCACATGATGCAAAGAAAAAAAGAGGCGCACCAAGGTCGCTGTGTGACTAAGCTAAGCGACACAAGTGGCCGACACAAACACCTGGCCCATCTAGGAGTGGCACTGCAGTGTCAGGCAGGATGGCACTTTAAAAAAATTGTCCCCAAACAGCACATGATGCAAAGAAAAAAAGAGGCGCACCAAGGTCGCTGTGTGACTAAGCTAAGCGACACAAGTGGCCGACACAAACACCTGGCCCATCTAGGAGTGGCACGCAGTGTCAGGCAGGATGGAACTTCCAAAAAATTGTCCCCAAACAACACATGATGCAAAGAAAAAAAGAGGCGGACCAAGGTCGCTGTGTGACTAAGCTAAGCGAAACAAGTGGCCGACACAAACACCTGGCCCATCTAGGAGTGGCACTGCAGTGTCAGGCAGGATGGCACTTCAAAAAAATTGTCCCCAAACAGCACATGATGCAAAGAAAAATGAAAGAAAAAAGAGGTGCAAGATGGAATTGTCCTTGGGCCCTCCCACCCACCCTTATGTTGTATAAACAGGACATGCACACTTTAACGAACCCATCATTTCAGCGACAGGGTCTGCCACACGACTGTGACTGAAATGACTGGTTGGTTTGGGCCCCCACCAAAAAAGAAGCAATCAATCTTTCCTTGCACAAACTGGCTCTACAGAGGCAAGATGTCCACCTCATCATCATCCTCCGATTCCTCACCCCTTTCACTGTGTACATCCCCCTCCTCACAGATTATTAATTCGTCCCCACTGGAATCCACCATCTCAGGTCCCCGTGTACTTTCTGGAGGCAATTGCTGGTGAATGTCTCCACAGAGGAATTGATTATAATTCATTTTGATGAACATCATCTTCTCCACATTTTCTGGAAGTAACCTCGTACGCCGATTGCTGACAAGGTGAGCGGCTGCACTAAACACTCTTTCGGAGTACACACTGGAGGGAGGGCAACTTAGGTAGAATAAAGCCAGTTTGTGCAAGGGCCTCCAAATTGCCTCTTTTTCCTGCCAGTATACGTACGGACTGTCTGACGTGCCTACTTGGATGCGGTCACTCATATAATCCTCCACCATTCTTTCAATGGTGAGAGAATCATATGCAGTGACAGTAGACGACATGTCAGTAATCGTTGGCAGGTCCTTCAGTCCGGACCAGATGTCAGCACTCGCTCCAGACTGCCCTGCATCACCGCCAGTGGGTGGGCTCGGAATTCTTAGCCTTTTCCTCGCACCCCCAGTTGCGGGAGAATGTGAAGGAGGAGCTGTTGACGGGTCACGTTCCGCTTGACTTGACAATTTTCTCACCAGCAGGTCTTTGAACCTCTGCAGACTTGTGTCTGCCAGAAAGAGAGATACAACGTAGGTTTTAAATCTAGGATCGAGCACGGTGGCCAAAATGTAGTGCTCTGATTTCAACAGATTGACCACCCGTGAATCCTGGTTAAGCGAATTAAGGGCTCCATCCACAAGTCCCACATGCGTAGCAGAATCGCTCTGTTTTAGCTCCACCTTCAATGTCTCCAGCTTCTTCTGCAAAAGCCTGATGAGGGGAATGACCTGACTCAGGCTGGCAGTGTCTGAACTGACTTCACGTGTGGCAAGTTCAAAGGGTTGCAGAACCTTGCACAACGTTGAAATCATTCTCCACTGCGCTTGAGTCAGGTGCATTCCCCCTCCTTTGCCTATATCGTGGGCAGATGTATAGGCTTGAATGGCCTTTTGCTGCTCCTCCATCCTCTGAAGCATATAGAGGTTTGAATTCCACCTCGTTACCACCTCTTGCTTCAGATGATGGCAGGGCAGGTTCAGGAATGTTTGGTGGTGCTCCAGTCTTCTGTACGCGGTGCCTGAATGCCGAAAGTGGCCCGCAATTCTTCGGGCCACCGACAGCATCTCTTGCACGCCACTGTCATTTTTTAAATAATTCTGCACCACCAAATTCAATGTATGTGCAAAACATGGGACGTGCTGGAATTTGCCCAGATGTAATGCACGCACAATATTGCTGGCGTTGTCCGATGTCACAAATCCCCAGGAGAGTCCAATTGGGGTAAGCCATTCTGCGATGATCTTCCTCAGTTCCCGTAAGAGGTTGTCAGCTGTGTGCCTCTTATGGAAAGCGGTGATACAAAGCGTAGCCTGCCTAGGAACGAGTTGGCGTTTGCGAGATGCTGCTACTGGTGCCGCCGCTGCTGTTCTTGCTGCGGAAGGCAATACATCTACCCAGTGGGCTGTCACAGTCATATAGTCCTGAGTCTGCCCTGCTCCACTTGTCCACATGTCCGTGGTTAAGTGGACATTGGGTACAACTGCATTTTTTAGGACACTGGTGAGTCTTTTTCTGAGGTCTGTGTACATTTTCGGTATCGCCTGCCTAGAGAAATGGAACCTAGATGGTATTTGGTACCGGGGACACAGTACCTCAATCAAGTCTATAGTTGCCTCTGAATTAACGATGGATACCGGAACCACGTTTCTCACCGCCCAGGCTGCCAAGGCCTGAGTTATCTGCTTTGCAGCAGGATGACTGCTGTGATATTTCATCTTCCTCGCAAAGGACTGTTGGACAGTCAATTGCTTACTGGAAGTAGTACAAGTGGTCTTCCGACTTCCCCTCTGGGATGACGATCGACTCCCAGCAGCAACAACAGCAGCGCCAGCAGCAGTAGGCGTTACACTCAAGGATGCATCCGAGGAATCCCAGGCAGGAGAGGACTCGTCAGACTTGACAGTGACATGGCCTGCAGGACTATTGGCTTTCCTGGGTAAGGAGGAAATTGACACTGAGGGAGTTGGTAGTGTGGTTTGCAGGAGCTTGGTTACAAGAGGAAGGAATTTAGTGGTCAGTGGACTGCTTCTGCTGTCACCCAAAGTTTTTGAACTTGTCACTGACTTATGATGAATGCGCTGCAGGTCACGTATAAGGGAGGATGTTCCGAGGTGGTAAACGTCCTTACCCCTACTTATTACAGCTTGACAAAGGCAACACACGGCTTGACACCAGTTGTCCGCATTTGTGTTGAAATAATTCCACACCGAAGAGGTGATTTTTTTTTTGTATTTTGACCAGGCATGTCAATGGCCATATTCGTCCCATGGACAACAGGTGTCTCCCCGGGTGCCTGACTTAAACAAACCACCTCACCATCAGAATCCTCCTTGTCAATTTCCTCCCCAGCGCCAGCAACACCCATATCCTCATCCTGGTGTACTTCAACAGTGACATCTTCAATTTGACTATCAGGAACTGGACTGCGGGTTCTCCTTCCAGCACTTGCAGGGGGCGTGCAAATGGTGGAAGGCGCAAGCTCTTCCCGTCCAGTGTTGGGAAGGTCAGGCATCGCAACCGACACAATTGGACTCTCCTTGGGTATTTGTGATTTAGAAGAACGCACAGTTCTTTGCTGTGCTTTTGCTAGCTTAAGTCTTTTCATTTTTCTAGCGAGAGGATGAGTGCTTCCATCCTCATGTGAAGCTGAACCACTAGCCATGAAAATAGGCCAGGGCCTCAGCCGTTCCTTGCCACTCCGTGTCGTAAATGGCATATTGGCAAGTTTACGCTTCTCCTCAGACGCTTTTAATTTTGATTTTTGGGTCATTTTACTGAACTTTTGTTTTTTGGACTTTACATGCTCTCTACTATGACATTGGGCATCGGCCTTGGCAGACGACGTTGATGGCATTTCATCATCTCGGCCATGACTAGTGGCAGCAGCTTCAGCACGAGGTGGAAGTGGATCTTGATCTTTCCCTATTTTAACCTCCACATTTTTGTTCTCCATTTTTTAATGTGTGGAATTATATGCCAGTATCAATAGCAATGGCCTACTACTATATTTACTGCGTACAACTGAAATGCACCACAGGTATGGATGGATAGTATACTTGACGACACAGAGGTAGGTACAGCAGTGGCCTTCCGTACTGCTATATATAGTATACTGGTGGTCACTGTGTCAGCAAACTGCAAAACTAAAATGCACCACAGGTATAGAATGTAGATGGATAGTATACTTAATGAATGACGACACAGAGGTAGGTACAGCAGTGGCCTACCGTACTGCTATATATAGTATACTGGTGGTCACTGTGTCAGCAAACTGCAAAACTAAAATGCACCACAGGTATAGAATGTAGATAGATAGTATACTTAATGAATGATGACACTGAGGTAGGTACAGCAGTGGCCTTCCGTACTGCTATACATAGTATACTGGTGGTCACTGTGTCAGCAAACTGCAAAACTAAAATGCACCACAGGTATAGAATGTAGATGGATAGTATACTTAATGAATGACGACACAGAGGTAGGTACAGCAGTGGCCTTCCGTACCGTACTGCTATATATAGTATACTGGTGGTCACTGTGTCAGCAAACTGCAAAACTAAAATGCACCACAGGTATAGAATGTAGATGGATAGTATAATTAATGAATGACGACACAGAGGTAGGTACAGCAGTGGCCTACCGTACTGCTATATATAGTATACTGGTGGTCACTGTGTCAGCAAACTGCAAAACTAAAATGCACCACAGGTATAGAATGTAGATGGATAGTCTACTTAATGAATGACGACACAGAAGTAGGTACAGCAGTGGCCTACCGTACTGCTATATATAGTATACTGGTGGTCACTGTGTCAGCAAACTGCAAAACTAAAATGCACCACAGGTATAGTTGTAGATGGATAGTATACTTAATGAATGACGACACAGAGGTAGGTACAGCAGTGGCCTTCCGTACTGCTATATATAGTATACTGGTGGTCACTGTGTCAGCAAACTGCAAAACTAAAATGCACCACAGGTATAGAATGTAGATGGATAGTATACTTAATGAATGACGACACAGAGGTAGGTACAGCAGTGGCCTTCCGTACTGCTATATATAGTATACTGGTGGTCACTGTGTCAGCAAACTGCAAAACTAAAATGCACCACAGGTATAGAATGTAGACGGATAGTATACTTAATGAATGACGACACAGAGGTAGGTACAGCAGTGGCCTTCCGTACCGTACTGCTATATATAGTATACTGGTGGTCACTGTGTCAGCAAACTGCAAAACTAAAATGCACCACAGGTATAGAATGTAGATGGATAGTATAATTAATGAATGACGACACAGAGGTAGGTACAGCAGTGGCCTACCGTACTGCTATATATAGTATACTGGTGGTCACTGTGTCAGCAAACTGCAAAACTAAAATGCACCACAGGTATAGAATGTAGATGGATAGTCTACTTAATGAATGACGACACAGAAGTAGGTACAGCAGTGGCCTACCGTACTGCTATATATAGTATACTGGTGGTCACTGTGTCAGCAAACTGCAAAACTAAAATGCACCACAGGTATAGAATGTAGATGGATAGTATACTTAATGAATGACGACACAGAGGTAGGTACAGCAGTGGCCTTCCGTACTGCTATATATAGTATACTGGTGGTCACTGTGTCAGCAAACTGCAAAACTAAAATGCACCACAGGTATAGAATGTAGATGGATAGTATACTTAATGAATGACGACACAGAGGTAGGTACAGCAGTGGCCTTCCGTACTGCTATATATAGTATACTGGTGGTCACTGTGTCAGCAAACTGCAAAACTAAAATGCACCACAGGTATAGAATGTAGATGGATAGTATACTTAATGAATGACGACACAGAGGTAGGTACAGCAGTGGCCTTCCGTACTGCTATATATAGTATACCGGTGGTCACTGTGTCAGCAAATTGCAAAACTAAAATGCACCACAGGTATAGAATGTAGATGGATAGTATACTTAATGAATGACGACACAGAGGTAGGTACAGCAGTGGCCTTCCGTACCATACTGCTATATATAGTATACTGGTGGTCACTGGTCAGCAAAACTCTGCACTGTACTCCTCCTATATAATATTAATTATACTGGTGGTCCCCAGTCCCCACAATAAAGCAGCACACTGAGCACAGATATGGAGTGTTTTTCAGGCAGACAACGTATACTGGTGGTCACTGTCAGCAAAACTCTGCACTGTACTCCTGCTATATAATACAGCTGCTCCCCAGTCCCCACAATTAAGCAGTGTGAGCACAGATATATTATGCAGCACACTGAGCACAGATATGGTATGGAGCGTTTTTTTCACGGATAAAACTGGTGGTCACTTATCAGCAAAACTCTGCACTGTACTCCTCCTAACAGCTGCTCCCCAGTCCTCCCCACAATTAAGCAATAAAGCAATCAAGTTCAACAATAAACGGAGAGGACGCCAGCCACGTCCTCTCCCTATCATCTCCAATGCACGAGTGAAAATGGCGGCGACGCGCGGCTGCTTATATAGAATCCGAATCTCGCGAGAATCCGACAGCGGGATGATGACGTTCGGGCGCGCTCGGGTTAGCCGAGCAAGGCGGGAAGGTTCGAACCTGCCTCGGACCCGTGTACAATGGGTGAAGTTCGGGGGGGTTCGGTTTCCGAGAAACCGAACCCGCTCATCACTAGTTATTAGCTACATGCATTTCTTCATAGAATTTCTTTTGACAGTTTATGCACCGTGTGTTTCATATCTGTATTTATGTATTTGGACCGCTATGGTAACAGGGCACACTGGGTGTGACATCCTCATTAATGGTCTCCAACAGGAGGCACGCCAGGCGATGTGCTGACAGCATGGTAACTGAGGAAAAGCTTGTCATATTGTATACAAGTGGATGTGAGCACGCATCTTCCCCCCTTTCCCCGGCTCATTGTCAGGGGTTGGTGCCACCAACTTCCCCTCTTCTTACTCCCTGCTGCCGGTTGTGTCAGCGCAGTCCCGGCACTTTGGGGTAGCGCTGTCAGCTCCTGCATCATTTCCCTGTTACTAGAGATCCAGTAAGACCCCTAGCATGTCTCCCGTCAGGCAGTGGCCTTTTTGACAGAGACATTTTCAGCTGTCCGGATGTAATACAGCTGCACACAGTGGCCGTGGTGCCCCTTGTGATCACAAAGCTTGCCCGACCCGAGAAACCGCCCTGCATTGACTCCTCTGGCGAATACTTTGAAAAAATGTAATGTTCACTTTTTTTTTGTAATTATAAGACTTTTTGTGTGTCTGGAAACTTGTTGCACACCCCACATATGTAGACTTCTGGTTGCATCCAGTGGTGCAACATATTTGCTATTATCTTAAAGATACAACAGACTTCATAATTAAACTTGAGTCCTTCCACCCTCTCCATTCTATAACCAGCCATTAGACAAATATCTCCCATCTGGAGGGTATGGGGCAGTCAGAAGCTTGATAAATAATAAATAATAAAAAATAATACCTGCCAGTCCACACTACAAAGGTGCAGCAGCTGATGTGTGGTTGTTTCTTCTGAATATCATTTTGCATTAAATGTATTTTCATTTTTTTATGTGCAATTAAGGGTGCACGCAAACATTTTATACATACGTATGAAAAGCAATAGCTCATGTCATGTACCCTTTTTGCAAATACCTATTTTTTTATGTTCCCTGTGGTGGTACTTTAAGTGAATAACTCCTGCCACTTTACCTGGAAGCAGAGTTTATGTTGTATAACCAGTGGCAGTGATGTGCAGTCAGGGTAGCCAGGATGGCAGGGCCCCACATGTCTATCCCCAAGAGTTTTCACTATAAAATTTATTATAATAATACAAAGAAGATATTTATAGTACCACTGTCTCCTCTGACCGAAACCTCCCCCCTCCCTTCCTTATAGCCACATCTTCTGGACACATGACCAGATCCCAGCAGCAGCACTGAGCAGCCAGAGCAGAGAGATGGAGGCTGAGGGGCTGCTAAGGATACAAGCTGTTTACCGCAGCAGCAACACCAGGTCAGTGCTCCCAGCCCAGTGCCCCCTCTCCCACAGCCCAGTGGCCTCTCTACCATCCGTGTCTCCCCCCACCCCTCCCTTCCCAGCCCACTGACCCATCTCACTGCCCATGACCCCCCCCCAACTAGAACCTCCCAGACAATGCCTCCCAATCACCCTGTCCTCCCATCCAGGACAGTGTCCTCCTCACATACCACTGTTCCCACCACAGTGCCTCCTCAGCCATGGACCTCACCGCACATCACTGACCTGTGGGTATTTGAATCTGCTTCAGTGTTTTTCATGTTTGTGTTTTTAACAAATTCAATCACAGTAAGATTAGTAAAGTGCAGTTGGATCTTGTGTGGCAAAGATAGCCCTGAGAGTAATGATGACTCCTTTCACATTCAGATGGATAGGGGCAGAGTGGTTGCATAGTGGTC
The DNA here is from genome assembly GCF_028390025.1 of Pseudophryne corroboree. NCBI lineage: Eukaryota > Metazoa > Chordata > Amphibia > Anura > Myobatrachidae > Pseudophryne > Pseudophryne corroboree. The sequence continues at coordinate 454,344,548 of NC_086449.1, forward strand.
TCTGAATGCATTTGGATGTTTGCATTTATTTCCGAGCATGAAAAGTGGCTGCAATGGTATCCACTTTATGTGCATTTCTGAATCAGGTCACTGATATAATACTGAAAAGTATTATTATTATTATTAATATTATTATTATTATTATCCTTTATTTATATTGCACCACATAGGATCCCCAGCACCCAATTACAGAGTACAGTATATAAGCAAATAAGGAAAACAAGAAAACTGTGACTTACAATTCAAGACAGTATAGGGTATATAAACATAACTGCGTCAGCAGACGACACTGAAATTAGTATCAGGGCAACAGAAACTGAGGAATTTGGTGCCGTCGAAGGGAGTATTGAAAAGAAGAAAGGTTAAGTAAGAGAAAAGCACATGAGGGAAGAGGGCCCTGCTCGTGAAAGCTTACATTCTGAAGGGGCGGGGCACACAGACAGGGGTGACACAGCTGGGGTATAAAGTGAGCATGGGACAGAGGGCTTAGGATGAGAGATGGCTGGGTTTGGTGAAGTGGGTCTTGAATGCCTGTTTGAAGTTTTGTAGAGAGGTGGAGAGTCTGCGCAGGAGAAAAGAGAAATCCAGAGAAAGGGAGCAGCACTTGCAAAATCTTGGAGGTAGGAGTGGGAGGATGTAATCAATAGTCAGGAGATGTGGTGTGCATTAGCGGAGCGAAGATGACGGGCGGGAGTGTAAAGCGAGATAATGTCAAAGATGTAAATGGAGGAGTGGGTGAGGGCTTTGTAAGTGAGTGTGAGAAGCCTGAAGGGGAAGACGAGCCAGTGGAGGGCTTGTATGAGGGGGAGGGGAATGTAGTATGTTTGGTGAGGGAGATGAGCCAGGAAGCAGTATTGAAGATAGATTGAAGTGGAGAGAGGCATTTGTCAGGGATGCCAGAGAGGAGAAGATTACAGTAGTCCAGTCTGGAGATAACTCATGAGTGGACAAGGGTATTAGTGGCATCCTGAGTGAGAAAGGGTTTAATTCAGGAAATGCTTTTGAGATGAAAATGACAGGTTTGTGAGAGTTACTGAATGTGTGGTTTGAAGAGAAAGGAGGGGATTATTGCAAGGCATCACACTTGGGGGCTACAGGAGATAGTATTGCCATTAATAGATAAGGAAATTGTTGGAAGTGAGTTTGTGCAGGAGGGTGGGAAAATGATCAGCTCAGTCTTAGACATGTTAAGTTTAAGAAACCGCTGATACATTCAAGATGAGATAGCAGGGAGACCGTTGGATACATGAGTGAGGAGAGTGCAGGGGAAGTCATGGGAGCTAAAGTAGATTTGAGTATCATCAGCATAGATATTGTAAGTCAAAAGAGCTATTGAGATCACCTAACGAGGACATATTGAGAAAGAAAAGGAGAGGACGAAGAACAGAAGCTTGAGGGAAACCTACAGTTAGTGGAAGTGGGGGAAAGGAGTCATGAGAGGAGACAGAAGGAACAGTCAGAGAAATAGGTGAAAGCCAAGAGAGGGCAGTATAACACAGACCAAGGTAGCAAAATATTTGCAGAAGGAGAGGACTGTCTACAGTGTCAAAAGCAGCAGAGAGGTCAAGGAGAATAAGCAAAGAGTAGTGGTCCTTGGATTTAGCAGAAAGGAGGTCATTGCAGTAGAGAGGATGGAAGCCAAACTGGAATGGATCAAGCAGTGAATCGGAGGAAAGAAAAGCAGTAAGGTGGTTGTAGGCAATATTAGCTCAAGGTGTTTGAGGGCAAAAGGGAGGAAAGAGATGGATTAATAGTTAGAGAGAGTGTGTGGATCAAGGGTAGGTTTTTTTAAGAATAGGGGAGACAAGTGCATTCTTGAAGGCAGAGGGAACAGTGCCTGATGAGAGTGAGAGATTGACGAGGTGGGCGAGATGGGAAAAGGCAGAAAGAGATAAGGGAGGAGGCAGGAGGGGATAGGGTCAAGAGGGGAGGTGGAGGGGGGAAATGGATGGGGGCCATGACTTCCTCACCAGATACATGGGAGAAAGATGTCAGAGTTGGTAAGAGGGATGGGAAGGGTGGTAAGGGCAAGGATTTGGCTGGTTGCTGATGGTTTGGTGGGATGTGATGTCTTAAAGTATGGAGTCAGTTTTGGATGTGAAGTAAGTGGCAAAATTAGGAACAAAGAGTGCGAAGGGGAGATGAGGTGGGCAGAGGATGGAGTTGAGAGTGGCAATGAGGCACCGAGGGTTCAAACAGGGCTGTCTTTTTGTATGGGCTCAATGGGCAGTTGCCCAAGGGCCCCAGGAGTATAGTGGAGTGTCTCAATTTTCCAGGGGTACCCAATTTTTTAAATCGTCCTGGGGAACCGGAGATATCCAACTTCAAAGTCCCCATCTGAGCCTGTTAATTGCTCTTCCCAGCCAGATCTCTCAGATTCTGCTGATTTATAGTTTTTCTGAGGGTATACTCCATAAACTGTGACTCGTCCCTTTCGGTGGACACTGGCAGCTTGTCTCTACTATGCTCAGAACCAGTGATATCATCCTTGCAGCAGCTGATTCCTGCTCCAGCTCCACATGCCTGGTATGCAGTTTTATATTTTCATTAAAGGATTGCTCTGGCTCCTGAACTCTGATCCCCAAGACCCCAGTACATCCTGAATGGTGAAACGCTCTCATTTTTTTATCCCATTGAAAGCTGAGATATATATTTCCAGAAACTGGAGATATTTGTAGTCAAGCAAAATGCCCTCCCACCAGAAAATAATGAATGTTAAGCCCACTCCACTATCCACTCCTCCTTTGAGTATTAAATTCCCCCTACCACCCTGGAAGTAATGTACCAGGGTTCCTTCATTCATCCCAATGCCCCTACTACAGTTTAATATTCTCCGTCCTTTCCCATCTCCCACCATTTGTGCAGTAAAGGAGTACTGTAATTAGCAGACATTTCTGCTCCAGGTCCTACATGCTTGGCGGAAGATAGAACATCCCCTACTGCTCATGGGACAGTTAGTCTACCGCTGATGGCACTCCTCACCCCTACTTCTGGAGGATGGGTAGGTGCCCCAGTGCATTGCTTTGACCAGGGGAATACATTGTTGTTAAGACAGCCCTTGGTTCGAAGACTGGGAGGAGATGAGATTCTTGAAGTATGACTGTTTAGTTAGGGAAAGGGCAACATTGAAGGATGACAGCATAAGTTTGAAGTGGAGGAAGTCTGCCTTAGAGCGTGATTTCCTCCACTGTTGTTTGGCAATACGTGAGCATTTTTGCAGATATCTGGTGCATTTGGTGTGCCAGGGTTAAGGTGTTGATCTACGAGGGTAAATAGTGGTCAGTGGAGCAACAGAGTCAATAGCAGTAAGGAAAGCAATGTATAGGGAAGTGGCTTGTTCAGGGCATGAGAGAGACCGTATAGGAGAGAGAAGTGAGTCAAGCAGGGGAGATAGGGAAGTGGTGTCAATAGCTAAATGTTACGTTTAGTGATGGTAGCCTTAGGAGGTAGAAATGGAATAGAAGAGAGAGAGAGAGAGAGAGAGAGAGAAGTTAAAGGAGAGCAGGTGGTGGTCAGAGAGGGGAAATGGGGAGTTGGAGAAATCTGAACTATGACAGCTGTAATTGAAGACCAGACCCAGTGAGCTCCCATTCACATGGGAGGGGGAGGAGTTTCACTGGGAGAGACCAAGCGTTGATGTAAGATTAAGGAGTTTAGAGGCAGGGTAATTTGTGGGGATATCGATTAGGATGTAGAAATCACTAAAGATAATGGAGGGAATGTCATAATAGAGGAAGCAAAGTTGTCAAGGAATTTATAGGGAATGCCAGGGGGAGGTAAATGACAGCTACTCAAACATGAACAGGTTGGAAGAGGCGTGTAGCATGGACTGCAAATGTAGAGAATGTAAGGGATGGTTCTAGGGGTATGAGTTGGTAGGAGCAGCTAGAGGGTAAAAGGACCCCAACACCACCACCTTGCCGACCCCCAGGTTGTGGTGCGTGTAAAAAATGTGAGGCCCCCAGCAGAGAGAGCAGCAAGAGAAGTGATGTCAGAGGGGGTAATCCAGGTTTCTGTAATAGCATGAAATGGTGATACCTTACAAAAAACATGTTATATTATATAAACTATGGCATAAAGAGTGAAAAAACTGTTTTATGTAAAAGATAATGCACTAGTGCATTACAGCTCTTTACATGTTTATAAAATAGTCTCCATCATTTTTGAAAGGCACTTCTGTCTGTCTTGCCATCTAGAAAACGTTAAAGGACATCTGTTTCACCAGTTACAGTACTTGATAATAGTTACTGACCTAAGTATGGCAAGTAAAGTAGGACAAGTGCAATGAGCTTAACATACTCATTAGGCTTATACTGAATAAATCCTCTATTGTATTTCACACTAATAATCCCTTTCCCTCCTCTTGTAAGGAAATTTCACCTATGTAACTGTATTAATATTAATATATTGTTAGCCATGTTGTTTGCATATAAATCCACAAACTGTATTCATGCGGTCATTTTTTCAACTTTTTGATTGCAAACTATAAAGTAAAGATTTTTATTCAGTTGTGTGGCCACGTTGCATAAAAACTAAAGATCTGTCACTTTTAAAATACCGTATATTTGCTAATAGAAGCAATAATAATAATAATAATAATAATAATAATATATTCTGATAAAGGAGAGAAAAAGACACAAACTGTTTGGAAAAGCCAAATTTGAAAATAGTGGTATATATAGCTCTCAATAACTGGTATTATTAATAACTACTGGATAAATAGAAAGAACAATTTAGAATGAATAAGTACGTTGTAACATGCTGCTCTCACTCTGTATACTGCTCTGTTTCTTCTCTGCCAGCGATGAAAAGCACAGCTGTGACTGACCAACACATACAGTATACATTGCCGTTTTTTTCTTAACTACACAGAGAGTCCCCTCCCCCCCTGTTCTGTCTGATCTAGGAATACAGGAAACCATGGAAACCATCCATTTGGATATGTCAAATGAGCTGGCTGCTGTAAAATATGTATAGATGAGTAGCTTCATTTGAATAAATAGGAAAGATGCATGTTTTCACTTACAGTGTTTTTAGATGCACATGCTAGTGATTTCATTCTACCTCAGTGTGTAAGATATTGCATTATATTGCCATGAAATCTTGCTAAACTCACACTGCAGTGGTCATTAAAAAAAATCCAGCAATTGTACAGTATATAATAATATAACTGAAACTATAACTGGCTGTAGTACTAATTTATTACTTATGTCACTGGACCTAAATATTGTAAACATTAAGAAATATAATACAGTACATTATGTAAATCTAATAATCCTAACATGTAAACAGACATCTGCATTTTACTTTAGTAATTAATTTTTAAACAAGGCTAAAGTTAGAAGACCTTCAGTAACACAATGAATCCGAACGACTGTACAGCAAGAGGCATTGTTTATTTTTTTTTCAAAAAGGAACTGGGTGACCTTATCCAACCTCCAGCTGCGCCCTGAGAATCTAGGTTATGGAATACAGTAATAAGATCCTTGTTTGAATGGGCTAGGAGAGCCCTCTGCAGGATCTTGTGGTTTATTGAATGTTATTATACTGATTGCCTTTGACAGGGAGAGGAGCATTAGGTTGTGATCATCATTATACTAAATAAATATTTGCGTATATAATGAAGGTAAGTGTAATGCTCTCAGATGGTCGAGGAATGCCTCATTTTTCTTTTATTCCTGACAGGTTATTATTATACAGTGTTGCTGGAAATACTCCATTAATGGAAAAGCTAGAATTGTATAAATTCTTCAGAAGGTAGGAAGACAAGCTGACGCTGTGGAGTAACGCATTCAGACTCTCAGACCTTCTGCCTACTACAAATGATATTTGAATAGCTGTGGCAGGAATCCTACAACTCCCTACAAGGAAAATGCTACCCAGACAGCCGAGATATTAAACAGCAGACATAAAGCAGACATGCATTTTTACTTAATAAGCTCATGCTCTGTAGTATTTTATTCTGTCTATAATTGGTCACTGTTGTTTTTAGAGTTAGTATATAATTACCACACATAGACCTGTAATATGTAAACTATCCGGGATCTGGCTATGGGACAAAATGCTCACTTAGCAGGTTCCATCCAAGGAAAGTGTTAATCTGTAAATGAATGCTCTTTAGTGTGTGGGCAGTGTCGGACTGGGACGTGAAGGGCTCACTGGGGGAATGCAGTGGTAGGTGTCCATGTTTAGGCATGTGGCTAGCCATCACAGAGGTTTGGCTAACCATTAGAGAGTGCATGGTCTGGGCCCCTTGATGAGCATATATAGTAAATACTGCTAGTGCATGCATGATAATGTGACAGGTTAATAAAAGGAATGCACTATAGAAAATACACCATAGTCCTGTGCAGTATAATGTAACATACTGTATGTACAGTATAATGCATTCTCAAGTGCACAGTCTGCAACCTGATCCCTAGAGGAGGATGTGGGGCCCACTGGGGGCTTCCCCTGTACCCCTGTTGGGCAGTTTCACCCTGCGTGTGGGGATCTGTATAATGTGGCTTACAGTTCTAATTTGTTATGTTATCCCTGGATGGGCCCCTATTTATCCCCCATGTTTCACTCAATGCCTTTTCCCCAGATTTCAGATTGACAATGCACAAAACTTTGCATGGCAGGCAGGATGAAATAGGTTCCTGTAACTGGTTTACCTGATAAAGGGGTGCATGTACTAAGCCTTGGAGAGATATAAACTGGATGGAGATAAAGTACCAGCTAACCAGCTCCTGTCATTTTTCAAACACAGCCTGTAGCAGGGCAGATAGGAGCTGATTGGCTGGTGCGTTATCTCAGTCCACTTTATCTTTCTCAGAGGCTTAGTATATAGACCACTTAATACCTAATATGAAGAATGGTGTGGATTTTATGTACTGAGCTTTAGGGTCATAGGGTGCTCCGATTTTTCATTTAAATTGATGGAATTTACTTTTCTTAAGTCTCCAACATTAAACTCCATAACACAAAGATGACAGCCAGCACTTTTTATTATATAATACTTCCTTAAATTTGCCATAGCAACCTAGTGAGACTGTCAGCATTTTGGAACTTAGAGCCTGATTCAGAGAAGTACGCAAATCATGTACGGCTGTGTTTTATCACAGTGTTAAAATATGCATATATCAGCTTGAGCATTCCTTGTATACGTCTGTGCGACAGATTGAGCATACCCTGCAACACCTACTGGCAGCTCTGAGCAGTGCCACACTGCGCTGGTGGAGCTGACAGATTGAGCATACCCTGCAACACCTACTGGCAGCTCTGAGCAGTGCCACACTGCGCTGGTGGAGCTGACAGATTGAGCATACCCTGCAACACCTACTGGCAGCTCTGAGCAGTGCCACACTGCGCTGGTGGAGCTGACAGATTGGGCATACCCTGCAACACCTACTGTCACCTCTGAGCAGTGCCCAACTGCACTGGTGGAGCTGACAGATTGAGCATACCCTGCAACACCTACTCTACTGGCAGCTCTGAGCAGTGTCCAACTGCACTGGTGTAGCTGACAGATTGAGCATACCCTGCAACACCTACAGGCAGCTCTGAGCAGTGCCCAACTGCACTGGTGGAGCTGACAGATTGAGCATACCCTGCAACACCTACTGGCAGCTCTGAGCAGTGCCACACTGCGCTGGTGGGGCTGACAGATTGAGCATACCCTGCAACACCTACAGGCAGCTCTGAGCAGTGCCCAACTGCACTGGTGGAGCTGACAGATTAAGCATACCCTGCAACACCTACTGGCAGCTCTGAGCAGTGCCCAACTGCGCTGGCGGAGCTGACAGATTATGCATACCCTGCAACACCTACTGGCAGCTCTGGGCAGTGCCCAACTGCGCTGGTGGAGCTGACAGATTGAGCATACCCTGCACCACCTACTGGCAGCTCTGAGTAGTGCCCTGCACTGCACTGGTGGAGCTGATCACTCCATCATCAACGCACCATCAGTCGCAACGTCGCCTCCTCGAGCAGACCCTGCCTGGTGCATAAACTCTCATAACTTTTTCAATATACAGTATGGCTACTGTGGCTGTGGTTCTGTAAATGAGATCAAAATATCATGCCGATACACACCCATGACACTCACATAACTCGCCCATGACACCTCATTTTGCAAACATTTTAGGTCACCTCCCAATCTCCACCCTGAACCACCCATGGATCGCAGTTGCCGTCTCAAGTCAAAATAATGTTGTATGCACAGCACATGTGTAAGCCACAGCCACATGGTATTTTTGCACCTGCGTAGTAGCAAATAGTCACTTAACTGCAGAAGCATTGGCACTGCATGCACCTCTGACTCATGCCCTTAGACTCAGTAGGAGCAAGAGATTAATTAAAAGAGATTAATTAACTGCCCATATAGAAACACCCATACTGTTTGCTTAGTAATTCCTCAGTTTAGTTTACTAGGAACTTTAGCATTACTTTAACCTTTTCACTGCCAATTGTCCAGACAAAAGTGGCTCCTCAGGAGATCTCCCATCCTTAGTATTCTTAAGGGGGGTACACACCTAGAGATGTGTGCTGAGCGATCTATCACAGACCACTCAGCACACATCTGTCCCGCCGCTCAGCACAGCGCAATGTGTGCTGAGTGGGGGGGGGGGGGGGGCGTTCACTTCACACAGCGCTGAAGTGAGTGACCTGCTAGATTGAGGATGATCTAGTAGCAGCGATAGCGCATCCCAATCGCTAGGGGGCATACATATGAGAGGACCGTGCTTAATTTCTAAGCAATCTAGTCAGATTGCTTAGATTTTAAGCACGGATCTCTCCGTGTGTACCCCCCTTTATGCTACATCAGTTTTGTTTGTGAAAATTTTACTTTTTGTATGGCTAATTGAATACACTTTTACATTATGTACATTATACATTATGTATATATGTGGCTTGCAGTCAAGATGCCGGCTGTCGGGATCCTGGCAGTCAGAATGCCGTTGCCGGAATACCAACACCCGCCACAATGCTGACACCGGAATCCCGACAGGGTCAGGAGACCGATGAGGGGGTAGGAGAGAGGGGGGGAGCAGTCTTACGTTCCCCCTGTTGGGATTTACACTATCGGGATGCCGGCGTTGGTACTCTGACTGCCCGCCGGGATATCTTGTTGTGTATATATATATATATATATATATATATATAAAATTTATTTATTACCAGTTATTTATAGAGCGCACACATATTCTGCAGCGCTTAACATCATGTGAACATGCTCTAAAACAGGAGACATTTGGGAAATGTAGCAGTCCTTGGATAAGAGGTACAATGGAGTAGTTATACAAAGCAACCAAATATCTTCTATCATATCAAATACTATGCAATATAAGTGACACACACAGCTTGATACATCTCCCATACTGTAAGATAGTGCAGATTATTTGGGTCTTCCTTCATATTTCCAAAGCATTATTATGATGTATGGGTATAATGATCTTAACCAGAGTGCTTCCCAAATTGCATTTCAATGGTCACAGTTTACAATTTTGAGGGAGTGAGTGCTGGGTTGTGTTTAGCATCCCGGCAGTTAGGATGCTGGCGGTCATGTGACCGACGGCAGAATCCCAACACCACTCGGAAACCCGGTGCGGGAACACAGACCTCCGACATCCGGAAGGTAAGTATTTGGGTCACTGTTAGGGTTAGGGCCCGGGAGTGGGGTATTAGGGTTAGGCACTAGAGGGGAGGAGGATTAGCCCTAGCTGACACCCTTGGTATCTTAGTCCTAGCCGCCGCCCTCAGAGTCTTAGCCCTAGTCGCCACTCCAGGTGGGTTAGGGTAGGGGGCAGGGCCAGGGTAAAATAATTCCCCTGTCCCCTGTTGGCATTCTCATTGTCGGGATGCCGGTGTCAGTCATGTGACTGCTGGGATCCCGACAGCCGGGCTACAATACCGAACTCTGAGTGCCAGTATGGGGATGACTTTCTCATTGTGGGCAAGGCATCTCCATAAATCCTATGGTAAAGGTACTGGAAGTGTTAAATTAACTACAGTTCAGTATTGATGGGCAAGTCTTTCACCTATACATGGTCTTTAAGATGCTCAGGTGAGAAGTATGTGTTGAATGCACCACCTCAATAACAGACCATGGGACTAGCCCTATGAGGTTTCATATATAATATACATCTCCCATTGGCGCATATTCATCATCTTTAAACTGTAACAGTTTAGACATTCCCCAGGGGATGTAGAAATTGTGAGATTCATCAAACTCCGAAAAAGTATTTTTTTCGGAGTTTGATTGGGAGGGGGGTCACGGCTGCAGTGTGTTCTCTGCAGCTGGGCAGTGATCCATTCTCCAGCCGGGCTGCCCTGTCAATAAGGAGCCAACTGGGGAGGAGGGGGCGCCGCCGCTGCAGCCGGGCTGCTCCTGCACATAAGAGCTATCTGGGTGGAACATGCAAGGGACCGCAGCTGCACCCATCATAACAGCAGTCGGGCAGCCCCGGCTATAAGATGCTGCCGGGGTCTGGGCGGGGGCGACACTTTCTACAGCTGTGCACCCCGGCAGCCAGAGGAGAAAATGATCACTTTTCGAAAAACTGTCTTCGCAAAAAGACCAATTTTCAGAAGTGATAATTTTCTTATGGAGGCATGATGAATCATGAAAAAATTATGAGAGAATACAATAAGAATTGAAAACTAAATATTCTCATTGCACATTTTTTTCATGATGAATATGGCCCATGATGTGACTTTATTATCTCCCACTTAGATCATGTCTCAATCACTGAAAGTCATAGCAGCTTCACTTCTCCAAAGGCATTACCTGGAGCTGCTAGTGGGCAACTGTCTGAATTGCACTACTGTACTTCAGGGGCTTAATTAGCAAATAGAGCGATTTCCCCAAGTTTGAAAACCTCATTAATTTTCTTGAGATATTTTTGTGCAGTGCAGTCAAGAGCTCTATGTAGTCTTATGAATTATTTGTTTTGAAAGTTCTCATCTAAGGACCCACTGCTTAGTTTAAACTTCCTTAATATGATCCTTGAGTTTTTTATAATAGAGTTATAATGCCAGGTACAAAAGTTGCACTCATTTTTCTTTACTGTAGTGTGTCCTGTATGCAATTATTATAATTTTTTTTTTTTAAATAATAATCATATTAATTGTCCTGATATACTCATTAATTTGTGGCTTGTGTAGAGACTGGCTTGATCATGGATAAAGTAATATCACAATATATAATGAACAATACATGATAAAAATACACTATATACTGTACTGTAGCCAAATGTATGTGGACACCTGAACATCACACTCTTATATGCTTACAGTATTTCATGGTATAAATATGGAATTGGTACCCCCTCTTCTTAGTTAGTTTTCCACAGATTTTGGAACATGGCTGGGATTTACATTCCCAAGAGCTTTACGTAAGCCAGATACTGGTATGGTGAGATAAGGGTTCACTTGCAGTCTGTGCTACAATTTATACCAAAGAGCTTAATGGGGTGTGGTATAACTTGTTGACAGTTATGTCAACAGACATTAGCATGCTTAACATGTCGACATTCATTGTGTCATATGTTGATATGATAAACTGTCGACAAACCGTCCCTGGTGGTCTAGTGGTCTCTTACCTTCTCCTGGTGGCAGTGGTGGCTCATCCTCTTCCTGGTCCCGAAGGTGCTGTGACAGTGACTTCCAGCACGGATCTGTGATCATCATTCATTCCAGTGAGTATTTCTTCTCCTATCCCTAACCTTAATCCTCCTCCTAGTGCCAACTTTACCCCATACCCTGCTCCCCACTTCCCCTGCAGCCTAACCCTAACCAGCCTAGCACTAACCCTCCTGAAAGTACCTAACCATCGGCACCCTCAGAAAGTAAGCATTTCATATAGCGACATTGATGTCAAGGCTGCTGACCTAGTGTCTGTAGAAAGTTTAAACCATGTCAACATTCTGATGTTGACATTGCGGTGGTGACATTATGAATATCGACATAATTACTGTCGACTGACTGACAGGATATCATTTGGTGAGGTTGATATCAGGGCCCTGTACATTCCAGTCAAGTGTTTTCACACCAAACTTAGCAAATCATTATTTGATGGAGCTCACTTTAAATATGACGGTATGCTATATCATTTTCTTTCATTGGAACTGATGGACCTAGGCCAAACCATAAAATCAACTCCAGACAAGTATTCCTCCTCCACCAAATTTTGCATTTGCTAGTACACAGTCCGGCAGAAAGCATTCTCCTTTTTCTGTCCGACTGACCGATGGTGAAGCCAGATGAGAACAAGTTATATCTCTCTCAAATACAAAGGCGGTGTGCTCTTATAGGGAGGCGGTCAAGATCACGCTGGACGGGATCCCGGCGGTCGAAATGCTGACGCCGGAATCCCGACCAGTACAATCCCGACATATTCTCCCTCCGCGGGTGTCCACGACACCCATAGAGGGAGAATATAATAGTGTGCCTGCAGCGTGGTGAGCGAAGCGAGCCCGCAAGGGGCCACGTTCCGCTCGCCACCCCTGTCGGGATTGTGTGGTCGGGATTCCAGCATCGGTATTTCGACCGCCGGGATCCCGTCCAGCGGGATTTAGTACTGATCCCCTCTTATACACTACAAGATGATGGTCTGAGGCATATGTGTGGCATGCTTGGCTAATCCATGAAACTCCAGATGTACAGTTGGTGCGCTGACATTGCTTCAAGAGGCAGTTTGGACATTTATAGTGAGGGCATCAACCAAGGCCCGGGGATTTTTAGATGCTTCAGCACTGAGCAGTCTTGTTCAGTAGGCTTGTATAGCTTTCTGTTTTACTGCTGAACTGTTGTTGCTCCTAGCAGAATAACATTACTTACAGTTGACGGGACAGCTCTAGTAAGGTAGAAATAAGACAAACAGATTTTTTTAAAAAGTGGCATTTTATGCCAGTGCCACATTGAAAGCCACTGAGACCTTTAGTACAACCCATTGTACTGCTAATGGTTTTAATGGAAACTGCATGGTTGTATATGTGTATATTTGATTCTACACTATGCAACTGTCAGCAATGGGTGTGCCTGAAATAGCCAATTACAAGAGGTACAGTATCCACATACTTTTATCAATATATAGTAGTGTGCGTAGATTAGTAATCACTGCTTTTATACTCATAGAGGTATTTAAAAATTATAAGCATTTTGGAGTTGTGAAGAGTGTATATTTGTACTACACTTGTACATACTGTAGATGCAGTCTTACTCACTATAAAAGTTAGAATAAGGTTAATACAGCTGTCTTTATTTTCTTCATCAACTGTTTACACATAGATTTGTTTGTTTTTTCTTTGCATCATGTGCTGTTTGGGGACTATTTTTTTGAAGTGCCATCCTGCCTAACACTGCAGTGCCACTCCTAGATGGGCCAGGTGTTTGTGTCGGCCACTTGTGTCGCTTAGCTTAGTCACAAAGCGACCTTGGTGCGCCTCTTTTTTTCTTTGCATCATGTGCTGTTTGGGGACAATTTTTTTGAAGTGCCATCCTGCCTGACACTGCAGTGCCACTCCTAGATGGGCCATGTGTTTGTGTCGGCCACTTTTGTCGCTTAGCTTAGTCACAAAGCGACCTTGGTGCGCCTCTTTTTTTCTTTGCATCATGTGCTGTTTGGGGACAATTATTTTGAAGTGCCATCCTGCCTGACACTGCAGTGCCACTCCTAGATGGGCCAGGTGTTTGTGTCGGCCACTTGGGTCACTTAGCTTATTCACACAGCTACCTCATTGCGCCTCTTTATTTCTTTGCATCATGTGCTGTTCGGGGACAATTTTTTTAATCTGCCATCCTGTCTGAAACTGCAGTGCCACTCCTAGATGGGCCAGGTGTTTGTGTTGGCCACTTGGGTCGCTTAGCTTAGTCACACAGCGACCTTGGTGCGCCTCTTTTTTTCTTTGCATCATGTGCTGTTTGGGGACAATTTTTTTGAAGTGCCATCCTGCCTGACACTGCAGTGCCACTCCTAGATGGGCCAGGTGTTTGTGTCGGCCACTTGTGTCGCTTAGCTTACCCATCCAGCGACCTTGGTGCAAATTTTAGGACTAAAAATAATATTGTGAGGTGTGAGGTGTTCAGAATAGACTGAAACTTAGTGTAAATTATGGTTATTGAGGTTAATAATACTATGGGATCAAAATTACCCCCAAATTCTATGATTTAAGCTGTTTTTTAGGGTATTTTGTACAAAAAAAAAACGAATCCAAAACACACCCGAATCCGACAAAAAATTTTCAGGGAGGTTTTGCCAAAACGCGTCCGAATCCAAAACACGGCCGCGGAACCGAATCCAAAACCAAAACACAAAACCCGAAAAATGTCCGGTGCACATCACTACTTGAAATATACACTGATATTATGTTGTTAATTAATTTATATTAAATAAATTCCATATCTTTATTCGACTGGTATCTTCTATTTCTACCATCAACACCACAATTTTACATATGTATTTGGTACTTTCAATAGAGAGAGAGAAGGAATACATGGCACACGAAAGGAAGAAAAGAACATTTCCCCTACCTATATGGAATTTACTAATTGTTCTTTGAGATCAGTTTTTTTTTACTAACAGACAGATTCAAGAGGAAACTCTGACTAGCTTCTACATAGTGCTTTCTGCAGTATATGACACCAGGTGTAAGACAGGTACAAGTATGTGCTGATAATGGTGGCTTTTTGTACATCATTTAGGGGGTAATTCAGATATGATTGCTAGGGTGCATTTTTTGCATCCCTGCGATCAGGTAGTCGCCGCCTACAGGGGGATGGTATTACTTTTGTGTAGGTGTGCATTCGCTTTTGTCGGAGACCTGCACATACATCAGTTTGTGCAGTCTCTGCACTGGCCAGGACTTAGCCACTGCGATGATCAGACTGGAACTGACACCAGACACCCTCTCTCAAAACGCCGGGTCCCTCCTAGGTTTTCCCGGATACTCTTACAAAACGGTCAGTTGCCACCCACAAACGCCCTTTTCCTTTCAATCACTTTACGATCGCCCGTGCGATCGCATTTTTCGCACCATCCCGTCGCTATGCACCGTTGCCTGGTGCAGTAGTCCAACACGCTGGCGCATTGCGGTGCATATGCATTTGCAGTACTGATCTGATCGCAGGCTGTGAGAAAACGCAGCCTAGCGATCAGGTCTGAAACGGCCCCATGGTTTGGTGTGGTGGCGTCTTATAGATGCATATGACTGGGTATAGTTACTAATATCTGCATTTAGTTCCATACACACATTGGGACTGTAACAACATCTCTGAATCGGCCCTTGTGTGCGGTACTCTCTCCATTTCCAGCTGTCATTCATACTGACAACCAGCAGGGGAGCAGTGATGAGGGTCTTTCCTCTCTCACTGTAGAGGGCTGGTTGCAGGGTTGAGCCACCCTGGTGGACTATTTCTGAGCCTGCATAGCATGTACTGTGTTTCTTTGTTGAGCCATGCCTAGAAGAATAGCATCTTTTTATTTATTTTTCTTTAAACTTGTGTGGATAACAGCACTTTAGTACTTTTTATACTTCCAGAAGGGCTGGGAGACTCTTGCATTTTGGGGAGCTCCCCAGAAAACCCCTACCTAGAAATGTTAGCTCCCTGAACAAGAGAGACCAACAGTGCCCCCAACTCTCCCCATCATCTATATTTTTAATGATTGTACATTTTTCTCTCCTCCGCCCCCTCTACCTATAATTTTTATTTATTTTGTGAAATCTCAGTCAGTACTGAGCAAAATAAAATCAAGTATACAGATGTAGCCATAAACATTTTGATTCTGTATTCTATTCTGGAGTCTTGGTTGAACTACAATATACTAAAATAGCTTTCAGAAGTTTTATTGAGAATGTAAAATCTAAAATCTAAAGTATCAATTTCCCTTACTATTGCTTGTTAAAAAAAAATGTGTTACAAGTCACTTTGTTCACAATAATAATAATTATATATATTTGGAATAATTTATGATGCGGTGGACATTCCCAATCAAGTCATGTATCACCTGTAAAGCTACTGCACTTGTGTCAATTACAGTATGTGTTAAATTGTCAATGGGGATGCCAATACATAGGAAGCACAACAATGCAAATGATCTGTTACATGGCTTAATAGAAGGAATATTACCAATACAGTCATTAACAATAGTGTTTTATGTCACTGTTTGGAACATCATAATATCAATCCTGATCGTCTTCAAATACAAGGCATTGAACTGATCGATCCAACAAAACCCTAGTTGTGAATTCCGAACCCCCCAAACTTCACCCATTTTACACGGGTCCGAGGCAGACTCGGATCTTCCCGCCTTGCTCGGTTAACCCGAATGCACCCGAACGTCATCATCCCGCTGTCGGATTCTCGCGAGATTCGTATTCGTTCGGGGGGGGTTCGGATTTCGAGGAACCGAACCCGCTCATCACTACTCCATATAGAGTGCAGAATTTTGCTGACCACCAGTATATATATAGCAGTACAGTACAGTAGTCCATTGCTCTACTTCTGTGTCGTCAAGTATACTACAAAAGTTCAGTAAAATGACCCAAAAATCTAAATTAAAAGCATCTGATGAGAAGCGTAAACTTGCCAATATGCCATTTACGACACGGAGTGGCAAGGAACGGCTGAGGCCCTGGCCTATGTTCATGGCTAGTGGTTCAGATTCACATGAGGATGGAAGCACTCATCCTCTCGCTAGAAAACTACAGTGCCACTCCTAGGTGGGCCAGGTGTTTGTGTCGGCCACTTGGGTCGCTTAGCTTAGCCATCCAGCGACCTTGGTGCACCTCTTTTTTTTCTTTGCATCATGTGCTGTTTGGGGACTATTTTTTAAATCGGCCATCCTGTCTCACACTGCAGTGCCACTCCTAGATGGGCCAGGTGTTTGTGTCGGCCACTTGGGTCGCTTATCTTAGTCATCCAGCGACCTTGGTGCAAATTTTAGGACTAAAAATAATGTTGGGGGTAATTCCAGGTTAATCGCAGCAGGAAATTTTTTAGCAGTTGGGCAAAACCATGTGCAGTGCAGGGGAGGCAGATATAACATGTGCAGAGAGAGATAGATTTGGGTGTGGTGAGTTCAATCTGCAATCTAAATTGCAGTGTAATAATAAAGCAGCCAGGATTTACCCTGCACAGAAACAAAATAACCCACCCAAATCTAACTCTCTCTGCAAATGTTATATCTGCCCCCCCCCCCCCCCCCCCCCTGCAGTGCACATGGTTTTGCCCAATTGCTAAAAAATTTCCTGCTGCGATCAACTTGGAATTACCCCCATTGTGAGGTGTGAGGTGTTCAGAATAGACTGGAAATGAGTGGAAATTATGGTTATTGAGGTTAATAATACTATGGGATCAAAATTACCCCCAAATTCTTTGATTTAAGCTGTTTTTGAGGGTTTTTTGTAAAAAAAAACCGAATCCAAAACACACCCGAATCCGACAAAAAAATTTCAGGGAGGTTTTACCAAAACGCGTCCGAATCCAAAACATGGCCGCGGAACTGAATCCAAAACCAAAATGCAAAACCCTAAAAATTTCCGGTGCACATCACTAGTTGTGACGACAGGTTTAATAAATTATGCATGAGAGAGTCCTTTTGAATTCATATGTTCAAGACCTTTATCCTAAATGGACTAAATTAATCAATAGACTAATACTTCAATTACTGGTGTTAGATTAAGTATTCATTTGTTCACCTTGATTACAGTGAGAATCTAAATATCAGTAGAGAAACTATTAATTAGAATTGAAAATTTGCCACATGAAATGTTTCTTTGCTGATTATTTGTCTTGGTACGGGTCTTTGATAAAGGACCACTTTCATTGTTATTATATAATATATTTTAAGGGGACATGTGGGAAAATATTGTTTATTCTAAATAAATGTGTCAATTTGACTGATCCTGATGGCGAAATCATTAATATCCTGTGTACTGCTTTAAACTTTATCACTTCCATGTACAGTATATATGAATTACTTCCAGCCTAGTAGACTGAACTGCTCTAATATGGCATAATAACAACACTAAGGGGGTCAATCAGACCTGGCCGCATCAGTGGACCGCAGCGCAGTTTGCAGATGGCGATCGCATTCCTGTTGGATGCGGCCACAATGTAATTGACAGCGATGGGCGTTGTGCGGGTGGAGCTACAATATTGTGGGGGTGACACCGTGAAAATGGGGGCGGGCGGGGTGGGGGGCTTTTTTGGTGTGACTTCATGACATCACCCAGAGCCACTCTGATAAAAAAAATGGCAGCTCACAGTGCACCAGGGTTCAACCTAAGTTCCAACGCATGTGTAATCTAATTGTGGATGTATCGGGAGGTAGCCTCACACATGCTGGGCGGCCCCAGCATGTGCAGAGATGAACGTAGATCTGGCTGCGTATTACGCAGCGATCTGCGTTCATCTCTGAGTAACCCACTAAGGGGGACATTTACTAGTAAGCAGTGATAAGAGCAGAGAAGTGAGCCAGTGTAGAAGTTGCCCCATCAACCAATCAGCAGCTCTGTATAATTTTATAGTATACAAATTATAGATGTTACTTCACTGCTGATTGGTTGCCATGGGCACTTTTCCACTGGCTCACTTCCTCACTTCCACTACCTTAGTAAATGTCCCCCTAGATACTGTTTGGTGTGTTCTTATTCATGATATTTATGATTTGAATATTATTCATAATAACCCCTGAAGCTTTACAGCTTTGGTTGGTTGCATGTTAAATACTGTAAGTATGTTCCTGGTTGATGTGGGAAATATAAGTGTATTCTATATCTTATTAGAATCTACTGTATATTAAGAAACATGTTATTTATCCTAGTGTACGTATATGGGGCCTTTAGCAAGGCTGCGATCGCTTGTGCAGCCCTGCTATGCAAAAAAAAGTTTTGTGTCGAATAAGATTAGGGTAAGAGTTACTCACCCTGTGTGATCAATCCAGCATTGCAGGTCCCGGAAATTGATGTCAGACATCTGCCCTCCAAACGTCTCGACACAACTGCGTTTGGATCTCCACGCCCAGAAAACGGTGAGTTGATGCCCGGTTCCGCCTTTCTCCTGTCAATCTTCCTGCGGTCGCCGCTGTGACTGCTTTCTTCGCTATCAGCGTCGCTGTCTAGCGACAGCTGTCGCCGGGCAACGACGTGCCTGTGCAATGCAGCCACTGCGCATGCGCAGTTCTGATCCAATCGCACGGCTGCGAAGAAGCACAGCATGCGATCGGGTCAGAATGACCCCCATGTTACGTGTGGTCACATCTTAAAATTTGTCTTGTAAATATTAATTTCTCACTTAACATAACTGTTGTAACTTGAAGGTATAATGTTAAGAAATAATTACTTTTACTAACAATCACACACACACACACACACACACACATCTATATAATTACGCGCTTTATTATAAAACTTGTTTATATGGCTATTAATACAGTACATTCTGTTAGTTAAGAAATGAAATACACATGAAAAACTAAATACAATGGTACAGTAAATCTGTATATTCTGAAAAATGCAATGCATCACATATTTAGCGATAATTCAATGGTTTTGTGGGTGACCAAATGTAAGGGGCACCCAGTGGAGCAATTGAATTATTTTCCACTGCCGGGCAGGAATGTCGTATGTGTGTGCATAACAATTGAATTGCCACTGTGGGCTCCCCCATACCGCATATCACTAAATGTATAGTTATCTCCTTATTTAGGAAAATATGTTATTTTCTCACCATTAATCTTTCAAATATTATTGTGTGAAATCTCTAATATTTCCATCAGCATGAATAAATAGCTTCTAACATGGAAAAGCTTTAATGCGATAATTGCAATTGTAATTTATATGTTCACAAATGCAAACTAATGAAATGTTTCATTTGTTTGAGACAAATGTTTCAAATACTGTTGAATATTCATATTGCTTCCCCAATCCCTCACAGAATTCTTACTACAATTAGACAATTATTTTAATTTAACTGGTTAACAGAGACATCAGCATCAGGCAATCTACAAGCACCATTATTTTACCAAGAAGCTCAGCCAAGATAATAATGACAGCAAAATAATCTTTTATCAGTAAGATATGAAGGCTATTTTTTATTATTACAGTATATAATAAAACAACAACTATAAATTAGTTAATGTTGATTGAGTGCAACGTCATTATGTGCTTACTAAGTCGTGCACAAAATTAATTAAAAGTGAATCCTTACAATTCTTTTTTGTTTTGTTTTTAATATTAGAAGTTACCATACAAGAGAAATAAACTCATGATTCACGTACAGTACAGTCTGATGGGGAACATTGTACAATTTTTATTTTTTATTTTTATAGCGCTTTATTTATAAATGTTGATTACATTCACACAAGAAGAAAAGATCACATTCACATGTTGCCATGGTTATTGTTTGCATCACTATGACATCAAACAATTAAAAATCCCTTTCTTAAATAAACTATGCAAAATTCATTGTTTTTTCTTCTCCTTTCCAATGCTTTGCATGTTTGCTGCTTTGCTCAGGATATTTCCAATAACTTTTTTCCACAAAACAGGAATGTTACAAACCTGAGGGGTACCCAGATGACCAATGTTCACATTTAGATGAAACGGTGGATCACAGAAGCCACCAGGAGATGTCTACTTACACAAGATGCCTCCTAAGGCATTAGCATTTTATTGCAAAGCCATTGCACACAATGTTGCAGTGACTGTGCAATAGCATACATCTTTAAATCATGACCTATGTTATCTATTATTAACATCAATGCATCAATGTCTGCACTGTAGCTCCAACCTTTACAATTAGGAACAATCATTGTAATTAAATAAGACTGAGTATTAACAAATAGTTAAAGATAATTTGGATCATAACCTTGCTGGACTGCCCATTTGCCACTTCTGACAAATGCCAGAAGGTCCCATGGGCTGATGGGCCGGTTCGGCCACGAAGAGAGGCCAGGGCTGGCCGAGCAGCTCAGCCTCCCGACCCTCTGCTAGGCTACCCGGCTCACATACACAGGGGCAGGCCAAGCAGCACCCCTTCCCGACGCTCTATCGCACAGTGTGTATGCACTGTGTCGGCGGCCTGGGAAGGGAAACACAATGCGATATCGCTCATGGAGCATATCCAATAGTGTGTACCCACCATAAGCCCATCTGAAAAAAATAAACATCCATTATACTGTGCAGCAACAGTTAAATGCAGCCAGCTTTAACATTTGCAGCTTCTTAATATATTATGTTCAGTACTGGTATACGTTTATAGAGAGTAGCAGGTTCCTGGTTAGTGACCTTCAGTAGATATCATTACCTTTTAAGAAAAATAGAGTAATGAAATATATTTTAAGAAGTGTCCTCAAACCCAAATAAGTAACCAGTGCCAAAAGCATAGAGCGGGTGGGGGGGGGGGGGGGGGGGGGGGGGGGGACGATGAGTGAGGGATACTCCTGTAAAAGTGGCAACCAGAACCAACCTATGCCAGACATGGTTGATCACACCATAACAGGGAGGTACTGTACATGGCTTGGTATCCCCCTACTGGAATGTGAATCCAGCCCCAGCCTGGTCAGCATAGAGTCAGAAATATTCAAATGCCACTGGTGCATTTCCTGAACCACTTGAGCAGTGGGTGAGAGAATGTTAGGGGAACAGTGTATTGTCCCAAACTAATTTAGTACTGCATTTGAAGTTCCAAAAAGTCATGGTATCCACTGACTGCTTTGAAATCCTGGCACAAGTGTCATCATTGAGGGCATTTTGTAAAATATATTTCCACATAACTACCTACTGTAACAGAAAAAGAAAAAACACAGACACCATCTGTTTTAGTACTCTAGCTAAAATATATATTCCATTATATACCTCATATACATCTTTATTAGTCTCCTAAATTCAAAGGAAACTTCTTTCTTCAATCCTGAAATTTCCAACTGGAATAATAAAACAAAAAAAGTAAGACAATCATTAGAGCACTGAAGCCAAGGCATATTATTCACCAATCAGCAGCATTGCAGCACATAGCAAATGTTTATTTCCAGATCCCAGAACACAATGTTGGCTGCTGCTACAATCTCACTTAATTTGAAAAGAAATATTTGTCCATGAATTTGTTTAACAGTGACATCAAGTGTAATGTAATCTTTCAGGTGTTAATTGTCTACAGAATCAATGCATTTCCTTGTCACAATTATAAAAATACAAGTGAAATTTAGAGATAAAGGAGAGATCCTTATTTCATATATAAAAGTTCTCCTCGGTTAGGAACCTCTCATAAAGAAAAATAACCTGATTTATCTACTTGTGGATATGGGCTGAGGTTATTACTTGATTGTGACAGTGTACTGTATGTGGGCATCAATGTTACTGTCTTCTTTCCCTCCTGGTCAGTGATCTCTTTAGCATCTGTAGCTGTCCGTCTGGGTAAAGGAAATTACTGCTTGCACAAGATTCTCCATAATTATGCAGACTTTGATCCTCTGCTTATATGTTTTAATGAGGCAAGGAAATGTTCTCTTAACAATATGGACCTGAGTTATTACTGCCAAACGTAGTCTTTTCTATTTAAAAAATCCATTTAACCAGTCTGTAACAATGGCACTATGCAACTAATGGCTGAGATTAAGAAAACAAATCACTAAGCCACAGAATTTTTATTTTTATTTTAGATCGATATGATGTTTTGGTACACTTATCTTGATGTGTCTCTCTAGTCCTATGAATGTAATGTGTGCACACTTAGTTGTATCCCTGGTAATGTTACTGAGTGGAAATGTAACACCTCAGGGCTGACGGGTATGTCTTTGTGGTTGAGAGAGGTATCACAGATGTTGGGTGGCTATGTGATGGACTTTCCCCTGAAATGTTTTTCCTCGTAACTTGTCCTGTAGTACCATGTTCAGGGAGGTAGGATAGATTAATATGAAACAGGAGTGAGTCAGCAATTCCAACGGGAGGTCTTTAACAGGATGTCTTTTTATTGAGCCACAATGAACTCTGGATTGAAGCTGATGATTGGTTATTTGGCATTAAATTGGAATAATCAAATCACAAAAAGAAGAATCGGGCATAAAAGAAAAACAAAGTAAAGACAATTGTCTACAGTTCACACCACAAAGGAACATTCAATATGCAATAGACAATTGATTTGAATCACAAAAGAATGGCAGAATATAATTTGAATCACAGATAAACATGTTAATTGGATTCACAATATTGGCATGAGATAGTTAGAATCAGTTTATAATGTAGTTATGAGAAAAATGATAAAAAACACAATCAGCAATAACAAACACTAACTTTCTAGCTTTCCCTAGTCAATGTATGACAATAAATGTTGGAGCTCAGGTATATTTCTGCAGTGGGAGAAATTCCCACACAGATATATGGGAAAATCCTGGCTTGTGATAGGGACAAGTTTTCACACTTCTATCCTAAGAGGATATAGCTAGTGAAGGGATAGTGGTGTCTTTTGACAAATTCAACTCACTTAACAATTAGGGTCTTTTAGGTTGAACAAACTCAGTCTCTCCTCTGTTACAGTGCTTTACTTCAACGTGCCAAAACTCAGTCTTTCAGAATAAATGTCTGTCTTGCAATTGTAAATAAATTTGGTCTTTGATATTCTCACAGTCTTAATGTGGGGGACAGGGTTTCCTTAATAACCTCTTTAGAGTAGTAAAAATTACATTCTAAAGCACCTACTAGTGCAAACGTACAAAGTGCAAAATGTGCTCAGGTGAACAAATATTTTGGGAATAGACTTAGCTTCTTAGTTAGCGTCTTCAGTCGTCAGACCAGCATATAATCAAGATGTATATAAAAGAAAAGAGAAAATATAGAGACCTTCATGTGTAATCTCTTATTTGTTTAAAAGCAATAGATACTGTGTAAAATCTAGGGAAAGCAATCCCAACCAACAAGGTTTTTCCTTTTTTCAAAAATACAGTTTTAATCTTAATAAATACATACTTAAAAGCAAATAAATAACAAATAGCAGGTAATGGCAGGTAGCACACGTACAAGAGGTCACAAATATTAAGGCTTATCTGTCCAAGGTGGCAATCCTGGATACAGCAAGAGTCCCAACGTGTTTCGTCCTTAGTGTGGACTTCATCAAGGGGATAGTGGTCAGGGACAGTTTGAGCTTATTTATAGCTAGAGAACAGGCAAAATGGATTGCGTGGATGAGCCACTGTAACTACATAGGGTGTGCCAAATGGATTCAACATGCTTTAATTTGTGTTTAATATCCCCCATTACCTCCCAAACACACTCCCAGTCAATAACTTTGCAAATCCTCATTATTTCTGCCACAGCAAGACCAATGCAGCACATGTGTAATAAGACTTATACACATGCACAGTGTGACTTATATACATGCACAGTGTCACTTCTACACATGCACGGTGTGAATTATACACGTGACTTACGGTGTGGCGGTGTGACTTATACACATGCACAGCGTAACTTATACACATGCACAATGTGACTTACACATGTGCACGTTGTGACTTATACACATGCACAATGAGACTTATACATGTGCATGGTGTGAACTCCGGAGATGTTCCGAGCAGTGCTCTGAGGATCCTGCATGGTTCTCGCTGCCCATGACTCAAGCCCTAAGTCTGAGGTCACATTAGATTTAAGTAATGTGTTCCAGAACCATACAGGCAGTCTGTCCCTGCTCAGATCCAGCAGCTGAGGAGGCATTGCGGTGAACTACAGATGGATTGCAAGCTCCACCACTATCACTAACGTTGATGGGCGGTAGGTGGGGTGCTTCAGTGATTTAGCTGCTTCCTGCTATTTTCTTTCTCTTGCAGACAGTCATTTGACTGTTCATCTATATACTCTGCTCCTGAGTTTTTTCACTATATTTATACTTTTGCATGCTGCCTATTTCTTCTGTCTATGGGATAAATCAGTTACCTCACTCCCTGCGCCCCCCCCCCCCCCCCCCCCCCCCCACACACACACACACACACACACACACACACACACACACACACATACACTCACACTGCTTAGAGCAAAAGACAGGGATAGCCATTGATGATAAATGGCTACCAATAATTGATGGTTTGCCACTGATAATCAAAGCTATCAAATGATGAAACAAAAATGCTTTTTTGCCCTGTCACATGGTGCTTAGCCTCACCATAAATGGTTCAAGCAATTTATAATTTCCTGTCGATGGCTTCCTAACACCACTGTAAAGTGCCAAAAGCACCATCCATGGTGAACCACGTTAATCATCATCCCTACAGATATGCAGCTGGGGGAAACTTTTTCTAGGTGATGAAGACTGTCAACCCTTGTTACTGGCACCAGATTAATATGTTTTACTACCAAAAGTGAAATTAAATTAAAACATACTGAATACTACAACTTACAGAGGAAAAACAGGATGAAGGAAGAGAGAGACAAATACACAGGTAAAGAGGGAAAAGAGATGTAGAGGGGGAGAGACAGAGATGATATTTGATGGGTATAGAGACACAGAAACAGCTGGAAGAGATGGATAGACATAGCCTAAAAGTTCCCAAGACATATATAGTGAATACAGATGGATACGCAGCCTGGCAATGACAACAAAAGAGAAGCAGAACTAAATAACACTAATACAAAGAGATGAATAAATTAAGACCTGGTAAAAAAAAAAAAAAGCCAGGATAAATAAAAGGGAAAGGGAAAGACAGGAGAGAGAGCAGCTCATGCAGCACAAAAGATTCAGGTTTACTGTATGGTAATGCTCATAAAAAGTATTTTGATCTAATATACTATGAAGCAGTTCTTCAGTGGCATGAAATTATCTTACATATATTAATAGAAGGAACAAAATGAAGTGCTTGAGAGTTATTTCTACAGCTCCTGTTATCAGAACACAGAGTTCTTAAACATAACATTCCGGCACAGCCTGTGACATTTCTCTTGAGAAACTTTGCAAAAATCTTCAGCTTTTTTCAGCAGGGCATTAAAGGAATACAGTATGTTGAAATTATAATGTATCATTAGTATTCTATGTGCATTACACTTGCACAAACTGTTACGAGTTACGTATTGCTTATCACTTACAATGTGTTTTAAGATGCTGTCATGAGCATAATATACTTTCAGTTTCCAGGGAAAAATGGATACGCAGAGTTGCAGGATTTCAATAATTCAGTCTTCATGTATCCCATATAAAAGATGAATCCTGTACTGCACTAAACTACAGGAAGGAGATCCCCAATGACGTTCACCGTCTGAGTAGGCAGAGAGAGGGATAGCTTACAGCTCTTGCTTGCGTAAATCAGTTTGTACGCCTACACATCAGGGCTCCAGGAAAACCTGCTATCACAATATACTGCAGCAGATAAAAATACACCCTAGAGACTAGACTGCAATGTATTCTTTGCCTTTGCAATTAATTCTTGTTAACTTTGTAAATATGCCTATCAGACACTGCAGGAATGATACACACATTATTAATTATAGAAGCAAGCAAATATCTAATTATACAGCTCATGGTATATAGTTAGCCTGTGTAGATATGTGCATTAGAACATATTAATGATGTTTTAACAATCGAGAAATGTTCTTTTTTTTATTGTAAGCAATCACAAACAGAGCCATAATCATATAAATAAATGAATGCTACACTTTGAAAGCACCTCTCTTTTGTTGTTGTTGACCTCATACCTTTTTGGGATGGGTATTATAAATATAGTATATCATTATGGGGGTCATTCCGACCTGTTCGCACGCTGCCATTTTTCACAGCACAGCGATCAGGTCACTACTGCGCATGCGTATGGATCGTTGCTGAGCGATGGATTTAACGAAGAATCCATTTGCACAGCTGATCGCAAGGAGATTGACAGGAAGAGAGAGTTTATGGGTGTCAACTGACCGTTTTCTGGGAGTGTTTGGAAAAATGCAGGCGTGTCCAAGTGTTTGCAGGGCGGGTGTCTGAAGTCAATTCCGGGACCAGACAGGCTGAGGTGATCGAAAGGGCTGAGTAAGTTCAGAGCTACTCAGAAACTGCACAAAATGTTTTTGCAGAGCTTGGCTGCACAGGCTAAAATACACTCCCCTATAGGCGGCGACTATCTGACCGCAGCGCTGCAAAAAGTAGCTAGTGAGCGATCAACTCGGAATGACCCCCTATGTCCTATGGGATCTGTAATATTCCAGACATCCTGCAAGATTTGTCCTATGGAAATTCAGATTTGTTTCCTTGGGTGATATGCCACATTCTTCTGCAAATCTGATAGAGCACAAGCAGAATGTCAGCTTTGCAATGCAACCTATTGCTTGAAAACCATTTAGCCTCCACCTCCTCTGCTGTCTGGGCTGCTAAGCTCAATTGGCATATTGGAAATCAGAGGTGGATGTGGCTGCATCTGCACTAGCACTTTCTCTGTGGCTTTGCACCAGAAATAATCTGCAAAAGCTAATTTCAGCCTTTCCCTGGTGCAGATACATTACTTGCACTGGAAAGTGCAAACCATGAGACGCCCACTTTCTCGCCCCTGCCCTCAGTAGCCCCATCTGTGGTTCCAGACAGTCCATCTTTTGTCACGCTATCACATCCAGCATCAACAGTTGCACCTGCATATGGGGGATCGGTATGATTTACCACCACACAGGAATTTCAGTATACCGACATCGGCATCCCAAGCAGTGGAATGCCATCAGGGGGCGAGTGCAATTAAGCCCCTTGCGGGCTCACTGTGCTAGCCATGCTGGGGGAATCACCTACCTTGCCAGTATACTGCGGCAGTATGGTGCCCCCGTCGGAATCTTGGCGCCTGTATTGTGACCACCTGGATTTCGATGATCGGTATGCTAACTGCATACTGCCTCTGGCCTCTGTAGAAGCACCTCTGCATCTGCAAAGACAGGTGGCTTGTATCGACTTGCTCCATCTCTGATGTCAGCACCTCCGTACACAACAGCATCTTTGTGTGTACCAGGGACATGCAGGCTCAGGAGGCACTGGTTAGTAGCCAGATTTACACACAATATATGAACCAAAGAAAACATGTGGGCATTATACACAGGTGCAGCAGTATATACTGCTGGAAACTCGGTGAGTTTTGATCAGAGCTGTATGGAATAGATAGGAGAGTGAAGCACTGCCTCACCTGTCATAGACTTTTTACTCCAGAGTTTTGACTATAAAAATGATTAGAATAATACAAAGAAGATATTAATAATATATTCTTTGTATTTTTCAGATACTTTCAAAACTCTGGCTCATATGTTAGTATGACAGGATAGGCTCTGCCTCATTGCCTCACCCCACCGCATGTCACCGGTGTGTACAGTCAGGGAAACCTGCATCGTACAGGTTTTCAGAATAATTTGCAAATGTTCAGTGGCAAGTAATTGCTCAACTGCACAAACATCAGCATTGTGTTCTGTCTGCGTCCACCTCTAAATCAGGCTATTTAGCTAATATTGTCTTTCGTCACCCATTCCTTCTCGAATGTAAGCTCTCATGGGCAGAGTCCTCTACCTGGGAAAAAATTGTTCCATGCAGTTATAATTCTTAGAGAAGGTGAGTGCTGTTTGCAAAAAGATATTTTCTTTACACAGTACACATTATGCACTTTTTTCGTCTTTTCTGGCATGTTTAAAGACATCTGTTGATGGGGTGTTTTAAGAGAGGAGAGGGCCTACATGCAGCCTCCATTGCAGGCCCCCTCCCCTCTGGCAGCAAGTCGATTCTGGCATTGTGCCAGAGTTTACTGCAAATGCACAGGTCTCTGGGAACATGGCACCCGTGCCTTGTTCCTGAGGACATCTCCAGTGCGCATGCGCAAATCACTCAGAAATGGCCACAGGGGCCATTTTCCAAGTTATTTCTGTCTGCCCCCGCCACTGGCCTCCAGAATGGTGAGTGTAATATATGGGTGCAGGGTGTGCAGTGTGGGCCCCCTTGGACCCAGGACTCATTACCTAAATATATTTATTTTATTACCAATATATATATTTTTTTTGCAAGAATTATTCAGATCGCACTTTAGCTGCATCCGCAATCGCATTTGTGGCAGCATTAGCATACAAATCAGAATCAGCCCTTTGCCACTTAAAATTCTTTAGCTGGAAGTTAAGGGCTTTAATTCTCCGGCAAATTCAGTAAATTATCAAATGACCAAATGATCATTAACCAAAAATCTAGACAAGTCCTCAGATGCTTCCTGACTTGTTACAGATAGGCAGCATTTTAACATCTCTGTATCTTCCTATTACTCCCCATGTCTGTATGCATTAGTGAGGTTAATTTAAGACCCGAATACTACATTAACCCTTAAGTCTCAAAACCATAGAAAGCTCCCAGTCCTGTCATGAATTTTTCATGATGTATTATAAAACCTTTCCATAGAAGATCTACTTTCAACTCTGATATGGAATCAGTATGATTTACCGGCGGATGGGATGACGGCTTTCAAAATCCCAACAGTGGTATCCTGCCCACCAGAATGCTGGCAGCGGGGCGAGTGCAAACAGTCCCCTTGCAGGCTCGCTAAGCTCACCACACTGTGGGCTCGGTGACTCGCTGTGCTCACCACGGTATCTATACCCACTCTATGGGTGTCGTGGACACCCACTAGTGGTAATAGTCCTGTTGCACTGGGATTCTGGCTGTTTTCAACATCTGCTGTCAGGATTCCGGCATCAGTATCCTGACCGCTGGTATCCCGACAATCGGCAAATTAAACGCATCCCTCTGATATCACCATATCTAAAATGATTGTCCGTCCAAAGCCATATGTGATATCACTGTTTACTCTAGTTTTCATCCCAATTGCCTCTTAAACACTGATATCAAAC
Organism: Pseudophryne corroboree; assembly: GCF_028390025.1. NCBI lineage: Eukaryota > Metazoa > Chordata > Amphibia > Anura > Myobatrachidae > Pseudophryne > Pseudophryne corroboree. The sequence goes on from NC_086449.1 coordinate 454,374,352, forward strand.
TGATTTTAGCCAATAGGCTTAATAGTGTTTTACCCATATTATTGACCCACACCAGGTGACTTTTATTCTCCATTTACACGGGTTGTGTAACATCCAAATGACAAAACATTTATTTATTTATTTTATTTATTTATTAACAGTTTCTTATATAGCGCAGCATATTCCGTTGCGCTTTACAATTAGAACAACAGTAATAGAACAAAACTGGGTAAAAACAGACAGACATAGAGGTAGGAAGGCCCTGCTCGCAAGCTTACAATCTATAGGGAAATAGGCATAGATACACAAGGATAGATGCTACATATTGCATAATGGTCCACCAGATTGCTAGGTTCTTAATGGGTTGTATGATGATACCCCACAAAGTTATCCAAGTGTCAGGAGGGTGTGAGACTAAAGAAAGACAAGATATGTGATGTTATGAATACTCTACAGAGGATGTAATTAGATAGGGAAGCACTGAAGGTTATGTGGGTGGGTCTGGAATTTGATAGGCTTGTCTGAAGAGGTGAGTTTTCAGGGAACATTTAAAGGTTTGGAGACTAGAGGCGAGTCTTACTGTGCGTGGGAGGGCATTCCACAGAGTGGGTGAAGCCCGGATAAAGTCCTGTAATTTTGAGTGTGAACAAGTAATGCGTGTGGATGAGAGACGTAGATCTTGTGCAGAGCGGAGAGGTCGGGTAGGGAGATATTTTGAGATGAGTGAAGAGATGTATGTTGGTGCAGTTTGGTTAATAGCCTTGTATGTGAGTAAAAGTATTTTATATTTAATACGGTAGAATACCGGTAACCAATGGAGGGACTGACAGAGCGGATCTGCAGACGATGAACGTCTGGCAAGGAAGATTAGCCTCGCAGCTGCATTTAAAATGGATTGTAGTGGTGAGAGCCTATGTTTGGGAAGACCGGTCAGGAGACTATTACAATAATCAATGCGGGAGATAATGAGAGCATGGATTAGAGTTTTTGCTGTGTCTTGTGTAAGATAAGGGCGTATTTTGGATATGTTTTTTAGATGTATGTAACATGATCTTGAGACCGATTGAATGTGGGTAACAAAGGACAGTTCAGAGTCAAGAATGACACCTAGGCAGCGAGCTTGTGGGGTAGGGGTGATTGCAGAGTTCTCAACAGTGATAGAGATATCAGGTTGGAAACTACTATTGGCCGGTGGAAATATAATTAATTCTGTTTTGGAAATATTAAGTTTGAGGTGGCGAGATGTCATCCAAGATGAAATGGCAGAAAGGCATTCAGTGACACGGCCCAATACAGATGGTGACAAATCAGGGGAGGATAGGTAGATTTGAGTATCATCCGCATACAGATGGTACTGAAATCCGAAAGAATTGATTAGTTTGCCAAGAGATGTGGTATAGATAGAGAAAAGCAGAGGACCTAGGACTGAGCCTTGCGGTACTCCAACTGAGAGAGGTAGCGAAGTAGAGGTGGAATCAGAGAAACGAACACTGAAGGAGCGATTAGATAGGTAGGATGAGAACCAAGAAAGGGCTGTGTCCTGAATACCTAGGGATTGTAGTGTTTGTATGAGAAGAGAGTGGTCAACAGTGTCAAAAGCAGCAGAGAGATCAAGGAGAATAAGGAGAGAGAAATGTCCTTAAGATTTAGCAGTGACCAAATCATTCACTACCTTAGTCAGTGCTGTCTCTGTGGAGTGTTGGGCACGAAATCCTGACTGAAGTGGGTCCAATAGGCTGTGTGAGTTAAGAAAGTGTGTGAGGCGAGTGTAGGCAAGTCTCTCCAGTAGCTTGGAGGGGCATGGGAGCTGAGAGATGGGACGGTAGTTAGAGAGAGAGTTCGGGTCAGAGTTTTGTTTTTTCAGAATGGGAGTAATCACTGCATGCTTGTATAGAGAAGGAAAGATACCAGTAGACAGGGAGAGATTACAGATTTTCACATTTAAATTATCACATACAGTACATGAGCCTAATGGGTAAATTTACTAAACAGCAGGTTTGTCATCATTTAGAAACCGAAGCGCATCACCAGAAGTTTGATGTCCTCAAATTCAGTACTTTCCATACATGGGTTTTTCAGTGTATTGAAAACCGCCATTGATACCCATTGGTTTCTAAAACAACAAACGCTCATAGATATGTATAAATAAACCACCTATGGCGCTGGGGAAAAGGGAAATTTTATGCTAAATAAATAAATTACTTCCCTCTATTGATTTAATCTAAACAGTAATGTAAATCTTTTTTACTAAATAATTTTATTTTTAAATATTAATTGTCTGCAATACAAAAAATCCTTTTTAATTAATTGTTTACATAGATCTTAATGATATAATAGCATTCAGCTTTCTTTAAATTTTAGTTTGTTTAAAAGAAACTAAATGAACATATTTAACATATTTAATCAGCATACATACAAACATAAAACTATAGACACAGAATATGTCACACTCTTTAGATGCATCACAACACTATACGAAGGCTACCACACAATTGTGTATGCAGTAGGGACTCAAGAAATCAAGTTGTTTATAGATATACTGTATGCGGCGCTTGTAGTCTTATTCCTTTCATGAGATGGTACAGTTTATGTTGCTCTTGCCTAGCTGAAAAGGGATCTGTCACAATGCCAGGAGGCTTTTTAGAAAACCTTTCATTACTGTAAATGGAGTAAGTGGTGAGCCAAAATGTATCACTGCCTCAGGTTTTCTGACATTTAGTTAGTGTCCCAGTGAAGTTATCAAGAAGCGTAGACAAGAAAATCTTGGCTTCCTGAAGAACATGTTTTGTTTACTAAATGTATCGCTCATAGCAAAAGACTCACACAAGAATGATTTTAACTAGACATGCTGTAGGTGATGCATATTTTATATATCAATAGTTTCATATAACATAAACTTGACTTACAGATAAAAACAATACAAATGCAAATGACTTTAGAAAACTACATTTAGCGCACTTTGCATATAATGCTTATTTCTGTTAGTATAAAATAAATAATGATTATATGCAATGATTGAAGTGAAAATTTAGAAGTGGTGATATGAAGAATATAGGTGAATGGAATTTGATGGTATTTTTTATAGTACAATTGGAGCTCTAGCAGTGGTGGTATTGCATACTGTACTGCACTGTACTTGCCTACTGTATGTCCAACACTGATTATATTATACAATTGACAAATATGTAAGCGGTATCCAGTTGTGTGTAAGATTTTGCCAATAAAAAAACCTTGCGGACCTCATGCCCAATTTGATATGCACGCTCCCGATACCCACAGTATCTATTTTCTTTTAAAAAGTAGCGAGATCTTTATGAGAAAAAAAAAGATGGATACTAACCTCTGCTCTAGCCGGTCTGGTGGCCTTGATGGCCACGATGCCCATGTTCATGCTCATTTCCCCTCCATCTTTCAAAAGTGGGCTGATGGGAGATTTATTTATTATTTATTTATTCATTAACAGTTTCCTATATAGCGCAGAAAATTCCGTTGCGCTTTACAATTTGAAATAACAATAACAAACTGGGTGATAACAAACAGTCATAGAGGTAGGAAGGCCCTGCTCGCAAGCTTACAATCTATAGCAGAGCCGGCCTTAGCTATAGGCAGGCTAGGCATTTGCCTAGGGCATCCAAGCATGTCTAGGGGCATCGAAGCATGTCCCTGCAATATCTCATGCTGGGAGGGACAGTCCGCAAACTAACTGTTACTTTCCAAATGTGTTCAATCAGTACTTGTATACACTGCTGTCTACATTTGTAAAAAAAAATGCACACTGTGCCTTAAACTTCCTCTGACATGCTTGAATGCCCCTGACTTGTGAGACCTCAGACAGACAGCAGAAGCCAATTAAATGCAATTCCTGGACCTGTGACATTTTCACTGACTATATAAGGTTATTACTGGATGGCTTCTATAACACATGTGTATTTTGGAAGACTGCTTCACAGAAACCTGACATCACCTATACTGCTTGTGCACATAGGGGAGGGGGACCCTGTTATCCTGTGTCCCTTATCCCTGTGCAATTCCCAGGTGTCTGCAGGGACATAACATGGGCAATGTTCTCCCCACACTTTATTTCCTAGTCAGTCCATGCCGTAAAATTCCCCTGCCATCCAGCACTGTAACGTGGTCAGTAAGTTGCGTTGTGCTTTTCTATATGAAACATCAGTGCAGCATGACTTTCGGACACATCAGACTGGAGGGCAGAGCATATCACTCCCACAGTATAAAGTAAAGGGCATGCAGTAACAGACACCAGCAAACACACTGAATAGTGAAGAGAATGGACAGTTTCTACATGTTTGATACTGGTCTTTTTGTATAACCAGCAAGTGTGGCAGTATCTGTGGCAGTATATGTGTATTATGGGCATTACTAATGTGGGGCATATGTGTAAGCTGCATTACTGTGTGGCATTATGTGTATTATGGGCATTACTAATGTGGGGCATATGTGTAAGGTTCCTTTACTGTGTGGAATTATATGTATTATGGTCATTACTGTGTGGCATTGTGCAGAGTTGAACTGGCCCACAGGGTAACCCCCCGGTGGGCCCCACTACCTGAGCGTTGCAGGTACAGATGCAGAACTAGCGGCTGAGCTAGGGGGCACCAGACAAAATTTTGCCTAGGGCATCAAATTGGCTAGGGCCGGCTCTGATCTATAGGGAAATAGGCAAGTGTACACAAGGAAAGGTGCTATCTATTGCATAGAATGAGAAGACATGTAAGGATATGTGTGGACTGTATAGAGTGGATACAATTTTATAGGAAGGTTTATGAAAGTTATGTGGGCGGTTCTGGAATTTGAAATGCTTGCCTAAAGAGGTGAGTTTTCAGGGAACGCTTGAAGGTTTGGAGACTAGAGGAGAGTCTTATTGTGCGTGGTAGGGCATTCCACAGAGTGGGTGCAGCCCGATGAAAGTCCTGCAATCGTGAGTGGGAGCGAGTAATGAGTGTGGATGAGAGACGCAGGTCTTGTGAAGAGCGAAGAGGTCGGGTTGGGAGATATTTTGAGATAAGCGAAGTGATGTACGTTGGTGTAGTTTGGTTAATGGCCTTGTGTGTGAGTAAAAGTATTTTATATTGAATGCATTAGAGTACAGGTAACCAATGGAGGGACTGACAGAGTGGATCTGCAGACGATGAACATCTAGCGAGGAAGATAAGCCTGGCCGCTGCATTCAGAATGGATTGTAGTGGTGAGAGTCTCGTTTTGGGAAGACCAGTTAGGAGACTATTGCAATAATCAATGCGGGAGATAATGAGAGCGTGGATTAGAGTTTTAGCAGTGTCTTGTGTAAGGTATGGTCGTATTTTGGATATGTTTTTTAGATGCATGTAACATGATCTTGAGACAGATTGAATGTGGGGAACAAAGGACAGATCAGAGTCAAGGATGACACCTAGGCAAAGAGCTTGGGGGGTAGGGTAGTAGGTTGGTACCTACTATTGGCCGGTGGAAATATAATTAACTCTGTCTTTGAAATATTCAGTTTGAGGTGGCGAGATGTCATCCAGGATGAAATGGCAGAAAGGCATTCAGTGACACGGTCCAGTACAGATAGGGACAAGTCAGGGGAGGATAGGTAGATTTGAGTATCATCTGCGTACAGATGATACTGAAAACCAAAAGAGCTGATTAGTTTACCAAGAGATGAGGTATAGATAGAGAAAAGCAGAGGACCCAAGACTGAGCCTTGCGGTACTCCAACTGAAAGAGGTGGCGAAGAGGAGGTAGATTCAGAGAAGCGAACACTGAAGGAGCGATTAGATAGGTAGGATAGGAACCAAGAAAGGGCTGTGTCTTTAAGACCTAGGGATTGTAGTGTCTGCAGGAGAAGAGAGTGGTCTACAGTGTCAAATGCAGCAGATAGATCTAGAAGAATAAGTAGTGAGTAGTGGCCTTTAGACTTTAGACTAGATGGGAGTTCACACGCACACAAGGGTGGATTCAGGAGAAAATGACAGGGGGACATCATGATAGGGGAGAGGGGGTGGTTGGCGGTTTTAGGTACATTTGCACACACTCCCAAAAAGGGGCATGGTCTCACTACAAGGCGCATGGCCTTAGAGGAGGGAGCTCCACAGGGGGCAGGGGAAGTGGGGCAAGGGAGCACTGCATCCTATATTTCCTGCTCCTCAGCTGGCGCCATCTTCTCAGTTATATAGTCTTTGCTTTCAATGAGTGGCACCATCTTCCTGAAGATGTCACTGGGAAGATTGCACCGACAGCGGAGTACTGACCTATTTCTTGACAGGTGGTAGACCTATGCCCCCACTGGGCACCTCCAGCAAGCCTGGGCCATTAATACACAACCCCCCCCCCACACACACACACACACACACACACACACACACAAAGCGTTAAAACTTTGGTGGTATTACAGTGTGGCAGCCTGGAGCATACAGGGGTTGCTGGGTATTGTAGTGTACCTGATACAGAATGCATATTCAGGGAATTAATATATTTTTAGTTTCCACTAACAGAGGCTGCTACAAATAGAAAGAAAATAAACAAAAGCTTCTTTGATGCTACATTACAGGCCTACTGACTGATAACCCAATCAAGTACCTTTATAAGGCAGAAGAATTACTAAATTATGATTTAATGAACTTTACTTAATGGTCAATGTAAATCACCATCAGTATGTAATTTATATTAAAGTCAAAGCATTATTTAGCAGAATATTTTATATTAGGAATTTTGCCGAAGATCCAGAAACAGAGAGTCTATGAGGTCATAATATCAGACATGACTGCAGTCCCAATCTCCAGACGGGATGTAGTTACAGACTGGCGGTTGGGATCCCGGCGGTCATCATACCAACATCGGGTTCCAGACCACCATAATAACCCCTGTCGGGCTGAGGGCTATTCCCACTCCTGGGTGTCCACGAGCCACTGAGCCCACAGCATGGCGAGCACAGAAAGCCCACAAGGGACTTTGTTGCACTTGCCTTCCCCCCCTGCCAGCACTCTGGCGGTCGAGATCCCGGCATAGGTATGCTGACCACCGGGATCCCGACCACCAGTCTCGTATACCCAGCACCTCCAGACCTGTGCTTTAAGACACTGTCCTCTAGTTGGGATCCAGTCAGGATCCCGGCAGTCGAAATACCACCACCGGAATCCCGACACTACTCGGAAATACCGCCACCAGCATCCTGACAGCCGGGATCCCAAAAGAGTGACTGCCGGACCACCACTGAGGCAGGGCCGAAACTAGGATTTTCGTCACCCGGGGCATAGCAGGAATTTGGCGCCCCCCTCCCGCTTCTGTCACATGGAGTCCCAGCAGCGTGTTTTATTATGTGCCCCCTGTGTATCCACATACGTTGCACTAAATCATTACACTACATGCCCTATGTGCTGCACTGCATCACTACTACAACACAAAACATGCCCCTATACACTGCACTACACTAAATACCCTATATGCTACACTTCACCCCCCTCCCCAACTGCAGCTGTGAGGAAAGCAATTAGTACCCAGTGGAGTTCAGCAGCTTAGGCCCAAAAATATAGTGTATTAGATGGGGAGGCACAGGGGTTTCAGAGCAGCCACCAGATCACACAGGTGGCTGCCTCAAAATGGTGCCTCAATTCTCACACTACATGGCAGTCCAGTAACACAAACACTAACAGTGAAAACTGGGGGCAGCCACTGGGGCTGGAGACTCACAACCAAAGCACAGTACGGCAGGAGGAGGCAGAGAGGACTGCGGGCTGCCTCATGGAAACTGGAGCGATGGATCCATACCCAACCCCGATCAGGCAGCAGAGCAGGCCGTGTACACAGCAGGAGATAGAGCTGCAGGAGGATCCGGACAGAAGCCCCGGCATCAGGAGGGCTTCATGCAGCAGCAGTTGAGAGAAAAGTCCGTGGAGAGCAGTAGGAGGGAACTCTTCCTTCTCATTCATTCTCTTCACTGCACTTCCCGCTGTCCCTTGACAGCCGCCTCCTATACCCGGAAGTCCCGCTGCAGTCAGATGAGGGGAGGCGGAGCACATGAAGGGCAGACTCTGACACGCTGCCTGCACCTGTGATCTATGTCTCCGGCATCAAGTGCTGCCGCGGTAGGTTGTTGTGTCAATCAGGGTGGATGCATATTGCGTGCCCACTCAACACCGGCGCCCAGATCACATGCCCGCTTAGCCCCCCCCCCCCCCTAGTTACAGCCATGACTGAGGTAAGTTATGGTGGGGGGGGATGGTGTTATGTCTAGGCTGCGGATGGAGAGTTACAGTTAGGCTGCATGAATGGGGGAGTTAGATTTAGCTTGCGAAGGGAGAGGGGGTTTAGCCTGCAGTAAGGACGCTTTGGGGTGAAAGGGTTAGTATACTTAATTATAAAACCTTTTTACCCAGTCCCACATCAGCACATGTAATTCTCCAGGAATCAACACCCAAACAATCCCTGAATAAATGTAGTAAACAGTAAAAGATTACAGACAGTGCCAATTGGATGCTGTACTCGCAGTGGTCCATCCACGGCATACAGATTGGCATCACCAATATCCACACAGGATCCCAGATATTGCAAAGCAGCAGTTGTATTAATTAGAGTGCCGTTGTATTCAAGATATTTAAATGGGGCAAAATTATCTTTTTTTATATTAGATTTTTATTAGTGATTTTGAAACATACGGAGAAGGGGAGGGGGAAATGGTTACAGAAAAAAAGGGGTGAAATTAGGGAAATTGGGAGGGGGCAGACAGATACAATTATGATATAAACATAGTTGTACAGTTACAGTATGTTTCAACATAAGATTATATAAATATCAAACATATACTGGTCCTTATATAATATCAGATTATAAAAGAAGTATATCAAAGCCAAATGAGGATAATCAAGAACAAGCAGTACAGTGAGTCTATCATGTAGGGAATAGTGACCTATAAGTGTGCCATGAGACCCAGCAGAGTAGAGGGCCTGACGTGGAAGGGGAGTATGTTGAAACTACTGTATCGAATTGGTAGTCGGACTGAACAGCCGTTTCAACAGCAGCTACGGTAGGGATTTGGGGTGTGCACCAATTTTGTGTAATTAAGAGTTTAGTCGCTACTAAAATGTTGCCCATTACATAACGGTCATTTGGTAGAGGATCACCCTGAAACAAATGGAGTAAGGCTAGTTTAGTGTGAGGGGTTATATAAAAGCCCAAGACCAAAGAGTGGTAAGTTCTGGACATGACCAAAATATATGGATGAATGTTCCAACAGTGTTGTAATTACGCCAACACATACTGGAAGGTATGTAGTTTAGATGGAGTTAGATATAAGCAGTGCAGAAGCTTATAAAAGTGTTCCATATGAGACATACATTGAGATAGGTGGAAACATGTGTGGAAAACCACTTTCCAGTCGTCTTCTGAAATAGTACATATAAGGTCACGTTCCCATTTAACTAGAGAGGGTAGCTTGGTAGCAATGCCGTAACAAGGTATTTTAGCAGTGTGTGCAGGAAATGGCATTGGCACCCCCCCCCCCTATGCAAGATAGGGGCAGTGCGCGCCGCAGGTGCGTGAAAAATATATAGGGGCGAGCATCATGGGGAAGGGGCGTGGCCACAAAATAATACCAATTCATACTACGGTGCACAGTAGTCTCCATTATTCAAATTCGCTGCACAGTAGCGCCACTACACCAGGTAGAGCCCCTTTTTACACATTACGGCAGACAGCGTCCCCCTTTTTACACATTACGGCAGACAGCGTCCCCCTTTATTATACATTACGGCAGACAGCGTCCCCTTTTTACACAATATGGCAGACAGCGTCCCCTTTTTACACATTACGGCAGACAGCATCCCCTTTTTACACATTACGGCAGACAGCGTCCCCCTTTTTACACATTACGGCAGACAGCGTCCCCTTTTTACACAATATGGCAGACAGCGTCCCCTTTTTACACATTACGGCAGACAGCATCCCCTTTTTACACATTACGGCAGCCAGCGTCCCCCTTTTTACACATTACGGCAGACAGCGTCCCCCTTTTACACATTACAGCAGCCAGAATAGAGAGAGAGAGAGAGAGAGATACTTACCATCTCTTCCCGCTGGCAGTCAGGCTCCTCGTGCAGGCAGATCCATTCCCGGGCAGTGGAGAAGGAGGAGGAGGGAGGGGGACTGGAGCCGTAGCAGCGCTATGTAATTGGTGGAGGCGCCGCTGCAGCAACCCTCTCTCCTTCCGCATTGGCTGCCCGCCGCTGTGAATGCTGGGATGAGGGAAGCGCATCCCAGCATTCACAGCAGCGCCGGGCAGCCAATACGGAAGGAGAAAGGACTGCTGCAAGGCGCTACTACCAATGACATAGCGCTGCTGCGGCTCCAGTCCCCCTCCCTCCTCCTCCTTCCCTGCCTCCGGCACTGCGGCTCTCCACCAGCGCGGCGCACGGCACAGAACAGGCGGCTTGTAATGAGTCAATTTGACTCATTACAAGCTGCTGGCCGTGCGCCCTCAGGGTAACTGCGCTGTGTGCCAGGCACACCTGGCACACAGATAGTTACGGCGCTGCACTGCCCACACACATATACATAGCACACTATACACATACATACACATTGAACACACATACATAGCACACCATACACACATACCCATTGCACACACAGCACGCCACACACATAAATATACATAGCACACTACACACATACATAGAACACCACACACAAACACACAGCACACCACACACACACACACACACATAACACACACACATAATACACCACACATTGTATACATCATACAACACATACTGTACACATGGGGCACACTCATATACACAGCGCACCACACACACATTACACACACATATTGCCAGAGCCGGCCCTAACCAATATGATGCCCTAGGCAAGATTTTGGCTGGTGCCCCCTAGCACCACCGCTAGTTCTGCCTCTGACCCTGCACTCCTTTCTCAGCACCATCACCGCTCACCCATACCAGTCCTTTTCTTTTTTTTCCTACCCCCAGTATTTTAAATAGGAGCAGTGTGCACATTCGGCGCACAGCCCAAAAAGCTATGTGTTTTTGCTGCAAGGGGCATGGCCACACAATAGTACCCCCAATTCAAATTATGCCTCACAGTAGTGCAACTTTATTCCCAATTTATCATGCAATAGTGTCCCTTATTCACATTACATCACAAAGTAGTACCACTTTACCTTATATACATTACTCCTCACAGTAGTGCCCCTCATTCACATATCATACTGAATTGCTCCTTATTCACATTACACCACACCATATTGCTCTTTATTTTCATTACACCACACCATATTGCTCCTTATTTTCATTACACTAAACCATATTGCTCCTTATTCACATTACACCACATCATATTGCTCTTTATTCACATTAGACCACACAGTAGTGCCCCTTCTATACGTTATGTCACACAGTAGAGCACCTTATACACATAATGCCACACATTGGTAATGCATTTATACACATAATACCACATAGTAATGTCCCTTTACACATATGACACATTATTAAGGTCCTTATAAACATAATACGCCTTACACATTATGACAACCCTTATTAATGCCCTTATAAACATATTTTCCCTTACACATATGCCGCACATTGTTAATACCCTTATACACATAATGACACACATAGTTCCTGGCATGAGTCAACTGGCAGCTCTGCTAACGTCGGGTGCCTGTTTTTTATGAAAAAGCATCTTATTTGCATTGCTATGTGGCTAGGATGCACAAGCAGCTTCTGATGATAAAAATGATATGTGGCATGCCTATATTCTCTGTGTGACTGTGGCTGTATCTGCATACAAAATGCTACACACAGAATATAGGCATGCCGCATATCATTTTAATCAGCAGAAGCTGCTTGTGCCCCTAGGCATACCAGATGCCCTAGGCAATTGCCTAGTTTGCCTATGCCTATGGCCGGCTCTGCATATTGCACACACAGCACACTACACATACATTGCACACCACACAATCATGCACATTGCACACACATATAGTACACCACATACACGTTGCACATCTAGTAGGCATAATTTATTAAAGATCACACCCCCATAACCCCCCCTCCCACCGCGGCGAGACACACACCTGTCTCTCTTAGGAAAAGCGCCTCCGGGGAACACCAGTGACTCCAGTCCCGGCAGCAGATCTCATGCTCATGGGGCAGCAGGGCCCCATGGGAACTACCTTAGAGGGGATGCGCTGCAGCTCCCTCTACAGTCACCCAGCCTCTCTGTCGGTGTGGAGAGCAGAGAGCTGCCGCGTTATTAACACAGCTGCCTGCGCTCCGCACCGTCTCTCCCCACACCCGAATTGGAAATAGGTGAGCTGCGGGATGGATCGGCGGGCAGGGGGGGTTTCCAGGTACTCGGAAACCCCCCCTGCGTGCGCATATGCTCCTCAGCCGCTATTCAGCCTCCGGCCTACCACCATTGCTGGCCCTGGAGATTTACCCGAGATCTTCCCCCCTTCAGAATTCAGCAGTTCTGTTGGACACCTGGCATCCCCATCCCTGTTGCTGGACGGCTGCTCACTCACCCGCACCCAATTCCTATCTGAAGCACTCTTGATCACCTGCATCCAGGGGTCTTCACTGGGCCGCCATCCTGCAGTCTCCCGTGGCCTCCGGAGCTGTAGCTGCACCGCGGATTGTGATAAGTCACTGCCCTGTCCGCCGCTGCTCCCACTGTCTCCTTACTGAGTAGCGCAGTTGAGGGGAGAAGGGTGTCTGCAGAGATTTTTCCGCCTCACAGCACATTGCGCTGTGTGCAATGCTCCTCTCGCCCATAGCTAGTTACGGTTCTGCTTGGTAGAAGGATGGAGGCCAATCAGAAGATTATACCACCTCATAATCCCACCTTTATTGTCAACTCTAGCTACTAATTCTCGTAGGAAAGTAGGAATCGAGGAAACCCTGAGGGGCGACTGTGCGATGGAGTACAGCCAGTGTTGTAATAGCAAATATTTATAAAAGTCCCTAGGGGACAAAGAAAATTGAGACTGGATTTGGCTATAGGGTAGTAGTGCGCCATCTGTTGTTGCCCACCTAGCGTAAGGAAGCCGTGGAACAACCAGATGTCCAATTTCAAGTCTGGGATCAGGGAGGCTATGCCAGCCAGCGATTGGTCGGTGGATGGAAGAGAAGTGTCCTCCATTCTAGAGATTAATTCCAGCCAACCCTTACGCATTGATAATACTACCACAGAACGGGAAAAGAAATGCAACCCCTCTGACTCTGGAAGCCATAAAACAACAGTTAACGGAAATGGGGGAATTAAGCCCTGTTATGTCAATATCACTTGGATTATGATTGTATATTTTTATTATTTGTTAGCATGCACTTGTATTACTTAGTGAAATTGTTGCATTAGTGGCTGTGAATTAAAAAATTAGGAAATGAGCCTAGAACCTATGAAACTCTTAGGAGAGGAGAACCAGAAAATGAAAGCAAAAAGGAATATTTATACAGGAAAGAACAGTGACACAAAAGGGAAGTATCCAATTACCCGCGGTCAAAGCATAACCCGCCATAAGCAGGCTGCCGCAGCCACGATAACACATGGATTTATCTCCAATCCCATGTGCTTTCGCATGATCACCAGTCTGTTTTCGGGCAATCGAAATGGACCCTAATTGGATGCTGTGACCATTGGTCAAAAAATCACAATATCCGTCCGCTTCGATCTGCCGAAAACAGATCGTACCTAATTGGATACCCCCAAAGACTGATAAAAGTGTTTTGAGAACATATTGTATAACTAACATGGTATAATAACAATTTACTATGTAATAGCCAATAGCTCTACATCTGTGGTGCACTTTAAATGCTGCTTTTTAAATCTATTCTACAATTATGTCCCCCCATTTTACTTTATTTTATGTAAAGAACTTGACAATGGCCCTCATTCCGAGTTGTTCGCTCGTTCTTTTTCATCGCATCGCAGTGAAAATCCGCTTAGTACGCATGCGCAATGTTCGCACTGCGACTGCGCCAAGTAACTTTACTATGAAGAAAGTATTTTTACTCACGGCTTTTTCTTCGCTCCGGCGATCGTAATGTGATTGACAGGAAATGGGTGTTACTGGGCAGAAACACGGCGTTTCAGGGGCGTGTGGCTGAAAACGCTACCGTTTCCGGAAAAAACGCAGGAGTGGCCGGGGAAACGGTGGGAGTGCCTGGGCGAACGCTGGGTGTGTTTGTGACGTCAACCAGGAACGACAAGCACTGAACTGATCGCACAGGCAGAGTAAGTCTGGAGCTACTCTGAAACTGCTAAGTAGTTAGTAATCGCAATATTGCGAATACATCGGTCGCAATTTTAAGAAGCTAAGATTCACTCCCAGTAGGCGGCGGCTTAGCGTGTGTAACTCTGCTAAATTCGCCTTGCGACCGATCAACTCGGAATGAGGGCCAATATGTATGAGTGTATAACATCTACAGTATGTGTACCTTCCTACGCAATATGAGCTCTCATTTTGCAATGTAATCTAAACTACATTGTCATACACAGTTAACCGCTAAATAATGACTGTTTTGTTTGCAGTTGATAATAGACTAAATGAATGATTTAAACAATTGTCTATTTAAGCATTGCAGAATTAATATGGATTTAAATACAGATTATTTCTTAGCTTTCAAATGTACGGATTGTAAGGCTATCAACACGAATAGTATTCAAAAGAGATGGGAGATGAGCAGAATGAAAATCACATTGATTGGGTAATGATACAAAATAATGCTGCTCTTGAATTGTTTGTGAGTGAACATCAAAATCAATGAGAGTTGGCATTTGGACAAGTGACCCCCAAACTGCAAAAAAAAATGTGCTGTCCACACAGTATGAAATGAAACATTTAATGGTTTCTAAGGAAACAAAATCGAGCTGGAGTCACATGAGCCAGCTGCGCTTTCCTGTGCTGCAGGGAGTACTACTGTATATTGTCACATGGAATTGTGTTTCCATGCCCTGTGTCTGTCAAACAGGATTATTTATACATGAAGAAACCTAACCTCAGTCATGTGATGGTTCAGAATTCAAGACATTCGTGGCGTATGACTGAATGATAAAATGCCAGAGAAGGTGAACTGCTTCAGTTAGGTTACACTACTCGGCATCTGTGTACATCTCTTATGGACAAAGATTCTGTAGAGATCAGTTAGCAACTTTTCTTAAAGGGGTGTAATAAAATTAAATATCAATTCCTGCTGTATTTTAAGAATTAAAACTATGATTCAACAATAGATATTAACATAATAAAATGAAAAGAGACAGACTTAACCTTTTTCATTTTATATTATGATATACTATACCAGACGACAGTCCTAATTTCCAACAAATGAAAGGGGTATTACCTCTAATGAAATGGGTGCAATTTTGTGTGACTGGGCACTGGGCCTAATTCAGAGTTGATCGCAGCAACAAATTTGTTATCAGTTGGGCAAAACCATGGGGAGTCATTCCGAATTGTTCGCTCGTTGCCATTTTTCGCAACGGAGCGATTAGGTGGAAAATGCGCATGCACATGGTACGCAGCGCACATGCGTTAAGTAATTTAACACAAAACTTTGGAAATTTACACAAGCTTTACATGTTTTCTCATCGCTCGAGTGATCGTAGAGTGATTGACAGGAAGTGGGTGTTTCTGGGCGGAAACTGGACGTTTTCAGGGAGTGTGCTAAAAACCGCAGGAGTGCCAGGTAAAAACACAGGAGTGGCTGGAAAAACGGGGGAGTGGCTGGCCGAACGCAGGGCGTGTTTGTGACGTCAAACCAGGAACTAAACGGACCGAGGTGATCGCAATCTAAGAGTAGGTCTGGAGCTACTCAGAAACTGCAAGGAATTATTTAGTAGCAGTTCTGCTAACCTTTCGTTCGCTATTCTGCTAAGCTAAGATACACTCCCAGAGGGCGGCGGCCTAGCGTGTGCAATGCTGCTAAAAGCAGCTAGCGAGCGAACAACTCGGAATGAGGGCCAATGTGCACTGCAGGGGGGGCAGATATAACATTTGCAGAGAGAGTTAGATTTGGGTGTGGTTTGTTCAAACTGAAATCTAAATTGCAGTGTAAAAATAAAGCAGCCAGTATTTACTCTGCACAGAAACAAAATAACCCACCCAAATCTTACTCTCTCTGCAAATGTTATATCTCCCACACTTGTAGTCCATATGGTTTGCCCAACTGCTAACAAATTTGCTGCTATGATCAGGTCTGAAATACCCCCATTGTTTGGATCAAAATGTATATCAATCAGTATTTATTTCACTTTATACTAAAGAAATTCAGAATTGGAGCTAGTTCTAACAGTTCTGGACAGGGCCATTCTATACAATTTGGCTCACAATGCAAAAAGCAAAAAAAAAAATCCCCAATATACATATACATTTTTTTTTAAATATTTGTAAAAGGGGGTGTGGTCTCATTGCAATGGGCGTGGCTTTACAGGAAAAGGCTACTTTTCACCAACATAGTGTCCCTTACACCATATTATGCCCCTTGCACCATATTAAGCCACGGTAGCCACCACAGTAATGCCCCTGACACCATATTATGCCCCACACAGGTATGGCCGACACCATAATATGTTCCAAACAGTAATGCCAATGTCACCATTTTATGCCACACACAGTAATGCCCCTCACACTATATTATGCCCCACATAGTAATGCCCCTGTCACCATATTATGCCCTCACTATAATGTCCCTGACACCATATTTTGCCCCCACATGCCCCTGTCACCATATTATGCCCCTACTGTACCTGCTCATTGTCAAGAGGTTCTGCTCATTGTCAAAGGGATGCCCCCACCGCTGAAGCTGCAGGTTTCTGCAGTAGGTAAGCACATCATGCTATTCGCGCCTCCCCCAGTTCAAAATATTGAAAATGACCTTCTCAAAATGGCCACTTCTCCTCTAGCATCCTTAATAAATGTCTTCTATGAGGCAGCAGCCATTTTGAGAAGGATATTTTCAATAGTATTCAAGATGGAATACTAACATGCAATTGCCGTGGCCGCTGTGCCCCGTGCGATCACACAGCTTGTCCGGCCCTAGAAACGGCACTGCCTGGAGCCCTATGCACTCTATGCACTCTACTGAACTTAAATCCAGTGGCTTGACATGATAACATTAGACATTAAAGATAAGTAAACAAATCTCTATATAATTATATACATTTTCTGAAAATGTTTGTCAAATATTTTTAAATTTCTCGCTATAAGGTTTATGAAAACTACATGCTACTTATTTCTAGACAAGCACTCTTTTTACAATTACATACTTTAGGCCCAGTCCAGTATCTGTAGTGATAAAACTTCAATTCAACTTTGATTGTTTTGAAATTTTATCGCTACATTAGTTCACTGTCAACTAAAGGCAAAGTTTCAGTCTTTTTTTTAAACTATATTTTTTTAATGTCTGTTTCTTTACACTTCTGCTTGTTATTTTTGATGTACACAGTTTAGAGGTACAGTAATTCACCTGGCCAGGGTAATGCAATCATTTGAAGTGGTAACCCTCTCCTGTCCTGTGGTGTCTTTCCAGTGGCAGCTACAGTAAATCGATCAACATCAGTGCATTTCAGTGGCTAAAGCGTGCATTTACTGACTATGTATGTATATATATATATATATATATATATATATATACATATATATATATATATATATATATATATATATATACACACATACAGGTTGAGTATCCTGTATCCAAAATGCTTGGGACCAGAAGTATTTTGGATATCGAATTTTTCCGTATTTTGGAAAAATTACATACAGTACCATAATGAGAGATCATGGTGATGGGACATAAGTCTAAGCACTGAATGCATGTATGTTTCAGATACACCTTATACACACAGCCTGAAGGTCATTTAACACAATATTTGTAGTAACTTTGTGCATTAAACAAAGTGTGTGTACATTCACACAATTCATTTATGTTTCATATACACCTTATACACACAGCCTGAAGGTCATTTAAAACAATATTTGTAATAACTTTGTGTATTAAACAAAGTTTGTTTACATTGTGCCATCAGAAAACAAAGATTTCACTATCTCACTCTCACTCAAAAAATTCTGTATTTCGGAATATTTGGATATGGGATACTCAGCCTGTATATATATATATATATATATATATATATATATCCATATAGGGTCGCACTCCCATCAATATTCATCAAAATATCCACCTGGGTTGCTCCCAAGAATTCCAAGACTGTGTCCAGACATCCACATATAGAAAGCAAAATAGAGGGGCACTCACCAGAAATTTGCACTTGAAGGTCACAAAGTTTAATTCATACTTATCAGCATGATAATACAACTTATCAGTCCAATCGACGTTTCGATCCTGTCCGGATAATCATCAGGATGCACAAATTTTACAGCATATACAGCGTATGTCAGCTCTCCATATCCACCAGTATTAATATTGTGACCTTTAAGTGCAAATTTCTGGTGAGTGCCCCTCTATTTTAGCTTTTTATATATATATATATATATATATATATATATGTAGTAGCCAGGGAATGCCGCGCCACTTGTGATACAAAGATTCCCAACCACTTCAAAAACACTCCCAATTATTTGGGCGTCAGCTGTCCCCTAAAGAGACGGCAATGGTAGGTTGCCGCAAATTAAGAAATAGGTATACCGGATAGGGGTTCTAAGCGACCTCAGGTGTTTCTATGTTGATTATAATACGTATTAAATATATATAAAAAAGTTGTTTGTAAAAAATTTGATATTTTATTACTATTCACAACACTAAAAAGGATATAAGAAACAATAAATATCCAACAATAAAATACTATTTCTCTAAAACAAGACTGAATTCTTAAAAAAGGGGGAAATGGATATGAGTTTAAAAAATCGTGGATAAAGTGCATATAGTGGGTACAGATTATAAGAAAAGTTTTTTAAGAGTCTTAACTGATATATCTGGAGGTCTCTGGGTAAAGGGCCTTTACCCAGAGACCTCCAGATATATCAGTTAAGACTCTTAAAAAACTTTTCTTATAATCTGTACCCACTATATGCACTTTATCAACGATTTTTTAAACTCATATCCATTTCCCCCTTTTTTAAGAATTCAGTCATGTTTTAGAGAAATAGTATTTTATTGTTGGATATTTATTGTTTCTTATATCCTTTTTAGTGTTGTGAATAGTAATAAAATATCAAATTTTTTACAAACAACTTTTTTATATATATTTAATACGTATTATAATCAACATAGAAACACCTGAGGTCGCTTAGAACCCCTATCCGGTATACCTCTATATATATATATATATATATATATAAATCCATGTAAGAAGGCACTCTGGAGACATCAATATTGGCAAAGTAGCAAAACGTGTATTAAAAAGTCGGGTCGAGTACTTTCGGGGCCAACACCCCGTACTCAGGACCACATGGATACAACACAAACATAGAACATAGACAAAACTTACCCCCTTATACCCCACCGCATGCAGTACTCTCCTCCCCACGCCGCCGTTCGACTCCCCGGGGCCGCCGGCCGGAGACGCACCCGATGACGCACTTCCGGGACCACCCCACCGTAACCATGGAAATGCGTGTGTGTACTCCAAATGCCGGCCGTGATGCGTTCCACCCGTGTCATCTCGGAGCATCAATGTACGGCAAGCCTGTAGGGGTGACAGCGGACAATAGTTATAGGAGATGTGGCAGGCACAAATACTTACAAACATTACTCATATCATAAAACAAAAACAACAACAGTACCCACAGTAGAGATAACCCATATCCACCGGAAACATAATACCCAGAAATTTCACAATATACATACAGTTACACAGCTATATTAACTATATCAGTAATTTAAAGCACATTATTCACCACCAAAAAAAACGATTAATTTATACAAGTGAATTCCAATTGATTTTGTCATTGAGCCCCCCTGGTTTAGTGGTCCCCAGCCTCAGAATTCAGAGGGATTCTTTGATTAATAATGTTTTAGCTCTATCCCCACCCCGCAATAACTCCGGGACATGATCTATAATAAAATATTGAATTGATTCCAATGGATGGTTACACTCCTTAAAATGTCATGAAACCGGTTGATCTACATCTATACCATTGAGGGACAATCTAATAGCTGATCTGTGAGCGTTCATTCGTTTTTTACATTTACCTGTGGTCTGCCCGATGTAGTACAAACCACACGGACAGACCACAATGTAAACGACATGAGTGGTGTTACAAGTAAGCACATATCTGATGTCATACACCTTGGCTCTTTGTGGATGATTAAAATTTTTACATGAAATAATGAATTTACATGTAGTGCAATCACTGCATGAATAACATCCAGCTGGTTTGGTGTATGTATTCGGAGCTTTAGGGATGTTACGTCCTGATATATCAGTGTGTACTAAACGATCTCTCAAGTTGCTACCACGGCGGAACGCCGCTATGGGTCGCTTATCATTAAAAATGGGGAGATCCTTATCCGATCCCACTATCGGCCAGAGAGCTCTGCTCGCTCTCTTGACAATCGGACTGGCTACAGTGAAATCACTGCTCCAAGGTAAGATATTATCCTGGTTACGGATTTTAGGTTCCAACAGATCAACTCTAGACATATTCAGAACCTTGGTCTTTTGTACATCTAATAGTTTATGATCGTATCCCCTGCATGCAAACTTAGCTACAACTTTCTCAACCTCACCTGGTACTTTTATACATCGGGTGCGTCTCCGGCCGGCGGCCCCGGGGAGTTGAACGGCGGCGTGGGGAAGAGAGTACTGCATGCGGTGGGGTATAAGGGGGTAAGTTTTGTCTATGTTCTATGTTTGTGTTGTATCCGTGTGGTCCTGAGGACGGGGTGTTGGCCCCGAAAGTACTCGACCTTTTTTTTTAATACACGTTTTGCTACTTTGCCAATATTGATGTCTCCAGAGTGCCTTCTTACATGGATTTGTGTTCAGCCTGATGTGGCACCGGAGCAAGTTGTATGCTTAGTGGAGTGCCGGCAGTATATGGTTCTGTATGTTTGTGCTGGGTTCAGCATAAGTTGCAAGGCACCTGCATCCACATTGCTATTTTGTCTCTAAAAAAAGTGACTGTTTATCCCCTATTTGGGTTACTGAACATTACTGAGAAGTCTGCATCCCCATGGAGTCAAGCATTCCCGGCACGCTGGCTGCGGACCAGAGTGCTGGACATGGTGTACTGGTGACACCACTGGGGGAAACTTTCAGTTACAGTATGGATGAAATTAATCGTATTCTATCCAAGGAGGTTGTATCTGTGATGGATATTGCATACAACCCTGAAGACGTCTATCATCAACTACTTAGGATGAAAAGACGTGAGATAGACTTTTTATTACACAGCATATCTTTATCAGATTATTTTAGAGATCACAAGATCCCACGTGGGTTCAGAGTAAAGAATGTGCCTACCATCGGCCGTAATAACCCTGAGTTCGTACGAAAATGGGTGGCCATATTAAATAAATGTGCGTTTGATCTGATGATCTTGGTGGTGGAGGTGGCCAACAGGGAATTACTTACGACCCGTCAGAAAATTGCTGTATATGAGAAAGATCACCTTAAGATCTTAGAGGAGGATACCAATGGTAAATGGCTAGAACGGTTGCAATCACAGTGTGATCAATATCGCAGAGAATTACTTAAATTTAAAAGAAGTAAGAGATTTGCTGTGGATGCCGATTACGATGAAAATCATGTGTATAAATGGCTCACAGGAGGAGGTGGGCAGGAGAGATCAGCTGGTAAAAACAAACGGTGACCCTGGCAAAAGAGAAAGCAACCATCTTCTCAGGCGAGGGATGGCAGATCAAGCACGGATAGTGACTTTGCGGTGTCCGAGTCTGATGATGGAAACAGAACCGGATCTGTCCCTTTAGATCCTGGAAAGAGGAACCCTGTGAGAGCAACAGACGAACTCCCACCCGCAGGGGAAAGCAGAACCAGAGGGGTAAGAAAAGTGCAGGAGAAGAAGAAAATAACCTAATATTTAACCTCTCTACTAGGATCCTTACTAAAGAGGAACTGCAAGTATTGAACCATGGTTTGAGTTTTGTACCAACAAATTTCCATAATGATTTTAATTGGAAATGTGACCTTCACATATTTGCCCGTAAATTGAGATTAAAAGAGTTTTTTGCTAACAAGACTCCCTCCAATGAAGATCTCGCCTTTAGACCATTCTTACAAAAAAGATCTTGATCTAATTATGATCCAATCTCAAACAATCCATCAATAAAGACGTTTTGTAGATTGATGGATGAGGCGGTAACTAAATTCGCCAATGCTCCTGGCAAACCTCACCTTAATTTAACCAAAGCCGAACACATGGCATTGAATTCATTACAATCATTCGAGGATATTACCATCAGGCCCGCGGACAAGGGCGGGGCCATCGTTATCCAAAACATTGATGATTACCGATCCGAAATTATGTCTCAGTTGTCTGACAGTGCGGACTACAAGAAATTATCCTGTAATCCAACGGCCACTTATCAGAAGGAACTATTCTAAATTATCTCAAAGGCATATTCGGAGCACAAGATTTCCAAAAAAATACAGGAAGCATTATGTGTACAGTACCCTAAGATCCCGGTACTATACACGATTCCTAAATTACACAAAAATTGTGAGAAACCCCCGGGCAGGCCGATAATCTCGGCCAGAGATTCTTTGTACTCCCCAGTGTCACAGTTTCTGGACTGTATCCTGCAACCGTGTCTACTACACCAAGATTCCTTTTTAAAGGACACTACCTCCTTTTTGAACATCTTGAAAGACTTTCCAGATCTTCCTCCTGGGACACTAATGTGCTATATGGACATTAGCAGCTTATACACTAGTATCCCACATGATGGGGGGATGAGGGCAATGGAGCATTTCATTGAGGCTAATGTGCCAATAGAGTTGTTTGATCATGAGCTGTTTCTGCATTTACTTGAGCTCACTTTATGTCGCCATAACTTTTTATTTGACAGTAAGTATTATTTGCAATTAAGGGGGTGTGCAATGGGGTCTTCTGCATGTTGCTCGCATTTCTAGCAATATAGATCAAGTACCAGGTGAGGTTGAGAAAGTTGTAGCTAAGTTTGCATGCAGGGGATACAATCGTAAACTATTAGATGTACAAAAGACCAAGGTTCTGAATATGTCTAGAGTCGATCTGTTGGAATCTAAAATCCGTAACCAGGATAATATCTTACCTTGGAGCAGTGATTTCACTGTAGCCAGTCCGATTGTCAAGAGAGCAAGCAGAGCTCTCTGGCCGATAGTGGGATCGGATAAGGATCTCCCCATCTTTAATGATAAGTGACCCATAGCGGCGTTCCGCCGTGGTAGCAACTTGAGAGATCGTTTAGTACGCACTGATATATCAGGACGTAACATCCCTAAAGCTCCGAATACATACACCAAACCAGCAGGATGTTATTCATGCAGTGATTGCACTACATGTAAATTCATTATTTCATGTAAAAATTTTAATCATCCACAAAGAGCCAAGGTGTATGACATCAGATATGTGCTTACTTGTAACACCACTCATATCGTTTACATTGTGGTCTGTCCGTGTGGTTTGTACTACGTCGGGCAGACCACACGTAAATTTAAAGAACGAATGAACGCTCACAGATCAGCTATTAGATTGTCCCTCAATGGTAAAGATGTAGATCAACCGGTTCCACGACATTTTAAGGAGTGTAACCATCCATTGGAATCAATTCGATATTTTATTATAGATCATGTCCCAGAGTTATTGTGGGGTGGGGATAGAGCTAAAACATTATTAATCAAAGAATCCTGCTGGATTCTGAGGCTGGGGACCACTAAACCAGGGGGTCTCAATGACAAAATCAATTGGAATTCACTTGTATAAATTAATCGTTTTTTTTGGTGGTGAATAATGTGCTTTAAATTACTGATATAGTTAATATAGCTGTGTAACTGTATGTATATTGTGAAATTTCTGGGTATTATGTTTCCGGTGGATATGGGTTATCTCTACTGTGGGTACTGTTGTTGTTTTTGTTTTATGATATGAGTAATGTTTGTAAGTATTTGTGCCTGCCACATCTCCTATAACCATTGTCCGCTGTCACCCCTACAGGCTTGCCGTACATTGATGCTCCGAGATGACATGGGTGGAATGCATCATGGCCGGCTTTTGGAGCGCACACACGCGTTTCCATGGTTACGGCGGGGTGGTCCCGGAAGTGCGTCATCGGGTGCGTCTCCGGCCGGCGGCCCCGGGGAGTCGAACGGCGGCGTGTGGAGGAGAGTACTGCATGCGGTGGGGTATAAGGGGGTAAATTTTGTCTATGTTCTATGTTTGTGTTGTATCCATGTGGTCCTGAGTACGGGGTGTTGGCCCCGAAAGTACTCGACCTGACTTTTTAGTACACGTTTTGCTACTTTGCCAATATTGATGTCTCCAGAGTGCCTTCTTACATGGATTTGTGTTTAGCCTGATGTGGCACCGGAGCAAATTGTATGCTTAGTGGAGTGCCGGCAGTATATGGTTCTATATATATATATATATATATATATATATATATATATATATACACATACACACGTGTTGGAGCAGCACTCCCATTATTCACAATCGTGTCGGTGCCATCCTAGGTACCTTGGCAGGTCCAAAATAGCACGCGGTGGGGAGACTTTATAAGGTATGGTAATGTCATTTTGTATTTTGCCTGATGACGGAGTGAATTAAATTCTCAGAAACGTTGCTTACACCTCTGCCTGATGGTTATTGATTCGAGTGCCGCCGACCACATGCTATATATATATATATATATATATATATATATATATATAGCTATTGTGGGAAAGCCGCACTCACATGTCGTTTAAAGTCACAGCCGCTGGGGTGCAAAATCCAGGAACAGGTCCAATCAGAACAAAGTTCCACAATATATGTGCATAAATAAAGATGCACTCACCAGACTTCTCCAAAGTAGAAACGATATACTTTAATCCAGATAATACATACTCACAAAAAGGACCTTCTTTTTGTGAGTATGTATTATCTGGATTAAAGTCTATCGTTTCTACTTTGGAGAAGTCTGGTGAGTGCATCTTTATTTATGCACATATATATATATATATATATATACAGTATAAACAGGAAAAAAGTAGAGATGAGCGGGTTCGGTTTCTCTGAATCCGAACCCGCCAGAACTTCATGTTTTTTTTCACGGGTCCGAGCGACTCAGATCTTCCCGCCTTGCTCGGTTAACCCGAGCGCGCCCGAACGTCATCATGACGCTGTCGGATTCTCGCGAGGCTCGGATTCTATCGCGAGACTCGGATTCTATATAAGGAGCCGCGCGTCGCCGCCATTTTCACACGTGCATTGAGATTGATAGGGAGAGGACGTGGCTGGCGTCCTCTCCGTTTAGACACTTGATTTACTAATTTTGGGGAGCATTAGGAGTACTCAGTAGTGTACAGTGCAGAGTTTTGCTGATAGTGACCAGTGACCACCACTTTTATTTATAATCCGTTCTCTGCCTGAAAAAAGCGATACACAGCACACAGTGACTCAGTCACATACCATATCTGTGTGCACTGCTCAGGCTCAGGCCAGTGTGCTGCATCATCTATATATATTATATATCTGTCTGACTGCTCAGCTCACACAGCTTATAATTGTGGGGGAGACTGGGGAGCACTACTGCAGTGCCAGTTATAGGTTATAGCAGGAGCCAGGAGTACATAATATTATATTAAAATTAAACAGTGCACACTTTTGCTGCAGGAGTGCCACTGCCAGTGTGACTAGTGACCAGTGACCTGACCACCAGTATATAATATTAGTAGTATACTATCTCTTTATCAACCAGTCTATATTAGCAGCAGACACAGTACAGTGCGGTAGTTCACGGCTGTGGCTACCTCTGTGTCGGCACTCGGCAGCCCGTCCATAATTGTATATACCAGTGACCTAACCGTGGTTTTTTTTTCTTTCTTTATACATACATACTAGTTACGAGTATACTATCTCTTTATCAACCAGTCTATATATTAGCAGCAGACACAGTACAGTGCGGTAGTTCACGGCTGTGGCTACCTCTGTGTCGGCACTCGGCAGCCCGTCCATAATTGTATATACCACCTAACCGTGGTTTTTTTTTCTTTCTTTATACATACATACTAGTTACGAGTATACTATCTCTTTATCAACCAGTCTATATATTAGCAGCAGACACAGTACAGTGCGGTAGTTCACGGCTGTGGCTACCTCTGTGTCGGCACTCGGCAGCCCGTCCATAATTGTATATACCACCTAACCGTGGTTTTTTTTTCTTTCTTTATACATACATACTAGTTACGAGTATACTATCTCTTTATCAACCAGTCTATATATTAGCAGCAGACACAGTACAGTGCGGTAGTTCACGGCTGTGGCTACCTCTGTGTCGGCACTCGGCAGCCCGTCCATAATTGTATATACCACCTAACCGTGGTTTTTTTTTCTTTCTTTATACATACATACTAGTTACGAGTATACTATCTCTTTATCAACCAGTCTATATATTAGCAGCAGACACAGTACAGTGCGGTAGTTCACGGCTGTGGCTACCTCTGTGTCGGCACTCGGCAGCCCGTCCATAATTGTATATACCAGTGACCTAACCGTGGTTTTTTTTTCTTTCTTTATACATACATACTAGTTACGAGTATACTATCTCTTTATCAACCAGTCTATATATTAGCAGCAGACACAGTACAGTGCGGTAGTTCACGGCTGTGGCTACCTCTGTGTCGGCACTCGGCAGCCCGTCCATAATTGTATATACCACCTAACCGTGGTTTTTTTTTCTTTCTTTATACATACATACTAGTTACGAGTATACTATCTCTTTATCAACCAGTCTATATATTAGCAGCAGACACAGTACAGTGCGGTAGTTCACGGCTGTGGCTACCTCTGTGTCGGCACTCGGCAGCCCGTCCATAATTGTATACTAGTATCCAATCCATCCATCTCCATTGTTTACCTGAGGTGCCTTTTAGTTGTGCCTATTAAAATATGGAGAACAAAAATGTTGAGGTTCCAAAATTAGGGAAAGATCAAGATCCACTTCCACCTCGTGCTGAAGCTGCTGCCACTAGTCATGGCCGAGACGATGAAATGCCAGCAACGTCGTCTGCCAAGGCCGATGCCCAATGTCATAGTACAGAGCATGTCAAATCCAAAACACCAAATATCAGTAAAAAGCCTCTTTTTTTCTTTGCGTCATGTGCTGTTTGGGGAGGGTTTTTTGGAAGGGACATCCTGCGTGACACTGCAGTGCCACTCCTAGATGGGCCCGGTGTTTGTGTCGGCCACTAGGGTCGCTAATCTTACTCACACAGCTACCTCATTGCGCCTCTTTTTTTCTTTGCGTCATGTGCTGTTTGGGGAGGGTTTTTTGGAAGGGCCATCCTGCGTGCCACTGCAGTGCCACTCCTAGATGGGCCCGGTGTTTGTGTCGGCCACTAGGGTCGCTAATCTTACTCACACAGCTACCTCATTGCGCCTCTTTTTTTCTTTGCGTCATGTGCTGTTTGGGGAGGGTTTTTTGGAAGGGCCATCCTGCGTGACACTGCAGTGCCACTCCTAGATGGGCCCGGTGTTTGTGTCGGCCACTAGGGTCGCTAATCTTACTCACACAGCTACCTCATTGCGCCTCTTTTTTTCTTTGCGTCATGTGCTGTTTGGGGAGGGTTTTTTGGAAGGGACATCCTGCGTGACACTGCAGTGCCACTCCTAGATGGGCCCGGTGTTTGTGTCGGCCACTAGGGTCGCTTATCTTACTCACACAGCGACCTCGGTGCAAATTTTAGGACTAAAAATAATATTGTGAGGTGTGAGGTATTCAGAATAGACTGAAAATGAGTGTAAATTATGGTTTTTGAGGTTAATAATACTTTGGGATCAAAATGACCCCCAAATTCTATGATTTAAGCTGTTTTTTAGTGTTTTTGGAAAAAAACACCCGAATCCAAAACACACCCGAATCCGACAAAAAAAATTCGGTGAGGTTTTGCCAAAACGCGTTCGAACCCAAAACACGGCCGCGGAACCGAACCCAAAACCAAAACACAAAACCCGAAAAATTTCAGGCGCTCATCTCTAGAAAAAAATTTATGCGCGATTAGTCCACCTTGACAGTCCTCTTTGTGGAACAACAAGTCCAAGTATCAGCTGCACTACCAGTAGATCATTCACTTTAACAAATGGAAATCACTTGGTCTCCTTGCACTTAGATCATTGAGATTGACGTCTCCTTTAATATGTCCGCATCCACACACAGTTTAGAAATCTAAGATCAATGGAAAGAAGGGCCCTCCACAGTGCATGAAACTGTTTAAAATAAGATTTTACTTACCGGTACATCTATTTCTCGTAGTCCGTAGAGGATGCTGTGGACTCCGTAAGGACCATGGGGAATAGACGGGCTCCGCAGGAGATAGGGCACTTTAAGAAAGCTTTGGACTCTGGGTGTGCACTGGCTCCTCCCTCTATGCCCCTCCTCCAGACCTCAGTTAGGGAAACTGTGCCCAGAGGAGATCACAATACGAGGAAGGATTTTTGTAAATCTAAGGGCGAGATTCATACCAGCCACATCAATCACACCGTATAACTTGTGATAAACTTACCCAGTTAACAGTATGAACAACAACATAGCCACGGTACCATCGAAAACTATAACATAACCCTTATGTAAGCAATAACTATATACAAGTCTTGCAGAAGAAGTCCGCACTTGGGACGGGCGCCCAGCATCCTCTACGGACTACGAGAAATAGATTTACCGGTAAGTAAAATCTTATTTTCTCTAACGTCCTAGAGGATGCTGGGGACTCCGTAAGGACCATGGGGATTATACCAAAGCTCCCAAACGGGCGGGAGAGTGCGGATGACTCTGCAGCACCGATTGAGCAAACAGGAGGTCCTCCTCAGCCAGGGTATCAAACTTATAGAACTTAGCTAAGGTGTTTGTCCCCGACCAAGTAACTGCTCGGCACAACTGTAATGCCGAGACCCCTCGGGCAGCCGCCCAAGAAGAGCCCACTTTCCTAGTGGAGTGGGCCTTAACCGATTTCGGTAACGGCAATCCTGCCATAGAATGCGCCTGCTGAATCGTGTTACAGATCCAGCGAGCAATAGTCTGCTTTGAAGCAGGAGCGCCAACCTTGTTGGCCGCATACAGAATGAACAAAGCTTCAGTCTTCCTGATTCTAGCTGTTCTGGTCACATAAGTCTTCAAAGCCCTGACTACATCCAGGGACTCGGAATCCTCCAAGTCCCGTGTAGCCACAGGCACGACAATAGGTTGGTTCACATGAAAAGAGGAGACCACTTTTGGCAGAAAGTGAGGGCGAGTCCTCAACTCTGCCCTATCCACGTGAAAAACCAAGTATGGGCTTTTATGTGATAAAGCCGCCAATTCGGAAACACGTCTTGCCGAAGCTAATGCCAACAACATGACCACTTTCCACGTGAGGTATTTCAACTCCACAGTTTTGAGTGGTTCAAACCAAGGTGACTTGAGGAACCGTAACACCACGTTAAGATCCCAAGGCGCCACCGGAGGCACAAAAGGAGGCTGAATATGCAGCACTCCCTTCACAAACGTCTATACTTCAGGAATAGAGGCCAATTCTCTTTGAAAGAAAATGGATAAGGCCGAAATCTGGACCTTTATGAACCCTAATTTTAGGCCCAAAGTCAATCCTGTTTGAAGGAAGTGGAGTAGACGGCCCAAATGGAACTCCTCCGTAGGAGCGGCTCTGGCCTCACACCAAGAAACATATTTCCGCCATATACGGTGATAATGTTTTAACGTCACGTCTTTCCTAGCCTTGATCAGGGTAGGAATGACCTCCTCCGGAATCTCTTTTTCGCTAGGATCCGGCATTCAACCGCCATGCCGTCAAACGCAGCCGCGGTAAGTCTTGGAACAGACAGGGCCCCTGCCACAGCAGGTCCTGCCTTAGAGGAAGAGGCCACGGATCCCCTGCGAGCAACTCTTGCAGCTCCGGATACCAAATCCTCCGTGGCCAATCTGGAACAATGAGTATTGTTCTGACCCTGCTTCTTCGTATTATTCTCAACACCTTGGGTATGAGAGGAAGAGGAGGAAACACATAGACCGATCTGAACACCCAAGGTGTCACCAGATCGTCTACCGCTACCGCCTGAGGGTCCCTTGACCTGGCGCAATACCGCTTTAGCGCTTTGTTGAGACGGGATGCCATCCTGTCGATTTGAGGGAGTCCCCAATGATCCGTGATCTGTGTGAAGACTTCTTGATGAAGTCCCCACTCTCCTGGATGCAGGTCGTGCCTGCTGAGGAAGTCCGCCTCCCAGTTGTCCACCCCCGGGATGAACACCGCAGACAGCGCGCTTACATGGCCTTCCGCCCAGCGTAGAATCCTGGTCGCTTCTGCCATGGCCATTCTGCTCCTTGTTCCGCCTTGGCGGTTTATATGAGCCACTGCCGTGACATTGTCTGACTGAATCAGAACCGGTTTTCTCCGAAGCAATTCCTCCGCTTGACGCAGGGCGTTGTATATGGCCCTCAACTCCAGGACGTTGATGTGGAGACAAGACTCTAGGCTTGACCAGAGACCTTGGAAATTTCTTCCCAGTGTCACTGCTCCCCAGCCTCAGAGGCTTGCGTCCGTGGTCACCAGGACCCAGTCCTGAATGCCGAACCTGCGACCTTCTAGTAGGTGAGCACTGTTCAGCCACCACAGGAGAGATACCCTGGTCCTGGGAGACAGTGTGATCTTTTGATGCATTTGTAGATGGGACCCGGACCACTTGTCCAAAAAGTCCCATTGAAAGGTCCTCGCATGGAACCTGCCGAAAGGGATGGCCTCGTAGGAAGCCACCATCTTCCCCAGGACCCGCGTGCAATGATGCACTGAAACCTTTTTTGGTTTTAATAGGTTCCTGACCATGGCTATGAGTTCCTGAACCTTTTCGATCGGAAGAAAAACCTTTTTCTGATCTGTGTCTATAATCAGCCCCAAAAAGGTCAGACGCGTTGTAGGGACTAGCTGGGACTTCGGTATATTGAGAATCCAGCCGTGTAACTGCAACGTCTTCATGGACAGAGACACGCTGTCCAGCAACCTCTCCCGAGATCTCGCCTTTATGAGGAGATCGTCCAAGTATGGGATAATTGTGACCCCCTGCCTGTGCAGGAGCACCATCATTTCCGCCATTACCTTGGTGAAAATTCTCGGGGCCGTGGAAAGCCCAAACGGCAACGTCTGAAATTGGTAGTGACAGTCCTGCACTGCAAATCTCAGGAACGCCTGATGTGGGGGGAATATCGAAACATGAAGGTAAGCATCCTTTATGTCCAGAGACACCATCCAATCCCCCCCCTCCAGGCTGGCGATGACCGCCCTGAGTGATTCCATTTTGAACTTGAACCTCTTCAAGTACAGGTTCAGAGATTTCAGGTTTAAAATGGTTCTGACCGAACCGTCCGGTTTCGGGACCACAAACAGGGTTGAGTAATATCCCTCTCCTTGCTGGAGATGAGGAACTGTGACAATCACCTGTTGAATATACAATTTTTGGATTGCTGTCAACACTAGCTCCCTCTCTGACGGGGAAGCCGGTAGAGCTGATTTGAAAAATCGGCGAGGAGGCGAGTCTTCGAATTCCAGCCTGTATCCCTGGGAAACAATCTCTAATGCCCAGGGATCCACCTGCGAGTGAACCCAGACGTGGCTGAAAAATCTAAGACGAGCCCCCACCAGATCTGCCTCCCCCCGGAAAGCCCCAGCATCATGCGGTGGACTTTGCAGACGCGGGGGAGGACTTCTGCTCTTGGGAACTAGCTGTGTGCAGCATTTTCCCCCTGCCTTTCCCTCTGGCAACAAAGGATGATCCACGTACCTTCTCGTTTTTATTGGAACGAAAGGCCTGCATTTGATAATGAGGTGCCTTTTTTGTATGTTGCGGGGGGACATAAGGTAAGAAATTTGACTTACCAGCCGTAGCCGTAGAGACAAGATCCGAGAGGCCGTCACCAAACAACTCCACCCCCTTGTAAGGCAAGGACTCCATATGCCACTTTGAATTGGCATCTCCCGTCCACTGTCGGGTCCACAAGAGCCGCCTAGCAGAAATAGACATAGCATTTATTCTGGAGCTTAATAACAAATGTCTCTCTGAGCATCCCTCATATACAAGGCAGCATCTCTGATATGCTCTATGGTCATTTGAATGGTGTCCCTATCTAAGGTGTCAATTTCCGTAGATAAGGAATCTGCCCATGCTACAACCGCACTACAAACCCAGGCCGACGCCATAGCCGGTCGAGCAATAGTACCGGAATGATTGTAAATGTGCTTTAAGGTAATTTCCTGCCTGCTATCAGCAGGTTCCTTGAGGGAAGCCGTATCCTGAGAAGGCAGTGCCACCTTTTTGGACAAACGTGTCAGCGCCTTGTCAACTTTTGTGGAAGATTCCCAGCGTATCCTATCAGTTTGTGGAAAAGGATACGCCATGAGAATCCTTTTGGGAACTTGTGGTCTCCTATCCGGAGATTCCCAAGCCTTTTCGTACAAGTCACTTAATTCAAATGAGGATGGAAAAGTGACTTCAGGCTTTTTCCCTTTATACATGTGTACCCTCGTGTCAAGGACAGGGGGTTCCTCAGTAATATGCAAAACCTCTTTAATGGCCATAATCATGTACCGTATACCCTTAGCCACCTTTGGCTGTAATTTTGCATCTTCATAGTCGACACTAGAGTCAGTATCTGTGTCGGTATCTGTGTCATCGATCTGGGATATGGTGCGCTTCTGAGACCCCGAAGGACCTGGCGCCCCAGGGACAGGCATGGACTGGCTACCTGACTGATCCCTAGCTTCTGCTTTGTCTAATCTTTTATGCAATAGATTGACATTTGTATTCAAGACATTCAGCATATCCACCCATTCCGGTGTCGGCGTTGCCGACGGCGACCTTACATTCAAGCACTCCCCCTCCACATTAAGCGAGCCTTCCTCGTCAAACATGTCGACACACACGTACCGACACACTTCACACACAGGGAACCCCTTTCCTGAAGACAGTATCCCTGTCAAGGCCCTTTGGAGAGACAGAGAGAGAGTAAGCCAGCACACACCCCAGCGCAATAACCCTGGAGACCAACACAATTGTTTTCCCCAGCAGCGCTGTATAATATGTAAACCGCCAATTATGTGCCCCCTCCCGCCTCTCTTTTAAGCACCCTTTCACCGTGTGTAAGCAGGGGAGAGTCCGGGGAGCTTCCTCTCAGCAGTGCTGTGGAGAGAAAATGGCGCTGGTGAGTGCTGAGGGAGAAGCCCCGCCCCCTCGGCGGCGGGCTTCTGTCCCGCTCAAACTTAGTGAAATATGGCGGGGGCTCTTTTATATACATGTACAGAGCCCACCTGTACATGTATATATTCTTTATGCCATGCAGAGGTTTATATTGCCGCCCAGGGCGCCCCCCCCCCTGCGCCCTGCACCCTTACAGTGACCGGAGTATGTGAGGTGTATGGGAGCAATGACGCACAGCTGCAGTGCTGTGCGTTACCTCAGTGAAGCTGAAGGCTTCTGCCGCCTGACGACTTCTGTCTTCTGTACTTCTAGCTCTGTGAGGAGAACGGCGGCGCGGCTCCGGGGGTGGACGCCCAGTAAGAACCTGCGTTCACCCCCTCTGGAGCTAATGGTGTCCAGTAGCCGAGGAAGCAGAGCCTATCTTTGACAAGAAGGTCTGCTCCTCTCTCCTCAGTCCCACGATGCAGGGAGCCTGTTGCCAGCAGTGCTCCCTGTGAAAAAGTAAAATGTAGAAAGAAAAAATCCAAACAAAAATGCTTCTAGGCAGAGAACTCTGGAGAGCTCTCTGCAGTGCACCCATCTTGCTCTGGGCACAGTGTAAAACTGAGGTCTGGAGGAGGGGCATAGAGGGAGGAGCCAGTGCATACCCAGAGTCCAAAGCTTTCTTAAAGTGCCTTATCTCCTGCGGAGCCCGTCTATTCCCCATGGTCCTTACGGAGTCCCCAGCATCCTCTAGGACGTTAGAGAAAAATTGCATTTATTACTTCATTATTTTTTGTACTATATTATGCTATGTATCTGTTAAGCGCCTTGAGTCCTATTGGAGAAAGAGCGCTATATAAATAAAATTATTATTATTATATTATTCACACAGCTATCAAACACATCAGTTAAAATCACGTACCACAAAAGGCGGTATCAACCACAGTAAGTATAACACACATCTGTAATAACACTGTATACGTGCCATGTTTAAAGTTGAACTGCTGCAAGTTTCTGCCACCCACTGCTGTCGCTAAGCTTTGGCAGCTAGCTAAGTTCAACCTTTTGGCCTAACTTAACAATATTGTGAGCTGTGAGGTGGTCAAAATTTAGTGAAAATTACTAGAAATGAATGTTGTTGAGGTTAATAATGCTGTAGAAACAAAATAGGTCCCACATTTTGTGATTTTAGCAATTGTTATTATAAAAAAAAAAAAATACAGCAAAACCAAAACAAGTGAGTGCGGTTTTTGGTAAACCAAAACACGAAGTTTTTAGAGATACAAAACCAAAACATGGGTGTCGGCGCACATCTCTAGTATAAACAGTGAGTACTGATGCTATTGCTGATCATTCAGTTCTGAAGTCCTCAGAGGGTTCATAAGATAAACTTGTGAATTATATGGAATAATACACTCCTACTGTCAACTACTGTGAATATAAATGTCGCTTTGCATTTCTGTGACCTTCTCTGCCTACAGCCTTGTGTATATGAGTGCAGAACTCCTTATG
Source organism: Pseudophryne corroboree (assembly GCF_028390025.1). Classification (NCBI taxonomy): domain Eukaryota; kingdom Metazoa; phylum Chordata; class Amphibia; order Anura; family Myobatrachidae; genus Pseudophryne; species Pseudophryne corroboree. Next base: position 454,409,183 of record NC_086449.1, read on the forward strand.
ATATTTTATAGCAAAGTACACTATCCTTTATACAGTACATTACAAAAACAAATGATAGAAAAGGAGAGCACTTTTACCATTATCATTTAGCCTACTTAATGCAATTACTATAATATCTACTTGTATAACACAATAAACGTAAAAATTTACGCTTAAAGAAATGGAAACTCTGCGGGAGGAAGTGTTATCAACAAGTTCTAATAGTGCAAATGAGCTGGATTTGGCACAGTTTCAATTGCAATAGAGGTACAAAACATTTCTCTGGAAGAGGAACTACTGACTTCTTTGGAAGTTCATTACCATAATGGTTCTGTTTTTAGATATTAGTGTTTAATATGATGTCCACATAAACAAATGTTTTTTTTATGACTGTAGGGCGGCTGTGTATTGTATCTTTGTGATCAACCTTTTTTGTGTGTAGAAAACAAGGTACTATTCATAACATACCGTATATAATAAAGCTAATATTCAATTCATTAAACTACAAAAATATGAGCCTGTAGTACAAATTCTATAATTATTTTGATAGTATCATATTATGTGGTAATACTGAATGAGTCTTTTTTTAAGAGAGAATTATAAATTCCACAAGTGATAATGGTCACAGTGATAGCAATTAAAAGGATGTTTTTACTTTTTACTGCTAGTAAATAGTCTGTAATGTACGTTTTACACATGGGGCATGGTTTAGAGGTAAATGCAAACTACACGCAATTGCAATGTTTAGATAGATAGATAGATAGATAGATAGATAGATAGATAGATAGATAGATAGATAGATAGATAGATATAACATTTACTACTGCGTAGGCCCGAGGTGGTTTAAAAGAAGAGAGGGCCCATGTGCAGGCTCTATTCAGGCCCCCTCCTCTCTGACAGTGTTGTAGACTCTTTCTTTGCACCAGAGTGTACTGCACATGTGCAGATCTCCAGGAACATGGCGCCTGTGCCTTGTACCTGGGGACATCTCTGCTGCGCTTGCACTAATCTCCAGGAAAATATCCGCTGCACTATTTTCCCTGTGAATTCTTTCTGCAATGCCAGCAGCCGTGGGATTCCAGAGGATGAGTGGGTAAGTATAAATCAGGGACATGCGGTTAGGTAAATGGCTGAGGAGGCACTGGATAGTACCAGAGCCAGATTTACAAAGACATATATGAGCCAAAGGGTTTATGTGGACATTATACACAGATGCAGTAGTATATACTGCTGGAAATTTGGTAAGGTTTCGTCAGAGATGTGCAGAAAAGGTATCACCTGTCATAGACTTTTTACTCCAGAGTTTAGACTATAGAAATGATTAGAATAATATAAAGAAGATATTTCTAATATATTCTTTGTATTTTTCACATACTTTATATAGTCACAACTCTGGCGTACACTATAGTATGACAGGAAAGGCTCTGCCTAACCTCACCGCACGTCACTGGTAGAAATATTTTGGCGCAGTGTGAGCAGTTTGAGCTCCCCTGGACCCAGTGGCCCATGTGCACCATACACCTTGCACCATACTTGCCTACCTGACCCTCTCCATGAGGGAGAACATGCTCTGTTCCTGGACTTTCCTGGTAATGTATGATTGCCATCACCTGTGGTGAAACACCTTTCTTATCAAATAATTAGCTCACCACAGGTGATGGCAATACCTGGCCCGTACCACATACAAAGACCTTCTTTGGAGGACAAACCAAAAGAGATAAAAGCCGGAACCACAATCTCTTGGTTAAGATGGAAAGATGACACCACCTTAGGTAGATAACTGGGGCGAGTTCTAAGAACTGCCCGGTCACGGTGAAAAATCAAAATGGGTGGACAACAGGACAAAGCACCTAAGTCCAACACCCTCCTAGCAGAGGCAATAGCCAGCAGAAACACGACCTTAAGCGTAAGACATTTAAGGTCCACAGACTCAAGAGGCTCAAATGGAGACTCTTGCAGGGCATTCAGAACAACAATGGAGCCACAGGAGGGACATAGGGAGGCTGAATCCGTAAAACACCCTGAGTGAAAGTATGAACGTCAGGAGTCAATGCAATTTTCCTTTGAAACCACACCGACAAGGCAGATATATGAACTCTGAGGGAGGTCAGACGAAGGCCTAAGTTTAGGCCTTGTTGCAGAAAAGCCAAAAGTCTGGAAGTTCTGAGCGTGTATGCATCATAATTCTTAGCAGCAGACCAGGTGAAGTAAGAATTCCAGACCCTGTAATAAATCCGTGCGAAAGCCGGTTTGCGGGCCATCAACATAGTTTGAATAACCGCCTTGGAGAATCCTTTGGCCCTCAGGAGTGAAGCCTCAAGAGCCACGCCGTCAAAGTCAGTCTGGCCAGGGGTGGGTAGACACAAGGGCCCTGAACAAGGAGGTCTGGGCGTTGAGGAAGTAGAAGAGGATGCGCTATCGATAGATCCTACAGGTATGAGAACCAATGCCATCTGGGCCACGCCGGAGCGACTAGAAGCAGTATTCCTCCTTCTTGCTTGAACTTCCATATTACCCTGGGCAGGAGTGACACCGGAGGGCACACGTAGGGCAGCCGATAGTTCCATGAAATTGCCAGTGCGTCCACGAATGCTGCTTGAGGATCCCTTGTCCTTGATCCGAAGACCAGAACCTTGTGATTGTGTCGAGATGCCATCAGGTCTACTTCTGGTAGACCCCACTTGTCCACTAAGAGTTGAAAGACTTCCAGATGAAGACTCCACTCTCCAGCATGTACGTCCTGATGACTGAGGAAATCCGCTTCCCAGTTGAGGACTACGGGAATTAACACTGCCGATAATGCTGGCAGATGGCGTTCTGCCCAATAAAGGATTTTTTATACTTCCAGCATTGCCATGCGGCTTCGAGTGCCGCCTTGATGATTTATGTACGCCACCATGGTGACATTGTCCGATTGTACTTGAACCGGCCTGTTCTGTATAAGAGGCAGGGCAAGCATCAACACATTGAACATTGTGAAGCAGGGGGATTTGCCATGATGTTGCAATTCAGCACGAAATACATTCTAACATGTCTCACATGTCTTAAGTGATTGTTTACTTAACAAACCTAGAATGCAAGAAGCTTAATATAACAAAAGTTACTATTAACACTCACAAATATTTATTTATTTATTTATTTATATTTATGTAAATCTGGATGTCAACAAAATAAAACATAAAGTATTTGAGATATATTTGTATTTAATAATATTTTCCTACAGTATATTCTTCACACATCCTGATAGTAATGCCATTAAAGAAAACCGCATGAAATGTAAAGCACATAACCTGGTAGTCCAATCCCATACTCAATTTCAAGTTCTGTCATGATACAGAACCTTTTACATGTATATTTGTAAATGTTATTGCTGCCTCTTGGGAACTTGCATTTTTGGAGTTCCCTTAAAATCAAACATTTCAGCCCTAACCACAAGAGAACACAAGTCTAATCTGTTTCGCTGTCTATTGCAATCCAATGGACACCGCCATCCGATTGCTGTCTGAATATCCTAAATTTACTAACCATTGGAGTTGAACATCAATAGAAGTCCAGCAGTGATGTCCTTCATATATTTTCTGTCTAAAATGTTGGATTACCCATTTTGAGACTTGTAGTCTGCCTGTAAAGAACAATATTATTTAACCTTTTATTGACATTATTTCCTGGGCTCACCAGTTTTTGGCTCATTGTGTGTCCTGGATGTAGTCAGGATCCCGTCGGTCACCATTCCAATGGTCACAATACTGGCTGTGGAATCCCCATGGTCAAAATACTGATGAATCCTAATGGTGACTACAAGTTATGTTTTAGAGTTACATTTAGGTTAAGGGTTAGGCACTAGGAGGTTGGTTAGGGTTAGGCTGCAGGAGGAGATGTTTAGGGTTAGGCTGCAGAAGGGGACAGTTAAGGTTAAGTTGCCAATGGGGACAGTTAGGTTTAGGCTGCTGAAGGGGATGGTCAGCGTTAGGCTGCGGGAAGGGTGGGTTAGAGTTAGAATACTCAAATTTGTTGGGATTCAGCTGCTAGTATTGTGTTCTCCAATACCAGACTAGGCTCAGAGGACTGGGGCTGGTTACTAGTTTCATTTAATTCTTATTATTATTATTTTTTAGGGGGGGGGGGGTCCACGCAGCTTTCAAAAAAAATGTCAACCCTAATTAAGCCTGTACAGATGGTGTTCCTGCAAGATATCTATTATTTTGACTGGGTTGGCATTGGGTTTGCCTTTGGCTTTGTGGCAGGTTCTACATTGCCAGTCTGCCAAAAGCACACCCAATTTGCATGCACACCCATTCCCTCCTCATTCTTTAAGACTTTGCCTCCATTTTAGCTACCCAAAAAGTACTCCTATGCTTGTTCAATGTAAATTATTTTATTATTGAATTAGAGTTGGTACATTTTGAAGAAATAACCAAAATATTGTTTGTTTACATTTTTTTTAACCTTTTTTATCTTTGTGCGTCTCAAGAAAGGTATTTAAGCCTTGTGGCCCATTTTTATTCTAATACTTTAGCCTTTGGGGTCCAACAGTGCTCCAGAAATCACCAGGAAAATGGCTCGGCACCATTTTACTGTTTTTTGGGGCATGCACAGTAAGCGCACTAGACTCTGCATGCACACTAGACTCTGGGACAACTCTATGGACACCTAGTGCCCCTAGTGCCAAGAGCTTCAGCGCTGCCGGCTAGAGAGGAAAGGGCCCAGTGGGAACCTGCACATGTGTCTCCTCCTCTGTAGATGCACCCATGGTCTACTGGTTGGTAATTCCTGCTTGTAATCCCAACTTTCTCTTATTACTGCTTAGGATGACTGTCTTTCTGTAATTTGCATTCTGGTTTCTGCTGCTTGGACTCAGTGCTTATATTTATGTGATTTAACGCATTGGAGTACAGCACACACAAATTGAACAAAAACTATGTATTTATTTATTTGACCTTTTTTTGAAAATAACAACATTATTTTTAATACTTACCCTTCAAAGTCCCACAGCGCAGCAGCAGTGCTGCAGAATCACTGGTAAAATGGCATGACGCAATTCTCCTGATGTTTCACGAATGCACAGTAGAAAAATCACTGGGAAAATGGTTGTTGCACCATTTTCTCGGAGATCTGCGCATGCGCTCTTGGCTCTGGGACAGCGCTAGGTTCCTCTAGAGACCCTAGTATCCAGAGGTACAGCGATGTCAGTCAGAGCCCGCACACAGGCCTCCTCCTGTCTAGAAACGAACCTGCATAATTGTGATTAGTGACCACCTGACCAGGGGCGCAGCCAGAACTTTGTCGGCACCAGAGCAACATTTTGAAGGGGCCCCTGTTCCAATGCTTCTAGAGAGACCCCACTCTGCAGCAGTTGATAATTATATGCCCCCTAATAGATTCCTAGTTCAGTTTCTGAACCATAGTAGTGCCTTGATTAATGTTATGCCCATTAGTAGTGCCATAGTTAATTTTCTAAACCATAGCAGTGCCTTAGTTGCCCCATAGTAGTGCCCTAGTTTGTTTTATGAACCATAGAAGTGCCCTAGTTCCTATTATGTTACATTGTAGGGCTGCCAGTACACCTTATGCCCAGTACGCCAATTCACATTGTGACATACAGTGTCCTGTGTGTCCCCCAGTTCATATTATGCCACACTATAGTGTCTCAACTCATATTGCCACATTATAGTGCCCAGTTCATATTATGTAACCTTATAATGTCTTCCAGCTTATTTTATACCACACTACAATAAGTAGATCCAAGGGAGAAACTAGATACATTGTAGGCACCAAGACAAAAACTTGTAAGGGCCACTACAGTACAGTATGTATCACCCAATGGTGAAAAATATATATAACACATTTAATTTTGATTGGGAAGGTGGAAACCTCTCATCTCTGAGCTACATAGCAGCTGCACTCCCTGCATCTATGGTAACTACACCCTTGCACGTGACACCTGACCACAGAATAGATCAGGCAAAGTCTTAATAAGAATGAAATGTGCCTCTCCATAGAATGTAATATAATGTACCTTCCCCTTCCCCATAGTATAGAATCTAAAGTGCCTTCCCCTTCCCCAGAGTATAGGATGTAATGTTCTTCTCAATAGTATAAAATATAATGTAACAACTCCTCCCCATAGTATAGACTATATTGTGCCCCCACCAGTAGGCACTGTAACTAACCTAGCACCTGTGTGTCCTGTTCCTTGGCAGCTGCCTCAGCTCCTCCCCACACACTCCAGCAGGATAATTCCAAACAACATTCCTAGTTCTTCCAAAAACATCACAACCTGAAGTTGCATGAGGTGAGGTCAAGCCCGGCCCTAAGCATACACCGGCTACGCAGCTGCGTAGCGGATCTGTGAGGGTGCTGATGAAGTCATTGTAACTCTCTAAGTCTCTGGCTCTCTGCTGCCCGCCGCTCACTGCCCGCCTCCCGCCACTCACCGCCCACCTCCCGCCACTCACCGCTCGCCTCCCGCCTGGGCGCTCACTTATTGACCCGATGCAGAGACCCCTTCTCTGTCCATGCATGCAACTCCAGTCTCACAAGTCCCCCCACCTCCCACCATGGACAGTAATTACCAGGCTCAAGAGACCTGGAGACCTGGAACTGCCTGATGATCCGCCTCCCCAGTGATGGCTCTGTCTCAACAGCCCTCCCCTAATGCCAGGGAACAGGGGGAGGGAGACAGTGCAGTGCCTACTAATGATGGGGAGCTGGAGCTATGACCTACATATGGAAGGTATGTGCATGGCAGAGACAGCTTCCCCTGTACAATTTGTATGTGTGTCAATGTGCCCCTGGGACCTGTACCATATGTGTGTGTCAGTGTGCCCTCTATGCAATCTATGTAATGTGTGTAAGCACCTCCTCTGTGGTGTAATATGTATAAGCGGCTCCTCTGTGGTATAACGTGTATAAGCGGACCTACTGTGGTGTAACGTGTATATGCGGCTCCTCTGTGGTGTAACGTGTATAAGCAGCTCTACTGTGGTGTAATATATATACGCAGCTCTACTGTGGTGTAACATGTATAAGCAGCTCTTCTATGGTGTAATGTATATAAGCAGCTCTACTGGAGTGTGACGTGTACAATCAGCTCTACTGGGGTGTGATGTGTATAAGCAGCTCTACTGGGGTGTGACTCGTATAAGCGGCTCTACTGGGGTGTAACATGTATAAGCGGCCCTACTGTGCTGTGTAATGTGAATTGATACTATTCTGTGACAACTCCCCTTCCCCATGAAGCCACGCCCCTATATATTCCACTAAGAGGCGCCAACATATACATTAGCATACCAAAATAATTAGGCTCGGGCAGGCCCTGGGTGAGGTCCAGAAATCGGAGTGGTTAAGATGTCTGAAAGTCATGACTGATGACCCATTTTTCAGTGTAGTGTTCAATCATCGAACACAATAGGCATGATTCAGAGTTGCATGCTATGTCGATATTCATGCAAACAGCCACTGTCTTTTCTTGAACAAATGTGTCTGAGTCACGCCGTACATGATTACCAAGTTTGTTTGTACAGCATCACAGATTAAATTTAAATGCATGGTAGCAGAATGTTAAGGGATGTACCTGGATGGATAGTGCAAGGTAATAGAAAGACGCATGGAGATATTGTGCTTTATGGGAGTGCCGAAGGCATGTCACTGAAAGCAGTTTTTTATAAAGACAATGAACCGCTCACACAGGATGCCATGCTCAGACAGAGAAACTGCGCCTGCCATAGGACTGGTGCAAGATTCATTTGTGCGACTGATGTTGCGTCTAAAGATTCATCAATTGATATTTCAGAATATTCGGACATTGACAGTGGTTGTCTCATTCCATGCTCATTCGGACAAGTGCATCTACACCAGGGAAGAACTTTGTTATGACATTAGCATAAAGACATCTGCAAAAAACACAGCTATGACCCAGTCAGTGTCCAGCTCAGAATCAGTTCCAGTGGGTGATATAGGGTCGTGTACCATCTTGCATGAATATGACCTTCTGAAAAATGTTAACTATTATTATTATTATTATTATTATTATTATTATTATTATGCAATAAATGGTTAAAGCATTCCCTAAAGTACCAGTTGGGTGGACTCACACATCTTTTTATGTCACAATTATAAAGCAGGAATTTGGCTTCAGTGGATGGCTGATCTTTGGATTGATCAGATAAGCCTAGGTATCTCTATTGTTTTTATTGTAAGTGGATAGTGAATAGCTTTTATTCTCTGTGGCATGTAATGTTTTTTTTTTACGTTCCGAAGGCTCTGGTTGTTCAAATGTCCAGTCGAGGAGTGGATTGATAACATAGGTTCTCAGATCCCTCATAAGTATTATTGATTGCCCTGATTTTTAGTTATGTGATCTATGCTCATCCAGCCTTGAAAAAGACTCCGGAAAGGAGTTGAAACGCGTCGGCACTTCTGGCATCCGTGGTCTGTGTTCAGTGGGAGTTCATGCTGATTCAAGGACCAGGGACAAGTCCAGTTTCCATCCCGGGCGGCTTCTGGTGATTAAGAACTTGATTGAGAACTTTTTGTGGGTTCTCTTTCGCTCTGGTAATTGTTGCATTCATTCCCCCTGTGGCCCACACACATGGATGTTCTATACCATCTTATTTTGTGATTTATTTTTGTCCTATGTATATGTGTGTTATATTAAAAAACTGTATTACACATGTTGGCCTTCCTCTCCCCTCTGTTTTATATGCTGTTCTGCTAAGGACACCTGCTAAGAGGAGGATTTGTGAAGTTTGAGGATTGGACGCCCTTTTCCAATTGAAGGGTTGTATATTTATATACATGTATATGTGTTCGCTGTTGTTTTAGAACATTACATCTGAGCGCCGGGTGGTTCCTGCAGCCATATTTTTTATTCTATGCTCATACACTATCAGGGTGTTATTGCAATAATGGTTTAATACTATGTGCGCCTTTTGGTTCTCTGTTTACCAGACATTTTTTTATTTTTCAGAGCTGGATTCAACATTGTTAAACAATTGCAGCCAAAATATTTCCACATCTGATTGTATATCATAAGATTGGACTACATTTTACCAGAACTAAGCTTATACTGGCACATCGAAGTGGAGCATCACAGAGGTATATGAGAAATGTTCTTTCATAAATCCTCCTTCCCTGTTGATTTGGTCGGGATTAATGGTGTCCTCAATGCTGAGAAATACAGGCAAGTACTTATCCATCATGCAGTACCATCAGTGAGGGATATGATTGGCTCCAAATTTATTCTGCAGCAGGACAATGACCCCAAACATACAGTCAATGTCATTAAGAACTATCTTCAGTGTAAAGAAGAACAAGGAGTCCTGGAAGTGACGATATGGCGCCCACAGAGCCCTGATATCAACATCATAAAGTCCGCCTGGGATTACATGAAGAGACAGAAGGATTTAAGCAAGCAACCCACAGAAGATCTGTTGTTAGTTCTCCAAGATGTTTGGAACAACCTTCCTGCCGAGTTCCTTCAAAAACTGTGTGCAAATGTACCTAGAAGATTTGATGCTGTTCTAAGTGCCAAGGGTGGTCACATCTAATATTTATTTGATTTAGTTTTCTCTTTTGTTCACCCACTTTGCATTTTGTTAATTGATAAAAATAAACTATTAACACTTTTATTTTTGAAAGCATTCTTACTGTGCAGCATTTTTTCAAAAACGTTTGCACAGTACTGTATATCTAACATATATTTCATATTAGAATCGGGATGCTACAAAAGGAGCTAAGATAAATGTTTAAAAAAATCAAGCTTTTTCTATTCATGTATACTGAAACCCAGAGGCAGCCATGTTTATGGAGCCTGACCTATTGACACAATGGTGCCATTTTGGTTTTGATACAACCACTTTATTTTGACCATTTTATCAAAGTGGATTCCATAAAGTATGACTCTACACATAAAACACTGACCAGTAAGTAATATAAAATACATACAAAATTACCAAAAAGGACATTAAAATAATCCCTGTATGAAAAAATAGAACTAGCTCATCAAATATAACAAATATGTACAACAGAATAAAAAATGTATACAGTTAAAAAAATAATTTATAAAAAGGGAGCTATTTAATGAGACTCATTGAAACCATGAGGAGAGATTGTATTCAAAATATAGGTCCAAATAATTTCTCACTGACATAGCTCCACATTTCCCCTACAATTGCATATGCTTAATTGATTTGTATGTTAAAAATGCTGGGTCAGAGTTATGGTAGGTTGGAAAATATTTGGATACTCAATGATTCTCTTGCTTGTTCTTAATTCCTTTAGTATGTTCTTGAATTGTCAATTTTACATTTCTGTTAGTTTTACCAATATGTGTACTCCAAATGGTAAATCACCCATGTAGTCATGTAATTCATAAGATCCTTAATCTTAAAGGACTTGGTATTATTAAAATTAGTAAACGTAAATTACTGTTTTTGTATATTTGCAGACAATACAGCAGTTGAACTTGGAAAAACCTTTAGAACTATTGAACCATATTTTATTTTCACTTAATACTTGTTTGAATAAACATGGTGCTAGATGAATTCTTGCCCTCAAAAAGCTATTTCAGGTTTCTCTGGTAAATAATTACTTAAAACTGGATCCTTTTTTTAAAATACCCCTGTGTTTATTCAGTATTGTTCTAATCTTGTTTTCTTTGTTGTTATACTGTGTGGCAAAGATTACTTTATCTTCTGCCTTTATACTCCAAAAGATTTATTATATTTCATATTCTTTACTCTGGTTTCTGTTTGTTGAATTAGGTTATCTGGATCATTTTCATCACGAATCCTATTAGCATATACTTGTAGTTGTTGACTAAATATTGTTTCAGAACTACAATTCCTGCTTACCCTACAAATTGTGACTGTGGACTGTTTTCCATTTTGCTACATGTCCATTGTCATAGTGTACTTAACAGTTGGTATCCATAGTTTTAATTAAATTGCAGCTTGCAACAATATTTCCTTCTCCACTGAGAATTAGGTCCAGATATTTAAATTATTTCCTGCTGCACAAGTTGTATTCATTGACTTTCTGATAGTCCATGAACAAAGTGAATTTTTCAAAAGTTCCATTACATATAATTAAAATGTTGGGGATGGTTTCCATATATTTATCTTCACTCCCAGCCCCCTTATGAAGATTAACACTGTTGGGAGCAAAATTGGTACCCATCGCTGTACCTTCTGTTTGAATATAAACTTTGTCTAAAAATTTAAGTGTGACTTAAAATGAACCAAATCAAGGTACAAATAAAATCCTTATATAAATCAGTAAGGTCTGGATCTTCAATCAAAAATGTTCTCATGTGGAATTGATGCGTATAAAGATTGGACATCAAATGTTCCCCATAAATATACATTTTTCACTCAAAATTGCTCAGAATTTTTAGAATAGCTATTGCGTCTTTAACATAAGCGCAACCTAATGTATAATCTTCCAGCCAGATCGCGAAGGTTCTTGTGGGCTGTATGATATAGTACACAACAATGTTGGACAAGGACCAAGAGGAAGTGAAAGTGAAGATAGAGAAAATGTTATTTGTGGACTGCATAAATGTAATTAGATCAAAAAGCTTATGAAGGATACAGATGTGTTATCTTACAATGCTGCTGCAGGAACCAGTGTATCCTGGCATATGCATTGTGGCACAGCACAGCCTCCTACAGTCTCCTGCAGCTACCAGCTCCCCTATTAAATAGTATGGGTAGTGGGAGAATGCATATGCAGGCTCCCTGATACTGCCACCAGCTACCGCAGACAAAGCTATCCCCACTAATGTACAGATGGAGCCATCTTTATCTTGGCCTTAAATAGGATTAATTGAGCCAGAGCAGTTGGATTTAATCCCCTGCAGTAATGACTTAATCCCCTGATGTATTGTTCTCTCTGTATTGTATTGCAACTGAGAACAATAGATGAAAGGCTTATGCTAATAACCATGGTGTGTTTAGGCGCAGCAGAGAGGCCAAGATTAGCATGGCTCCATCTGTACCCCTGCCATCTCCTCAGTGAAGTTATGGGTAGCGGGAGCATCACTACCTGCTATCTTCACCACATACCACAGATGTACTGTATGAGTAGCAGCATCATGCATACACATGCTCACTGTTACCATATGCTGTGCCATGGCATGCAGCTGACGATGCAAATGCATCACAGGCAAAGCTGCAAAGTTACGCATCTGTAAGTGTTCTGGAATTTGATATGCTTGCCTGAAGAGGTGAGTTTCATGCTTGATGGTTTGGAGTCTAGATAAATAGTGTTATTGTGCATGGGAAGGCATTCCAAAGAGTGGGTGAAGCCCAAGAAAAGTCCTGTAATTGTCAGTGGGAGCACATTATGCATGTCAATGAGAGACACAAATCTTGTGCAGAGTGGAAAGGTCAGGTTGGGAGATATTTTGAGATAAATGAAGATATGTATGTTGGTGTAGTTTGGGTTTAGCCTTATGTGTAAGGTAAAGTATTTTATATTGAATACAGTAGAATACAAGTAATTAATGGTGGGACTGACAGAGCGGAGCAGCAGATGAAAATCAGCCTCACAGGTGCATTGAAAATGCATTGTAGTTTTGAGAGTCTGTATTTTTGGACCACCAGTATCAGAGATGGTGTGACATGACCAGGTGGCATAACCATACAGTATCTTTCAATTTTCTACTACCATGTAGTGTTCAAATCTTATTGTTAATGCCCATTTTCTGTGTTTCTGTTTTCTGTATTTTTCTTGTTTAGAAACACACCTCCCTTTCAAGCTCATGAGGGGTATCACTAAATTGATTGAGCAACTTCCATTTTATATTGCAGTACTGAGAGGCATAGATGGGACCACCATTAATAGAGCATGCTGGTTCTTGTAGTGCCATTTGGAGGACATAGGGGTGACTCCAGGTTAGTTGGCACTCAATTTAGATATATTAGTGTATGGGCTATTATCATGTGCTTTACAGTAGACAATTATAGGTCTCACAGTGGGTACTACTAACAGGCAGTGTTAGGGACCACCAGTATAAGAAAAACTATGACATGGCCTGGAGGCTTAATCAGATGTTTGCAAATATATGTAACTAAGATCTCTGAATTTTCTATTACCATGTAGTGTTCCATTCTTATTGCTAATGTCCCTTGGTGTGCTTGGGAAAATCTGTTTAGTAAATTTTTCTTTTTTGGAAGACCAGTAAGGAGACAATTGTAATAATCAGTACAAGAACTAGAGTAATGAGTGCATGGATTAGACTTTTTGCAGTGTAATTCGTAAGATATCGTTGTATATTGGATATGTTTTATAGATGTATGTTACATGGTTTGGAGACTGATTGAATGCGGGAAACAAAGGACAGTTCAGAGTTAAGGATGACACCTAGGCAGCGAACTTGCTAGGTAGGGTTGATTGTCGAGTTATCAACAGTAGTAGAGATATCAGGTTGGTAACTATTATTTCCCAGTGGAATATTATTAATTCTATTTTGGAAATATTACGTTTCATATGGTGAGTTGACATCCAAGATGAAGTGGCAGAAAGGCATTCTGTTACGTGGAACCAATACAGATGATGACAAATCTGGGGTAAATAAGTAGATTTGAATATCATCTGTTTATAGATAATGTTAAAATCTGAAAGAGCTGATTTGTTTTTCAAGAGAAGTATTATAGATTGAGAAAAGCAGAGGATCTATGACTGAGTCTTGCAGTACTCCAAATGGTAGAGGCAGCAAAGAGAAACGAACACTAAGAGAGCAACTAGGTAGGATAAGGACCAAGAAAGTGCTGTGTTCTGACCTAGGGATTGTAGTATCTGTATACGAAGAGAGTGGTCAACAGTGTCAAAAGCAGCAGAGAGATCTATAAGAATAAGAAGTGAGTAATGGCCTTTAGACTAGCAGTGACCAGATCATTCACTACTTTTGTCAGTGCTGTCTCTGAGGAGTGTTGGGAATGAAAGCCGGACTGAAGTGGATCTAATAGGTTGTGTGAGTTAAGAAAGTGTGTAAGCAAGTGTAGATAAGTCTCTCAAGTAGCTTGGAGAGGCACTGAAGTTGAGAGATGGGACAGTCATTTAAGAGAGAGTTGGTCAGAATTTAGTATTATTTTTTTCAGAATGGGAGTAATCACTGCATGCTTGAACAGTGATGGGAAGATACCAGTGGAGAGAGAGAAAGAGAGAGAGAGATTTTACACATTTTATGTAAGATTGGGATGAGTAGCATAGTAGAGGTATGAGAAGAGTGTACATATTTCATCTTCATTTGTGGGGTCAAATGAAGAGAAGGTGCCAGAGGGTTAAGGTAGGGAATTGATCAGGCCGCTGGCTTGGGAGGAACATACCATTTCATTTTGGATTTTATCAATCTCGTTCTTGAAGTAGGAAGCAAGACCTTGTGCTCTGATAGCAGCTGGTGGATTTGGTGAGGGAGGGGTAAGAGGGGATTTAAATGTATTAAAAGGTAATTTGGGGTTAGAGGCTTAAACAGAGATGAGAGTTTGGAAAAATGTTTGTTTGGTATTTTCCAGTACCTCGCAATAAGTGGTATACAGTCTTACATGTGAGGAAGTCAATTGGGGTACCAGATTTACGCCTCTGATGTTCTATTTAACGTGAGGTTTTTTTAGTACTGTAGGTGTCTTGTTAATTTAGAATTCCACAGTTGACATCTAAGTTTACGTGGAGTGTGATGGGTAGCTGGAGCCACTTCATAAATGGTTACTGTAATTCTAGAGTGTGGTGGTTCAGTTGTGATACAGCAATGTCAGAAGACGTAAATGCTGTATAAAAAATTGGTACAGTAAATGCAGTTGTTGCAGAGAGGTGGAAAGTTGTGGAAAATGAATAGTTTTAATATTTCTGCGGGTTTGAGGAGGATAGGAGGACTTCAGTAACACTGAGTTTGAAGTCATGGATGAGAGCATGCAGGTGAAAAGGTTGTGATCTCACAGGGGAATAGACATGTTAATGAATTCAGAAACTGAGCATAATCTGGTGAATACAAGAGCAAGGCAATGGCCCAGTTGATGAGTAGAGGAATAATTCTCCTTTCTATTTATATTCCAATGTTTAGTTGTATTATTGTGATAATCTAATTTATCCCTAAGGAATTTCTTTTCTTTTATAAAAATGACTTCCTGTTCTACTCTTTTAAATTTTTTTGTTCAAAACTACTTGATTAGATTAACAATCCTCATTGTTCTTTTGAGGTTCCAAGTGAGCTTCCTTCTGTTTTATATCTTTCTTTATCATATCAAGTTCTCTTTTCTGCTCTAATGTAATTAGCTGCATTAGTTTAAGTGAACTACAGTATAATTTAGAACTAGAATAAGTTCCCACTCCTTTAAAGCCCAGTACAAACGGGGGAGATGTGTGTTGAGCAGTCTGAGCGAGGGGGGGGGGGGGGGGGGGGGGCTGTTCATTTCACCCAGCGGTAAAATGAGGAATGTGCTAGATTGAGCCTGCATGCATGCCAAATCTAGAGTCAGAGATAGCGACGTGGGGGGCCGTGCATCGCTATCGCTATGGGCATACACATGGAGAGATCCGTGCTTAATTTCTAAGCAATCTTGTCAGATTGCTTAGAATTTAAGCACGGATCTAGCCGTGTGTAGTACCCCCCTAAAAATGTTTCATTATTCAGGCAAAATGTAGTTTTCTTAAGAAGTCTCAAACCCCTAGTGACACAATTAACTTTTAAATACTGTTCTAACATAGCTATATCCCACCAGATTCGAATCTCCTTGCTTAATAGTCTTTATATCTCCAAGAAATGATCATCTAGGTTCTGATTAGACTTAAGGCCCGTATTCACGGGCAGATCTGGGGAGAGATGTGTGCTGAGCCAACTGATCAGCACACATCTCTGCCCCGGCTCAGCACAGCGCGATGTCTTCTCATGATTTTAATGAATCTCATGAAGTAGTGCCCTTTTTATTAATATTTTACAATATGAGATTCATTATATATGGTTTTATTTTGTTGTACATCTTTATTATATTTGATTATCTAGTCATTATTTATTTATTTATTTTTTTAGAATATTGTTATTGAAGCAATGAGGGGTACAATCAGTATTAGAAACTCAACAAGCTATTGTACATAAAAATAGCCATTTCCACATGGCCTAATTTGCCCAAGTAAAGCATTACATTGCAGAGAAAGGTACAGAGAATACTCGACTGATAAGAAAAGGCTTCTCTAGCATAACCGCCACACACTCCATGTAGAAAAGATAAAAACAATTGTGCTTTGAAAAGGGACATGGTTGGGGGTTCAGGGTGTATCCAGACCTGTTGAATTGATTTGCAAAATCCTACACTGACCATCAACAGCAGACGTCTGCCTCCCCTTGAGATCCTTAGATTTTGTGGGAGAATGGCAAATGTTCCTGATAATAATTATGTACTTGTATTAGTAATATTATTAGTAAATATTTCATATTACTTATTGGTTGATTGGTTGTTATTCTCCTTACGAAGTCCAGCCAATATATGGGTCAAGAGCTGAAACTGTGCTAGGATTTTGCAGTGACTTGCACTTTGTCCCACCTCTGATGACATCCTGCAGTATTTGGCACTATCAGATGAGCTATTAATGTTTTATTTTATGTATGGGCATTTTTATATTGTGTGTGTTTGGTGTACTAAATAAAATTAGCAAAATACTACACCATGATAATTATTCTCTTTTAGTTTATATATGAGAAGCTTGATTTGACAGATTAGTTACATGTCATCTTTTAATGCAGTAATAAGAGTCAGTAGAGCTCCTGGCAAATTGTGCATGGTCTGTAGTATGCCTGACCTTCCTACTTCCCATGTTTCTTGTGTGATTTGTATTTTTATTTTATTTTTATATTATGCACTTAAACATACAAAATATGTATTATAACTAAATAATATTTATTAAAACTCTGCAATAGAGATTCTGAGAGTATTGAATTGAATGTAATGAAATTATGGAACAAAGATTCTCCAGAGATGAATTGCAATTGAAATGAATAAAGAGAACTGCAAAGAGAAAAATGGTTGGAAAGTAAAACAGTAGATACAAATTTAAAGAAATAAAATTTGTGGTTTATATCTGCAAAATCTATCTATCTATCTATCTATCTATCTATCTATCTATCTATCTATCTATCTATCACTAGCTGTACTTGCCTGGCTTTTATTTATTTAGTAATTTCTCTCTCTCTCTCTCTCTCTCTCTCTCTCTCTCTCTCTCTCTCCCCCCCCCCCCCCCCCCCCCCCCCCCCCACTCTTCTCTTTTTCCACCTCTCTCTCTCCTCAACACTTTAGGCCAAATTCAGACCCAATCGCAGCAGCAAATTTGTTAGCTAATAGGCAAAACCATGTGCACTGCAGGGGGGGGAGGGGGCAGATATAACATGTGCAGAGAGAGTTACATTTGGGTGGGTTATATTGTTTCTGTGCAGGGCAAATACTGGCTGCTTTATTTTTACACTGCAGTTTGAACACACCCCACCTAAATCTAATTCTCTCTGCACATGTTACATCTGCCCCCCATGCAGTGCACATGGTTTTGCCCAAATGCTAACAAATTTGCTGCTGCGATCAGGTCTGAATTAGGTCTGAATTAGGCACTTTATTCACACCTCTCCCATGCTGGACAAGCTGGCTGATGTATAGATAGGGTCACAGTGAAGAGATAAGTGTAGGAATTTTGTTTATATGATTGTGGCAGTGATGACAATATGGAAAAGAGCTAGATACAGGGATCATATCAGGACAGTTACTGAAGAGCAGTTATACAAATGAAATAAAAAATGAGATCCTTTGAAAAGCGCGCTTCAGTTTTACAACTAACCGAGGGGTGGGTGATTATTTCAGCTCAAGGCCACTCAACAAGTTTTGGTAAACCGTCAAGGGCCGAACAGAAAACATTTTGTATTAACAATACCTATCAACACAATTGTAAGGAAATTTATTAGAAGAACCTTTCCTGTATTTTCCTCACAAATTTATAACATGTTAAATAAACATTTTTTATTTAATTTAGTAAACAATAAAGTAAAGTACTAATAAATGATGAATATGGCTCTAAAACAATTGGTTAGAATATATATCAGGAGCATAATGATAAATTCCTAACAATAACCAAAATTATGGGTGGTTATTTTTAGGGAATTTCTAACAATAATCAAATTATGGGTGATTAGTTTTAGGGAGTCATTATTTCTAAAATCACAGAATATCTGTTATGACATGTAAAACAGGGCTTACAGACTACAATAAGCAGGTGCTGTACCAGGTAAAAGCATTCTGTAAAGTATAGAACAGTTTTATGCGTTATTTGAGATATCTCTCACAAGTTTTCAGCAATCTCCTGGAGCATAGACATAAATAGACAACACAGCAAGCACAGCTTTCTACAAAGAGGCTGGCTGTCTGCTTCATTGCTTGCTGCAGCCAGATTAACCATTCATATCCAGATGTTCGTACAGTGACTCAGAAGTCAGCAGACAGGCCAACCCTATCTGATTTGTGATAGGACAGCATTGATTGTTAGCAGTTCTGAGTTCCAAGTCAGTGAAGCTATGAAAGGTCCTTATACATGTTACATAGAGGCCAGAGGTAGAGGGCCAGACATTTTGCCTAATTCAAACCCATTGCTGCTGTGAGAAAACCGATATGAAGTGATTTTTGCACATCTGCGCATGAGTGTACGCCAGTACGCGCATGTGCAAGGTCCTAAACTGCGTTTTCTGCAGGATGCAGTTTAAGACCTGGATGAGAGAAGGAATGGGGCGTCGATGCCGCTTTTTATGGGCGGCAAATCTCCATTTAAGGAGCGCGGTCTGGACAACGGAAGCATGTATGGACCATTGCGGTGGCTGCGGGATTTCACATGCAGCCGCTGCAATCAAAAACAAGGCGAGTAGCCGTCTGCCTTTGCAACTAGGCTACGTAGGCAGAGGGCATGCTCGAAACATGCAAAAGCATCGCCGCCGTGTAGGATCCGGCATGTGGGGCAGACTTGCCCTGTCCTGAGCATTCCCCTGCATGCCAAGAATCAGGTCTGAATTAACCCCACAATTGTCTGTAGGGCAACATTAAGTCTGCAGGTGTTATTTTGCCCACCCCTTCTCTAACCATTAGAAAAAAGTATTGGTGTAGGATTAACAACAACATTGCTGAACATTATCAAGGCCCTGTTGTGAGAAGGTGCTGTGTGGGTGTGGCTAATACCATGCGGACAGGTACACTATCAGCCTCATGGGGAGATGTATCAAATACTGGGCATACACTATACAATTATCTGCCAGATCTGGCTGGTTGGAATGAAAATCTGGAAATAGACAAGAGCAAATGACAATCGACCGTTTGCTCCCAAACACTGGAAAATGGACAAAAACTGTTGTTCATACAAGTTGTTAAATCATGGATTTAAACATTTTTCTGAATGACAGGTTTCGTCCATTTTCCAGTGTTTGGGAGCAAATGGTGAATTGTCATTTGCTCTCATCCATTTCCAGATTTTCATTCCAACCAGCCAGATCTGGCAGATTATCTGCTAGATAATTGCACAGTGCACGTCCAACTAAACCTTCGAGAAAGAGAAATTAAAAAAGTTGTCCAATCAGTTTCTGTAATTTACTGTATCTAGCACAGTCCATAATATGACAGGTAGAAGCTTGTTAGTTGCTATGGACAACTTCTCCACTCTATCTCTTTGCATCATTATGCAAGGAAAAAAATACTATTTTGATACTTACAATTTCTGGACATTGGGCCATGAGTACTGTTGTTCTGTCAGTTGGTAATTGTCACCCTTTTCTTTGAAATAAAGGGGGTCATTCCGAGTTGTTCGCTCGGTAAAAATCTTCGCATCGCAGCGATTTTCGGCTTAATGCGCATGCGCAATGTCCGCACTGCGACTGCACCAAGTAAATTTGCTATGCAGTTAGGATTTTTACTCACGGCTTTTTCATCGTTCTGGCGATCGTAATGTGATTGACAGGAAATGGGTGTTACTGGGCGGAAACAGGCCGTTTTATGGGCGTGTGGGAAAAAACGCTACCGTTTCCGGAAAAAACGCAGGAGTGGCCGGAGAAACGGGGGAGTGTCTGGGCGAACGCTGGGTGTGTTTGTGACGTCAAACCAGGAACGACAAGCACTGAAATGATCGCAGATGCCGAGTAAGTCTGGAGCTACTCAGAAACTGCTACGAGGTGTGTAATCGCAATATTGAGAATACATCGTTCGCAATTTTAAGATGCTAAGATTCACTCCCAGTAGGCGGCGGCTTAGCATGAGCAAATCTGCTAAAATCCG
Organism: Pseudophryne corroboree; assembly: GCF_028390025.1. NCBI lineage: Eukaryota > Metazoa > Chordata > Amphibia > Anura > Myobatrachidae > Pseudophryne > Pseudophryne corroboree. The sequence continues at coordinate 454,429,447 of NC_086449.1, forward strand.
CTTGCGAGCGAATAACTCGGAATGACCCCCAAAGGCAGAATCCTGTACCAGTCTTAGGGGCCTATTTACTAAGCATTGGCTGGAGATAAAGTGGATGGAGATAAAGTACCAGCCAATCAGCTCCTAACTGTCATTTTTCAAACCGTGTCTGTGACATGACAGTTAGGAGCTGATTAGCTGGTACTTTATCTCCATCCACTTTATCTCCATCCAGGGCTTAGTGAATAGACCCCTAAATTGATTAGACTAAGCAGGATATGACCTGATTTGTTACCTATAAACTGGAGATCTGCCAGCCTAGAGGGTGAGCATCCTGTGCCAGGGACCCATTATTTCTGAAAATCAGTTCATTGCTTCTAGTTCATATGATATTTTATGGATTTGTGTAAAGTCTATAATGATATACAGTATATGACCATGTGGCAAAATGGGTGGCTGGTCATCATGATGTCATGATGATGGGCCTAATATTATGTGGAGGCCTGGGGTGTAGTCCTGTCCATTGCCTTGCCCACTATACAAATGTTATAAGGAAAATCACACAGAAATTTTAAGATGGAGAAAATTGCCCCCAATTTTTTCTTCTGTTCAATTTTGGTTCTGATCTGGGAAGGCCACTTTCCATTTCCATAGTATTGCCTTGATACTATGGTCCAGTCACCATAACTACAACTTGCTACAGAACAACACCTGCTGCATACAGAAGCATAACAAGGGTTTTTGGAGCCCAGGGCAAGATTATGAATGGTGCCCCCCCCCAAAAAAAAAGATTAATAATATAAGCTATGTGCGTGCGCGCAAAAAAGTGGGCATGGTCACACGCTATATGGGGCAGGGTCACGCACCAATGGGGCATGGCCACTGAAATTAGGGCTTGCTTACATGACACGTCACAATGGAAACATTCTTTTCAATTGCACCTGCACCTTACCTGTATGATGGTTTCTCACAATGTGGAACCTCTGGAGAAATGTATCCTCTGAGGCAGACGGCGTCTTCAGTCGGTATTCACTAGTCATGTAGGAGATCATATCATCCAGAAGATGCCTGTTTGTGTAGGAATATTAACAAGGTCAGCATCATACAACAGCGATTCAACCAGACTCACATTCTGCCCCCTACATCTCTCAGCACACCATCACCTACCCCCGTTTCATCTCTCAGCAACCATCACCTACCACTTGTGTCGTCTCTCAGCGCACCCTCACCTACCCCCTGTCGTCGTCACTCAGCACACCTTCACCTACCCCCTGTCATCACTCAGCACACCATCACCTACCCGGTGTCGTCACTCAGCACACCATCACCTGCCCTCTGTGTTGTCACTCAGCACACCATTACCTACCCCATGTCGTCACTCAGCACACCATCACCTACCCCGTCTCGTCACTCAGCACACCATCACCAACCCTGTGTTGTCACTCAGCACACCATCACCTACCCCCTGTGTCTTCACTCAGCACACCCTCACCTACCCCCGTGTCGTCTCTCAGCAACCATCACCTACCACTTGTGTCGTCTCTCAGCACACCATCACCTACCCCCTAAGTCGTCACTCAGCACACCCTCACCTACCCCCTGTCGTCGTCACTCAGCACACCATCACCTACCCCCTGTCATCACTCAGCACACCATCACCAACCCGGTGTCGTCACTCAGCACACCATCACCTCCCCTCTGTGTTGTCACTCAGCACACCATCACCTACCCCGTGTCGTCACTCAGCAACCATCACCTACCACATGTGTCGTCTCTCAGCACATTATCACCTACCCCCTGTGTCATCACTCAGCACACCCTCACCTACCCCCTGTCATCGTCACTCAGTACACCATCACCTACCCCCTGTCATCACTCAGCACACCATCACCTACCCGGTGTCGTCACTCAGCACACCAGCACCTCCCCTCTGTGTTGTCACTCAGCACACCATCACCTACCCCATGTCGTCACTCAGCACACCCTCACCGACCCCCTGTCGTCGTCACTCAGCACACCATCACCTACCCCCTGTCATCACTCAGCACACCATCACCTACCCGGTGTCGTCACTCAGCACACCATCACCTCCCCTCTGTGTTGTCACTCAGCACACCATCACCTACCCTATGTTGTCACTCAGCACACCATCACCTACCCCCTGTCATCACTCAGCACACCATCACCTACCCGGTGTCGTCACTCAGCACACCATCACCTACCCCTGTGTCGTCTCTCAGCAACCATCACCTACCACTTGTGTCGTCTCTCAGCACACCATCACCTCCCCTCTGTGTTGTCACTCAGCACACCATCACCTACCCTATGTTGTCACTCAGCACACCATCACCTACCCCGTGTCGTCACACAGCAACCATCACCTACCACATGTGTCGTCTCTCAGCACACCATCACCTACCCCCTGTGTCATCACTCAGCACACCCTCACCTACCCCCTGTCATCGTCACTCAGTACACCATCACCTACCCCCTGTCATCACTCAGCACACCATCACCTACCCGGTGTCGTCACTCAGCACACCATCACCTCCCCTCTGTGTTGTCACTCAGCACACCATCACCTACCCAATGTCGTCACTCAGCACACCATCACCTACCCCCTGTCATCACTCAGCACACCATCACCTACCCGTGTTGTCACTCAGCACACCATCACCTACCCCCGTGTCGTCTCTCAGCAACCATCACCTACCACTTGTGTCGTCTCTCAGCACACCATCACCTCCCCTCTGTGTTGTCACTCAGCACACCATCACCTACCCTATGTTGTCACTCAGCACACCATCACCTACCCGGTGTCGTCACTCAGCAACCATCACCTACCACATGTGTCGTCTCTCAGCACACCATCACCTACCCCCTGTGTCATCACTCAGCACACCCTCACCTTCCCCTGTCATCGTCACTCAGCACACCATCACCTACCCCCTGTCATCACTCAGCACACCATCACCTACCCGGTGTCGTCACTCAGCACACCATCATCTCCCCTCTGTGTTGTCACTCAGCACACCATCACCTACCTCGTGTCGTCACTCAGCACATCATCACCTACCCCGTGTTTTCAGTCAGCACACCATCACCTACCCCCTGTGTCTTCACTCAGCACACCATCACCTACCCCTTGTCATCACTCAGCACACCATCACCTACCCGGTGTCGTTACTCAGCACACCATCACCTCCCCTCTGTGTTGTCACTCATCACACCATCACCTACCCTATGTTGTCACTCAGCACACCATCACCTACCCCGTGTCGTCACTCAGCAACCATCACCTACCACTTGTGTCGTCTCTCAGCACACCATCACCTACCCCCTGTGTCATCACTCAGCACACCCTCACCTACCCCCTGTCATCGTCACTCAGTACACCATCACCTACCCCCTGTCATCACTCAGCACACCATCACCTACCCGGTGTCGTCACTCAGCACACCATCACCTCCCCTCTGTGTTGTCACTCAGCACACCATCACCTACCCCATGTCGTCACTCAGCACACCATCACCAACCCCGTGTCATCACTCAGCACACCATCACCTACCCGTGTTGTCACTCAGCACACCATCACCTACCCCCGTGTCGTCTCTCAGCAACCATCACCTACCACTTGTGTCGTCTCTCAGCACACCATCACCTACCCCCTGTGTCGTAACTCAGCACACCCTCACCTTCCCCTGTCATCGTCACTCAGCACACCATCACCTACCCCCTGTCATCACTCAGCACACCATCACCTACCCGGTGTCGTCACTCAGCACACCATCATCTCCCCTCTGTGTTGTCACTCAGCACACCATCACCTACCCCATGTCGTCACTCAGCACATCATCACCTACCCCGTGTTGTCAATCAGCACACCATCACCTACCCCCTGTGTCTTCACTCAGCACACCATCACCTACCCCTTGTCATCACTCAGCACACCATCACCTACCCCGTGTCATCACTCAGCACACCGTCACCTACCGGTGTAATCACTCAGCACACCATCACCTACCCCCTGTGTCATCACTCAGCACACCATCAGTGGGGAGAGTGGGGGGCACAGGGAGCAGAGTGGGGGACACAGAGGGGGGGATGGGGACACAGGGGGGAGAATGGGGCCACAGTGGTGGAAGTGGGGCCAACGGGGGGTGGGAGTGGGGCCACAGTGGGGAGAGTGGGGCCACAGGGGAAGAGTTGGGGGCACAGGGAGCAGAGTGGGGTTACAGAGGGTAGAGTGAGGCTGCAGGGGCTAGAATAGGAGCCACAGTGGGGAGAGTGGGGCCACATAGCGGAGAGAAAGGGGCACAGGGAGCAGAGTGGGACCAAGCTCAGGCACTCACCATGAACACTGGCCATGCACCGTGGGGAGCAGCGTAAACATCCCTGCAGACAGGTCCCCGGCACTCCGGAGCCAGAAGGATCACACAAGGGACCTAGCAGCCTCAGCAGCGCTATCACCAGGGAGAGCCGGGAACCACTTCACATGTAGCAGGAGATTGCACGCCGAGTGCGGAGGACAGGAAGAGTCGGGGACAGCTCCCCGCCTCGTCAGTGGCCGTTACCATGGTAACAGGCTGCCGGTTGGCTGAGAGACAGTAATTGTCAGCCAATCACCTCTGCTCAACCCCCTCCCCTTACCTAGTAGTGGGAGCCGAGAGCCAGCGGGCTGAGGCGGCAGGCAGCGCAGCAAGCTGTGTAGACAGGAGAGCATGACACATCACGGTCATGCTCAGTGCTCTGGTGGGCGCATGGGGCGAGCGGGCTGTGCAGGGGCCGGTGGCGCCCCCCTCTGCTGGGCAGACAGCGTCTTCAGTCGGGATTCACTAGTCATGTAGGAGATCATATCGTCCATAAGATGCCTGTTTGTGTAGGAATATTAACAAGGTCAGCATAATACAACAGTGATTCAACCAGACTCACATTCTGCCCCCTACATCTCTCAGCACACCATCACCTACCACTTGTGTCGTCTCTCAGCACACCATCACCTACCCCCTGTGTCGACACTCAGCACTCCCTCACCTACCCCTGTCGCCATCACTCAGCACACCATCACCTACCCCCTGTCGTCACTCAGCACACCATCACCTACCCCCTGTGTCGTCACTCAGCACACAATCACCTACCCCGTGTTATCACTTAGCACACCATCACCTACCACCTGTGTCATCACTCAGCACACCATCACCTACCCCGTGTCGTCACTCAGCACACCATCACCTACCCCCTGTGTCATCACTCAGCACACCATCACCTACCCCATGTCGTCACTCAGCACACCCTCACATACCCCCTGTCGTCGTCACTCAGCACACCATCACCTACCCACTGTCGTCACTCAGCACACCATCTCCTACCCCCTGTGTTGTCACTCAGCACACCATCACCTACCCCGTGTCATCACTCAGCACACCATCACCTACTCCCTGTGTCATCACTCAGCACACCATCACCTACATGGTGTCGTCACTAAGCACACCATAACACCCCTCTGTGTTGTCACTCAGCACACCACCACCTACCCCCTGTGTCTTCACTCAGCACACCATCACCTACCCCTTGTCGTCACTCAGCACACCATCACCTACCCTGTGTCATCACTCAGCACACCATCACTTAACCCCTGTGTTGTCACTCAGCACACCATCAGTGGGGAGAGTGGGGGGCACAGGGAGCAGAGTGGGGGACACAGAGGGGGGATGGGGACACATGGGGGAGAATGAGGCCACAAAGGGGAGAGTGGGGGCCACAGTGGGGAGAATGGGGCCACAGTGGTGGAAGTGGGGCCAAAGGGGGGTGGGAGTGGGGCCACAGTGGGAGAGTTGGGGGCACAGGGAGCAGAGTGGGGTTACAGACGGTAGAGTGAGGCTGCAGCGGCTAGAGTAGGAGCCACAGTGGGGAGAGTGGGGCCATGGTGGGGGGGAGAGTGAGACCATGGGGGGGAGAGTGAGGCCACAGAGGGGAGAGTGGGGCCACATAGGGGAGAGAAAGGGGCACAGGGAGCAGAGTGGGGCCAAGCTCAGGCACTCACCATGAACACTGGCCATGCACCGTGGGGAGCAGCATCAACATCCCTGCAGACAGGTCCCTGGCACCCCAGAGCCAGAAGGATCACACAAGGGACCTAGCAGCCTCAGCAGCGCTATCACCAGGGAGAGCCGGGAACCACTTCACATGTAGCAGGGGAAGGAGATTGCATGCCGAGCGCGGAGGACAGGAAGAGCCGGGGACAGCTCCCCGCCTCGTCAGTGGCCGTTACCATGGTAACAGGCCGCTGGTTGGCTGAGAGACAGCAATTGTCAGCCAACCACCGCTGCTCACCCCCCTTCCCTTACCTAGTAGTGGGAGCCGGGAGCTAGCGGGCTGAGGCAGCAGGCAGCGCAGCAGGCTGTCTAGACAGGGGAGCATGACACATCTCGGTCATGCTCAGTGCACTGGTGGGCGCATGGGGCGAATGGGCTGTGCAGGGGCCGGTGGCGCCCCCCTCTGCTGGGCCTGCCACGGCGCCCAGGGCACGCATCTTGCTCACCCTGTGCTAGTTGCGCCTCTGGCTGCATATTTATGGAGTTATGAATTTTAACACATACAGTACATTATTACATAATGAAGGATGATTTAAGGATCAGTTAAGGCTCAGTTAGGGCAATTGGTACAAGATGAGACAAGCTCTGTTGTTGCAGTGATGTGCATGTGACCTGCGCCATTTGCAGATGTGAGCCAGCCAGAGGCGTCACTTACTTTGTGTGCAACCGGTGTGGCGCCGGCAGAAGAAAGGGGCATGGCTTACCAAAAAGTGGGTGGGGCATTGCAGAGGGATGGGGCTTCACATCCTGACCTCCGTTTTTCATCACTTGTGGGGTTCGGGAGGTGCAGGCTGCCTCCCGCAGAGTGCTGTTTCTGCAGTGCAGGCTCCTGCTCAGTGACAGGAGCCGAGTGCTGCACATAATGTAACATAATGTGCAGCACTTGCCGACATTTTGGTGTCACCCCTCGGCGGGTGACACCGGTTGTGGGTCACACCCCCCTTGTGATGCCACTGAAGCCGGCCATACCCTATACATGGGAGGCAGTGGATGTGACCTAGAGCAGCATGGCACAATGTATACACATCGCGTCAGTGCTAGGAAATGTCAAGATCTGCAGCAACAATGGATCTGTATGCATCTGTATATGCATACTTTCACATATAACAACTTAGTTAAAGGTAATGTGTAGTCGCATGCATAAAATTATTTATTTGGAATTTTTACATACGAAAACATTTGGCAATTATGTTTGTCTTCTGTATCCCTGAGGGATGTAGTTAGGTGACCGACGGTCACAATACCTATGCCAGGATCCCGCCCCCACACAATCCTGACAGTCAGCATGCCGACTAACAGGGACTATTCCCACTCGTGGGTGTCCACAACACCCATAGAGTGAGAATAGAACCTGCGCTCACCACAGAGCCACATCAAACCCGCAAGGGGCTTTGTTGCAATCGCCGCCCCGCCGGGCATCTAAAAGCTGGGATCCCGGTGTCGGTATGGTGACGTCAACCCAACCCTGATGGTGTGAAGTATACTTCTAGGTGAAAAACTTATTGATTAGAGCCTACCTGACATGCCTCCCACTTTCTGTACTCTGAGAGTAGGTAGTTGGTAACAAGATCTCTACCAGCTCACTGTGTATTGCATGAGCTTGGGGAGGAGGTTGATGAACTGTAATGCTAGATTATGCAACAGACAATAGCAGAGCACAATATCAGATTCTTTATCCAGACAATATAACAATACACCACCATATTTGTAAAGATACCTGAACATAGGTTTTAATAGCCCAAATGTTTGTTCTATCACTCATCTAGTGGATTTGTGTGTCTCATTTACTACATGATCTACAGAATCACGTGTAAATAAAAAGAGAATTGGAAAATAAAAACGTAGTAACATACATATACAGTATTGTACTTGTGTGGGGCTGTGGGCCAAGAATGAAGAGTAAACAAAATGTGTACATACCCAGGAGCCTTCCCTCTGTCATTTAATCCACCTCAAACTTATCATAGAAGGATGACTGACTGAGGATAAAGGTATTGTGACATGAGCCAAAATACCCAGCTACAACACTCATTATTTTTTGTTTTGCATCACACACTACCTGCACATTAATAGGAAAGTTGTGGCACCCACTTATATATATGTTACTGCCCTATTTCTAGTTGGTTACAGCCCAATGTGTGTGCACTCTAAGCTTCCCAGTACATTAAGCTATAGATAATCACAATTAGATCCTCCTATATAATTTTAAAGAAATATGAGGAATCGGGTGCACATTTATAAAATGTAAAACTCTGTCAATATAATCACCTTAATTAAATATGGATAAACAGCTCCTATAAGACAATCTAGGTGTCAGGTATATAAAATGTAATATTTGTTACTTAGTTGTACAGCAACAAAAATGAGTGCTTTAAAAATAAAAAATATCAATTTGAATCACATATAAAAATGTGTTGACACTTTAAATACAAGAACAAATATAATAAAATAAAACAATGTCAATAGTTGGGCTAGTATAGATGCAGTTTTAAAGTGCTGATGTCTATAATCCTTATTTAAGTCTAATCTCTTCATTTGAATAGCAAGTAACTTTGTAACAATCTTATTTAGACAAACTCCCGAACTTTCAAATGGTATTGAGCCAGGTATACTATGCTCAGACCCCCAATTATGCTTTAATGTTTCTAACCCGCAATTGTTTAATGGGGCTGCCCTCAGTCAGACCTTTCACCGGGCACTTAAAGGCTCCGTTCGCTGCCGCACTCGTGCTGATGTTGAATGCTTTGCACAACTCCTGTAGCGGCTCGGCTTGTGGTAGGGGGAGGGTGTACCCAGGCAGAGGTGTATCTAGGGTCCCTGGCGCCCCTGGCAAAGTAAGGGACTGGTGCACCCCCCCATATTCGAAATAGGGAAGGCGTATATGCAAAAAAGGGGCATGATGTTGTCGAAAAGGGACATGACCGCACAATGGGGGTGATTCCGAGTTGTTCGCTCGCTAGCAGATTTTAGCAGCATTGCACACGCTATGGGAGTGTATCTTAGCTTAGCAGAATAGCGAACGAAAGATTAGCAGAATTGTGATTAGAAATTTCTTAGCAGTTTCTGAGTAGCTCCAGACCTACTCACAGATTGCGATCAGCTCAGGCCGTTTCGTTCCTGGTTTGACGTCACACACATGCCAAGCGTTTGGCCAGCCACTCCCCCGTTTCTCCAGACACTCCCGAGTTTTTCCCTGACACGCCTGCGTTTTTCCGCACACTCCCAGAAAACGGCCAGTTTCCGCCCAGAAACACCCACTTCCTGTCAATCACACTCCGATCACTTCAACGAAGAAAATTCTTCGTTCGGACGTGAGTAAATCTACTAAGTTTTGTGCTAAAATACTTAGCGCATGCGCACTGCGTACCATGCGCATGCGCATTTTTGCCTTAATCGCTCCGTTGCGAAAATCGGCAACGAGCGAACAACTCGGAATGACCCCCAATATTACTCCCAATTCAAATTACGTTACATAGTAGTAACCCCTTATACACATTATGTCACACACTAGTGCCTCTTACACATCATGCCCACACAGTAATCCTTGTCACAATGTGAAGAAATAAGCAGTGCATGGCGCGGCCAAGGAGGGGCATCAGCCGGCGATGCCACCCACGGCCATGGGGTATAATGAAATATTAATGGCAGTGAAAAGGTATCTATGCGCACTACCTAGTAGTGGTAATGTAGTGATATATTAAGAAAACCATTCTAGTAGTTTATTTTGAGTATCTTCACTGTGGGGCATTGCGGTGCCAAACACCGGCACCAACTCCTAGCTGCTGTGCGAACCACCAGCCCATGCAATGCCACTACTAAGTGAGTCCACCCATTGGCTGAGGGTGTCACTGCTGGTCGGCGCCCCCTCCTCGGCTGGTTCCCCTGGCGAGTGCCATCCTGACCAATGGGTAGATACACCCCTGTACCCAGGTTTAAAGACGCAATCGGTATAATTTCCGTAGATGGATGTATACACATCTGCACATACTCTCTACGCATTTTTCCACTATAGCAAATCTGCGGTTTCCTCAGAAGATGCATATTGATATCCCATTAGATAGGTATTTAAGCTGGCTGCAGCCAATCAAAAGCTTACTTTTGGACAATCACTTGTAATCATTACTAATCAGCCCAACACTACTGACCAGGAAATAGGGCAGTACGGATGGTGTAATGGTTAGCATTACTGCCTTACAGCACTAAAGTCATGGGTTTGATTCCCACCATGGCCTTATCTGTGTGGAGTTTGTATAGTCTCCTTGTACTTCCGGTTTCCTTCCACAATCCAAAAATATACTGACTAAATTAACCCTTGCATGAATGTGTGTGCATATAAAATATAGATTGAAAGCTCCACTGGGGCAGGGACTGATGTGAATGGCCAAATATTCTCTGTAAAGTGCTGCGGAATGTGTGTGCTCTATATAAATAACTGGTAATAAATAAATAATATTCAAATATATATATATAAAATGTATAAAAATATGACATATATTTAGCAGGAAATACATACACTTCAGTATATCAGTATAGCTTAACCCCTTCAGTGGTGGGTTTTCAATTTTACAGCTAAGCCCGCCCCCCGTCCAATAGGAGAATGGGGGGGGGGGGGCGGGCTAAACTCCATAATGGAGCATGCTGATTCCCAGGTGCTGTTCACGCTGAATGGCTGTCCCTGAGGAATCAGTCAGTAGTATGCCTGGAAATCTTCCGGGGTTACCAGCGCTGTCAGTGCTGGCTACCCCGGAAGATTTCCAGGCAAACCACGGAAGCGGTTAATGAACAATGTGTATACATATATATTTGGGCATCATAGAGAAATTATATTTATTTATCAAGTTTATGCTACTTTATATAGCTATGACTATTACTTGTGGAGCTCATTGTTTAAAGGGAGCTACTATAGCTCTCTTGATAAGGCTCCGGACCACAACACAGAAGGTCGGAGGATTGAGATCAAGATGGAATGTCCCTTGACTTTATCATCTATTTATTTAATTGATATTTTATAGTAAGATGCTAATTATTTATTATTGTCTTTATTATTTAGCCATTTTTTCTATTATGTTTTATATTATGGCACATGATGTTTTAGACCTAGACAGCATAATTATTTATGATCTACAGATATTTAAATAGAACCCTAGATTAGTTTGTAGATAATCAATCCTAATTTATTAGCTGTACAACCTAATTGTAAAGAGGAGAACAGTCTATTCAGGGGCTAAGGACTAAAAAATGTAAATGTGGGGTGGTGATACTGGGAGACGTGACATTGGGATGGTGACAGACGTCATCTCATTTCCCACGTCAAGTGTTCCAGTAGCACTATCACCCCACTATTTATAGTTGTATATGTAAATAAATAAATAAATGATAATAATAGTGGGGAATTAGCAATATTGTCATTTGAAATAGTGAGCAATAAGGTCAAAGAAGAGAGAACAAGAGGAGTAATAGGTGGATGGTGATGTAAGACACGTGTATGGTGACTACCGTCATCTCAGTTCCCACGTCGAGTGTCCTGACCGCACTATCATCCCCCTAATATATATATATATATATATATATATATATATAAATATATATATACATATACCAAAGGAACATAACCGAATGCACTTCTATTATTAACAAGGATGCAGGTGCCTAAACAGTGATATAACTATAATATTTCAAACCAATTACAAAATGCAGAATAGTTTGAATCAATGCAAATATTCCAGAGGAAAAAAACAGAAGTGTAAAAGGTTTTTCGATTTTCATAGAAGGATCTGTTAGTATATATACAGGCACTAGTTGATATGTTGTTCATCTCAATGTTTTCTTTTAATCCCATTGGAAACAGGGTATTTAGTGAGCATATCCAGTATGCCTCTCTCTTACAGAGGCGGTTGTACCTATCGCCTCCTCTGGGGGTCCTACAGATATGCTCTATACCCTGGCTGGAGAGAACTTTTATATCGCCATTGTGTTCTTGATTAACATGCCTAGGAAAACTATTGGTATTTACTTTTTCGAAAATACATCTCTTTTGTTCAAGAAACCTTGTGTTGAGCGATCGGGTGGTCCTCCTCAGTGGTCCCGAGAGAGGGGGGGAGAGGGTATAAATTACCCAGACCCAGGTCTGATGGAGGGGCCCAGTGAGGGTCCAGTAGGGGCCCAGGCCCCCTCCCCTTTACCTGGCAGCAGCATCTGCAGCTCTTCTTCTCAGCCCAGCACATGCTGCTGTATGCTGGGCTGCAGTGTGGCCATGGAGGTGCTTAAAATACAATATTTTTCAGTATTTTTTTTGAAGGGTACATGACCACACCTCCTGTGATTAGGTCACACCCCTTTAAAAGTACCTGGGCCCAGAACGACTCTCGACTGCCCTGGTCCTCCCCACATACTGAATGCCACAGATACAGGTAAGTAGATATACAATAAATCTGTTATGACAATAAATATGACCTACAACATCAAACTGTGTATTCTTTGTATCTCTAGGAGGAGAAAATTGATAGCTTTCATGTTTTATATAATTACAAGTGATGCATCTCGATTTCAAGCATTTATAACAACCCTTTTTAGTGATAGTAATACTTGGACTGCCAGGACAACAATTGAGAGTCAACTAGTGGTTTAAAGTGACTAGGTGAAAGATAGGTTTTTTTATGCTATTTGCTTTTCTATATACCACTTTCATTTCTTCTTCCAAGCATCTTGATAATATTCTATCCATTTTTAAGATGGGAACGTTTTTGTTCAAAGTGTTTTTAATCTTATTCGAGTTGTTGTTAAATCTAGAAACAAAGGGGGTCATTCCGAGTTGTTCGCTCGTTGCCGATTTTCGCTATGCTGCGATTTGTTGCTAAATGCGCATGTGCATGATACATGCGCTAAGTTATTTTACACAAAACTTAGTAGATTTGCTGGTGTTCCTGCGGCGCTTTTCAATCGCACTGCTGATCGGTGAATGATTGACAGGAAAGGGGTGTTTCTGGGTGGTAACTGAGCGTTTTCCGAGAGTGTGCTAAAAAACGCAGGCGTGTCAGGGAAATACGCGGGTGTGTCTGGAGAAATGGGGGAGTGGCTGGCCGAACGTAGGGCGTGTTTGTGACGTCAAACCAGGAACTAAACGGACCGAGCTGATCACAATCTAGGAGTAGGTCTGGAGCTACTCAGAAACTGCAAGAAAATATTTAGTAGCAGTTCTGCTAATCTTTCGTTCGCTATTCTGCTAAGCTAAGATACACTCCCAGAGGGCGGCGGCCTAGCGTGTGCAATGCTGCTAAAAGCAGCTAGCGAGCGAACAACTCGGAATGAGGGCCAAAGATAGGTTTATTTTGCTCCTATATTACTCAAGAGGCATCACTTGATATATCCAACATTAGTAAGTCCTCTCTATCCTTTTTATGGGTTTCTTCTAGAGCTTTGTCTAGTATGTGTTTTGGATACCCTTGATCACAAAGTGATTGCGGAACTTCATTACTTTGGATAGTTAAGTCATTATCCTCAGAGCAATTTCTTTTAACTCTGAGGTACTGACTTTTAGGTATATTATTAAGCCAGGGCCTATAATAGCAACTTGTATAATTTAGAAAGGTATTACAATCTACCATTTTTTCTATAGTTCTTTGTACTGTTTGTATTGTTTTATTATTATCCCTGGCATGCAGAGCAATATCCAAGAATGTTATTTCCGTTTTGTGAATAGTGGTAGTCAAAGTAAGACCAAAAGTGTTCGTGTTCAAAAAGTCAACAAATTATATTACCGATTGTGTATCCTCTTTCCAAATAATAAATAAATCATCTATATACAGATGGAGCCACGCTAATCTGTGTCTGGGCACGCCTGCCTAGGCATGCTCATCGCAGCGCCTGAGGCGCGCACACGTCCGGGATGTGCATGCGCCCCATTCCCTTTAATGGGAGTCTCTATGTGCACTCCCGTAGCGGGGCTAGGCGCCAGATTGCCTAGTCCCACCGACAGTGCAGGTCTGAGATGGAGCCACACTAGATGAGTGAAACACACCCAAACTCAGGTTTAAATATAGGCAGTGATCCCTTTCAATTAGTCTTGCTTATGCTGTATTGTCTACGGGACTTGGACGCCAATGGACCATTGCTTTAACATGTAAGTTTGCATCTGTATTCACTATTTTTATTTATTGATTTATTTTTTTGTCCCGACAGAGAATTCATGTTTTCTACAGCGTCCCTGAAGCCAAGCGTTCATTAGTAAATCAGGGTGTATCAATGCGTGTGTGATGCAATGCATGTTTGGCACCCGCACATCACTGCCGAAATGACAGTCCAGTAAAGTACTGTAAATCTTATTCCACTTCTCCATTCAATTCATACTTTAGGCAGCCTACACACGCCGCTGGTTAACCCCAGCCTCCCCCTTCCCCCTCCCCTGGGAGACTGCTCATTTCACAGACAGGGAGGCCAGCTTAGAGCCAATAAATTGACAAAACAGTATGCAAATGAAGGGCTCATACTACAGTAACTTCAGTTGTGGGAAGGGACTAGAGAGATCCAGAGTAATTTTTTATTTTATTTGTATCTTTGCTTGCTAGACCCAGTCCCACGTTCTGCATACAGGATACTGTGTGTATATTAAACAGTAAGTAAGTGCTTATATGAAGGACTGTACTACAGATTTTGCGTAGCAGATGAGCGGCCAGTTTGTAATGAAAACTGATCTTTTCCAGCATTCATAATTCTATTTATTGTAATGTTCTTAAATGTACGAATGTTAAAAAAAATTAATAAAGTGTAAAGAAAAAATAAATAAATGAGCATTCGCTCTTTCCGGGAATCAAACCTGGGACTATGAGCATGGGGCCTGGAACACCTCACCGCTAGGCCACAATGCCTGGTGATACAGAAGCAAACTCAGGTGTAAATATAAGCAGTGAATCCTTTCAATTGGTTTTGTTTATGTTGTGTATTCTACGGGACTTGGACGCTCACATAACCCTAATTCCAATGGACCATTGCTTTAACTGTGTCCAGAGCTGTCCCGATAATAGTTGAACCAATAAAGCTTCTTTTAAAATGCAGATTCAGATGAAGAAATACACTTCCTAAGACTGTTTGTGCTGAAAAAAGTCTTTCAATTGGTTTTGTTTATGTTGTGTATTCTACGGGACTTGAACGCTCACATAACCCTAATTCCAATGGACCATTGCTTTAAAATGTATTGATTTATATTTATATTTATTGATTTATATTTTTGTCCTGACAGAGACAAAATATTTTCTACAGCGTCAATGAAGCCCAGCGTTCATTACTAAATCAGGGTGTATCAATGCGTGTGTGATGCCCGCACATCACTGCCGAAATGACAGTCCAGGCATCATGAGGCCACTGCGTAAAAATATGCCTCCTTTATTTACAGTACGTAATGAACTTCAAGTTCTCTCCGTCTGACCGTTGGTCTGTGTACAGTATAACATTACAATTGTCACCGGCCATTTGCCAGGGCTTGCTAAGAGTACACTATTACAGTACGATTACTGTACTGTACTGTATATCCATCCACTGCAATTCACTCTACATACAGTACTGGATTAGTGGCGCATCAGCTACCCAGTGGTGAAGGTGTGTACTGCATGCTGTGTATGTTGTCGCACCTGAACGTGCCTTTCCTTGCAACACCTGAAGAACCTGAGGAATAGCTAAGGCGCATCAAATACGTTTAGGCGGAGAAACTGCAATGATGAGGGAAGCGCCATCTGTATAGATATCACTTGGGGAAAACCCTACTCCTGAACCCTCTGACATTGTGTACTAATGATGGGAGGTAGTATGGCAGTTTAAACATTGGGAAGTTACATCATCTTAATGTCTACACAGAGCTCTGGTTTAAAGATTCCAAGATGGCAGCCAACCTTATAAGTAAACGCCTCTTTGGAGGTAGTAAAGTGTATGGGGGAGTGCCTCAAGTTTTGTAGAATACAGGAGATAGAAGACTTTTTAGCCGAGAGATGTATGCTGCTGTGCAGATTCCCCCTCTCACCTCTAGTATATAGGTGAGGAAAATATTGTGGAGTCACTGGGCACAGGTAGAAGCTGCTGCTCTTAACTCTAGTTTCAACTTCAAATCCTGTAGGGTGCATAGGAGATGCAGTGAAAGTGTCTATGATTTCCCTTACAACTGTGTCCAGAGCTGTCCCGATAATAGTTGAACCAAGAAAGCTTCTTTTAAAATGCAGATTCAGATGAAGAAATACACTTCCTAAGACTGTTTGTGCTGAAAAAAGGCTGGAGCAGTAACGAAGTGTGTCTATTTCCTCTGCACACCTTACTACATTCAATGGGCCTGATTAAGAGATGGACACAGTAAGCACAGCAGCTGCATCTTTGGAGGCAGCTGCTGTGCAGAAATATGCTAATGCTGCTGGAGATGTATGGTATTTATAGATGCCTCCTGCTTGCTTGTGTGATCCACTGCTGTGTCTGAAGATACAGCATAGAATCATCTGCGTGAACATCGGCCATCTGAGTAACCTGGCTACTCAGGATGTCAGGGCCATTCGCGCTGCAAGACCAATAGATCAGTATTGTCCGACACACACCTACATTTTAGGAAACCCTCGATTTTGGGAAATGCTTCCTGTTGTCCTAATTTCCCCACACCCAAATAAATGGACACAGCCTGTCACCCTGTGAAACAGGCAGGGGCTTAGGGATACTAACAATGCATGACCCTTCTGCACATGTGCAGTACTGGTCCTGCGCATGATCAGTTCAGCTAACATCAGAGGGATACATAAACCATTGGTTTGCATAAGTCTGAATTAGCTGCAATATCATATTTCTTTCATAACTTTTATAATGTCAACAGTAGTAACATTGTATCAATCTTAGTAATTGCTCTCACATACCATTGACCTCAGTGAGAGTTTGATTAATCCCAGCCTCTGCCATTTTTATTACAACAGTAATAATAGCATATGTACTGTGCAGTGGTGCAAGTAGAAAAAATGTCTTATAGGTATTGTGTGCATGCGGTGAAGGCGCGTGCCAAAAAATTGGTGTGGCCAAATGCCACATGGTGCGTGGCCAATGAAAATGGGGACGTGATACACATATGGAGGGGCCAGATAGACATATGACTCCAATAGTGCCAGATACACGTTGCCCCACAGTGCCAGATATACATTGCCACCACAGTGCCAGATACACAAATGCCCCCACAGTGCCAGATATACATTGCCCCACAGTGCCAGACACACAAATGCCCCCACTGTGCCAAATACAGAAATGCCCCCACTGTGCCAGATACACATTGTCCCACTGTGCCAGATACACAGTGCCCCACTGTGCCAGATACACATTGCCCCACTGTGACAGATACACATTGCCCCACTGTGCCAGATACACATTGCCACACTATGCCAGATATACATTGCCCTACTGTGCCAGATAAACATTGCCCCACTGTGCCAGATACACAAATGCCCCCACTGTGCCAGATACACAAATGCCCCACTGTGCCAGATACACAAATGCCCCCATTGTGCCAGATACAGAAATGCCCCACTGTGCCAGATACACATTGCCCCACTGTGCCAGATACACATTGCCCCACTGTGCCAGATACACATTGTCCCACTGTGCCAGATACACAATGCCCCACTGTGCCAGATATACATTGCCCCACTGTGCCAGATACACATTGCCCCACTGTACCAGATACACAATGCCCCACTGTGCCAGATATACATTGCCCCACTGTGCCAGAGATACAATGCCCCACTGTGCCAGATATACAATGCCCCCACAGTGCCAGATACACAAATTCCCCCATAGTGCAAGATACACATTGCTCCACTGTGCCAGATACACATTGCCCCACTGTGCCAGATATACATTGCCCCACTGTGCCAGATATACATTGCCCCACAGTGCCAGATATACATTGCCCCACAGTGCCAGATATACAATGCCCCACTGTGCCAGAAATACATTGCCCCACTGTGCCAGATACACATTGCCCCACTGTGCCATATATACAATGCCCCACTGTGCCAGATATACAAATCCCCACTGTGCCAGATACACATTGCTCCACTGTGCCAGATATACAAAGCCCCACTGTGCCAGATATACAATGCCCCACTGTGCAAGATATACAATGCCCCACTATGCCAGATATATATTGCCCCCTCCCACTGCTCACCGCTGCCTATTTTGTTGCTGCTATGTGAGTGGAGGAGAGCGCAGCACCTCTCCTGCCCCTCAATGCACGTGAAGTCCGGTGAGGTCTCCGGTGGTGGGTATTTCAAATGAGGTGCCGGTTCATTAGCCAATCAGAGCTCGCGGACCGGTAGCTAATCAGGAGCCACGGCTGCCGGTCCGCGAGCTCTGATTGGCTAGCACCCTGCCGCCGCTGGAGAGTGAGACTGGGCATCACAGAGAATTGAGGGGCAGGAGAGGCGCTGTGCTGTGCTCTCCTCACACAGCAGACAGTGGGATGCAAGTATGGTGGATGGCACGGCAGTACGGCATACCGGCTGGGAATTTCTTACCGGTACGCCGTACCGCCCCGTACCACCATACTTGCAGCGCTGGTACTGTGTGACGATAAAGTGCTCTTCTTAAATGGAAAGAAATATAAAAAAAAATACTTTATTTATAATCTATTCTTAATTGTTTGGGTAGCTTGTTATCCAAAATCAGCAATAGTTAAAGTAATGTTTATACCAGCAGCATTAATTGTTTGAGAGGTGCTTAGCATTATTTACTATATTAGTGCAAATAAAAATTTTACAAATCAATGTAAAGTGTAGAAAGTGTTTTGCATCAGTTGTTATGTGTCAAAAGAGTGCAAAATTGAAGGAATGTTTTAGCAAAGACACTGAGTGCTGCAACCTTATAATCAGCATGTGTTCCTATCAGATGGCAGTTGCTGAGCAACTGTAGCATTGTCACAGCAATGGCTTTTGTGCTTAACAAAAACATTAGCTGTATATTTGTAAAAACAGAATTATTTTTAACTTTTCTGTTGGCACAGATGGTCCCAAAAGAACACCATGGTCTATAGTGAAATATTTTAATTTCCTGTTTCGTTTGCTACTGTGCATTTTGAATACATTCTTATGCATAATTCAAGTAACCAATGAGTTTGCAATGGCCAATACACTTTGGAATTTCACATTATTATTATTATTATTATTATTATTATTATTATTATTATTATTTATTACCAGTTATATAGCGCACACATATTTCACAGCACTTTTACAGAGAATATTTGACCATTCACATCAGTCCCTGCCCCAGTGGAGCTTACAATGACATGTACAGACACACAAATTCACTCTAGGGTTAATTTTTGCTGGGGTGCCAATTAATCTGCCAGTATATTTTTGGATTGTAGGAGGAAGCTGGAGTGCCCAAAGAAAACCCACGCAAGCACGGCAAGAATATACATGACCTCAGTGCTGTAATGCAGTAATGCTAACCATTACACCGTGCTGCCCTCACATATACTACAATTATACTTAGTGATAGATAATAAAATATATTTACTAATACTGTACTTCCCTTTAAAATAAATTGACTCAACTAACTGCACAGTGTCATTAACAAAAGTAAAGTAAAAGTGTGGACTACTGTGTATGAAAGCGTAAATGTTAGCTAAAATTCTTTCCTCCTATCCCTTTAGTACCACCACTTCTGGACTATCTATATTAAATATGGTTGTATATGTAGTTGTGTCTGAAAGCCCCCAGAAGCTCTTGTTGCACGCAAGGGGGGTGGGGTTGGTGGGAGGTTTCTAAGTACTTAAAACTAGAGATGTGCACTTGAAATTTTTCGGGTTTTGTGTTTTGGTTTTGGGTTCGGTTCCGCGGCCGTGTTTTGGGTTCGACCGCGTTTTGGCAAAACCTCACCGAATTTTTTTTGTCGGATTCGGGAGTGTTTTGGATTCGGGTGTTTTTTTCAAAAAACCCTAAAAAACAGCTTAAATCATAGAATTTGGGGGTCATTTTGATCCCAAAGTATATTAACCTCAAAAACCATAATTTCCACTCATTTTCAGTCTATTCTGAATACCTCACACCTCACAATATTATTTGTAGTCCTAAAATTTGCACCGAGGTCGCTGGATGACTAAGCTAAGCGACCCTAGTGGCCGACACAAACACCTGGCCCATCTAGGAGTGGCACTGCAGTGTCACGCAGGATGGCCCTTCCAAAAAACACTCCCCAAACAGCACATGACGCAAAGAAGAAAAAAAGAGGCGCAATGAGGTAGCTGTGTGAATAAGCTAAGCGACCCTAGTGGCCGACACAAACACCTGGCCCATCTAGGAGTGGCACTGCAGTGTCACGCAGGATGGCCCTTCCAAAAAACACTCCCCAAACAGCACATGACGCAAAGAAGAAAAAAAGAGGCGCAATGAGGTAGCTGTGTGAGTAAGATAAGCGACCCTAGTGGCCGACACAAACACCTGGCCCATCTAGGAGTGGCACTGCAGTGTCACGCAGGATGGCCCTTCCAAAAAACACTCCCCAAACAGCACATGACGCAAAGAAGAAAAAAAGAGGCGCAATGAGGTAGCTGTGTGAGTAAGATAAGCGACCCTAGTGGCCGACACAAACACCTGGCCCATCTAGGAGTGGCACTGCAGTGTCACGCAGGATGGCCCTTCCAAAAAACACTCCCCAAACAGCACATGACGCAAAGAAGAAAAAAAGAGGCGCAATGAGGTAGCTGTGTGAGTAAGCTAAGCGACCCTAGTGGCCGACACAAACACCTGGCCCATCTAGGAGTGGCACTGCAGTGTCACGCAGGATGGCCCTTCCAAAAAACACTCCCCAAACAGCACATGACGCAAAGAAGAAAAAAAGAGGCGCAATGAGGTAGCTGTGTGAGTAAGCTAAGCGACCCTAGTGGCCGACACAAACACCTGGCCCATCTAGGAGTGGCACTGCAGTGTCACGCAGGATGGCCCTTCCAAAAAACACTCCCCAAACAGCACATGACGCAAAGAAGAAAAAAAGAGGCGCAATGAGGTAGCTGTGTGAGTAAGATAAGCGACCCTAGTGGCCGACACAAACACCTGGCCCATCTAGGAGTGGCACTGCAGTGTCACGCAGGATGGCCCTTCCAAAAAACACTCCCCAAACAGCACATGACGCAAAGAAGAAAAAAAGAGGCGCAATGAGGTAGCTGTGTGAGTAAGATAAGCGACCCTAGTGGCCGACACAAACACCTGGCCCATCTAGGAGTGGCACTGCAGTGTCACGCAGGATGGCCCTTCCAAAAAACACTCCCCAAACAGCACATGACGCAAAGAAAAATGAAAGAAAAAAGAGGTGCAAGATGGAATTGTCCTTGGGCCCTCCCACCCACCCTTATGTTGTATAAACAGGACATGCACACTTTAACCAACCCATCATTTCAGTGACACGGTCTGCCACACGACTGAGACTGAAATGACGGGTTGGTTTGGACCCCCACCGAAAAAGAAGCAATTAATCTCTCCTTGCACAAACTGGCTCTACAGAGGCAAGATGTCCACCTCATCATCATCCTCCGATATATCACCGTGTACATCCCGCTCCTCACAGATTATCAATTCGTCCCCACTGGAATCCACCATCTCAGCTCCCTGTGTACTTTGTGGAGGCAATTGCTGCTGGTCAATGTCTCCACGGAGGAATTGATTATAATTCATTTTAATGAACATCATCTTCTCCACATTTTCTCGAAGTAACCTCGTACGCCGATTGCTGACAAGGTGAGCGGCGGCACTAAACACTCTTTCGGAGTACACACTTGTGGGAGGGCAACTTAGGTAGAATAAAGCCAGTTTGTGCAAGGGCCTCCAAATTGCCTCTTTTTCCTGCCAGTATAAGTACGGACTGTCTGACGTGCCTACTTGGATGCGGTCACTCATATAATCCTCCACCATTCTTTCAATGGTGAGAGAATCATATGCAGTGACAGTAGATGACATGTCCGTAATCGTTGTCAGGTCCTTCAGTCCGGACCAGATGTCAGCATCAGCAGTCGCTCCAGACTGCCCTGCATCACCGCCAGTGGGTGGGCTCGGAATTCTGAGCCTTTTCCTCGCACCCCCAGTTGCGGGAGAATATGAAGGAGGAGATGTTGACAGGTCGCGTTCCGCTTGACTTGACAATTTTCTCACCAGCAGGTCTTTGAACCCCAGCAGACTTGTGTCTGCCGGAAAGAGAGATCCAAGGTAGGTTTTAAATCTAGGATCGAGCACGGTGGCCAAAATGTAGTGCTCTGATTTCAACAGATTGACCACCCGTGAATCCTTGTTAAGCGAATTAAGGGCTCCATCCACAAGTCCAACATGCCTAGCGGAATCGCTCCCTTTTAGCTCCTCCTTCAATGCCTCCAGCTTCTTCTGCAAAAGCCTGATGAGGGGAATGATCTGACTCAGACTGGCAGTGTCTGAACTGACTTCACGTGTGGCAAGTTCAAAAGGTTGCAGAACCTTGCACAACGTTGAAATCATTCTCCACTGCGCTTGAGACAGGTACATTCCACCTCCTATATCGTGCTCAATTGTATAGGCTTGAATGGCCTTTTGCTGCTCCTCCAACCTCTGAAGCATATAGAGGGTTGAATTCCACCTCGTTACCGCTTCTAGCTTCAGATGATGGCAGGGCAGGTTCAGGCGTTTTTGGTGGTGCTCCAGTCTTCTGTACGTGGTGCCTGTACGCCGAAAGTGTCCCGCAATTCTTCTGGCCACCGACAGCATCTCTTGCACGCCCCTGTCGTTTTTTAAAAAATTCTGCACCACCAAATTCAAGGTATGTGCAAAACATGGGACGTGCTGGAATTTGCCCATATTTAATGCACACACAATATTGCTGGCGTTGTCCGATGCCACAAATCCACAGGAGAGTCCAATTGGGGTAAGCCATTCCGCGATGATCTTCCTCAGTTGCCGTAAGAGGTTTTCAGCTGTGTGCGTATTCTGGAAAGCGGTGATACAAAGCGTAGCCTGCCTAGGAAAGAGTTGGCGTTTGCGAGATGCTGCTACTGGTGCCGCCGCTGCTGTTCTTGCGGCGGGAGTCCATACATCTACCCAGTGGGCTGTCACAGTCATATAGTCCTGACCCTGCCCTGCTCCACTTGTCCACATGTCCGTGGTTAAGTGGACATTGGGTACAACTGCATTTTTTAGGACACTGGTGAGTCTTTTTCTGACGTCCGTGTACATTCTCGGTATCGCCTGCCTAGAGAAGTGGAACCTAGATGGTATTTGGTAACGGGGGCACACTGCCTCAAGAAATTGTCTAGTTCCCTGTGAACTAACGGCGGATACCGGACGCACGTCTAACACCAACATAGTTGTCAAGGCCTCAGTTATCCGCTTTGCAACAGGATGACTGCTGTGATATTTCATCTTCCTCGCAAAGGACTGTTGGACAGTCAATTGCTTGGTGGAAGTAGTAAAAGTGGGCTTACGACTTCCCCTCTGGGATGACCATCGACTCCCAGCAGCAACAACAGCAGCGCCAGCAGCAGTAGGCGTTACACGCAAGGATGCATCGGAGGAATCCCAGGCAGGAGAGGACTCGTCAGAATTGCCAGTGACATGGCCTGCAGGACTATTGGCATTCCTGGGGAAGGAGGAAATTGACACTGAGGGAGTTGGTGGGGTGGTTTGCGTGAGCTTGGTTACAAGAGGAAGGGATTTACTGGTCAGTGGACTGCTTCCGCTGTCGCCCAAAGTTTTTGAACTTGTCACTGACTTATTATGAATGCGCTGCAGGTGACGTATAAGGGAGGATGTTCCGAGGTGGTTAACGTCCTTACCCCTACTTATTACAGCTTCACAAAGGCAACACACGGCTTCACAAATGTTGTCCGCATTTCTGGTGAAATACTTCCACACCGAAGAGCTGATTTATTTGGTATTTTCACCAGGCATGTCAACGGCCCTATTCCTCTCACGGACAACAGGTGTCTCCCCGGGTGCCTGACTTAAACAAACCACCTCACCATCAGAATCCTCCTTGTCAATTTCCTCCCCAGCGCCAGCAACACCCATATCCTCCTCATCCTGGTGTACTTCAACACTGACATCTTCAATCTGACTATCAGGAACTGGACTGCGGGTGCTCCTTCCAGCACTTGCAGGGGGCGTGCAAATGGTGGAAGGCGCATGCTCTTCACGTCCAGTGTTGGGAAGGTCAGGCATCGCAACCGACACAATTGGACTCTCCTTGTGGATTTGGGATTTCGAAGAACGCACAGTTCTTTGCGGTGCTTTTGCCAGCTTGAGTCTTTTCCGTTTTCTAGCGAGAGGCTGAGTGCTTCCATCCTCATGTGAAGCTGAACCACTAGCCATGAACATAGGCCAGGGCCTCAGCCGTTCCTTGCCACTCCGTGTGGTAAATGGCATATTGGCAAGTTTACGCTTCTCCTCCGACAATTTTATTTTAGATTTTGGAGTCCTTTTTTTACTGATATTTGGTGTTTTGGATTTTACATGCTCTGTACTATGACATTGGGCATCGGCCTTGGCAGACGACGTTGCTGGCATTTCATCGTCTCGGCCATGACTAGTGGCAGCAGCTTCAGCACGAGGTGGAAGTGGATCTTGATCTTTCCCTAATTTTGGAACCTCAACATTTTTGTTCTCCATATTTTAATAGGCACAACTAAAAGACACAGAGGTAGCTACAGCCGTGGACTACCGTACTGTGTCTGCTGCTAATATAGACTGGATGATAATGAGATGAAATCAATATATATTATATCACACTAGTACTGCAGCCGGACAGGTAGATATATTTATCATGTAATGACTGATGACGGACCTGCTGGACACTGTCAGCTCAGCAGCACCGCAGACTGATACAGTAAGCTACTATAGTAGTATGTATAAAGAAGAAAGAAAAAAAAAACCACGGGTAGGTGGTATACAATTATGGATGGACGAGCGACTGCCGACACAGAGGTAGCTACAGCCGTGGACTACCGTACTGTCTCTGCTGCTAATATAGACTGGATGATAATGAGATGAAATCAATATGTATTATATCACACTAGTACTGCAGCCGGACAGGTAGATATATTTATTATGTAATGACTGATGACGGACCTGCTGGACACTGTCAGCTCAGCAGCACCGCAGACTGCTACAGTAAGCTACTATAGTAGTATGTATAAAGAAGAAAGAAAAAAAAAACACGGGTAGGTGGTATACAATTATGGATGGACGAGCGACTGCCGACACAGAGGTAGCTACAGCCGTGGACTACCGTACTGTGTCTGCTGCTAATATAGACTGGATGATAATGAGATGAAATCAATATATATTATATCACACTAGTACTGCAGCCGGACAGGTAGCTATATTTATTATGTAATGACTGATGACGGACCTGCTGGACACTGTCAGCTCAGCAGCACCGCAGACTGCTACAGTAAGCTACTATAGTAATATGTATAAAGAAGAAAGAAAAAAAAAAACCACGGGTAGGTGGTATACAATTATGGATGGACGAGCGACTGCCGACACAGAGGTAGCTACAGCCGTGGACTACCGTACTGTGTCTGCTGCTAATATAGACTGGATGATAATGAGATGAAATCAATATATATATATATAATATCACTAGTACTGCAGCCGGACAGGTATATATATTTATTATGTAATGACTGATGACGGACCTGCTGGACACTGCGGTGCTGCTGAGCTGACAGACTGCTACAGTAAGCTACTATAGTAGTATGTATAAAGAAGAAAGAAAGAAAAAAAACCACGGGTAGGTGGTATACAATATTATATATATATTATATACAATTATATATATATATATATATATATATATATATATATTAAACTCACTGGTGGTGATTATTAAACTGGTGGTCAGGTCACTGGTCACACTATCAGCAACTTGCAAGTAGTACTCCTAAGCAGACAATCACAATATATATTATACTGGTGGTCAGTGTGGTCACAATGGCAGTGTGGCACTCTGGCAGCAAAAGTGTGCACTGTACGTTATATGTACTCCTGAGTCCTGCTCTCAGACTCTAACTGCTCCCCACTGTCAGTGTCTCCCCCACAAGTCAGATAATACAGTCACACTATCTATCACTTCAGCAAGTAACTACTAGTACTCCTCCTAATGCTCCCCAAAATTACTACTGTGTCTCTCTCTACTGTCTCACTCTCTTCTCTATAAACGGAGAGGACGCCAGCCACGTCCTCTCCCTATGAATCTCAATGCACGTGTGAAAATGGCGGCGACGCGCGGCTCCTTATATAGAATCCGAGTCTCGCGATAGAATCCGAGCCTCGCGAGAATCCGACAGCGGGATGATGACGTTCGGGCGCGCTCGGGTTAACCGAGCAAGGCGGGAAGATCCGAGTCGCTCTCGGCCCCGTGTAAAAAAAACTGAAGTTCGGGCGGGTTCGGATTCCGAGGAACCGAACCCGCTCATCTCTACTTAAAACCCCACCTGTGCACACACCAACAGCCCAAAACTCCCTCCGCAAGGCTGTCTGAAACTATACCCTCTGTTCCTTGCATTGTATCAGTGACAGTTGAAACTAAAAGTAACACTTTCTCTGCACTCAGTGCCCCCTCCACAGTCTGCAGCACTGGAGCTCTTCACTGGGTTCAGTGTAGCCTGACTGCATAATGTACCAATAATGTAACATTGAAGATTACTAAACCAGGACTACGGTGTGCCCAAAAAGGGGCCATGGTCCGGGGAAAAAAGGGGTGTGGATCAGTGGGAATGCCACTATCGTGAGCCATGCCTCCTGTTTCATCACTAGCATGCCTCACCATACACCTACACAACTGTACAATAGTAAAACATGATCTCATTTTCTTTTCACATTATAACCACATTTAAGTTTAACAGTAAATGAGGTCATTATCATCATCATTAAAAAAAAATGCAGTCCACAATGTCCCGCTCTGCGGTACATTGTGCAGGAGTCTGTGGGAGTGGTAGAAGAACCTAGTACTGATCTTGGACATATATATGTACCCATTGGTCTTTTTATACACAGTATAGAGTATGGAATAATGTTTTCATAATTAACACTATAGATTGTGTATTGTATAAGCTGTGTCAAACATATTATATTAATATAAATAATGTAAGTGGTTAGCAAAAAGTTAAACATCCCATAATAATTAAATAAATACACAAACATAATAGAAACAGTAGGAGACAGAACATCACATTCTAAGCACACATTCTCCCACCTCATTGTAAGGCTCCTGTCTTTTGTCTTTTCTTCCTTGCAGATATTCTCTGGTCCAGTGCATGCGCAGCAGCTCTGCCCTGTCCTCAAACTGCATGTTGTGGCAGCAGCTATAGTGCACCATCCTCCTCCCATTTGCCTATGAAAGCTGTAATTTAATTGTCATATCTTTTGCTGTGGAGACAGAGAGGAGGTCAGGATGATCAGTAACCTGTAGCTGTGACACGTGCGGCCATAATAGAAAAAAAAAACATGTAGAGACAGATAATAATAGAGGAAGAAAGAGGCTCAAAGAAGCAGAGTACCAGCTGGAGAGAAAACCAAAGAAAATATGGGTGTAATAGATTGGGAAAGAAATAGGTAAAGAATAAAAAATAGTATCTGAGGAATTGTGAAAAGAAGAAGGAAATAGAGTTTAAAAAGAGATAGAAAAGTGAGAAAAAAAAAGCAGAGCATAGGGGTCATACCGAGTTGATCGCTCGCTGCCATTTTTCTCAGCGCAGCAAACAGGTTACTACTGCGCATGCGTATGCACTGCAATGCGCAGGCGCGTCGTACAGGTACAAAGCGGATCGTTGCTTGGCGATCGATTTAACAAAGAATCCATTCGCACAGCCGATCGCAAGGAGATTGACAGGAAGAGGGCGTTTGTGGGTGTCAACTGACCGTTTTCAGGAAGTGTTTGGAAAAACGCAGGCGTGTCCAAGCGTTTGCAGGGCGGATGTCTGACAATAATTCCGGGAACAAAAAGACTGATGTGATCGCAAGGGCTGAGTAAGTCCAGAGCTACTCAGAAACTGCAAAAAAAAAATTTGTCCCGCTCGGCTGCACACGCGTTCGCACACTTGCAAAGCAAAATTACACTCCCCCGTGGGCAGCGACTATGTGTGTGCATGGCTGATAAAAGTTTCTAGCGAGCGATGAACTCGCAATGAGGGACAATATACAGTAGCTCAAAGGATGTCACAAAGAGAGAGAGAGAGACAAACGGAAGGAAAAGTTAGAGACAGCTACTGAGGGCAGGATGTAATGGGATGTGATTTGGTGAAAAATGCGAGTTTAGTGCTAAACTCGCACATTTTGACCATCTCGCAAATGTAATAGGGTGTGAATACATTAAAACTCACATTTTTTAGGCTTACAAAAAATTAGCAAACAGCAACTCGCATCCAGATGTTTTTCAATTGAAAAGATAGATCTCGGGCAATGTAATGCAATGCCAGTTTGCAACTCAGCTCACAAAACCTCATAAAAAATCGCAAAAACTTTAGATCAGGATCTGATAGGCTAGTTTAACAGAAGCATGCACAGAATAGTGAGATCCGTGCACGCTTCTTTCTGCAAAAGTGCTAAAATAGTTTTTAAAAAAAGTAAAAAAAGAAAAAAAAAGATGTACAGGTGCCCCCCCCCCCCCTCCCCTCCCCAAAGCATAACCAGCCCTGTGCTCTTTGAGCAGGTCCGGGTTGCTAAAATACAGGGAAAAATTGACTACCGCAGACTGCAAGGTTAATTGAGGTCACCCACAATATTTCTAACACGTGTACCACCATGTATTTGTTTTTTATCTATGTTGCATTTTTCACACATCTTTTACACTTGTAACATGGTCACCTTCTAACACTCTGGCACATTACTGCTGTCCTCTTTCTAATACTCAGCAGCTACTTTGACTTGCCTAACTCTCTGATTTGTCACTGCTATCCCTTATTTGTGTGATGCCGTGAGGTGGTTTGGCTGGGGTGGTTTGGGGGTGCCCTGTGCCCCAGAGGTGAACCCATATAATGCTAGAGACATGTCCGATGAGATCACCTTGACAATTGGTGGGCAGGCTCATATATATATTGGCCAATTTATGCTAAGAACCTCAGATATGATGTATAATTAAATTGATTATAATTGTAATGGTTCTTAGGTGCACTTGCTCTCTTTTCCTATATTGTGGTCTGTATTTTCACCAGATCTTGCATAAAGGTAGAGTTTTTTACTAAAAACGCACACTGTATTACATTTGTGAGTTTCAGTATCAACTCGCACTTTCTCAAAGTTTGAGAAGGTACAAGTTGGAATCTGTCTAAAAACTCACACCACATTACATCTGGCCCTGAGTCTTTGTCAGAAAGCTCGAGAGTTACTTGCTGCCAGTCAGCTAAACTATAGTGATAGCTTAGTTTGTTAGTCAGCACAAGAATAATAACTGCTAGATAGCTAATTACTACTGCGTTCAATAGCAAAGCAATTAATCATTTCTGTCATATAATCTGTAAGTTGCTAAAACCCTGTCAGAAAGCCAGCTAGTTTAATAAGAAGGTAGATTAGTTACACAACATGTAAAAAAAAAGTGGAGAAAGGATATGAGCCCAACAAAATAGTTTTCAAACCTTTTCTGTGACTCATACTATATTGCCAAACGCTTGCATACCAAAAGGAAAACTATAACAGGCTTATCTGTTTTCAGATTAATCATGTTCTTAGATGTTCATCAATAATGGAGGATCAATCCTCCTGCACATTGTAGATCTATTGGTCGCATATATAGTTAAAGGAAAGAGAAAGGTGCAATAGTGTGATATTTACTATTGCCTCAGTCATGCCAAATAGGGCCTCTCTTCTTATCCTGTCATGTGTGACATGGCCACATCAAGCATCTTTCTCACCCAAACTGTGGGCCTTAGTCACAGAAATAAAACAACTGAACTACAACAACAAAACTACACTACCGTACACTGTACAATTTGGTGTGTGACATTTGTACATCTGTGAGTGACTGAGCCTGAATCTGACCCTCTTTTTGGAGCATCTTAGTCACGCCAAACGTTTTGCGCCATATGGTGTACCAGACAACCAGTAAGTGAGGACACAACTATGCAAGTTGATTACAGGTCATGCATAAGTGCTCCTGAGGAAGCTGGCAGTTACAAGACCAGCGAAACGCGTTGAGCTATATCTTTAAGGACCACAAGGTGTTTCTCCAACAACAACTCTGACGCTATGGACTCTTTTGCATCGACCGGATCAAATCCCAGCACAAGTCACTTACAGACCCGGATACATCCCTGTTTGCCAATTTGGATCTTCATGTATGAGATTCCTAGGGGGTTCTTCTTCCGGAAGCAAGTCTGGTAACAACAATACATGTCATCAATTGAACTTGTGAGCTTAAGTGGAATAGAGTCCTAGTCAGAAATTTGGGACATTACACCTAAAGGACATAACCAGTGGTACCTTATAATCTCAATCTTTTATTTTACTACTCCTAGCAATTGCTATAATATTTTAATAATTTACATCTGTTAAGATTGTTTAATAAATTAGTGGTTATATTTTACTTATTCTTATTTGTATCATGTCCATCATTATTTGACTTACAGCCGGCGCCAGTATACACATCTTTTTCCAGCTTTCTCACCCAAACTGTGGGCCTTAGTCACATAAATAAAACAACTGAACTACAACAACAAAACTACACTACCGTACACTGTACAATTTGGTGTGTGACATTTGTACATCTGTGAGTGACTGAGCCTGAATCTGACCCTCTTTTTGGAGCATCTTAGTCACGCCAAACGTTTTGCGCCATATGGTGTACCAGACAATCAGTAAGTGAGGACACAACTATGTAAGTTGATTACAGGTCATGCATAAGTACATCTGCTTACCAATAGTAATGTACAGTATCAATCCACTTACTGTACCTGTTGGTCTTTATTGTCGTTCTTTGATAGTCTTTATGGGGGATGTTACATATGTACACTTCGGAGAGAAGAGGAAGGACATCTGTAATGGAAATTAGAGGCAAGGGGACATGGTGCAGTCAGTGAAGGGGAAAGTAATATATAGTCAAAGAATATAAGGAGGAAAAACAACAAATACTGTAAGGGGCATAAATCACCGGGATGTAAAATATACTGCTATGGATTGTTTCAGGGAGGGGGCCCTAAATTGGTATCTTTCTTAGGGCCCCATGAGGTCTAAATACACCTCTGGTTCCACAGAAGCTGGAGTGCCACAGCTTGTCTACACAAAACAACAAGACCTTGGGGGGTATTTCAGTTTGTGGCAGCGATCGCAGTCTGAATAACTATGCACAGTGCACAAGCGCAGGGGCGCACTGCACATGTGCAGCCAGTGAGATCGCCTCTGCCTGATTGACTAAGAGACGCAGTCACGGGGCGGGAGGGGGCTTGCGAACAGCGTTAGAACGCAGTTGGCGGGGCGCGTTACGGACAACGGAGGCATGTATGGACCGTTAGGGGGGCCGGCCGTGGCAGCTGCGTGATGTCACATGCAGCCACTGTGACCGAAGACGCGGCGGTTAGCCCCTTGCCAGCGCGCAATGCTTTTGTACCTGTGAGGGGGGGGGGGGGGTAGGGCCTGACATGCAGGGCAGGCTAGCCCTGTGCTGGGCGTCCCCCCGCATGTCAGAGAAACTGATCATAGATGTGCTAAATTTAGCACATCTGCGATCAGGTTGGAATTACCCCCCTTGTCTCCACCAGCTTCGAACTGATGCATATTTCAAATTTATTTGCAGAGGAGGAGAGGAGCACAGCATGGAGAAAGTGCACCCTTCCCACCTCATTATCATTTTATAATATCTCTGCAAAGTAAAAACATATATATTTGCACTACTCTGAAAAACGAGTTACACTTAACTCCACCCTTCTGCCTATACAAAATTGCTGCATTTCCACAAGTATGGTCATCTTGTTTTGCAAACCTTTGCATTATTTAGCTTACTTAGGTGCATTTGCACAAAAATCTCACACGCTGCGGTTGCAAAGCAGAATCAGTCATTCTGAGCTTTGTAAGTGACCTCTTGTGTGTTGTGAATAGATATGGCATTCTTTATTGCAGTATTTGGCTCATGCTCATCAGTTAGATCACTTAAATTTTTTTACATTGTACTGAGGTTATAGTGTTTACTTGAGACATTGTTAATTTTCAGACCCAGCGATATTGCATAGTCATTTGCAATTTTGTTATTAGTAATATTTAACCACTAGAATACAGTATTTAAAATCACCTCAAAGTTATTTGACAAAATGATTTGCTGTATGTACACTTCTTTTTATTTACTCTACAGTAGAGTGTAACATTATATGTCATTTCACATTTACTGTAGGTAAATAACATTTAATGGTTATTCAAAACATATTAATGAAGCAGAAGTAATTGCAGTGAAAGGTTCGCCAGAATCTGCGCTAGTTGGAACAAACTTGTTTACTACAAAACAAATATGTGCTGTCATAAGCTGTTCAATTAACTTTCATCAACAACTGTAAGTAACAGCAAAAGAAGTAGTGTTTGTCTTACACTGGGATTGTCACTGCAAGGCATTTACAATTGCAATATTTATAATTATGTTTCAAATGTAGGGCAATAAGAGACCAACTTGGCAGTAAGGGGGACATTTACTAAGCAGTGATAAGAGCAGAGAATTGAGCCAGTGGAGAAGTTGCCCATGGCAACCAATCAGCACTGAAGTAACATCTATAATTTGCATTCTATAAAATGATAGAGAGCTGCTGATTGGTTGATGGGGCCACTTCTCCACTGGCTCACTTCTCCACTCTTATCACTGCTTAGTAAATGTACCCCTTAAGGTGGGTACACACTAATAGATATATCTGCAGATCAGTTGATCTGCAGATATATCTAGGGACGGACCGGGCAGTGTGTTGAGCATACACACTGCCCGATCCGTCGGGGACTGACGTCATGAACTGGGTGTACAAGCCCGCCCAGTTCAGCTGTCAATCACCGCCGGCCCCTGCAGCATGTGTACGGGCGGTCCGCCGCAACGCACCAATATATCGGTAGATATATTGGCCGTCGGCTGTGCAGCGGGACCGACGCGATACGTCTGTGAACGACGGAGTTCACAGACGTATCGGCCGTACACACTGGCCGACGGTCCCGCGATATATTGGCCGTTCAAGAGAACGGCCGATATATGGCCAGTGTGTACGGGCCTTTAGTTACTAATATGCAGCTTTACAACCAATCAGATTCCACTTATCAATTATCCGGTACATGCTAGAAATGATAGCTAGTATTTGATTGGTTGTTATAGGCAACATGTCTACTTTAGTAAATGTACTTCCTACTTCCTTTATTAGCTGTATCTGATTGTGCTATTGTCCCATCAGTGGCAGCACTGCAGCCTGGAAAACAAATGTTGCATTGCTACCTAAAATGATTGTAGGATTTCCATTCAGATCTGCAAACATGGAAAAGGATGCAGTAGCAGGGCTTGCAACATCCTGGCATACTCTAGGTAAATTCGTTGTAGTGGATGAGGTGGACATTAAGCCTTATATTCTAAATGGAAAAAGTATTGCACATCAACATATTTTATAGTTTGTGTGGTCTAATTCCATTATGAATGAAGGTTACACTGTCAAAGATCAATTTTAATATTTGGATCACAACTCAACAGAGGAATGATATAGGAGAGACAGGAAAAAAGGTGACATATGTACATATATGAAATAGAGTTGTGCGGGTTCGGATTTACTCGGTTCTTAACACCATAATTAACGTAAGTTCGGATTTATCCAGATTTTTCTTATTGGCTAACCAAAACATGTGACATTCGAGAGCCAATAAGATGCCATTTTGAGACCCGGGTAAATCCAAACTCGCACATCTCTAATATGAAACCACATTCCCTTGTCACCAGCTCAGAGCATATGGTGACTTCCAATACCTATGGTGTATGGTGTAGATCAGGCCAACCATACTTAACATAAACTGAATTTCTGCTGTGGGTTACTAATGAAATTTCTCAAAAAGTAAAAGTATATTCCAATGGGGGCATGCACAAGTACATTAGCTGATGACAGATCTGTTCAATCTTAATGTATAAATATTAATAAGATGTTTAAAATACATTTAGCCTTCACCTTTTATGAACACCTGGTGCAGTGAAAGAGCAATAACTTTTTGTATCGTATACAAAAAAACTCAATTCTCATCTACAACATGATGAGATATTCTTCATGAGGACTGGAGATCAAGGACAGCAGATGGTACAAAGAAACAAAAGAGTACTGTCTTAAATATCAAAAAGGTTAAGCATGAATATTGTTTTACTGTAGGTCAATCCCAGGTGTAGATGTAGCATCAGGATTACATTACAGGGTTATATGTTCTTCAGTACCTATAGCAGTCTGTATATTAAAAGGTAGATTTTATATAACTATAAGTATATCAGAAAACAAATCATTTCTCAATACCTAAGATACTTTGAATAAAATAAAAACATTCACATCATTTCTAAACACATGCTTAAGTCAAACAGCCATCCTGGGGAAAGCTTGTACAAAGCAATTCTGCTTATTTCCAAGCCACTTATTTACATGTACAGTCCTACTCTTACAGTATGTAGGCTAGTGTTAGCCTGCAGAAAGAGAGCAAAGTGTCTTTTTTGAGAAGACAGTTTTTCAGAGAGTGACAACTTCCCCTCTGCAGCCGCAGCACCAGAACATGGGAGTGAATATGATTTTTTTATATATATATATATATATATATATATATACACATCTAGCAGGCAGATGATGCAGCAGTGTGGTAGTCAGGTTTTAAGACTCTGTGATAGTGTAGGACCTGTATGAAGGTGGGGTACCTTGAATCGGTATACAGGCTTCCGTGCATTGGCCAATCCACCAACTAAACCCCCATCATTTATTTATTGAATTGTTGAGGATAAGTGAGTTTACTTTGGTGAGTGCTGGGTTCTCTGTTTGTATATATATATATATATATATATATATATATATTTGGTCAAGTCACATTATTATGACCACCAGCTAATAGCCAGAGTGCCAAGTGCAGCATGGACAAAAGCTATGTGGGATGAACTGTCGTTTTAGACACACATCCGGTAGCCCCCAGGTTCATTTTGATGGGTGAACTGCTCCACTGTATCATGTTGGTTGGCCCTCATGCACCTTTGCAGCCGCCGTTCACCTATCAGATCAATGGCACTTGGTGCTCCGCAGTTTCCACACCAGTTATTTGCAATGGTATGATTTGCCCAGTCACAATACACCTTCACCACAGCAGCACACGAACAGTTTACAAACTGCGCTGTTTCAGAAATACTGCCACCCTTGACCCAAAAGCAGATAATAATCCCTTTTTGTAACTTGGATAAATTGCTCCTTTTACCCTATCGCACAATTTATATACCCACCAAGCTAATGCATGACACATGACATACTTCATGGACTACGTGCTGCCGACGTCAAATGTAGAAGGTGGTCATGATAATGTGACTCAACCTGTGTCAATCTATAGAATTACAAAGGTCAGCTGCTACTCACTTCTGTTAGAAGAACTAAATAATAGAAATGGGGAAAGGAGATTGTGGGAGAGCGCTTATTGGACTCACCCTTTAAGGTGGTCTAGATTATTTGAATTGGGAATGTAAATCTCTTTCAATGAAAATGCATAAGAAGACGTGTTAACACTATTATAAAAACAGTACAATTTATTACAATAAAATTGATTGATAGTACTGGTGCAATTCTGTAAGATTAAATCATATCACAAAGTTTTACACCTGGGTGTAGGCAGTTCACAGTACACCATTCATAGAAGTGTAGAATTCATAATAATGGTATCCCCCAGGTAAATTTAGAACACAGTTATCCTAAGCGTTTCGTCTCCTCAGAGACATCCTCAGGGGTTAATTATCAATTGCAGATCCACATTCGTAGTCTACGTGTTGGAGTGCGGATGTGGTCTGCAGCATGTGGGAAGCACCATTAGAACCCTGCCTTGTAGATTTATGGAACATAAACAAAATATTGAGAAGAAAATGAGAAGTAATACTTTGTATAGACATATTACAGATTGTCAATATGGAAACATGGAGAAATCACCATAAAAGCAATAGAACATGTTAAAGTGGCCATTAGAGGGGGTATCGTTTTATTAGACTCTGTACGAAAGAAGTATACGAAATCTTTTGCCTCAGAACCTTGACACCACAAGGGCTGAATGACACAATAGAACTGAATAATGTATAAAGTGTAGTCCTCTCTTCTTTGTATGGGTAGTAGTTTATATGTAATGATACATTATTAGACTATAGCATCTATAAAAATTGTTGAAATTAGGGTGTAATAATTGAGGTATCAATGAAAGTTGGATTAAGCAGTAGATAGGTTAGTTTATGTATGTGAGATAATCTAAAATGC
Organism: Pseudophryne corroboree; assembly: GCF_028390025.1. Lineage (NCBI taxonomy): Eukaryota > Metazoa > Chordata > Amphibia > Anura > Myobatrachidae > Pseudophryne > Pseudophryne corroboree. The sequence goes on from NC_086449.1 coordinate 454,465,948, forward strand.
TGGTGGAAATAAAATAATACAGAAATATAGAGATAAAAATAAATATGAGAAGAAAACTAAAATAATAAAAAGAATGTGTAGGATTTACTTTATATTTGGAGATGTATATATATATATATATATATATATATATATATATTGAATGGTGGCAATAAGCATTCAAAAGAACTATTTTTTGTTCAACAACTCATTTTATTTACAATTGCGTGGCACAGCGATGGGGTCCATTTATTTATGTACCAGTATGAGCAAAAACACATTATGGGAGATCCTGTATTTTCAGGGTACATTACGTTTTACGTACATTACATTGACGATCTGTTTATGCTGTGGACTGGGGGCGAGGAATTATTGCTGAGCTTTATTGATAAGTTGAATACGTTGCCAGGGTCCATTAGCTTTACCAGTATTCACAGCACAGTTGAAATTAGTTATTTGGATGTCCTTGTGAGACTAGAAAATGGACTTTTAACCACAGGGATCTATAGGAAGCCGACTGACAAAAACTCTCTACTATTAGCATCAAGTTTCCACCCGATTGCGTTAAAAAGGGGGTTACCATATTCGCAGCTTGTTCGTGTGTCCAGAATCATTTCAGACTGCACTCAATTATCTGATGCCCTTGCACAAATGGGGGACAGATTTATCGCCAGAGGCTATGACAGGAATGAAGTTGGACAGGCCATCAGAAGATGTGAGCAGCATTCCCGCGAGGAATTATTGGAACCTCAAACAAAGGTAGATGCAGACCGGCTGGTCTTTGCAAGTACATATTCCATTGCATCTGGGAAAATTCGTCAAGCCATTTTAAGACATTGGCATATATTGCAAACAGACCCAGTGATGAAAGAATATTGTGCTCAACCACCATTATTCTGCTATCGGCGAAGTCGTAATTTAAAGGAACAAATTTCCTGCACAGATATTGGCCCACGAGTGGGCAGGGGAACCAGCTGGTTGCAGTTGTGTAAAGGTGCCTTCAAATGCCATGGTTGTGTCAATTGTGCATTTATGATGACTGGTAACAGCTGCTCACTCCCGACGAAAGGGACGCAGTATCCCATACAACATCGGTTGACTTGTGATACCAAGTTTGTCACTTATATGATTGTCTGTCCGTGTAAGAAACTACATATTGGGAAGACCATACGCATGCTGAAAGAAAGAATAGCGATGCACAGGTCCTCCATTAAAAAGGCCTACACGAAAATGGATGGTGGAACTCCCCCTGTTGCTAGGCATTTTGTCACTAGAAATCACAAATTGAGTGAATTCAGGTTTATGCCTATTGACCATGTGCCACCTCTGAGGAGGGGTGGTGATAGACATAGACTATTACTCCAACAGGAATGTCGGTGGATCCATAGACTGGAAGCAATGGCCCCACAAGGACTAAATGAGGAATGTTCTTTTGTTCCTTTTCTGTAGAGCTGTGATACTGTTCTATCGATGGACCCTTTTTCAGTATTTATGATTCTTGAATATTTCCGTATCTTTCGTAATAATTTACAATATGGCTGAAGCCTTATGATTCGCTTTGAGTGATGGTGTTTTTCAATACTGTGTATCATTATTATTTTTTATTTTATTATTTTGTTTGTTTTTTTTCATCTATGTTATATACTTCATGTTTAGAATGCATAGTATATATGAAAGTGGGGGATTTGATTGCTATTCCTGTTTATGCTTACTGGATATGACCCCACATGTTGCTTCTTACATGATTTAAGCATTCGCTATGTGGTGACCATGGCAACCGTTGCACTTAGGTGTTAGTGCACCAGTATACGGGTGGTTTTTCCATCGGCTGCGCAGAACGGGGGTGACTTCCTGTCTGTGGACCGAGGTGTGCGTTCCACGGGCCGGAACTTCCGGTCGCGTGGAGCGCATGGCGTGCGTTCCACGCCGGATTGCCTCTGCAATGCGCGGCTGAGTGGGACTGACCCCCGCAGCTGTGTTGTGCCCACTGGTGTAATTGGTAAGTATGGTCAGTGGGATAAATAGAGCCCACATTGTTGAGCAATATTTGCACTGCACGCAGACACTTTACTCTCTTTGGCACATGGCACTTTAGCTGGTAATTCCGCTGAAGAAGGTCTGAAACCGAAAACGGCTGTTTGGGATGCCGCCCATGCTTTGCATCTGCTGCTGTCAGGAATCAGCGCTCTGCTACGTCTCACTTACCAGCGCGCTGGTGTGCGGGCCTCCGGAGGTCTTGTCCTCAGTTGCGGCTGCATGGGTGTAGTAACCGCGAGCGTTCTATTTCACATTGCTGAGTACTCCTGAGTCTGGTCCTGTGTGGGTTTTGCGGCGTGCCGATGTTCAGCCTGTGTGGGCGTTACCATGACACATGCACGCAGCTGATTCTGATGTTCAATCCAGCTTGTATCTCCGCCTGCAGTTTGTGTCCAATCACTGCTGGGCAGGAGGTATAACTTCCAGCTTGTGGCTCTCTCACATTGCCTCGGACAACAAGTCACACACCGTGTGCCTTAGTTCTTCTGGTTCCTGTTTCCAGCGATCCCCGTGGTTACTTCCGTTTGTTCCAGTCTTCATTCTCACAGCTCTCCTGTTAAACTCCGGACTCCAATTCCATCCAGCCACAATCACCAGCAGCAGAGACTCTCCTCAGGTGTTCGTATTACCATCTCACTTGTACACTGGCTATCTGTATTCCATCCGTGCATTTCAGCAGTATTACTATTGATAGCTTAGAGACTGTTTCCTGCTTGAGCCTAGTAAAGCTATCTGGACTTGTGTGCTTTAGAGAGACTGAGTCTTTCTTATACATACCGGAGTTCTGCCTTTCAAGTTACTTTATCTTACGTTATACTGAGACTGTGTGCTATCAAGTACTATTGGACTTTAGTTATATCATCTGCCTTCAGTTTTGTTGTTTCACATTTCATTTGCAAGAGACCTCAGCTATTTAAATCCAGTTATCAACCATTGTCATTCCATTACCGGTTTTCTGTTTATACTGTGTTATCCGATCTGCTCAGTAACAATAAAACATCAGCGCCTATGCGCAGGACTATTATATTGCCTCCACGTTTTATCCATCAGACCAACACTGACCCACTAGCGCCCCCGCCGGGGACAGACAAACCTAGAGACCTGACAGTTTGTCCGAGGCCCATGGACCCGGACGGTGGTCAGAGTGTGGGGTCAGGGACACTCCAAGACCTAGTGTCATGACTGGATGGTCAAGAGGCTGCGCAGCAGCAGGTTATGCAATTCCTGCAAGGAATGTCTTTACAATTAGATACTTTGCAACAATCACTTCCAATTCCAGTTTCCCCAGTGTCCTCTTCAGTTATAGTTCCTGCTCCAGGTTCCTCAGATTCCAGCTCTCCAGTTGCTTCTGTTCCAATGTCTCGCATCCATCTTCCTACCCCGAGTAAATTTGATGGTAATTCTAAGATGTGTCGTGGGTTTCTAAATCAATGCGAAGTTCAGTTTGAATTGCAGCCACAGAACTTTCCAACACCTAGAACAAAGGTGGCTTATATTGTATCTCTTCTAGCTGGCTCTGCTTTGAACTGGGTTTCTCCGCTGTGGGAGCGAGCAGATGCAATATTGAACAACTATACTGAATTTGTTGCCGCATTCCGACGCATCTTTAACGAACCTGGGCGTACGTCTGCTTCTTCTGACCTCCTTCAGATCCGCCAGGGAACACGTACTGTGGGTCAGTATGTTATCCAGTTCCAGACATTGGCATCGGAGGTGAAGTGGAACAACCAGGCATTGGTTGCCGCCTTCTGGCATGGTCTGTCTGACCGCATCAAGGATGAACTGACTGCTCGAGATTTACCAGAGCAACTGGAAGCTCTAATTTCCCTATGTGTCAAATTGGATCTACGTCTACGCGAGCGGACCTGTGAACGCTCTCGAGGTGATCTTCGCAAGCACCGAGCTATGCCTCCTGTACAGTCTCTACCTATTATTACTGATGAACCCATGCAGGTAAACAAATCTCGTTTAACACCTGAGGAGCGGTCCAGAAGATTAAAGGAAAGACTGTGTCTCTATTGTGCTGCTGATGGTCATCTGATTGGTTCCTGTCCTGCTCGGCCGGGAAACGCCAGGTCCTAACTTGTAGAGGAGGAGTCAAGTTAGGGCTTATGAATAAAGCTCCTTCATCTCAGGATCTTATATTACCTGTCACCTTGGAAAGATCTGAGGGACTCCAATCTTTGTCTGCCTTAGTGGATTGTGGTGCTGCTGGGAATTTTATCACGCAAGCTGCAGTGGATAGACTTCATCTCCCAGTGACTAAGCTGTGTCGTCCAGTTTATCTCACGGCCGTGGACGGAAGCCGTATTTCTGAAGGTTCCATCTTTCAGCAAACCAAGCCGGTAGTTCTAGGAGTAGGCTTCCTGCATTCTGAGCTCATTGAGTTCCTGGTTATACCCAAAGCAGGCTATGAGATAGTACTGGGTATGCCTTGGCTCCAACTGCACAATCCACAATTTGACTGGTCCACATTGCAGTTAACATCATGGAGTTCCTCCTGTCGTCAGTCTTGTCTGGCTCAAGTGTTTCCAATAAAGTCTTCTGGTGTAAAGTCTCAGCCTGGCCTCCCGGAGGCCTATCAGGAATTCACTGACGTATTCAGTGAGAAAGCAGCGGATGTCTTGCCTCCCCATCGAGAGTGGGATTGTCCCATCGATCTGGTTCCAGGGAGCAAGCCGCCTAGAGGGCGTACATACCCTCTTTCAGTCCCAGAAACTCAAGCCATGAGTGAATACATAAAGGAAAATTTACAGAAAGGTTTCATCCGTCCATCCACTTCCCCAGCTGGTGCTGGATTCTTCTTCGTCAAGAAGAAAGATGGAGGACTTCGCCCCTGTATCGATTATCGGGGTTTAAATGACATCACAATCAAAAATAGCTACCCGTTACCTCTTATCACAGAGCTGTTTGACAGAGTTAGAGGGGCTTCCATCTTCACGAAACTGGATCTTCGCGGGGCTTACAACCTTATCAGGATTCGAAGTGGTGATGAGTGGAAAACCGCCTTCAATACTCGTGACGGCCACTATGAATATCTAGTGATGCCCTTCGGTTTAAGTAATGCCCCTGCCGTGTTTCAAAACTTTGTCAACAAAGTGTTTAGAGATCTCTTGTATAAATGTGTGGTGGTTTACCTCGATGACATCTTGATATTCTCCCGTGATTTAGTCTCTCATCGCCAACAGGTGAAGGAGGTTCTGCAACGTCTTCGACGGAATCATCTGTATGGCAAATTGTCCAAATGCACATTTGAAGCTTCTTCAATATCTTTCTTAGGATACATAATTTCCGGAACAGATCTTCTGATGGATCCAGCTAAACTGGAAGCTATAGAAAACTGGTCTCTTCCAACAACACTCAAGTCAGTTCAACGCTTCATTGGCTTCGCCAATTACTACAGAAAGTTTATTAAAGGCTTTTCCAGGCTAATAGCTCCAATTACCTGCCTTACCCGGAAAGGGGGAAATCCTTCCCAATGGTCTGATGACGTACTGTCTGCTTTTCACAAAAGAAAACAAGCTTTTATTTCAGCTCCTGTGTTACAGCAGCCGGATGTCAGTAAAGCCTTCATCTTGGAAGTGGACGCTTCAACGGTTGGCATGGGCGCAGTTCTGTCCCAGGTTGGCAGTGATGGTAAGACTCACCCCTGTGGGGTTTTTTCTCGTAGGTTCTCATCTGCAGAAATGAACTATACCATCGATGACCAGGAGTTGTTAGCAATCAAATTGGCCCTTGAAGAATGGAGGTATCTGCTGGAGGGTACGAGATTTCCCATTACCATCTATACGGATCACAAGAACCTTCTCTACTTGAAAGCCGCGCAGTGTCTGAATCCTCGGCAAGCAAGGTGGGCTCTATTCTTTTCTCGCTTTGATTTTAAGTTGATGTTTAGACCGGGCTCACAAAATGTCAAAGCGGATGCTTTGTCTCGCTCCATGAGCTCAAACGAGGAATCCTCAGAACAGGCTGCTCGACCAGTATTAAATCCAGTGGTTTTCGCAGCTACAGGGATGTCGCAAGTCCCGCCTCCAGGCAAGATGTTTGTCTCTGCGGAGCTTCGTCCAAACCTTCTGTCTTGGGCTCATACGTCCAAGTTTAGTGGTCACCCTGGGGTTCTAAATAGAGATGAGCGCCTGAAATTTTTCGGGTTTTGTGTTTTGGTTTTGGGTTCGGTTCCGCGGCCGTGTTTTGGGTTCGACCGCGTTTTGGCAAAACCTCACCGAATTTTTTTTGTCGGATTCGGGTGTGTTTTGGATTCGGGTGTTTTTTTCAAAAAACCCTAAAAAACAGCTTAAATCATAGAATTTGGGGGTAATTTTGATCCCAAAGTATTATTAACCTCAAAAAACATAATTTACACTCATTTTCAGCCTATTCTGAACACATCACACCTCACAATATTATTTTTAGTCCTAAAATTTGCACCGAGGTCGCTGTGTGAGTAAGATAAGCGACCCTAGTGGCCGACACAAACACCGGGCCCATCTAGGAGTGGCACTGCAGTGTCACGCAGGATGTCCCTTCCAAAAAACCCTCCCCAAACTGCACATGACGCAAAGAAAAAAAGAGGCGCAATGAGGTAGCTGACTGTGTGAGAAAGATAAGCGACCCTAGTGGCCGACACAAACACCGGGCCCATCTAGGAGTGGCACTGCAGTGTCACGCAGGATGTCCCTTCCAAAAAACCCTCCCCAATCAGCACATGATGCAAAGAAAAAGAAAAGAAAAAAGAGGTGCAAGATGGAATTATCCTTGGGCCCTCCCACCCACCCTTATGTTGTATAAACAAAACAGGACATGCACACTTTAACCAACCCATCATTTCAGTGACAGGGTCTGCCACACGACTGTGACTGATATGACGGGTTGGTTTGGACCCCCCCCAAAAAAGAAGCAATTAATCTCTCCTTGCACAAACTGGCTCTACAGAGGCAAGATGTCCACCTCATCTTCACCCTCCGATATATCACCGTGTACATCCCCCTCCTCACAGATTATCAATTCGTCCCCACTGGAATCCACCATCTCAGCTCCCTGTGTACTTTGTGGAGGCAATTGCTGCTGGTCAATGTCTCCGCGGAGGAATTGATTATAATTCATTTTAATGAACATCATCTTCTCCACATTTTCTGGATGTAACCTCGTACGCCGATTGCTGACAAGGTGAGCGGCGGCACTAAACACTCTTTCGGAGTACACACTTGTGGGAGGGCAACTTAGGTAGAATAAAGCCAGTTTGTGCAAGGGCCTCCAAATTGCCTCTTTTTCCTGCCAGTATAAGTACGGACTGTGTGACGTGCCTACTTGGATGCGGTCACTCATATAATCCTCCACCATTCTATCAATGTTGAGAGAATCATATGCAGTGACAGTAGACGACATGTCCGTAATCGTTGTCAGGTCCTTCAGTCCGGACCAGATGTCAGCATCAGCAGTCGCTCCAGACTGCCCTGCATCACCGCCAGCGGGTGGGCTCGGAATTCTGAGCCTTTTCCTCGCACCCCCAGTTGCGGGAGAATGTGAAGGAGGAGATGTTGACAGGTCGCGTTCCGCTTGACTTGACAATTTTGTCACCAGCAGGTCTTTCAACCCCAGCAGACCTGTGTCTGCCGGAAAGAGAGATCCAAGGTAGGCTTTAAATCTAGGATCGAGCACGGTGGCCAAAATGTAGTGCTCTGATTTCAACAGATTGACCACCCGTGAATCCTTGTTAAGCGAATTAAGGGCTGCATCCACAAGTCCCACATGCCTAGCGGAATCGCTCCGTGTTAGCTCCTTCTTCAATGCCTCCAGCTTCTTCTGCAAAAGCCTGATGAGGGGAATGACCTGACTCAGGCTGGCAGTGTCTGAACTGACTTCACGTGTGGCAAGTTCAAAGGGCATCAGAACCTTGCACAACGTTGAAATCATTCTCCACTGCACTTGAGACAGGTGCATTCCATCTCCTATATCGTGCTCAATTGTATAGGCTTGAATGGCCTTTTGCTGCTCCTCCAACCTCTGAAGCATATAGAGGGTTGAATTCCACCTCGTTACCACTTCTTGCTTCAGATGATGGCAGGGCAGGTTCAGTAGTTTTTGGTGGTGCTCCAGTCTTCTGTACGTGGTGCCTGTACGCCGAAAGTGTCCCGCAATTTTTCTGGCCACCGACAGCATCTCTTGCACGCCCCTGTCGTTTTTTAAAAAATTCTGCACCACCAAATTCAAGGTATGTGCAAAACATGGGACGTGCTGGAATTTGCCCATATTTAATGCACACACAATATTGCTGGCGTTGTCTGATGCCACAAATCCACAGGAGAGTCCAATTGGGGTAAGCCATTCCGCGATGATCTTCCTCAGTTGCCGTAAGAGGTTTTCAGCTGTGTGCGTATTCTGGAAAGCGGTGATACAAAGCGTAGCCTGCCTAGGAAAGAGTTGGCGTTTGCGAGATGCTGCTACTGGTGCCGCCGCTGCTGTTCTTGCGGCGGGAGTCCATACATCTACCCAGTGGGCTGTCACAGTCATATAGTCCTGACCCTGCCCTGCTCCACTTGTCCACATGTCCGTGGTTAAGTGGACATTGGGTACAACTGCATTTTTTAGGACACTGGTGAGTCTTTTTCTGACGTCCGTGTACATTCTCGGTATCGCCTGCCTAGAGAAGTGGAACCTAGATGGTATTTGGTAACGGGGGCACACTGCCTCAATAAATTGTCTAGTTCCCTGTGAACTAACGGCGGATACCGGACGCACGTCTAACACCAACATAGTTGTCAAGGACTCAGTTATCCGCTTTGCAGTAGGATGACTGCTGTGATATTTCATCTTCCTCGCAAAGGACTGTTGAACAGTCAATTGCTTACTGGAAGTAGTACAAGTGGGCTTACGACTTCCCCTCTGGGATGACCATCGACTCCCAGCGGCAACAACAGCAGCGCCAGCAGCAGTAGGCGTTACACGCAAGGATGCATCGGAGGAATCACAGGCAGGAGAGGACTCGTCAGACTTGCCAGTGACATGGCCTGCAGGACTATTGGCATTCCTGGGGAAGGAGGAAATTGACACTGAGGGAGTTGGTGGGGTGGTTTGCGTGAGCTTGGTTACAAGAGGAAGGGATTTACTGGTCAGTGGACTGCTTCCGCTGTCACCCAAAGTTTTTGAACTTGTCACTGACTTATTATGAATGCGCTGCAGGTGACGTATAAGGGAGGATGTTCCGAGGTGGTTAACGTCCTTACCCCTACTTATTACAGCTTGACAAAGGGAACACACGGCTTGACACCTGTTGTCCGCATTTCTGGTGAAATACCTCCACACCGAAGAGCTGATTTTTTTGGTATTTTCACCTGGCATGTCAACGGCCATATTCCTCCCACGGACAACAGGTGTCTCCCCGGGTGCCTGACTTAAACAAACCACCTCACCATCAGAATCCTCCTGGTCAATTTCCTCCCCAGCGCCAGCAACACCCATATCCTCCTCATCCTGGTGTACTTCAACACTGACATCTTCAATCTGACTATCAGGAACTGGACTGCGGGTGCTCCTTCCAGCACTTGCAGGGGGCATGCAAATAGTGGAAGGCGCATGCTCTTCACGTCCAGTGTTGGGAAGGTCAGGCATCGCAAACGACACAATTGGACTCTCCTTGTGGATTTGGGATTTCAAAGAACGCACAGTTCTTTGCGGTGCTTTTGCCAGCTTGAGTCTTTTCAGTTTTCTAGCGAGAGGCTGAGTGCTTCCATCCTCATGTGAAGCTGAACCACTAGCCATGAACATAGGCCAGGGCCTCAGCCGTTCCTTGCCACTCCGTGTGGTAAATGGCATATTGGCAAGTTTACGCTTCTCCTCCGACAATTTTATTTTAGGTTTTGGAGTCCTTTTTTTTCTGATATTTGGTGTTTTGGATTTGACATGCTCTGTACTATGACATTGGGCATCGGCCTTGGCAGACGACGTTGCTGGCATTTCATCGTCTCGGCCATGACTAGTGGCAGCAGCTTCAGCACGAGGTGGAAGTGGATCTTGATCTTTCCCTAATTTTGGAACCTCAACTTTTTTGTTCTCCATATTTTATAGGCAGAACTAAAAGGCACCTCAGGTAAACAATGGAGATGGATGGATTGGATACTAGTATACAATTATGGACGGACTGCCACGGTTAGGTGGTATAAAAAAACCACGGTTAGGTGGTATATATTATAATAATAATACAATTATGGATGGACGGACTGCCTGCCGACTGCCGACACAGAGGTAGCCACAGCCGTGAACTACCGCACTGTACACTGGTTGATAAAGAGATAGTAGTATACTCGTAACAACTAGTATGACACTATGACGACGGTATAAAGAAAGAAAAAAAAATACCACAGTTAGGTGGTATATATTATAATAATAATACAATTATGGATGGACGGACTGCCTGCCGACTGCCGACACAGAGGTAGCCACAGCCGTGAACTACCGCACTGTACACTGGTTGATAAAGAGATAGTAGTATACTCGTAACAACTAGTATGACACTATGACGACGGTATAAAGAATGAAAAAAAAACCACGGTTAGGTGGTATATATTATAATAATAATACAATTATGGATGGACGGACTGCCTGCCGAGTGCCGACACAGAGGTAGCCACAGCCGTGAACTACCGCACTGTACACTGGTTGATAAAGAGATAGTAGTATACTCGTAACAACTAGTATGACACTATGACGACGGTATAAAGAAAGAAAAAAAAATACCACAGTTAGGTGGTATATATTATAATAATAATACAATTATGGATGGACGGACTGCCTGCCGACTGCCGACACAGAGGTAGCCACAGCCGTGAACTACCGCACTGTACACTGGTTGATAAAGAGATAGTAGTATACTCGTAACAACTAGTATGACACTATGACGACGGTATAAAGAAAGAAAAAAAAATACCACAGTTAGGTGGTATATATTATAATAATAATACAATTATGGATGGACGGACTGCCTGCCGAGTGCCGACACAGAGGTAGCCACAGCCGTGAACTACCGCACTGTACACTGGTTGATAAAGAGATAGTAGTATACTCGTAACAACTAGTATGACACTATGACGACGGTATAAAGAATGGAAAAAAAACCACGGTTAGGTGGTATATATTATAATAATAATACAATTATGGATGGACGGACTGCCTGCCGACTGCCGACACAGAGGTAGCCACAGCCGTGAACTACCGCACTGTACACTGGTTGATAAAGAGATAGTAGTATACTCGTAACAACTAGTATGACACTATGACGACGGTATAAAGAATGAAAAAAAAACCACGGTTAGGTGGTATATATTATAATAATAATACAATTATGGATGGACGGACTGCCTGCCGACTGCCGACACAGAGGTAGCCACAGCCGTGAACTACCGCACTGTACACTGGTTGATAAAGAGATAGTAGTATACTCGTAACAACTAGTATGACACTATGACGGTATAAAGAATGAAAAAAAACCCACGGTTAGGTGGTATATATTATAATAATAATACAATTATGGATGGACGGACTGCCTGCCGACTGCCGACACAGAGGTAGCCACAGCCGTGAACTACCGCACTGTACACTGGTTGATAAAGAGATAGTAGTATACTCGTAACAACTAGTATGACACTATGACGACGGTATAAAGAAAGAAAAAAAAATACCACGGTTAGGTGGTATATATTGTAATACAATTATGGATGGACGGACTGCCTGCCGAGTTTCGACTGCCGACACAGAGGTAGCCACAGCCGTGAACTACCGCACTGTACTGTGTCTGCTGCTAATATAGACTGGTTGATAAAGAGATAGTATACAATACATACAACAATATACTACTATACTGGTGGTCAGGCACTGGTCACCACTAGTCACACTGGCAGTGGCACTCCTGCAGCAAAAGTGTGCACTGTTTAATTTTAAATTAATATAATATTATGTACTCCTGGGGGCTCCTGCTATAACAACCTGCAGTGCTCCCCAGTCTCCCCCACAATTATTATAAGCTTTGCCTTTTATACATTGATGTGCAGCACACTGGGCTGAGCTGAGTGCACACAGACTGAGTCACACTGTGTGACTGGCTGCTGCTGTGTATCGTTTTTTTTCAGGCAGAGAACGGATATAGCAGAGAACGGATATATTATATTAAAATAAATAAAAGTTAACTAACAACAACTGCACTGGTCACTGTGGTAAACTCTGTCTGACTCTGCACAATCTCTCTCTCTCTTCTAATCTAATTTCTAATGGAGAGGACGCCAGCCACGTCCTCTCCCTATCAATCTCAATGCACGTGTGAAAATGGCGGCGACGCGCGGCTCCTTATATAGAATCCGAGTCTCGCGAGAATCCGACAGCGTCATGATGACGTTCGGGCGCGCTCGGGTTAACCGAGCAAGGCGGGAGGATCCGAGTCTGCTCGGACCCGTAAAAAAAACATGAAGTTCGTGCGGGTTCGGTTTCAGAGAAACCGAACCCGCTCATCTCTAGTTCTAAAGACTTTTAAGTTTCTATCTCAAACGTATTGGTGGCCTCGTATGAAGGTAGATATTTAAGAGTTAATAGCTTCATGTCCCAAATGTGCTCAGCATAAAAATTCTCGTCAGGCTCCCGCAGGCCAATTGATTCCCAATTCCATTCCTAAGCGCCCCTGGTCTCATGTGTCGATGGACTTTATTTCTGATCTCCCTCCATCCAAAGGGTATGACACCATCTGGGTAGTAGTCGATAGGTTTTCAAAAATGGCACCCTTCATTCCACACATGGGATTACCCTCTGCTCCAAAGTTGGCTCAGTTGTTTCTTCGTGAAATATTCAGGTTACATGGACTTCCAACAGAAATCATATCTAACCGAGGAGTACAATTTGTGGCCATGTTTTGGAGGGCTCTGTGTTCAGCGCTACAGGTAAAACTGAAGTTCTCTACGGCCTATCATCCTCAAACAAATGGGCAGACAGAGAGGGTAAATCAAGAACTTGAGACCTATTTGAGACTGTATATCTCTTCTTCGCAGGATGACTGGGTAGAATTGTTGCCATGGGCGGAGTTTGCTCATAATTTCCGTTATCATACTTCAACTGACACAACTCCTTTTTTCACAGTTTATGGCCAGCATCCTAGAGTACCTGATTTCCAAGAATTACCTGCCATAGATGTGCCTGTGGCTGCTTCTGCTCTCCAGCGGTTCGCTCAAATCTGGAAAGAGATCCATTCATCTCTTAAAAAAGTTTCTCAACGGTACAAAATGTTCGCTGATCGGAAGAGGCGAGCAGTTCCTAGTTTGAAACCGGGCGATAAGGTCTGGTTATCTCTGGCTCAGAGTCCCCTCAATGAAGTTTGCTCCACGGTTTATTGGACCTTTTCCAGTAGAAAGTGTTATTAATCCGGTGGCTTATAAATTGAAACTGCCTGCTTTTTTGAAAATACCCAACTCATTCCATATTTCTCTCCTCAGACCACTAATTCTCAATCGTTTCCAGAGAACGCTTCCAGCAGCTCCAAAGGTACGAACTCATCGGGGCGTGGAATACGAGGTGGAAAAGATATTAGACTCTCGACATCGTTATGGTCATCTGCAATATCTCATTGACTGGTCTGGATATGGTCCTGAAGAGAGGAGTTGGGTCGATGCCACGGATGTACATGCTCCACGTCTGGTCCAAGCCTTCCACAGACTCTTCCCTGCCAAGCCTCGTGGGTGTTCGGTGCCCACCCATAAAGGAGGGGGTACTGTCAAGAATCGGCGCTCTGCTACGTCTCACTTACCAGCGCGCTGGTGTGCGGGCCTCCAGAGGTCTTGTCCCCAGTTGCGGCTGCATGGGTGTAGTAACCGCGAGCGTTCTATTTCACATTGCTGAGTACTCCTGAGTCTGGTCCTGTGTGGGTTATGCGGCGTGCCGATGTCCAGCCTGTGTGGACGTTACCATGACACCTGCACGCAGCTGATTCTGATGTTCAATCCAGCTTGTATCTCCGCCTGCAGTTTGTGTCCAATCACTGCTGGGCAGGAGGTATAACTTCTAGCTTGTGGCTCTCTCACATTGCCTCGGACAACAAGTCACACAACGTGTGCCTTAGTTCTTCTGGTTCCTGTTTCCAGCTATCCCCGTGGTTACTTCCATTTGTTCCAGTCTTCATTCTCACAGCTCTCCTGTTAAACTCCGGACTCCAATTCCATCCAGCCACAATCACCAGCAGCAGAGACTCTCCTCAGGTGTTCGTATTATCATCTCACTTGTACACTGGCTATCTGTATTCCATCCGTGCATTTCAGCAGTATTACTATTGATGGCTTAGAGACTGTTTCCTGCTTGAGCCTAGTAAAGCTATCTGGACTTGTGTGCTTTATAGAGACTGAGTGTTTCTTATACATACCGGAGTTCTGCCTTTCAAGTTACTTTATCTTACGTTATACTGAGATTGTGTGCTATCAAGTACTATTGGACTTTAGTTATATCATCTGCCTTCAGTTTTGTTGTTTCACATTTCATTTGCAAGAGACCTCAGCTATTTAAATCCAGTTATCAACCATTGTCATTCCATTACCGGTTTTCTGTTTATACTGTGTTATCTGATCTGCTCAGTAACAATAAAACATCAGCGCCTATGCGCAGGACTATTATATTGCCTCCACGTTTTATCCATCAGACCAACACTGACCCACTAGCGCCCCCGCCGGGGACAGACAAACCTAGAGACCTGACAGCTGCACCATGATGAATATATGCTGGATCTTACCAAGTTTCTTCAATTAAATTGTTTGTTCAAATATAGAACAGTGTGCTGGTTCTGTTCAAACCTACATGCGGATGCTGGGGGATGGACATGTATTCATATATATATATATATATATATATATATATATGTATATATTGAATGGTGGCAATAAGCATTTCTTAATTATGGCATATAAGCAATTTTATAAGTATACTTATTGAATATATATCATGACATTGATATACGGGATCCGGTCAGGATCCCAGCTGTCGGGATCCCAGAAGTCGAAATGATGGTGCAGGCATTTCCAACACTCTTTGGAATGCTGGCGCCAGTTTACCCTGCAGGAAGAGGAGGTGCCCCCAGAGAGGGTTAGGCTGTGGTTAGGTTTAAACTGTGAGGTTGGGGGATTAGGGTTAGGCGCCCCCAGGGAGGGTTAGGGTTAGGCTGTGGGGGGAGGGTTAGGTTTAAGCTGTGAGCAGGGAGGGTTAGGGGGCATTGGGGGAAGGTAAGTATACTTACCTTTCCCCTGTCAGGATTTTAACCATTGGGATGCACCTGTCGGTATTCTGACCCCTGGCATCCCCAATGCCGCCATTTCATACCCAATGCTGATATACAGAACTCTGCTGGAACACATGTTAAGATGGCCACTGGAACGCATTCTTAGGTGTCCAAATGATATTGGAAATATTTATTTATTAGCAGTTTCTTATATAGCGCAGCATATTCCGTTGCGCTTTACAATTAGAAAAACAGTTATAGAACAAAACAGGGCAAAGACAGACATAGCGGTAGGAAGGCCCTGCTCGCAAGCTTACAATCTAGAGGGAAATAGGTATTGATACACAAGGATAGATGCAACCTGTTACATAATGTTTCCCCAGATTGCTAGCTTCTTAGTGGGTTGTATGATAGGATCCCCCAGCAATGTTGGAAGACAAAATGTGAGGTTATGGGGACTGTGCAGAGGGAATGTAACTGGATAGGGAAGCATTGAAGGTTATGTGTGTGGGTCAGGAATTTGGTAGGCTTGTCTGAAGAGATGAGTTTTCAGGGTACGTTTAAAGGTTTGGAGACTAGTGGAGAGTCTTATTGTGCGTGGGAGGGCATTCCACAGAGTGGGTGAAGCCCGGGTAAAGTCCTGTAATTTTGAGTGGGAACAGGTAATACATCTGGATGAGAGACGCAGATCTTGTGCAGAGCGGAGGGGTCTGGTAGGGAGATATTTTGAGATGAGTGAGGAGATGTATGATGGTGCAGTTTGGGTAATACTCTTAGAAGAAAAAAAAGGGAAAAACAGAAGCGCTAATAGATTCCTTGTTAAAAGAACTTTTATTTTTTACTTTTTACAGCTATTGCTAGATAGCTCCTTAACATACCTAAATATCTAATTATACATTAAAAATATTACTTTTTATATATATATATATATATATATATATATATATATATATATATATATTATAAAAAATCTGGCCAGTTTTATAAAACAACAACAATGACAAAACAATATTAACACATACACAATTGGATGCTCTTCTCCGTGCGGAGAGATGGACAGTTAAATACACATAGATCACACTGTTTCCTTCTGATATTAGCAGGTTAACCAGCCTCAGGAATGATACATAGTTGCTCATTCAGCTTGTGCTTAGAGCCTTTAGGATTTTGTAACTGTGTTAAAGATGGATTTTTAGTACACAGTTTCTTGCTCAGAGTGTTAACTATTATTCACAAGTCCACGCTCTTATAGATTGTAACACATCTTTGCTTTCAAATGTATTGAGCCATGTATACAGTCTCTGTAGCTGTTCCTTTCCACTTAAATAGTATAGATGATTTTAATACACAACAGTGATGAATAGGTTAGTTGTAAATTAGCATGTAAAGCCAAAATGTAAGCTTCATTCACGGCAGTATGGAGTTTTTACAGCTCAGCTGATGTTTTTAGAGCTGATACACAGCAACGACCACTTAATTGCTCATAAGTTGCGGTGATAGAAACTTTTACTGCACCTCCGCTGATATTATAGCATGGCCATGTTGTATAGAAATAGTTACCACACAGCCTCCTGGGTTAAAGTCCTTGTCGCTCCCGGCTCCGGTGCTCGAATACCTTTTCAAGAGCCTTATCCGGAGGTCTCTGGATATTTCCCAGCGTAGTGAGGCAAGTTCGTGGTATAGCTCTCTTAGGTAAGTAGAAACCAAACGATGAGACGCGTTTCTCCACCTTTAAAACTCAGCGGCTTCCTCAGTCAGATCTTTAATTTAATTACCATCAGCGCCAGGGGGTCACTTTGTTGTGCCTTCTTTTTAGTTTGGGTAATAGCCTTGTATGTAAGTAAAAGTATTTTATATTTGACACGGTAGAATACCGATAACCAATGGAGGGACTGACAGAGCGGATCAGTAGACGAAGAACGTCTGGCAAAGAAGATTAGCCTCGCAGCTGCATTTAAAATGGATTGAAGGGGTGAGAGCCTATGTTTGGGAAGACCAGTAAGGAGACTATTACAATAATCAATGCGGGAGATGATGAGTGCATGGATCAGAGTTTTTGCAGTGTCTTGTGTAAGATAAGGGCGTATTTTGGATATGTTTTTAAGGTGCATGTAACATGATTTAGAGACAGATTGAATGTGTGGAACAAACGACAGTTCAGAGTCAAGGATGACACCTAGGCAGCGAGCTTGTGGGGTAGGGTGGATAGTTGCATTGTCAACAGTTATGGCAATATCAGGTTGGTAACTACCCTTAGCTGGTGGGAAAATAATTAATTCTGTTTTGGAAATGTTGAGTTTGAGATGGCGAGATGACATTCAAGATGAAATGGCAGACAGGCATCCAGTGACACGAGCCAATACAGATGGTGATAAATCTGGGGAGGATAGGTAGATTTGAGTATCATCAGCGTACAAATGATACTGAAATACGAAGAAGCTGATTAGTTTACCAAGAGAGGAGGTATAGATTGAGAAAAGCAGAGGACCTAAGACTGAGGCTTGCGGTACTCCAACTGATAGAGGTAGAGAAGAGGAGGTAGAATCAGAGAAGCGAACACTGAAAGATCGATTAGATAGGTAGGATGAGAACCAAGTATGGGCTGTGTCCTGAAGACCTAGGGACTCTAGTGTTTGTATGAGAAGAGAGTGGTCAACAGTGTCAAAAGCAGCAGAGAGATCTAGAAGAATAAGTAGTGTGTAATGGCCTTTTGATCTAGCAGTGACCAGATCATTCACTACTTTGGTCAGTGCCATCTCCGTGGAGTGTTGGGCACGAAAGCCTGACTGAAGTGGGTCCAGTAAGTTGTGGGAGTTAAGAAAGTGTGTAAGGCGAGTGTAGGCAAGTCTCTCAAGTAGCTTGGAGGGACTGGGTAGCTGAGAAATGGGACGGTAGTTAGAGAGTGTGTTTGGGTCAGAGTTGTGTTTTTTCAGAATGGGAGTAATCACTGCATGTTTAAACAGAGATGGAAAGATGCCAGTAGAGAGAGAGAGATTACAGATTTTAGTTAAGGTTGGGATAAGCACAGGAGACAAACTTTTGCTGACCTGTGAGGGTATAGGATCAAGAGGAGAGGTAGTGGAGTAGGAGGATGAAAAGAGTGTTGATACTTCATCTTTACTTGTGGGATCAAATGAAGAGAGAGTGCCAGAGGGTTCAGAAAGGGATTTGAGCAGGTCACTGGCTGAGTTAGAGCATACCATTTCATCTCGGATTTTATCAATCTTATCCTTGAAGTAGGAAGCAAGTTCTTGTGCACTGATAGTAGCTAGTGGGGGAGGTGAGGGAGGGTAAAGAAGTGATTTAAATGTATTAAAAAGTCGTTTGGGGTTGGTGGCATGATAAGAGATAAGAGATTGGAAATATGTTTGTTTGGCAGTGTCCAGGGCCTGGCGATAGGTGTGGTAGGTAGTCTTATATGTGAGAAAGTCACTTGGATTCTGAGATTTCCGCCACTGACGTTCTACCTTACGTGACAGTTTTTGTAGGTGTCTTGTTGATTTAGAGTGCCATGGTTGGCATCTAAGCCTACGTGGAGTGTGATGGGTAGCTGGAGCAACTTCATCAAGGGCACTCTCTAGTGTCTGGTGCAGGTGGGATACAGCAGTGTCAGGTGTGGTGAATGTAGAGATTGGTGAGAGACGTTGTTGCAGAGAAGTGGAAAGTTGTTGAAAATTTATATTGTTAGTATTTCTGCGTGTTAGAGGAGGCTTGCTTGGTTTTAGTGTCCTAGAATTTAAAGTAATAGAAGAGATTGTGAAGGTGATCAGGTTGTGATCAGAGAGAGGGAAAGGAGTGTTAATGAGTTGGGAAACTGAGCAGAGCCTGGTGAACACACAAGATCAAGGCAGTGGCCCTCCTGGTGAGTAGAGGAGTCGGACCATTGGGTTAGGCCAAGGGAGGAGGTTAGAGAGAGGAGTTTGGATGCATGAACAGATTGTGGACTGTCAAGAGCTATATTGAAATCGCCCATAATGATGGTGGAGATGTCAGAGGATAAGAAGTGTGGGAGCCAGGCAGAAAAATCTTCTAGAAATTGTTGTTTAGGTTGCCCAGGAGGGCGATAGATAGCTGCAACACGCAGAGAGAAGGGGGTGAAAATCCTGATAGAGTGATCTTCAAATGATGTGAATGTGAGTGATGGAACCTGAGGTAGAACAGTGTATGTGAAAAACTGTGACAGTAAGATTCCAACCCCACCACCTTTACTATTATTAGTCCTAGATGTGTGTGTGAAGTGGAAACCACCGTGTGACAGTGCTGCAGGGGAGGCCGTGTCTGATTGTATGAGCCATGTTTCTGTTATAGCCAGCAGATTAAAGTTGTGAGATATGAAGAGGTCATGGATGGATGTTAATTTGTTGCAAACAGAGCGTGCATTCAATAAGGCACATTTTAGTGACTTGGAGGGGGATGGGAGACACGTGATATTTATGAGGTTAGATGGATTTCTATGTTGTTTTGAGACAACCGAGTGTGAGAGGGAAAGGTGGTTGGGGCCTGGATTTGGTGATATGTCACCAGCTAATAAAAGCAGAAGAGTGAGATAAATATTGGTGGATGTTTGCGAGTGTTTATTCTGGTGGCCAATTGTGGTTGTCAAAGTACTTGCAGAAAAGTAAGTATAAAGCTCATGAGTGGTTAGAAGAGGGGAGTGGAGAATAGAAGCTGTAATGTGCACAGAGGGGTGAGTTACTGGGTGAGTGTAAAATGTGTGAAATTTGGTGAGAATTCCATGAATGGAAATAAGAAACAGTAGTTTGATGAACATGCTGTGGTTGTTCGTGTTTTCTTGGGTTAAAGTGGAGTAGGAGTAAGTTATAAAAGTAAGTTACCTTTCCTTGATGTTGTTCAATGTTTTTTCAACTGTTTTTTTTTAACTGTTCGGATAACACACTTCTTAAATCCACACTTATTAAAATCTACGCAAGCTACCCCCAGCAAGCTGACCCCTTAACTAAATCGAAAGAAATACTGTCTCTGATTAAGAATAGGCCTACCTCTTAACATTTGGTCACCTGATTGAAATGCTAATTGATCAAAGAACAAATTGCACAGGGTGGGTAATCAGACTAAAACTACTCTAGCTATCCACAATAAATGCAATCATATACATAGGAAATGGCAAGAGAAACATCACATACATTTAAATATAACTAAAGCTGACCACTGGAGGTCTTTATCTTCACATTGAGGCATTGCTTATAATCAAAATAAGGCTTGGTTCACATCTAAAATGGCCGCCGGAGATCAACAAACAAAATGAGGCTTGGTTAATATCTAAAGATGGCTGCCGAAACCTATATAAAGGGCAAAGTGAAGTTGGGGCTTGAGACATATAGCGTGGAATGTGCATGTGCATGTGCAACTGAGTGCCGGGACTGCTAATAACGGTCAATGTAAACCGCACCAGGAGGGCTCACAATTTGTCTGAGGAAGGCGATAATTGTATTATAAAGGAGAGATACAGTATTTGGTCTGTAAGCACACCATCTGTTCATTACACCCTGCCAGGACTGTATTACAGCTGACCCAGGAGAAAGCCCATGTCCACCAGTACTGTATTTATTGGTAACACCAGCAGCAGTAGATAAGAGGGAGCATACTGGAAAGTCACAAGCCTAGCAGAAGGTGATAAAATAGGTTTTATTGGAGCTGACAATTATAGTAGCCATATTTGTTTTGAGATTGAATATTACACAAGAGGACTCGTTTGTGTTCCAAAGTGAACTGTGACATACACTGAATTTGTCCTTGCCTCTTTGTTACATATACAGTATAGATCTTAATATATAACAAACTACTGTACTAATACAAGTTCATCAAAGATTGGACTTTTAGTGCATGCAAATTACCCTGTTTTTGCACAAATCAATCAACATGCTTATTTCCATGTTTGAATATATTTATTGTATTTTATTTGTATTTTAAAATGTGTATTACTTTGTAGCCTACAATATATATATGCATATGTGCAAATTTGTAGCAATTAAATTGGTTTAAACTGGTTGAGCAGCACTTTCTTTTCTTGGGGGTTAATTCCTGTATTTCTTTGTAGTTGTCTTTTATTAGTGAGGTTCACAATTACCTCACAATTCGAAGCATCAGCTAAATAAATTAATATATTGATAAGCTAATATTTCCATCAGCTAGACCAGCACCCTTTTTTTTCTTGTTTTTCGCACAAGGATAAAGCACACCAAACAGTAGAAGCAATAGATCTATATATATTTTTTATTATTATTGATTTGGAAGTCGCAGCACAAGTTCAAACTGCATGGCGTAAAGGGCTTTGAACAAAGCGCATTAGGCTAAAACACACCAAACAGTACAAACAATAGAACTTAACTATATATATTTATTTTATTTTTATTTTTTTAATTCACAGCTAAGATCAAATTATGTAGAGTCACAAAGCTTTGAGCAAAGCACACTAGAGTAAAGCATACCAAACAGTACAAACATTAGAAGAATATATTTATTTTTTACTTCGCAGCTCAACTCACACTGCAGCAATTCAAAGGGATTTTATTTTATTATGTACATGAGTAATAAACGCACAGGGGAACAGCACACAAAGGTATTTTTTTTACTTTCTTTGCAACTGATAATGACAATGCTTGTGTACACACAGCCACTTTAGATGGACACAGCACAGCCAATTTCACTAGCAGAGTACAGCGCATATACACACAGATCTGCCAAATTACAGCAGTGTACAGCGCAGCCCACAGCAGGGTTCCCCTTGTATACACACACTATAATACACATCTCGGACAATTTATCCAGCAGAGTACAGTGCAGCACATTTTCTAAAGGGGAGGACACAAAGTCCAATGGACACTGCACTGGTAACTTAGACAATTACAGGATGTCAAATATAGAAACCAACCATTTGAGAAAAATTTTTTTATAAAAAAGGGCCACTAGAGGGTCCTTCTAGAAATCAATGAGGGTTGGAGGTGCGCCACTAAGCTAGATTATAGTATTTTTTGGGGGGAGATTGTTAGTGTAGGCCACTAGTGGACCTACCACTAAAAGAGCTTAGTGTGTGGCGCACTCTTTTGAAATGATTATTTTATATTAAAAATATTTCAAACTTTTATTTCCATATTTAAAAAAAATTGTTAGCATCACAAACAGGCATCCTGTCCTATCTGATGGCATGAAAAGGTGCAAAAAATTTTTTTAATTTTACTTAGTTTAATATATCTAAAATATGAATGTGAAAATCATATATTTTTTGCCTATGAAGTAGAATCATCACGGTGATGTTAGTTATCAATAAATTTATTGTCTAGGCAAAAAGAAAAAAGGAATGTGATTAATAAGCAATATGAAATATTGGTTAAATTAGTCAGTGCTAATTTAGCTACTGATAGGCTCTCTTGAGAGACTATATTATAGAGGTGATACCATGCACTAAATGAAAGATAGCATATTTCTTTTTTGGGATAACTATTATAGGCTATCACTTATACATATACCAAGGAGTAAAATTTGAAAAACCGATACAAGCAACAGAAAGAGAGAGCACTGTAATTTGTATGGGGATTTTGTAACATATATGCACTCTTTACATCAGTCCACTGTTCAAGACTGCAGTAATAGTGTTAATGTAATTTAATACAGTTTTGTGTCCACCATTCTGCAACAGTGTATAGTTGATAAACAATCCATACTGGAGACCAGATAATGGGTACACTGTCTCAAGTATACTTGTCAGGAGAAGGAATAAAGCAAAGAAGACTTATTATTGACTGATATGAGGATAAACAATTCAAAATGAATCAATTATTAGTAATCTCATTGGATGAGTGAGATATACGCATTCATATTACATCCTTTTCTAGTAGTAAGTTATTATTCCTTTTTCTTCAAAAGGGAAAAAGGAAAAAGGGAAAAGGAAAAAGGAAAAAAGGTTACTTGTACAATTATTCAATTAACTATAGACAATGTATCCCTGGTATAGGAAATTAAACAGAATTGTAATTCAGTGAATTCTTTTTCTGGGTCACGGTTAGGCTAATCGTCGGCACATGAACTAATTGATTCCCACTTTGAGTAGCAATATACTTCATGTTGTCTGGGCACTGTAAATTATAAGCGGTAGGCTCATTATAATTACGCTCTTAAAAACTCAGTATATTCCCCAGACACACTACACCTTGATATCATTTGCTGAATATTTCCAGATAAATCTATAAGCACAATGAGTATATTGATATCATTTCATAAACAAGGCACAGACACCAGAGATGCAAAAAGAGTCCCAGGTGTGTGGAAACAGATTCCCTTTCTGCTTTTGCCCCATGTGCCCTGTTGGGCAGTGAATGAGAACAATGAGAGCAGGGAAGAGCCGTCCACCTGGGGCTGAAGGGAAAGAGAAGTGCGGGCTGCTTCTGCTGTCCACGCTTAGTATCCCCCTCCTCTGTTACATAGGAGCATTGCAGGGGAGCCCGAGATACCATGCAATGGATGAGAGGGCAGCCCTGAGTACCTGATCAACGTGCGTCCGTTGTGTGGTATGTAACCTTGCCAGATCCTCTGTGTTCTAATAGCACTGCAAGTAAAATCTCTCCATTTGGCAACCTCAGCAAGAGATGGACGCTGAATCAAGTGATTGCATGTCAGTGTCCCGTTTGTCAATACATGCTATAGGAGCCGGACGCCAGAGCAGGGATTTCCCTTGCCCGATGTATCAGGTGTGTCTGTGTGAGGTATTCACCATGGGTGGATCCCCTGTGTCCTGATGCTGTTACGAGTAAAGTCTCTCTGCTTCGGAGCCTACAAGTAAGGTCTCTCTACTTCGGAGCCTCAGCGGGAAGGGAGACGCCGGGTCGGGTGATTCCCGTACCGCCGTATTCCATGAGCGTCCGTGTCCCGCGTTTGAATGGATGACGTACGTTTCACAAAGAAGCTTGATCACATCCGTAGTGTCAAAAGGGGGTGAGGTCTCATTTAAAGCTGGAGCTATGTATGTCATAATTGATTGACTAAGTGATCACTTAAGGATAATGACTATTATTATGAAGAGGAATTGTTTAGTTATTACAAACAGAGAGATATATACGTACGTATATGTATTTTAAGGAAAAGGTAAGAATAAAGATTATTTAGCTGTACATTAGTCCGGAAGTGGATCGTTTATACCTATTGCTTAGACCTTTAATCCAATAATAGGATGTGTAGTTAAGGAGCTGCTAATTGGTATGTCTCTGGGACTCATATTGTTTGCCAAAGCAATCCATACACGCATTTATACATAAGTAGCATAAGACATAGAAGCGGTAATATCCTAATATTTATTAAAAGTATATGTATTTCCATATCATTAAGGTGAAAGTGATAGTATATAGATTAGTAAAAAATCTAACATGAAATTCATGTATGCATATCTGTTAAAAAGGAAGAGGGGATAAAGGGGGGCGGGGGGGGAAAGAAAAAAGTCGAGAGACGAGGGGGAAAAAAAGGTTCGGATTAGAAAGGAAAAACATCGAGACCACATATGAAAATTAGAAAGTCCATTATAGTAAGTGTCCACCCATTTGAAATAGTCAATAGGAGTAGTGGAACATGCTGACCAATTAATTAATATAACCACTCTATAAGTCCCTGTAAGCTCTCGGCACATTGTTTTAAATAATAATATTAATATTATCACCCGACCCGGCGTCTCCCTTCCCGCTGAGGCTCCGAAGTAGAGAGACCTTACTTGTAGGCTCCGAAGCAGAGAGACTTTACTCGTAACAGCACCAGGACACAGGGGATCCACCCCTGGTGAATACCTCACACAGACACACCTGATACATCGGGCAAGGGAAATCCCTGCTCTGGCGTCCGGCTCCTATAGCATGTATTGACAAACGGGACACTGACATGCAATCACTCGATTCAGCATCCATCTCTTGCTGAGGTTGCCAAATGGAGAGATTTTACTTGCAGTGCTATTAGAACACAGAGGATCTGGCAAGGTTACATACCACACAACGGGCGCACGTTGATCAGGTACTCAGGGCTGCCCTCTCATCCATTGCATGGTATCTCGGGCTCCCCTGCAATGCTACTATGTAACAGAGGAGGGGGATACTAAGCGTGGACAGCAGAAGCAGCCCGCACTTCTCTTTCCCTTCAGCCCCAGGTGGACGGCTCTTCCCTGCTCTCATTGTTCTCATTCACTGCCCAACAGGGCACATGGGGCAAAAGCAGAAAGGGAATCTGTTTCCACACACCTGGGACTCTTTTTGCATCTCTGGTGTCTGTGCCTTGTTTATGAAATGATATCAATATACTCATTGTGCTTATAGATTTATCTGGAAATATTCAGCAAATGATATCAAGGTGTAGTGTGTCTGGGGAATATACTGAGTTTTTAAGAGCGTAATTATAATGAGCCTACCGCTTATAATTTACAGTGCCCAGACAACATGAAGTATATTGCTACTCAAAGTGGGAATCAATTAGTTCATGTGCCGACGATTAGCCTAACCGTGACCCTGAAAAAGAATTCACTGAATTACAATTCTGTTTAATTTCCTATACCAGGGATACATTGTCTATAGTTAATTGAATAATTGTACAAGTAACCTTTTTTCCTTTTTCCTTTTTCCCTTTTGAAGAAAAAGGAATAATAACTTACTACTAGAAAAGGATGTAATATGAATGCGTATATCTCACTCATCCAATGAGATTACTAATAATTGATTCATTTTGAATTGTTTATCCTCATATCAGTCAATAATAAGTCTTCTTTGCTTTATTCCTTCTCCTGACAAGTATACTTGAGACAGTGTACCCATTATCTGGTCTCCAGTATGGATTGTTTATCAACTATACACTGTTGCAGAATGGTGGACACAAAACTGTATTAAATTACATTAACACTATTGCTGCAGTCTTGAACAGTGGACTGATGTAAAGAGTGCATATATGTTACAAAATCCCCATACAAATTACAGTGCTCTCTCTTTCTGTTGCTTGTATCGGTTTTTCAAATTTTACTCCTTGGTATATGTATAAGTGATAGCATATTTCTTTTTTGGGATAACTATTTTAGGCTATCTTTCATTTAGTGCATGGTATCACCTCTATAATATAGTCTCTCAAGAGAGCCTATCAGTAGCTAAATTAGCACTGACTAATTTAACCAATATTTCATATTGCTTATTAATCACATTCCTTTTTTCTTTTTGCCTAGACAATAAATGTATTGATAACTAACATCACCGTGATGATTCTACTTCATAGGCAAAAATATATTTTAGATATATTAAACTAAGTAAAATTAAAAAAAAAATTTGCACCTTTTCATGCCATCAGATAGGACAGGATGCCTGTTTGTGATGCTAACAATTTTTTTTAAATATGGAAATAAAAGTTTGAAATATTTTTAATATAAAATAATAATTTCAAAAGAGTGCGCCACACACTAAGCTCTTTTAGTGGTAGGTCCACTAGTGGCCTACACTAACAATCTCCCCCCAAAAAAATACAGTGCAGCACATATCAAATATATATGTATACTGCATTATGTATATATATATATATACTGCTCAAAAAAATAAAGGGAACACTAAAATAACACATCCTAGATCTGAGTGAATGAAATATTCTTATTAAATACGTTGTTCTCTACGTAGTTGAATGTGCTGACAACAAAATCACACAAAAATTATCAATGGCAATCAAATTTATTAACCCATGGAAGTCTGGATTTGGAGTCACCCTCAAAATTAAAGTGGAAAAACACACTACAGGCTGATCCAACTTTGATGTAATGTCCTTAAAACAAGTCAAAATGAGGCTCAGTAGTGTGTGTGGCCTCCACGTGCCTGTATGACCTCCCTACAACGCCTGGGCATGCTCCTGATGAGGTGGCGGATGGTCTCTTGAGTGATCTCCTCCCAGACCTGGACTAAAGCATCCGCCAACTCCTGGACAGTCTGTGGTGCAACGTGACATTGGTGGATGGAGCGAGACATGATGTTCCAGATGTGCTCAATTGGATTCAGGTCTGGGGAACGGGCGGGCCAGTCCATAGCATCAATGCCTTTATCTTGCAGGAACTGCTGACACACTCCAGCCACATGAGGTCTAGCATTGTCTTGCATTAGGAGAAACCCAGGGCCAACCGCACCAGCATATGGTCTCACAAGGGGTCTGAGGATCTCATCTCGGTACCTAATGGCAGTCAGGCTACCTCTGGCGAGCACATGGAGGGCTGTGTGGCCCCCCAAATAAATGCCACCTCACACCATTACTGACCCACTGCCAAACCGGTCATGTTGGAGGATGTTGCAGGCAGCAGAACATTGTCCTTGGCGTCTCCAGACTCTGTCACATCTGTCACATGTGCTCAGTGAGAACCTGCTTTCATCTGTGAAGAGCACATGGCGCCAGTGGCGAATTTGCCAATCTTGGTGTTCTCTGGCAAATGCCAAACGTCCTGCACGGTGTTGGAATGTAAGCACAAACCCCACCTGTGGGCGTCGGCCCCTCATACCTCCCTCATGGAGTCTGTTTCTGATCGTTTGAGTAGACACATGCACATTTGTGGCTTGCTGGAGGTCATTTTGCAGGGCTCTGGCAGTGCTCCTCCTCCTGTTCCTCCTTGCACAAAGGCGGAGGTAGCGGTCCTGCTGCTGGGTTGTTGCCCTCCTACGGCCTCCTCCACGTCTCCTGATGTACTGGCCTGTCTCCTGCTAGCGCCTCCATGCTCTGGACACTACGCTGACAGACACAGCAAACCTTCTTGCCACAGCTCGCATTGATGTACCATCCTGGATGAGCTGAACTACCTGAACCACTTGTGTGGGTTGTAGGGAGGTCATACAGGCACGTGGAGGCCACACACACTAGTGAGCCTCATTTTGACTTGTTTTAAGGACATTACATCAACGTTGGATCAGCCTGTAGTGTGTTTTTCCACTTTAATTTTGAGGGTGACTCCAAATCCAGACCTCCATGGGTTAATAAATTTGATTTCCATTGATAATTTTTGTGTGATTTTGTTGTCAGCACATTCAACTATGTAAAGAACAAAGTATTTAATAAGAATATTTCATTCACTCAGATCTAGGATGTGTTATTTTAGTGTTCCCTTTATTTTTTTGAGCAGTGTATATATATATATATATATATATATATATACATATAGAGAATTCAGCACTCACCATCGCAAGCTCACTTGTCCTCACAACATCAATAAATAAATGATGGGGGTTTAGTTAGTGAATTGGCCAATGCACGGAAGCCTGCATACCGCTCCACGGTACCCCACCTACATGCAGGTCCTACACTATCACAAAGCCTTAAGAATTAAAACCTGGCAACTGTATCACATAATATAACTGCAAATATGCCCACTAAGTTTAATGTATGCCTGCCACATATCTAGTGGCTTTTAAAGGCATACTAGTCACCTGACACAGCCGGTAAATTACTAAGGAGCAGCTGACACAGGTTTAGAACAATTGAGATTACACAGGGGTGCATGAAAAGGCCTGTGACCATGGTTAATAAGAGTTATATATATATATATATATATATATATATATATATATATAGTATTTCCAGATGGTAGGCTCTCCCTTAAAAAAAACAGCTTGCCATGGTGCCAGTCAGGAGGAATTTCTGTATATATATATATATATATATATATATATATAT
Organism: Pseudophryne corroboree; assembly: GCF_028390025.1. Taxonomy (NCBI): domain Eukaryota; kingdom Metazoa; phylum Chordata; class Amphibia; order Anura; family Myobatrachidae; genus Pseudophryne; species Pseudophryne corroboree. The sequence continues at coordinate 454,494,866 of NC_086449.1, forward strand.
ATATACTGTATGTATATATATATATATATATATATATAATATTTCTTATTTATTTTATATACTGTAATGGTTACTTCTCTACTAAAAAAATGTCAACTACTGTGTAGTTTACTTATACTTACCATGATGTATTAATTGTGCAGGACTTCAATTATGGCTTCAGAGGTGTCATGTATGATCACCCAGGGCCTGAGATATGACGGTGCTGTACCCCAGATCGGCCCGTGTCCTCCCTGCAGCAAGGTAGCGCAGTGTAGCCAGTGCCACAAATCTCTGCTCAGGGTAAATTAGCCTCTTCATATAGGTGTCCTCCTTTTATATTAACGAGGTTATCCGAGAGAGAAGCGCCTGGAAGGATGGATCCTTCATCTGTAAAAAAAACATCCTGAAGATATCAGGGTTGTTCTCACGTACGGTTGTTCTCCTGATCCAGATACATGTGAAAGAAGGGGTCTAGTCTTTGCAGCCAATCCTCCGTACAGCAACTCCAATTTTTGCTCCTCTTTCTCCTCCTGATAGCTTGCAGTGCTATTGCCATAGCAGCAAGAATACAAGCATGAACCTTCTTTTTTCTCAATCTCACACTCTTGTGGGGAATTACATGAATGAATGTTCTGCATCCAGACCAGCTCAGAAAATGGGGAGGTTATTCAGGGAGGCTTGTTTTAGACTCGTAATCACACCTCCCAACGGGTTGGGTATGCGTGACCATACCAACGGTGGGATCCCGGTGGCGGTATGCCGGCGGGAAGGGGGGGGCAAGCTCAACAAGCCCCTTGCAGGCTGGGTGGTGAGCTGCACTCGCCACAGGTTCTATTCCCACTCTATGGGTGTCGTGGACACCTACGAGTGGGAATAGTCCCTGCTGGTCGGCATGCCGACTGTTGAGATTCTCAGGAGTCGGGATGTAGGGGAAGGTATTGCGATCTGCAGTCTCCTGACTGCCGGTCACATAACTACATCTTCTCCCTGCCCAATATGCTAAATATAGGTACACCTGCTGGGAGTGCAGCCCACAACTGGGAGAGTGTGTAAGCTTGTACAATCATTTTCTTGCAATATTTTGGCGGCACGGGATTGAAGGTCGCAAGTGTGATTGTATATGTGTGTGCGCGCTTATTGGCACTGTGATTATGACTTCCGAATGAGAATACAGTCAATCGAACCATCCGTTGCCTCCGGGAAAGTGTGGATATACAAGTGTATACTTAGCATTATTCTGTTACCATATGTGATCCAATATAAATATACAGTAGGTGCACGTGTGAAAACTGAAACTCATCAGGTTTTTATTAACTGCATTTGCAAGACTCACACATAAGAGTGAGCCATGTGTAACAGTCAGAGGACACATCTGCTCCCTTCCCTTCTCCACTCTGTCTCATGCTTTTCCTAGCCAATAATTGGTTGATAAGACGCTAACATGCTTTCATATAGATAAAAGCAGGGAGCCGGGAACGTTTAGTACACACAGAGAAGGTCTGATATCGAAAGACACAAGCATTCATGGTGCTTCAAATTGGTTCTTCACTGCTGTTTGTAGGAGACTCTGCCATGAATTGTGCTGAAAGACTTTCTATAAACACATTTTTATAACCCCATTAGATAAAACATAGCTCAAAAAATCAGTTTAGTGTTACTTTAAATGTAAGCACTTTCAAATATTGTACTTAATCGACTGCTATTTTATGCTATATGTCTACAATGCATGTACTGTACCCACTTCTTCATGCATCCATCAGACTTTGCACTTAATCTACCATATTTTATTGATGCATTCAATGTATTATTTATGTAGGCTTTCTGTAATGTGCTGATAAGGGCATCCTAGACCTCACTGGCTCTTCCAGGCTCTCTGTTACATTCATATCCTTGCTTCACCTCACAGCCCACACACAGTCTCTTCTCTCAGCAGTAGTCATAGGGAGCTTGAATTATAGTTGCAGCGAAGTGTATTCACACATCTTAAAGACTTGTCTTAATGAAAAATTGTCCTAATTATATCCATATTTAGAGTTGCACAATCATACACTTGCAACCTTTGCACTTTAACATTTGGATCAATGATGATATCATGGAAGTGCAGGTTTGTGATGTCTTGCAGACACAAGTTAAACATATTCGATTGTGTTACTTCATATCTTGAGTCACAAGTATTGTGAAATATGTTTGTTACAATGCATGAACTGGGTGCAAATTAAACATATTTCAACTTGTAAATCAGGCCCAGTCAGTGGCTATATACATAGAAGAATAGGGGTGTCAGCAACCGACAGTGTTTTTTCTTCCCAAGAAAGTATATATTGAAGAAAACCAGTACAGGTTGAGTATCCCTTATACAAAATTCAAAATCACAAATTTGTGGGTCCCCTACTGAGATAATGACATAATAATTATATATATTATATTTATTATTTAAAAAATATATATATTTAAAGATAATATATATAATACATATGTCATTATCTCAGTAGGGGACCCAAAAATGTGAGATTTTGAATTTCAGATAAGGAATACTCAACCTGTAGTACTCTAAAAATAAGGGGGGACTACAAGCCTTTCTAGCAAATAAAAGTTTGTACATTAAATTTATTGAAAAACAAGCTAACAATGCATATAAAACAATAATTAAAAAATGCACAAAATATATAGCAAATATAAAAAAAAATGCATATATAAAAATGAGGTGATCTAAAATATAGGTTTATAAAATAGATTTTCTTATCTTAGCATGGGAAGTCAATGAGGTAGATATATATATAGGTTCTCTATGTGACCACTGTTATATTTTTTATTTGAATACACATTGGATTATTTATACCGACGGAGTGCCGCTGCTTCTTTTTTCCTTATTTGATTCATTGTTTGCTGCGGAGGGCACCCGGACTTGTCATATTATACTGAGAGTGCCGGGCATTTTCACATCATATATATATATTTATATATATATATATATATATATATATATATAAATACATATATAGCCAGCAGGTAATGTTCAGCACTCCAGTAGCATACTTAAACATATTAAATGCAAGGTTCCCTCCACGTAAACATACAATGGAAGTAATTGGCGGCACTCCTGACAAATGTTAATAAAACCAAAATGTAGAAGCCTCACTGGTTGGATTCTATAAGTGTCTGTAAGTGCCGCCAATTACTTCCATTATATATATATATATATATATATATATATATATTTATATATAGATTTATTTACTTATATCAGTGTGTATGTCCTCCTACAGTTCATATGTGGAGTGTGAGGTGACTGACACAGATGAGAAATGAAGTAAGCTCATTTTGAACCTACCCAGATTTCACTGTTAGCCACCGGTATCCTTACACAGTGATTGCTAGATGAGACACAATCTACTTGCCTCTAAGGACTCACTGTTGCAGTCTCCATAAAAGCAATATACAAACCTAGGTTCAGAGCTGGATTATGGGTGAAGCTACTGTACCAGGTTGGTTGCCCTTGGACCCCCACATATCAAGGAGCCATTATACATTTTCCAACCTGGCTACCCTGATCCATTGTGGCAGTGTGGTGCACAGGGTATTAAGAGAGTCAAGCCAGAGCAGCTCTCACTCCAGGTCATCTCCAATGACCTGTTAAAGGATGAAAAGTGATGGAGTCAATCTATTGTACTTATGTAGTTCTTGAGGGGAATACAAACATACACTACTTACATGTGAACAGCGAAGCTAGTAGCTGAATGATCACTTTGGTACTGCTGCAGTTAGATCATCAGTCACCTTAATGCCAACACATACTGTGACCAGCTGTCAGTTTGACAGAGCCCTTATAAATTAGTTGCTCTTATGTTTCCACACATCTTAATCATCTTTGCCTAGCTAGTCCCAATTGACCATTAGCTTTGCGCCACTTGAGAGGAGGTTCTCATCTGAGCTTTTGGTAGGTATGCATATTACCATAAATTATCTACATATAATATGTCATAAAGAACACAACAATATGGAATTATGGCTTGCAGTAAAGCTTTAACTATATTAAGTTGCAGAAATCAACATAAGCTTTACTTTTCAGTATACAGAAAAAAAACAATTTTGCAGTAGAACATGTATTACATCCACAATGTTAAAGAAATGTAAAGTTATAACTAGTGATGAGCAACATTTTAAGAAGCTTTTCACAAGATATTCACTAAATTCCTAATTTGGGTGTAGAATTCTCTTCTAATTTTTTTTTGTTCTGCTTGAACTTCTTCTATAATAGGGGTCAACAACCACCAGCATACAGAACAGTTTTAAGTTGCACATTAAAGGTTTGGAAGATTAATAAGCTATGGCCAATATATGACATCACGACTTACATTTAATTTCAATATTTTATAATGAAATGAGCAATTTATTTATTCAGCTACAGATAGCACACAATGCCAATAAACCTAAACTGACCAATTTTTCTGTCATCTCAGTCGGTGCATTGGTCCTGCCGGCAGCCACCATCTCTTTAATCCTGCTGCTCGTGTTATACTTCCACCACTTTACAGCTGTTTGAGTTTTAATGTGTTACATATTTTAGATAATTAAAAAATATGCATTATGTTTATTTGTTGGTACCATTACTATAAATTAATTATATTGGGCTGGATGTAATGGCATTCGAGTTTGTCGGCCGTGCGGGATGCCGGCCAAACTTGGATGTTTTTTTAAAGGGAAAATCATTTACAAGGCTAAACCATGCCCTAAAAATGATTTCCCCTTTAAAAAACATTAGATTTGGGTCGGCTTCCTGTACGGCCGCCCAAACTCAGATGTCCATATAAATATATAAGAGAAATGTATAACTGCACACTGAACGTAACTATAGTTTAGCCAGCACACTAATAGGAAAAGATTGCCTACCCCTGTACTATTATATACTTGAACGACTGTACACTACAGCGAAGAATGATTTGGCAAGGCCATTATAACCCCTATATTTCCAAACATTAAATTCTGTGGAGCTGCGTAGTAAATGAAACATAATATTCTTCTACAACTTTTTCTTTCTATACCTCTCACTTTCCAGTTTTTAAACTAATTAAGCCAATTGGATCAGTAAGTAATATTAACTGAAATCTTTTAATAAATCAGTCTAAATTTGTCACATTAGTGTTATAAATGAGAGCTTCAAATATAATGTCCTTTCCATATTCCTACTAAGGGGGTAATTCCAAGTTGATCGCAGCAGGAAATTTTTTAGCAGTTGGGCAAAACCATGTGCACTGCAGGGGGGGCAGATATAACATTTGCAGAGAGAGTTAGATTTGGGTGGGTTATTTTGTTTCTGTGCAGGGTAAATACTGGCTGCTTTATTTTTACACTGCAATTTAGATTGCAGATTGAACACACCACACCCAAATCTATCTCTCTCTGCATATGTTAAATCTGCCTCCCCTGCAGTGCACATGGTTTTGCCCAACTGCTAACAGAATTCCTGCTGCGATCAACTTGGAATTACCTCCTAAGTACAGGCACTCTAGGAAAGTGTTTTGTACCCATTAGAGATACTTTCTCTGCAATTTGTTTAAAATAATATAGTCAGACTACAGTCATATTTTTTATTATAATTTCTAAGAGAATATTTACAATATTTAGTTATGTGAGGTAATGATGCTACTCTATTTGTTGTCCTCTGTCACATTAATATGCTACAGTATGTGACTGACCAATAGGAAGATTTGAAAGACTTGAAAGCTCAGAATATGGAAAAGTAAGGCAAAGATTTATCGAATAATCCATTGAAAACCATACATTTTATTTTATTAAACTGATAGACAGTTTTTACATTCATTTTCTGATGTTACAACACGATACACCCCAAAAGTGTAGTAAATGTCATGTAATCACTGGGAAGATGCAAAGAATACAACTAAAAGGCTCTGCTGCTATTAAAATCAAGAGATTACCTACAATCAACCTCCACACTTCTAGGCAAATCCCAGCAGCACTGTAACAGTGATTTATGGAACACATGTATTGTTTCCTTTGTATACTACAGAGACTTGTTCAAGAAATTCTGAGTTATTCACAGTGTATTAGAGGCTAATTAGCTAGGTTGAAATTCCGTCACCGGCAATTGCATTATTAAAAAGCAATGTGATTTTATAATGCATTCCTTTACTATCAGAAGGCATGTAATGCCTTTTTTATTATCAGTATTTACTGTTTACTGTCACAACTGAGGGCCTGAGCTGACGGGAGGCAGCCTCAGTTGTAGGGGCTGAAGTGTAGTGGAACCTGAGAGGTTGTATCAGACCCCTAGACATGTAAGTTACACGTAGAAGAATTGCTCAAAGGCGTGACCACGACAACCAGAATAAAAGTCAATGATGTTTATTATGACATACTCCGTATCACAGCAGCAATAAAAGGAAAACATAAAATCAGCAGTGAAATAATACAGTTCCTGGGTACTACAGGGTGGCAAGGGCCACAGGGCTCTGGTAGTATGAGACAGTTCTTATTATCTTCTAGTTGAAAAGTCCTTACCAGGCCCGACTGTAGCAATGGAGATAGCCCAGGATCGTACCAGCTGGTGTTCCAGGAAAAGCTGGGCTGCTGTGGGTAAAATGGCTGCTGTGGGTACTGGCTGGAACCAGACTGATGTTAGCACGGAGTGGATTGCTGGATGGAACCAGCCAAATAATAAATGAAGCTTGAGAGCGATGAAATATGATGGATATATGGAGCTTGAGAGGGTGAAATAATAGTACTGGTGGTGAGAGGTAATCTGCAGAAATGATACCGGCACTTTAAGAAAAGCTGAACTCTGCTGGAAGCTAGGCTGGAAGCAGGTAATTCTGTAACTGGAAACAGATGAGTCCCAGAGGACTGGAGAGTCAGGCTGCACCGCAGATGGTAAACTGGAGCGGGTCTCTTTAGTGGAAGTTTGGAGATGGTAACTGGAACCTGGAAAACAACCACAGGAGAGAGAGACAAACTGGAACTAGGTTTGACAACCAAAGCACTGACGCCTTCCTTGCTCAGGCACAGAATACTTATACCTGCAGCCAGGGCCGGTGCAAGGTTTCTCGGCACCCTAGGCAAAATTTCTGCCTACACCCCCCCCCCCCCCCCCCCCCCGTCCTCCCGACCCTCCCCTTCCCCTGTTGCTTGGACAGTGGAGTGATCACGTTATCTAGAGGCTGTGTTAACAGTATGTTGATCCTCCTGAAGCAGCCAAGTAACAGCAAAAGAAAACCTGACAAATATTATATTAAAAGCACACAAGTTAAAAAGCATCCAGCCCCACATCCATATATAGTATAATACCGCAGTCTGTAGTTTTATACAGTATTATAGATAGGCATCAGGGTTGTAACTAGAACTTTGTGGCAGTGACGTGCGGTGAGGTCATTGGCTATATATATATATATATATATATATATATATATATAGTGTTCATTCTAGCACCCTGCACCTTTCAAATACTGTGCAGTTCCTCTTTCCTGCCTGGGGTGTCGCTCTCTGCTGTGGTGCTTCTCCGCACACTCTGATCTGTTACTCAGTGCTGTGATACAGACCTGTGTGTGCTGAGAAACACCAGAGCAGAGAGTGACACCCCAGGCAGGAAAGGGGAACTGCATGGATTTTGAAAGGTGCAGGGTGCTAGAATGAATACTATATATATATATATATATATATATATATATATATATATACACACACATACATATACAGTGGTCGAAGTAGACATTTTGAAGTGGGGGTATGGAAAAGTGAAGGTTGCAATTATGCACGCGCCTCCGGAAGAGGGGGTGTGGCCACTCAAATGGGGGCGTGTCCTTCAGTGTATTAGGACCCCTTATACTATCTAGAAATTCTTATACTATCTAGAAATTCACATTACAGCACACGGAATGAGCCGAAATTCACACTACAGCACATGGTATGAGCCAAAATTCATATTTTACCACACAGTATGAGCCGAAATTCACATTACAGCACACCGTATGAGCCGAAATTCATATTACAGCACACCGTATGAGCCGAAATTCACATTACAGCCCACCGTATGATCCGAAATTCATATTTTACCACACAGTATGAGCCGAAATTCACATTACAGCACACGGTATGAGCCGAAATTCACATTACAGCACACGGTATGAGCCGAAATTCACATTATAGCACACGGTATGAGCCGAAATTCACATTACAGCACACGGTATGAGCCGAAATTCACATTACAGCACACAGTATGAGCCAAAATTCATATTTTACTACACAGTATGAGCCAAAATTCACATTACAGCACACGGTATGAGCCGAAATTCACGTTACAGAACACGCTATGACCCAAAATTTCAGATTTTACCACACTGTATGAGCCGAAATTCACATTATAGCACACGGTATGACCCGAAATTCACATTACAGCATACTGTATGAGCCAAAATTCTGATTTTACCATATGGTATGAGACGAAATTCACATTATAGCAAACGGTATGACCCACAATTCAGGGACAGGGAGAGAGAGTGACAGCAAGGACTGAGAGAGTGACAGCAGGGACTGAAAGAGTCACAGCAGGGACTGAGAGCGTGACAGCAGGGACATAGGGTAACATTACCTGATATGTGCAGCGGAGGTGCGGAAGGGACTGTGGTTGTTGGTGGCGTATGAGCCCATGGTCTGCGGGGGATGCGGCGGTACTAAGCTGTCCTTCTTCGCTGCGGCGTTGATGTCCCTCTGACCACCGCCAGTTGTGGTCTGCGGTGGTCAGCTTTCAATGGCGGTGCAGCGTGCAGAAGTGAGCGCTGGTCAGCGGTGGGAGGCGGGCAGCTGTGATATAAATATATAATTTTTTTACATTTATTTTATTTATTTTTCCCTGTCCCTGCGTCCAAGTGATCTGGGGGTGTGCTGCAGTCCAAGTGATCTTGCCCAGATCACTTGGACTGCAGCTCACCCCCAGATCACTTGGACTGCAGCTCACCCCCAGATCACAAGGCGGGGAGCTGCAGTCCAAGTGATCTGGGGGTGAGCTGCCCAGACACTTGCCACCAAGCACAACTCCCCCCACCCCTCGCCTTAGTGGTCCTGGTTCCTCAGTCCCGGAGGAAGCAGATGCTGCCGGAGATGCTGAGGGCACGGAAATAGAGGTAACAGCGCTGCCTGTTGTCTCCGGAGCTGCCGCTGCTGTAGGCAACTCCAACATCGGGAGGTGCGGGGCGGCAGGGAGGGAGGGGATAGGGAGACGTGGAGTGGGAGGGAGGGGATAGGGAGACGCAGGGCGGCAGGGAGGGAGGGGATAGGGAGACATGGGGTGGGAGGGAGGGGATAGGGAGACGCGGGGTGGAAGGGGATAGGGAGATGCGGGGTGGGAGGGAGGAGATAGGGAGGCGCGGGGCGGCAGGGAGGGAGGGAGGGGATAGCGAGACGTGGGGCGGCAGTGAGGGGACAGTGAGACGCGGGTGGGAGGGAGAGGATAGGGAGACGCGGGGTGGCAGGGAGTGAGGGGATAGGGAGACGTGGGGTGGAAGGGAGGGGATAGGGAGATGCGGGGTGGAAGGGAGGAGATAGGGAGGCGCAGGGCGGCAGGGAGGGAGGGGATAGCGAGACGCGGGGCGGCAGTGAGGGGATAGTGAGACGCGGGTGGGAGGGAGAGGATAGGGAGACGCGGGGCGGCAGGGAGGGAGGGGATAGGGAGACGTGGGGTGGGAGGGAGGGGATAGGGAGATGCGGGGTGGAAGGGAGGGGATAGGGAGATGCGGGGTGGGAGGGAGGAGATAGGGAGATGCGGGGTGGGAGGGAGGGAGGGGATAGCGAGACGCGGGGCGGCAGTGAGGGGATAGTGAGACGCGGGGTGGGAGGGAGAGGATAGGGAGACGCGGGGCGGCAGGGAGGGAGGGGATAGGGAGACGTGGGGTGGGAGGGAGGGGATAGGGAGACGTGGGGTGGGAGGGAGGGATGGGATAGCGAGACGCGGGGCGGCAGTGAGGGGATAGTGAGACGCAGGTGGGAGGGAGAGGATAGGGAGACGCGGGGCGGCAGGGAGGGAGGGGATAGGGAGACGTGGGGTGGGAGGGAGGGGATAGGGAGACGCGGGGTGGAAGGGAGGGGATAGGGAGACGCGGGGTGGAAGGGAGGGGATAGGGAGATGCGGGGTGGGAGGGAGGAGATAGGGAGGCGCGGGGCGGCAGGGAGGGAGGGGATAGCGAGACGCAGGGCGGCAGTGAGGGGATAGTGAGACGCGGGTGGGAGGGAGAGGATAGGGAGACGCGGGGCGGCAGGGAGGGAGGGGATAGGGAGACGTGGGGTGGGAGGGAGGGGATAGGGAGACGCGGGGTGGAAGGGAGGGGATAGGGAGACGTGGGGTGGGAGGGAGGGGATAGCGAGACGCGGGGCGGCAGTGAGGGGATAGTGAGACGCGGGTGGGAGGGAGAGGATAGGGAGACGCGGGGCGGCAGGGAGGGAGGGGATAGGGAGACGTGGGGTGGGAGGGAGGGGATAGGGAGACGCGGGGTGGAAGGGAGGGGATAGTGAGACGCGGGGTGGGAGGGAGGGGATAGGGAGACGTGGGGTGGGAGGGAGGGGATAGCGAGATGCGGGGCGGCAGTGAGGGGATAGTGAGACACGGGTGGGAGGGAGAGGATAGGGAGACGCGGGGCGACAGGGAGGGAGGGGATAGGGAGACGTGGGGTGGGAGGGAGGGGATAGGGAGACGCGGGGTGGAAGGGAGGGGATAGGGAGATGCGGGGTGGGAGGGAGGAGATAGGGAGGCGCGGGGCGGCAGGGAGGGAGGGGATAGCTAGACGCGGGGCGGCAGTTAGGGGATAGTGAGACGCTGGGTGGGAGAGAGAGGATAGGGAGACGCGGGGCGGCAGGGAGGGGATAGGGAGGCGCGGGGCGGCGGGGAGGGAGGGGATAGCGAGACGCGGGGTGGCAGTTAGGGGATAGTGAGACGCTGGGTGGGAGAGAGAGGATAGGGAGACGCGGGGCGGCAGGGAGGGGATAGGGAGGCGCGGGGCGGCGGGGAGGGAGGGGATAGAGAGACTTCTCTTGTCTTTCAGATGCTCCAATTAAATATATTTTACACAAAAAAATATATATTTTGATAAGTAAGCCCAGACCAGGGGCGGCCGCGGCGAGGGTCTAGCCTGCCACAGCCGTCAGTCACCTCACCTACGCCAGTGTGATTTCCCTGCGGCTGCTCCATGTCTCTAACAGAAATAGACGGAGCCGCGCGTATGAGAGAGCAGGTCAGGAGACGGGCGCCACACAAGCGCTGACGTTCGTGCTGACGGCGCCTAGCAGGATGCGTGTTAGGCTGTCAGTGTGGGCGGCGCCCGTCTCCTGACCTGCTCTCTCATTACGCGCGGCTCCGTCTATTTCTGTTAAAGACATGGAGCAGCCGCAGGCCCGCAGGGAAAGCAATACACTGGGCCGGTGAGGTGACTGACGGCTGTGGCAGGCTAGACCCTCGCTGCGGCCGCCCCTGGTCTGGGCTTACTTATCAAAATATATATTTTTTTTTGTAAAATATATTTAATTGGAGCCTGCCGCCCTCCAGTGGCCAGCGCCCATAGGCAGCTGCCTAAAGCTGCCTAATGGTAGCGCCGGCCCTGCCTGCAGCAAGGAAGGGATTGGCTAGGCAATTATGCAGATTACAATGGAAACAACGGATTGGAGAAATTTGAGCAGGTGACAGAATCCAACATGGCTGTGCCCATGCAGACACTTGGAGGGAAGATTGGTTTGTAATCCATGTGGGAACTTTAACAGTAATGGCGGCGCCGGCCACAGTAAACAGGAGACGCCAGACTGATGAGTGCACATTTGAACCACGCGGGCACAACGGAGGCCGCGGCTGACGTAAGCGCCACTCTGACATGCAGAAACTCAGGGACGGCGGCGGAGGCTGCGGGAGACGCCATTCCGGATGTAACATGGCGCCGCTGTGACAGCGTCTCAGAGTGACAGGAGAGGAGGCAGGAATGTGGACATCAGTATAACAGATGGGATCCAGTCCTGGAGCGCTGAGCCAGCCTTAGGAGGCATCTGAAAGGTAAGTAATGGCGTCCAGATACCCGGATCGTGACATTTACCATTTGTGCATTTTACTAAAGGCCAATTTAAATTTACACTTGCAGCTTCTAAATTAGTATTACTGTACAGCAGTGGTGTCAGAAGGGGGGTGCAGGGGGTGCGGCCTGCACCCAGGTGTCACCCTCAAAAGGGGTGTCACCAAAATGTCGGCTTCTCCACATTTACAGGAGCCGAGTGTTGCAGTGTGACATTCTCCTGCAGCACTCGGCTCCTGTCATACTGGAGGAGCCGACACTGCAGACAGCTCACCATCATCACCAATACTACCTCTTCCATTTTCTCTGGGCATGTGCTCTAGTTATGGTATGATCTTTTAAATGTTTACATGTTCATAAAATTAATAACCCAATGTTTTACTTTGATTCATTTAATAATATAGTCTAAAATATAAGTTGGCAAGACTGTTGTAAGTGTAACTAAGGTGGGTATGAATTGTGTTGGCCAGTAGCACTATTTTCTTCTCTGTAACATAACTGACTGGACTACAAATGTTCTTATTCTGTATAAAAGGTGTGGGCAGTAGGTGAAGCCAGTGGCATGTGGTGAGGTCAGTGGCTGGTAAGGCACTGCAGCCATAATGTCTGTCGATCCCGCCAATGATTCCTACCGCTGCCGAGCCAATGCCCTCTACTGCCGCTGCCACCGCCAATGGCATACAAAATCACTGCCATCAACTGCCCGGCCTCCATCTGCTAATCCACATCTCAGTCCGATTCCGCTACTAATGCCCGTAGCATGTCTGTTCATCAAACTTGTAAAGAGCAGGCGGCTAATATATTGTTAATTTTTTAAAATTTATGGGACAGAGAGAGGAGGAATATGGGGAGATGGGAGAGAGAACAGAGGGTAGAATGGGAGTAGTCGGGGTGGAGAGCAGGGGGCAGGCTGAGAGTAGAAGTAGTAAGGAGAAGGGGGGGCAGACTGGGAGTAGTAGTGGTGGAGAGCAGGGGGCAGGCTGGGAATAGAAGTGGGGAGCAGGGGGACAGGATGGGAGTAATAGTAGTGCAGAGTAGGGGGCCAGGCAGTGAGTAATAGTATTGCCTAACCCTAACCTTCCCATCTAAGGGGGTAATTCTGAGTTGATCGCAGCAGCAAGTTTGTTAGCAATTGGGCAAAACCATGTGCACTGCAGGGGGGTCAGATAAAACATTTGCAGAAAGAGTTAGATTGGGTGGGTTATTTTGTTTCTGTGCAGGGTAAATACTGGCTGCTTTATTTTTACACTGCAATTTAGATTTCAGTTTGAACACACCACACCCAAATCTAACTCTCTCTGCACATGTTACATCTGCCCCTGCTGCAGTGCACATGGTTTTGCTCAACTGCTAACAAATTTGATGCTGCGATCAACTCAGAATTAGGCCCTAAGTACCTAAACCTAACCCTCCAACCCCGGTACCTAACCCTAACCTTCCCAGCCCTGCCTAAGTCTAACCACCCTTCTCATTCCTAAACCCGACCACCTCCTGCGTCAGGACGCCAGCACGTTCCGCTGGAATGACGTTCGGGGATCCAGCTGTTGGTATTCTGATGCCAGTAACCCGAGCGCCGTTGATATGTAGACACCAGGCTTTTGGCGTCCTTTGGGATTTTGGTGTCAGTATATCGACCGCCGGGGTCCTGTCCATCAGGAACTTAACTGCATCCCATGCAGAGTAGTGAGCACTGGCATTTCTATAATGGGTGCAGTGTGTGCGGTGCACATGGGCCCCTGAGTCCAGAGGGGGCCCCCACTACACACACAGCACCCATTTTTAAAATACTCACCTCTCCGAAGTCCAGCGCCGGCATCCGTAGTGCCGCTAGAACACAGTGAAAATGGCCCAGCAGCCATTTTCACGGCATTCTGCGCATGCGCAGTAGAGAGATCTCAGGGAAAATGGCTGCCGCGCCATTTTCCCGGAGATCTGTGCATGCGCAGTAGAGTCTGAGCCCTCTAGTGCTCAGACTCTACGGCGCTCCGGGCAGAGAGGAGGGGGCCCGACGGAGGAGGCTGAACACGGGCCTCCTCCTCTCTTAAAACGCCCCTGGTAGTGAGGCAGGCAGGGAGTAATAGAAGGGGTGATAGGATGGATGTAGTGGTGCAAAGTGGTCAGGGTAGGAGTGGAAGGGCCTCGGCGTGCATAAATTAGAATAAGATGAACAAGGATCTCCTCTTTACAGCTACTGGGTCAGAGCCACCATTGCTCCCTCCATGCTGACAGGACATACACTCGGACAGCCTGAGTGGAAGTGATGAGTCCCGCTCCTCCGGCAGCTCACATCAGTCTCTTCCCTGCATGGTCCTGCGGGGCTAGTACACAGGGGTGGACGCGGCCTGCGATTGGGTTGCATGGGGGGTGGGCGCTGCACCTCAGCTTTTCAGTGCTTCAAGCAGTGTCCACCTCGCCATTGGTGCATGCCAATGTTTGTAATACAGGCTGCACTAGCTGCAGCCTACAGACATTCCCCTGAGCACTGTGTGTGTGTGAAAGTCGGCAGTGGGAGGCCCTGGGAGGGGGGCAGGACTTCCGCTGCAGCCCTGCATATGATGCGGCCATAGAAGAGGTAATACCGCATCTGTATACTACAGCATCGTGGGGGCACTCTCGGCCACCATTTGTGTAAGCTCGGTGGGGTGAGGGGATGGCTAATGCTCATGGCAGAAGAGGAAATGCTGCGGCTATAAACTCCTGCAGGTGTAAGCTTGGCGGGGGGGGGGGGGGCTGGGCGCTAGCGGTAGCCGGCTCAGGGAAGGGACAAGGGAGGTGGTTTGGGTACGGCCCTGCCCACTGTCCAATCAAATGAACCTCAGTGACAGGGGCGTGCTTTCATATGGGCTGAAAACACGCCAGTGTCAAAGAGGCACTTCCAGTAGGTGCCGCTAGCAAGACTATTTTTAATGGACTTTTACTGTCCAATGCTTGGTCCCGCCCCCCGCTTGGACCCGTCCCCCAGTCCTTTCACACTGACAGCAGGTGGCACCAAGAGTGGTGCCTCCTAAATGTATTTAAAAAAAAAAAACATTTTTACTCGATAAAATTGATTAAAATAATATAAAGGCTAAAGAAGATACTTATGACACAGAATATGTGTCATAAGTATTTTCTTCATATTATTTTAATAATTAATGACAGGGGAGGCACTGCCTCCCCTGACTGCACGTCCCTGGGTGAAGCAACGTTTAGAGCAAGCAACAAAATTTATGAGCCATTTTATACTGCGGTCTGATAATGAAGTTTGCAAACTCGCCCTCGCCACTGTGTGCAGCCCTGGAAAGAAACCTCAGTATGGTTTGATGATGCTGGCATATCAGCTGTGTTGTTGTTGTTGATCTATGGCAGTCTCTTCCTGACTGGTGTCTGTTATTGTATGTGTGTGTTTTGGTGTACCGTCGCAAGAATGTCGGAGCTTGAATTAGAGCAATGAATGAACATTAAATTTGGCAAGAGTGGAAGTAAAATCAGAGAGCTGTTAGTACAAGTTTTTGGGGATAAAGCTATGAAGAAAACTGCTGTTTACAAATGGGAGAAACATTTTTCTGAGGGAAGAGAAAGTGTCAATGATGATGAGAGATCAGGACTGCCAGCAAGAAGCAGAACTGAATCAAACATTGCAAAAGTTTGTTAAATTTTGCATGAAAATAGTTGGCTGAATGTCAGGAGCATAGCAGAACAAGTGAATATCGACAAACAGTCAACCAAATTTACTATTTGGAAATACTGAAAAGGCTGCGTGAAAAAGTTAGACGGAAATGACTCAAGCATTTGCCAACAACTCATGGATCTCACATCACAACAATGCAAGGCATGGTGGAGGTTTGTCAGTGGGACGGCTTTGCAAATCTGCAAAACGGGAAGTGTGACGGGGGGTGTAGTGGATGTATCATGCCTGTGTCCTGCTAAGAGGCAACCTTAAAATACTCACAAAGTGATCGCAGTTTATGAGTAGCTATGGAGCTGTGCAGACTGTGGAAGTCACCATGACAGGTGCACTACCATCAATTTTTACCCTAATAATTGCACAATTAGAGCAAAATCACACACAGCTGATGTGTTGTGTTGCAGTCAATTTACCTACAATCAAAATCCCGATGGTCAAAATCTCGACAACCATTGACCGATGGTCAAAATACAGATAAGGTCAAAATACCGACATGGTCAAAATACTGACATTTAACATACCGACAAGGTGAAAATACCTACATTTAAAATGTTGACAGGTCAAAAAAGTCAGCATGGGTTTTTCATGATTTTTTCATTGAAAACGACTTGTTCATACTTTACCATCCCAGTGGACCTGGAGGGGAAATATAATGGTGCAGCGAGTCAAGTGAGGGGACGCGCTACACTCATACTGTCAGGAATCGGTGCTCTGCTATGTCTCACTTACCAGCGCGCTGGTGTGCGGGCCTCCGGTGGTCTTGTCCCCAGTTGCGGCTGCATGGGTGTGGTAACCGCGAGCGTTCTATTTCACATTGCTGAGTACTCCTGAGTCTGGTCCTGTGTGGGTTTTGCGGCGTGCCGATGTCCAGCCTGTGTGGACGTTACCATGACACCTGCACGCAGCTGATTCTGATGTTCAATCCAGCTTGTATCTCCGCCTGCAGTTTGTGTCCAATCACTGCTGGGCAGGAGGTATAACTTCCAGCTTGTGGCTCTCTCACATTGCCTCGGACAACAAGTCACACACCGTGTGCCTTAGTTCTTCTGGTTCCTGTTTCCAGCGATCCCCGTGGTTACTTCCGTTTGTTCCAGTCTTCATTCTCACAGCTCTCCTGTTAAACTCCGGACTCCAATTCCATCCAGCCACAATCACCAGCAGCAGAGACTCTCCTCAGGTGTTCGTATTACCATCTCACTTGTACACTGGCTATCTGTATTCCATCCGTGCATTTCAGCAGTATTACTATTGATGGCTTAGAGACTGTTTCCTGCTTGAGCCTAGTAAAGCTATCTGGACTTGTGTGCTTTATAGAGACTGAGTGTTTTTTTATACATACCGGAGTTCTGCCTTTCAAGTTACTTTATCTTACGTTATACTGAGACTGTGTGCTATCAAGTACTATTGGACTTTAGTTATATCATCTGCCTTCAGTTTTGTTGTTTCACATTTCATTTGCAAGAGACCTCAGCTATTTAAATCCAGTTATCAACCATTGTCATTCCATTACCGGTTTTATGTTTATACTGTGTTATCCGATCTGCTCAGTAACAATAAAACATCAGCGCCTATGCGCAGGACTATTATATTGCCTCCACGTTTTATCCATCAGACCAACACTGACCCACTAGCAAACCCCGCCGGGGAGAGACAAACCTAGAGACCTGACAGTTTGTCCGAGGCCCATGGACCCAGACGGTGGTCAGAGTGTGTGGTCAGGGACACTCCAAGACCTAGTGTCACGACTGGATGGTCAAGAGGCTGCGCAGCAGCAGGTTATGCAATTCCTGCAAGGAATGTCTTTACGATTAGATACTTTGCAACAATCACTTCCAATTCCAGTTTCCCCAGTGTCCTCTTCAGTTACAGTTCCTGCTCCAGGTTCCTCAGTTACCAGCTCTCCAGTTGCTCCTGTTCCAATGTCTCGCATCCATCTTCCGACCCCAAGTAAATTTGATGGTAATTCTAAGATGTGTCGTGGGTTTCTAAATCAATGCGAAGTTCAGTTTGAATTGCAGCCACAGAACTTTCCAACACCTAGAACAAAGGTGGCTTATATTGTTTCTCTTCTAGCTGGCTCTGCTTTGAACTGGGTCTCTCCGCTGTGGGAGCGAGCAGATGCAATATTGAACAACTATACTGAATTTGTTGCCGCATTCCGACGCATCTTTGACGAACCTGGGCGTATGACCTCTGCTTCTTCTGACCTCCTTCAGATCCGCCAGGGAACACGTACTGTGGGTCAGTACGTTATCCAGTTCCAGACATTGGCATCGGAGGTGAAGTGGAACAACCAGGCATTGGTTGCCGCCTTCTGGCATGGTCTGTCTGGCCGCATCAAAGATGAACTGACTACTCGAGATTTACCAGAGCAACTGGAAGCTCTAATCTCCCTATGTGTCAAATTGGATCTACGTCTACGCGAGCAGACCTGTGAACGCTCTCGAGGTGATCTTCGCAAGCACCAAGTTATGCCTCCTGTACAGTCTCTACCTATTACTGATGAAACCATGCAGGTAAACAAATCTCGTTTAACACCTGAGGAGCGGACCAGAAGATTAAAGGAAAGACTGTGTCTCTATTGTGCTGCTGCTGGTCATCTGATTGGTTCCTGCCCTGCTCGGCCGGGAAACGCCAAGTCCTAACTTGTAGAGGAGGAGTCAAGTTAGGGCTATTGAATAAAGCTCCTTCATCTCAGGATCTTATATTACCTGTCACCTTGAAAAGGTCTGAGGGACTCCAATCTTTGTCTGCCTTAGTGGATTGTGGTGCTGCTGGGAATTTTATCATGCAATCTGCAGTGGATAGACTTCATCTCCCAGTGACTAAGCTGTGTCGTCCAGTTTATCTCACGGCCATGGACGGAAGCCGTATTTCTGAAGGTTCCATCTTTCAGCAAACCAAGCCGGCAGTTCTAGGAGTAGGCTTCCTGCATTCTGAGCTCATTGAGTTCCTGGTTATACCCAAAGCGGGCTATGAGATAGTACTGGGTATGCCTTGGCTCCAACTGAACAAACCGCAATTTGACTGGTCCACATTGCAATTAACATCATGGAGTTCCTCCTGTCGTCAGTCTTGTCTGGCTCAAGTGTTTCCAATAAAGTCTTCTGGTGTAAAGTCTCAGCCTGGCCTCCCGGAGGCCTATCAGGAATTCACTGACGTCTTCAGTGAGAAAGCAGCGGATGTCTTGCTTCCCCATCGAGAGTCGGATTGTCCCATCGATCTGGTTCCAGGGAGCAAGCCGCCTAGAGGGCGTACATACCCTCTTTCAGTCCCAGAAACTCAAGCCATGAGTGAAAACATAAAGGAAAATTTACAGAAAGGTTTCATCCATCCATCCACTTCCCCAGCTGGTGCTGGATTCTTCTTCGTCATGAAAAAAGATGGAGGACTTCGCCCCTGTATCGATTATCGGGGTTTAAATGACATCACGATCAAAAATAGCTACCCGTTACCTCTTATCACAGAGCTGTTTGACAGAGTTAGAGGGGCTTCCATCTTCACGAAACTGGATCTTCGCGGGGCTTACAACCTTATCAGGATTCGAAGTGGTGATGAGTGGAAAACCGCCTTCAATACTCGTGACGGCCACTATGAAAATCTAATGATGCCCTTCGGTTTAAGTAATGCCCCTGCCGTGTTTCAAAACTTTGTCAACGAAGTGTTTAGAGATCTCTTGTATAAATGTGTGGTGGTTTACCTCGATGACATCTTGATATTTTCCCGTGATTTAGTCTCTCATCGCCAACAGGTGAAGGAGGTTCTGCAACGTCTTCGACGGAATCATCTGTATGGCAAATTGTCCAAATGCACATTTGAAGCTTCTTCAATATCTTTCTTAGGATACATCATTTCCGGAACAGATCTTCGGATGGATCCAGCTAAACTGGAAGCTATAGAAAACTGGTCTCTTCCAACAACACTCAAGTCAGTTCAACGCTTCATTGGCTTCGCCAATTACTACAGAAAGTTTATTAAAGGCTTTTCCACGCTAATAGCTCCAATTACCTGCCTTACCCGGAAAGGAGGAAATCCTTCCCAATGGTCTGATGACGCACTGTCCGCTTTTCACAAAAAAAAATGAGCTTTTATTTCAGCTCCTGTGTTGCAGCAGCCGGATGTCAGTAAAGCCTTCATCTTGGAAGTGGACGCTTCAACGGTTGGCGTGGGCGCAGTCCTGTCCCAGGTTGGCAGTGATGGTAAGACTCACCCCTGTGGGTTTTTTTCTTGTACGTTCTCATCTGCAGAAATGAACTATACCATCGGCGACCAGGAGTTGTTAGCAATCAAATTGGCCCTTGAAGAATGGAGGTATCTGCTGGAGGGTACGAGATTTCCCATTACCATCTATACGGATCACAAGAACCTTCTCTACTTGAAAGCCGCGCAGTGTCTGAATCCTCGGCAAGCAAGGTGGGCTCTATTCTTTTCTCGCTTTGATTTTAAGTTGATGTTTAGACCGGGCTCACAAAATGTCAAAGCGGATGCTTTGTCTCGCTCTATGAGCTCAAACGAGGAATCCTCAGAACAGGCTGCTCGACCAGTATTAAATCCAGTGGTTTTCGCAGCTACAAGGATGTCGCAAGTCCCGCCTCCAGGCAAGATGTTTGTCTCTCCGGAGCTTCGTACAAACCTTCTGTCTTGGGCTCATACGTCCAAGTTTACTGGTCACCCTGGGGTTCTAAAGACTTTTACGTTTCTGTCTCAAACGTATTGGTGGCCTCGTATGAAGGTAGATATTCAAGAGTTCATAGCTTCATGTCCCAAATGTGCTCAGCATAAAAATTCTCGTCAGGCTCCCGCAGGCCAATTGATTCCCAATTCCATTCCTAAGCGCCCCTGGTCTCATGTGTCGATGTACTTTATTTCTGATCTCCCTCCATCCAAAGGGTATGACACCATCTGGGTAGTAGTCGATAGGTTTTCAAAAATGGCTCACTTCATTCCACTCATGGGATTACCCTCTGCTCCAAAGTTGGCTCAGTTGTTTCTTCGTGAAATATTCAGGTTACATGGACTTCCAACAGAAATCATATCTGACCGAGGAGTACAATTTGTGGCCAAGTTTTGGAGGGCTCTGTGTTCAGCGCTACAGGTAAAGCTGAAGTTCTCTTCGGCCTATCGTCCTCAAACAAATGGGCAGACAGAGAGGGTAAATCAAGAACTTGAGACCTATTTGAGACTGTATATCTCTTCTTCGCAGGATGACTGGGTAGAATTGTTGCCATGGGCGGAGTTTGCTCATAATTTCCGTTATCTTACTTCAACTGACACAACTCCTTTTTTCGCAGTTTATGGCCAGCATCCTAGAGTACCGGATTTCCAAGAATTACCTGCCATAGATGTGCCTGCGGCTGCTTCTGCTCTCCAGCGGTTCGCTCAAATTTGGAAAGAGATCCATTCATCTCTTAAAAAAGTTTCTCAACGGTACAAAATGTTCGCTGATCGGAAGAGGCGAGCAGTTCCTAGTTTGAAACCGGGCGATAAGGTCTGGTTATCTACCCGTAATCTCCGGCTCAGAGTCCCCTCAATGAAGTTTGCTCCACGGTTTATTGGACCTTTTCCAGTAGAAAGTGTTATTAATCCGGTGGTTTATAAATTGAAACTGCCTGCTTTTTGAAAATACCCAACTCATTCCATATTTCTCTCCTCAGACCACTAATTCTCAATCGTTTCCAGAGAACGCTTCCAGCAGCTCCAAAGGTACGAACTCATCGGGGCGTGGAATACGAGGTGGAAAAGATATTAGACTCTCGACATCGTTATGGTCATCTACAATATCTCATTGACTGGTCTGGATATGGTCCTGAAGAGAGGAGTTGGGTCGATGCCACGGATGTACATGCTCCACGTCTGGTCCAAGCCTTCCACAGACTCTTCCCTGCCAAGCCTCGGGGGTGTTCGGTGCCCACCCATAAAGGAGGGGGTACTGTCAGGAATCGGCGCTCTGCTACGTCTCACTTAACAGCGCGCTGGTGTGCGGGCCTCCGGTGGGCTTGTCCCCAGTTGCGGCTGCATGGGTGTGGTAACCGCGAGCGTTCTATTTCACATTGCTGAGTACTCCTGAGTCTGGTCCTGTGTGGGTTTTGCGGCGTGCCGATGTCCAGCTGATTCTGATGTTCAATCCAGCTTTTATCTCCGCCTGCAGTTTGTGTCCAATCACTGCTGGGCAGGAGGTATAACTTCCAGCTTGTGGCTCTCTCACATTGCCTCGGACAACAAGTCACACACCGTGTGCCTTAGTTCTTCTGGTTCCTGTTTCCAGCGATCCCCGTGGTTACTTCCGTTTATTCCAGTCTTCATTCTCACAGCTCTCCTGTTAAACTCCGGACTCCAATTCCATCCAGCCTTAATCACCAGCAGCAGAGACTCTCCTCAGGTGTTCGTATTACCATCTCACTTGTACACTGGCTATCTGTATTCCATCCGTGCATTTCAGCAGTATTACTATTGATGGCTTAGAGACTGTTTCCTGCTTGAGCCTAGTAAAGCTATCTGGACTTGTGTGCTTTATAGAGACTGAGTGTTTTCTTATACATACCGGAGTTCTGCCTTTCAAGTTACTTTATCTTACGTTATACTGAGACTGTGTGCTATCAAGTACTATTGGACTTTAGTTATATCATCTGCCTTCAGTTTTGTTGTTTCACATTTCATTTGCAAGAGACCTCAGCTATTTAAATCCAGTTATCAACCATTGTCATTCCATTACCGGTTTTCTGTTTATACTGTGTTATCCGATCTGCTCAGTAACAATAAAACATCAGCGCCTATGCGCAGGACTATTATATTGCCTCCACGTTTTATCCATCAGACCAACACTGACCCACTAGCACCCCCGCCGGGGACAGACAAACCTAGAGACCTGACACATACATTGTCTATGTCGACCTATCTCAACATATACACACAAAAATTAAAAACTTGTTGACTTTTTGACATGTCGACATTTTAAATGTCGGTATTTTGACCATGTTGACATTTTAAATGATGGTATTTTCACCTTGTTGGTATTTTGAAGATCAGTCATTTGTTGCTGGGATTTGGACAGTCAGGATTTTGATTGTAGGTATTTCATACTAAACCCGATGTGTTGATGCCGGGTAAGCTTTAGGATTTCAAACATGCTATTTTGATATGTTTGGTGGCTTAATTGTTTGACAACATTTAATGACATTGGACAATAAAGTCCTCAAAATCAACACTATGTTTGAATACTTGCCTGTTTAATGACACATCATTAAGTGATATAATGTGGGATGTATATATCTTAGGTTAGGAAGACACAAAAAAAAAAATCCAATGGTTTGTTTGTGAATGTCCGCTAAATTGCGAACATTAGCAAAATTGCTGAAGGGTACACGCTCAATGATTTGCTAGGTACTCCGGTTGGCTCCTCTTTTGTGTACTAAAGTTTTCTTATTGCAAGTTTGCGTATTGTGGTAGACGAACACAGATGGCTGCATACGTTAATCTCTGCACATTCTGGAGGGCTGCCCAGCATAGGGCAAGGCTGTCCATCATTTGTGAGGCCACCTCCCAATGCGTCAGCAATCTAATTGCGAATGCATCGGCTCTAAGGTTGACCCCTGGCAGTGCAGCTGCCTTTTTTTATCAGAGCGGCTGCATTTGACTTCACACAGCCACCCCGAAAGCAGTCCCAGGCCATCCCTGTTCGCCCCGATCACCCAATGCCGCTTCACTGCTCCCGCATTGCAGTCAATCGCATTGCAATCGCATTGCAGTCAATCGCATTGCAGTCGCATCCATCGGGGATGCGACCGCAATGTGTGCATCCATGCAGCCACTGTGCGGGGCGCTGCGCATGAGCAGACGGGTCTGAATGACCCTCAGTTCTGTTAGCAGGTTTGCGATTGATCAGAAATAAATGCAAATTAACTTGCGTCTGCATTATTTAGCGATCCATGCTGAATTAGGCCCTGAGTTCTCAAACTCAATTGTCAGACATATATAGGACTAAACAGTACTGTGGTTGTCAATAAGATTTGCTCAATATGATAATGGTTTTCCTTGGCATTAATATAGATCAAAGGCTGTGTATTACTAATCTGAGCAATGTACCGGATATGAGTGAAGTGTTTCTATTAAACCATATAGTTCCATCATGCTTATTTAATCACTTTGTTTGGGGCCATCACATGAGGATGTTGGTCCCACGGTATTGGAAGCAGATTGTGAGTGCCAGGAATGCACGTTTGCTCTGCTTGGATTCACACAATTTACACAAAGAGCCATCACAACACCTTAACTTACTGGAATTTCCACATACTATTGTAGCACTGTCTAAAATGTGTGGAAGGTGGAATCATAAATAAGTTATGATGATGATGACAATTATTATTATTATTATTATTATTGTCTGTAATACAGTTGGGATGTAGTCTTATATAATAAGGGGACTTTCCAAAACTACAGCACATTGGCAGGATAGCACTAAACACTGCTTTATATGAAAATTATAATTTTGAGGTTTAGCAAGTGATTGCATGGTGTATATAGCACTTATGAGGTTGCATGGTTTTAAATAAGATGATTCCGACAATATTGAACATCACTACAAGGCGTCAGTGGATTAAAGTGTAATACACATGACCTCTGAATTCCATTGCCTAATAGCATGGTGCTGTGATACCAATGTCAAAGCCCAGGGCACACATTGCCAACATTCCCCAGGTCCTTTGATTTTAATTATTTTCTCCATATATGGGAAAAACTATTTGTCTCTTCATGGTCTATATAACATAGTGACATACGGCATTATTCTGTCAGCCATATTGCAGTTTGTAGCAGGAAGTTTGATTTGCCTTAGGTATTAGTCCCTCTCAACAGAGATTCATGTAATATCTGTGAGCAATAAGCTGTGAGAAGATAAGTATGACCCAGGGAACTTGAGTTATACAACAGAAATGTGATTATAATACTAAAAATAGTCTCTTCTCTAATCTTCTCTAATCATAATATATTGACACAGCAAAGGCAGCACTTCAGAATCATTTTCTTGATTTCCTCATACATGATATACTGTTGCAAAATGTATAGAAATATGTATTTAGTAGTATAACTATTATATGTAACATATCCCTTGAAGATCCAATTAAATAATAGAGATGTGTCTCCTGACCCCGCCGGTCACATAACTACATCCCACACATCATGTGTGGGATGTAGTTATGTGACCGGCGGGGTCAGGAGACTGCCGATCACAATACCTCCCCCTACATCCCGCCTCCTGAGAATCCTGACAGTCGGCATGGTGACTAGCATGGACTATTCCCACTCGTCAGTTTCCATGACACCCATAGAGTGGGAATAGAACCTGTGGTGACTGCAGGTCACCGCAGAGCCCGCAGCGTGGCGAGTGCCCCCGCCAACATTCCGCTGCCGGGATACCAGCAGAGCCTGACCGCCGGTCATGCATACCCAACCCAGATAAACAGTTCAATATTTTAGAAATCCAAACTCGACAGAAATCTGAAATGTGTCTCTGCTAATCTGAGTCGAACAGAGTCCCGATTCAGAGCTTCTCTCTAGTGGGAACTCGGATTTAAAATCTGAATCTTGGGTTATGGCATGTTTGCACGTCCCTATAGTACAGGCCTGGCCAAGCTGTGGCTCTCCAGCTGTTGTGAAACTACACAACCCAGTATGCCCTGTCACAGTTTTACCATTCTCTAAAATCAAAACTGTGGCAGGGCATGCTGGAACTTGTAGTTTCACAACAGCTGGAGAGCCACAGGTTGGCTAGGCCTACTATAGTACCTCACAATTTCAGGTGCCATTTTTTTCAATTTTCAAGAAGCCCAAAAGCAAACACTTGAAGATGGTTTTGCCAAAATCAAAAAACAAAAACAAAACATGAGGATCTGTGCACATCTGTATTAAATAAGTATAAGAAATGGACCTTATAGCCAACAGATATATGGGTATATTTATCACAATCCATGTTTCAGATGCAGATTTGATAAATTACTTGTATTCATCACAGGGATGTTTCAGTTATCGCATTTAGGGTCTGAGCTTGCGAGAAAGCTCTGTCCCTGCGAATACTCTGCACACTTATCATGTGCTGCATATGCGCCACCACCACTGACCTTGCTACTGCTACCCCGACTACCCTCTTGCTCTTACCCAGTGACCTGGTGAAGTTCTCTGTGACTCTGGTCATCTGATCACCGGCATCCAGCTCTGTGACCCCGTCATGTAATGTCTGCTGTAAATGCCAGTTTACTGCAGACATCATCAGATGACTGAGGTCACAGAGCAGGATACCGGCGATCAGATGAGGATAGTCAATGAAAAGCTCACATGGTCATTGATCACCAGACCTTGGTGATTGTAAACTTTTTTTTCTTTTCTTTTTAAACACTTGTATTTTTTTCCCCCTTAAGGTGATCAGCCTGTGATCTTATTAGACACATATGGCTGATCACAGGTGTCGGCTCCCGACTCTGCTCTGCCAGTCAGAGCAGAGAAGGAGCTGCAGTACTGAAGGGAACCATGGACAATGTCATCTCAAGATCATTATCGCAGGGCTACCTTTGGTATTTTTTCACAATTTTTTTTTTTTTGTAAATCTTAGCAGATCACATTTCCCAACTTCCCAAGTATGGGAATTGCAATCTGCTTACTAAAGAAAATGCAAAAAAATGCTCCTAAAGTCCTTTAATACATTTAGGTGAAACTAATGTGTTTCCCGCTCGTTTTCACATTATTTTTGTAAAAATAATATTGCTAAATAGGGCCAACAGTAAAAATAATACTCAGACTAAGTGTAATGTAAAAATATTAACAAAGTACAATAAATATAAAGGGGCAGATGTACTAAGCCTTGAAGAGTGATAAAAGCTTGTCTTTTTTCAAACCTAGTAGATAAGGACAGAGGATAAAGTGGGCCAGAACAAGGTGGAACTGCGTTCCGTCACTCCGCCCAGCCACTGGTAGGGGGCATCGGGTCTCGGGACTGTGCACTTTAAAGTTGGCAGCGGCCGACTGCCAATCCCGGCTTGCAGACCGGTTGCCAATTAAAAGAAGGGGAAGCTTTTTTAAAAAACTGGTTTGCGATTGGTGCGCAATCTGTCAGATTCAAAGAACGGCCTTCTCTTTTGATTGGAAACCGGTCCGCAGGAATGGCTGGTGGCCGCTGACAACTTTAAACTGCACTGCAGCCGGGACCCGGCCAATGCTGCCTGCTTCTGGGGGTGAGATGGGGGAGTGTGCCAGTGTAATACTGTATATCCACCTTTTAGGATAAAATAGGGATTGAGGCAGAGGTGCAAGTATGCGGGTACGCTCGGGTACGGAGTACCCTTAGGAATTTGGCAGCGGGTACGCAGTACCCCTGGCACACACTTTGCCATTAACACAATTATAATGTGCCAAAAAACAACAAGACCATGGTACTTGGCAGCATGATGGCTCCTCCCACTTTGTCAGGGTTACTGGTAGTGCGACAGTGGCTGTATTTTCCTGTTATATGGAGGCATTACTATATATTGTTATTAAATTGGTGGCATTACTATATATTTCTATTATACTGGAAGCATTACTATATATATTTAGCCTTGCCCCAAGATTCCCCCCCAAAAAAGGGGCTGTCATGTGGCCACACCGCTAGTGTCATGTAGCCACTCCCACTAGCAGCATGTGACCACGCCCATTTTCTGTCACTCAGTACCACTAAGATAATATTTCTACTTTCACCACTGGATTGAGGTAAGTATATGGTTAAAAAATAAAGTTTCTATGGGTTGGGGCTGGGAGACTGGCACTCGGGATCCCGACGGCCAACATACCGACCCCAGGATCCCAGCAGCAAAATGCCGGCGGGGGGGGGAGCACAATAAAGCCCCTTACATGGGAATAGTACCTTTGGGTCGGCATTCTGATCGCTCGACTTCCCGGCATCGACATGGTGGCCGCCAGGATCCCGTGCGCTAGTCACATCCCATTTCTATGTTACAGTATATATTACAGTGTTTCTAGATTAAATTCAAATCTAAAAGAAGTAAGATAATATCCAATTGGATGCCTAATATATTTACACTGGACTTTTTCCCAACACTAACCACAATTCCTTGGAGAAGATAATATTTATGTTTGTGTTGGTTTACGTTACAGTAAACTGTATGTAAAATAAACTGGGCTTGCAGTAATATTACATGGTAACAAACACCTCTTTTGTACCTTACAGGCACTAGAAATTGAGAACTGAGATAAACAAAAAATTTAGTTTTCTAAACAAGGGTTTCTGTCATTGACTACTTACAGCTTTGGTAATCAAAATATACAGTATATTCAGTATGTGTAAGGCTCCATAGGATCCAATAGGCAAAGCAAGGAAACAGGGAATTTGTAGTGATCCTCTATGTTCTACAGATTTATCTGACTGGATAAAACATGGAAGTATGTGCCAGACACATGGTACCAGTAACAATGCTAAGTCATTTTATAGCCCATAACTTTTCTTTTTATAGCACTCGGCATGTGTCATTACCAGTTACTGTCAGTAAGTGTACTGCCTGGTGCATCATACAGTTCCTTTGTGTTACAGATAACTGCACCCAGGGCAGTAGAGAGCCTGGCCAGGCCCAGGTACTTTTCAGAGGGCATGGCCATAGTATGGAAGACGTGGCACTGCACACTTAAAATACAGAAAATATAGAAATCCCTGGCCACACCGCAGCCCAGTACACAACAGCATGCATTTTTTGCAGCGCTGCGATAAGGTCAGAACTGCACATGCATATGCACCTCAATGCACAGGTCGCGTAGCACAGGTGTTGTGCATTGAGTTGTATCCCAAAGTAATGGCAAGTGATGATATCCTTTTCCTGTTTTGCAGTATGATGCTTTTATTTAGCATTGGTGTGCACAAAGCCTAATTGAGTCACCCCCAACAGTCATTTATTGTCCAATATTACTAAAAAGAAAGATATTCTGTCATAACTTTTTATTATTTTGTACCTTCACTTTCTATACTTTAATGACTCATCAGCCTTGCAATGTATTTAAACTTCATTAAATAAAGAAGTCAACGTAAGTCATTAAAAGTAAAATTGGCAATTAATGGCAACTTCTCACAAAAAAAGAATTACAATTGAAAAAAAATAACAATTGCATGTGACTATCTCTTATCTGCTTGACTTTGTTTGACAAATTTGCTATTTAGTGCAAGTTACCTCTGAGTCTGTAACGTCCTACTGGCATATGTTACTTGTAGTCTTGCCAGCACTCATCATACTGCAATTATATTAGATGATAGATTGTTGCAGCCTGCACAAGTCCAGAACACTCTACTGCCGTAAGCATTCTGACAATCTGAATCTGATTCATGTTGTTTCAACAGCAACCACAGAAATAATATGGACAAAAGTGGCTTGACCGTGGCCAAACTCATCTTTAAAAAATTATCTATAAAGAAAATGAAACGCGTAAACCATATAAGATGTCCAATGGGTAGAGACTGTACATTTGTGGATGTGTTCCCAATGGGTTCACTATGGCTGGCCGGCGGTCGGGCTCCCGGCGACCAGCATCCCGGCGCCGGGAGCCCGACTGCCGGCTTACCGACAGCTTGGCGAGCGCAAATGAGCCCCTTGCGGGCTCGCTGCGCTCGCCACGCTACGGGCACGGTGGCGCGCTACGCGCGCCACACTATTTTATTCTCCCTCTATGGGGGTCGTGGACTCCCACGAGGGAAAATAATTGTCGGTATGCCGGCTGTCGGGCTCCCGGCGCCGGTATACTGAGCGCCGGGAGCCCGACCGCCGGCAAACAGAAGACCACCCGTTCCCAATATACTGCATATCAGGAGTCCATGAAATCTTTTTGGGGGTTTTCAAAACTGATGCTTGTACATCCTCTAAAATTCAAGTGATTTGGTCATTCCATGCACATGGGTAGCTGAGGGATTGCGTAAGAGTGAGGCAAGTTAAACCCCAGGGCCGTGTCTTTGCATGTTCAGCTGGGTTGTGTGTTAAGGGCTAAAATGTGTTTGGTATAATAAATTTGTTTACTTTGACAGTTAGAGAGTTATGTTTAGCTGATGGTTATTATTGGATGGGGTAATACACTAGACTATTTCGTGACCTGTGCTTCCCCATCTTGAATTCTGGAATCTACCCTCTGGTCCTCCCTATTGTGGTAAGTCAGTGGATGGAAGCGTGGGTGGTGGTGTGAAACGGCTCAGGTTAATTTAGTGATTGTTTAAAGTTTTGTGTGTACCCTCCCTTAGGTGGTGATGCTGATGACCGTGGACTGGCACAACTGCACTGTTCTTCAATTACACCATAAGAGGATTCTAAAGGCCCATACACACTTGACGATGCACACATCGTTAACGACCGTCATTAACGACTTCCCTTGAACTTCCCTTGAACAGCTGAGCAAACGACATGAGCATACACACTACCAACGACCAAAGACCAACGACCAAAGACCAACGACCAAAGACCATTCATTGTTGAAGCATCCAAGCTGAACAGTTTTTTAAAATAATGAGCTGGGAACAGGGCTGGTGAACAGTGGCTTGGTCGTTGGTCGTTCACACCATACACATTCAACGACGTCTCTGGTCGGTAACGACCATAGTGGAAGTTGAGCATACATGCTCCACAGATAAGCGAGGGTCGTTAACGTCCCGCGGGGCCGCGCATCGTTGGTCGTCGGATGCATACACACTTGAAGATATAATGAGCAATGTCGTTGATGAGGGCTGAAATGAACGACGTCGCTCATTTTATCGTCAAGTGTGTATGGGCCTTTAGGGAAAACATGTCCTCGCTGATATTACATGCAAAGCGCACACATATGCATACGCAAAGCTGCGGCTAGTCGCACCCACAAATTAGTTGCTATAAGCAAATAGGTCACGTTAGCATTCATATGCATGTTAACGTTTGCAAACACACCTATCTCCACTGTCTTACTGTGATGTGTACGCATTGAATATAAGATCTGCGAGGACTCATCTGAATGTTGGTATGTTACATTATTGCCGTTTCTCATGAGTCCGACTCTGTACCTTTCCTTTCCCAAAACCTTCCTGATGTTTATTAAATACATTTTATCTTACATTTTTGCCAAATTCTCTGCCTCATTATTTGTAAATGAATATACAATAGCATGTATATGTTTTTTTCATGTTTTATTTTATGTTTGAAATTGTGATTCAACTTTTTTTAGATTTGATAAATCATTTATCTGCTTTAAAATATTGAGTATGCTGTTGTCAAGCCCACAGTAGCTTGTAAAATAGCTTTATTTTTGGATGGGAACACAATGAGCTATGTAAGTAAAGTATGTATGTGTATATTCCACAAAATATTCCAAAATTGGCAGCGTAGTAGAATCTAAACAAAGAAAGCCACATAAAAATAAATCTTACACTGGAAATAAGATTACATTACTGATGAATTAGACACAGTCAAGTAGGTAATGTGAATTATTCATTCATTTCAAGCAGCAACATAGTGACCTTTTATTGCAAACATTGGATCACTTTAGGTAAAAATTAAGAATTTATAAAACTTGGAAGCTTCATGTATTAAGTTACATTTGGAAAGGATATATTTGTAAAAGACCTATTAGAACAACCACAAAGATATTTTTTCATGCAACAAATTAGCGTCATAATGAGGTTTGATTGGAGACGTAGTGTCTGCAAGATATCCCAGAGGAATGGGGATCCCCTTCTCCTGGGCAATGTGCCGAACTGTGCTGCACTGTTTAATGCAAATGTAAATGAAAGAAAATAAGTAATTCTCCTTATTCATGAGGCCAGCAGTTATTTGAAATGAGCTGCCAGAGACTCTTAGTCGGCTCTCGTCGTACTTTACAACAGCACCTTTCATTGTCAAATGCTTTGAGGATTAGTTTGCTTGCAGGAAATCCATTGAAAAAAAATTTGCAAAACATTCAGGCAAAAATCTAGACTATACAGTATATATATATATATATATATATATATATATTTATTTCAAACCAAATAAACATTTTGATCTTCATGACTAAATGTAATAGTGTGATTATCTTACTATAAATAACATTGGAATAGAGCTCAATAGTATTATTCAAATGTTATAACTGTTAAAGAAAACTTCTACTGTATGTATGATAAAACATTCACAAATAAAAACAATAGTAATATTCTGATTTTAAGTCCTGAACATGTATTGACCATGTTGATTACCAATTATTTCCCCCCAGTATTACCTGGTATAACTTGCAGCTCCATGCATAGCAGCCAGTATACAATATTTCCAAAACGTCTCCTTTTTATCACCCCAAAAGAATAGAGCCCAACTATTTTACATTGTTTGAGGTGCAGTCAAATTTTTAAATTGTATTAATGCCATGTTGAGGGTGATGATGGGTGTGTATTATGCCATGTTGAGGGTGATGGATGTGTATTATGCCATGTTGAGGGTGATGATGGGTGTGTATTATGCCATGTTGAGGGTGATATTGGGTGTGTATTATGCCATGGTGAGGGTGAAATTGGGTGTATATTATGCCATGGTGAGGGTGACGTTGGGTGTGTATTATGTTATAGTGAGAGTGATGATGGGTGAGTATTATGCCACGGTAAGGGTGATGTTGGGTGTGTTTTAATGCCATGTTGAGGGTGATGTTGGGTGTGTATTATGCTATGGTGAGGGTGATGTTGAGTGTGTATTATGGCATGTTGAGGGTGATGTTGGGTGTGTATTATGCCATGTTAAAGGTGATGTTGGATATGTATTATGGCATGTTGAGGGTGATGTTGGATGTGTATTATGCCATGTTGAGGGTGATGTTGGGTGTGTATTAAAGCCATGACAAGGGTGATGTTGGGTGTGTATTAATGCCATGGTGTGGGTGATGTTGGGTGTGCATTATGCCATGTTGAGGGTGTTGTTAAGTGTATATTATGCCATGTTGAGGATGATATTGGCTGTGTATTATGCCATGGTGTGATTGATGTTGGTTGTGTATTATATCATGGTGTGGGTGATGGGTGTGTTTTATGCCATGGTGAGGGTGATGTTGGGTGTGTATTATGCCATGGCAAGGGTTGTTGGGTGCGCATTATGCCATGGTGATGATGACATTGGGTGTGTATTATGCCATGGTGAGGGTGTTCTTAGGTGTTTATTATACGATGGTGTGGGTGATGTTGGGTGTATATTAAGCTATAGTGAGAGTGATGATGGGTGAGTATTATGCCATGGTAAGGGTGATGTTGGGTGTGTATTAATGCCATGTTGAGGGTGATGTTGGGTGTGTATTATGCTATGGTGAGGGTGATGATGGGTGAGTATTATGCCACGGTAAGGGTGATGTTGGGTGTGTTTTAATGCCATGTTGAGGGTAATGTTGGGTGTGTATTATGCTATGGTGAGGGTGATGTTGAGTGTGTATTATGGCATGTTGAGGGTGATGTTGGGTGTGTATTATGCCATGTTAAGGGTGATGTTGGATATGTATTATGGCATGTTGAGGGTGATGTTGGGTGTGTATTATGCCATGTTGAGGGTGATGTTGGGTGTGTATTAAAGCCATGACAAGGGTGATGTTGGGTGTGTATTAATGCCATGGTGTGGGTGATGTTGGGTGTGTATTATGCCATGTTGAGGGTGTTGTTAAGTGTATATTATGCCATGTTGAGGATGATGTTGGGTGTGTATTATACCATGGTGTGATTGATGTTGGTTGTGTATTATGTAATGGTGTGGGTGATGGGTGTGTTTTATGCCATGGTGAGGGTGATGTTGGGTGTGTATTATGCCATGGCGAGGGTTGTTGTTGGGTGTGCATTATGCCATGGTGATGATGACATTGGGTGTGTATTATGCCATGGTGAGGGTGTTCTTGGGTGTGTATTATACGATGGTGTGGGTGATGTTGGGTGTATATTATGCTATAGTGAGAATGATGATGGGTGAGTATTATGCCACGGTGAGGGTGATGTTGGGTGTGTATTAATGCCATGTTGAGGGTGATGTTGGATGTGTATTATGCTATGGTGTGGGTGATGTTGGGTGTGTATTATGCCATGGCGTGGGTGATGTTGGGTGTGTATTATGCCATGTTGTGGGTGATGTTGGTTGTGTATTATTGAGATGTAGGGGCTGATGGGGGAGGGTATAATAATGCCATGTGGAGGCTGACATAGGGGATTTATTAATGACATATGGGTACTCATGTGAGGAGGTTGTATTAATGACACGTGGATGCTGATGTGTGAGGGTATATTTGTGTGAATTTTGGGCTTGTAAGGGAATGTATTATTGCTGATTGTGAGTTGTTTTATGGATATTAATGTTTTATTATTATAATGTGGGATAAATAAAGAAGGGAATCAGAATGGCAAGGAAGAGCAGCTGGGGAAAAGCTAGGGGTGGCAGGAGATCGAGATATACTTACATTCTGTATATATACTGTACATAAATATATATATATATATATATATATACACAGTATGGGATGTAGTTATGTGACCAGTGGTCAGGAGATCGCCAGTCACAGTACCTCCCCCTACATCCCGAAGCCTCACAAACCCGCCAGTTGGCATGCTAACTAAAAGGGACTATTGCCACTCGTGGGTGTCCGCAACACCCATAGAGTGGGAATAGAACTTGCGGCAAGTGTAGCTCTCCACCGAGCCCGCAAGTGTAGCTCTCCACGGAGCCCCGCCCACCAGCATTCTACGTCCG
Organism: Pseudophryne corroboree; assembly: GCF_028390025.1. Taxonomy (NCBI): domain Eukaryota; kingdom Metazoa; phylum Chordata; class Amphibia; order Anura; family Myobatrachidae; genus Pseudophryne; species Pseudophryne corroboree. The sequence continues at coordinate 454,529,287 of NC_086449.1, forward strand.
GAATCCCGGCGTCGGGATGCTGACCGCCGGTAAAACATATCCAATCCATATATCCATATATCTACATTCTCTCTCTCTCTCTCTCTCTCTCTCTCTCTCTCTCTCTACATATATATATATATATATATATACGTATATACACGCACACACAAGCGAATGGAGTGCTCCCGCAGAAGACACGAGTTCATGAAGGTATAAAATGTGTAAAAGGGCACTGATTAGACCATTTGATAATGAAATGGTTTGCTGGAATGAGCTAACAGAGTTTGAAAAGGGGATTATCGTAGGCTGCTCGATAGTAGGTATGAGTGTGAGAAGCATTACGAATGTGAGGAAGGTTCCTAAATCCACTGTGTATTTTGTCATTAATGCGTGGAAGAAGAACAGTCATAACGGGAATACACCTCACCCTTGAAGACCCTCAAAACTGCAAGCCAGGGACCAGTGAGTTCTAGCCAGGGAGCTGCAAAAGAACAGGAGTCGTCCCATGCAAACCATTGCTCACAAGATCAAAATGGCTACTAATGTGCTAGTTTCAACAAGAACACTTTGTAAAGCGGCCAATGCACTTGGATATTATGGACAAGCAGCTGCTCATAAACCTCTAATCCTGAACACCAGGATCCCGACAGCCGGTATATTAACTGCATCCCATATAAATATAGAGTTATTGTATCCTGTGTTAACAGGATTACATATGAAAGAAAGTAATATTGCTTTTGTAGGCATATTGGTAAGAACAGTTTCGTTAGGATGGGTGATGCGTAGATGTATGCGGTTATTTAGGAATGCACAACTTCAGAACTATGAATTACCTTTAATTTTAAAAGGGCCAAACTGCTACCTGGAGGGCTTGTTTTTCTTTACTAAAGGGAGAATGAGGCTTGGTTAACAAAAATACTTATATATAATGATTTAAAGGAATACAGGAGAGGAAGATACAGTAATTCACAGAAAAAGGTGCTTTATCAGCCAAATGCAAAAAAATTGCACTTATGTCTGCAGTAAATATGACTCTTCTTATTCCAAACAAATCAGATATTAGGGCAGATTTCATAAATGCACATAATGGCAGGTAAAATGTGCACATAATAAACTGCTTATGTTAATTATCCAATTTCTATATAACGTGTTTCATGTATACTTTCTGTTCAGTTCATGTTCTAGGTTTCTTATTTGTGCCAGATTAGCAGCCTTGAGTCTATGAGCCGTTGCATTTCTCACAGGACATACACCATCTGTTACCTTCCAAAAAGGATTATGGATTAGTCCATAATGTGATGTTCAGCACCTTAGATATCCAACGGCATTCTATAGAAATCAGTTTGTGTCAATGATGTAGCAATATTAGAATTTAACATTGAATTACTTTTTTTATATATATATTTTTTAAATGTAAACATGAACTGTATTAAAAAAAACACAATTACATGTAACATAAAAGGAAATGCATAAAGGAGAGATAATGCAACATAATTTATTGATATAGACATTATTAAACAAAAGACACTTTTTCTGGAACAGTGATTTGTTTCTTTACTTCAACAGTATATTGTGGATAAAAGTTAAATAGTATTCTTAAACTAAACTTAAATTCTAAAGAAAGTTAGAGATATACGTACCTTATTTTTCTCTACATAAAGAGCCCAAACTAATGAGAGAATTTTAGCCCATGTCTATTGGTATCCTACATTCAGATTCAAGCCGGAGCATGCATATGTAGATGTAATAAATCTGGGTACACACTATACAATTCTGAACTTGACCTGTCAGATATTGGGTCATTGGCACAAGAATACTAAAGTATACTTACCTTGCTCTGGCCCCGGAAAATCTGCCCCCGGCTGAGGAGCAAACTCCCCACCACCACCTCACATAAAAATGTTTTTGTAGATATATATATATATATATATATATATGTATATATATGGTTTTTGGGGTGAGAATATGGCCAAACCGCCAATTATACCAGGCCCCACATACAGTACCTGGGCCAGGCAAATCTCTCTATGGTTTTCTGTGTACGCTCCATATCTGGTGTTATCAGGATCGTTTTGTCTAGCTATTGTCAAATCTGTCAAGTATGTACCTAGTTTAGGATTGGCCCGGTATCACTCACCTGCTCCAGCAATATGTTCTATGTAAACCATGGTGATAGGAGCTTTTTTATTGCTGCAAGAGGCAGCAGTATAAAAAAAGGAGCCCTATTACAATTTTCAAATTAAAAGGAACCAGAAATGTATGTTAGAATGTTATCTTAAATGCATTTATATAATTGAAGTATTTGGGTCATAGTAATTATTTGAGCAGATTGTGTTGCGTTTTAGAAAGTCTACTTTATGTTTGTGAATCATTTCTGGAAGAATTTCACTTACAATGGAAGTGAAACTCTTTTAATGTGGATGCTCACTAAACTGGTTTGGCAATGATATTGGTTTGGTAATGTAAGGTTTGTATAGTTTTTGCCAATGTTGTACTGCAATTACCTTTTTCATTATGAATTCTTGTTATGGCATTTTCAAGCCTTGCGGGCAGTACATAGCTTTGTGGTAATGAAAGGGAAATGTTATTCCATTTACAGTATTTCTAGAGTAGATAAGTAATATTAGGCAAGCACTTCAATAACAGGCTTGTTTATTACACAGGATTTGTATGTAAGTTTAGGAGAGAGCACATTAAGCAAATACAGATGATCAATGTCTCTTGGTAACTACTCAATTTGTCAATTTTTATATTTGCTTTCAAAATAATTTCAAAATAATTATCTTCAACTGACCGACTTATGCTCAGCACAGGTAACTGCCTGTGGTTTACAACTTAGTCACTACAATTGTTTGATAGATAGATAGATAGATAGATAGATAGATAGATAGATAGACAGACAGATAGACAGACAGACAGACAGACAGACAGACAGACAGATAGATAGATAGATAGATAGATAGATAGATAGATAGATAGATAGTGCGTCCTTAATCTCTAAACAGATGTTTCCAAATGGTCCATTTGGTTTTTATCACTTTTTACCTAATTGTTATGTACTGTATATGCTCTTTCTGGCTGGTTTGCATGAAACCGCTGGGCTTTGTATACCATCTGTTCATGTTTCTGGACCTGGACATCATTTAGACTTTCCTTCATAGATTTCTCATGTACATTACGTCAATCATGCACTCAAATGTGTCTCATTTGGCTCAGATATTTAATATATACATTGCATTTGCAGCATATCTGAAAAGCTGAAATAATAGATTTCTTACATTTTATTATAATTATCAATATGTCTGAAAATGATGGCTCATAGAAGAGAAAAAACATAAGCCATAACATATCTACAGCAAGTGAATATAGAAATCCAGTCTACACACTGTATCTGACATAAAATTACTATATTTCTATACATTTTCTGATCCTGTTACATGCTGATAAAAATCAGACAGACATTTCGTATAGAACATCTGGATTAAAGATGCACTCATCATTATTGGGATAATTTATATGTATATTTTTACAAAGAATGAAAGCTTGGTGGACAGTTTCCTCCACTTATATCATATATTGTAAAAGCTGCTTACCAAAGCCCAAACGTAAACGCAATATCTGATAATGGAAAGAGCAATAAAAGGAGCAGTATTAACCATGAGAGACTTTATTTGACGAGGGCCAGAGTTTGTTTTCTGCGAGTTTCACCAGAAGTGTAGACATCCCAAGTTCCTAAAAAGGGGCATCTTTCAATGTGATGGAAATAAGACACAAAGAAGTAATTTTAGACATAATACTTATAAACTGTGACATCAATTTTAAGTGTAGATAAAAATCACGGATCCAGTGATCTTCAAGCACTTTACAGTAGTTTAACATAAAGCTAGAGCCTGACTTATACTACAAGAAAGAAAGATCTTAGATTTTAGGATTAGGAGGACTGACCTGGAAGATATGGCAAAACATGGAAGCATCGTTCGGCACTTGAATGCAGAGAAAGAGCATGAGATAATAATTAAAAAGTACAGCACAATGCTAATGCAGCTAATTATGAAACGCACAAGGAAATAGTATCCAGTGAGGAGGTTGGCAGTAACAACATCGACATTCATAATGTTGGCACCACAATGTTGGTATTAAAATGTCATCAAGAGTCTAACTATCAACAGACACCAGGTTGACATCCTCAAACTGTCGACAGGTTCATAGTGTTGACAACTGAGAAGTTGTCAAGTGAAATGTCAACATTCTAAGGATGCCATCAGTTAGTGTCAGTCACCGCCGGGAGGGTTAGGCTGCTGTGAGAGGTTAGGGTTAGCCTGCAGGAGGAGGGGGGTGGGGGGTGGAGAGGGTAGGTCAAGGCACCAGGGGGAGGGTTAGGCTTAGGAAGAGAGAGAGATACTCACCGGGAGGCTGCAAAATCCCAGGTCTGTGCCAGAAGTCACTGTCGCAGTAGAGGTGGTTTTGGAAGAAGATGTCAACATATCATCTGGGTAGACATGATGAATATTGACATGGTCACTGCCAATATGCTGCATCTCAACAGGTAGACCATGCTGAACATTTTAATGTCAACCTGATGATTGTTAACAGTAAACAGGTTAAGAAAAGCACTAGAAAATTTAAAATAAAGTTAATTTGCTTCTTCAAAGCAAGTATTAAAGACAATATATAGCTTTCCGCAAATAGAAGCAGAATTATAGCCCAAGATGAGGATGGCCCAGTCATTGGAAAATCTGACATGCCATTTTAGGTACACTATGGGGTATATTCAATTCAAGTCAGATCCATTCAGACTAGAGATGAGCGGGTTCGGTTTCTCTGAAACCGAACCCGCACGAACTTCATGTTTTTTTCACGGGTCCGAGCAGACTCGGATCCTCCCGCCTTGCTCGGTTAACCCGAGCGCGCCCGAACGTCATCATGACGCTGTCGGATTCTCGCGAGACTCGGATTCTATATAAGGAGCCGCGCGTCGCCGCCATTTTCACACGTGCATTGAGATTGATAGGGAGAGGACGTGGCTGGCGTCCTCTCCATTAGAAATTAGATTAGAAGAGAGAGAGAGATTGTGCAGAGTCAGACAGAGTTTACCACAGTGACCAGTGCAGTTGTTGTTAGTTAACTTTTATTTATTTTAATATAATATATCCGTTCTCTGCTATATCCGTTCTCTGCCTGAAAAAAAACGATACACAGCAGCAGCCAGTCACACAGTGTGACTCAGTCTGTGTGCACTCAGCTCAGCCCAGTGTGCTGCACATCAATGTATAAAAGGCAAAGCTTATAATAATTGTGGGGGAGACTGGGGAGCACTGCAGGTTGTTATAGCAGGAGCCCCCAGGAGTACATAATATTATATTAATTTAAAATTAAACAGTGCACACTTTTGCTGCAGGAGTGCCACTGCCAGTGTGACTAGTGGTGACCAGTGCCTGACCACCAGTATAGTAGTATATTGTTGTATGTATTGTATACTATCTCTTTATCAACCAGTCTATATTAGCAGCAGACACAGTACAGTGCGGTAGTTCACGGCTGTGGCTACCTCTGTGTCGGCAGTCGGAACTCGGCAGGCAGTCCGTCCATCCATAATTGTATTACAATATATACCACCTAACCGTGGTATTTTTTTTTCTTTCTTTATACCGTCGTCATAGTGTCATACTAGTTGTTACGAGTATACTACTATCTCTTTATCAACCAGTGTACAGTGCGGTAGTTCACGGCTGTGGCTACCTCTGTGTCGGCAGTCGGCAGGCAGTCCGTCCATCCATAATTGTATTATTATTATAATATATACCACCTAACCGTGGTTTTTTTTTCATTCTTTATACCGTCATAGTGTCATACTAGTTGTTACGAGTATACTACTATCTCTTTATCAACCAGTGTACAGTGCGGTAGTTCACGGCTGTGGCTACCTCTGTGTCGGCAGTCGGCAGGCAGTCCGTCCATCCATAATTGTATTATTATTATAATATATACCACCTAACTGTGGTATTTTTTTTTCTTTCTTTATACCGTCGTCATAGTGTCATACTAGTTGTTACGAGTATACTACTATCTCTTTATCAACCAGTGTACAGTGCGGTAGTTCACGGCTGTGGCTACCTCTGTGTCGGCAGTCGGCAGGCAGTCCGTCCATCCATAATTGTATTATTATTATAATATATACCACCTAACCGTGGTTTTTTTTTCATTCTTTATACCGTCGTCATAGTGTCATACTAGTTGTTACGAGTATACTACTATCTCTTTATCAACCAGTGTACAGTGCGGTAGTTCACGGCTGTGGCTACCTCTGTGTCGGAACTCGGCAGGCAGTCCGTCCATCCATAATTGTATTATTATTATAATATATACCACCTAACCGTGGTTTTTTTTTCATTCTTTATACCGTCGTCATAGTGTCATACTAGTTGTTACGAGTATACTACTATCTCTTTATCAACCAGTGTACAGTGCGGTAGTTCACGGCTGTGGCTACCTCTGTGTCGGCAGTCGGCAGGCAGTCCGTCCATCCATAATTGTATTATTATTATAATATATACCACCTAACCGTGGTTTTTTTTTCATTCTTTATACCGTCGTCATAGTGTCATACTAGTTGTTACGAGTATACTACTATCTCTTTATCAACCAGTGTACAGTGCGGTAGTTCACGGCTGTGGCTACCTCTGTGTCGGCAGTCGGCAGGCAGTCCGTCCATCCATAATTGTATTATTATTATAATATATACCACCTAACCGTGGTTTTTTTTTCATTCTTTATACCGTCGTCATAGTGTCATACTAGTTGTTACGAGTATACTACTATCTCTTTATCAACCAGTGTACAGTGCGGTAGTTCACGGCTGTGGCTACCTCTGTGTCGGCAGTCGGCAGGCAGTCCGTCCATCCATAATTGTATTATTATTATAATATATACCACCTAACCGTGGTTTTTTTTTCATTCTTTATACCGTCGTCATAGTGTCATACTAGTTGTTACGAGTATACTACTATCTCTTTATCAACCAGTGTACAGTGCGGTAGTTCACGGCTGTGGCTACCTCTGTGTCGGCAGTCGGCAGGCAGTCCGTCCATCCATAATTGTATTATTATTATAATATATACCACCTAACCGTGGTTTTTTTTTCATTCTTTATACCGTCGTCATAGTGTCATACTAGTTGTTACGAGTATACTACTATCTCTTTATCAACCAGTGTACAGTGCGGTAGTTCACGGCTGTGGCTACCTCTGTGTCGGAACTCGGCAGGCAGTCCGTCCATCCATAATTGTATTATATACCACCTAACCGTGGTTTTTTTATACCACCTAACCGTGGCAGTCCGTCCATAATTGTATACTAGTATCCAATCCATCCATCTCCATTGTTTACCTGAGGTGCCTTTTAGTTCTGCCTATAAAATATGGAGAACAAAAAAGTTGAGGTTCCAAAATTAGGGAAAGATCAAGATCCACTTCCACCTCGTGCTGAAGCTGCTGCCACTAGTCATGGCCGAGACGATGAAATGCCAGCAACGTCGTCTGCCAAGGCCGATGCCCAATGTCATAGTACAGAGCATGTCAAATCCAAAACACCAAATATCAGAAAAAAAAGGACTCCAAAACCTAAAATAAAATTGTCGGAGGAGAAGCGTAAACTTGCCAATATGCCATTTACCACACGGAGTGGCAAGGAACGGCTGAGGCCCTGGCCTATGTTCATGGCTAGTGGTTCAGCTTCACATGAGGATGGAAGCACTCAGCCTCTCGCTAGAAAAATGAAAAGACTCAAGCTGGCAAAAGCAGCACAGCAAAGAACTGTGCATTCTTCGAAATCCCAAATCCGAATTCCGAGCCCACCCGCTGGCGGTGATGCAGGGCAGTCTGGAGCGACTGCTGATGCTGACATCTGGTCCGGACTGAAGGACCTGACAACCATTACGGACATGTCGTCTACTGTCACTGCATATGATTCTCTCACCATTGATAGAATGGTGGAGGATTATATGAGTGACCGCATCCAAGTAGGCACGTCACACAGTCCGTACTTATACTGGCAGGAAAAAGAGGCAATTTGGAGGCCCTTGCACAAACTGGCTTTATTCTACCTAAGTTGCCCTCCCACAAGTGTGTACTCCGAAAGAGTGTTTAGTGCCGCCGCTCACCTTGTCAGCAATCGGCGTACGAGGTTACATCCAGAAAATGTGGAGAAGATGATGTTCATTAAAATGAATTATAATCAATTCCTCCGCGGAGACATTGACCAGCAGCAATTGCCTCCACAAAGTACACAGGGAGCTGACATGGTGGATTCCAGTGGGGACGAATTGATAATCTGTGAGGAGGGGGATGTACACGGTGATATATCGGAGGATGATGATGAGGTGGACATCTTGCCTCTGTAGAGCCAGTTTGTGCAAGGAGAGATTAATTGCTTCTTTTTTGGTGGGGGTCCAAACCAACCCGTCATTTCAGTCACAGTCGTGTGGCAGACCCTGTCACTGAAATGATGGGTTGGTTAAAGTGTGCATGTCCTGTTTTGTTTATACAACATAAGGGTGGGTGGGAACGGGCCCAAGGACAATTCCATCTTGCACCTCTTTTTTCTTTTATTTTTCTTTGCGTCATGTGCTGTTTGGGGAGGGTTTTTTGGAAGGGACATCCTGCGTGACACTGCAGTGCCACTCCTAGATGGGCCCGGTGTTTGTGTCGGCCACTAGGGTCGCTTATCTTTCTCACACAGTCAGCTACCTCATTGCGCCTCTTTTTTTCTTTGCGTCATGTGCTGTTTGGGGAGGGTTTTTTGGAAGGGACATCCTGCGTGACACTGCAGTGCCACTCCTAGATGGGCCCGGTGTTTGTGTCGGCCACTAGGGTCGCTTATCTTTCTCACACAGTCAGCTACCTCATTGCGCCTCTTTTTTTCTTTGCGTCATGTGCTGTTTGGGGAGGGTTTTTTGGAAGGGACATCCTGCGTGACACTGCAGTGCCACTCCTAGATGGGCCAGGTGTTTGTGTCGGCCACTAGGGTCGCTAATCTTACTCACACAGCTACCTCATTGCGCCTCTTTTTTTCTTTGCGTCATGTGCTGTTTGGGGAGGGTTTTTTGGAAGGGACATCCTGCGTGACACTGCAGTGCCACTCCTAGATGGGCCCGGTGTTTGTGTCGGCCACTAGGGTCGCTTATCTTTCTCACACAGTCAGCTACCTCATTGCGCCTCTTTTTTTCTTTGCGTCATGTGCTGTTTGGGGAGGGTTTTTTGGAAGGGACATCCTGCGTGACACTGCAGTGCCACTCCTAGATGGGCCCGGTGTTTGTGTCGGCCACTAGGGTCGCTAATCTTACTCACACAGCTACCTCATTGCGCCTCTTTTTTTCTTTGCGTCATGTGCTGTTTGGGGAGGGTTTTTTGGAAGGGACATCCTGCGTGACACTGCAGTGCCACTCCTAGATGGGCCCGGTGTTTGTGTCGGCCACTAGGGTCGCTGAGCTTAGTCATCCAGCGACCTCGGTGCAAATTTTAGGACTAAAAATAATATTGTGAGGTGTAAGGTGTTCAGAATAGACTGAAAATGAGTGTTAATTATGGTTATTGAGGTTAATAATACTATGGGATCAAAATGACCCCCAAATTCAATGTTTTAAGATGTTTTTTAGGGTTTTTTGAAAAAACCACCCGAATCCAAAACACACCCGAATCCGACAAAAAAAATTCGGTGAGGTTTTGCCAAAACGCGGTCGAACCCAAAACACGGCCGCGGAACCGAACCCAAAACCAAAACACAAAACCCGAAAAATTTCAGGCGCTCATCTCTAATTCAGACATGAAGTTGCCAGAATGGATCCGACAGGACCTATTCAATGACCGTCTCAATCCGACTTTAAAAAAAAGTCGGATTGAGATGAAGGTGCTTAGAGTGGGGAGACCAGCGGGGAGACGGGGGAGAGCTGTGGGGAGATGGGGGAAAGTAGCGCTACAACAGTGTAGCTGGGGGATGGGGCACCGGCGTCAGACCTCAAAGCAGCGTTCACCTGGCTCTAGCAAGTGGGACCTCACTTGCTGGAGCTGCATGGACGCTGCCATGAGCAGCAGTGCCCCATCCTCCAGCTATGCTGCTGTAGCGCTACTCTCCCCTGTCTCCCCGCGGCTCTCCCCCGTCTCTCTGCTGGTCTCCCCCCTCTCAGTATGGCTAGGCTTTGTTTATTGAGTTTAACAGGGCTGACTAGGGCTAAGGCATGCTGCCGCACTTGCTCTGGTAGTATCAGAGGGATAAGTCCGGGTCACTGACTTTTGGCATTGCAGCGAGGTCCCACTTGCCGGAGCCGGATGGATGCTGCTGTGAGGTCTATCTGTGGTGCCCTATCCTCCGGCTACGCTGCTGTAGCCGCTGCTCTCCCCCGTCTCCCCGCTGCTCTCAGCACCCTCATCTCCATCCGACTTTCTTGGTCGGAAATGGATTTGGCCCCGTTTCCAACAGAAGCACGCAAATCGGCTGCTATTCCGCCGATCCATGTGCTTTCCGACAAGTCGAATTCCCCGACTTGTCTGATAAAAAGCCGGGGATTGAATAGGTTGGAGCCCCTTCCGACCTGAAAAAGTCGAAAACTGCTGTCTTTCTGACAAGACAGCAGTTTCCACTTCAATTGAATGTACCCCTATATGTTAAAGAATATACATATAGAGGGGAAAGAGGCCAAAAAGAGATAAAATATACTCAAAATTAATAAAAATATCTATAGTATATAAAAAAAATATACTTAAAATAAATTCTCTTTTTCCAGTATTTGTTTCAGAAGGAGAAGGGAAAGTGGCAAGAACATTAATACAAAGGAGGGAAATACAGTGTCTGACTGGAGCATGAAGGGTTGGACATAAGGGATGTGGTCAGCACCAGAGGGGGTGTAACCAGCCACCACAGAGGCTTGGTTAACTATTAGAGACTGCATGATCTGGGCCCCATTCTAAATATATATATATATATATATATATCAGGAGACCGTCATCGGAATCCTGACAGCCAGAATCCCGAACGTAAGCATATTGGCCGGGTTAGGGTAAGGGCCAGGGGGAGGTTAGGTGTAGGTGCCACCTGAGGGGGTTAGGCTGTGGGGAGCGGGGGTTAGGGTAAGGCACTACTGGTGGGAGGTTAGGTTGAGGTACTATGGGGGTAGGTTTAGGGTTAGGCTATGGGAAGGGGGGTTAAGTTTAGGCATCACCAGGGGGAGGTTAGGGTTAGGTACAATGGGGGAGGTTAGGTTTAGGCTATAGGAAGGGACGGTTTGGGAAGAGAGGATAGCATACTTACCTCTCCCCTGTTGGGAGTTTTAAACATTGGGATGCGGCATCGGTATTGTGACAGTCGGCATCCCGTCCGCCAGTTACACATACTGAATGCATACCAGATTAATAACAGCAATGCAATGTAGTGAATACATCATAATCCTGTGAGTGCAGTATAATTGAACATATGTATAATAATTAAACACATTATGGATGGTTTGACGCTCTTCACCTCAAAGTTAGAGAATTAATTTGTGCGGGTCGCAAGCCACGGATTAAGCATGATATACTGTATAGAAGAAAAGACCAATGAGGCCTACAGCTGCCCCACTTCCTTTTTTACTACCATGAAGTGCTTATTACAAGAGTTATGGAATGGGTCCGTTTGTTCGATAGAAAGCAATGGGTCAATATTAAACTAGCCTCTCTTCCTGCACTTCATCCAGAATTACCTTGGCTTTCGGTCTTCCCCCCCGATCTCTCACCCCTTTTTGGGACCTGCTGTCACTTGCTGGTGTCGTTTATGTATTCAGACCCCTCTTTTTTTACCCCCCCCCCTCTCACTCCTTTGTTTGGAAATCCATCTTTTCCTCTGGGAATCCAACCTATTTCGTTTCAGTTATGGCACCTATGGGGTATACCGTGGGTCGACCATTTAATAGATTTGTCCAGTATAATGAGTTTTACCGCTATCCAAGCAAAATGGGACTTACCCAATAATGAAATTTTGAAATATCTACAAGTAAAACATTTTCTAATAGGACTATGTTCCCCTTCTGACTGCAGATGTGGAAACACTCCATTTGAAAACGTGCCTTTCTCAAGTGTATCCCTCTCACCCTCTTTCATTCATCTATAAGTTATTAAATGACCAACTTTTTTTCTCTACATCTAAATGGATGTGTGATTGGTAATTTGATTTACAAGGTTTGGTGGGCAAGGACGACTCACCAGAAATGTTCCGTAATAAATTTTCTAGGTCAGCAATGTGTTGGTGATGGAAACTCATTACAAAATAGTCGCTGGTATCGCTGCCCCAACTTACTTGCTGCAATATTTCCTAGAGTCCCTAACACTTCTGAGAGATGCATGGCAGCTGTTGCCGCTCCTTTACACATATAGTTGTAGTGCCCTCTCCTTCAACCTTTTTGGTGTAAGGTGATAGAAACAGTCTAATTCTCCAGGAAGACCTGCCCTCATGCCCTAGTTTTTGGAAGCTGAATTTTCTATGGAGGCCTCAGTCACAATTTAAAAAGACGCTACCTGAGCATATTCTTGGTGCCTCTAAGGCAGGCATACCAGTACAGTGGAGGTCAGTTGCTATCCCAACCATGACTGAATGGTGTGCTCGCTAAGAGCATTACATGACAATGGATGATCTTATTTCCTCTTTGGCCTCAAAAAGTGACCTGGTACCTCTGGCTGATCTATAAGGAATCTGATCATTATATGTCACTACATAGCTGCCCGGGTGATGGATAGATGACTGTGCGATACTGGCTGTGCTCTTCTTGTTTAGTTTTCCTATTATGGGCTGAAAGGCAGTTCATTTTTTCAATTCCCATTGGTTGAGTTTTCCTTTGATATAACCCCAGGCGGTGAGGCTTCTTTCTCTTCTTTCTTTACTTCTATTTTCCCTATTTCTTCTCTTCTTGTTTTTTCTTCTTTTCTCTGTTTGTATTTCCTTCTCTCTTTAACCTGTTTTTAACAACTAATATACTTGCTGAGTTTCGACACAGTGTATATTTTTATGCTGTAGAAGTGCACAGAGAGTCTATGCAAAACAAAATAATAAAGGAACAATCTTGCTTTGGACATAGCTTTTGTACTCGTACTGAAGTTTTGTTGTTTGTCTTCATATTATATGTTTGCTGTGTTCTTGGTTCTATTCTACGATATGCTCACTGTATTCTGTTTTATTGCTTGAATAAAAATAATTTGCAAAAAAAGCACATTATGGCGATCCTGTCTTTATATACCACATTAATGTACTGCACATGTGATGGGGAGACTTGTACTGGCCAAACAAAGTCAAAAACTCAATAACAACTGCATTAGTTCTAGTAAAGGCAAATTATATGCAATTGTAAAATAAATTCAAATACAGGTTGAGTATCCCATATCCAAATATTCCGAAATACGGAATATTCCAAAATACGGACTTTTTGAGTGAGAGTGAGATAGTGAAAACTTTGTTTTCTGATAGCTCAATGTACACAAACTTTGTTTAATACACAAAGCTATTAAAAATATTGTATTAAATGACCTTCAGGCTGTGTGTATAAGGTGTTTATGAAACATAAATGAATTGTGTGAATGTACACACACTTTGTTTAATGCACAAAGTTATAAAAAATATTGGCTAAAATTACCTTCAGGCTGTGTGTATAAGGTGTATATGTAACATAAATGCATTCTGTGCTTAGATATAGGTCCCATCACCATGATATCTCATTATGGTATGCAATTATTCCAAAATACGGAAAAATCCCATATCCAAAATACCTCTGGTCCCAAGCATTTTGGATAAGGGAGACTCAACCTGTATTTAATTTCTTCCCTCTAGGATGAATTAATTGTGGGCTAGTTGATGAATCCATAACTGGCAGGAACTGTGTTCATTATGTTAAAGCCCCCAGCCAAATAGAGGAGAGGACAGGGTTGTGTCATGAACACCCCTTTTATTGGCAGGAGGGCAAATCTTGGTTTTGTTTTTATAGACACGATCAAATATTTTTTAGTCATAAGTGGTCTTGCACCAGCCGGTGACTTAACCTCTAATAGTGTAACAATACATTATTTAAGTGCACAGTCTAGAACCTGATCCCTAGATTTCCCCTGTACTCCTGTGGGCCAGTCTAGCCATAAATGGGAAGTTGACATTAAGTTAAATGGTTAAATATTACAAGCTGTCTCTTAACTGAGTGTTACACATCTGAGTTACCAGACTTAAAGATCAGGCTGATTAGACTGCAGGTGAATGTTGTTTACATGGCTCTATAAAAGTATCACAGCATCAGTAGCATTCACACACAAATCTGTAATCAGAAGGTGGGTTAGGCAATCTGCATTTAATGGAGACCATTTAATGCAGATTGCCTAACCCTAACTTCATTAAAGCAAAAGAGCTGCATGAGTCCGCTTTTCTTTGTAAAAGCAAAATAAGGAATGAGCATTAAACCCCTGGCAACAAGCAGGAAACCCCTGGCAATGAGTATAGAACCCTTGGCAATGAGCATGAAAGACCTCGCAATGAGCAGGAAACCTCTGGCAACAAGCATGGTACCCAGAGCAAGAAACCCTTGGCAATGAGCATGAGACCCCTGGCAATGAGCATTAGACCCCTGGCAATGAGCAGGTAATTTAAAACATAATTAGAAACCTTACTGTGCAGAATATTTTGTAACGGACATTATTGTGTGTGGGGCATAAAATGGTGTCAGGGGCATAACTGTATGTGGCATTATCTGTAATGGTCATTACGGTGTATGGCATAATGTATGGCATAGCGTACAATGGGCATTACGGTGTGTGGCATAACATATAATGGACATTAAGGTGTGTGGCATAAGTAGTAATAAACATTACAGTGTGTGGCTTAACATGTAATCGGCAATATGGTGTGTTGCATAAGTTGTAATAGGTCTTACGGTGTGTGGCATAAGGTGTTATGGGCATTGCAGTGTTTGGCATAAGTTGTAATAGGTGTTATGGTGTTTTGCATATCGTGTAATGGACATTACGGTGTGTGGCATGACATGTAATGGGCATTACGGTGTGTGACATGACATACAATGGGCATTACAGTGTGTGGCATAAGTTGTAATGGGAGTTACGGTGTGTGGCATAATGTGTAATGGGCATTATGGTGTGTGGGAAAACGTAATGGGTGTAACAGGGTGTGGCATAATATGGAATGGGCATTATGGTGTGTGGCATAATGTGGAATGGGCATTACGATGTGTGGCATAACTCGTAATGGGCATTACGGTGCATGCAATAATGTGTAATGAGTATTACAGTGTGTGGCATAATGTATAAGGGGCATTACCGTAAAGAGGAAAAATTACAAATAATGTAAAAGGCATGAATCAGCTTTTTCCCCCCAGTGATTTTGTTTTGCCTGTGTTGTATAAGGGGGTCTACCTGACATAATGTGTATAAGGGGTACTACTGTGTGCTGTAATGTGACTGAAGGACACTACTGTGCAGTGTAATGTGAGTTGGCGCTATTCTATTGCCATGCCCCTTCCACGTGAAGCCACATACTTATTTCTTGCCACTACTCTGTTTCGAGAGTGTGTGAGTGTGTGTGGGGGGGGGGGAGTAGGCACCAAGGGTATCTTTTACCCTGGGCACCAGAAGGACTAGAACCAACCCTGTGTGTGTCTGTGTCTGTCTGTGTATGGGACAATGTGTGTGTGTGTGTGTGTGTGTGTGTGTGTGTGTGTGTGTGTGTATGGCTATGGAGCAGAGTGTGGCTATGGGGCAGTGTGTGTGTGTGTGTGTGTGTGTGTGTGTGTGTGTGTGTGTGTGTGTGTGTGTGTGTGTGGGGCCCACATTCCTTAGCAATGCATATGCAGCAGGAGGTGCATACCACCTCCCCCCTGCATTTGCATTGCGATTGCATATCAGATGAAGGGTGTAGTATGGTATGCCGGCGCTCGGGCTCCCGGCAACCAGCATACCGGTGCCGGGAGCCCGACCGCCGGCATACCGACAGCGTGGCGAGCGCAAAGGAGCCCCTTGCGGGCTCGCTGCGTTCGCCACGCTACGGGCACGGTGGCGCGCTACGCGCGCCACACTATTTTATTCACCCTCCAGGGGGGTCGTGGACCCCCACGAGGGAGAATACTTGTCGGTGTGCCGGGTGTCGGGATTCCAGCGCTGGTATACTGTGCGCCGGTATCCCGACATTCGGCGTACAGAAGACCACCCCAGATGAACATCACGACCATCATTCGTGATGTTCATCTGTGATGGCAGGCTGAGTAAGCATCAACTAACTCAGCCTTGCCATCACAGTGCGGCTTGCGGGGCCAAGGTGACTGCATCTTGCAATGCAGTCCTTGGCCTCACCACTTCCGGAAAACGGGGGCGACGCGTCTCTGTTTTCCCAAACGCTGCACCCCACCACCTCTGTCAGTGGTGCAGGCAGAGGCGTTTGCATATCTGCGCCGCAACCGCAGAACTCATTCTACACATGCGCAGAATGAGTCATGTGCATGCACAGTCCCTGAACATCGGGAAAATGCAGTAAGGACCGCTTTTGTGATCCTTACTGAATTAGCCCCTCTGTCCAGAATATGAATGTCAGTTTACTTGTGTATTTTTCTCATTTAGATCTTTTCATTTACTTTTTTGTTTAGTGCAGTAAACAGCAATATATGAGTATGCCAATATTTGCACAACCCTGAACATTTTTTTGCTAGAAATTTTTTTGTGTAGCACTGTCATACCTTACAGTTTCATGTTTGGAAATGGTTAAATCAGTTCAAATTTTTTAAGTGTCATGTAAGAGGAATTGCATTTATCTTGTTAGTAATGGTGCTCCAGATGCAGTTATGTGTTGACTAACAAATGTAACCATAGAAATTATTTGTAGATTATTATTATTATTATTATTATTATTATTATTATTATTATTATGCATATTTCAACTAGAAAGCATAGTGGTCTTTGTTCTATAATTTATTCTTTTTGGTCTCTCCTTACTTTTTTGCTTTACTTCCCTAATAGTGTTGTTTAAGAAGGAAAGAGAGACTCTGTGTTGGGGCACGCTTAAATAAAACTTAACTTTTAATTAGAATAGGATAAAAAAGTAGTACATTGACAGACACACACATATATATCTATAGAGATAGTCCTGAGAGAGGAGGACAAAAGGATTCTAGACCTCTCTCTGCTTATATCTTAAGGGGGGTACTCACGGGAGAGATGTGTGCTGAGCGATCTTAACACAGACCGCTCAGCACACATCTCTCACCCCGCTCAGCACAGCGCGATGTGCTGAGCGAGGGGGAAAGCCGACGGGGGGCCGCTCACTTCACACAACGGTGAAGTGAGCGACTCGCTAGATTGAGCCTGCATGCAGGCTCAATCTAGCATCGGCGATAGCGATGTGCGGGGCCGCGCATCGCTATTGCTGGAGGGCATACACACGGCAGATCCGTGCTTAAAATCTAAGCAATCTAGCAAGATTGCTTAGATTTTAAGCACGGATCTCTCCGTGTGTACCCCCCTTAAGAAATCTGAGTGTAGATTCTAAGGAAATTTAGAAATTACAAATTACACTTAGATGAAAATATCCGAATTTGGTTTCTACATAGAAAGAAAGATTTCTAATATTGGTCACAATGGCATTTGATATAACAACAATTTTAGGTAGACTAGAAATATAATAGATATCTGTATCCTTATGTGAAAAGCAGAGGTGTTGGAGCAACCTTTGACCTTACTGATTTTCATACCTATCTTCCTCTTTTAATTTGTCTGATCTCAGACTTATTGAATATATTATCTACCAGTTCCTTATAGTCGTATCTGTGTACACACTTGATTAGAAACCTAGAATTAGCAGTTCACTTTCCATAAGGATACCAGGATACATTTATCACAATTGGCATTGGTCAATGGACTTATATTTCTAGTCTACCTAAAATTGTTGTTATATCAAATGCCATTGTGACCAATATTAGAAATCTTTCTTTCTATGTAGAAACCAAATTCGGATATTTTCATCTAAGTGTAATTTGTAATTTCTAAATTTCCTTAGAATCTACACTCAGATTTCTAAGATATAAGCAGAGAGAGGTCTAGAATCCTTTTGTCCTCCTCTCTCAGGACTATCTCTATAGATATATATGTGTGTGTCTGTCAATGTACTACTTTTTTATCCTATTCTAATTAAAAGTTAAGTTTTATTTAAGCGTACCCCAACACAGAGTCTCTCTTTCCTTCTTAAACATTACTGTGTACTTTTGACTCTGGGTGCACCACCAACAATAATAAATCCTTGAATACCGTCTACAGGCATCTCTAATGTAAATGCACTGTTGGTCACAAGGGACAAATCTATTAAAGAGCCCATTACAAAAAGATTGTACGTAGTCCTGTGCGGCACCCAATTAATTCTTTTTCCCTAATAGTGTAACAGTTGTTACATTGAAAATGTTTTGAATCTCAGAAACAAAAAAAGGTGACAAAAATAAAAATAATACAAAAAGAAACACTTCTCTTTGGCACCTTAAGGTGCCCATACACTATACGACCTGTAAATGATTATTTCACTTTAACGATTTCCCTTGAACTCCCCCGGCAGTCCTGGGCAAACGATGTATTACAATACACATGATATATCTTTAAGCTACATCCAGGAGCATGTTGTCGTTGACAATAGCTTCAGATCTTCCCTGCAGCAGAATCAGATCAGAATCTCCAACCAACGACCAGCAGAACCGTGCATCGTGATCATTATCGTTCACAGACACTGAACGATCTGCCCTATTATGAAAGATTTGTAGTTGCGATCCGTCAGAAATGACCAAATCGCATCTTAAGTCTGGAATGTTGTCACATTGCATTTTTTTCCTGCTTACCAAACAGAGCAACAAAAAAAAAAATATTGGATTTAGAGTACAACTCAAATCCCCAAAACGTTTTTTCGATTAGCATTTCTTTTACCAGTGGACATGGGTACCCTGATTAGCACTGTTATCTTTTCTGAAAAGTGTTTTTTTGTATAAGATTACTTGATCATCATCTTTCAAGCTTCTATCGCTTTCATAGGCCTGGGTAAGAGCAGAGACAAGAAAATTTGTTTTACATAACAGAATTAATTTTCTATTTTTAGGAATCTAAATATATCACTTTAACAAAGCCCATCTGCTATAAAGTAAACTTTGTATTTAAAACGTATCCTTCAAAAATATTTATAATTCTTTTGGCTATATTTCAAAATTGTTACTATGGAAATATTGTTATGTTTTATTTTATTTTAATAGACGTATTACTTTCAGGCCTGGGTAACAGTAATATTCCAACAGCACCATCTAGTGGCCACTATATAAATATTTTGGGAACTAGACTTTTTTTTTTTAAATAAAGAATAATTTATTTATTACCATTTATTCATATAGCGCCACACATATTCTGCACCGCTTTACAGAGAATATTTGGCCATTCACATCAGCCCCTGCCCCAGTGGAGCTTACAATCTATATTCCCTGCCACATGTACACACACACACACACACACACACACATTCACTCTAGGGTTAATTTTTAGTTGGGAGCCAATTAACCTACCAGTATATTTTTGGATTGTGGGAGGAAACCGGAGTACCCGGAGGAAACCCACGCAAGTACGGGGAGAATATACAAACTCCACACATTTAGGGCCATTCTGGAAATTGAACCCATGACCTCAGTGCTGTGAGGCAGTAATGCTAACCATTACAATAATCAAATCAATCACTCAAGGTTCATACAAGTGCAAATCCACAGTTTTTATGACTACAAATGTGCTATGTTTGGAGCAATTGGGACAATTCTTAACAAAATATAATATTTCAAACTAAGCCATTTCCAAATACTGTATGTTAAAATTTGGTATAAAATGTAGAGTGATAAATTAAAATAAAATAATAATAGAGATGTGTGGAGAGGTTCTCCAGAGATCTGAATCCACCCGAATTTTGTGGATCCAAACTGAACCCGGTCCAGATCCACGAGGAGATAGGATCCGAACTGAGTCTTGGTACAAATCTTCCCATGGTTCATAAATCAGTTTTTAAATACAAATTTTGGGTTTTGGATTGCAAGAATGACATAATTTTAGCTATTTATTTTTTATTTTTTATCAATGATTATCAATATTTGTATCAGTTTTAAACTGAACCGAAAACCAAATGCAAACCAAAACACTTGAGGTTGCCAAAACACGACCATGAGCATAAGCGGATCCGGGGGGGCACTCAGGCCCGTGCCCCCCCCCCCACACACACACCACCCCCTGCCGTTTCTGACTTCTTTTTTTCAAATGGAGAACAGCAGCAGATACTGCTATTTCCGTCAGTCAGATTTTATAAAAGAGCCGTCAGGCACTAGGACCCGCCGCGGTTCTAACAGCAAGTCCGTGTGGTAACCAATGGGGAGGCTGGAGCTGCCGTTCCAGCCTCCCCCTGCTCACACTGCAATCTACCTCTCCCACTGCCAGCCGGCCAGAGTCCAGCCCAGGCGCGGGGTTCAAATGCCAGCATCGAGTAAGACTGTTACATTTGACGGCGCAGAAGGCTTCATTAGCCCTCACTGCACCACAGTTTCCCAGCGCTTCCTCCTCCACTTCCTTTACCATCATGCTAGGTGCAGTCATACCCAGCCTCAGGTTTGAAAAGGTGGCCCGTGTGATTGTGACAGGGCTGTCCTGCAGATGTCTTATGCTGCTTGTTGGAGATCCAGCTGGCTGCTTCTGCTAATCAAAGATGGACAGTTTGTGTCCAGCAGTCTGAGTCTCAGTGCAGTGCCCAAAGCAAGGTATGCTGCACCTGCCACCACCAACTAAAAACTTTAATAATTATATTGTGCTGGAGTGCATTCCAGGCTCCCTTAACTAATGGAACAGATGACCAACATTTCAAGGCCCAATCAGCCTTTTCATCAGGGTGAAACATTGGCAATAATCCAGGATGCGCTCCTATAGCCAATCATTACCTGATGGCATATTCTGTGAGGCCACGCCCCCTGTGATACCACACCCCTTCTCTGGGAGTTGGCGTGCCTTAGGTTCATGTAAATATAACTTACCGTTCCCCTATCATGGTGCCCCCCCTTTCATTTTCTTCTGGATCCGCCCCTGACCATGAGTTAGAACCAAAAGTAAAACATTGGAGCTGTGCACAAACATCTCTATCTAGTAACAACAGGAATTTATACCCATGATACATTACCTGTATAATGGGCTGTAACAAAGAAATATCTAATGCTGTGCATTAAGCATAAACATGTAAAAGGTTACAATCCCACAAGAGAGACCTTTATGTGCTGTGTGGTAGAACAAACAGGCATTCTGAGAACAAGCAGGCAGTCTGACTTCATTTATTCACATTGTTCAAGTGCTTATGAAAGCTCCTGAATGGCCTGATCTGTAAATGATTGAACTGACAATTCTCTGGAGCTCTTAGTACAAATAAAATAAAATACTATTTTAGGCTCCATGCCTCGTAACTGCAGCTTTCTAGGAACACTGCCAGTCAAATGAGGAAAGAGGTCTTTACTATAATTTTTATGACACTTAAATTAAGCACAATGGATGATTATCTGATGGCTTAGTATTTAATTTTTTATGCATAATAAAAAATATACATTATGAATGCACATAAAAAAAAGATTTACCAGAAGACATATTAAAAACAGAATTCTTAATGAATTCTTATTGAATACATTAGGTTTTCATAAAAATTAAGACTAGTGTGTTTTTAAAGTGAATCTCCGCTTCATTTTTACAGATTATATTTTTTTGTACTCTTTAAACTTTATTTTATGACTGCAAATATCTGTAGCTATAGTAGTTATTTTCAATCTTCTGAATACAAAGTACAGTATGTGTGTGAGATTGTTTTTGTACAATGTACAGTATGAGTGCTATTTAATTGTCAAGTTGCAATCAATGCCCCAAAGTTACCAAAGGCTAGGGGGTATATTTACTAAAAGTCAATTTGGGTCGATTTTGATTGATTTTTGGTTGATGTTTGGATGATTTTTGATCGATTTTGTGTTTCAGGGTATAAATTACACATTTACTGGCAGATGATTTTTGACATCCTTTTTAAAAAAAAAAAGTTAAATTTCATCTGTTAGTAAAAGTGGGATTTATGGGTATATTTACTAAAAGTTGATCTAGGTCGATTTTTGATCAATTTTGTATTTCAGGGTCTAAATTCCACATTTGCTAACAGCTGATTTTTTTTTTAAATTGTCAAAAATCATCTATTTGAAAATGTTTGATTTAGACCTTGAAACAAAAAAATTGATCAAAGAAACGACCAAATATCGACCAAAAATGTATCAAAATCGACCAAATCGACCATATCATAAATATACCCATAGGACTTATTAATTTACCTAAAATACATTTCCATTGAATTATTTATACTAAACTAAAAAGATTTGATTCTTAACTACATATATATAATACAATTAGTTTATTGATACACTGCACTTGTTTTGACAAAATGAAAAAGAATTAGAGAATTACAACTGAAATAATTGCAACCGTTTTTAAGGAACAGTCTATAAAGGCATGTTTATCTCATCCCTTGTTTTATTGTACAGTATTCAGGCACCAACTTTCCCATAATGCACTCAACAGCAAATATCTTTTTTTGCGTGTGTCATGAAACATCTCATCACTGGTTATGTGCCCTCTAGTCAGTGGTCTGTCTACTGCATGCTCACAACAATCAATGGTCTTCTCATTTCAAATATATTTCAATCATGATCACAAAACTGACATTTTTCTTTAAATAGCATGCAAAAATCTATATTACTCTGTCTATCAGAATAAACCACTTAAAAGCTGAGTTTGTTCATTTATTATGTAATATCAAATAATGTAATATGGTGTGTGCCTAACTCAAGTGCACTGAATACCATATACACAACTGCCATGCCACACACTTTTACAAGGTGCCACAGTGATTGATAGTTGCCACGATAACTCCCAACACCTGACACCTGCGCATTAAAGATGTTGAGATGCTGAACTAAAGGAAATCTGCAAATTTGGGGAGGTGGTTTGTAGAGATGAGCGCTGGAAATTTTTCGGGTTTTGTGTTTTGGTTTTGGGTACGGTTCCGCGGCCGTGTTTTGGGTTCGACCGCGTTTTGGCAAAACCTCACCGAATTTTTTTTGTCGGATTCGGGTGTGTTTTGGATTCGGGTGTTTTTTTCAAAAAACCCTAAAAAACAGCTTAAATCATAGAATTTGGGGGTCATTTTGATCCCAAAGTATTATTAACCTCAAAACCATAATTTCCACTCATTTTCAGTCTATTCTGAATACCTCACACCTCACAATATTATTTTTAGTCCTAAAATTTGCACCGAGGTCGCTGTGTGAGTAAGATAAGCGACCCTAGTGGCCGACACAAACACCGGGCCCATCTAGGAGTGGCACTGCAGTGTCACGCAGGATGTCCCTTCCAAAAAACCCTCCCCAAACAGCACATGACGCAAAGAAAAAAAAGAGGCGCAATGAGGTAGCTGACTGTGTGAGTAAGATAAGCGACCCTAGTGGCCGACACAAACACCGGGCCCATCTAGGAGTGGCACTGCAGTGTCACGCAGGATGTCCCTTCCAAAAAACCCTCCCCAAACAGCACATGACGCAAAGAAAAAAAGAGGCGCAATGAGGTAGCTGACTGTGTGAGTAAGATAAGCGACCCTAGTGGCCGACACAAACACCGGGCCCATCTAGGAGTGGCACTGCAGTGTCACGCAGGATGTCCCTTCCAAAAAACCCTCCCCAAACAGCACATGACGCAAAGAAAAAAAGAGGCGCAATGAGGTAGCTGTGTGAGTAAGATAAGCGACCCTAGTGGCCGACACAAACACCGGGCCCATCTAGGAGTGGCACTGCAGTGTCACGCAGGATGTCCCTTCCAAAAAACCCTCCCCAAACAGCACATGACGCAAAGAAAAAAAGAGGCGCAATGAGGTAGCTGACTGTGTGAGTAAGATAAGCGACCCTAGTGGCCGACACAAACACCGGGCCCATCTAGGAGTGGCACTGCAGTGTCACGCAGGATGTCCCTTCCAAAAAACCCTCCCCAAACAGCACATGACGCAAAGAAAAAAAGAGGCGCAATGAGGTAGCTGACTGTGTGAGTAAGATAAGCGACCCTAGTGGCCGACACAAACACCGGGCCCATCTAGGAGTGGCACTGCAGTGTCACGCAGGATGGCCCTTCCAAAAAACCCTCCCCAAACAGCACATGACGCAAAGAAAAATAAAAGAAAAAAGAGGTGCAAGATGGTATTGTCCTTGGGCCCTCCCACCCACCCTTATGTTGTATAAACAAAACAGGACATGCACACTTTAACCAACCCATCATTTCACGACTGCCACACGACTGTGACTGATATGATGGGTTGGTTTGGACCCCCCCCAAAAAAGAAGCAATTAATCTCTCCTTGCACAAACTGACTCTACAGAGGCAAGATGTCCACCTCATCATCATCCTCCGATATATCACCGTGTACATCCCCCTCCTCACAGATTATCAATTCGTCCCCACTGGAATCCACCATCTCAGCTCCCTGTGTACTTTGTGGAGGCAATTGCTGCTGGTCAATGTCTCCGCGGAGGAATTGATTATAATTCATTTTAATGAACATCATCTTCTCCACATTTTCTGGATGTAACCTCGTACGCCGATTGCTGACAAGGTGAGCGGCGGCACTAAACACTCTTTCGGAGTACACACTTGTGGGAGGGCAACTTAGGTAGAATAAAGCCAGTTTGTGCAAGGGCCTCCAAATTGCCTCTTTTTCCTGCGAGTATAAGTACGGACTGTGTGACGTGCCTACTTGGATGCGGTCACTCATATAATCCTCCACCATTCTTTCAATGTTGAGAGAATCATATGCAGTGACAGTAGACGACATGTCCGTAATCGTTGTCAGGTCCTTCAGTCCGGACCAGATGTCAGCATCAGCAGTCGCTCCAGACTGCCCTGCATCACCGCCAGCGGGTGGGCTCGGAATTCTGAGCCTTTTCCTCGCACCCCCAGTTGCGGGAGAATGTGAAGGAGGAGATGTTGACAGGTCGCGTTCCGCTTGACTTGACAATTTTCTCACCAGCAGGTCTTTCAACCCCAGCAGACTTGTGTCTGCCGGAAAGAGAGATCCAAGGTAGGCTTTAAATCTAGGATCGAGCATGGTGGCCAAAATGTAGTGCTCTGATTTCAACAGATTGACCACCCGTGAATCCTTGTTAAGCGAATTAAGGGCTCCATCCACAAGTCCCACATGCCTAGCGGAATCGCTCCGTGTTAGCTCCTCCTTCAATGTCTCCAGCTTCTTCTGCAAAAGCCTGATGAGGGGAATGACCTGACTCAGGCTGGCAGTGTCTGAACTGACTTCACGTGTGGCAGGTTCAAAGGGCATCAGAACCTTGCACAACGTTGAAATCATTCTCCACTGCGCTTGAGACAGGTGCATTCCACCTCCTATATCGTGCTCAATTGTATAGGCTTGAATGGCCTTTTGCTGCTCCTCCAACCTCTGAAGCATATAGAGGGTTGAATTCCACCTCGTTACCGATGATGGCAGGGCAGGTTCAGTAGTTTTTGGTGGTGCTCCAATCTTCTGTACGTGGTGCCTGTACGCCGAAAGTGTCCCGCAATTCTTCTGGCCACCGACAGCATCTCTTGCATGCCCCTGTCGTTTTTTAAAAAATTCTGCACCACCAAATTCAAGGTATGTGCAAAACATGGGACGTGCTGGAATTTGCCCATATTTAATGCACACACAATATTGCTGGCGTTGTCCGATGCCACAAATCCACAGGAGAGTCCAATTGGGGTAAGCCATTCCGCGATGATCTTCCTCAGTTGCCGTAAGAGGTTTTCAGCTGTGTGCGTATTCTGGAAACCGGTGATACAAAGCGTAGCCTGCCTAGGAAAGAGTTGGCGTTTGCGAGATGCTGCTACTGGTGCCGCCGCTGCTGTTCTTGCGGCGGGAGTCCATACATCTACCCAGTGGGCTGTCACAGTCATATAGTCCTGACCCTGCCCTGCTCCACTTGTCCACATGTCCGTGGTTAAGTGGACATTGGGTACAGCTGCATTTTTTAGGACACTGGTGACTCTTTTTCTGAGGTCTGTGTACATTTTCGGTATCGCCTGCCTAGAGAAATGGAACCTAGATGGTATTTGGTACCGGGGACACAGTACCTCCAACAAGTCTCTAGTTGGCTCTGCAGTAATGATGGATACCGGAACCACGTTTCTCACCACCCAGGATGCCAAGGCCTCAGTTATCCGCTTTGCAGTAGGATGACTGCTGTGATATTTCATCTTCCTCGCAAAGGACTGTTGGACAGTCAATTGCTTGGTGGAAGTAGTAAAAGTGGTCTTACGACTTCCCCTCTGGGATGACCATCGACTCCCAGCAGCAACAACAGCAGCGCCAGCAGCAGTAGGCGTTACACGCAAGGATGCATCGGAGGAATCCCAGGCAGGAGAGGAATCATCAGAATTGCCAGTGACATGGCCTGCAGGACTATTGGCATTCCTGGGGAAGGAGGAAATTGACACTGAGGGAGTTGGTGGGGTGGTTTGCGTGAGCTTGGTTACAAGAGGAAGGGATTTACTGGTCAGTGGACTGCTTCCGCTGTCGGCCAAAGTTTTTGAACTTGTCACTGACTTATTATGAATGCGCTGCAGGTGACGTATAAGGGAGGATGTTCCGAGGTGGTTAACATCCTTACCCCTACTTATTACAGCTTGACAAAGGGAACACACGGCTTGACAAATGTTGTCCGCATTTCTGGTGAAATACTTCCACACCGAAGAGCTGATTTTTTTGGTATTTTCACCAGGCATGTCAATGGCCATATTCCTCCCACGGACAACAGGTGTCTCCCCGGGTGCCTGACTTAAACAAACCACCTCACCATCAGAATCCTCCTGGTCAATTTCCTCCCCAGCGCCAGCAACACCCATATCCTCCTCATCCTGGTGTACTTCAACACTGACATCTTCAATCTGACTATCAGGAACTGGACTGCGGGTGCTCCTTCCAGCACTTGCAGGGGGCGTGCAAATGGTGGAAGGCGCATGCTCTTCACGTCCAGTGTTGGGAAGGTCAGGCATCGCAACCGACACAATTGGACTCTCCTTGTGGATTTGGGATTTCGAAGAACACACAGTTCTTTGCTGTGCTTTTTCCAGCTTGAGTCTTTTCATTTTTCTAGTGAGAGCCTGAGTGCTTCCATCCTCATGTGAAGCTGAACCACTAGCCATGAACATAGGCCAGGGCCTCAGCCGTTCCTTGCCACTCCGTGTGGTAAATGGCATATTGGCAAGTTTACGCTTCTCCTCCGACAATTTTATTTTAGGTTTTGGAGTCCTTTTTTTACTGATATTTGGTGTTTTGGATTTGACATGCTCTGTACTATGACATTGGGCATCGGCCTTGGCAGACGACGTTGCTGGCATTTCATCGTCTCGGCCATGACTAGTGGCAGCAGCTTCAGCACGAGGTGGAAGTGGATCTTGATCTTTCCCTAATTTTGGAACCTCAACATTTTTGTTCTCCATATTTTAATAGGCACAACTAAAAGGCACCTCAGGTAAACAATGGAGATGGATGGATACTAGTATACAATTATGGATGGACTGCCGAGTGCCGACACAGAGGTAGCTACAGCCGTGGACTACCGTACTGTACTGTGTCTGCTGCTAATATAGACTGGTTGATAAAGAGATGTAGTATGTATGTATAAAGAAGAAAGAAAAAAAAACCACGGGTAGGTGGTATACAATTATGGATGGACTGCCGAGTGCCGACACAGAGGTAGCTACAGCCGTGGACTACCGTACTGTACTGTGTCTGCTGCTAATATAGACTGGATGATAATGAGATGTAGTATGTATAAAGAAGAAAAAAAAAAACACGGGTAGGTGGTATACAATTATGGATGGACTGCCGAGTGCCGACACAGAGGTAGCTACAGCCGTGGACTACCGTACTGTACTGTGTCTGCTGCTAATATAGACTGGTTGATAATGAGATGTAGTATGTATGTATAAAGAAGAAAGAAAAAAAAACCACGGGTAGGTGGTATACAATTATGGACGGACTGCCGAGTGCCGACACAGAGGTAGCTACAGCCGTGGACTACCGTACTGTGTCTGCTGCTAATATAGACTGGTTGATAAAGAGATGTAGTATGTATGTATAAAGAAGAAAGAAAAAAAAAACACGGGTAGGTGGTATACAATTATGGATGGACTGCCGAGTGCCGACACAGAGGTAGCTACAGCCGTGGACTACCGTACTGTACTGTGTCTGCTGCTAATATAGACTGGTTGATAATGAGATGTAGTATGTATGTATAAAGAAGAAAGAAAAGAAAAACCACGGGTAGGTGGTATACAATTATGGACGGACTGCCGAGTGCCGACACAGAGGTAGCTACAGCCGTGGACTACCGTACTGTGTCTGCTGCTAATATAGACTGGTTGATAAAGAGATGTAGTATGTATGTATAAAGAAGAAAGAAAAAAAAACCACGGGTAGGTGGTATACAATTATGGATGGACTGCCGAGTGCCGACACAGAGGTAGCTACAGCCGTGGACTACCGTACTGTACTGTGTCTGCTGCTAATATAGACTGGTTGATAATGAGATGTAGTATGTATGTATAAAGAAGAAAGAAAAAAAAACACGGGTAGGTGGTATACAATTATGGACGGACTGCCGAGTGCCGACACAGAGGTAGCTACAGCCGTGGACTACCGTACTGTACTGTGTCTGCTGCTAATATAGACTGGATGATAATGAGATGTAGTATGTATAAAGAAGAAAGAAAAAAAAACCACGGGTAGGTGGTATACAATTATGGATGGACTGCCGAGTGCCGACACAGAGGTAGCTACAGCCGTGGACTACCGTACTGTACTGTGTCTGCTGCTAATATAGACTGGATGATAATGAGATGTAGTATGTATAAAGAAGAAAAAAAAAACCACGGGTAGGTGGTATACAATTATGGATGGACTGCCGAGTGCCGACACAGAGGTAGCTACAGCCGTGGACTACCGTACTGTACTGTGTCTGCTGCTAATATAGACTGGATGATAATGAGATGTAGTATGTATAAAGAAGAAAGAAAAAAAAACCACGGGTAGGTGGTATACAATTATGGACGGACTGCCGAGTGCCGACACAGAGGTAGCTACAGCCGTGGACTACCGTACTGTACTGTGTCTGCTGCTAATATAGACTGGTTGATAATGAGATGTAGTATGTATAAAGAAGAAAGAAAAAAAAACCACGGGTAGGTGGTATACAATTATGGATGGACTGCCGAGTGCCGACACAGAGGTAGCTACAGCCGTGGACTACCGTACTGTACTGTGTCTGCTGCTAATATAGACTGGATGATAATGAGATGTAGTATGTATAAAGAAGAAAAAAAAAACCACGGGTAGGTGGTATACAATTATGGATGGACTGCCGAGTGCCGACACAGAGGTAGCTACAGCCGTGGACTACCGTACTGTACTGTGTCTGCTGCTAATATAGACTGGATGATAATGAGATGTAGTATGTATAAAGAAGAAAGAAAGAAAAACCACGGGTAGGTGGTATACAATTATGGACGGACTGCCGAGTGCCGACACAGAGGTAGCTACAGCCGTGGACTACCGTACTGTACTGTGTCTGCTGCTAATATAGACTGGTTGATAATGAGATGTAGTATGTATAAAGAAGAAAGAAAAAAAAGCACGGGTAGGTGGTATACAATTATGGATGGACTGCCGAGTGCCGACACAGAGGTAGCTACAGCCGTGGACTACCGTACTGTACTGTGTCTGCTGCTAATATAGACTGGATGATAATGAGATGTAGTATGTATAAAGAAGAAAAAAAAAACCACGGGTAGGTGGTATACAATTATGGATGGACTGCCGAGTGCCGACACAGAGGTAGCTACAGCCGTGGACTACCGTACTGTACTGTGTCTGCTGCTAATATAGACTGGATGATAATGAGATGTAGTATGTATAAAGAAGAAAAAAAAAACCACGGGTAGGTGGTATACAATTATGGATGGACTGCCGAGTGCCGACACAGAGGTAGCTACAGCCGTGGACTACCGTACTGTACTGTGTCTGCTGCTAATATAGACTGGATGATAATGAGATGTAGTATGTATAAAGAAGAAGGAAAGAAAAACCACGGGTAGGTGGTATACAATTATGGACGGACTGCCGAGTGCCGACACAGAGGTAGCTACAGCCGTGGACTACCGTACTGTACTGTGTCTGCTGCTAATATAGACTGGTTGATAATGAGATGTAGTATGTATAAAGAAGAAAGAAAAAAAAACCACGGGTAGGTGGTATACAATTATGGATGGACTGCCGAGTGCCGACACAGAGGTAGCTACAGCCGTGGACTACCGTACTGTACTGTGTCTGCTGCTAATATAGACTGGATGATAATGAGATGTAGTATGTATAAAGAAGAAGAAAAAAACCACGGGTAGGTGGTATACAATTATGGATGGACTGCCGAGTGCCGACACAGAGGTAGCTACAGCCGTGGACTAGCGTACTGTACTGTGTCTGCTGCTAATATAGACTGGATGATAATGAGATGTAGTATGTATAAAGAAGAATGAAAAAAAAAACCACGGGTAGGTGGTATACAATTATGGATGGACTGCCGAGTGCCGACACAGAGGTAGCTACAGCCGTGAACTACCGTACTGTGTCTGCTGCGACTGGATGATAAATAATGATATAAAAAATATATATATATCACTACTGCAGCCGGACAGGTATATATTATATAATGACGGACCTGCTGGACACTGTCTGTCAGCAGAATGAGTTTTTTATAGAATAAAAAAACACCACACAAGTCACACGACGAGTGTTTAACTTTTTCAGGCAATCACAATATAGTATACTTATACTATACTGGTGGTCAGTGTGGTCAGGTCACTGGTCAGTCACACTGGCAGTGGCACTCCTGCAGCAAAAGTGTGCACTGTTTAATTTTAATAATATGTACTCCTGGCTCCTGCTATAACCTATAACTGCTCCCCAGTCTCCCCCACAATTAAGCTGTGTGAGCACAGTCAGATATTATACATAGATGATGCAGCACACTGGGCTGAGCACAGATATGGTAT
The DNA here is from genome assembly GCF_028390025.1 of Pseudophryne corroboree. Lineage (NCBI taxonomy): Eukaryota > Metazoa > Chordata > Amphibia > Anura > Myobatrachidae > Pseudophryne > Pseudophryne corroboree. Next base: position 454,560,474 of record NC_086449.1, read on the forward strand.
GTGACTGAGTCACTGTGTATCGTTTTTTTCAGGCAGAGAACGGATTATATTAAATAAAACTGCACTGGTGGTCACTGGTCAGTGGTCAGTCACTAGTAAACTCTGCACTCTCTAGTACTCCTAAGCTCCAGTAAATCAAGTGTCTCTGTCTCAATCTCACTCTCTCTCTTCTAATCTAAATGGAGAGGACGCCAGCCACGTCCTCTCCCTATCAATCTCAATGCACGTGTGAAAATGGCGGCGACGCGCGGCTCCTTATATAGAATCCGAGTCTCGCGATAGAATCCGAGCCTCGCGAGAATCCGACAGCGTCATGATGACGTTCGGGCGCGCTCGGGTTAACCGAGCAAGGCGGGAAGATCCGAGTCGCTCGGATCAGTGTAAAAAAAGCTGAAGTTCGGGCGGGTTCGGATTCCGAGGAACCGAACCCGCTCATCTCTAGTGGTTTGTCTTCTGTATGCATCAGTGTTATTGCTTGGTAGTGAGTGGAATGCTCTGCAGCTAAGGCACCATGGTTCACTGGAACCGGAGCTAATGGAGACTGTCAGTCAGCAGAGCCTGCTATGAGAGGGACTTCTGAGAGAAGTGGAAGTCACAAGAGCAGAGTTGTGTTGCTTTAGTCCAGATGCACACAGGGGTAAATGTATGATCCTCCATTATGGGGGATAAGTGGTATCAGCGCATGTTATGTGCACTGATACCACTTCTCCACCATGTATGACTCTGGTGGTGTGCGGCAAGCTATGTGCCCCTGTCATTATTGGCGTTGCTATCTGTGGAGCCGGCTGGGGTTAAGACACAGCGTAACAGCACAGGCATCACCGTAAGGAGGATTTTTCACTCCTCCTCTCCAGCATGCAAGATGATATACATCTCGGTGCTAGTGCTTCCTGCTTTGCCTCAGTAGAGTTGCAAAGTGGAAAGCGCTATGCTAGCACGATATGTGCTGGTATCATACATCTGCCCTACTCTTTCTGCTAGTGAGAGACTGGGGGGGAAGGGGGGTAGATGTATGATCCTCCAATATGGAGGAAAGTGGTATCAGTGCACGTTATGTGCATGTATGACTGGTCGGTGTGCGATACATATCACCACTGCTCAGTGGTGCAAGTAGAACAAACTGTCTTACAGGTACTGAGTGCACGCGGCGAAGGCGTGCGCGCCAAAAAATGGGTGTGACCAAATGCCACATGGGGCATAGCCAATGAAAATGGGGGTGTGATACACATATGGGGGGAGGGGCAGATACACATATGACACCAATAGTGCCAGATACACGTTGCCCCACAGTGCCAGATATACACTGCCCCACAGTGCCAGATACACATTGCCTCAATGTGCCAGATACACAAATGTCCTCAGAGTACCAGATATACATTGCCTCACAGTGCCAGATATACATTGCTTCACAGTGCCAGATATACATTGCCTCACAGTGCCAGATATACATTGCCTCATAGTGCCAGATATACATTGCCTCACAGTGCCAGATATACATTGCCTCACAGTGCCAGATACACATTGCCCCACAGTGCCAGATACACATTGCCCCACAGTGCCAGATACACATTGCCCCACAGTGCCAGATACACATTGCCCCACAGTGCCAGATACACATTGCCCCACAGTGCCAGATACACAAATGCCCCCAGAGTGCCAGAGATACATTGCCTCACAGTGCCAGATACACAAATGCCCCCACTGTGTCAGATATACATTGCCACCCAGTGCCAGATACAGAAATGCCCCCACAGTGCCAGATATGCCCCCAGTGCCAGATTCAGAAATGCCCCTAGTACCAGATACATATGTCCCCCCAGTGCCAGATTTGCCCTCAGTGTCAGATACACATGTACCCGCAGTGCCAGATATACATTGCCTCACAGTGCCAGATACACATTGCCCCACAGTGTCAGATAAACAAATGACCCCAGAGTGCCAGATATACATTGCCTCACAGTGCCAGATACACAAATGCCCCCACAGTGCCAGATATGCCCCCAGTGCCAGATTTGCCCCCAGTGTCATATACACATGTCCCCGCAGTGCCAGATATGCCCCCAGTGCCAGATATGCTCCCAGTGCCAGGTATACATGCCCCCCCAGTGCCAGATATGCCCCCAGTGCCGGATACACATGTCCCCACAGAGCCAGATATGCTCCCAGTGCCAGACATACATGCCCCCCCAGTGCCAGATATGCCCCAAGTTCCATATATGCTCCCAGTGCCAGGTATACATGCACCCCCATCCTCCCCCTCCCACCACCGGTGCTGCTGTCGTGTGTGTGTGTGTGTGTGTGTGTGTGTGTGTGTGTGTGTGTGTGTGTGTGTGTGAGGAGAGCACAGCCTGCGCCTCTCCTTCCACTCAGTCTCCGACGGGTGTCTTAGTTCAATTCAGCGCCGATCCGTGAGCTAATCAAAGCTCACGGTCTGGCAGCCTTGAGCTCTGATTGGCTCACGGGCGGCACTGAATTGAACGAAGACACTGAGGGGCAGGAGAGGCGCAGGCTGCGCTCTCCTCCCCTCGCATCAGCTGCAGTGCGGCGGTGAGCAGCAGAGGGATGGAGAGACGGATGGACGGAGCGGCGAGGAGCAGTGGCCCGTCGGCGTGGGTACGGTGTACTCATGGCCAAATTCTTAAGGGTACGCCGTACCTACCCGTACCTGCACACTTGCACCGCTGCTATCTACAAGACAGCACATTGATATACAGGGCAATATATGAATGGTCAATAGCACTGACTGTTCTGACACCTTCATCTATCGATTTCAACAGCTTAAGGTGTCGTTGCCCATACACCACATCAGGGACAGCGCTGCTCTTGGCTGTGGTAGCTGCCAACTCCGAGCTGCCCAGAATATTTTGTGAGACTTGTGAGATCTCGTTCATGCTCAGTGAGCCGGCCAGAGGAGAGACACAGAACATCAGCACCAGGCTGATGCGCTGTGGTGGGGGTCTAGCAGAGATTGCCTGGGGGGAGTTTTCACTCCTTCACTTCAGCATCCAAGATGTTAATACATCCCCAAAGTCCGAGTGAGTTCTGAAGAACAAAATGTTCATGACTTGTAGACAGTGATGAAGAATACTGAATGGAGAAGTGACTTGTGATTTGTAAACAATGCTGAAATACACTGTATGAAGAGATGACTTGTGATTTGTGAACGATGCTGAAGAACACTGAATGAAGATATGACTTGTGATTTGTGAACGATGCTGAAGAACACTGAATGAGGAGATGAATTGTGATTTGTAAATGATGCTGAAGAACACTGAATGAGGAGATGACTTGTGATTTGTAAATGATGCAGAAGAACGCTGAATGAGGAGATGACTTGTGATTTGTAAACGATGCTGAAATACACCGGATGAAAAGGTTACTTGTGATTTGTAAATGATGCTGAAGAACACTGAATGACGAAATGACTTGAAGAACAATGTTGAAGAGTGGATCATTGTGAGCACTGACAGCAAACGGAGACCCTCTACCAGATAGAGGGCCCAGCAGTTAAACCACAAGGGCAGGTGGACTGGAAGCAAAGGACTGCAATAACACAACTAACCACCGGGTGGCCTCCACAGATCCAGGATACCAGGGGTTAACCTGGGAGCACAGAGCTTGAGCACCTTACAGCAGCAAGTAACTTGAAGCACTAGTACCATAGCTAAGCATCCAACCCTTTTTATAATGGGAAACAGCACCGGATTGACTGGACGCGAACTGGGATACCTATTGGCTTGGCTTGGTCTCCAACATGGCGGCTCCCTGCACAAAGGACACATGAGGAATCAGCACACAGCCACTACTTCTGGCCTCAGCCCCCCAGATGCCGCACTCCAGCAAACAGACACTTGGAAACAGACATTTCAGGCTGCCATGCTCCGCTCCCCAGGACCCAGACCCCGGCCTCCTGACGCCCAGCAGCAGCACCAGAGAACCTCGCTGCTGCAGCTCCTATCCGCCGCAGCCACACCAGCTGGCTAACAGGAGGGCCGCAGGGACCAGAACTGGAGGTAAGACTCTGAATGCTGACATTTAATCCTGATATTTGTATAATTTTGCTATACACTGTATTAGAGATGAGCGGGTTCGGATCGTCGAGATCCGAACCCCCCCGAATTTCACCTATTTTACACGGTTCCAAGGCAGCCTCAGATCTTCCCGCCTTGCTCGGTTAACCCGAACGTCATCATCCCGCTGTCGGATTCTCGCGAGATTCGTATTCTATATAAAGAGCCGCGCGTCGCCGCCATTTTCACTCGTGCATTAGAGATTGAACAGAGAGGACGTGGCTGCGGTCTCTCCCTGAAAAGCTCCATATCTGTGCTCAGTGTGCTGCAAATATCTGTGCTCAGTGTGCTGCACTGTGGGGACCACCAGTATATAATTGTAGTAGTACAGTACAGTAGGCAATTGCTGTATCTTGCAGCTCTGTGTCAAGTATACTATCCATGTCTGTGCTGCATTATTGTGAGCAGTATATAGTAGGACAGTGCAGCATTTTGGTGACAAGCAGTATACATATACAGTAGTACAGTACAGTAGGCCATTGCTGTATCTTGCAGCTGTGTCAAGTATACTATCCATATCTGTGCTGTATTGTTGTGAGCAGTATATAGTAGGACAGTGCAGCATTTTGGTGACCAGCAGTATACATATAGTACAGTACAGTAGGCCATTGCTGTATCTTGCAGCTCTGTGTCACTTCTAGTATCCTGATCAGTGCTCAGTATCTGCTGCATTGTAGTGAACAGTATGTATACTGTACTGTGCGACGTGTGTTATACACCTGGTGATTTTATACATCCTGTAATCTGTACTGAACGATGTGTGAGATACACCTGGGGATTATACATCCTGTATACTGTACTGTGCGGTGTGTGATACATCTGGTGATGATTATACACCCTCAGTGTCGGACTGGGGCATGTAGGGCCCACCGGGGGAATACAGTTGTAGGGGCCCGTGTTTAGGGGTGTGGCCAGTCTCCACATTGGTTTGCCTAACCATTTTGCAAGTGTTGGTCCCCTAGATAAATATATACAGTAAATACTGTAGTGCATGCATGATAATGTACTAGATTAGTAACAGTACAGTCTGAAACCTAATCCCTAGAGGAGGGGGTGGGCCCACAGGCAGTAGGGCCCACCGGTGGTTTCCCCTGTACCCCTGTGGGCCAGTCCAACCCTGTACACCCTATATACTGTACTGAGCGATGTGTGAGATACACCTGGGGATTATACACCCTATATACTGTACTGTGCGATGTGTGAGATACACCTGGGGATTATACACCCTGTATACTGTACTGTGCGGCGTGTGATACACCTGGTGATGATTATACACACTATATACTGTACTGAGCGATGTGTGAGATACACCTGGGGATTATACACCCTATATACCGTACTGTGCGATGTGTGAGGTACACCTGGGGATTATACACCCTGTATACTGTACTGTGCGGCGTGTGATACACCTGGTGAGGATTATACACCCTATATACTGTACTGAGCGATGTGTGAGATACACCAGGGGATTATACACCCTATATACTGAACAAGAAAGATTCCTGGCGCTGTGATTTAAATAGGTGTGTATGCTGCTCTCTCAGGGGCAATTGGTGTTTTACCCCTACAATAGAAAAAGAAAAAGGAAAAACCAAACGAGAGAGCGCTATTCACATCTAATGTGGATTTTATTTTTACTTAAATATTAATATATCTCAAACGCACATTATATACTTAAGGTGCCGGCCGGCAATACAACAAATCAATAAAATATCACAATAAAAACAATATTTATGCTCTAAATGCTTAATTTCATATGCACAATTGGGTTATAACCACAGCACTCTAGCTTGTTACGTCTCTCTAGTGAGACAGATATTATGTGCAAAACATGTAACGAATTGTTATATTCAGATACATTGTAATAATTTACCCAGGTTTAACAGTGGACCATGTACCTTTGTAGCAATCTTATATGGTACTTATGTCCATATGTCCATTGATCTGGTTAATAAAACACGTGTTAATAGTAATGAGTTAGGCAGTCTTAATATCAGCTTGTTTAGTGATATTTAAAGCAGTTCATGCAACAGCTGATTTATGAAAGATAATCACTGTCCCGCAGTGATGTATGATAGATTTGTGTACCGTACATACGCCTCTGTTCAGTCACAATGCAAGTGACGGTCCTCCTGGCTAATCTTTCATGGGTAGCCTTTTAACGGAGTGAGACAGTGTCTGCTTTTTCCACGGTGCGGTGACTCTTTCCTCCCGGCCGGTGCAGATATTCTCGGCCTTATCCGGAGTCCGTGGGCAGGTGATTGAAGAGGCGTCCCCTATGCTGTGGGGATAGAACTCAGCTGGCCGGCTGATAAGATTGTCCGCTGTAGTATGCAAACGGAGATGCTGACAGACGCGTTTCCCCGCCTACTCGCAAGCATCGGCGGCTTCCTCAGTGTCATAAAGGAAAGAGTCGGGAGGAAAGAGTCACCGCACCGTGGAAAAAGCAGACACTGTCTCACTCCGTTAAAAGGCTACCCATGAAAGATTAGCCAGGAGGACCGTCACTTGCATTGTGACTGAACAGAGGCGTATGAACGGTACACAAATCTATCATACATCACTGCGGGACAGTGATTATCTTTCATAAATCAGCTGTTGCATGAACTGCTTTAAATATCACTAAACAAGCTGATATTAAGACTGCCTAACTCATTACTATTAACACGTGTTTTATTAACCAGATCAATGGACATATGGACATAAGTACCATATAAGATTGCTACAAAGGTACATGGTCCACTGTTAAACCTGGGTAAATTATTACAATGTACCTGAATATAACAATTCGTTACATGTTTTGCACATAATATCTGTCTCACTAGAGAGACGTAACAAGCTAGAGTTGCTGTGGTTATAACCCAATTGTGCATATGAAATTAAGCATTTAGAGCATAAATATTGTTTTTATTGTGATATTTTATTGATTTGTTGTATTGCCGGCCGGCACCTTAAGTATATAATGTGCGCTTGAGATATATTAATATTTAAGTAAAAATAAAATCCACATTAGATGTGAATAGCGCTCTCTCGTTTGGTTTTTCCTTTTTCTTACCCTATATACTGCACTGAGCGATGTGTGAGATACACCTGGGGATTATACACCCTATATACTGTACTGAACGAAGTGTGAGATACACCTGGTGATTATACACCCTATATACTGCACTGAGCGATGTGTGAGATACACCTGGGGATTATACACCCTATATACTCTACTGAGCGAAGTGTGAGATACACCTGGTGATTATACACCCTATATACTGTACTGTGCGATGTGTGAGATACACCTGGGGATTATACACCCTGTATACTGTACTCTGCGGCGTGTGATACACCTGGTGATGATTATACACCCTATATACTGTACTGAGCGATGTGTGAGATACACCTGGGGATTATACACCCTATATACTGTACTGTGCGATGTGTGAGATACACCTGGGGATTATACACCCTCTATACTGCACTGAGCGATGTGTGAGATACACCTGGGGATTATACACCCTATATACTGTACTGTGCGATGTGTGTTATACACCTGGTGATTATACATCCTGTAATCTGTACTGAGTGATGTGTGAGATACACCTGGTAATATCTGTGCTCAGTGTGCTGCATTGTGGTGACCACCAGTATATTATAGTAGTACAGTACAGTAGGCCATTGCTGTATCTTGCAGCTCCGTGTCAGACTAATGGGCCCTACACACATGCCGATATCACTGCACGATATGAACAATCTCGTTCATTAATGAACGAGATAACGTTCATATCGTGCAGTGTGGAGGCTCCAGCGATGTACGATGCGCGGCCCCACACTCATTCATCGCTGGGACCATGTCGGCTGTGCATGCAGGACAATATGGACGAGATCGTCCATATTTGCCTGCAAGTCTACGGAGCCGGGTGACAGGGGGAGTGAAGAAACTTCACTCCCCCCCCGCCGCCGGGTCGCCCGTCGCCCGTATCGGCGGTCGGGCAGCTCGGCGGCACATCGCCGAGTGTGTAGGGCCTATCAGTTCTAGTATCCTGATCAGTGCTCAATATCTGCTTCAGTGAGGCATTGTGGTGACCACCAGTATATAGTAGTACAGTACAGTAGGCCATTGCTGTATCTTGCAGCTCTGTGTCACTTCTAGTATCCTGATCAGTGCTTAATATCTGTGCTCAGTGTCAGTGCTGCATTGTAGTGACCAGTATACTACAGTACAATAGTCCAGTACTGTTCTCGCTGCTCAATGTCAGTTCTCCGTAGCATCATCGGTGATCAGTATAATCAGTTCTCAGTATAATTAGTGCACTGTTAGACGTGTGCCCGTTTTCCACCATTAGTGCAGTGGGATTTGACAATTGATGAAGTTATTGTGTCCCCAGTACAAAATCCCATCTAGATTCCACTTCACTAGGCAGGTGATAGCGAGATTTTACCAATTAATATCAGTGATTTATAATTATTGATTACAGTGATCTTGCCAAATAATTCCAGTGATTTTGTCATTTTCTTCCAGTGATTTGGACCAATAATACCATTGATTAGAACGAATAATTCCTGTGATTTTGTCATTTTCTTCCAGTGATTTGGACCAATAATACCATTGATTAGAACGATTAATTCCAGTGATTTTGTCATTTTCTTCCAGTGATTTGGACCAGTAATACCATTGATTAGAACGAATAATTCCAGTGATTTTGTCATTTTCTTCCAGTGATTTGGACCAATAATACCATTGATTAGAACGAATAATTACTGTGATATTGAAGTGTTTGTGTCGCTTAGCTTAGCCATCCAGCGACCACAGTGCACCTCTTTTTCTCTTTTCTTTGCATCATCTGCTGTTTGGGGACTATTTTTTTAAGTGCCATCCTGTCTGACACTTACGTATATGTCCAGTGGTGCTGCCATTTGATATAATTCCCGACATTACTGCCATTTAATTCCAGTGATTTTGTCATTTTCTTCCAGTGATTTGGACCAATAATACCATTGATTAGAATAAATAATTCCAGTGATTTTGTCATTTTCTTCCAGTGATTTGGACCAATAATACCATTGATTAGAACAAATAATTCCAGTGATTTTGTCATTTTCTTCCAGTGATTTGGACCAATAATACCATTGATTAGAACAAATAATTCCTGTGATTTTGTCATTTTCTTCCAGTGATTAGGACCAATAATACCATTGATTAGAACGAATAATTCCTGTGATTTTGTCATTTTCTTCCAGTGATTTGGACCAATAATACCATTAATTAGAACAAATAATTCCAGTGATTTTGTCATTTTCCTCCAGTGATTTGGACCAATAATACCATTGATTAGAACAAATAATTCCTGTGATATTGAGGTGTTGTTGTCGCTTAGCTTAGCCATCCAGCGACCACAGTGCACCTCTTTTTCTCTTTTCTTTGCATCAAGTGCTGTTTGAGGCCAATTTTTTTAAGTGCCATCCTGTCTGACACTGCAGTGCCACTCCTAGATGGGCCAGGTGTTTGTGCCGACCACTTGGGTCGCTTAGCTTAGTCATCCAGCGACCTCGGTGCAAATTTTAGGAATAAAAATAATATTGTGAGGTGTGAGGTGTTCAGAATAGACTGGAAATGAGTGGAAATTATGGTTATTGAGGTTAATAATACTATAGGATCAAAATTACCCCTAAATTCTATGATTTAAGCTGTTTTTGAAAAAAAACACCCGAATCTAAAACACACCCGAATCCGACAAAAAAATTTCATGGAGGTTTTGCCAAAATGCATCAGAATGTAAAGCACGGCTGCGGAACCGAATCCAAAACCAAAACACAAAACCCGAAAATTGTCCGGTGCACATCATTTTTCCGCAACGCAGCGATTAGGTGGAAAATGCGCATGCGCATGGTACGCAGCGCGCATGCGCTAAGTACTTTCACACAAAACTTAGTAGATTTACACAAGCTCGAGCAACTTTTTCCATCGCTCGAGTGATTGTAGTGTGATTGACAGGAAGTGGGTGTTTCTGGCCGGAAACTGGCCGTTTTCAGGGAGGGTGCTAAAAAACGCAGGCGTGCCAGGTAAAAACGCTGGAGTGGCTGGTGAAACGGGGGAGTGGCTGGCCGAACGCAGGGCGTGTTTGTGACGTCAAACCAGGAACTAAACGGACTGAGGTGATCGCAATCTAGGAGTAGGTCTGGAGCTACTCAGAAACTGCAAGGAATTATTCTGCTAAGCTAAGATACACTCCCAGAGGGCGGCGGCCTAGCGTTTGCATTTCTGCTAAAAGTAGCTAGCGAGCGAACAACTTGGAATGAGGGCCAATGTTTTTCTTATTCAGCTGTTTCTTTATTTTGGAGTGCTGCCTTGGGATTTCATAGCAATTGGACAGCCATTCTTACACCCTTGAGATGTCCAGCAGTTTACAAATGCCCAAACCCCTGGTGGTTTCAAACACATCTCTGGAACAATCCCCAATAATAATAAAAAAGGCATCAATATAGATAAGCATATTAGCAATATACGTTAAAGAGTGGTGTAAGAGCAATAACGGATACAGGCAGTGCCGTAAAAGTCTTGGAAATTGTAGTGGGAGGAAGAAATAAGAAAGGAATAGAATCAGAGGTCAGAGGATTATTCAAGTACTGTAGGGTTGTATCCCACCCCCAAATGACTGCAGCCTGTTAATCAGACTGAGACTTTGCCTACACTGCATCCAGAGCCACAGAACCACAGAACCACCAGGGGCCCATGCATACTTGTTTGTAAGAAACAAAGAGCATGTCCCACCGCATTCACATTCATCCATTAATTAAATAAATAAAAGCTGCACTGTGCAAACAATTAACACAAATATTGAAAATGGCAAAAATACAGTTTATACTGTTCTTGGCTACCATTCTAAAAATAGAGAAGTTGCTACAGATGGAGCACTCCACTGCACTGGACTACACTCATCTAGTGATGCTCCATCGCAGACGTGCACTCCTGGCGGGACTGAGTGATCCGGCACCTAGCCCCGCTACGGGAGTGCACAGAGATAATCCCATTTAGTGAATGGGGCATGTGCGTGTCACGGATGCACGCGCGGCCCAGGTGCTGTGATGGATGCGCCTAGGTTGGCGCGCCCAGGCACAGACGGAGCCACGATTAGCGTGGCTCCATCTGTATGGTGCAATTCGGCAAGCCCATCATACCTTATGGGACTCCAGGTGACACCAATATTACATAAGAAACATGTTCTGTAGACTTGCTAGATTACATTTTTTAATAGTGTTGGAAAACATAACAATTTTGATTATAATTCCTTTTAGCTTGACATAGATCATAATTTTACAGTTAGCATAAACTTGGTTGTGATTTTATTCTATTGAAATATAAGAAAACCTTTTTATTTTCAGGAAAATGTTTTTGCTATGAACTAGATGTGGCAGAGACATCCAACACAGAAGCAAGAATTCAAACTAAACACCTGGGAGCTGAAATGAGTTTTGACACATTCATTTCTGCAGGGAAGCAATCACATTGCCCTGTTAAATAATCTTACACAGGCCTACAATTAGATATCATTAATCTTATGTTTTGCAGAGATGATCAAAAATTATTTCATTTAAGCAATATGACAAATAAGCAACACATCATCACTAATGAGCATACACAGGTGCATGAATCTAAATTGTTCTCTGCTGTACTTTACCTTGAAAGCATTCCCTTTATCAGGCATTTCATTACTGTTGAAAGAAATGTCTTATTAGAAACATCTGCTTGTGCCTTTACATTACATGTAAACTAAGACCAGATTGTTTGATTCTACATGCAAAACTTAAATCATTTCTGTTTTTTGGTCAGAAAATAATTGTAACATGATTTCCAACATATAACAGGTGGGATGACTATATCACTGAAGATTCCCAAGGGCAACATGGAGCATAAAAGCACATAGTTCTACGTTAAAGCATATTACTAAGGCTGTAATGAAAACTGTTGAGCCTCAGTAATTTAATAGGGCATAACACAGGTGGGTATCTGGACGTGAACTAGGTCAATGTGGAAAAAGGTCAACATCAGTTTTTCACATTTAAAAAAAACTTTTTTTCATACTTAACGATCCACATGGACTTACAATTGGGAACGGTAACCTGTGCTGAGCGCATCAGTAGCAGAGCGAGGCACCTTGCCTGAAGCTTGGCGAGCAAAGCAAACCATGCGAGGGGACACAGTGCACTACTTGGGGTTCCCGGTCACTTTTTGAAGAAAACGACACCCAAAAAACATAAAAAAAACTCATGTTGACCTTTATCCATATCGACCTTGTTCATGTCGGCCTAATGCCTGTGTTGACCCATTTGCTGTGTCGACCTACTCACTGTTGACCAATATACATCAACCTAATGTGTGTTGACCAAGACGCTGTTGACCCTGAGTCAGATACCCACTCAGGTGTGGGAGTATGTCAGCGGCGGATTGGGACGCCAGGGACGCCGGACCAGATTCCGTTTGGCTGGTCCGGATGTTCCTCAGTGGCCGCCATCACCCCTCCATGCTGGCCGGCTGCCGCGAGCGGAGCTTAGCTCCGATCGTGGTAGCATTAACTTAAAAGTTATTTAAAGATGGCCACCGGAGGAGCTGCTGCGCATGTGCAGCCGCAGCAGCTCCCCCATAAGCCTTTGTAGGGTCGGGCCGTCAGTTAGCACTGGCAGCTCCGCCTCCGGGGCTGCATCCAGCCCAGATTCAGCCTCCAGCACCCAGGCCAGAGTCTGCGTGCCTCCAGCCCTGTGGCTTCCTCCGGCCCCAGACAGTTTGCCTCCAAGCAGCAGCCAGGCAACTGAAGGACACAGCAGCCTGGCTGTGTCCTATTTACTTCAGGATGTGCTATAATAAATATATATATATATATATATATAAATATATATATATATACACTGTATATGTGTGTATGTATATGTATATATATATATATATATATATATATACTGTATATATGTGTGTATATATATAAGTATGGTATGTAGGCGGCACTCGTGGACTTAATTCAAATAAGAAACCCGGACACTCCTGGGTTGAATACAACGTTTCGGATTTATTATCCTTCGTCAGGTATATAACAAATGCAAGAAATCAAGCTTACCTTTATGCAGTTAAGAAACACCAAGTGAAAGTGAAAGTAAGTGCAAAAACACTCCCCATGCTGCTGCTGCTGACGTCATCACCAATAGACGGCGCCTGAGCAGTGACTGGGACAAAGTGAAAATGAAAGTGAAAGTAAAAACCGTTACCATGGTTACAATGATACATTGTACAAACGGACATTACTACAAATGATCTTACAGCAATACTACAAAAAATAGCAACATAACCATTATAAGAAACAATTAAAGGAAATCATTTCATTCAGTCCATGCGGGGAAACAGTATTCAAAAGATGTATCCATTTAATTTCTAACTGCAGAAGGATCTTTCCTCTATCACCCCCCCTGATATCTTCCTTGACATGGTCCAACATCATGTAGCGTAATGAGGAGAGACTGTGCTTGCAAGTTTTAAAATGTTTGGCAACAGGCTGATCTATGTTTTTCCCTTCCAATATCTGCTTAATGGCACTGCGGTGTTGTGCCATTCTTTCTTTGAACTGGCACACCGTTTTGCCTATGTAATATAAGCTGCAAGGGCACCTAATGCAGTAGATCACATATTTGCTGGTGCAAGTAAAAACATGTTTTAATTTGATCTGTTTACCACTATGTGGATGCCTGATATAATTGCCGGTGTCCAGATAGGTGCAAGTAGTGCAACCTAAGCACCTGTAGTTTCCTGGTTTTTTAGTCATGAAGTGTTTAGGATATGTGGGTGACATGTTAGCAATGTCAACATGTATCACATGGTCCCCGATGTTTTTACCCCTTGTATAACAAGGTAGTAACGCACTTTCAGACAATTCTGCAAGGTCTGGGTCTGCTTGGACTACTGGCCAAACCCTTTTAGCGGTACTGACAATGGTCTTAGTAGATACCGTGTAATTGTTGACCCAAATCATGGTAGTGTCTATTTTATTAGGTTTGGGACAGGTGATATTCTTTACTTTAGGTGCTTTGAGTGCCTTAATTTTAGCTGATTGTAAATCCTTGTTGCTGTACCCCCTTTCTAGAAATTTTTTAGTCATAAGTTCCATTTTATTCACCTCATCAACAGGATCACTGCAAATGCGGTGAACCCGTAAGAATTGCGAATAGGGGAGACCTCTTTTAAGGGAGCTCGGATGGTGGCTGGAGGCATGCAGCATATTGTTGCAATCAGTGGGTTTCTGGTAAATAGATGTACTGAAGTCAACACCACGTATTTTTACCTCTACATCTAAAAAATGTATGTTTTCCTTTTGAATGTTCCACGTAAACTTGATGTGTCTGTCCCTAGTGTTGGCCAGTGACATCATATTAGTGAATTCCTCCTCTGTGCCCCTCCATAGGAGGAACACGTCGTCTATATATCTTGTATATAGGGGTATGAGATTGGCCAGGTCCTGGTCATCAAAGAACAATTGGTGTTCAACTAGGAACATGAAAGCATTCGCGTAGGTTGGTGCGACACAAGATCCCATCGCACAACCCCGGGTCTGCAGGAAAAATTCATTGTTAAAAATAAAATAATTTCTCTCCAAAACCAACCTCAAAAGTTGCAAGAAAAAATCCACATTAGGACCAAGATAGAGGGTGTTATTGGTAATCAAACTTCGTACAGCCTCGAGTCCCCTGTCATGAGGAATACTAGTGTATAGGCTTACTACATCAATAGTGCCTAGCCAGCAGTCTTCAGGTATAACACCAAAAGATCTGAGTTTATGCAAAAACATTGTTGTGTCTTTCAGATATGTAGATTGATTCTGAACTACCGGCTGGAGGTAAAAGTCAAGATATTTGGATACTTGATAGTACAAGGAGTCCCTGGCAGACACAATGGGTCTGCCAGGTGGCTTCTCACTGTTTTTATGCAATTTGGGAAGCATATTGAATACGGGTACCCGTGGATAATTACAACACAAAGCATTCTTTACAGATTCAGTAATATGTCCAGCCTCAACCGCAGACAGCAAGACATCCTCAAGCTCCCTTAGATACATAGCAGTGGGATCAGCCTCTAGCTTGGTATACACATTATCATCACATAACTGTCTGTAAGCTTCATCTCTATAATCACATAAGTCTTGCACCACAATGCCCCCACCTTTATCGGCAGGGCGTATTGTTATGTCATTACAGGTCGCAAGATCACGCAATGCCTGCCATTCAGCAGGTGATAAATTCATGGTGCTAGTGACATTTTCTTTTTCACATAAATCAATACAATTAGTGACAGTTCTAGTGAAAGCTTTTATGGCTGTGTTGGAAGAATAGGGGTCAAAGTTAGATTTTAGTTTAACAGGACATGCTGGTTTATCAATTTTAGTTAAAGGTTTATCAGAGTCATTTTTACTAAAGAATTCTTTCAGTCTCAGTTGCCTGTTAAGGCGACTCAGGTCAACTTTGCTTTTGAGACTATTATGGGGGTTAGTCGGAACAAAATTCAAACCTTTACTCAACACCGCAGTCTCAATGTCAGTCAATGTGCGTGATGATAAATTATATATCATTTCTTTGTTGTTTTTGCAGCTCGCTTTGGTCTCCCTTTGGCATTGGCCGCCACGTCTGGTTCTTTGTCTTCTGCGCCGTCCTCCTTTGCTCTCGATTTTACCCCTAAAGGGGAACGACCTCTGGAATTGGTGCGACTGGTGCTTGGTAGTTCTGCTTCACTGTGAGAAGTTCCACTGGAGGTGTCAGTATCTTGAGATGATCGTCCAGATTGTTTATTAAATTTATTGAACCTCCTGCGGTATGGTCTCCGTCCGCCCGGTTGCGGATTCGCCCAGTAGTATACCCGGTTCTCATCATAGTCTCTATTGACAGTAGCCAATTTTTTGGTTTTAAATTGAATTAATTCAGATCTGTATTTTTCTACCTCTGTGTTTAATTTAGCGATCCAGTCCACAGAAGTATCTGAGATCAGAGCATCCAGGCTGTTCTGCTCCAGAGTTTTAATTTTCTCTCTGGTGATGGCTAACTCCCTTGTGGATTCTTCAATGACGAGCAGCATTAAGTCAAACGAGGCTTTATTTAAAACGGCTGCCCATTTCCGACAGAAATCTGTGTTGAAGCGTCCAATGGTGGGCATGTTTTTAATGCGAAAGCCCCTGGGGATTTTTTTCTCCCGAAAATAGTCCGATAAGCATACTCCATGTAGGTAGAAATCAGTTTCCCTGTTTCTGAGTCTCAGAAAATCAGTATAGATTTGTTCACTGGTTTTGACTCCAGTAGTTTGTGCCAGCTTGTCTGTAATCAGGATCCTGTTGGCATCAATATCAGATAAGGATAGAATTTCCCCAGTTAGTAGTGTAGTTGCTCTGTATCCTGGAACGTCCTCTGGTATCGTATCCATGATGTGCGGTCAGGTGCAGGATAAAATCAAAGAAAATATACTGACCCACTTGGTTCAAAGAAGTGCGGTTGCCTTAGCAATGGTGTGGATATGGCAGTCCAACCTATAGTAGAGTAAAGATACACTCGGCACTCCGCCAAATAAATGTAGACATCTTGCCCGGTGCCTTCCTTCTGAGTTTGATATAAGTATGGTATGTAGGCGGCACTCGTGGACTTAATTCAAATAAGAAACCCGGACACTCCTGGGTTGAATACAACGTTTCGGATTTATTATCCTTCGTCAGGTATATAACAAATGCAAGAAATCAAGCTTACCTTTATGCAGTTAAGAAACACCAAGTGAAAGTGAAAGTAAGTGCAAAAACACTCCCCATGCTGCTGCTGCTGACGTCATCACCAATAGACGGCGCCTGAGCAGTGACTGGGACAAAGTGAAAATGAAAGTGAAAGTAAAAACCGTTACCATGGTTACAATGATACATTGTACAAACGGACATTACTACAAATGATCTTACAGCAATACTACAAAAAATAGCAACATAACCATTATAAGAAACAATTAAAGGAAATGTGTATATATATATATATATATATATATTATAGGCTATTTGTTAGTGGCAGCACTCACCGGACTTAAGGGCCCTACACATTAAGCGATCCACCGCCGAGCTACCCGACGACGGATATGGCCAACAGGCGACCCGGCGGTGGGGGGGGGGGGGGAGTGACGGGGAGAGTGAAGTTTCTTCTCGTCACCCGGCTCCATAGCAGTGCAGGCAAATATGGACGAGATCATCCATATTGGTCTGCATGCACAGGCGATGGGGCACCAGCGATGAACGAGCGCGACCGCTAACAACCTCTTACGGAAACTGAGGGACATCATTGCACAATGGCTTACCCCAATTAGACTCTCCTGTGGATTTGTGAAATTGGACAACGCCACCAATATTGTGTGTGCATTACATCTGGACAAATTCCAGCATGTCCCATGTTTTGCACATACAATTATTTTGGTGGTGCAGAATTTTTTGAAAAATGACAGGGACGTGCAGGAGATGCTGTTGGTGGCCCGAAAAATTGCAGGCCACTTTCGGCATATAGCCACCACGTGCTGAAGAGTGGAGCACCATCAAACACACCTGAACCTGCCCTGCCATCACCTGAAGCAAGAGGTGGTAATGAGGTGGAATTCAACACTCTATATGCTTCAGAGGATGGAGGAGCAGCAAAAGGCCATTAAAGCCTATACATCCACCTACGATATAGGCAAAGGAGAGGTAATGCACCTGACTCCAGCGCAGTGGAGAATGATTTCCGTCTTGTGCAAGGTTCTCCAACCCTTTGAACTTGCCACACGTCAAGTCAGTTCAGACACTGCCAGCTTGAGTCAGGTCATTCCCCTCATCAGGCTTTTGCAGAAGCAGCTGGAGAAATTGAAGGAGGAGCTAATATGGAGCGATTCCGCAAAGTATGTGGGACTTGTTGATGGAGGCCTTCATTTGCTTTGTCAGAAATCAAGGGTGGTCAATCTATTGAAATCCGAGCACTACATTTTGGCCACCGTGCTCAATCCTAGGTTTAAAGTTTATGTTATATCTCTATTTCCGGCAGACACAAGTCTACAGAGGTTCAAAGAACGTTTCAGAGATAAGCCTCCTTCTATCAAGTTCCTTCAATTGTCTGCCCGATACCGTTTGTTTACCAATCGATTGGGAATCCCAGGAAGCAGACAACACACACGGTTATGTTGGCAAAATGAGACTGAAGCTCGTTTAATCAGCTTGGCATTCTATAGCAAAAAGGTACTTGCATGTACACTTGATACACGTCACATATTAAAACAATAATGCATCTCTTCTCAGAACTCCTCTCTAGCTGACCCCCTTCTTCGTGTCCTTCACAAGAAGTCTAAACACAGAGAAACTGTCTATAACATATTTTCAAGACTATAGCTACGACCTTGCTTCTCACAGAATGTACTAACTGTGAAATGTCAGCATTCTTATGGTTTCTTCACAAAACATCTTTCTTGTTCACTACAACATGGCTGCTACTTAAACAAAATGGGTGATAATGGGTGATAGCTGCTAAAGCTCAATTCATCTCTCTCAAACGTGACCCGTCAACAGCTTCTCCTTCACTTTCTCCCACAACTGGGGCTGCGAAGAAAAGGATAACATTTACTAGCCCACCTGCTGGTGGTGATGCAGGGCAGTCAGGAGCGTGTGCTGATATCTGGTCCGGACTGAAGGACCTGTCAACAATTACTGATGTGACTACTGTCACTGCATATGATTCTGTCACCATAGAAAGAATGGTGGAGGATTATATGAGTGACAGCATCCAAGTAGGCATGTCAGACAGTCCGAACGTATACTGGCAGGAAAAAGAGGCAATTTGGATGCCCTTGCACAAACTGGCTTTATTTTACCTAAGTTGCCCCCCTCCAGTGTGTACTCCGAAAGAGTGTTTAGTGCAGCCAGTAACCTTGTCAGCGATCAGCATAGGAGGTTACTTCCAGAAAATGTGGAGAAGATGATGTTCATCAAAATGAATTATAAATTCCTCCGGGAATACCTTTACCAGCAATTGCCTCCAGAAAGTACTCAGGGACCTGTGATGGTGGATTCCAGTGGGGACAAATTAATACTCTGTGAGGAGAAGTATGTACACAGGGGTGAGGAATCGGAGGATGAGGATGAGGTTGACATCTTGCCTCTGCAGAGCCAGTTTGTGCAAGGAGAGATTGATTGCTTCTTTTTTGTTGGGGGCCCAAACAAACCAGTCATTTCAGCCACAGTCATGTGGAAGACCATGTCACTGAAATGATTGGTTTGTTAAAGTGTGCATGTCCTGTTTATACAACATAAGGGTGGCAGGGAGTTTCCAAGGACAATTTCATCTTGCACCTCTTTTTCTTCTTTGCATCATGTGCTGTTTGGGCCTAGTTTTTTTAAAATGCCATCCTGTCTGCCACTGCAGTGTCACTCCTAGATGGGCCAGGTGTTTGTGCTGCACACTTGTGTCACTTAGCTTAGTTATAGAGCCACCTCGGTACAACCTTTTGGCCTAAAAACAATATTGTGAGGTGTGAAGTATTCAGAATAGACTGGAAATGAGTGGAAATGAATGTTTTTGAGGTTAATAATACCGTAGGTCCAAATTACCCCCAGATTCTGTGATTGCAGCTGTTTTTATGTTTTTTTCAAAAATCATCCAGATCCAAAACCAAAACACGAAAGGGTGGTTTTGACAAAACCAACCCAAAACCAAAACATGAGCGGGGAATTAGACCCAAAACCAAAACACAAAACACGAAAAGTGTCCGCCACACATCTCTACTTTAAATTAGTAACATTAATATTAATATTAAATCAATATTAAATGAGAGATCAAAGGGAGCCAAAAGTAGGTGAGTATTAAACATTAAACCAGAGCCCATGCGTCAAAAAAATGCACCTTTGACAAATAACTTCTAAAACACCAAAAGACCTTGTGTGTATCTACAAGGCTCATCAAAATAAGCACAAATGTCATTAATATGTGTTCTTTAGAGTGAAACCCTTTTTCCCATAAGTACTAGATAGGACATACTTATCCTATTGCAAATTATTGCAATTTTGCCTAAGCATACAACTACACACAAAAAAGACAATACAAAAAATTATTATATACAACATATTACAAAAAAGGGGGTTCCATGTATTGGTCATGAAGTGCATCTTTTTATATATATATATATATATATATATATATATATATATATATATTCAAAAAGCCAAATTCTTTGTTGTTACCGCAAAAAGATATTTAAAGCATTAATGTTTAATGGATTGGACATACTCACCTGCTTTTGGCTCCATTTGATCTTTTATTTAATATTGATTTAATATCAATATTAATGCTACTACTTTAAAATCCTAGAATGTATTTGGCGTGGTTAGGATAATCAGTATACAATACTCTATAATGCTGTGACAGATTTTATTTAGTTGATCCCAGTGCACCACCACTAATACAATCTATGTGGACACCAGTGTGTGATGCTGATCGACGCCGTTGAGTGTAGTCACTATGGCGGTTTGCGCTCTACAGTCACAATTCCGGGTTGAAGCGATGCGTCTCAAACACCGAATATGACGTGGCGCACATGCTACTGTGCAATCGCTCAGTGTGGAGGTGCTGGCTTTTTTTTGTGTTTCTGTGTAAGTGACCTAAAGGGTTCTTAATTAAACATAAATGTATGATCTGTTATATTTAAACAAGTGGTGCACCGGATATTATTGGAGATGCTAGATAGGAGGAAGAGGGGATATTGTATGATATGTTGTACGGACAGTACGGATGGTGTAATGGTTAGCATTACTGCCTCACAGCACTGAGGTCATGGGTTCAATTCCCACCATGGCCCTAACTGTGTGGAGTTTGTATATTCTCCCCGTACTTGCGTGGGTTTCCTCCGGGTGCTCCGGTTTCCTCCCACAATCCAAAAATATACTGGTAGGTTAATTGGCTCCCAACAAAAAAAAATTTACCCTAGCATGAATGTGTCTGTGTGTACATGTGATAGGGAATATAGATTGTAAGCTCCACTGGGGCAGGGACTGATGTGAATGGCCAATTCTCTGTAAAGCACTGCGGAATATGTGTGCGCTATATAAATAACTGGTAATAAATAAATAAATAAATATATACAGGATGTGATGTCGTATGCGTTCCAGCTTGGAATGTGGAAGTGAGCGTTTTGGTGCCATTTTTTGAATTAGAGAGGTATAAAGGGAGCCAAGGGGCATTACCAGCCTTGTTGCTCGACTGTGATGAGGAATGCAACTAATGCCTGTCATGCTGTAGTGACTCCTGATGAAGGTCTGGAAAGACCGAAAACGTTTGAGCTGAGTATGAAATTTTAGCTAATAAATGGATTGCTGTTTATATGGAAATCTGGAGAGTGCCCCTTCTATATCTGTACATGTCAATACCTTGTTGTATTTTGGGTGACACCCCAGTGGATATGGTTTGGAAGATGAGAGTGCGACCTTACACGGATATATATATATAGATAAATTACCAGTAATAAAGGATTCAAAGTCTCCTGAGTGCCGCCTGTATCCACCTCTGTTTATGGACACATGTTCCCAGGGAGGGCACCAGAACAGGGAGTAGCAGTCATTGGCAAGTGGTGACTGGGGAGACGGTGAGTCGCACTGACTCTACCCCAGGTAGAGGGTGACAGAGAGAGAGTGACAAGGAAAAGCAGTGAATGACAGGGAGAGAAAGTGAGTGACAGGGAGAGGTAGTGGGTCCAGGAAGAGGCAGTGGTTGGCCTGGGAGACCGAGTGTGGCAGGAGGAGGCAGTGGGTGGCAGGGAGAAACAGAGGATGGCAAGTGGTGACTTTGAAAGCAGCGGATGACAGAGGGAGGAAGTGCGTGACAGGGAGGGGCAGCAGGTGACTGGGAGAGGCAGAAGGTGACAGAGGCTCTGGATGTTAGTGAGATGCAGTGGGTGACAAGAAGCCATTGGTGAAAGGGAATTGCAGAGGTTGACAGGGAGTTAGTGACAAGGAGTGGCTGCCCAGACAGTGGTAAAGGTGGAGGCAGTGGGTAACTAGGAGAAGCAGTACGTGGTAAGAGGTGACTAGGGAAGCAACGAGTGACAGGTAGAGGTTAAGTGTACAGGGAAAGAGTGACAAGAAGAGGCAGTTGATGGCATGGAGAGGCAGAGGTTGAAAGAAAGATTAAGTGGATTTCAGAAAAAGGCAGCGGAGAACTGGTGAGCCATGGGTAAAGTCGGAGGCAGTAGGTGATGGGTGGAGGCAGAGGGCAACCAGGAGAGTTAAAGAGAGAGAGGCAGTGGGTGACAGGCAGAGTCAGTAGGAGAAGGTGACAGAGAGAGGAAGTGGGTGGTGGGGAGAGGCAGTTAGTGGCAAGGCGAGGCAGAAGGTGACAGGGAAAGGTAGTGACTAACAGGGAGAGGCAATGGTGACTAGGAGAGACAGAGGGCAACAAGGAAAGGTATTGAATGACAGAGAGAGCTACTTGGTGACAGGGAGAGGCAGAATATAACAAGGAGAGATGATGGGTGACTGTGAGAGGCAGTGGGTGACTGGCAGAAGCAGAGGGTGACAGTGAAAGGCAGTGGAAGACAGGGAGAGGCAGAGCAAGACAGGGAGTGGCCATGGATGACATGGAGAGGCAGAACTGCATGGCTGGCTCAGTTGTGAGGTGGCTGGCAGGCAAGGGCACTCAGTTACACACTGTAACAGTCACAGTATAACTCAAAATATGTTTACTTGCTGCTGGAGGGCCCATGTCAAAGCAGAGTGACTGGCTTGGCTTAGTTTGGCCATGCGATGGACCAGCACTGTAGACCAGGGGCATAGCCAGAACTTTGTGGTCCCCATAGTAACATTTTGAAGGGTCCCTGTACCAATGATTCTAGCAGTTTTTAATTTTATGCCCCATAATGGTACCCTAGTTCATTTTCTGACCCATAGTAGTGCCTTAGTTAATGGTATGCCCCATAGTAGTGTCCTAGTTTATTTTATGAACCAAAGTAATGTACTACTGTAGTTCACATTGTGTCACATTGTAGGGCTGCCAGTACACATTATGAACCACAGTAATGTACCCCAAATTTACATTGTGACACAGTGCCCCCAGTTCATATTGTGCCACATTACAGTGCCCGAGTTCATATTATGTAACATTAATACCCTCCAGTTAATGTTATACCACATTACAATGATCAGTTCCAGGGGCATACCTAGAGATATTGCAGGCCCCAAGTAAAAAGTTTGTAAGAGCCCCTATGCTCCACCCAATGGTGAAAAGTGTATATGACATCTGCAACTTTGACAGATAAGGTGGGCCCCTTTCAGCTCTGGGCCCCATCGCAGCTGCACTCCCTGCAACTTTGGTAGCTATGCCCTTGATGCAGACAGTTTCTCCTATACACCTGTCAAGATCTTTACATCATCCCCGACAGCAGGAACAGTACAGCCTCAGCACCCAACCAGTCCCAGGCACTCAGGAGGCAGATAGTAGGAGCGAGGGGGAGATGATAAGAGGACTCCTCCCCCTCCTTGTCCGGCCAGACCACTTTTTCTTAGTCAGGGCCCACTGAGCAGTGGAAGGCAGCAACATGAGCATGGAGTGTCTCTACTATCTGTCCATTAACCCTAACTCTGTACTGAAGTTTCTGCTGTACCGTATAGTGCTTCTGATCCACTTTTAAAAACTGCTGATCTCAAAGGCGTGAAAACCACATGGTGAGTATTCTCTGTCACATATAGTACACCATTGCACAACTACTGTACAGTAGTGTCCATAAGCACATGATACTGTTTCCATTCTTCATACAGTGTTGTGTTTGAACTGAGCAACATGCCATGCCTGTAAAAGAAGAATTTGAATGGGCATTAGTCTACAATCACTTTTAATATCTATTCCCCTGAGCTATATTAATAATAATAATAATAATAATAATAATAATGATAATAATTTTATTTATATAGCGCTCTTTCTCCAATAGCTTAACAGATACAAAGCATAATATAGTACAGAAAATAATGCAGTACAGAACAGCTTTTCATAATATACAGAAGCATGGAGATACTAAAAGGGACATTATGGAAATGCTTGAGTAAACAGGAAAGTCTTGAGTCTACTTTTGAAGGATTTTATAGTTGGGGCCTCTCGCACTGTGTGGGGAAGTGAGTTCCATAGAGTCGGAGCCACATGGCTAAAAGCTCGACCCCCCAGATGAATTACGAGAGATTCTAGGTACTGCTAAAAGTCCTTTTTTTTACATTGTCTATGTTTACTTGATTTCATTTACTAGCAGACGTCCATCTACATTTCTACATTCTTCTTACATTTACACCTGTAACCTGCAACGTTTAGAGCTTTCATTTTGACAGTGTATATTTGAATTTTTATTTTAAGATATATTGAAAGCAGCTGTTAACACATGCTGTAGGAGTGCTTGAATATTTTATTATTATTATTCCTTTGTTGGGTAAGCCTGAGCATATCTCGTGAAGTGTTTAGTTGATAAGTATATCA
Source organism: Pseudophryne corroboree (assembly GCF_028390025.1). NCBI lineage: Eukaryota > Metazoa > Chordata > Amphibia > Anura > Myobatrachidae > Pseudophryne > Pseudophryne corroboree. Next base: position 454,585,049 of record NC_086449.1, read on the forward strand.
TTAAGTTTTCTATTATCAGGCTCAACAAGGAGAAAGTTTTTTTTTATATATTTAGGCTTTTTTATTGAGAATGATCAATAACCAAAACAATTTTGTACAGAGACAGGTACAGGTAGAAAAGTTGAATGAGCAGATAAAAAATAATAATAAATAAATAAAAAATAAATAAAAAAATGTGTCCGCATTGTGTCATGGAGTTACAACATAAGAACATTTTCGGACAAAATTAGAGTGAAATATATCGTTCCATGGAAATATAGGCTATCAAATGGTAGCAGTACACAACCTGTGTAAATTCAAACGTGTACGTGATCAATCTCTTATTTTTCATTTAAAGTATAGAACCTATACTAAAACTGAGAAAAAAATTATTAGAAGTAAAAAGAAAAAGAAAAGAAAAATAAGGAAAGAGAAAGAGACAGCGTAAAAACAAAAGGGGAAAGTTGAGAGAGTTACAGATAAGGAAACGGGAGGTTGGCTGTAAGTCCAAGTGAAGATAACAGAAGAGGAAATAGCAGAGGTATTAGCAGAGTCCGGGAATTAATAGAGAACGAGCGAGGTATCACGGGGACCAAATGTTGTGAAATTGGGCCACTGTGTTGTTCCGCAAGCTAGTGATATATTCCATATTGGCTATATAATTAATCTTAGTCAGCAGTAATGCCTTGGAGGGTGGAGTCAGCAGTAATGCCTTGGAGGGTGGAACAAGGAGAAAGTTTATACACATCAACTCTAAGGGGTAAATTTACTAAACACCAGGCTCTTGGACCAGTCCTGGTTCAAAAATATAGGTAAAAAGACAAAGCGGTTCCCCATATTTTTAAAACCAGCACCAGGCTTCACTAGTAGGGTGGTAATGCTGTAGCCAGGGGACACGCTTATATTGGTCCTTGTGGCTGTAGCATTAACCTCCCTAACTAATCAGCCCAAGATAATTGTGTCCCCTGGCTGTGGCATTACCTATTTGCTAGTGGTGCCCAGTGCTGGTTTTAGAAATACAGGTGACCCCCTTTTTTTCCCCTCGTATTCTTTTAAACCAGGACAGGTCCAAGGGCCTGGTGCTGGTTCTTAAAATACTGGGGAACTCTACACAATTTTTCTTATGTAATTTTGGAACTGGCACCAGTTTAAAGAGCCTGGGGCTTGTGGAGGATCAGGCAATTTAAAAAATATATATATTTTTTTTTTTTTACATTTTTACAGAGAAGTACTGATATGTGCAGGCTTCATGTTCGGGAGTGTTTGGATGCCAGCAAACCGGGCAGCCGAATACAAATGCATACACCACTGGAAAAAATGATTTCCTAAAACAAAGGTACATAGTAAATTCCCATATTTCAGTTTGAAAAAAACACCCGTATCTGATCGATCACATCCCTGTTTAATCTTGGGCAAAACAAGGAGCTTAGTAAATTTATCCCAAATAATCAATAATTTGACATATTTTTAAAAATGCATTCTCCTAAACATACACGGTGAACTAGTTTTACAATACTGTTCTATTTTTGGCTTCATTCTTGGCCAGTAAAGTTAGTCAGCGATAAAGTCTCTAGTTCTCTAGACACCCAAATGCCCATGACAGTCATAGAGTATGTTTAAAACTTTAGGATCAATTTTATTGGGTATCACCAACTGTCTTTTCATCCTGCCTCTTCTTCTCCTTCTTCCCCTCTGAAGACTAAAGAATCCCTTTGTCAGTACAAAAGTGTATCTTCTTCATTTATCAACATTTCTGGCCTCAGCTGTTTCTTCATAGCCAATTTTCCCACACCTATGGATCTGTCTATTTGCTTATCCTCTCATAACTGAGCTCAGCTGAATTGCCGTAGCTCACCCAACATCAACTAACACAACCAGCATTAATGTTTTGGTATGGCCTGTTCACTATCTCCTAAGGCAATGATGTATTCTCGAGCTGGAGGTAGTGTAACAAGTCCTTAATGACAAATACTTAAGACCTCAGGAGTAGGCACCTTGACCCATTCCTCTTCCAGGGAAGTTGACTGTTTTTTAGCCAATCTGAACTAGGTGGCAGTATCAACATTTCCCTTTCATGTCTAAATTTGAGGGTAAAGTTGTAGTTAGAGTAACCAACTATCTGTGACCATTGGTGTCTAATTTGGATGTGGTCTGAATGTACGATAGGTGGTTACTGTCTGTGTGTACTTCAAATCATGCCCCATACAAATGATCATGCAATCTGTCCAGGGGTGTTTTAACAGAGGAGGGGTCTCCTGTGCAGACTCCGGGTGGGCCCCCTCGTCTACATGGTGCAGTAGTCTCTGGCATCATACCGGAGTCTACTGTGCATGTGCAGATCTCCAGAAACATGGCACCCACCATGTTCCAGAGACCAAATTCACTACTGCGCATGCGCGGTGGCAATTTTTAAAGAGATTTTTGCCAGAACTGCAGCGCTGGACGCTGGAGAGGTAAGTATTAATATATAGGTGCAATGTGTGTGATGTGGGCCCCCTTTGGACCCAGAGACCTGTGTGCTCTGCATGCTTTGTGCCTCTTATAGAAATGCCACTGAATCTATCAACTATGGCCCTTTTGAGTGGCAGAAACTCCAACTTGTGGACAGGATAATTTTGCTCTCTGGGTGATGACCCTCTTTTGATGTAGTGCACAGTTCTCAACTCTACAAATTGCTTTTGTCCAAACTGTCAAAAGAGGAATCCACATGCCGTACATAGGGTGGTTCAGTGTCTGCATAGGTTAGTATGGGGCTTAGCATGACAGGTCTCCAAATTCTGGAAAGCAGTTTCATGTGCATCTGGTCAACATTCTCCAAAAGTGTTAATGGTGTGGAAATAAGCTCACACCTTTTTGAGACAGGTACTCTTGGGTCAATTCTGCTAAGGCTTGGGGTTTGGCCAAGCTCACATAGGCCCTCATTCCGAGTTGTTCGCTCGCTAGCTGCTTTTAGCAGCATTGCACACGCTAAGCCGCCGCCTACTGGGAGTGAATCTTAGCTTTGCAGAATTGCGAACGAAAGATTTGCATAATTGCGAATAGAAATTTCTTTGCAGTTTCTGAGTAGCTCGGGACTTACTCTGCCACTGCGATCAGTTCAGTCAGTTTCGTTCCTGGTTTGACGTCACAAACACACCCAGCGTTCACCCAGACACTCCCCCGTTTCTCCAGCCACTCCCGCGTTTTTCCCAGAAACTGCAGCGTTTTTCCGCACACACCCATAAAACGGCCAGTTTCCGCCCAGAAACACCCACTTCTTGTCAATCACACTCCGATCACCAGAACAATGAAAAATCCTCGTTATGCCGTGAGTAAAATACCTAACTTTTGTGTAAAATAACTAAGCGCGTGCGCTCTGTGAACCTTGCGCATGCGCAGTAAGCGACTAATCGCAATATAGCGAAACTCGGCAACGAGCGAACAACTCGGAATGAGGGCCATAGTCAAGTACAAATCTTCTGGAATAACAGCAGAACCCCAAGCCTCACCAAGAATCCAAACCAAAACCAAGAATCACAATTCTTTCAACCTCTGGGACCTAAAAGTGCGTACGCACTGGGTGATATTGTCATCACTCGCTCATTTTTACCCTCCTAAGCAATATTGTTTGCAATGTTGCCCACTGTATATGCTGTGTCAAAGTCAGAAAAATATCACTATGCACACTGCCATATTTGCACCTCATATGTGTCCCTGCTGCGCATGCGTGCGCTCTCCCGTGCGTGCGCATACTCGCTGTTGCGGGCACCCGCAGGCGCACGGTATGCGCATTTACGGTAGAGATTGTGTGCGTCTAGCGGGCGACTCTTTCGTTACATATTTTCACCATATAATGTATTTTGTAGATTATGGTCCCTTTGATAGAATCTGAAAGTTTGGTTAATATAGAATGTTCATGTACGGAGAAATCCCTCTTTGTTTGATACGAAGGGTCAGACAGGAGTAATACAGTGGTGTTTAGTATCCATCGGAAGAGTATTTAATTAGCAATATTCCGGTGTTGGTTTGGAGCGGATTAATCGCTCGTGCGAATAGTTATGGACATAAGAAGTTTATGTCCATTTACTATTATTTGCACTTACTTATCCATGCGGCGGGAAACCTAGTTTCCCACCCACCCGAGCAGTTGGAAATTGTCACAGCCCACCTGTATGAATCAACCTATGACCTTTTGCTATAATGCGAGGAGGAATTCCTGTGTCCAATGAACAATGAGATTGTAGGGACCATTGAATTGTATTGTGTGTGGGGCATAAATAGACAAGCCGATCACATCCAGCTCACTCTTCAACGGTTCTCATTGCTGATAATCGGGAGCTGGATGTCCAGAGGCGCATGCGATCGTTCCCCTTTGTGTGTAAGTTTTTCTCCGCAATCATATTGTCTTCCTTGTTATTCTGAGCCATATCTCTCCATATCTCTCTCTCTCTCTCTCTCTCCTCCTTCTCTCGTATTCTCTTAAACGTAATAGTATTGTATTGTATTTCCTGTGTAGTTATCTGGTTAGTTAGTCTATGTTATATTGTAGTGTATGACTTGTATTGTATTAATTCTTTTGCAAGTATAACATTCATAATATATATATAAGGCGTTGGACCCTAAGCCCAGGTATCTGTGTATTTCTCATAGTGTTAAGTATTTCTCAGAGCGTCGGTGACGCTCGAACAGCTTTTGAGTTAATCAGGCTACACAAGGTTGCATCTACACTCTATCATTACTCTAAGGTTTTGCTGCATAATACGTTGTTTATGGTTTAGATATAAAGGTTTAACATTGTGAGCGTCTGCGCCGCTGGTGATCTCCTCGTGGTCCCGAGCGTCCGCTACGCTATAGCGAACCATTACGTTAGTCAGCAGCCAATAGCGTGCCTGCCTGTGATCTCTTGGCCGTGAGCGAACGTGACGCTTGAGCGTCTCGACCACGGCTAAGCGATTGTTACGCAACGTGCGTACCCTTACGGTACTCCATACGTAAATAGCGTACAGTGTTCTTAGACCTCATAAAGGGTTTTATATAAGATAAATATTTAGCTTTATCAATTGGGGGCTCGTCCTGTCCTTCACATATCTCTGCTAGGAAATTTCAGCAGACATTATCCATCAGCAAAGGGCGGGAGATCATATTCTTCGCAGTGCTGATGGGATAAGCGTCTGCTTCGCTTAGTAAAGGGTGCTGAGGGAATCCGGAACCGGAGGTAAGAACAACACGCTAGTGTCTTTTAAAACTGTTTATTTCTATCTTGCGTACGCACACACGCATATCTGCATTTCTTTTTCGTGTATTTTCATATATCACTCTCCTGTTTGCCATTTTATAATTGATAAAACGTGCTAAGAGAGATTTGTCGCTATTTCATAGTTAAAGTGTAAAAGTAATGCATTAAGGGATAAAGTGTAAAGCACACACGCAGCTCTACCTAAAGGTACAAGGAGAGATTGGTGTGGGGTTCAGTAGAGGATCGAGGATCATCTACATTGATAAACGGGTACATTGTGTTACGGTGGACATTGGTTTTGTGTACACGTGTCTCTAACAAAGGGCTGAGACTCGCGTACGCAAAGGCCGACGCACGCAGCGTAAATTACGCAACGGAGCGTCTGGGTACGCCCACGTAACTCAAGTCACACGATAGTGTTGATTTTTAACAAGCGAAAAGGTGGCAAGGCGATAAATAGCGCAACAGGCGATAAATAGCGCAACAGGCGATAAATAGCGCAACAGGCGATAAATAGCGCAAGTTTATTTTAGTATTCGAAATTTTAAATTAACAGATCCTTCTCCAAATTTACAACACATCTGGTCTAAAGAAAATTTCTGCGCAGAAATAGAAATAGAAACAAAAGTGTATATGTGGTGAGTGAGTGTTTGTTTTTACAATTTTGGGGATTGAACCACAGAAATCATCGAGTTCTCGTGAAGGTACATACGTGTAAGTGACATGCACGGTGGCTAGGGAGGCATCCCTGGTTAAACATAAAATTTGAGCATTAGAGTGTAGCGGAACAGGAGGTATAGCAGACCAGGAGGTCAGACCAGGAGGTCATATAACAGACCAAGAGGTCTAGGTACAAAGAAGTCCGCTATAGAGACAAGGCACAACACCAAGAAGGGTTGGTGCAACACCCATATAGGCCATAAAAGCTCAGGCTGAAGGAATTCGCAGCTGCCGAATGTCGATTCCACTGGTCGCTCCGTACATAAGATTAGTTGCTTATGTGCTGAACGACTGTACCGCACGTAATTGTGTGCATTAGTTAGTAACCTGACCAGTACCATTTGTGTACAAACCCGGTCACAAACGCTATTTGTACATTCTAACGTGATTTGTGTAATTTTTTATTTTTTCAAAAAGGGAAGTTCGCTGGTCACTCTAGAACTATCCGACAACCCCACCTTTACTGGAAAGGGTTAATGCTCTTCGGATCATACCTACATGTTCCAGTAAACTAAGGTTAATAGGGGCCCTGGGTCGAGTACGCCAGCACTATATCAGTGTGTGGGCATATTGGTCGGCGTGGGCGAGTGAGTGAGGTGCTCGGTAAACTTCACCGTCAACCTATCTTTGAATATTTTGGTTTTTTGTAAGGGTTCGCTGAACACCCTGATATAAAGGTCAGAGGTAGAGCAAGCAACACCTGCAAATTATGGGGGCCAGTTGTTCAGGAAGGGGGCGATCAACCTCGGTTCGGGTTGATTCTGTAAACCGACCAGTCGGGTCGGCAAGGTATGTAATGTGTGAAAAATACGGAAGACACACAGAAATTTTATGTGATGAATGGGAAAGAATGACTGTACATGACGGGGTGAAATTCCCAAGAATAGGTAGCTTTAGCCCAGAAGTGTTACTAAATCTAAGGAGAAGGATAGGTCTTATTAAACCAGCAAAGAGACGGATCAAACATTGTGATTATTTGCAGTTATGGCAACAGGAAAGTGAATTGCAAAGAGAGTTAACTGACATATCTGACTCTCATCTTGGGAGGAGAGACATGGCAATGGAGAGGATTATGGTTGCGGAGAAAGGCACAATGTTGAACAATAAAAATGCACTTAGCAACTGTAGTATAGATGATAAGAATAAGTGTAATAAACATAACAATGATAATTGTAATGCTGTTAAATGTACAACTATTAACCCGTGCAAGTCGCACCCCATGTCAAACTTCCCTCAGGAATACGAGCAAGAAAGTGAACCCAACACGATGTCGGCACCTCTTCCAGCAGCCATCACACAAGACATCCAGGTGGACGCGACCAAATCGGTAAAGGCAATAATCAAACCCCCTAACGGAGGGTCAGGTGAGGTCGTGTCCACAGGTACGTACAATGTTTTATATCACGCACAAACAAATGTACCCCATATTGTAAGACCAAAACAAGGTGATGTAATTGAGTTTAGTCCTGTCAGGGTGATCACAGTCCCCAATGGGAAGACTGACGATCAGGGAACCATTCCCGTCCAGGACAGTGCAATGCGCTGTCCCTGGTCCCGGACCGAATTGAGATCAATTATGTCTGAATTTCCTGATCCTAGGAAAAATCTAGTCGCATGTCAAAAGTTCATTAAAGAACTAGGAAACTCAACAGAACCCACCAACAAAGATTGGCAGACAGTGCTGAGGGCATGTTTGCCCTCCAGTGTTGACCCTGCGAAATTTATTGCTGATTGTAAATTAGACACGGAGGTACCTTGTACGGAGGAACACAATCAGGAATGTATTAAGCAGATAAACCAACAGTTGGAAGTATATTTCCCTGCCGTTGTCAAGTGGAATGAAATCTTCTCCATAAGACAAAACGAAAGGGAAAGTATTTCCAATTATTTCAATCGAGCACTGCAAGTAATGGCTAGGAACACTGGGATCACAGACATCAAAACATGCGCACAGCATAGAGAAATAGCGGTTAAGGTATTAATGAATGGTTTAAAGGAGGTATTGAGAACAAGGGTACAGACCACCAACCCAAACTGGAGAAATATCTCAGTGGCCGCATTAAGAGAGGCCGCTATTGATCATGATCAAAATATCACCAGGCACAGGGAGTCACAAAGTGATAAGTTAATGACCGCAAGTATACAGGCCCTAACCACAAGACCACTCCAGCATAAGCCCCAAACCCCTGCGAGAAATTTAAATGTGGAAATCTGTTATAATTGCCAGAAGGAAGGCCATTATGCAAGAGATTGTAGATCAAGAAATTTACAGAAGGTATATAAACCCCCTAGACAACAACATAACCATGATATCCAAGGAAGCAGGGAAGTACAGGGAAAGCGGTTGATGGTGATGAGCATCCGAGCGTTTGAGGAGGCATCAAATCAACCAAGGCCCCATTTCACTGACACTTGGAGGAAGCCCAGGGTTTGTTATCGTTGTAAAAGAGAAGGGCATTATGCCAGTAACTGTAACATCCCACGTAAGGTCAAACCCCCTAGACAATGAAAATGACACACCAAATTACAATTGGGGATCATATAGGAAGAATTTTGAGCCACACCCATGATATGTAGTCAGGAAAGGTGATCATTAGGACTGATGGTAAGCCTGAGGTTATAGTTAATAAATTGGGAGGTCATTCCCTGAAGACACAGGAATGACCGGGTGAAACGTTGTAAATATATCTGTGGAATGTTTCTTTTTCTCTCCCCATCTCTGACAATTATTGGTAGGACTCAAACATTGCATGTCTGCTTGGTCTTTGCAGAAGTCTACCAAACCCCAGCATGACCTATCCGCATCAATGTATTCTGGCCAGATACAGACAGTGGAATATGGAGGTGCTGGGGGGAGGGACTGCGCAAGGAAACCATTGGACATGTAGATATGACAGCCTGATGATCTGACAATGTTTTAAAATGTTTGAAAAATGTTTTTTTCGCTGTTGTTGTTCACTGTTGATTTATGTGATATATACATATATGAATTGTTCTCTCTCTCTTTTGTTTTTTTTGTTTTCTCTCTTCTTTCTCATGTTTTTATGTTTTAAAGATGGTATGTCACACCTCAGTTAGACAAATGGTAATGCAAGATTTTTGCTCCTTACAGAAAGATCGCTGGTTTGGAAGGAATATTGCATCATCGGAATGTTCGTTTGGAAGACTGAGAGACAGCACCTTTGAGATGACAACAGAACAGGAAGAACGACAAAGACTAGAGAACTTAATTATCGTAACAAGTTTCTCTCCCCCTCAAACTGATTTTCTGTACCCCATTACAAATTTCTTCTTTTCTCCTCCTGTAAGATGGACTTGCCCAAAGAGACTGTGATATGGATTTTCCTGTTGACCATGATGTTGACCAGAGCAGTCTGTTCCGGCGAGAGTACCAGTGAGGTCGAGAAAGGATCCAGAAAGATCCCGATGACTGAGACAGAGGTGTAAATTTCCAATAACAACACAACCACCAAGCAAAAGGCGAGTACCGGAAACGATCTAGCAGCCATGTTATTTGTAAACATTGTTAGCTGAAAAGAGAACTGTATCTGTAGGCTCTGTGACAACGTAGTTGAGGATGGGTGCATTAAGAAATGCCAATCCAGTTTTAATATCCACATGGACCGGCACCCCTTGAGTGACTATCACTCCTTAGTGGGTAGTGTTTTAAATCAGACAGATTGTTGGGTATGCTCTCAAGTACCTCAAGGTCATAGCAAATCAGGACTAGTACCATTTCCTTTAACGATAGGGGAGGTACTTGAGCTAAAGGGTGGGAGACCGGTGGACAGGAGGTTTAATATCTCCAGTCCTCCTAGTTTGAAGCTCCACCAATATCATGTGGATAGGTCCCTAATATGTTTTAACATCTCCAATCCCCGAAAGCCGGGAAATTGGGAAGTGTCATGGAGTAACCAAACCATGACCTTTTCATATAGAGCAGATAGAATGCCGACAGATACAGAGCTTATACGCCACATAGCCAGTAGAGAAAAATCTTTCCGATATAGGTATACCCTAGGAAGTAGGATTACGAGAGTTGGAGAGGTATCACCAGGATACTGCGCACATATCGTACAAACTGATACGTGTACTAAACAGATGGGAGCATTAGGGTTAGGAGATTTCACATGGAAGATGTGTAATATGGTTATGTCCTACTCCGTCCCATATGTTCTCCCCGATGATGCATATTTCATATGCGGGAGGAAGGCGTATAAGTGGCTTGCCCAAAACTCTGAAGGATTGTGTTATATTGGAAAAGTACTGCCTGAGGTAATGACTGTATCACATGCCAAAATGAAAGATATACACCGTGTTGCCCAAGCTCCTTATACTCACACCCATTACGAGCACGTAGTTAAACGGCACCTGATAGAAAGAACAGAGCATCCGGCCTCTGACATGATCCATGAATCCAACAGAACAAGAGAAGAGAAGGACTCTTTGTTGGGGCACTCTTAGTCAAAAAATTATTAGACACTAAAACTTAACTTTTAATAAATATAATAAAAATCTAGTGACTCAAAAATGAAAATCGTGAACAGAAATATTCATGCATATCGCTCAATGCTTCTATTATAGGAATATATATGAAAATTGCCTGGGTGAAAATTATTTGTAATTAATACTTTAACTGGGACAGATCTGTCTATAATTTGAGACAGGATATAGTTGTAGTCCCTGAGGAATACTACCTATGTTCAGTTTTTTAGATATTGTGAATATTCTTAAGAGAGAAAAATTAAAGGCAATGTGATCTTTAAATGTTGCCTTTGGGGGTCCTTAGACACCTACTGCTCTATATTTAGGCAGTGGTGTTACCGGGAAGGCTTTTACTTGAATAAACAGTGTATTGTTCGACTTTATGCAGTAGATAGAAGTCTGAAAATACGATATTTGAAATAAAAGGCATTTACATATTCGGCAGTAACACAGTAATGCAGTAGATAGAGGTTTAAAAAAACAGTATTATAAGTTTTCTATGGAAATATGTTGAGATGAAAGAATTATATATGGCATATTTTGTAGTAATACAGTGAAGTCCTAATGTTCAAAATACAGATAAGAGAAAGAAAGCATTAGAAATAAAGAAGGGGGTGTCTTACTTCTGCTGTTCAGCTGGGTTGTTTACTGCACCTGGTGTTCGCTGTTGGTCCCCCACACAGTTACTGACCAGGCCTACCACAGATTTGCTTCCAAGATCGGACGAGATCAGGCGTATCCTGTGGAGTATGGCCGTAATCTGCTGAATGAGAGAGTATGACTACCAAAGTGCTTCTGCTGTCCAGATTAGTGGATGAGAGAGCATGAAAAATAGAAGTATAGTAGGCTCTATAATGTTGCCATAATTTGTAGTATACCCAAGTAAGCTTTTATAGTGAGATAGATATATCCAAGAAGAACTTGATGCTCTCCGCTATTTTTAAACTAAAGGTATTTTCTTTTTGTCAAGTGAAAAATATAGTGTCTTTTAAGAGACACACTGATAAATTTATGCTAATTTGATGTCGTAAAAGCAAAGTATTTTTGCATGCTTAAAGAGTCATATTTAGCTGGTGAGATTAATGTCATTTATCCGTATTTATGGATGTAACGTATGAAACAAATACCCAGAAATATGATGTGAATATCAAAAATGCTCTAAAATTCAAAATACTAAATACTAACACGCTGTAATCACTTAATTATTGTGCAAATATTGCATATAGTCATACTGCATATAATGTGAGTGTCAGAAATGCTCTAAAATTCAAAAATGGAAAGTATGAAACAATTGCAGAGAAATATGATATGAATATCAAAGATGCTCTAAAATTCAAAATACTAACAAGCTGTAATCACTTAATTATTGTGCAAATATTGCATATAGTCACACTGCATTAATTTTAGCAGATTGCTGAATAGATATGAACAAATATAGTTGTATTGAAAATTAATAGAAATTATACTTAATATAAAAATGATACATTATAAATTTTGTAGCCCAAAAAGGGGCGCTTACTGAACCGGTATATCCCTTAGTGTGGGAGTGGGCTGCGCAGTCCCACAGAGTCCCACTAACCAAACGGCCCGTTTCACCTATCCATAGGCTTGTTCACTGGTGAAAATACTCTCCAAATGAGGGTATATGTAGTGTAGGTATAATTACCTAAGTGGCCGCAGGTAATTGAAATGGAAGCGCCGTACTTCCGGAAGTGCGTGTTGAACTAGGTCTATCTGTAGTGCTGGGAGCGCTTTGCGTTCCACTTCATCGATTCCCGGATGTTTGTGCGGAGGACACTTCCTGTCAGGTATTGAAGCGTCAGGCGTTGTCATGGGTACATGACATCAGACGCGGGTATGTCCGGACAAGACGCGATCTCGTGGTGTGAGGGATGACGTATCCGTAGTCATGGGAACGCATTGCGTTCCACAGACTCTGCTAATGGATACATTATGGAGAAAGCATTTCCTATCACGTGTGGAGGCATCTGACGTTGTCATGAATACGATCTGATGCTTTTAGTTAAAGTATTGTCCCTTGATGTGAGGAATAACATTCTGAGCTGAGTTTATCTGTAACTATCGAAACACTTAGCGTTCCGTGGACTTATTTGGTAGAGGCTTGTTGGGAAAGCTTGTCCCGTTATGTGCAGTGGTGTCTGTCGTAATTAAAATAAATAAAGGCAGGTGCCTATCAGATGCAATGCTCATATTCAAAACCCCCGTGTGCAGGTGGGCTAATGATAGTGTATGCCCTTGATGTTATTTTTCTACAGGGCAAAATTACATATGAGAGGGAACGCTTTTTGCTGGGTTACAGAAAATGGGGTACAAGATGAGAAAAGGGAGAACATAGATGACCAAAGAATAAAATAAATGATTGGAAATAAATAAATGTAGGTGAAGGAAATATAGATATTAATAAAATATAATATCTATTATATGAAGCAAGAACGTGTGATAGGAAGAAAGGTGTATGAATTTCCCTTTATAGGAAGAAAGGTGTATGAATTTCCCTTTATGTATATGGTAAGCTTAAATGGATAAGTGTTACGGTGAATGAGTGTGTTAACTAGTGTGCCCCATAATTGTGAACCTTGTTATAAAAAATATAAAATAAAATAAAATAAATTAAAGTCAAATATAGAGGGCTAGTAACAAAGTATTTGCTGGAGACCTTCCCTAAGCTGATGAACAAGTATAAATGTATATATTTAGAAGTAAATATAAGTGTAGAGATAGTGTGAGGGTAAATTGGTGTGAAGCGTTTGTAGATATGTGAGCTCACATATCTACAAACGCTTCACACCAATTTACCCTCACACTATCTCTACACTTATATTTACTTCTAAATATATACATTTATACTTGTTCATCAGCTTAGGGAAGGTCTCCAGCAAATACTTTGTTACTAGCCCTCTATATTTGACTTTAATTTATTTTATTTTATTTTATATTTTTTATAACAAGGTTCACAATTATGGGGCACACTAGTTAACACACTCATTCACCGTAACACTTATCCATTTAAGCTTACCATATACATAAAGGGAAATTCATACACCTTTCTTCCTATAAAGGGAAATTCATACACCTTTCTTCCTATCACACGTTCTTGCTTCATATAATAGATATTATATTTTATTAATATCTATATTTCCTTCACCTACATTTATTTATTTCCAATCATTTATTTTATTCTTTGGTCATCTATGTTCTCCCTTTTCTCATCTTGTACCCCATTTTCTGTAACCCAGCAAAAAGCGTTCCCTCTCATATGTAATTTTGCCCTGTAGAAAAATAACATCAAGGGCATACACTATCATTAGCCCACCTGCGCACGGGGGTTTTGAATATGAGCATTGCATCTGATAGGCACCTGCCTTTATTTATTTTAATTACGACAGACACCACTGCACATAACGGGACAAGCTTTCCCAACAAGCCTCTACCAAATAAGTCCACGGAACGCTAAGTGTTTCGATAGTTACAGATAAACTCAGCTCAGAATGTTATTCCTCACATCAAGGGACAATACTTTAACTAAAAGCATCAGATCGTATTCATGACAACGTCAGATGCCTCCACACGTGATAGGAAATGCTTTCTCCATAATGTATCCATTAGCAGAGTCTGTGGAACGCAATGCGTTCCCATGACTACGGATACGTCATCCCTCACACCACGAGATCGCGTCTTGTCCGGACATACCCGCGTCTGATGTCATGTACCCATGACAACGCCTGACGCTTCAATACCCGACAGGAAGTGTCCTCCGCACAAACATCCGGGAATCGATGAAGTGGAACGCAAAGCGCTCCCAGCACTACAGATAGACCTAGTTCAACACGCACTTCCGGAAGTACGGCGCTTCCGTTTCAATTACCTGCGGCCACTTAGGTAATTATACCTACACTACATATACCCTCATTTGGAGAGTATTTTCACCAGTGAACAAGCCTATGGATAGGTGAAACGGGCCGTTTGGTTAGTGGGACTCTGTGGGACTGCGCAGCCCACTCCCACACTAAGGGATATACCGGTTCAGTAAGCGCCCCTTTTTGGGCTACAAAATTTATAATGTATCATTTTTATATTAAGTATAATTTCTATTAATTTTCAATACAACTATATTTGTTCATATCTATTCAGCAATCTGCTAAAATTAATGCAGTGTGACTATATGCAATATTTGCACAATAATTAAGTGATTACAGCTTGTTAGTATTTTGAATTTTAGAGCATCTTTGATATTCATATCATATTTCTCTGCAATTGTTTCATACTTTCCATTTTTGAATTTTAGAGCATTTCTGACACTCACATTATATGCAGTATGACTATATGCAATATTTGCACAATAATTAAGTGATTACAGCGTGTTAGTATTTAGTATTTTGAATTTTAGAGCATTTTTGATATTCACATCATATTTCTGGGTATTTGTTTCATACGTTACATCCATAAATACGGATAAATGACATTAATCTCACCAGCTAAATATGACTCTTTAAGCATGCAAAAATACTTTGCTTTTGAGACATCAAATTAGAATAAATTTATCAGTGTGTCTCTTAAAAGACACTATATTTTTCACTTGACAAAAAGAAAATACCTTTAGTTTAAAAATAGCGGAGAGCATCAAGTTCTTCTTGGATATATCTATCTCACTATAAAAGCTTACTTGGGTATACTACAAATTATGGCAACATTATAGAGCCTACTATACTTCTATTTTTCATGCTCTCTCATCCACTAATCTGGACAGCAGAAGCACTTTGGTAGTCATACTCTCTCATTCAGCAGATTACGGCCATACTCCACAGGATACGCCTGATCTCGTCCGATCTTGGAAGCAAATCTGTGGTAGGCCTGGTCAGTAACTGTGTGGGGGACCAACAGCGAACACCAGGTGCAGTAAACAACCCAGCTGAACAGCAGAAGTAAGACACCCCCTTCTTTATTTCTAATGCTTTCTTTCTCTTATCTGTATTTTGAACATTAGGACTTCACTGTATTACTACAAAATATGCCATATATAATTCTTTCATCTCAACATATTTCCATAGAAAACTTATAATACTGTTTTTTTAAACCTCTATCTACTGCATTACTGTGTTACTGCCGAATATGTAAATGCCTTTTATTTCAAATATCGTATTTTCAGACTTCTATCTACTGCATAAAGTCGAACAATACACTGTTTATTCAAGTAAAAGCCTTCCCGGTAACACCACTGCCTAAATATAGAGCAGTAGGTGTCTAAGGACCCCCAAAGGCAACATTTAAAGATCACATTGCCTTTAATTTTTCTCTCTTAAGAATATTCACAATATCTAAAAAACTGAACATAGGTAGTATTCCTCAGGGACTACAACTATATCCTGTCTCAAATTATAGACAGATCTGTCCCAGTTAAAGTATTAATTACAAATAATTTTCACCCAGGCAATTTTCATATATATTCCTATAATAGAAGCATTGAGCGATATGCATGAATATTTCTGTTCACGATTTTCATTTTTGAGTCACTAGATTTTTATTATATTTATTAAAAGTTAAGTTTTAGAGTCTAATAATTTTTTGACTAAGAGTGCCCCAACAAAGAGTCCTTCTCTTCTCTTGTTCTGTTGCCTTAACCTATTGACTCTGGGAGCACCACCGACGAGTGATTAGCACACACTGAGTACATAATTATTCTAAAGTCGGTCACAGATAAAGACCTGTCGCTGGTCAATATCTGCACTAATAACCTGTTGCGGAACTACCCCTTTGTAGATTAATCATGATCCATGAATCCACCGGGATTCAGTTTCTAATCGCGTTAGACATCACTCGCACCGCCAGAGGAGTGTTGAATTATAAATACATATCTGCGCTTGCAAATTTGTTAGACAATATCACAGAAATGTATGATGACACGTTTAGGTATACTGGAAGAGAACTTCAAGCTTATAAAACAGAACTGGTCCAGCATAGAATGGTTCTCAATTATCTCACAGCAGTGACAGGCGGATATTGTGTCACACTGGCAACGCAGTACGGCGTGAAATGCTGCACATATATTACGAATAGCACCGAGGACCCGGTCGAGGTCATAGACCAAAAGATGGACGATATTCTCCAATTGAAGTGGGAATTTCGCAGGAGACACAATCTCACCCTTGCTGCTGTGAGTAATGAGCTGACTAGTTGGGTGTCATGGTTGAACCCGCGAAATTGGTTCTCTGGCTTAGGAGAATGGGCTCAAGGAGTCATAATGGATGTTGGGAAGTTTCTTCTATGTATCTTAGGTGTTGTCATATCCATTGGCTTGATATTTAGATGCGGTCAGGCTTTAATGAAGTGCAAACGAAGTACTAGGGTGATGAGTTTAAGGAGTGAGGAAATTGTAATTCCAATGGATTTGATTTATGACCCAAATGTAGAAACAATGATGTGATGAAAATGCGATTTCTACGGTCCGTTTCTTTCACCTGTTTTTCTGGTTTTTCCCAAGGTAAAAAGACCCACTTTTGACGAGGAATTTGATGATCCGGTATACAGACAACTGATGGATTAAAGAAGAAGTTTTGTCAACCTTATACACAGATTTTGATGAACAATGCCATAGACCCCCAGTTTCCCTAGAAATTTTAAAATTACGCTAGCCCAACACTTTTGTAAGCCTATGGACATTGACAAAGCTTTTTGCCCACACGCCTTTTGGCAAAAGCACAAAGAAGACAGCATTCAACAGACACCGAACAAGACTTCAACCGACAAATGTTCATTAACCTGACATAGAATACCACTGCATTTACCGTAATTATGTCTTTTCTTCATCTCTACAACCTTCAGGTAATTACACACATAGTTGATAGGGAATACAGGCACAGATATCAGCAATCACATATTCCCCCATTCATGTATCATCAACTAAAATGTGCTCCCCATTTTGTTGCAACCAAAACCCGAAAAGAGCTCGGTAAAGTTTGACAGCCCATCCACAGACCCGTACCACGGGATAAGAAGGAATTCAAATGTATACTTCGCAATACCTCGAAGCTTGATTTAAAACACGTACGGCACGATGATACATGACCCCCAAACACGGATTCATACACACATGCTTCTGCTATCTCACTAGGTCATACCCTTTCTCCTACCTTCTCCTCTCCTCCCCTACCCAACCATGGAAATGTATTAACCCCTGACATATATTTTTCTCGTTTTGAAATGTTTTAGGAAGTGGCAGTTATTGTTGACTGCCAAAGGGTGGACTGTCAAAGTCAGAAAAATATCACTATGCACACTGCCATATTTGCACCTCATATGTGTCCCTGCTGCGCATGCGTGCGCTCTCCCGTGCGTGCGCATACTCGCTGTTGCGGGCACCCGCAGGCGCATGGTATGCGCATTTACGGTAGAGATTGTGTGCGTCTAGCGGGCGAATCTTTCGTTACATATTTTCACCATATAATGTATTTTGTAGATTATGGTCCCTTTGATAGAATCTGAAAGTTTGGTTAATATAGAATGTTCATGTACGGAGAAATCCCTCTTTGTTTGATACGAAGGGTCAGACAGGAGTAATACAGTGGTGTTTAGTATCCATCGGAAGAGTATTTAATTAGCAATATTCCGGTGTTGGTTTGGAGCGGATTAATCGCTCGTGCGAATAGTTATGGACATAAGAAGTTTATGTCCATTTACTATTATTTGCACTTACTTATCCATGCGGCGGGAAACCTAGTTTCCCACCCACCCGAGCAGTTGGAAATTGTCACAGCCCACCTGTATGAATCAACCTATGACCTTTTGCTATAATGCGAGGAGGAATTCCTGTGTCCAATGAACAATGAGATTGTAGGGACCATTGAATTGTATTGTGTGTGGGGCATAAATAGACAAGCCGATCACATCCAGCTCACTCTTCAACGGTTCTCATTGCTGATAATCGGGAGCTGGATGTCCAGAGGCGCATGCGATCGTTCCCCTTTGTGCGTAAGTTTTTCTCCGCAATCATATTGTCTTCCTTGTTATTCTGAGCCATATCTCTCCATATCTCTCTCTCTCTCTCTCTCTCTCTCCTCCTTCTCTCGTATTCTCTTAAACGTAATAGTATTGTATTGTATTTCCTGTGTAGTTATCTGGTTAGTTAGTCTATGTTATATTGTAGTGTATGACTTGTATTGTATTAATTCTTTTGCAAGTATAACATTCATAATATATATATATATATATATAAGGCGTTGGACCCTAAGCCCAGGTATCTGTGTATTTCTCATAGTGTTAAGTATTTCTCAGAGCGTCGGTGACGCTCGAACAGCTTTTGAGTTAATCAGGCTACACAAGGTTGCATCTACACTCTATCATTACTCTAAGGTTTTGCTGCATAATACGTTGTTTATGGTTTAGATATAAAGGTTTAACATTGTGAGCGTCTGCGCCGCTGGTGATCTCCTCGTGGTCCCGAGCGTCCGCTACGCTATAGCGAACCATTACGTTAGTCAGCAGCCAATAGCGTGCCTGCCTGTGATCTCTTGGCCGTGAGCGAACGTGACGCTTGAGCGTCTCGACCACGGCTAAGCGATTGTTACGCAACGTGCGTACCCTTGCGGTACTCCATACATAAATAGCGTACAGTGTTCTTAGACCTCATAAAGGGTTTTATATAAGATAAATATTTAGCTTTATCAGCTGCAAGGCATGCCCAATGCGCGCTCCCGGGGGTCATTAACGACCCCCACTATTGGCTGTACATGCAGCTCAATTTGACTATATTTTCAGATGCTGCATGTTTGGGCCAGCCGTGGCATGATGTCACTGTGCTATGTCATGAGTGATATCGCATAGTGTGTATGCATGATGTCGACGGCCCGTGAGGGTAAGGGAAACAGTAAGGGATATCGCTTATGCAGTGTATCGCCTAGTGTGTACCACATTTAGACTCTTAACCACAGCTTCCACTTTGGTAGGGTCAGTAGAGATCCCATCACAGCTCAAGATATAGCACACATATTAGAACTGAGACTGACACAACTTGCCTTTTGCAACTGACAATTTCTACCCTTACAGTTATTAATGAGCCAATAGTTTTAACAGTCTTTCATTATATTCCGTCACGGTTTTCCTGAACACAATAAGGTCATCAAGGTACACTATGACCTCATAGAAGTTCATGTCTCCTGCCACTTCATCCCTGCAGCATTGAAAAGTGGCTGGGGTATCTACCACACCTTGTGGTATATTTTTTAATTGTAATAAACCTTCTTTGCAGTTGAAGGCCACTTGGCTGCAACTTTAAGGCTCATAAGTATTTGGGGGAGGAGACGGGTCTTTTACTCTAGGGTGGAGATGTGCTGTAGCCAGAGACTGCATCTTCCGACACAGATTCTCTGGCCTCGGCACCTTTGTTGTGATGGATATTGTGAGTTAACTTACAGTAACTCAGATGTCCGATGGTCCTGATGGTGCTCTGATGCTGTGTCTTCATATGCATGCAGTGGATCTGAGTAGGCACAGGTTGGAATCTCATTTCAAAAGACAACACCTACATAATTTACATACCTTCTCAGATCTGCTACTACCAAAGACATAGCATGCACCTCTGAATCTGGCCCATTGATTGAAAATATGAAAGTAGGCAGTGGTCGAAGTGGAAATTTTGAAGTGGGGGGTATGCAAAAGTCAAAGATTTAATTATGCACGCACCGAAGATGCGCACGCTCCAGAAAAGGGGGTGTGGTCACCCAAAAAGGGGGCATGGTCACCCAAAAGGGGGCATGTCCCGTGTAGTAGAACCCCTTATTCTATCTAGTACTGGTGCCCCTTTCACTTTATAGCACACGGTACGAGCTGAAATTCACATTATAGCACACGGTACAAGCCGAAATTCACATTGAAGCACACTGAATGAGCCGAAATTCACCTTGTAGCACACTGAATGAGCTGAAATTCACATTGTAGCACACAGAATGAGCTGAAATTCACATTATAGCACACTGAATGAGCCGAAATTCACATTGTAGCTCACAGAATGAGCTGAAATTGTGACAGCAGGGACAGCCAGAGTGACGACAGGGAGAGAGACAGTGACGACAGGGAGAGAGACAGTGACAACAGGGAGAGAGACAGTGATGACAGGGACGACAGGGAGAGAGAGTGACGACAGGGAGAGAGAGTGATGACAGGGAGAGAGAGAGAGAGTGACGACAGGGAGAGAGAGAGAGAGAGAGAGAGTGACGACAGGGAGAGTGATGACAGGGAGAGAGAGTGACAACAGGAATGACAAGGAGAGAGAGTGACGACAGGGAGAGAGAGTGACGACAGGGACGACAGGGAGAGAGAGTGACGACAGGGAGAGAGAGTGACGACAGTGGCAACAGGAAGAGAGAGTGACGACAGGGACGACAGGGAGAGAGACAGCGACGACAGGGAGAGACGGTGATGACAGGGAGAGTGACGACAGTGACGACAGGGAGAGTAACGACGGGGAGAGTGATGACAGAGACGACAGGGAGAGTGACAACAGTGACGACAGGGAGAGTTACGACAGTGACGACAGGGAGAGTGACGACAGTGACGACAGGGAGAGAGGTGACAGCAGGGGAACATTACCTCATTTGTTGCTGGCAGTGGTGAGCTGCTGGCGGCATCGGGCGGCTAGTGGCGGGCGCCAGGCAGCTGGTGTCGGGCGCCAGGCAGCTGGTGGCGGGTGGCTGGCGGCGGGTGGCAGGTGAGCGGCGGGCGGTTGGTGAGCGGCAGCGGCTGGTGAGCAGCGTGCTCGGGCGGCTGGCAGCGGTGAGTGGCTGTGAGCTACTACAGTGCTCTACACAGCCGCCGGCCGCCGCGCAGGGCCAGAGCGCACCATGTGCAACAGGATGGCCACTTCCCTCGCCTCCTGCTGCACTTTCATGTGCTCATTTCCAGGTCAGTGGAAGAAGTGGTGGTATACCATATCGCCGTATACTGCCCCACTTCGACCACTGATAGTAGGGCATAATTCAGAGATGTATGTTGATCTATGCATGCATAGAAGCTACACTACACATTTGCAAATCCGGGGTTGTAATATTGCTCGCAGTGCCCCAAAGGCTGCTAGCATTTGAGGTCCTTACAGAGAATGGGGGGATGTCAGCCCAATTCTCTGGGCGTGATGAAGCCAGTAGCAGCGTCCTTCACTGGCTTCAGCAGTATGAATTACACAGCTATCCTGAATAACCAGATATTTTCTCAGATGACCGATGTTCATGAAGATGATCCAATTCTGCGTTCTCAGACACTGCGTTCTCAGACACACATCCGAGAAGCCAGCAGGAGGCATCTGCGGCAGTAGCATATAATCGCACAGCCGCTGTGTACTAAGGCATGCCAGCTGTACAATTAGCGTACATCTCTGAATCAGGCCCATAGTTTTACTGTTCATATACTTACAGAACATTTCCAGGCTATAGGTGCCAATAACTTACTGTGTCCAATAAGATAAATTACCAATGTAAGAGCTGCAGAGGTGAATGTGTCTGTGGAACTAATGGTAGTGCTAGTAGCAGGCTCATCATTATGTGACTAATGGTATATATAGAGTGGCAAATGTCTTCACCAGCCATTGACCTTCTTATTGTATTTATGTTCAAGATAGCTTAAGAGTCATTGTTATCAATAACTCCTCATCATCCTCTACTACAATGTAACAGCTGTTCTCATCCCTCTCCCAGAGCCTCACATTCCAGACAGAGCTTGATAAATATAGCATTTTAGTAGCCCCTATAAACACCTATGGGGGCTGCTTTTGCAATTGAAAATGGAGGACAGCAGCAGATACTGTACTGTATATCCAATTTCTGCTGCAGTTCCTCTATTCCTGTGAAGTTTAATATTTTCAGATACCCTGTGATGAAAGTGTCTTTTTTCAAGGAAAATCTCACACATTTTATTTGTTATTTATGCCCCTAAATCTGAGCAATGAATGAAATCTAAACACTTGGAACAATGCCATAATGCTCTCATTGACTATTTATACTAATGAGTCAATTTAAATCATATGCCAGTGACTGCATTTAGATATACTAATGGAAAAAAATGTATGATACCAATCTCTTAGCTAATGAAAACACTGGCAGCATATAATCACTGTAGTTATAAATAAATGGAAGGAAAAGATATTGCTGCACATTCATCAATAGCTGCGGATCAATAAGCACACTTCTTCTGATCAATATACATACCGTAAAATCCCACAATGGAATAGGTAACTTATTACTGCAATTTTTCTTAAGAAATCAATAACTTTTTTTTTTTTTTTTTCCCGAAAATGACCATTAGTAATCAGGTAAACCCCTGCAATGAAATAAAAGTTCATTTATGCTTTGAGCTCTCATTGATATATACATTAGTACAAAACTGTGCAAAGTTATACTTAAAATTCTTATTTCTACCAATTAATATATGCAATAATGGCAATCAGTGGCTCCAGCTAGTCATTTATCATAAAAAAAAAAAAAAAAAAAGAATAGAAGAATAGTTTCTACTTACTATATTTAGTTATGAGTGTAAGATTTACTGAAAACAAAGAAAACAAGTTATTGCTTAATAGATTAAACTGCACAGGAATAATATGAGTGAGTGAGCATGGACTCTGCTTGTACCAAAGTTTGTTAATACGAAATGGAAATTCTACTATAAAAGGAAGAATGTGGTATAAAAAGTTAATGTTCAGAATGTTCGATATTTAGACTGTCAAAAGCAGAATGACAAGTTTAGGGGAGTCAGCAGTAGAGATGAGCGCCTGAAATTTTTCGGGTTTTGTGTTTTGGTTTTGGGTTCGGTTCCGCGGCCGTGTTTTGGGTTCGAACGCGTTTTGGCAAAACCTCACCGAATTTTTTTTGTCGGATTCGGGTGTGTTTTGGATTCGGGTGTTTTTTTCAAAAAACACTAAAAAACAGCTTAAATCATAGAATTTGGGGGTCATTTTGATCCCAAAGTATTATTAACCTCAAAAACCATAATTTACACTCATTTTCAGTCTATTCTGAATACCTCACACCTCACAATATTATTTTTAGTCCTAAAATTTGCACCGAGGTCGCTGTCTGAGTAAGATAAGCGACCCTAGTGGCCGACACAAACACCGGGCCCATCTAGGAGTGGCACTGCAGTGTCACGCAGGATGTCCCTTCCAAAAAACCCTCCCCAAACAGCACATGACGCAAAGAAAAAAAGAGGCGCAATGAGGTAGCTGTGTGAGTAAGATTAGCGACCCTAGTGGCCGACACAAACACCGGGCCCATCTAGGAGTGGCACTGCAGTGTCACGCAGGATGTCCCTTCCAAAAAACCCTCCCCAAACAGCACATGACGCAAAGAAAAAAAGAGGCGCAATGAGGTAGCTGACTGTGTGAGTAAGATTAGCGACCCTAGTGGCCGACACAAACACCGGGCCCATCTAGGAGTGGCACTGCAGTGTCACGCAGGATGTCCCTTCCAAAAAACCCTCCCCAATCAGCACATGATGCAAAGAAAAAGAAAAGAAAAAAGAGGTGCAAGATGGAATTGTCCTTGGGCCCTCCCACCCACCCTTATGTTGTATAAACAAAACAGGACATGCACACTTTAACCAACCCATCATTTCAGTGACAGGGTCTGCCACACGACTGTGACTGATATGACGGGTTGGTTTGGACCCCCCCAAAAAAGAAGCAATTAATCTCTCCTTGCACAAACTGGCTCTACAGAGGCAAGATGTCCACCTCATCTTCACCCTCCGATATATCACCGTGTACATCCCCCTCCTCACAGATTATCAATTCGTCCCCACTGGAATCCACCATCTCAGCTCCCTGTGTACTTTGTGGAGGCAATTGCTGCTGGTCAATGTCTCCGCGGAGGAATTGATTATAATTCATTTTAATGAACATCATCTTCTCCACATTTTCTGGATGTAACCTCGTACGCCGATTGCTGACAAGGTGAGCGGCGGCACTAAACACTCTTTCGGAGTACACACTTGTGGGAGGGCAACTTAGGTAGAATAAAGCCAGTTTGTGCAAGGGCCTCCAAATTGCCTCTTTTTCCTGCCAGTATAAGTACGGACTGTGTGACGTGCCTACTTGGATGCGGTCACTCATATAATCCTCCACCATTCTATCAATGTTGAGAGAATCATATGCAGTGACAGTAGACGACATGTCCGTAATCGTTGTCAGGTCCTTCAGTCCGGACCAGATGTCAGCATCAGCAGTCGCTCCAGACTGCCCTGCATCACCGCCAGCGGGTGGGCTCGGAATTCTGAGCCTTTTCCTCGCACCCCCAGTTGCGGGAGAATGTGAAGGAGGAGATGTTGACAGGTCGCGTTCCGCTTGACTTGACAATTTTGTCACCAGCAGGTCTTTCAACCCCAGCAGACCTGTGTCTGCCGGAAAGAGAGATCCAAGGTAGGCTTTAAATCTAGGATCGAGCACGGTGGCCAAAATGTAGTGCTCTGATTTCAACAGATTGACCACCCGTGAATCCTTGTTAAGCGAATTAAGGGCTGCATCCACAAGTCCCACATGCCTAGCGGAATCGCTCCCTTTTAGCTCCTTCTTCAATGCCTCCAGCTTCTTCTGCAAAAGCCTGATGAGGGGAATGACCTGACTCAGGCTGGCAGTGTCTGAACTGACTTCACGTGTGGCAAGTTCAAAGGGCATCAGAACCTTGCACAACGTTGAAATCATTCTCCACTGCACTTGAGACAGGTGCATTCCACCTACTATATCGTGCTCAATTGTATAGGCTTGAATGGCCTTTTGCTGCTCCTCCAACCTCTGAAGCATATAGAGGGTTGAATTCCACCTCGTTACCACTTCTTGCTTCAGATGATGGCAGGGCAGGTTCAGTAGTTTTTGGTGGTGCTCCAGTCTTCTGTACGTGGTGCCTGTACGCCGAAAGTGTCCCGCAATTTTTCTGGCCACCGACAGCATCTCTTGCACGCCCCTGTCGTTTTTTAAAAAATTCTGCACCACCAAATTCAAGGTATGTGCAAAACATGGGACGTGCTGGAATTTGCCCATATTTAATGCACACACAATATTGCTGGCGTTGTCCGATGCCACAAATCCACAGGAGAGTCCAATTGGGGTAAGCCATTCCGCGATGATCTTCCTCAGTTGCCGTAAGAGGTTTTCAGCTGTGTGCGTATTCTGGAAAGCGGTGATACAAAGCGTAGCCTGCCTAGGAAAGAGTTGGCGTTTGCGAGATGCTGCTACTGGTGCCGCCGCTGCTGTTCTTGCGGCGGGAGTCCATACATCTACCCAGTGGGCTGTCACAGTCATATAGTCCTGACCCTGCCCTGCTCCACTTGTCCACATGTCCGTGGTTAAGTGGACATTGGGTACAACTGCATTTTTTAGGACACTGGTGAGTCTTTTTCTGACGTCCGTGTACATTCTCGGTATCGCCTGCCTAGAGAAGTGGAACCTAGATGGTATTTGGTAACGGGGGCACACTGCCTCAATAAATTGTCTAGTTCCCTGTGAACTAACGGCGGATACCGGACGCACGTCTAACACCAACATAGTTGTCAAGGACTCAGTTATCCGCTTTGCAGTAGGATGACTGCTGTGATATTTCATCTTCCTCGCAAAGGACTGTTGAACAGTCAATTGCTTACTGGAAGTAGTACAAGTGGGCTTACGACTTCCCCTCTGGGATGACCATCGACTCCCAGCGGCAACAACAGCAGCGCCAGCAGCAGTAGGCGTTACACGCAAGGATGCATCGGAGGAATCCCAGGCAGGAGAGGACTCGTCAGAATTGCCAGTGACATGGCCTGCAGGACTATTGGCATTCCTGGGGAAGGAGGAAATTGACACTGAGGGAGTTGGTGGGGTGGTTTGCGTGAGCTTGGTTACAAGAGGAAGGGATTTACTGGTCAGTGGACTGCTTCCGCTGTCACCCAAAGTTTTTGAACTTGTCACTGACTTATTATGAATGCGCTGCAGGTGACGTATAAGGGAGGATGTTCCGAGGTGGTTAACGTCCTTACCCCTACTTATTACAGCTTGACAAAGGGAACACACGGCTTGACACCTGTTGTCCGCATTTCTGGTGAAATACCTCCACTCCGAAGAGCTGATTTTTTTGGTATTTTCACCTGGCATGTCAACGGCCATATTCCTCCCCCGGACAACAGGTGTCTCCCCGGGTGCCTGACTTAAACAAACCACCTCACCATCAGAATCCTCCTGGTCAATTTCCTCCCCAGCGCCAGCAACACCCATATCCTCCTCATCCTGGTGTACTTCAACACTGACATCTTCAATCTGACTATCAGGAACTGGACTGCGGGTGCTCCTTCCAGCACTTGCAGGGGGCGTGCAAATGGTGGAAGGCGCATGCTCTTCACGTCCAGTGTTGGGAAGGTCAGGCATCGCAACCGACACAATTGGACTCTCCTTGTGGATTTGGGATTTCGAAGAATGCACAGTTCTTTGCTGTGCTGCTTTTGCCAGCTTGAGTCTTTTCATTTTTCTAGCGAGAGGCTGAGTGCTTCCATCCTCATGTGAAGCTGAACCACTAGCCATGAACATAGGCCAGGGCCTCAGCCGTTCCTTGCCACTCCGTGTGGTAAATGGCATATTGGCAAGTTTACGCTTCTCCTCCGACAATTTTATTTTAGGTTTTGGAGTCCTTTTTTTACTGATATTTGGTGTTTTGGATTTGACATGCTCTGTACTATGACATTGGGCATCGGCCTTGGCAGACGACGTTGCTGGCATTTCATCGTCTCGGCCATGACTAGTGGCAGCAGCTTCAGCACGAGGTGGAAGTGGATCTTGATCTTTCCCTAATTTTGGAACCTCAACATTTTTGTTCTCCATATTTTAATAGGCACAACTAAAAGGCACCTCAGGTAAACAATGGAGATGGATGGATTGGATACTAGTATACAATTATGGACGGGCTGCCGAGTGCCGACACAGAGGTAGCCACAGCCGTGAACTACCGCACTGTACTGTGTCTGCTGCTAATATATAGACTGGTTGATAAAGAGATAGTATACTCGTAACTAGTATGTATGTATAAAGAAAGAAAAAAAAACCACGGTTAGGTGGTATATACAATTATGGACGGGCTGCCGAGTGCCGACACAGAGGTAGCCACAGCCGTGAACTACCGCACTGTACTGTGTCTGCTGCTAATATATAGACTGGTTGATAAAGAGATAGTATACTCGTAACTAGTATGTATGTATAAAGAAAGAAAAAAAAACCACGGTTAGGTGGTATATACAATTATGGACGGGCTGCCGAGTGCCGACACAGAGGTAGCCACAGCCGTGAACTACCGCACTGTACTGTGTCTGCTGCTAATATATAGACTGGTTGATAAAGAGATAGTATACTCGTAACTAGTATGTATGTATAAAGAAAGAAAAAAAAACCACGGTTAGGTGGTATATACAATTATGGACGGGCTGCCGAGTGCCGACACAGAGGTAGCCACAGCCGTGAACTACCGCACTGTACTGTGTCTGCTGCTAATATATAGACTGGTTGATAAAGAGATAGTATACTCGTAACTAGTATGTATGTATAAAGAAAGAAAAAAAAAACACGGTTAGGTGGTATATACAATTATGGACGGGCTGCCGAGTGCCGACACAGAGGTAGCCACAGCCGTGAACTACCGCACTGTACTGTGTCTGCTGCTAATATAGACTGGTTGATAAAGAGATAGTATACTCGTAACTAGTATGTATGTATAAAGAAAGAAAAAAAAACCACGGTTAGGTGGTATATACAATTATGGACGGGCTGCCGAGTGCCGACACAGAGGTAGCCACAGCCGTGAACTACCGCACTGTACTGTGTCTGCTGCTAATATATAGACTGGTTGATAAAGAGATAGTATACTCGTAACTAGTATGTATGTATAAAGAAAGAAAAAAAAACCACGGTTAGGTGGTATATACAATTATGGACGGGCTGCCGAGTGCCGACACAGAGGTAGCCACAGCCGTGAACTACCGCACTGTACTGTGTCTGCTGCTAATATATAGACTGGTTGATAAAGAGATAGTATACTCGTAACTAGTATGTATGTATAAAGAAAGAAAAAAAAACCACGGTTAGGTGGTATATACAATTATGGACGGGCTGCCGAGTGCCGACACAGAGGTAGCCACAGCCGTGAACTACCGCACTGTACTGTGTCTGCTGCTAATATATAGACTGGTTGATAAAGAGATAGTATACTCGTAACTAGTATGTATGTATAAAGAAAGAAAAAAAAACCACGGTTAGGTGGTATATACAATTATGGACGGGCTGCCGAGTGCCGACACAGAGGTAGCCACAGCCGTGAACTACCGCACTGTACTGTGTCTGCTGCTAATATATAGACTGGTTGATAAAGAGATAGTATACTCGTAACTAGTATGTATGTATAAAGAAAGAAAAAAAAAACACGGTTAGGTGGTATATACAATTATGGACGGGCTGCCGAGTGCCGACACAGAGGTAGCCACAGCCGTGAACTACCGCACTGTACTGTGTCTGCTGCTAATATAGACTGGTTGATAAAGAGATAGTATACTCGTAACTAGTATGTATGTATAAAGAAAGAAAAAAAAACCACGGTTAGGTGGTATATACAATTATGGACGGGCTGCCGAGTGCCGACACAGAGGTAGCCACAGCCGTGAACTACCGCACTGTACTGTGTCTGCTGCTAATATATAGACTGGTTGATAAAGAGATAGTATACTCGTAACTAGTATGTATGTATAAAGAAAGAAAAAAAAACCACGGTTAGGTGGTATATACAATTATGGACGGGCTGCCGAGTGCCGACACAGAGGTAGCCACAGCCGTGAACTACCGCACTGTACTGTGTCTGCTGCTAATATATAGACTGGTTGATAAAGAGATAGTATACTCGTAACTAGTATGTATGTATAAAGAAAGAAAAAAAAACCACGGTTAGGTGGTATATACAATTATGGACGGGCTGCCGAGTGCCGACACAGAGGTAGCCACAGCCGTGAACTACCGCACTGTACTGTGTCTGCTGCTAATATATAGACTGGTTGATAAAGAGATAGTATACTCGTAACTAGTATGTATGTATAAAGAAAGAAAAAAAAACCACGGTTAGGTGGTATATACAATTATGGACGGGCTGCCGAGTGCCGACACAGAGGTAGCCACAGCCGTGAACTACCGCACTGTACTGTGTCTGCTGCTAATATATAGACTGGTTGATAAAGAGATAGTATACTCGTAACTAGTATGTATGTATAAAGAAAGAAAAAAAAACCACGGTTAGGTGGTATATACAATTATGGACGGGCTGCCGAGTGCCGACACAGAGGTAGCCACAGCCGTGAACTACCGCACTGTACTGTGTCTGCTGCTAATATATAGACTGGTTGATAAAGAGATAGTATACTCGTAACTAGTATGTATGTATAAAGAAAGAAAAAAAAACCACGGTTAGGTGGTATATACAATTATGGACGGGCTGCCGAGTGCCGACACAGAGGTAGCCACAGCCGTGAACTACCGCACTGTACTGTGTCTGCTGCTAATATAGACTGGTTGATAAAGAGATAGTATACTCGTAACTAGTATGTATGTATAAAGAAAGAAAAAAAAAACCACGGTTAGGTGGTATATACAATTATGGACGGGCTGCCGAGTGCCGACACAGAGGTAGCCACAGCCGTGAACTACCGCACTGTACTGTGTCTGCTGCTAATATAGACTGGTTGATAAAGAGATAGTATACTACTAATATTATATATACTGGTGGTCAGGTCACTGGTCACTAGTCACACTGGCAGTGGCACTCCTGCAGCAAAAGTGTGCACTGTTTAATTTTAATATAATATTATGTACTCCTGGCTCCTGCTATAACCTATAACTGGCACTGCAGTAGTGCTCCCCAGTCTCCCCCACAATTATAAGCTGTGTGAGCTGAGCAGTCAGACAGATATATAATATATATAGATGATGCAGCACACTGGCCTGAGCCTGAGCAGTGCACACAGATATGGTATGTGACTGACTGAGTCACTGTGTGTATCGCTTTTTTCAGGCAGAGAACGGATATATTAAATAAACTGCACTATGTGTCTGGTGGTCACTCACTATATAATATATTATGTACTCCTGGCTCCTGCTATAACCTATAACTGGCACTGCAGTAGTGCTCCCCAGTCTCCCCCACAATTATAAGCTGTGTGAGCTGAGCAGTCAGACAGATATATATAATATTATATATAGATAATAGATGATGCAGCACACTGGCCTGAGCCTGAGCAGTGCACACAGATATGGTATGTGACTGAGTCACTGTGTGCTGTGTATCGCTTTTTTCAGGCAGAGAACGGATTATAAATAAAACTGGTGGTCACTATCAGCAAAACTCTGCACTGTACTGAGTACTCCTAATGCTCCCCAAAATTAGTAAATCAAGTGTCTCTCTAATCTATTCTAAACGGAGAGGACGCCAGCCACGTCCTCTCCCTATCAATCTCAATGCACGTGTGAAAATGGCGGCGACGCGCGGCTCCTTATATAGAATCCGAGTCTCGCGATAGAATCCGAGCCTCGCGAGAATCCGACAGCGTCATGATGACGTTCGGGCGCGCTCGGGTTAACCGAGCAAGGCGGGAAGATCCGAGTCGCTCGGACCCGTGAAAAAAAACATGAAGTTCTGGCGGGTTCGGATTCAGAGAAACCGAACCCGCTCATCTCTAGTCAGCAGGACAACTAGTGGGCCCAAGCTAAGAAGGCTTCCTTTGTGCGCACTCTTTTTTTGTATCATGTATTGTTAATAATATTAAAACGTAACTTTTATTCTCTTATGTTAAAAGAGTGTAGGCATGACATGAGAAAAATGTTTGTCAGCCTAGGACAAAATTAAAATAGATAAATTTAAATTCACTCAGATCTCAGTCCTATTCCTTTCTAATACAAAAAATTGTTGGAGTAGGGCGGAACCTCCCAATAGTATAGGAGTATCGGTAATTGTGTTCCCCCTTTATCTAACTAACCCAAAAGAAGGTCAAATACCTAATAAGGGCATAAATAAGGTGTGTCAAAGTGTTAGGGTCTCCTGCCCTGTGCTGCCACGTCGTCATGGCAACCAGGAGACAAGTGCTAGCGGAGTAACCTGAGCGCAGCTGATACTCCGGTTCGGGTCTTTTGCTGTGCAGTGGTTACAGGCAGGGGATCCGGTGCTGGTTTTTGTGCTCACAGTCTGTGAGGTCTGAGGGGGGCGTGGACAGCACCTGCTTTATAAGGCCTCTTCTCAGGTTAAGCAGATGCTGCTGAATCTTTGTTGGTTAGTCAGTTCCTGAAAGTTAGCCAGTACTGTGTAGCTTTGTATTTGTTTTTGCTTACTGCAAATAGGCCTGGGAATTTGGTACTACACTCTGCCAATCCAGACCTAGCAGTAAGACTGGAGTCAGTCGTTTAGCCTGCTGAGGTTCTTTTGCTATTTTGTGAACCCAGCAGGTTAGTGGCTGTACTTTCAGACCTGCCTGCTTAATCCTCTCTCACTGTGCAGGGCGTCCATGTGTCAGTTTAGTGGCAGTAAGCTGAACCTGGGCCCTGCAAGTGAGAATAAGGATTGTGGAGACTCTCCTTGTGTCTATTATTCCATCTCTGACCAAGGAGTTTACTGCCACACCCGATGGTAACCCTTTAGGGTTTTGCTGTTGCCCTTAGCAACAGCATTTCGGGTTCTCTACGTATTAAAACACAACATCTTGCTTTTTCCATCTGAGCATTTCTAATACTAGGGAGACACCCAGTTTCTTAGCCTCTGGGCTTCTCTGTTCACTCTGTGTTGGTTTTGTTACCCTATCACCTTCTGTGTACGTTATGTCATATTTCCCAGTCTGTCTGTGACTTCATTTGTTTTGCATCCCTCTCTGTTCAGCTACCAGTACATTCTTGCAGGCACTGGTGTGCATAACAGTTCAAACACCAGCACATTAATGAAGGCACTGGTGTGCATAACACAAAGGGACACAGTCCTATCATAAATAAGCAGAAGTGAAAATATCAATAATTAATTAAATTCCTAATGCAGGTCGTGTTTTCTCAATTATTGAGATCCTTTTTAATAAATTGCGGTCTCTGAACAGCCTGTCATATGCAGCTCCCTGCTTGGTACTCGTTCAGTGTGCATTAATTAAGGTGATGATTGTTTGTTGATAACTGTTTATCACAGATAGTGACCGATAAGGATTATTGGAGATACATCAAACAATAATAAAAAATCATTACCTGATCAATCTACCCACAACACGGGAACAAAAATGCTATTTTATCACAAATGTAGCTAGACACTACTAATCTCAACTGCCACAACCCTGTTTTCAACAGTGGAGAGGTTATATAGATACATTTATTGGACTGTATTACAAAATGATACCAATTTCATCTCGTTGTTACATATCAGAAACAATTGCTCTCTAGACATTTTTTTGAAAGGAGAAATTTAACATATTATACGCTGTAGTAAAGGAGCATATATTACTGAAGTGTCTGTGCTCTATTATTCTATTCTTCAGCAGCAATAATTAATTATGCAAAAATCACACTTCTGGCCCAAATAGTAATATTATGGCAGTCTATCAGTGTCCAAATCTATTTATGCATATAAATCAATATAACAATAAACTGTGTTGTCCAGAGCTGTCACCTAAAGTACCTGTAGCAGAAAAAAGTTTTTTATATAACCGTTTGTAAGTTAGAATCAAATTGCAGTATTATAATAGCAAGATAGAATAAACTAAAACAAGTGTGGCCCGGCGCTCAAAGCGGGATCCCCCTTCTACTGTTGTCCCATGTGCCTATGGGCAGTGAATTGAGACAATGAGAGTGGGGAAAGCCGTGTACGCTGGGACAGAAGGAAGATAATTACGAGTGACTTCTGTTGTCTTTTCTCCGCTTGCCTCCTCCTCTGTTGTGTAATCACATTGCAGAGAAGGTAGGCAGTGTTTCTGAGATGAGAGAGTCACTCCTGAATACCTGCTATATAGTGGTATAGGAGGTGAGGTGCTGCTTGAAGCCAGTTGAGTGCCATGCAGGGAGCCGCTCTAGCTTAGGCGCCGAGTTGTGTGTTCTTCACGTGTACCCGTAAGTAACGCCTGCCTGTAGCCGATGACGTACGTTTCACGAGTGCTTGGTCACATTGGAGCGTGAACGTAGTCATCCACGGAGAGTATAAATAGTAGTTAAAGTAGAGGCATCAATTACCTCATTGAGTAAACCTGATCTTTAATTTCAAATAGGGAGAGTATCAATGTAGTTAATTTATTGGTTGGGGATATTTTATTCCTCATTTCTGAAAACAAATAATTCAATAGTTATATCTGATTCCTTACTCCGTATACCCATTTATATTTGTTCATTTATCATGGGTTTACAGTTTTTTTATACACAGATACTATGATACAGAATTGTGACACATTAGACACTTATTTAATCATGGAGCAAAGGCTTAATATATGTAAACGTAATAATAGGGGTATTTCAACAATCTCCAAAAACGTATCTAGTTTTCAATTATGGACTTTTACAGAGCATATCAACTTACTAGCATCTGAAATTTAATAATACAGATTCTTTTTTACTATACAGTTTTCTTGTTTAATGTATATATAAACCATTTTATATATACAATTTTTTCTTGTTGATAAAATAACCTAATACTCATGAACTAATTATATTTTTAATACCAGCACCCCTACATATAGTCCTCATTTGAATATTAACCATCTATATCTTCACGCTCTTTTTATATATGTAGGATTCATTATTTGAACCCCACGGGAGTCTGAATATATTTAATTCAAATTGTTCAGAACTATATATACCCTTAGTTTCAATCTCAAAATCACTGTTATACTCTAACTCCAATTTCAAGAACCAACAAAGGCATATGGAAATTCATTTAACTGATACTTTAATAAATGGAACAGGAGGGTAACTAGTTACTAGACCCACGATATATTAACAAATATAAATGGGTATACAGAGTAAGGAATCAGATATAACTATTAAATTATTTGTCTGTTTTCGGAAATGAGGAATAGAATATCTGCAACCAATGAATTAACTATATCGATACTCTCCCTATTTGAAATTATCAGGTTTACTCAATGAGGTAATTGATGCCTCCAATTAAACTACTATTTATACTCTCCGTGGATGACTACGTTCACGCTCCAATGTGACCAAGCACTAGTGAAATGTGCGTCATCGGCTACAGGCAGGCGCTACTTCCGGGTACACGTGATGAACACACAACTCGGCGCCTAAGCTAGAGCGGCTCCCTGCATGGCACTCAACTGGCTTCCAGCGGCACTGCACCTCCTATACCACTATATAGCAGCTATTCAGGAGTGACTCTCTCATCTCAGAAACGCTGCCTACCTTCTCTGCAATCTGATTACACAACAGAGGAGGAGGCATGCGAAGTAAAGATAACAGAAGTCACTCGTAATTATCATCCTTCTGTCCCAGCGTCCACAGCTTTCCCCACTCTTATTGTCACCATTCACTGCCCATAGGCACATGGGAAAACAGTAGAAGGGGGATCCCGCTTTGAGCGCTGGGACACACTTGTTTTAGTTTATTCTATCTTGCTATTATAATACTGCAATTTGATTCTAACTTTCAAACGTTTATATAAAAAACTTTTTTCTGCTACAGGTACTTTAGGTGACAGCTCTGGACAACACAGTTTATTGTTATATCGGTTTATATGCATAAATAGATTTGGACACTGTTAGACTGCCATAATATTACTATTTGGGCCAGAAGTGTGATTTTTGCATCATTAATTATTGCTGCTGAAGAACAGAATAATAGCGCACAGACACTTCAGTAATATATGCTCCTTTACTACAGTGTATAATATGTTAAATTTCTCCTTTCAAAAAAATGTCTAGAGAGCAGATGTTTCTGATATGTAACAACGAGATGAAATTGGTATCATTTTGTAATACAGTCCTATAAATGTATCTATATAACCTCTCCACTGTTGAAAACAGAGTTGTGGCAGTTGAGATTAGTAGCGTCTAGCTACATTTGTGATAAAATAGCATTTTTGTTCTTATATCATGCCTACACTCTTTTAACATAAGAGAATAAAAGTTAAGTTTTAATATTATTAACAATACATGATACAAAAAAAAGAGTGCGCCATAAAGGGAGCCTTCTTAGGCTTAGGCCCACTAGTGGTCCTACTGACTCCACTAAACTTGATATTGTACCTTGCTTTCAGGTGCACCTCCAACCAAATTTAATTATTATTTTAGATTTATATCTATGGAAATTCTCTTTTCATATTGGTTGGTTATACATTTGACAATAATATCTCACATAACTGTGATAGTCTACAAGGCTATATGCCTCTCCTACTATTAACTGCAGAATGTCGACAAGGTTTGAATGTCAACATTCAAAATGTTGACATTAGATATGTATGCAGACCCCCATGTTTTGGTTCTAATTCACCATCATGTTTTGGTTTTAGCAAAACCATCCTCAAGTGTTTTGGTTTGGATTCAGTTTTTGGTTCGGTTATAAAAATGATTAAAAAGTCATAATCATTGATAAAAATTGATAAAAATATCTAAAATCATCAAATTTTTGCAATCCAAAATTTAAAATCCAAATTCCAAACCACAGAAAGATCTGAACCCGGGGTAGGGTTTTGGTACGGATCCACAAAATTGGTGTGTATACTGATTTCTGGATAACTGAACTGTATATCTCCGTAAACCAATATCACTACTACTTCATCACATTCTATATCTGGAACTGATCACTTTTGATGCTATTAGGCAATGTTGATTATTTATATTTGTCTACTATATGCATTTTTATTTTATTTAGGCATAACGCTCAACATATCCAATCTGTGAATCAGGACTGGAGTTGTGCATATGTAGCCACAATATACAGTAGGCAAGCCCACTTATGGTGAGTCTAATCCAAATAGGAACATGGGCAGTGTAATTAGCACACACATACATGGCTGGTGTGTGTGGCATATGTTTATTATTGCGCTGCTATGAACAGGAGAACTTTCCCAAAGAGGGACATATAACTCAAACAAGAACGGTCCGCCTAAATCAGAACAGTTGAGAAGTATGATTTAGTGAATGGCATGATTGAGCACCCTTCTCTTTGAATACAGATTGCATCGTGCAATGCTATTCCTTCTGCACTGCCATAGTTATACGATAGAGTGGGTGTCAAAACACAGTATTTACTAAGCATAAGAATTGATGCTGTATTGTGAACGTATGTTAATGTTGAACAGTATCTAATCCCCAATGTCATCACAAATTTGCTGACAATTTTTTATAGTGCAATGGAATTAACTATAAACCTTCTTCTCTTGCAGAGTTTGTTTCCTTATTTCATTTTCAAACTATTTTATTTAAACTGATTTGCATTGTCTCATGCTGATCACATACAACCTAAATTTGGGACATATAAACATTAAAATGACTATAATATATATATAATCAAATCAAGCGCTCTAAATCAATTCTAAATCCCAAATATACTGCAATTTAAAATGTAATTGCTGCTCACATAAGGTAATCTGATATACCAACTTGAACACTGTATATTATACTAATATAGAGGGAGTGCACACACACATATAACATTTATTTTAAAGATAAAAACAATTATACTGGAACAATATCGAAACCGCACTGTGTAAAATATCTATAGTTACCACTTATTAGAAACATATGTTGATTTGGCATCAAAGTTCACAGATAGTCCATTGATGTTAATGAAATTAGTAGTATAATAAATGCACAATATCTATAAATGTGGAGGTTTCTCTTTGCTGTTGGCTATATAAGTGCTTTGGAGGAAGAGCAAGACCAAATGAGGTTTTAAAAGTCCACCCAGAGCAAACTTTATATTACAACTGTACAGGTGCTTTAGAATGAAGGCAATAGAGGTTTTTGCGGTCCTCCAGGAGCACATGTATTTCCACCCCCCCCACCCCCCGCTGCCTGATTTAAGCTCATCACCTGTTTGTTAATGTCCTGCGATGTACGATTTGTCAGGATGGCGCGGTTGGGGTGGCAGCGGCTGTATTGCGGTACAAGTCCCGGGGAGGGAGGATGTGGCTCATAGATGTTCCAACAGTGTGGGTGGTCTGCACTTACAAGCCTCCGGTAATAGCACCTACAATTTAATTTCACAGCAGGGCGGTCAGGATTTCCTTGACGCGTTTCTCCATCATATACTGTAGAAGGTTTCTTCAGAAGGTTATCCAGGTAGACAGGAAGAGCAGTATTTAAATAATGTAGTGGCCAATAGTCTTAGTTCATCAATTAAATCATTATTATCAATGTTTAGCAGGTAAACCATATTGAATTGTTTATTGGGAACCGCACAAGTGTTTACTTGCTAAACACGCAAAAACCTATTTTGCCTTCATTCTAAAGCACCTGTACAGTTGTAATATAAAGTATGCTCCGGGCAGACTTTTAAAACCTTATTTGGTCTAGCTCTTCCTCCAAGCCACCTATATAGGCGACAGCAAAGAGAAACTTCTACATTTATAGATATTGTGAAACTATTATACTACTAATTTCATTATCATCAATGAACTATCTATGAA
Source organism: Pseudophryne corroboree (assembly GCF_028390025.1). Classification (NCBI taxonomy): domain Eukaryota; kingdom Metazoa; phylum Chordata; class Amphibia; order Anura; family Myobatrachidae; genus Pseudophryne; species Pseudophryne corroboree. Next base: position 454,623,089 of record NC_086449.1, read on the forward strand.
CTTTGCTGCCAAATCAACATATGTTTCTAATAAGTGATAACTATATTCATTTTACACAGTGCTGTTTGGATATTGTTCCAGTATAACTGTTTTTATCTTAAAAATAAATTTTGTATTTTATATGTGTATGTGCACTCCCTCTATATTAGTATAATACATTTGGGACACACTGGGGTAAATTTACTAAGATGGGAGTTCTATTTAAATTGGGATGTTGCCTATAGCAACCTATCAGATTACAGGTATTATCTTCTAGAATGTGGTAGATAAATGAGAAGTAGAAGCTGATTGGTTGCTATGGGCAACATCCCATCTTAGATAGAACTCCTGTCTTAGTAAATTTACCCCACTGTGTTAGAGGGTGGTCTTCAGTATGCCGGCTGTCGGGATCCCGGCGCACAGTATACCGGCGCCGGAATCCCAACAGCCGGCATACCGACACTTACTCTCCCTCGTGGGGGTCCACGACCCCCCTGGAGGGAGAATAAAATAGCATGGCACGCTTAGCGCGCCACCGTGCTCGCAGCATGGCGAGCGCAGCGAGCCCGCAAGGGGCTCATTTGCGCTTGCCACACTGTCGGTAAGCCGGCGGTCGGGCTCCCGCCGCCGGTATGCTGGTCGCCGGGAGCCCGACCGCCGGCATACCATACCACACCCGTGTTAGACACACCCTTTGGGAAGTCTCTGCTTTATAATGATCCATGACATATATAACATACAGTAATACTGTATATAGCAATGTTATTGTTCTTTCAGAAATTTATCCATCTGCTTTGCTTCTGTTTATCATTATGCCAGACACCTTGCTTACCATTTACATTTGAGTGAATTTGAATCTTGGTCCTGCTTCACAGTGCCAGTCAGCAGGAGCCTTACATAATAATCTGGTCTAAACAATGGAGTCCTTACTAGGATCTATCATACTACAATATACTAACATTTTCATACTATAGGAGCAGCAAAATTGGAGACATCAAACACACCCCTAGAGATTTAGAAGACTTTACTAATGCAATTAGAAGCTTAATTTTCTGACACTCCACAATACTCACAGGTACCGTATTATATTTTTACCTTCTGACTATTGGTCAGAAAGCATCCACCTGCAAACGTATGGTGACTTACAAAGCATTGACAATAATAATAATAATAATAATAATAATATTTTACTCCCTGCAACCATAAACTCTGTTCTACTAGACAAGCAAACCAGCCCTAAGAACCAATTACATCCACGCTTGTATTAATCTGTGAAGGTGACTCAAATGTACAGTACTGGTAGATTGATTTTGGAGCCTTTGGCTGAAACTTTCAAACATTGGGATGAAGCCCGTCCTGCCCTAACTGAGATGATTTATTTTCTTTACTTTAGGACCAGTGAAATGATTTCATAGATGATCGCGATCCCCATTCACATTTGCCTGTGGTCCTATAGGACTGACTTGGCTGAGTCAGCATCATCCTCCAATGAAGTAGGCTAATGGTTCTATTTGTTTTACGTTCACTTTCTGCAAGGATAACGGCAGCAGCAAGTCAGTTAGTTCTGCAGCTTGTTCTGGTGATGGTCCAACATGATTTAGATATCGTATTCTAGCCTGTCCTACTACCAGTGATGGTAACCCATGTCCTTCCTGTCCATTCGCAAGCTGCTTTTCCAGTCTTAGAAACTGCACTTTACAATCCAAGTAATGGGTGGCTATAGCTAAAATTACAATATTTGTTTAAAATATGTCTTCTTATGACTGCCCCATTGATTTACCTACCAGATTAGTTTTCAGCTAACAGATTTACAATACATGAACCAAGTTCTTTATTCACAGGAAAAAGATACAAGTACAGGTTGAGCTTCCCTTATCCAAAATTCTAAATCCCAAATTTGTGGGTCCCCTACTGAGATAATGACATTTTGCATTTATATCGGAACTTGTCATAGGATTTTATTAGGTCTGTGCCCTGGATAGTAAATGCTGTATATATACATTCAACCAGGGTGGTTATTATCATTGGGTGGGTCTCTGTACATACCATGGGCTTATGTAGCCATATATGTAGCGATGCAGAACAATGAGATTCTAGTGTGATAATTCATTTTGATTAAGCTGCAATGATCTAGCGCTAAATTTTTGTGCTTATAAAGCTACATAGGTGGTGACACCGAGTAGTGTCTGTTTAGTATAATAGCTCACCTAGTAAATGCTTTAATGGTTTAATAATATACTATGTTGTATATGCCCTTAACTAGTATTCTTGCTTGTGGTATGTTTAGATAGTATTACACATGTATGTTATTTTTTCAGCGACCCGATGCATTGTTGTTTGTATGTTGTCATGGTGATGGGGATCACATCAGCAGGAGGTGACGTAGTGCGCCGTCACTTCCGCTGCGCCGAACGGAGCAGCCGGCATCCCGCCCGGCACACGTTGTTTCACACAGGGTGATTTACAGCCTTTATAAGGTAAGATTCTAACGCTTTATTGTATACCTGAGGAAAATGCCCAAATAAAAGCGGCATTGAAATGTCGTACTTTATAATCTGCCTGTCTGAGAGCTTTTATTGGTAAAGTCATTTGGAGTGCCGCGTCTGCTGTCCATCTATATATATATATATATATATATATTTATACATAATATATATACACACAACATATGTCATTTTCTCAGCAGGGGACCCACAAATTTGGGATTTTGAAGTTTTGATAAGGGATGCTCAACCTGTACTTTGAAAAAGATGCAGTATTCACTTAATGTTATAAACTGATAGAAGATTATGGGGGAAATTCAATTAGCCGCTGTAATTTACCACTGGCTAATTTAGCCCCAGCTGGCAGCACTTCTCAGAGATTTGAACAGAGTCAAAAAACAATCCTTGAAAATCAGCAGATTAACAGGTACCGAGGCCCTGTTAACACACAAATCTCTGAACTTTTCACAGATTCTGTGTGATAATGCCCATTAACCCATGTTAACTGCTGCTAATAACACGTTAAGTTAACGGGTGTTAGTAAGGTTCTCGGGTGAAAAAGGGCATGCAATTGAATAGCCAAGGGTGTTGAAGCCTGAGGCTACCTCCCTTTTTCACCTGTGGTAATTAAATTCCCTGATTAATGTACAGGAGCTTCCATACTATGAATAAGTCTTCAGATGCTCATTTTATTAATTCCAGAAATTATTTATTCCTGTTATGGAATTAGTTATAAGGCTTAAATATTACCTCCCCCCCCCCCCCCCCCCCCCAAAAAAAAAGGAGCTGGCATGGTCTATCATGGAGAACCCCCAAAGATGCACTGCGTAAACAAATGCACTCATGCAACAAATGCAATGCACTGCAAAAGCAGTGCTAAATAACTTTTCTGCTTTAACTAATAATCATATTGAAAGTGAGTGAGTACTATGCATAAAGTATGTGCCTCAGAAATATCAGTATACCCTACTGTAGTTTGCATTTGAATATTGCTGTCATTATTAATGAACACAACATATGTGTCACGATCCTGACTGTAATTCTCGTATTTGGTGACTTACCTCTGCCATCTGTCCTGGATCCTGTGCCGTTTTTGCTCACTGAGATAAACAGCTTCTCAGCACCATGACTTTCCTGAGTTCTCTGCCTGGAAGGTAATAGTTAACGAGCTCCACCTGTGGTGATCTTCTGTGTGAGTCTGAATTCAGTGATCTGAAGTTTAGGCCTAAAAGCCAGCATCCTATGAATTGCAGAAGTTCAGGCTTCAGTGTTCTCTCGGCCTGCTAGGCCTCATTTTACATCACAGCCTAGGCTAGAGTAGTCACATGACAGTGACTGTTCACCTGACCCAGAGTTGTCCAATCCTCTTCCAGCCTGAGACTCTCTGCATCATCTAATCCTGCTCACCAATCACCAAGGACCAGGAAGTATAAGTCAGGAGGCTGAGTTAGAAACTGGGCCAGTTCCTCGTGTCACACACAGCTGTGTGTGAGCTTTCTCCAGAGCTCCCGTATCCCTGTGGCCTCCGTGCCTCTGCACCTCCGTGCCTCTGCACCTCCGTGCCTCAGTATCTCCGTGCCTCAGTATCTCCGTGCCTCAGTATCTCCGTGCCTCAGTATCTCTGTGCTTTCAGCACCTCGTGCCTCCAGTACCTCCGTGCCTCAGCATCTCTGTGCTTTCAGCACCTTGTGCCTCGGTACCTCTGTGCTTCAGCACCTCCGTGCCTCCTGTACCTCCGTGCCTCAGACCCTCCGTGCCTCTGCACCTCCGTGCCTCAGAATATCCGTGCCTCAGAATCTCCGTGCCTGCACCACCGCGCCTCTGCACCTCCGAGCCTCTGCACCTCCTAGCCTCTGCACCTCCGAGCCTCTGCATCTCTGTGCCTCCAGCACCTCGTGCCTCAGCACCTCGTGCCTCAGCACCTCGTGCTTCCAGCATCTCCGTGCCTCCAGCACCTCGTGCCTCCAGTATCCCGTGCCTCAGCACCTCCATGCTTCCAGCATCTCCGTGACTCAGCACCTCGTGCCTCCAGTACCTCCGTGCTTTCAGTACCTCCGTGCCTCAGCACCTCCATGCTTCCAGCACCTCCGTGCTTCCAGCATCTCCGTGCTTCCAGCATCTCCGTGACTCAGCACCTCGTGCCTCCAGTACCTCCGTGCTTTCAGTACCTCTGTGCCTCAGCACCTCCGTGCTTCCAGCATCTCCGTGACTCAGCACCTCGTGCCTCCAGTACCTCCGTGCTTTCAGCACCCCGTGCCTCAGCACCTCCGTGCCTCCAGCATCTCCGTGCTTCCAGCATCTCCGTGCCTCCAGCACCTTGTGCCTCCAGCACCTTGTGCCTCCAGCACCTTGTGCCTCCAGCACCCCTGTGCCTCAGCACCTCGTGCCTCCAGCACCTCCGTGCCTCAGTACCTCCGTGCCTCAGCACCTCCATGCTTCCAGCACCCCAGTGTCTCTACGCACCCCAGGGTCTCTACGCACCCCAGTGTCTATACGCACCCCAGTACCTTCAAGCACCTCAGTGCGTCCAAGCACTTCCGTGCCTCCTAGTACCTCAGTGTCTCCAAGCGCCTCCGCGCCTCCTAGCATCTCAGTGTCTCCAAGCACCCAGTGCACTTTAGCGCAGTTGTACCTGGTATCTTCACTGATTCATCTGCGCCTTTCCAGTTCTGTCTTTCAGGAGACCTTCAGCGTGCCTCCTGTCTGCCGACCTAATCCTGCATGAGGAGAACCTAGATTCGGCCATCTCTCCTGCGGTTCCTCTTCCCAGTCACCAGAAGAAACCCCGAGTCCACAACACTCCCAAACCAGGTCAGTGGTAGTATTCATATAATCCTCCAGTCGCCCGCACAGACTTCACGAACACCGGGTTCACAAAACCTCAGTCATGACAGTAGGAACTGGCCACATGGACCCGGCCGAAAGTGTTTGTCTGACGCAGGACCTCCTAAGAAATATTGCAGGACGCTTGGAAGGTCTGGAGTCGACTCAGCATCAATTAGCACAGTGTCTGCAGCGGAATTCTTTCTCCAGAGATTCTCTGACCTTCTGCACTGAGACTCCTGACCAACTGCAGTTTTTCTACCAGATGTTATTACAGTTACAAGAACTTTTGTCTAGTATTCTTTCTGTGATGCCTGATCTCTTCAGGAATACTACCAACGTTGTTGATCCTGTTTTGTCCCATCCAGTTAATAGAGTCTCTTCCTCTGTGCAAGGAAAAGTTGTTCATCAGAGCTATCCACGGCCCAAACTCTCTGAAGCTGAACGTCAGCGGCGTAGGGAGCTACACCTCTGTCTTTACTGTGGAAATTCCAGTCATTTTGTTAAAGACTGCATTCTTCGTAAGCCAGGGAAGGGTGACAAATCTCAGTATCACAGTGCTCATGTCTACAAGTCATCCACAGTAGCCGATCCTGCTACTTCTGACAGGAGTATCAAGATGGCTACTCTGAAAGAGACTCAAATTTATGACTGGGGTCCGGTGATTAAAGGACCTTATTCCAAGTTGGGTGTCCAGAGAAGAATATTAAAGCCAATTATAGTCACAGAGGAGTCTGTGTCTTTAGCCCAAGGAGGGGCATCCGTGTCTTTAGCCCAAGGAGGGGCGTCCGTGTCTTTAGCCCAAGGAGGGGCTTCCGTGTCTTCAGCCCAAGGAGGGGCGTCCGAGTCTTCAGCCCAAGGAGGGGCGTCCGTGTCTTCAGCCCAAGGAGGGGCGTCCGTGTCTTCAGCCCAAGGAGGGGCGTCCGTGTCTTCAGCCCAAGGAGGGGCGTCCGTGTCTTTAGCCCCAGAGAGGGGTTCAGAGTGTCCAGCCCCAGGAGGGGCATCTTCAGAGTGTCCAGCCCCAGGAGGGGCGTCTTCAGAGTGTCCAGCCCCAGGAGGGGCGTCTTCAGAGTGTCCAGCCCCAGGAGGGGCGTCTTCAGAGTGTCCAGCCCCAGGAGGGGCATCTTCAAAGTGTCCAGCCCCAGGAGGGGCGTCTTCAGAGTGTCTAGCCCCAGGAGGGGCGTCTTCAGAGTGTCCAGCCCCAGGAGGGGCGTCCGTATCTCCAGCCCCTGTGAGGGGTTCAAAGGGTCCAGCCCCCGAGAGTCTACAGAGTGCTGCCCAGCCAGAGAGTCTACAGAGTGCTGCCCAGCCAGAGAGTCTACAGAGTGCTGCCCAGCCCCGTGAAGTGGGGGCTCTTGCCTCAGCCCAGCCCCGTGAAGAGGGGGCTCCTGCCGGTCCAGCAATACTCCAGGCCCTGCCTGGTCAGTCCCTTCCGGTTCCAGCTGGTCCATCGATACTCCAGGACCAGCCTGGTCAGTCTCCTTTGGCTCCAGCCAATTCAAGTATCCTCGGATCTAATCCAGTCCTACTCGTCCAGCCAGAGATTTCTCCAGTTTCAGTCTGTTCAAACTCATCTGGACTCAAACCGATTCCAAGCATTGGTCCGAGTAAAGAACTTTTGTCAGTTGGTCCCAGTAAAGGACTTCCACCATCTAGTTCTAAAATTAGACTTCAGTCTGTCTCTGATTCTGTTTCCTCGTCTTCCAGCTTTGAGTCCACAACTTCTGCAGGGAAATCTAATACATCTTCTCATCAATGTCAGACTAAATCTGCTGTAGCCACCAAAGTCAAGAAAATTCCCAAGGCTACTCACTTAAAGTCTGAATGTGCTACAGAGCCGGATACCGATCTGAGTACAGTTTTCTCAGCTTTGTCCCTAAGCTTGTCTGAGCAACCTAATGTTCCATCTGCTGATTCGGATAAAGGACATCAGACTAATATTGCTGAGAAGGATACTGATGTTGCTTTCTCAATCCAGTCATCAGAGTCATTTGCCTCAGTCGCAGACGCGAGTGTCGCAGCTTCAGGGGAAATTACTAGCATCACCATCCAGAATGAGATTTCGAGTGACTTTTCAGTCTCATTTGAGGATTCCAGTGAGGCAACTTCAGAAAGGATATTTTCTCATCAATGTCGGGATAATTCTGCTGTAGCATCTAAAGTCAAAAAAAATACCAAGGCTATTGACCTAATGTCTGAATGTGTACCTCAGTCTAATGTTTCAGTGACATCTGTTTCCTTGAGTCCAATTTCATCCTCCACTCAGTCTTCTGAACATTCAGCCAATGCTCCGTTTTTTGACTCCTCGCTTTCTGAGCAAGATAATGCCTTGATGAACCAATACCTTAAGAATTTCAGTGATGCCAACAATTGGGAAACTGTACAAAGACAACAGCCTGTTGATTTAAGAGTTGGTTATGTTTCCATTGATTCCACTCCAAGTTCCTTGTGTTATTCTGAACTTGTTAATGCAGCTTACAAAACGGATGTAGTTACTCCCAAAGAAGACTGGTATCTTCCAATAGACTTGGACTCAGACTCTGAATTTGATTCAGTTTATGATTCTACTCCTTTCCTGGGAGGTCCCATTCGTTCCTGTTATACTTTAACGCATGGAGAGGATCCAGAATTACCAAAAAACTCTACAGGTCTCGGTATGAAAAGTCCTCACTATAGAACAAGAATTAATTTAAGCCTCAGTGGAGTGCTAGCTTCAAAAGCACAATCCTCTCGTACTACTAATCTAGGAAAGAAACCTTCTACAGTTTATTCCTCAGTCCTTTCAGATGAAGGAAATTCCAGTTTTGTCAATGATGGATGGTCTACCTGTTCAGAAGATGATCAGGAAGACTTCTGAAGAATTCAGCTTAAGTTTTGTTTCTGGACCCTCAGGTTTCCACTTTTCTGAATCTTTGTGTACAAGTTATTCGTCAAGTTCTTCTGTATGAATTTCTCAAGTTCCCCTAAGATTCAAGTTGGGTGTCTGGAGTTCACCCTTGAAGAGGGGGGTACTGTCACGATCCTGACTGTAATTCTCGTATTTGGTGACTTACCTCTGCCATCTGTCCTGGATCCTGTGCCGTTTTTGCTCACTGAGATAAACAGCTTCTCAGCACCATGACTTTCCTGAGTTCTCTGCCTGGAAGGTAATAGTTAACGAGCTCCACCTGTGGTGATCTTCTGTGTGAGTCTGAATTCAGTGATCTGAAGTTTAGGCCTAAAAGCCAGCATCCTATGAATTGCAGAAGTTCAGGCTTCAGTGTTCTCTCGGCCTGCTAGGCCTCATTTTACATCACAGCCTAGGCTAGAATAGTCACATGACAGTGACTGTTCACCTGACCCAGAGTTGTCCAATCCTCTTCCAGCCTGAGACTCTCTGCATCATCTAATCCTGCTCACCAATCACCAAGGACCAGGAAGTATAAGTCAGGAGGCTGAGTTAGAAACTGGGCCAGTTCCTCGTGTCACACACAGCTGTGTGTGAGCTTTCTCCAGAGCTCCCGTATCCCTGTGGCCTCCGTGCCTCTGCACCTCCGTGCCTCAGTATCTCCGTGCCTCAGTATCTCCGTGCCTCAGTATCTCCATGCCTCAGCACCTCCGTGCTTTCAGCACCTCGTGCCTCCAGTACCTCCGTGCCTCAGCATCTCTGTGCTTTCAGCACCTTGTGCCTCGGTACCTCTGTGCTTCAGCACCTCCGTGCCTCCTGTACCTCCGTGCCTCAGACCCTCCGTGCCTCTGCACCTCCATGCCTCAGAATATCCGTGCCTCAGAATCTCCGTGCCTGCACCACCGCGCCTCTGCACCTCCGAGCCTCTGCACCTCCGAGCCTCTGCACCTCCGAGCCTCTGCACCTCCGAGCCTCAGCATCTCTGTGCCTCCAGCACCTCGTGCCTCAGCACCTCGTGCTTCCAGCATCTCCGTGCCTCCAGCACCTCGTGCCTCCAGTATCCCGTGCCTCAGCACCTCCATGCTTCCAGCATCTCCGTGACTCAGCACCTCGTGCCTCCAGTACCTCCGTGCTTTCAGTACCTCCGTGCCTCAGTACCTCCATGTTCTCTCGGCCTGCTAGGCCTCATTTTACATCACAGCCTAGGCTAGAGTAGTCACATGACAGTGACTGTTCACCTGACCCAGAGTTGTCCAATCCTCTTCCAGCCTGAGACTCTCTGCATCATCTAATCCTGCTCACCAATCACCAAGGACCAGGAAGTATAAGTCAGGAGGCTGAGTTATAAACTGGGCCAGTTCCTCGTGTCACACACAGCTATGTGTGAGCTTTAATGCTGAGCTCCCTAAAGTTGTGATCTCCAGAGCTCCCGTATCCCTGTGGCCTCCGTGCCTCTGCACCTCCGTGCCTCTGCACCTCCGTGCCTCAGTATCTTCGTGCCTCAGCACCTCCGTGCTTTCAGCACCTCGTGCCTCCAGTACCTCCGTGCCTCAGCATCTCTGTGCTTTCAGCACCTCCGTGCCTCTGTACCTCTGTGCTTCAGCACCTCCGTGCCTCATGTACCTCCGTGCCTCTGCACCTCCGTGCCTCTGCACCTCCGTGCCTCAGAATCTCCGTGCCTCAGAATCTCCGTGCCTCTGCACCACCGAGCCTCTGCACCTCCGCGCCTCTGCACCTCCGAGCCTCAGCATCTCTGTGCCTCCAGCACCTCGTGCCTCAGCACCTCGTGCTTCCAGCATCTCCGTGCCTCCAGCACCTCATGCCTCCAGTATCCCGTGCCTCAGCACCTCCGTGCTTCCAGCATCTCCGTGACTCAGCACCTCGTGCCTCCAGTACCTCCGTGCTTTCAGTACCTCCGTGCCTCAGCACCTCCATGCTTCCAGCACCTCCGTGCTTCCAGCATCTCCGTGCTTCCAGCATTTCCATGACTCAGCACCTCGTGCCTCCAGTACCTCCGTGCTTTCAGTACCTCTGTGCCTCAGCACCTCCGTGCTTCCAGCATCTCCGTGACTCAGCACCTCGTGCCTCCAGTACCTCCGTGCTTTCAGCACCCCGTGCCTCAGCACCTCCGTGCCTCCAGCATCTCCGTGCTTCCAGCATCTCCGTGCCTCCAGCACCTCGTGCCTCCAGCACCCCTGTGCCTCAGCACCTTGTGCCTCCAGCACCCCTGTGCCTCAGCACCTCGTGCCTCCAGCATCTCGTACCTCCAGCACCTCCGTGCCTCAGTACCTCCGTGCCTCAGCACCTCCGTGCCTCAGCACCTCCGTGCTTCCAGCACCCCAGTGTCTCTACGCACCCCAGGGTCTCTACGCACCCCAGTGTCTATACGCACCCCAGTACCTTCAAGCACCTCAGTGCGTCCAAGCACTTCCGTGCCTCCTAGTACCTCAGTGTCTCCAAGCGCCTCCTAGCATCTCAGTGTCTCCAAGCACCCAGTGCACTTTAGCGCAGTTGTACCTGGTTTCTTCACTGATTCATCTGCGCCTTTCCAGTTCTGTCTTTCAGGAGACCTTCAGCGTGCCTCCTGTCTGCCGACCTAATCCTGCATGAGGAGAACCTAGATTCGGCCATCTCTCCTGCGGTTCCTCTTCCCAGTCACCAGAAGAAACCCCGAGTCCACAACACTCCCAAACCAGGTCAGTGATAATATTCATATAATCCTCCAGTCGCCCGCACAGACTTCACTAACACCGGGTTCACAAAACCTCAGTCATGACAATATGTCTGCAATTTACTGGCACAGTTGTAGTCAACTACTGTTTGCAGGGTCTTTGCCGCTAATTTTTTTTTTTTTTTTTGAGAAGCATTAAACATAGCTAAAAATAAATAAATAACAATTTTACAATAGTAGCAAAATAAAATTCTGCCATCTGGAAAATTGTATTATTGTCTACTCGTCATCTGTTAAACTTGGCTAACCCCGCACTTGTAGAGGGCACAAATGAAATCCAAATGATTGGAAACATATTGTTAGCGCTGGGAGGTGCGTGTCCCGGTCATTGCCATGGAGCCGGGAAGCTGCACCTCCCACTGACCCCTGCCCGGCACCTAGCAACAGGCAGACGCCGTGTGCAAGGTTTTCTGGTTCCCGCCCAGCGCCTAGCAACAGGCAGATGCTGGGCGCAGAGTCTCCTGGTCCCCGCCTGGCGCCTAGCAACAGGCAGACGCCAGGTGCTGTGAGCCACCGGAACCCTAGCAACGGGGGCGCCGGAGGCAGACAGCATTCCCCGTTGCTGGGTAACTAAGTACCCAGCTGTGTACAAGGACGTGCAGCAGGACAGCTGTCCGATATTTGCAATTGAGGAGTTTCTTCTGTGATTGGTACAGCACCGTTTATATCTTCCTGGACACTCCAAAGATACTGGTGATAGTTGTTACTTCTGTGTGAACCTGTCAGATCGTTGGAGATCCTGCCTCTGTTGTGCTGTGACCTGGAGATTTTGACTGATCGATCCTTGACCAGATCTTGCCAGCCGGTGTTTAGGTTTTCGTGGAGTAGCTTTAACTGTGAATACTGGAACTTCCCAGTTGTCGCATACTCCCCTGAGTTCCAGGTACTCATCCATAACACATATCCCCACTGTAATAAAGAATGTGATTCTTACCTTTACTCCAGGGGGAGAAAGACAAATGGAGCACTCACCAGTCTTTTCATTGATTTGAATATCAAAACGAAATTTTATTCTCCAGACAGCACAGCATGACTGTTTACTGCAGTCCTATATGATTGTAAAAAAGCCCAAACATTTTCGGTCATATCCAGACCGTCATCAGGGGACACAAAGAACATCAAAGAGCTGTCACATCACAATTAGAATACCAGCAGCCTAACTGACCATGCCTCACCGGCTCCCTATATACCAACCATTCAAAAAAACGCGCCAAAATTGCGTCATCATATGGGCGGAGTTAGCCCATTATATTCATCACTGTATGCACGAACAACCATAGTAACAATGCATGTATGTGCTAATACAAATATCTCCCTTGTCTATCAATGCCTCCAGTATTACACATATTACCATGAGTAAACGGGCATAGACGGACGAACATCACATCTCGTAGTGGTTGCCTGGCAACCACCACGGGGCCGTCCCATATCCGCCAGCCGCCAATGAATACCTGGGCGGAAGTGACGTGTCGGACTGGTTGCCAAGCAACCTTCCGAGCGTCTCCCCACATTCTGCCAATGACTATCTGGGCGGAAGTGATGTAGCGGACTAGTTGCCGGGCAACCTGCCGAGCGTCTCCCCGCATTGATTCCATGATGGGAGGCGGTGACACCTTCATGTGGTTGCCAAGCAACCTGCCGAACGCCTCCCAAAAGCAGTCCCAAATGCAAACAGAAATATATATGTGTGTGTCGTCTCGTGGGGGTTGCCAAGCCACCGCACACGAGATCCATAATATACAACAACATGGCCATAGCACCATGGGACAGATACTCAGCAGCCAATCCCACACATTCGGGGATCAAAATTAGAGATCCTAGTATAAAAATTAATACTAAACTGAAGACTAATCACCTAATCACTGTGATTTATAGGTGACCAATTATGGTTGTTCAGTTTAAAGACTGTGGGTAGTAAGGAGCCAGTAAGGTACGGACAATCAGTCATGACAAAAAACAACAACAAAACACACAAGTATATAAACACACATACATATGTGTATATATCTAAAACACATACATATATGGACACCTATTAAAAATTGTATATATAAAAAAATATACTTTATAATCCCTATACAGTGCACTGGTCTTAAAGGACAAAAACCATGTCCATTATCTAAGGAAAATCCCTAGATGATTGTTCTCATTTAGCCCATTAGGGGCTAGAGTTCCCAATTTGAAAATCCATCTTGCCTCCAATTTCCTCAAAATGAGAGCACGGTCTCCACCCCTCTCGGGTTCCGGCACCCAATCAATCATGCGACATCTAAGTGCTGAACCCTGATGTCCCGCTTTGAGAAAATGCTGTGCAACCGGTTTATCAGATGTACCAGATGTAATTGCTTGATGAATCGAGCTCCTATGATTTGCCATTCGTTCTCTAAAAGTGCAGGTCGTCATCCCAACGTATGCCAGGCCACATGGGCATAGAAGCATATAGACAACATGGCTTAGCCTGCAATGAAGCTTATATCGGATGTTGATCAGTTTGCCAGTGTTGGGGTGTGGGAAGGAAGTACCCGGCAGCAGCGAGCGGCACGTCACACATCCCACACATCTGAAACAACCTGGCTTCTTGGAGTTTAGCCACGTATTGCTTTCCTTGGCATCAAAGCGTCGGGCAGGTTGCATAAGGATCTGCTTCAAGTTTCTACCACGCCTGTAGGCCATCATTGGTGAATTCTCCAAGGTACCCTTAAATTTCGGGTCAGATCTTATTAGCGGCCAGTGCTTTTTCATGGTTTTAGAGATAACAGGAGACATATCATCATACTGTGTCACAAATATCATCCGATTCTGTCCGTGATCACGTTTCTGGTGAAGTCTCAATCTAGCTTTAGTGAGACAGCTCTCGACCACGTTCCTTGTATATCCCCTCTCGAGGAAACGTTCTTTCATCTGTCTGATTTGAGCTTCCGCGGTATCAGGATTGGTATTATTTCGTAGAACCCTCATAAATTGGGAAATAGGGAGACTTGATTTGAGGGTGGGTGGATGCTTACTTGTCGCATGCAGGAAGGTGTTTCTATCAGTTTCCTTCCTGTATAATGTGGAGCCCAGTTTTGTTCCATCCCGGAACACAGTCACATCCAAAAAGTTAATGGAGTCATATTCACAAGCCCCAGTGAAGCGGACCGTGGACTCTAAATTATTGAGTTCATTCAACATAAAATGAAATTCCTCCCTGGTGCCATTCCACAGTAGAAATATGTCGTCTATAAATCTCTTATAGTAGGCAATCTTATTAACAAATTTAGGATAGATGTTCCTAGACTCATAATCATGCATGAAAATACCTGCGTACATCGGGGCCACATTAGACCCCATTGCGGTCCCCGAGCACTGAAGGTAATAATTGCCCTGATAAGTGAAGTGATTATGTATCAAAATTAACTCAAGCAACTCAAGGATAAATTCACATGGAAGATGCATATTTCCATGCCTGATCATCAATTTCCTAACCGCCTCAATCCCCTCAATGTGGGGGATGATAGTATATAAAGATGATACATCCAGGGTTGCAAACAACATATTTTCATTAAGATCTCCAAAGGCAAAAATATTATCAAAAAAATCACTTGTATCACGAAGATAACTCGGAATATAGGGGATAAGTTCTTGTAAAAAACTATCCACAAAAATGGCTAGGGGCTGTAACAGAGAACCCCTGGCAGAAATAATAGGTCTGCCAGGGGGGTCCACCAATGACTTGTGGACCTTAGGTAGCGTATAAATCAATGGACAGATTGGATGTTCCACCCTTAAATACGAGGAAACCTGTTCAGTGAGCCAGCCATTCTGTGTGGCCATATCAATGACCTGATCTATTCGCTTTTTTATTCCTGGCATAGGATTCATAGTGCACTTAGTATAAGTTGTTACATCCGCCAGCTGATGTTTAATTTCCCTGTCATAATCAACTGCATTCTGAATAACAATTGCCCCGCCCTTATCCGCAGGGCGGATCACAATGGTGTCATTTTCTCTCAGGGATTTAAGGGCCTGTCTCTGTGGGTAATTTAGATTGTCAAAATCCCTCCTATCTTTAGAGTTCTTACAATCATGTTCTGTCATCCTTAGAAAAGTACGTATACTAGCATTATTTGTCTGTGGATCAAAAAGGCTCGGTTTCAAAAAGTGAGAACCGGTTCGTTCAAAACAGCCAGTCTCATCCTTATCCATGAAAAAATCGCGTAGCCTTAGCTTCCTACCAAACTTATAATGATCCACAGCAAAATTAAACTCATCATGTCTAGAGGAAGACACAAAGCTCAACCCCAGGGCCAGAAGAGAGCCTTCCGCCTTGGACAAAACATGATTGGATAGATTAAAGATACATCCTGTGTCTACCTCCTCCGACTTCTTCTGCCTGAATCCCCCCCTCCGCGGGTGTGGTCTGCCTGGCCTCCAGGTGTACCTGCCCTTCTCCTTCTTTGGCCTAAAAAACCACTTGGTGGAAGTGGCGCATTAGGTTCGGAGTCAGACGCCGACTGTGATGTAGAAGATTCTAATTCAGGTTTACCCCTGTATCTCTGTGGACGATATGTCCTCTGTCTCCTACCTCCATTTGGGTTACCAGATAGCCATCTATAGACATTATGTGTGGCATAGTCATTAGTTACAGTCTGCAGTTTTTTTTCTCTTAAAAGAGACCAACTCCTCTTTATAAATGTTTATCTGTGTTTGGATCCTTTCACACCAATTCTCAGTCTTGTCATTTTTTAAGGTCGTTAGATTAGATTTTTCAAATTTCGTGATCTCATCACGAACCTTCACCAATTCGATGCTGACTTCCCCAATCACTAGCAGAATCAGGTCCAAGGAGCACTTATTGAGGACCCCGCACCACTTGCTGCAAAATACAGCATTGGTTATACCAATAGTTGGAGTATTAGTGATGCGGAATCCTCTAGGTATCCTCTTGGACCTGTGATACTCTGATAAGAACTGACCATGAAGTGTCAATTCTATCTCCCTTCTTTTGAGACGTATGATCTTATGTACCAAATCAGTAGGTTTCTCATCAGGGAGCCTAGTGAATTACTCCAGGGGGGTATATTTACTAAGGTCCATATTTAATTTGAGTTTGTATTTTTCTTCTAAGTGTGATTACGGGAATTTACTAAACACAAATCTCTGCAGTGTTGGGGCTATTCGTATTGTTTTTCCTGGCTGAGTTCACAAATACGAATGAATAGACCATCGGTCAAACATGGCTGTTATTTGATACAACTCCGTAATTTACTAAGAATTCATATTTTCAATCACTGCCGACAATAGCCAAACACTGCCGGGAAAGCATAGAATTCGTTAAAAAATTGAGCTTTCAAATAGACCTGCTTTTTGCTGGCATGTT
The DNA here is from genome assembly GCF_028390025.1 of Pseudophryne corroboree. NCBI lineage: Eukaryota > Metazoa > Chordata > Amphibia > Anura > Myobatrachidae > Pseudophryne > Pseudophryne corroboree. The sequence goes on from NC_086449.1 coordinate 454,639,351, forward strand.
CAGATAGTCATGCACGGATCAGTGACATCCATGCATGCTTATCTGTGGAAAGGGGTCTGAAATAGTTAAAAATAAAAATTGCGTGGGGTCCCCCCTCTTAAGCATAACCAGCCTCAGGCTCTTTGAGCCGGCCCTGGTTGTTTAATTACCGGGGAAAAATTGCCTGTGGTCCCCCCCTATTTAGACAACCAGCACCGGGCTCTTGGGCTGGCCCTGGTTCCAAAAATATGCGGAACAAAAGACTAGGGGTCCCCCGTGTTTTTAAAACCGCACCGGGCTCAACTAGCCAAGAAGATAATGCCACAGCCGGGGGACACTTTTATACTGGTCCTTGCGGTTGTGGCATTACCCCCCCAACTAGTCACTCCTGGCCATGGTACCCTGGAGGAGTGTGGACCCCTTAAATCAAGGGGTCCCCTCCTCCAGGCACCCAAGGGCCAGGGGTGAAGCCCGAGGCTGTCCCCCCCATCCCTGGGCGATAGATGGAGGACTGATAGCTTTTTGTTTGTAAAAAAAGAATATTGTCTTTTGTTGTAGAACTACAAGTCCCAGCAAGCCTCCCCACTTGCTGGTACTTGGAGAACCACAGGTACCAGCATTCAGGGAAATAACAGGCCCGCTGGTACCTGTAGTTCTACAACAAAAGAAATACCAAAATAAGAACAAGAGACACACATTGTGACAGTACAATTTTATTAAAACACACTTACACACTCATACATGCTTACCTACATCCCACGCTGACCCCTTCTCCATGTAGAATCCAATCGTTTACCTGTTAATCCAAAATTCCAATATACTCGCCTATTATCCAGTGATGATCAGTCCTCTTCAATCCACAAGTAATCCACAGCCTTGACAAAAAAAAACTGAAAGCCCGATCCACGGCACTAAAAAGGTTCCATGTTTACACATGGAACTCCTTTCCCCGAATGCTGGGACACCCCCCCCCCCCCCCCCCCCGTGGCTCCTGTCACTGGAGATCCCGCAGCCAATCAGGGAGCGTCACGTCACGGCGCTCTCCTGATTGGCTGTGCAATACTAGCCTGTCAATCAGGTGGAGCGCAGCAGCTAGAATGGAGCTTAGCGCAGCTCCATTCTGTCCTATGATATGAACTTTGCGGTCTACCCAGGGATGGGGGAGACAGCCTTGGGCTTCATCCCTGGCCCTTGGGTGCCTGGAGGGGGAATCCCTTGATTTAAGGAGTCCCCACTCCTCCATGGTACCCCGGCCAGGGGTGACTAGTTGGGGGGGGGGGTAATGCCATGGCCGCCGGGACCAGTATTAAAGTGTCCCCCAGCTGTGGCATTATCTATCTGGCTAGTGGAGCCCAGTGCTGGTTTTAAAAATATGGGGGACCCCTACGTATTTTGTTCCCCTTTATTTTTGGAACCAGGGCCGACCCAAGAGTCCGGTGCTGGTTGTCTAAATACGGGGAGACCCCAGGCAATTTTTCCCCTGTATTTAAACAACCAGGGCTGTCTCAAAGAGCCTGAGGCTGGTTATGCTTAAGAGGTGGGACCCCACACATTTTTTTTAAACACTTTTAACTGTTTTAACTCTTTTTATACTGTACACAATAAAGCCCTGCACGGATCTCACAACAATACGAATAATACGAATAACATAGACATTGGAAAATATGAAAAATTAAAACTCAGCAGTTTAGTAAATTACCGAAAATTATTTAAAAAAGCTGCAGAAAAATATGACCGATAAAATTCGAGTTCAAACTCCCACCAATTCGGCAGAAACACAAATCTTAGTAAATAAACCCCCAGGTCTTTAAAACATAAGAAGTCAAATCCTTTGGATTAAATATGAAACTCTAAAATAAAATAAGGAGTTGCAGCATACATCCAAAATGTCAAAATGCTACAAAATACTATAAATGACAGCAATATTCACAATGATATATTATTCATAAAGTATAAAGTCAATGAAATATGTTAATAATGTGATAATTTATTACATAACATTCTGCATTGATCCAATGTTACTTTGATTAAAGTCAAATTACAAACTATTTTATTTTACTTATTTTAAGGGAATATCTGCTTTACTTGTATTTTTATATGATAGATTGCAAAAAAAGAGCACTGTAATAGTCGCTATTACACATAATAATTAATCGATAATGAAATAAAAGTGTGAAACGTATAACATATAATTCTAAAGGCTGCTACTCTAGGTAGCTGACTATAATGATTTCAGGAATTCATATATTTAATTCTAAGGACATTGCTGTCTGATTGCACAGAATAACTCAACATAATTTTACACTTTAATGCATTACCAGTATAAAGTTAGACTAATTTCATGCAGTTAGCAGTATTTATGTTTAAGTTAATTTTCCTTTAATGTATCTAGAAATGTGTATTCAACTCAGTAACACATTCTGACAAATACATGGAGTTCTGAATAATCATATAAAATAAGTTAAATCAAACAGAGTTTAATTAAAGTATAAGTTAAATTAAAGATGGAAAATTAAAATGATATACCATTATGTAAAATAGCAAGTTGTCATTTTTTCCCGAACTGCACATGCATCAAAGTCGCACTGCATAGGTGTGGTGATTCATAAGCAACAGTGGACACAATGGCGGTCATTCTGACCCAATCGCATGCTGCAGTTTATTGCAGCTGTGCGATTGGGACAGAACTGCTCATGCGCTGGCACCGCAGTGTGCCGGCGCATGCCAGATGGCCGAAGGCCATTGGGCCGCTACGATCGCCTCTGCCTGATTGACAGGCAGAGGCGGTCGCTGGGTGGGGGAGTGGAACGGCGGCATTTGGCCGCTGTTTCATGGGTGCGGTCCAGCCAACACAGGCCGCTGCGGGCCGGGGAGCGATGAGTAGCTCCCAGCCAGCACGCTAAAGCTGGACTGGTTGGGAGCTACTCTTGAAGTGCAAAGGCATCGCCACTGTACAATGCCTTTGCACTTCTGCGGGGGGGGGGGGGCAGCACTGACATGCGTGGCGGACTAGCCCTGTGCTGGGCGTCCCCCCGCATGTCAGTGTGAATGATCGTAGCTGTGCTAAATTTAGCACAGCTACGATCATCTCAGAATGACCCCCAATGAGGATTTATTTGCAAAGTGTGTGACAGGCAGTGACTGGTTATGGGAGGTAGCGGGAGAGGGGTGGCTTCTTAAAAGCATGAGGGTTATTCAGTGGTCCAGTGGTGCAACCAATGACTGACCGAAGTTGCGTCTTTGGGTTTTTTTTATTCTTTATTTTATTTTCAAAGAAAATTATAGTAACAAGTGTCCATGTGCAAATATAAGGTGGTAAACACATTTGGTACAACAAAAGAAGAAGACCAGACATTTAAGTAATCCAGCAAACATAAATAAGCAGAAGTCCAGCAAAGTCGATTCAAAAACTTGATGGTACATCTGTGAAGCAAATTGGTGGATGCTGATGGACACAGATATTTTAAATGAGGTTTGGAGGAAGTAGAATACTGAGTGTGATAGTAGTTCCTTCTGAAAAGGGTATTTGGTATACAGGTTCATGGTGTTGGTCTCAGTAGCGAGGAATCCCAGTTCCTTTTACTGTCCATATTACAAACACAACTTGGCCAGATCTGTCTTTCTGTGAAATAGTGCATTTTGGGGTGGTACAGGGCAGGTACAAAGTGATCACGTGGTACCACGGTACCCCCCTGACTTGTGGGAGTGCCAGACAGTGTCAGACTGTGGCAAGAAGGGCTTACCACAGGAATACAGTGGTAGGGGCCCATGTTTAGAGATGTGGCTATTTTCCAGATGGGGTGTGGCCGGTCACCACAAAGGCCTAACTTACCATCAGAGAGTGTATGGTCTGGGCCCCTTTATAAATATATATATTATTAAATAGTGCATTCATGATAATGTACCAGATTATAATAATAGTAACATAGTAACATAGTTGGTGAGGTTGAAAAAAGACCAGTAGTCCATCGAGTTTAACCTTAATTATATTATATTCCAAATTCTATTCTGGTTAAAGGCTATATCCTTGTATATCATTTCCGTTAGAAATGTATCTAACCCATTTTTAAACGCAATGACTGAGTCCGCAATTACAACCTTCTCGGGCAGTGAATTCCATATTCGTATTGCCCTTACAGTGAAGAATCCATTCCTGCGCACGAGTACGAAATTTAATCTCCTCAAGCCTTAGCGGGTGTCCGCGCGTTTTGTGTAGAGGTCTCTTAATAAACAAATCACCTGATAGCTCCGCATATTGCCCCTATATATTTGTAAATATTAATCATATCCATAGAAATTTTAACCCATAATGTCTCCACAATATCTCCAGTTCCCTTGTAAATAACCTCCTTGAAGTATGGTTTTAGAAATGGTTTAACGTAAAGACATACACCACCCCCTCTTTTAATAGCCATGACTTTCCTGAAAAGAGTATAACCCTCCAAGTTAGCTGCCCAATCGTGAGAATCATTCCACCATGTCTCCGTGATACCTATAATATTATATTGTTCCTTCATTATAAGCAATTCTAATTCCCCCATTTAGCCTGAAAGGCTTCTTGCATTTGCAAGCATACACTCCAGATTAGAAATACCCTTATCTATTTGTCTATACATTGGTATCCTTTCCCATCTTAATTTAGCATTCCCTGATTTTTCAATTCCAGTTGTTCTTCCCCTCCCCCCTTCACCACCACCGTGATATTTAATACCATCCCCCTTTACTGCACTCACTAATTAACCCGTAGCTTCTTTATAATCCTTCCCCCAAGACCTCTAATTTAAAATCTCCTCAAGCCTTCTAACCATCCTGCCCCCCAACACTGCTGCCCCCTCCTCATTCAGGTGCAATCCATCATGACAAAAAAGATGGCGCCTGACTGAGAAGTCCGTCCAGTGTTCCAGGAACACAAATCCTCTTTCTTACACCAGTCTCTAAGCCACACATTTACCTCCCTAATCTCCCTCCCTGGGCTAGCGCGTGGTACAGAAAATGTTTCGGAGAATGCACTGTTGAAAATACACCATAGTCCTGTGTACTGTAGTATAATGTAACATATGTATAATGTACAATTCAAGTGCACAGTCTAGAACCATACCCTGATAGAAGGATGTGGGACCTCAGATAGTAGTGCCCACCAAGGGTTTCTCCTGTACCATTGTGAGCCAGTCCAACAATGTTGCCAGGAGAGTGTCATGGGTGTGAATAAAAAGCTCTGTGTTATTCTTAGTCATCTGTCTGTTTCTAACTGAACTCTTGCACTTATCATGGGGCTTGTGCAGATACTATTGATGACAATTGCTGCGGCCAGAGTAAAATCAATGGGCAGCACTGGTTTCTGCTTGCAGATACACGATTCCCTACATTAGTTGAATGAATACTTGCATTAGCAAAAAGTAGTAGAACAATATTCTGCAGCTGCCCTCAACTACAGCCATTTTGTGTGTAACTCATGTTAAGTTTTACTAAAACACAAGCACATAGCTACAGTAGGTGCAGGAGGTGCGGCTGCTAAGGGGATGGGGCCACCTCTGGAGGCCAGGGCTGCCTCACCCTGCTCCTACTTGCACTGCCAGCAGATGGACGCTCACTTACTGAGCCCATTGGTTCCTTTTTATTTCTTAGCTGTGTACTTCTGCACTGCAGCCACATCTACTCTCACGACTGACTCTGTCTCTTCTCCTGGTGCTGGGAGGAGGCATGTCTGACTCTGCAGGGACATCCCGAGAACAGGCAGCACATCCTCCCAGCATCAATGAGGAGAAACGGATCTGTCCAAGAGAACAGATGGTTGCAATGGATTTTTAATCCTAGGGAGACTACTGAATATATAATTTCCAGCAGACACAAATCTCATTTATTTACATACAATACTGTCATTATTCATTTAGCAAACTGTAAATCTGACAGGTTACATCTTTACCGTGGGCAGATACAGTATCTGGACATCTTACTGTCATTCTCCCGCACCAGTTAATTTAAAATTTGTTACCTTTACTCCAATCTGCTAAAATGTGACAAATAATTTCTCTGGCCTAATTTGTGTTTGGCATGGCAGATAGATTTTGCTAACCTGCCTTATCTTTTAAACTTCTAATTATATAGTATTTACCATGAAATTGTTAAGCTCTGTTTGGTGTTAAAAGGAACATCTCATTAAATTTAAAACAGCTTATGTACTACAGGTTTGAAGGAAACACTCGGTAATGGGGAATTCAGGCTACCTTTATGCATGCCATCTTGCCCAAAAATAATTCTTATGTCCATTTCAGCTGTGGTTGACATTGAGTATTGAACCTTTATACTTCTCACACTTCCAGGATTGTGTCAATTGTGTCCTCCCACCACAAGCAATCCTCTTTTGGCAATTGTAGAGATTTTAGCCCCCAAGAAAACCATTCTATGTAAATGGAAATCTCCTATTGTCAATGCAGTCAAAGGCAGAATAACTATACTGTACCTGCTTTATTTCAATAGAGGTACCAGATTTATTTCAATAGATGGACAGTCCTTTGAGGTATTGAGAAGGGAGTTGAATGTGTATACAAAAAATTGGAAACCACATCTCAATTTCCTTACCCAGCAGAACAGGTGAAAACATTAGAATTATTTGAATCCACTGAATGCCACTTCATAAAGCAGCATTTGCTATTGTTACAATGAATTTTTTTCTTCTTGTTTGTGTTTTTTGGCTTGAAAAAATGAAAAAAATACTGTATATATAAAACATGTATTGTAATTATTTTGGGTGTTAATATGTAGAAAATGTCTATATAATAATTTGAATGTCACTGCATGTGCTACTCCAAATGATCTTCTCTATAAATATCAGGGTCATTAATCAAATAAGAAAGGTTACAATCACTGAAACTATTACTCAACCAGAAAGATTTTAATTACTATGTATCCCAAAGAAATTGCTCCAAGGACAGATGGATGTCATATAAATTGTAATACAGTGTATTTTCTTTCCTTTTTAAAATTACTTTCGGTCATATGATATGGCATCCTTTGAAATAATGTTCCACAGTTTTATTTATTTCTGTAAAAAACAGAAAGGCAATAACAGACCATGACATTTAGCAATATTAAAAAAATATATATTTTAGTGAAACAAGGAGCAATCAATGCAGTTGTATGAACATACAGAACAGTGAGGAGAAATTATAGAGTTGATGGTAAATAAACCAATCTGTTAATTCAAACAATTTAATAATATAGTTTTGGGTTTCACCATCCACATGCTCTCCATATAGAGTATGCCTCACTTCTTGTAGATGCATAGGACATCCTTCCCTACATACGGAAGAGCAGGCCTCATATCAAAATACAGTAATTGGAGTAACATGTGTTTAACCCTGTTCAAAAAATGGGGGAAGCAAGTAGTGAAATTGATCAAAGTCATGTATTGGCCACATTTTCAAAAATTCTGAAAAAAGAAGACCTACTGTATGTAAGCTTGCATTTCAGACAGCATCTGGACTCTTCCTCAACCATATACCTCTGCTAGTTTTGTGAAATATATACACCCTGTTAATCATTTTAAAGTAAAACCTCTGTAAGACAGTGTATTTCAAATTCATAGTACTACTATGATTCTTCAGCAGGGTTGCAGGGGACCATGGATCCGCAATACTGTTTAACAACACCAAATTTTGGCATGCTGAGGTAGAAGTAGCTCAACAAAAATTTACTTAATCCTATTGGCTGATATAAATGACAATAAGGTCAACAAAGTAGTGGGTTCCTATGGTAAAAGAGTAGCCAAGGAGAGGAGCTAACAACATGATGGCTTTGTAAACATTTAGGATTGGCATAATGGTCAACACTACTGCCTCACAGCACATGGTTGTCTGGGTACTCTCTTTGGTGTCCTCCCATGCTTCAAAAACAGACTGTAAAGTTAAATGGGTTTTGCAAAAAAAACACAAAACCCTAGTATATATGTGTGAGTAGTAGAGAATATAGAGTGTAAGCTCCACTGGGAAAGAGATTGTGAGGTATCCCCCCAAAACACCCATTTTTGGATGGAACCCGCAAATATTAAGTGTCCCCTGGATGAATCTAGGGGTGGCAGCAGCAGATATCAGCGAAATCTAATGTGGTCCCTCATGTTTGCCTGTAAAGCAGCCCCCATGGGTTTTTCTTAGGGGCAACTTAATTTCCACATTAATAGTAGCTAACACCATTGTAAACTATAGGCTACACTCTGCAGTACTTACCTGCTGATGAAACCAGGATATTAAATTTAATACCCAAAGAAACAGGTATTTGAGGTTTATGGTCACACACCAGGATATACTACTTGCTACTTTAAAGATGCTTTAGCAGTTGGATGTCTCCAAGACGGTGCCAGCATCAGCATTTGCACCTGTTATCCATAACTTACAAAGCAGCTCTTTACTGAAAGGCTTCTCCTTACAGTATAATGGCACACACTTGCTTGTAAGGCAAGTGTGCACATGGCTTGTTTTCCAGTACACAAAGAAAGGATGACACACTAGAGGACCTCTCAAAGTAAGTCTTTTGCTCTGCTGCCCCCTCTGTTGGATCATTGTACATTTCACTTCACAGCATATTGCTCATAATAAACCATCTTGCATATATATTTATCACGTTTTTGGAACCTTAGTTTTTGGACATTCTATCCTTGAAGGGAAAAATATCTTTCCAAAATGTACTAGGAAAATGTCAGAATATATTGTTCATATTGGGTCTGATTCATATGTGGTTGGAGTGGCTATTGCTGCTGCTTAAGAATCCCTTGTGTGCTGCTATTCTTAATTCATCCTTTTTTTAAATGTATTATCTACTAAATTTTATTTGTCTTTATTTTTTTGCAATTGCAGTGTCAATTTTTTATATTATTAAATGATCTCATTAGATACACTTGTTTTCTGACTCTATCACTATGCCCACCTATTCATCAAAGCATACCCTCCTGATGCATAACCTAGTCCGGAGGCCGCTGCTCCATCCCCCTGCCTCATGCCTTGAACATCTCAGCTTTGCTTGCATACTTCCATCAGGCTACCTCCCGCTTGCTTGCACCTCATGTCATCTGTCTGTCGACCCTTCCCACTAGATTGTTAGCTCCTCAGAGCATGGCACTCTTTCCTCTTGTTATCTAAGCCCTCTTCTCGACACATTTCACTCGCAGCTCTCCCCTACTCAGCCATCTTTACCAGCTTTTTCTCCTGCTGGTAAAGGCTCATCTCCATCTATGGCCACCAGCCCCTAATAGTACGATGATCACTCCCTCACTACTTACATCTTAGCTGTATTATGTCTTGAGAATTGTGGTGTTCTTTGTTACCTCTGTTATTTATTTACTGTAATGCTAAGTTTTGTATCCCAATACTGTCCTTTGTACGGCGCTGCAAAACACTTGTGGCGCCTTATAAATAAAATGTAATAATAATAATAATAATAATAATAATAATAATATGCAAATCAGCGCTTCAACTACCTTCCTTTTAATTAACAAATATGCCCTTTAACCTAAAATACACCAAACCTGTGTTCATCTACTATCCTTAAATTTGGGTTCACACATACAGTATGCGTCTATAAACTTTATAGTATCCATTCAGTCAACGGAAATCCTTTCGGAGAGCTTATGGCTTGATAGCAAACGCTTCACTATTAGATTTTCTCAATAGATTACATAATATATGCAGCATAGAGAGTCTTTTGTGAGTTAAACAATTCAAAGAGGAATTATTTTGGAACTGCATTATTAAAGTATACATATACTGTAGTTTGCACTAAACATTTTCTCTAGTTTTTTATATATATATATATATATATATATATATACAGTTGTGCTCATAAGTTTACATACCCTAGCAGAATTTGTGATTTTCTGGCCATTTGTCAGAGAATATGAATGATAACTCACAAACTTTTCTTTCACTCATGGTTAGTGGTTGGGTGAAGCCATTTATTGTCAAACAACTGTGTTTACTCTTTTTAAATCATAATGACAACAGAAACTACCCAAATGACCCTGATCAAAAGTTTACATACCCCAGTTCTTAATACCGTGTATTGCCCCTTTTAACATCAATGACAGCTTGAAGTCTTTTGTGGTAGTTGTGGATGAGGCTCTTTATTTTCTCAGATGGTAAAGCTGCCCATTCTTCTTGGCAAAAAGCATCCAGTTCCTGTAAATTATTGGGCTGTCTTGCATGAACTGCACGTTTGAGATCTCCCCAGAGTATGAAAGATGCAAGGGTCTTTCAGGAGTCCAGAAACTCACTGACCTTTTATATACACACACTGATTACAAGCAAACAGATCACAGGTGAGAAAGGTTACCTTTAGTAGCCATTCAAACCCGTTTGTGTCAACTTGTGTGCATGTTATCAGGCCAAAATCTCCAGGGTATGTAAACTTTTGATCAGAGTCATTTGGGTAGTTTCTGTTGTCATTATGATTTAAAAAGAGTAAACACAGTTGTTTGACAATAAATGGCTTCACCCAACCACTAACCATGAGTGAAAGAAAAGTTTGTGAGTTATCATTCATATTCTCTGACAAATGGCCAGAAAATCACAAATTCTGCTAGGGTATGTAAACTTATGAGCACAACTATATATATATATATATATATATATATATATATATATATACACAGGTTGAGTCTCCCTTATCCAAAATGCTTGGGACCAGAGGTATTTTGGATATGGGATTTTTCCGTATTTTGGAATTATTGCATACCATAATGAGATATCATGGCGATGGGACCTAAATCTAAGCACAGAATGCATTTATGTTACATATACACCTTATACACAGCCTGAAGGTCATTTTAGCCAATATTTTTTATAACTTTGTGCATTATACAAAGTGTGTGTACATTCACACAATTCATTTATGTTTCATATACACCTTATACACACAGCCTGAAGGTCATTTAATACAATATTTTTAATAACTTTGTGTATTAAACAAAGTTTGTGTACATTGAGCCATCAAAAAACAAAGGTTTCACTATCTCACTCAAAAAGTCCATATTTCGGAATATTCCGTATTTCGGAATATTTGGATATGGGATACTCAACCTGTATGTATGTATGTATATATATATATATATATATATATATATATATATATATATATATATATATATATACATGTATACATGTATACATTGTTTGTTTTTTCCACTTCTTATGTCTTTTGAAAGAATTTAAATGAACATTAAGCTGCCATACTGTATATCAGGATTTATTCCCCATTACTGTTTTTAAAAGGTCAAGATTTTTTTTCTGAATCTTTTATGAAAATATGTCCATTTAATTGACTTAAATAAATGGACAAAACTATTAACAAGCATCCACATTATATTTTGTTACATATTATCTACTTACCTGCAAATCAATTTTATATGCCATATAAAACACAAATGTAATAAAGCTGTAATGTCTATTATTTATCATGTGTTGCAATATGTCACTATTTCAATTTTCATATCTGTATATGAGTTTTAGAAATTGATTCAAATTACTGGTTTAGCTCAAATATTCAATCAAAGTTATTTGAAAACGTAAGGTGGGCTTGAACTATACTGAAACCTGTACAGTCAATGTAAAATGTATAAGGATTTTTTTTACAGGTCCATTTAAACTTATGTAAGTAAGTGACAACAATATTATATTATATACTGTAGGTGATTTGTGAACTACTGTAACCATGGGGGTTGCAGATCGGCTTGTAAGTGTATGTCACTGAGACAGTCACAAACGGATGTTTCCAATTACTGATGGAAGCATGGCAAACTGGTTTTCAGAGATGAAAAATGCTGCACAGTAATTTTTAATAGATAACATTCATCTTATTTGTCACAGTCCACTTTTGTTAAATTCTTATCAACTGAAAATCCTATTAATTTATATTGTAAAATATAATGAAAATATTAACGTCAGTATTGCCTAGTTTGTAAAATATCAACAATAAATGTACTTTATTTTTTTGTAAATGTAATTTTAGAAAAACATTTTTTTAAATGTATATTACCTAAAATATTATTATAATTTACTGCTATCATCCTTTATTTCCAGGTCCATTTAAACGGGTTGGATATGCGTGACGCCGGTATCTCGGCAGCGGAATGCCGGCAGAGGGGGCAAGCGCAACAAGCCGTGGACACCCACGAGTGGGAATAGTCCCTGTTGTTCGGCATGCCTACCATCGGGATTGTGAGCGGGCGGGACTTCGGGGCCAGTATTGTGACCGGCGGTCTCCTGACTGCCGGTCACATAACTGTATCCCATTTAAACTGTTATAAACAAACAGTTTTTTTTTTTTTTTAAACCATTTAGATCAGCCCATACTTAATGTTTAGGAAGGAGACAATGGGAACTATTCACATAGTTTTGTGATTGCCAATTGTTACTTTTCACTGTATAACAATGGTGTTAAGGAACTATTAAGGTATACCTTGGCCCAGCAATGCAAAAATAAGGCCCTCTGTGATCTGGCCTTAAGTTGCAGTCTGCACTGGAATTGTGTGTGCATGTGGTGGCGAAGCAGCAGTTCAATGATAGAGGGGCATATTTATTTATCCTGGTGAAGTGATAAAATGGAAGGTGATAATGCATGAGTCAGTCAGATTCTAACTGTGATTTTCCAAACCCAGCCTGTAACTTGACAACTATGAGCTGATTGGCTGGTACTTTATCACCTTCCACTTTATCACTTCACCAGGCTTAATAAATCTGACCCAGAGTGGGCTAACGGGTGTGCTAGCAGATGGATGAGCAGGAAGAAGGGAATTCAGCAGTGTGGAAGCTGGGTCACGTAAGAGGGAGCAGCTCTGGCAGTGGCAGAGTAAGCTAGCAGTGCAGGGTCAAGAGAGTGAGGTGACCCAGCACCAGGTCACTGGTGGTAGGTGCAGTGGCAATCAGTGAGGTGGCCCGGCATCTGCAGGACCCAAGAACCTCTCGAGATAAAGTAATGGGTTAAAAAGATCTATCAGATATTACCCATTACTTAAGCGACAGTGTTCAGTATATTAAGGACACTGAACAGGGGGCAGAGACATTGGTGAGAAGTCATATGATTGGCAGGTGTCACTGATGAGGGTTAGAAGAACAGGAAGAAGGCTGAGATGGCACATTTTTTTCTAGAGAAGAGAAACAGAAAGCAGAGCTTTCCGTGCTTCTATGAATTGCTCTTCTCATACTGCTGTATGGGGAAGTGATCCTGACACAGAACTGGGGTCCTGCTAGAGAATTACAAGATTTCGTCATAGTAAACCCTTCTGTGAATGAAAAGCCCTTTTATCACTGAAAAGGTGCTCTTCACTGCTTCATAAATAGACCTCAATTGGCTTAATTTATGATTTAAAGCAGCACTCACAGCCAGCGTAAAGCTCAGCATGCTAGTTTTCACCTCCAGCCCTCCAGGAAGCAGCAGCTAACAAAAGGCGCCTCTTTATAAATAAAGCATAATGTACCTGCTGCTGAGATAAGCGCAAAGCAGATGTAGATACTCCTGCATTGTGTGCATGGAATTAAATGCATACGTTTGTTGTAAGCTTGTTAGTGGTGCACTGTCCCCTATCCATACACTTGGTTTAATACTGGATATAATTATCAGAGCACCAATCCTATAGAAAGTGCAAAAGATGCATCTGAGACAGTCATATTAACACTTCTGTCCAGCTCTGCATTGCTTGCAATTACAATGACATGCTCTCTGAGCTAAATCACATGCAAGTGAAGATGAAACTGAAATTCAAGATACGGGCATATATTCAACTCTGTCTCAGCCCACTTGTGTGCAATGCATAGTAGCATAGAGCACTGCTGTGTTTAAAGGAATCTGAATGGGTAAGGTTCATTTGCACTGGTGGTCCACATAAGGCAGATGTTCCCAAATGCAGTCCTCAATGCACCCTAGTGGTCCAAGTTTTAAGTATATCCATGCTTGGCCACAGGTGACTTAATTAGTACTGTACCTCAGTCAATTTGAATTAACCATCTGTGCAGAGCCATGAATATACTTAAAACCTGGACCATTGGGGTGCCTTGAGGACCGTGTTTGGGAACCTCTGACTTAGGGACAATGTTTCCTTATCATACTTTAGGTATAATGGATGTTCATACTAACCCTAACCCTAATAAAATGCTATAATTATGGGAAGCTAAGTTACTGGAAGCCCTAAATCTGAAAGTGGAGAAGAAACAAAATAAATATGTGCAACTTAAGTCAAGGTGGAACAGAGTGATTTCTTTACTGAAAAACAGGAGGAAGTAGCTCTGTGTGACTGAGGAAAGGGGGTGTATTGCATGAACATGCTAGGTATTATCACATTGTAGCACCAGCTTTGCCATTCAAATGTCCCATCTGTATTGCAAAATAAAACAAAACAAAACTAAAAAACCCTGAAAAGGAATAATAGTGTAAACAACAAAACTTGTTTCAGTCACTTAATAAAGAACAAAAGCAGTTTAGCTTTGTTATCACTCTGCATCACATGCAGTTGCCTAGTGATGAGTTGCTCCAACGTTAGACCTTCTTTTATAATAGTACCAATACGTTAATAAAATTGTAGGAAAATGAAAGACTTACAAGTTTGCCAGCTTTGTTCACTAGCACCAGCTAGCACAAAAAGGCATGACACCGGGAATCTCATTGGTTCTCTGAAAAATTGGATTACAGAAACATACAGTCTTCAAGTTGTGCTTTTCCTTTGCCAGTCCCCATGCTCCACAACCAATGGCACTAATAGACAGCCCGGTTTCCAGTATTACTATACATGGGTTATTCTCGGCCTATAGAAACCAACTCTTGGCTAGTCAACACAGGCATACAAAAATTAGGTGGAGATGAAAAAAAAAACCTACATGCTGAAAAACCCCTTTACTGCCAGCCAATTATAGGTGGATTGTTTGAAAAATCTATTGTAATTGCTAAAGATTAATTTTAAGAAATTCAAGATACACTCTACAAACGGGCGTACTGTATATTCAACTCTGTCTCAGCCCCCTTGTGATAGACCACTGATGGACCACATGGGTTCATCTTGCCCTATAGAAACCAACTCTTGGCTAGTCAACACAGGCATAAAAACTCAATTTAGGTGGAGATAAAAAAAAACCCTACATGCTGAAAACCCCCTTTACTGCCAGCCAATTATAAGTGATTTGTTTGGAAAATCTATTGTAATTGCTAGAGGTGAATGGGAGTCCTGGAACTCCAGCCTTTGATACATTTATAGTGTGTGGATCGGTTTTAAAGGGTATTTTAAAGGGATTTTTCATGTTTGTTTTTCTTTCTTTACCTTTTGGACTATGACAGATAAAGATAAATAAGATTTTATTTTATACTTAACAAAGTGGTTAAAGAAGGGTTATCAGGTGTCTTTTACTCAGTTAAATGTGTTTGAAAATTGTGTATGAGTGTATTTTACTAACCTTTTGGTATAATGGACAAGGTAGAGATCTGCCCTCCCTTCCTCTTTCTTTCCCCTTAGGTTCTAAAGGTTCATTAGGTGCAAAAGAGTGACCAACCAGCAGCTTAATGGCGCAATAATTGGGTACAATCTCCTTCTATTAAGAGCTTGACAGGTAGAACACTGCCAAATTAATATTCCAGGTGGAATATGGTAGGATGGGGTGATAGGCAACTTTTGGCAGGCAGTTGCCTCCCTTTTATTTCCCCAATTTTTACTCCCAATGCGTTTGATAGCGGCATTGGCTCTATCAGGTAACGGCTATCTTCCCTTTTACTGATCTTTTTCTCTTTTCCCGAAGGCATGTGATAGCTGCGTTGGGGTGCAAACTGAAATACATATTATAGTTGCATTGATAACTAATTTGCCTATAGACAGGACTGGTTCTGGCTGCCATTTGTCACCTTAGTTTAAATTTTGTTATGCGGAAAGATGACGTTTTATTGACATAATTGTAATTGTTGTCCATTCTCATTATTTTTAGCATTAAGTATTAATGTATTTAAAGGCGTTAATGTATGTATGACATAAGCCAATATCAGCTGTTAAGGGGTTTATGCATGAAAAATAGATTGCATGACATTCTGACATGTGCATGCTAACCTGAGCTTGTATACTAAGGGGAATAGGCAAACAGTTGGACGATGAACAGGGAAGAGTAAAAAGCGGAGAGGTAAAGGTGGACAATACAGAGTATTTAGGTTGTATTGTACTAAATAAATCTTGATTCACTATTTCTGGCAGGATTGTTAACATCAATTCAGGCACTTCATTTACACACACAAACACACACACACACACACACACACACACACACGAGGAGCCCCTTCAGAATTATGACACTGGTGATGTTACCGAGCTGTAAACAGCAAGATTGAGAGATGGGTTTAATGTACAGAGTTAAGGAGTGAGTGAATTCAAGGATAACCATGAGGCAACAGGATTTAGGGGACAGAAGAGAGGGTGATGTTATCAACAGCAAAAGATCCATAGACCCTGGAAGAGTAAAAGAAACAGTAAGTTTTATCCTGGACATGTTAAGCTCCAGGAAGCACTGAGACATCCAGGATGACATGGAAGAGGCACTTGGAGATGGAATTGGCAGTAAAGAAGTCAGTGGAGAAGAAGAGTTGGTTGTCATCACTGTATCAATGGTATTATAGGCTGAATGAGCTGATGAGGTTTTCAAAGGAAAAGAGCAATAGAGGGAGAAAAGAAGAAGGCTGAGAACAGACCCTTGGGGGACACCAACAGGTAGAGGTAGTGAGGGAAAAGTAGAGACAGAAAAGCAGTGGGTGGTTGACAGTGCCGAAGGTGGCAGACAGGTCAAGGAGGATGAGAAGGGAGAAGTGACCCTTGTCCTTGACCATACAAAGGTCACTGGTGATGACTTAGATGAAACAAGTTTCAGTGTAGTGGAGGTAACCTAAACAAGATTGGAAAGGGTTTGAGAAGTGAATGGATGTAATAGAACAAAGTGAGATGGAGAGAGACATTAATCTCAGAGCTTGATGGCAAATGTGAAGTGAAATACATAAAGAATTATTTCAGTCAAATAGCACCAATGGTATCCAACAAAGGTTTCTGTAGCTATCCTCAAGAGTTAAACTTTACAATGATAATTCTCCTGTACACTCTTCTCTTCTAGTGTGGTATCTCACATTTATCTACAGATGGATCCATGTTTACCTTGGCCTTTAATAGGATTAACTGAGCCAGACGTAATCCCCTGCTGTAATGACTTTATCTCCTGATCTATTGTTCTCTGTATTGTATTGCAGCTGAGAACAATAGATGAAAGGCTTATGTTAAAAAACCATGGTGTGCCTAGGCGCAGCAAAGAAGTCAAGATAAATGTAGACCCATCTGTATCACACAGTGATTGGAAAATAGTGATTCCCAATAGGAAAAGACCATCAGGTGTTAGAAACAAATGATTCAGGAAAACAGGCTCTGTACATGAAATTTTGAATAATATTCCTTTATACCTAAAGGTTGTCTGCTACTGTATGTATTTGTGGATGAGTATTGTTTGAAAGCTGTTATAGATACGTATACTGTATGAAAAAACTTTGCTGGTATTAACCTAAAGTTACAAGTTGATAAAATATTTATAGTGATACACACTCTGGATAAATAAAAATAAGATTTCACTGATTTCTCTTCTGATTCTAGAACTAGTTACAGATGTTTCCTCAAATAAACATCATACAACGCAAGACACCTGAAATAACTGAGCACTCTGAGGTGAGAAGAGTGCTGTATTTTTCTTCAAATTTTGTGCCTTACTCGCAGACACAGTGAAAAGCCACTTGCAGTGTACAAGAGAGGCTAGGTTATGACTTTAACAGCACAGGAACTGGTTTTACTGAACACACATACAAAGTTGCAGAGACAGAATGTAGCTATGTAGTTAAATGGTTAGTCACTATGTGCTGTCTCTTAACTGTGTGGTATTGTGTATGACTCACCTGTCTAAATAACTGTGTCTGCATATACACAAATCTGTTACTGTGTTATTGGAGCACCACAATGCTGTATGGCTGTATAGTACTTAGCCCAAGAGAGATTGATACTTTGGGCCAAATTCAGACTGTATCACTGCAGCAGCAGCGATTGCAGTCTGAAGCCCATAGAGAAGTGCGCACCCCGAGAGGCCCAGTGCGATGCTAAAAGCATCTGCCTGATTGACAAGCAGAGGCAGACGCGGGGTGGGAGCGGGCGTGCCAACAGCCAACAGACAATGCAGGCATAATTGGACCATTGCTGGGGTGGGCCGCGGCTGGTAGACGCCTGCCAGAAAAGCTAGGTTGCGCAGGCAGGGAGCTACTCAGCGGGTGCAAAAGCATCGCCGCCATGCGATGCTTTCGCACCCGTGCGGGGGGGGGGGGGGGGGGGCTGACATGCATAGTGGACTAGCCCTGTGCTGGGTGTCACATGTCTGAGTAACTGATCATAGGCGTGCCAAATTTAGCACATCTATGATCAAATCTGAATCACCACCTTTATCTCATTGACTGCTGTTTGTCTTCTATCACATGTATCCTGTAATAAAACCTACTCTGGTTTGGAATCAATGTATGAATTAACCTCCTTGCTCACATCCACTATGTACCTATTAACTTGTAGGCATCTGGTCTCTGTATCCCACATTTTGCATTATATTCTCTCATAGTCCACTTTAGATTCATCTCAGACTGGTTATTCGAAAAGTCCACATACACAGACCGTTCTCTGCAAAATGCCATTTTTAACCCATTTTCTCCATCAGCACTGCTTCATTCTCCAAGTGCACTTATGCCTTCATACATCTATGAGCACATATTATTTAGATACATTTATGAAGCATGGACTAGCATTAATAAAAAAGCTAAAACGTAACCATACCTCCTCTCCATACATCTCAATTTGGGGTAAGCCTAATTTTATTCCCTCTAGCTGTTAGGCGCCGGGGTCCGCTTGTCTGCGCGGCCCGGCGCCTAGCAACTAGAGACGCCGTGCGCGTACAGCCGCCGGCTCCCTAGCAACGCTAGACGCCGGGCGCGCTGAGCCGCACGGACCCTAGCAACGGGGACGCCACTGGCGGACCGCGTTCCCCGTTGCTAGGCTTTAGGAAATTAAGATATTCACCTGCTCTCTGGCCGTGCAGCAAGGCAGCTGCACGGCATTTATTCTAATCAGCCTTTAGCAGCTGATTGGAGGACTCCTTGTTAAATACACTCCCAGGGCTTCTCACAGACGCCGGTAATAGCTTCCTGCATGCTGCCTTTGTTTGCTGAGAGTCTGTTTCCAGTCCTGCTGTATCCGGTCATTGCAGTCCTCAGAAGTCCGGTATTCGGGAGTTGTCATCTCATCCCAAGAGGTCGTTTGGTTCCCTGGAGTCCTGACTGATCACCGTTTTATATCCAGTGGTGTTCGTGAGTTGCGGCTCTGCCGTGTGTTGCGGCTCAGCCGCTTTACCTTTTATATTTTGTGTTTGGAGCATTTGCGGAGGGTTCCGCTTCCACAAGTCCTCTCTGGTACTCGGCGGTGCCGGGTAGGAGAATTGGACAAGTGGATATTTTGGTTGTCCTTTTCCCTGGCGGTTTCTCCGCACATATTATAGTTTTGAGTTTGCTTAGCCCCTGGCCTGGTTGTTTAGTTAGAGGGCCTCTTGTTATCACCCTGTCTCGGGTTTCCCTTTGTCTCTCATTAAGACCGGGGGGCATCGGAGTTGGGCAGACATAATCCGCCCTTCAAACGCGGCTGCCAAGGGCTCAAGAAACCATAGTCTCGCAGGGGATTTCTGACAACACGGGTGAGACAACGGAGTTAGGGCGCCAGGGGCTATTTTCCTGTCCTGCTCCCTTCCCCAGCATTCCATTCCAGTGCTCCGGTCCTTGCTATAAGATCTCCTCTGACCAGAGTGCTGGAATCATAACATTATTACCGGCCATACCAAAACTTAAAATTAAACGGGGTTTAATTTTTTCTCATTCAGTTTTGTGAGAGTTTATCGGCCTCATGAATCCAACAGGTTTAGGGCAAAATCCTGGTCAGCTCTTAGTCAGCCAGATTCAAGAACTTACTCAGATGGTTCAGGATCTTTCTCTTCGGGTGAAGTCGCAGGAAGATCTTTTGCGAGCTTCCCCAAGGGTAGTCCCTGAACCAAAGATGCATTTGCCTGACCGTTTTTCTGGTGATAGAAAAGAGTTTTTTTTAATTTTAAAGAATCCTGTAAGCTTTATTTTCGTTTAAGACCGACTTCCTCGGGTACTGAATCTCAGCGGGTCGGGATTATTATTTCTTTGCTCCTGGGGGATCCTCAGACCTGGGCATTTGGTTTAAGAGCAGAGGATCCGGCATTGTTGTCAGTTGACGCTTTTTTTGAGTCTTTAGGGCTCTTGTATGATGACCCTGATAGAGAGGCGTCCTCTGAAAGTCAGTTGCGCGCTCTCAGACAGGGTAGAAATCCTGCGGAGGTTTATTGTACGGAGTTTCGCCGTTGGTCGAACGACTGTGGCTGGAATGACCCAGCCCTGCGCAGTCAGTTTCGCCTCGGCTTATCAGAGTCTATAAAAGACAGTCTCCTTCAGTACCCCGCTCCTGAGACTCTCGATAAACTCATGGAGCTTTCTATTAAGATTGATCGTCGTCTCAGAGAGCGGAGGGCTGAAAAAGGAGCACCTGTAAGGTCAAGTCCGTGTGTATATTCCATTCCTGAAGACGTAGAGGAGCCCATGCAGATGGGTCTCTCCCGGCTGTCTCCTGAAGAAAGAGCCAGAAGGCAAAATTCTGGTCTGTCTGTACTGTGGTGGTAAGGGACATTTTGCTCGTAATTGTCCGAACAAGTCGGGAAACGCTTTGACCAGGTGAATTGTGAGGGGGTTCACCTAGGTCTGCAGCTTATCTCCTCGAATAACTCCCTTTTAGTCCCAGTTAAAGTTTCCTTTGGCAGCCTCAGTTCTTCGGTGTCGGCTTTTGTTGACAGTGGAGCTGCAGGAAACTTTATGGATTTAACTTGGGCTAAGGCCTTAGGCATTCCTCAGTTACCTTTGGGTAGGTGTGTCACCATGCATGGCTTAGATGGGAGTCCGCTGTCTAATGGGATTATTTCTCTCCATACACCCCCTGTACTACTTACAGTAGGAGCTCTACATTCCGAGAAAATCGAGTTCTTTCTTACACATTGCCCAGCAGTTCCAGTTGTTCTGGGTCACCCTTGGCTGGCTTTTCATAATCCCACCATTGATTGGCGGTCGGGGGAGATTTCACAATGGGGTACTTTTTGTGATAAGGAATGTATCACGTTTCCAGTCAGAGTAGCAGCTATCATTCCAGAACTCATTCCGGTGGAATACCAGGAGTTTGCTGATGTTTTCTCCAAAGGCAATGCGGACATTCTGCCTCCCCATCGGCCTTATGATTGTGCTATTGAGTTAATTCCTGGTGCCGCATTGCCAAAGGGAAGATTATATGCATTATCCGGGCCAGAAACTGCGGCTATGAATGATTATGTAAAGGAGAGCCTTGAGAAAGGATTTATTAGACCATCAAAATCTCCTTTAAGTGCAGGCTTCTTCTTTGTGGAGAAAAAGGATGGCTCGCTTAGACCTTGCATTGATTTTAGAGCCCTGAATAAGATCTCAGTTAAAAACACCTATCCTTTGCCGTTGATTTCTGTACTCTTTGATCAGTTACGTTCTGCTGTGATTTGTTCTAAAATTGTCCTTAGAGGAGCGTACAACCTCATCCGAATTAAATCTGGAGATGAGTGGAAAACGGCCTTCAGTACTCAGTCGGGTCACTACGAATACCTGGTGATGCCGTTCGGCCTGTCCAATGCTCCGGCAGTTTTTCAAGACCTCATTAACGATGTGCTCCGTGACTTCCTAGGGAAATTCGTGGTCGTTTACTTAGACGACATCCTGATTTTTTCTGAATCAATGGAACAACATGTTACCCAGGTGCGTCTGGTTCTTCAAAAGTTACGCGAGAATCATTTATATGCCAAGCTGTAGAAGTGTGAGTTTCATGTCACGGAAGTATCTTTTTTAGGGTACATAATTTCCCCTCAGGGATTTTCCATGGAACCAAAGAAACTCCTGGCCATCCTTAGTTGGGCGCAACCCACCAATTTAAAAGCAATTCAGCTCTTTTTAGGGTTTGCGAATTATTATAGGAGGTTCATTGATTCTTTTTCTGACCTGGTTGCTCCCATTGTAGCTCTGACAAAGAAAGGAGCGGATCCTACCAACTGGTCGCGTGAAGCTGAGTTGTCCTTCCGGGCCTTGAAACAAGCCTTTGTCTCGGCTCCAGTCCTCAGACATCCTAATCCGGAATTGCCCTTTGTGGTGGAGGTTGATGCCTCGGAGGTTGGAGTGGGGGCTATCCTTTCTCAAAAGGATCCAGAGTCTCTGGAGTTACATCCTTGTGCCTTTATGTCCAGGAAATTCTCCTCCGCTGAATCCAACTATGACGTTGGTAATCGGGAGTTACTGGCGGTAAAGTGGGCTTTCGAGGAGTGGAGGCATTGGCTGGAGGGAGCAAAACATACTATTTCGGTATTGACTGACCATAAGAACCTGCAATACATTGAATCGGCTAATGCCCGGCAGGCACGTTGGGCATTATTTTTTACGCGTTTCAAATTTCTAATCACTTTCAGGCCTGGTTCCAAGAATACTAAGGCTGATGCCCTGTCACATAGCTTTCTTCCGGTTCACAATAACAATCCTGTTACCCCCATACTTCCATCTTCGGTCATCTGGGCGGGCCTCACACAAGATTTATTTACCCAGTTAAAACAGCTTCAACACCAAGCTCCTGGAATTACTCCTGCTGGTCGTCTTTACGTCCCTGAGTTTTTGAGAGCTACTGTTTTAACGGAATTCCATGATAACAAAGTTTCAGGGCATCCAGGAGTCTCTAAGACATTGGAGTTAGTCTCTCGCTCAGTATGGTGGCCTGGTCTTTCTAAAGACGTCAAGGAATTTGTTTATTCATGTCAGGTTTGTGCACAGCATAAGGTTCCCTGTTCCTTGCCCATCGGGCAACTTATGCCCTTAAATGTTCCTCTCAGGCCGTGGTCTCATATTTCCATGGATTTTGTGGTTGACCTTCCCCTTTCAGCCGGATTCCGAGTCATATGGGTGGTAGTGGACCGTTTTAGTAAAATGGCTCATTTTATTGCTCTTCCCCAATTGCCTTCTGCCCAAGAGTTGGCAGTTTTGTTTCTCCGCCATGTATTCAGGCTTCATGGGTTGCCTACTGATATTGTTTCTGATCGGGGTCCACAATTCATCGCACAATTCTGGAAATGTTTTTGTGCCTCATTGAAGATGAAATTGTCGTTAACATCCGGTTACCACCCACAATCCAACGGGCAAACCGAACGAGTTAACCAATCATTGAAACAATATTTGCGCTTGTATTAAGCCAAACTCCAGAATGATTGGTCCGAGTTTCTTCCGTTGGCTGAATTTGCTTACAATAATTCTTGTCATTCCTCCACTAAAGAGTCTCCATTCTTTTCAGTTTTTGGTTTTCACCCCAGAGCTAATTCTTTTTTTCATCATTCCTCAGTCTCCTCGCTAACCGTAACCTCCCATCTCAGAGCCATTTGGAAAAAGGTGCACCTTGCTCTCAGAAAAGCGGCCTTTCGAGAGAAGAAATTTTCTGACAGGCTCCGACGTCCTTGCACTTTTAAGGTGGGAGATAGGGTGTGGTTGTCGACTCGCAACATCAGGCTTCGACAATCCTCGGCTAGACTGGGACCCAAATTTATTGGGCCATTTCTTATTATTAAAAGAGTCAACCCAGTTGCCTTTCAGTTACGTTTACCAAGATCTCTCAGGATTGGAAATACGTTTCATTGTTCCCTGTTGAAACAATACGTTTCTTCCAGTAGATTTCCTCGGAAGATCTCTCAGGGTAGATCTCCAGTGGATGTACAGGGACAACAGGAGTTCTTGGAAGAGAAGGTTCTCGATTCCAAATTGTCCTGGGGTCGGCTGTATTTTCTAGTTCACTGGAAAGGCTATGGTCCGGAGGAAAGGTCTTGGGTCCTGGATAAGGATCTTCATGCCCCGAGGCTCAAGAGGGCATTTTTTCGGGAATTTCCTCAGAAACCTGGCTTTAGGGGTTCCTTGACCCCTCCTCAAGGGGGGGGTACTGTTAGGCGCCGGGGTCCGCTTGTCTGCGCGGCCCGGCGCCTAGCAACTAGAGACGCCGTGCGCGTACAGCCGCCGGCTCCCTAGCAACGCTAGACGCCGGGCGCGCTGAGCCGCACGGACCCTAGCAACGGGGACGCCACTGGCGGACCGCGTTCCCCGTTGCTAGGCTTTAGGAAATTAAGATATTCACCTGCTCTCTGGCCGTGCAGCAAGGCAGCTGCACGGCATTTATTCTAATCAGCCTTTAGCAGCTGATTGGAGGACTCCTTGTTAAATACACTCCCAGGGCTTCTCACAGATGCCGGTAATAGCTTCCTGCATGCTGCCTTTGTTTGCTGAGAGTCTGTTTCCAGTCCTGCTGTATCCGGTCATTCCAGTCCTCAGAAGTCCGGTATTCGGGAGTTGTCATCTCATCCCAAGAGGTCGTTTGGTTCCCTGGAGTCCTGACTGATCACCGTTTTATATCCAGTGGTGTTCGTGAGTTGCGGCTCTGCCGTGTGTTGCGGCTCAGCCACTTTACCTTTTATATTTTGTGTTTGGAGCATTTGCGGAGGGTTCCGCTTCCACAAGTCCTCTCTGGTACTCGGCGGTGCCGGGTAGGAGAATTGGACAAGTGGATATTTTGGTTGTCCTTTTCCCTGGCGGTTTCTCCGCACATATTATAGTTTTGAGTTTGCTTAGCCCCTGGCCTGGTTGTTTAGTTAGAGGGCCTCTTGTTATCACCCTGTCTCGGGTTTCCCTTTGTCTCTCATTAAGACCGGGGGGCATCGGAGTTGGGCAGACATAATCCGCCCTTCAAACGCGGCTGCCAAGGGCTCAAGAAACCAGTCTCGCAGGGGATTTCTGACAACACGGGTGAGACAACGGAGTTAGGGCGCCAGGGGCTATTTTCCTGTCCTGCTCCCTTCCCCAGCATTCCGTTCCAGTGCTCCAGTCCTTGCTATAAGATCTCCTCTGACCAGAGTGCTGGAATCATAACACTAGCCACAATAGCAAGTTTCAAACATGGAGACATGCTGGTCTTAATATGGCTACAACGATATTTGATCCGGGTGGAAACATACTCCCCTTCTCATCTCTTGGAGATGTTTATAACCTTTCTAATAAACATTTCTACCTACAGCTATGCCATTATGTCAACTCAATCCCTCCTGCTATGGCTATTCCTGGTTCATCAGATTCACTCTCAATCCTTTTACACAAACTCCTATCTCATAAATATAAGACCAAATTCCTCTATAACCTTCTACTTTCACCTACTGATCCTCTCTCACAAAACTCCCTTATTTTTTCTTGGCAAGCTGATATTCCCGAAATACATGATATCTCCATGATCTATTCTCACTTAACCTCTACTATGAAAATACTAAACTCATCCTATCTTCAGGAAGTACATTTCAAGACTCTTCATAGACTGTATGTAGCACCTGCACAACGAAAATATATGATCACCACTGATTCCGGGAAATGCCCCAAATGTAAGATGCGTGATGCAAAATACATGCATTGTTTTTGGTCCTGTTTAAAGGTCCTGAAATTCTGGCGTAAAGTGTTACATTATATCAACTGTGTTGAATTTACATCTTCCTCCTGATCCTCTAGCCTGTCTGTGTCTTAAGTTCCAGAATTGGAATTTGGGCCCTCACATGTCTACAATGATTCCTTTTTTGACTATTACTCTTAAGGGGGGTACTCACAGAGAGATCCATGCTTAAAATCTAAGCAATCTGACTTGATTGCTTAGATTATAAGCACAGATCACTTGTATGTACCCCCCTCAGCGATAGCGATGCGCAGCCCAGCACATCGCTATCACCGGTGCTAGATTGGCCTGCATTCACCCGCTGGGTGAAATTAGCGGCCCCCCCGTCCTACCCGCATCGCTCAGCACACATCGCACTGTGCTGAGCAGCGGGAGAGATGTGTGCTGAGCGGTTCGCTCAGCACGCATCTCTCCCGTGTATATAGGCCTTAACACTGGCAAAAAAGCTAATACTCACTCATTGAATTAGTAGATCAGTACCAAATGTAGGAACACTAAAATCTAGATTAATACAATTGGTGTTATTTGATAAGAGAACACTTATGTATGAGGTTGGTGAAACAATTAACAAGTTTAGGAGAAAATTGGGAGTCTACATCTCAATGTTGGACCAATCTACTCAGTGTCTTATTCTTACTAATTTTATTTAACACTAAAGTTCATAGCTACAGATATTTATTTACTTTCTTATCTTACCTAGATGTAACAAGAATGTGTGCAAAGGACTTGACAATTTATATTAAAGATGTCTTTTGCTTCTACTTAGTTACTTGACTTAGACTATCATATACCTATATTTTGTGGTTTCTCTTTAGACATGATCACATACCACAACGTTAGTTGATGTCTTACTCATCCATCACTTAACTCTTTATTAAGTCCTTAGTGCCCTACTGTTATTTAATCTCCAACATTAATGACGGCTGTCATCTGGTAACTATCCATGTCATTTAGAACCTAACCCACCTATGATGGTCTCTAAGCTGGATATTCAACTTTATCTAGTTCTGGGTAATCCTGGTGTTTAGGTATGATTTCATTACTTTCTATATCTACAATTATGTGACTTTCTTCATGTTCCTTCCCTATTGTGTCTGTCATCCGCCCTCACTTACCAAACTATTTCAAGTTATTAATTCAACTGCCTGTTTATTAATATCACTCATAAGTGTTATACTTTTTCTTGAAATTGTGGTCTTTTATCACACTATTGCTATAGAAAGAGGACTTCATGTCCCTTGGAAGAGACTTACTTTTACTGGACTGGTATCTATTATTACATAACATATCTTAGTTGGTATTTTGCAATGTTTTCTACTGTAACTATTAACCAGTTATCTCAATCGGTTATATTTGATTGACTCTTTATATTTTAAGGGGAAACTCTAATAGTATATCACCATTATCTTTCAGTGTATTTTTGCTACATGTATACTGATGTTTATTGCTGTTAAACTCAAATAAGATACTTATACAAACTTGTAGGCATCTGTCAATAGGTTATGGGCCAAGTTATGTGGCTGTGAAGCATATATTTAACAGGAATACAATTTCTTATTAAAGGTGTAAATGGATGCTCTAATCGCAAGAATGAGCTTCATAAAATTGAAAGGCTCAGAGAACTACTGTACTCAGAAATTTGCTGTAGAAATGCTTTTAAAACATGAGAAGCTGTGGAAACTCATGATTGATCCAGGAGACAACCCAAATCCTGATGAGGTAGATAGAACCATTAAAACCATTGGCTTGGCTGTAGAACATCATATATAGCCAAGACTTATGTGAATGACCAAATATTCTCCGTAAAGCACTGCAGAATATGTGTGCAGTATATAAATAACTGGTAATAAATAATAAACAATAAATAAATTGTCAATGGGAAGTTAGTCTAAGGACATAAATAAATACATCAATAAGATGTTTTCCATTACCCAGCAATTAATGTCTGTTGGAGTCCAGGTAGACAATAAAGAAGTAGCTATTGCTATGTTACAGAACCTGACCCCAGAGTCAAATACCACTGCATTAACTACTGACATTGTAAAAGCAAAGCTGTTACAATTCCAGGAATGGATACCTGTTGACCATATTGCTGGAACATCTGCCTTATATACTAAGGACATTGAATTTAAGAGACCAAAGTACAAATACTTTGTAGGGCATAAGGTTTCAGATTGCAGACTAAAAGACCAAAGTGGTATGCAGAAAATCACTATAACAAAAATGAGTCAGCTTTGAACATAGCAGACAGTCACATACTGTAAGAAACTGCAGGTACATGGACTCGGGGGCCACTAGACAGGTTAGTTGCAAAAAAAAATGGTTTGACTCATTGAGTGAATGTGAACCCATTACAGTCAGAGGAATCAGGAGGGATAAAGTCCCCATATTTTCTAAAGTCATAACAATTACAGTGAACCTAAAAATCAAAATCAAAACTTTGAACTAAGTTAATCGCTATCAGTATTTTTGAGAAGAAAAACTACAAAGTCAACTTTGCAGAAAGCAAGAGTGCTGTGCGTAATATGAAAGGGACCAGTGCCGCAACTAGACATTTTGGCGCTGTGTGCATGAACCAGCATTGGCTTACCCCCGCGCACATTCAAAAGAGGGGCC
Source organism: Pseudophryne corroboree (assembly GCF_028390025.1). NCBI lineage: Eukaryota > Metazoa > Chordata > Amphibia > Anura > Myobatrachidae > Pseudophryne > Pseudophryne corroboree. The sequence goes on from NC_086449.1 coordinate 454,667,606, forward strand.
AGTGCGCGCCATGGCCGCGTGAAAAAAATTTGCGGCGTGGCTTCATGGTGAAAGGGGCATGGCCACTAAATAATACCAATTCATATTACAATGTACAGTAGTCTCCATTATTCAAATTATGCCACACAGTAGTACCACTAACACAAATGACACCAGGTAGAGCCCCTTTTGCACATTACGCCAGGTAAAGCCCCTGTCACACATTACACCAGGTAGAGCCCCTATCACACATTACGCCAGGTTGAGCCCCCTTTACACATAACAGCATGTACAGTCCCCATTTACACAGTACGGCAGGTAGTGTCCCCCTCTTACACATTACGGCAGCAGAGTCCCCTTTTTACACATTACAGTGGCAGAGTCCCCTTTTTACACATTATGGACAGGCACTACTGGCACACACCTATACCTCTTTCAGACTGCTAGCTTCTAACATGGAGTGACCCGGTATTTTAACCCTGGTATCAACTGGGGTTGTACATGGTTTCAAGACTGGTCACTGTGCAGTGTGAATGGGATGACGGGTCGATGCGACCCATTTCCTGTTCACACTGAATGGACGGGTGTCGCTTGGAGATCACCTGATCTCCAAGCACCGCTCCCGCACACGTCACAGCTGACATCACCAACCTGGCAATATGCCAGGCTGGTCCACACTTGGGAAGCACCTGTGTATAGCTCCCAGGTGCAACCCCCCATGTGCGGTGTGGAAGGCGTACTAGTTTCGGCCCTGTGTGTGAGTAAAGTGAAGTGTGTGTGAGAGCAAGATGTACTGTGTGTGTGTGTGTGTGTGTGTGTGTGTGTGTGTGTGTGTGTGTGGTGTGTGTGAGAGAGCGAGCGCAAGGTGCAAGGTGTAGTGTGTGTATTATATGCCTCAGCACACTTTTAATTTACCTTTCCTGGCATGATATGGCTAGTGGAGAAAACTCCAGAATGTTAGCTTCCTCCATGCTTTCTAGTCCCACAGGCTTGTGGCAGAGTGGAGGAGGCAGGGCTGCTGGGGACATGAAGATGAGGATAGCTGGGTCAGCCGAGGCCAGGCACACCGCTAGCAGAGCATATTTCACAGCGGGTGCCTGGCAATTCGGCCTCCGGCGGTGGTGGCAGCTACTGCATACTTGCCTACTTTTGAAAAGTAATTCCAGGGAGATTATAGATTGCACTCTAGTGGATTGCCGCTGAGGGGTCGTGTCACATTCCACCCAAGGGGCATGTTTATCTCCACCTCAAGGCGTATTTATTGTCACACAGGGGTGAAAACTAATGTACAAAGTGCAGTACTGGCTACACACTGACATCACACCTACATTACACAGCAGGACTAAATGCCGACATCACATCTATGTTACACAGCAGGGCTACCTGCCGACATCACACCTACATTACACAGAAGGGCTAAATGCTGACATCACATCTATGTTACACAGCAGGGCTACCCGCCGACATCACACCTACATTACACAGCAGGGCTAAATGCCAACATCACATCTATGTTACACAGCAGGGCTACCCGCCGACATCACACCTACATTACACAGCAGGGCTAAATGCCAACATCACATCTATGTTACACAGCAGGGCTACCCGCCGACATCACACCTACATTACACAGCAGGACTACCCGCTGACATCTCACCTACGTTAGACAGCATGGATACAAACTGACATTGCACCTACATCATTATACACATACAGTATACTGTATGTGACACACATACACATGTGACAGACATTAAACCAGCCTACTACTTTAAAGTTTAAGCTTTAATGTTTTTACATATTTTTTTTTTTAAACAGACCACCTTGGGGGGGAGGCCACTGCTACCACTCTCGCTGCTGCTGAGAAACAGCCTCGCCCAGTGTGCTAGCGCTACTGTGCTAGGCGGCCACTCAGGCCCGGCGCTACCCGCTCAGTGAAGGGATGCAGTGCAGGGAGGCGCTGGGACGGAGAGGCGCTCCCCCTGCTCTGCATTCCTTCCCTGCTGCGCCGTCCTGTGCCCCCTGCTGCTGCTGCTGTGCCTGTCACTGTATGACAGGCACTGGCAGCGGCGCCTGCAGCGTGAATAGCCTCCTCCCTCCCCTCACCTGTGTGACAGGACAGCGCTGTGCACGGTACATAAGGGGGTGGGGCTAAGCGGGCGGAAGGGGCGGGGCTAAACGGGACAGAAGGGGGCGGAGCTACACGGACCAGGCTGCTGTAGTGTAGGGAGACTGGCTTAGGTAAGTGAAGTGTGAGAGGGAAATATGTGTGTGTGTGTGTGTGTGTGTGTGTGTGTGTGTGTGTGTGTGTGTGCGCTTATGTGTGCTTTAAGGACGCTACTACTACATGGGGGGCATTACGTGTAACGACGCTACTAATGGGGGCCATTGCGTGTATAGACGCTACTACTGGGGGGTCATTACGTATAAGGACGATACTACTACTTGGGGGCATTATGTATAGGATGCTACTATTACTGGGGGGGCATTACGTATAACAATACTACTACTGGGGGAGGGCATTACGTATAAGGATGCTACTACTGGGGGGGGGCATTATGTATAAGGACGGTACTACTACTGGGGGCGCATTACGTATAAGGACGCTTCTACTACTGGGGGTGCACTACGTATAAGGACGCTACTACAACTGGGGGGGGGGCATTACGTATAAGGACGCTACTACTACTAGGGCGGAATTATGCATATGGACGCTTCTACTACTGGGGGTGCACTACGTATAAGGATGCTACTACAACTGGGGGGGGCATTACGTATAAGGACGCTACTACTACTAGGGCGGAATTATGCATATGGACGCTTCTACTACTGGGGGTGCACTACGTATAAGGACGCTACTACAACTGGAGGGGGCATTACGTATAAGGACGCTACTACTACTAGGGGGAATTACGTATAAGGACGCTTCTACTACTGGGGGTGCACTACGTATAAGGACGCTACTACAACTGGGGGGGCATTACGTATAAGGATGCTACTACTACTAGGGCGGAATTATGCATATGGACGCTTCTACTACTGGGGGTGCACTACGTATAAGGATGCTACTACAACTGGAGGGGTCATTACGTATAAGGACGCTACTACTACTAGGGGGAATTACGTATAAGGACGCTTCTACTACTGGGGGTGCACTACGTATAAGGACGCTACTACAACTGGGGGGGTCATTATGTATAAGGATGTTACTACTACTGGGGGTGCATTACGTATAAGGATGCTACTACAACTGGAGGGGGCATTACGTATAAGGATGCTACTACAACTGGAGGGGGCATTACGTATAAGGACGCTACTACTACTAGGGGGAATTACGTATAAGGACGCTTCTACTACTGGGGGTGCACTAAGTATAAGGATGCTACTACTACTGGAGGGGTCATTATGTATAAGGATGCTACTACTACTGGGGGTGCATTACGTATAAGGACGCTACTACAACTGGAGGGGGCATTACGTATAAGTACGCTACTACTACTAGGGGGAATTACGTATAAGGACGCTTCTACTACTGGGGGTGCACTACGTATAAGGACGCTACTACTATAGAAGTAATACCCAAAAGACGGCCCTATGTTTGGAAGGACAGAACTGTCAACTCTCGCTTTGTGACCCCCATACCCAGAGCTCCTGCACTTAACATAAAGAAAACTGAAGGCCCTCTGGTATGCCCAATCAGGTCAGTCCTTTGTAATGCCAGATCTATAAGAAACAAGACTGCAACAATTGCTGACCTTATTGAATCTGCAGATCTAGCCTGTATTACAGAGACCTGACTAGACGAAAATGCAGCACCTATATTGGAGGCTGCGGTACCAACAAACTACTCTGTCATCCACAACCCAAGACTGGACCGCAGGGGTGGCGGGGTGGCTATCTGCTTCAAAAAAGAACTTAAACTTAGGGTCCACCCTATTGAAATTACTCGCTCATTTGAGTGCATTGCTGCCCAGAGTTCGACAGGATTAGGTTTCAGAGTACTTCTCATCTACCGGCCACCTGGAGATGGAAAGATATTTCTACAAGAAATTGCAGACACTGTTGCTGGCCTGGTTCTGGAACATCAAAGATGGCTCATCCTCTGGGATTTCAATGCATGGGTGGATGATGAGCTCTCACGCCTTGGCCAAGACCTCCTGTGCACAATGAATGGTCTGGGCTTCACACAGATAATTCCCTCTGCCACACATAAAAGTGGTCACACTCTTGATCTTGTCTTTCAGATTGGATTAGAAGTCACTGACCTAAAAATAAACCCAGTCATCTGGTCAGACCACTACTCCCTCTGGTTCTCAGTTGCAACCCCTCAAATAAGATCTCTGCCCGTGGAGTTGACCAGGTACCGTCCAAGGAGGGGTATGACTCCCCAGGCTCTTGCAGCAAATATGGATCTCTCTGCTATACTGGGTGCCTGTGAAGATCCCTGTTCCCTAGTCCGTTATTATAATAGGGATGTTAAGGCTGCAATTGATATTATCGCCCCTGTGCGTATAAGACCTCGTAAACCACATCGTCAAGCTCCATGGTACGACAACAGTGTTAGTGAGCTCAAGAAAAGGGGGCGTAGACTGGAAAGACGATGGAGGAAGACTAACCTAGTGGATGACAAAATAAAACTAATAAAGCATAACGAAGAATATCAATCGACAATCACTCGCAAGAAATCACAGTTCCTGTCAAATGAGATCACAGCAGCAAACAATAGGCCAGCTCAACTTTTCCGCACAGTGGAGATGCTTTGCAAGCCAGCATGCCTGCAGACTGATGAGACCCTTTTCCAAGCAAGATGCAACGAGTTTGCAAACTTCTTTGCAGATAAAATATCCACCATCCGGGCTGGAATATCCACAGTGCCATCAAAGGAGAGCCAAACTACAAAGCCTGCCAATATAAGCTACCTGCCTTCATGGACCAGCTTTGACCCAGTGGATGTAAAGGACACTGCTGAAATTGCTCGGATTTTGCGTCCCACCACCTGTGGCCTGGACCCAGCCTCAACCAAGCTTCTAATAGGTTGTACGGATATAATCGGTCCTGTCTTTGCAAAAATTGTTCAATGCTCTTTGCAGACAGGCATTTTTCCTGGACCCCTAAAGGAAGCAATTGTTAGACCACTTCTTAAAAAACCTAATTTAGATCCCGACTGCATGTCCAACTACAGACCGGTATCAAACCTTCCTTTCCTAGGAAAGGTTATTGAGAAAGTGGTTGCAAATCAACTGGAAACTCGCCTGACAACCCATGATATTTATGATCCATTTCAATCAGGATTCAGGAGAAGACATAGCACTGAAACAGCCCTGGTGTGTGTGTTAAATGATCTTCTGATGGCAAAAGACAGAGGTGACTGTTCAATATTAATCCTTCTGGATCTCTCGGCAGCATTTGATACCGTGGACCACGGGCTTCTGATTGAGCGACTGATACACTTCTGTGGTCTGGATGGCACAGTCCTAAACTGGTTCAAATCATTTCTCACAGGCAGGTCACAGAGAGTATCATCTGGATTATACTCATCACCACCAGTGCCATTGCCATGTGGTGTCCCACAAGGTTCTATACTATCCCCCATGCTTTTTGCAGTATACATGCTCCCATTGGGCGAAATAATCAGGCGCCATGGCCTGGTCTACCACTGCTATGCAGATGATACACAACTGTACTTGTCCTTTGCTCCGGGCACTGATAACCCAGTAGCAACCCTGAATGGCTGTCTAGCTGAACTACAGGAGTGGATGAGCGCCAGTTGGCTGCGACTGAACCCGGATAAAACAGAGGTCCTTATAATACGACCGCAACATCAAAGGACAAGACTGCAGCATAGCCAACCAACTGGACTTACACTCGGGGATTCAGAATTACAGACCAGTGATCATGTGCGGAATCTTGGCGTTGTCCTGGATGATGGCTTGACACTTAAACATCAGATATCAGCCAAAATCAAATCCTCATTCTTTCACCTGAGGAACATAGCCAGAATCAAGCACCTAATTCCCTCAGATGATATGCCAAAAGTCATACATGCATTTGTATCATCTCGATTAGACTACTGTAATGCCCTCTACCTTGGTCTACCAGCAAAAGAATTGCAACGCTTACAGCTGGTGCAAAACACAGCTGCCAGGCTGTTAACCAAACAGCCCCGTTCCAGCCACATAACACCCATCCTCTACTCCCTTCTCTGGCTGCCTGTAAGATGGCGAATCCTCTTCAAGATTGGCTTACTGAGTTTCAAAGCATTACATGACCAAGGCCCAAGGTACCCTGAAACAGCTTCTGATCCCATACTGCCCCACTCGATTACTGCGATCTGTAGATGAAGGACTTTTAGCAGTACCTAGAATCTACCGTAATTCATCTGGGGGTCGAGCTTTTAGTCATGCGGCTCCGACTCTATGGAACTCACTTCCCAGCACAGTGCGAGAGGCCCCAACTATAGAATCCTTCAAAAGTAGACTCAAGACTTTCCTGTTTACTCAAGCATTTCCATAGTGTCTCTTTTAGTATCTTCATGCTTCTGTATTTTATGAAAAATGTACTTCATTATTTTTCTGTACTATATTATGCTGTGTATCTGTTAAGCGCCTTGAGTCCTATTGGAGAAAGAGCGCTATATAAATAAAATTATTATTATTATATTATTATTACTACTGGGGGGGCATTATGTATAAGGATGCTACTACTACTCGGGGGCATTATGTATAAGGATGCTACTACTACTGGGGGGGCATTATGCATAAGGATGCTACTCCTACTGGGGGGGCATTATGCATAAGGATGCTACTACTACTGGGGGGGCATTATGCATAAAGATGCTACTACTACTGGGGGTGTATTATGTATAAGGACGCTACTACTACTGGGGGGGCATTACATATAAGGACGCTACTACTACAGGTGGGGCATTACGTATAAGATGAATAAGATTGTGCTACATTGTGGTGTAATTTTGAATGGGGGTACTATTGTGTGGCTATGCCCCTTACTTGTGAGACTACACCCCTTTTCGCGTCGCGCGCCAAAGGAATATGGGAGGGCGCAAATTTATAGTTTGCAGGGGGGCGACGAACACCCTAGCACCGGCCCTGCGGCCCCTACTACTCACAATGCTGTGGCGGTCACTGGCCTTTAAACATTACAGTATGTCTCCCCGGAGGGGGTGCAGACAGTGGAAATCCAGGAGCTACAAGTAGATTTGCGGGCCTGCAGGGGTGCCGTGGATGGGGAGGAGGATGTGAGGAGAGAGAGAGAGCAGGAGAATTGAATCTGTGTGCATGTGGTGGGGGTAGGATTGGAGCTGTGAGGAGACAGAACAAGCAGTAGAGGGGGATCTGGGTGGGGGACCGGGAGTCGGGGGTGCTACAGATGGAGAAGGGGGGGTGTGGGGCTGTGAAGATATTTATTTGAGGGGTGCATACGATTACACACACACATATATATATATATATATATATATGTATGTGTGTATATATATATATATATATATATATATATATATATACACACAATGTGAGTTGCCTGTAGTATTGGGAGACACAGTCCACTGCCCCCTTTATCAAAAAAACAGGCGGCACTCCACGGATTTGGTGAAGAAAGTTAAAGTTTATAAAACGGACAGCATGAAAAGTCCAATGTTTTAACACCGCGGCCGGTGTTTTTTTCAAGGACACATGGTGAAGCAAACAGTGTAAAAACAGCTCTCACCTTGAACACCTTGCACACACCAGTGCAGTCAGACGGGTGCGGAGGGCGGGAGAGTCGCCGGCGGCTCCAGCGTCTGGCCGCAAAAGATGACGTCACCCTTGCTAGGCAACCAGTAAGCCAACCACCCGGCGTGTCCCGCTGCTGCGCTGGAATGCAAGATACACAAACATTATTAAATACAGTGTGTATAATATGAAACAGTAGCAAATAAAGTATACAAACGTGACACAAAATAAATCAATAAGAGGAAACAAAATAAAGTTTCCAGCAATGGGGGTAATTCTGAGTTGATCGCAGCAGGATCTTTGTTAGCAGTTGGGCAAAACCATGTGCACTGCAGGGGAGGCAGATATAACATGTGCAGAGAGAGTTAGATTTGGGTGTGGTGTGTTCAATCTGCAATCTAAATTGCAGTGTAAAATAAAGCAGCCAGTATTTACCCTGCTCAGAAACAAAATAACCCACCCAAATCTAACTCTCTCTGCACATGTTATATCTGCCTCCCCTGCAGTGCACATGGTTTTGCCCAACTGCTAACAAAAATCCTGCTGCGATCAACTCAGAATTACGGCTGCTGGTACCACCAGGCACCTACATGCAATATATGTCCAAGTGCTTACGTGCAGAATGCATAAAATTAAAAAGCATATATGCAACCCTTAGGTCGACGTGAAAGTCCAGTTCTCACTCCTCACACTTCCTCCTCTTAATATGGTAGCATGTAAAACAGAGGGGAGAGGAAAACCACATGTGCAGTACAGTAATTTAATAACATATACACACATACATGGGACATGGACAATCACAATAAGAACATAATAAAAGGTGCAGGGTAATAAAATTTCCAAGTGTGACAGCCACAATGGGATTGCAGAGCAATTACCAGAGAGTCCGAGAACCCAAAAGAGTCCTCAAACAAGTTCTTTAATTTCCAGACTCCGCCCGGGTAGGAGCTGGAAAGTCCCTGGTCATTGGAAATGCAGACCACCGTGAACGCTGACCACAACTGAAGTACCCCAACGCGTTTCAACTCCCGTTCCTGGAGTCTTTCTCAAGGCTGGATATTACCTGCATACTCCCCATCCAAATATTTAAACATTTTTGTAGCCAATCACAAGTAACGTCATGACAAATTTCTCCTGTCACTGCATGTGCGTGCCGCCGGGTTACCATGGTGACAGGAAGCTCCTCTCCGTCGCTTCCGTCCTCGGGTTTGTGGTGCTGTTTCCATGGTAACCCGATATTGCGGAACGTCACTTCCGGTTACGATGCCCTCCGTCAAGTTGTCATAGTAACTAGCCGGCCCGCCTCTCTCAGCAGTGCGTCTTTGCTGCCTCCGAGTCCCGGTATCTATTGTCATGGTTACGCTGTCAACAAAACCCGTTATGGACGGCTCCAAATGTTCAGTATTTAATCCTTTACAAAAAATATTCGTCCAGCATATATGTCTGGTGATTTCAACAGCAGAATTGTAAAGTAATTCTAAAAATGGAAAAATACATAGAATAAAACACAAAATCTAATTACAAATACAATGGCTAGTATGAAACTAACCAGATTAAAAAACCTCACATGAACCACTTCAATTCAAAGTCATAATTAAGACCCATAGGATGCAAAGTATTAAATTCATAGATAAAATGCATCTCGCTTTTAGCTAAAAGTGTAGCAACATCCCGATGTCGCGGCCGGCATTTAACCACCTTAATAGCTCCAAATCTAGCTATCCCACTTGTGGAGCTCTTATGATGCATTTTAAAGTGGTTTGACAGGGCATGAGACTCCAAACTCTTCTTAATGTTCCTACAGTGTTCGCTTACACGTACTTTAAGGGGTCTAGTGGTTCGCCCTATATAAAAGAGGTGACACCTGCACTCAATAAAATAAATAACATTTTTGACATTACATGTAATAAAATCCCTAATTCTAACATTTTTTCCATTAATACACACGGATTCGAGTTTTTTTGTTCCATCGCTAGGTACTTCTCTGCAGCCGATACACGTACCACAGCGGTGGAAACCCTGAGTAAGAACCCTACCTTCTCTTTTCTTAGGGGGTATGTAGCTATTAACCAAAGAAGTCTTTAAATTGGGGGCCTTTTTATAAATAAAGATGGGATAATCAGGTAGTACTCCCCCTAAGACCGGGTCCTTTTTGAGGATATTCCAGTTCCGTCTCACAGATTTCTCAAGTTCCTTATGTTGAGAATTATAGCCAGTAATAAATGCCCATTAAAATTTCTCTTTATTGGACGCCCTAGTTGACTTGTCCGCCAGTAGATCTACTCTCTCAATTTTCTCTACCTCCTCCATTGCTTTCTCTAACTGGACGGTATTATAGCCACTCCTTTCAAATCTTCCTTTTAATTCCTGGGCCTGATCCTGATAGGTCTCGGCCTTGGAGCAATTTCTCTTAAATCTCTTCAGCTGTCTATAGGGAATAGACTCCAACCAATTGTGGTGGTGACAACCTTCAGCATTTATATAAGTCAAACTAGGGTATTCAATTATCCGCAAATTCGCGGCAAAGGAAAACAGAAGAGAAGTGTGTTAGAGATCACATTAGAGAGTTTTTGGGGACTTAAATTGTGTGAAATGGCGGTTATATGCATTTTTTTTTAAATGCAAAAAAATGATAGAAAGCAAGTTTTTTTGAGCAAAATAAATGCTCTCATTAAATTTGGGGTACATGAAAATGGGTATAAGTATATATTTGGGTCATTTTAGGGTACTTTAAAAAAAAGTGGAAACAGACCGATTACTCCCATCTGCAAGCCTAAAAAACACCTGTCCCACTCATAAAGCACCCCAATATACCTGTCCCATACCTTGAACCCCAATTTCCATCACTTTTTACTTTTTCACCCCAAAAATGACATGTCATTATTGGCCAATTAAAAATAATTAAAAACTTCAACGTGCCTAATTAGTCATAAAGGGGGGTGTCCCAGGAGTTCTGTACCATATCCAAACATTTTTACCTTAAAATTGTGACTTTTCCCAACTTTTCACCTGCTTCAGAGAAGGTGAAGTGAAATTAGTGAAAACATGATCACCGATAAATTTTCCAGGATAATTGAATAGGCTGTAATTGCATTTCACGTGAAAAGTCCGGTTTTTCACCCGAAAACCGGACTTTTCACGTGAAAAGTCCGTTATCATTGCTAATTGAATATGGCCCAAAGAGTCTGTCTCCTTGGTATAAGTGCAAGTAGATAAAACATTCCCCTCTACGTTCAAACTCAAATCTAGAAAATTAACATTAACTTTGCTTATGGAAAATGAAAGTTCTATATTAAGGTTATTGGAATTTAGATAACTGCAAAAAGATTTCAACTGTGTGGCATCACCCTTCCAGATAAACAAAATATCGTCGATATAGTGCTTCCAGGACACCAGGTTCGCTCCAAATGGGTGACCCTCATAAACGAAATCGGATTCCCATTTTCCCATAAAGATATTAGCATAACTCGGAGCGAACCTGGTGCCCATCGGCGTACCGACTTTCTGTAAATAATATTCACCCTCCACCAAAAAATAGTTGTGAGTGAGGATGAACCTAATTCCCTCAAGAATAAACTGTTGGAGATTTTCTTCCAGGGAACTTTTGCTTAAGTAGGAGGCAATAGCACATATCCCCGCCTCATGATCAATAATTGAGTATAAAGACCTGACATCGGCTGTCACCATTGTCAGGTCCTCCTCCCAAGTTATAGTTGACAAAAAATTAAGCAAGTCCTTAGTGTCCTTTAGGTGTGAAGGGTTAGTCAGCACCATAGGCTGTAAAAAGAAATCTATATATTCGGAGAGATTGGCAGTCACTGACTGGATCCCCGAAACTATCGGGCATCCAGGTGGATTCAAGGCGTCCTTATGGACTTTAGGTAGAAGATAAAGGGCTGGTACCACTGGATTAGAATTGAGCAAAAACCTTTTTTCCATATCGGTTAATACTTCTAAATCACCATATTTATCAATAAGGATTTGCAATTCAGAATTAAATTTGTTCGTCGGATCTGACCTTAATTTTGAATAGGTCTCCTGATCTCTTGCATGTATTTCCAGCTCCCTAATGTACCAGCTCTTATCCATAATAACAACCCCTCCGCCTTTATTGGCTGATTACAAAACTATATCTGAATTGGACTTTAAATCTCTAAGGGCTGCCCTTTCCTTAAACGATAAATTGGACCTAAAGCCAGTTGGTTTGATATCTCTCAGGTCCCCTTGCACAATCTCACTAAAAGTCTCAATAAAACTTCCTTTCACATGAGCCGGAAAGAAGAGGGATTTTGGTTTAAACGGAGTAGTGCTAATAATCTCTGCTTCTCCAAGTTCTCCTATGACAGATTTGGACATAAAGAATTTCTTTAAACATAGTTTACGGACAAATTTATTTATGTCCACAAAGGCCTCAAACTTATTGATGGGTATAGCGGGAGCATACTTAAGGCCCTTCTCCAACACATTTCTTTCATGTTTAGTTAGAACATGGGAGCTGATATTGAAGATCTTCACTCCTGACCTAGTATCAGTTGGGGGGTCTCCTTCTAGGATTACCCACCGTATGGTCCATAGATTTCAAATGGGTAAATTCTGTGCCCTCAACCACTTCCGATGGTTTCTTTCTTTTCTGACTTACAGATCACCTAATGGAAAAGAAATGTGGAATCATCAGAGGGAGTACCGGCCTAATAGGTACAGAAAGAGGGATCTGGTATATAGAGGGAGGAATGATTCCTGTCAAAATAGGGCATTTTCACCCCCACGATACCACCAGATGAGATCTCAGGGTAAATATCGGAGAGGGTATAGATTAAAAGATGACCATATTCCTACTGAGAGGATAAATAATAGACAGAGGAATGGTATGAGGGGAAATAATGGGTATGGGGCCTCTATAAGTACCCCAGCCCATTATAAAAATATGTTTGAGGTATTAAGAGAGACAGGAGACCACTCCCATTTTTTAGATGTGGGAGGGAGGAATCAACATTGGAGATAGCCCATTATAGAACACATAGAGGCAAAAGGGGGGGGGGGTAGAAAAAGGGGGAGACAACCTAGAAAGAAGAAGAAGAAAAGTAAGAAAAGAAAGAAACCATCAGAAGTGGTTGAGGGCACAGAATTTACCCATTTGAAATCTATGGACCATACGGTGGGTAATCTAGAAGGAGACCCTCCAACTGATACTAGGTCAGGAGTGAAGATCTTCAATATTAGCTCCCATGTTCTAACTAAACATGAAAGAAATGTGTTGGAGAAGGGCCTTAAGTATGCGCCCGCTATACCCATCAATAAGTTTGAGGCCTTTGTGGACATAAATAAATTTGTCCGTAAACTATGTTTAAAGAAATTCTTAGGGCCATATTCAATTAGCAGTGATAACGGACTTTTCACGTGAAAAGTCCGGTTTTCGGGTGAAAAACCGGACTTTTCACGAGAAATGCAATTACAGCCTATTCAATTATCCTGGAAAATTTATCGGTGATCATGTTTTCACTAATTTCACTTCACCTTCTCTGAAGCAGGTGAAAAGTTGGGAAAAGTCACTATTTTAAGGTAAAAATGTTTGGATATGGTACAGAACTCCTGGGACACCCCCCTTTATGACTAATTAGGCACGTTGAAGTTTTTAATTATTTTTAATTGGCCAATAATGACATGTCATTTTTGGGGTGAAAAAGTAAAAAGTGATGGAAATTGGGGTTCAAGGTATGGGACAGGTATATTGGGGTGCTTTATGAGTGGGACAGGTGTTTTTTAGGCTTGCAGATGGGAGTAATCGGTCTGTTTCCACTTTTTTTTAAAGTACCCTAAAATGACCCAAATATATACTTATACCCATTTTCATGTACCCCAAATTTAATGAGAGCATTTATTTTGCTCAAAAAAACTTGCTTTCTATCATTTTTTTGCATGTAAAAAAAAATGCATATAACCGCCATTTCACACAATTTAAGTCCCCAAAAACTCTCTAATGTGATCTCTAACACACTTCTCTTCTGTTTTCCTATGTTAGTTTAGCATTTTTTGGGGTACAGGCTGATTTCCCCATTTTCACCTGCACTTTTCACTGCAAGAATTTTCACGTGAAACCCGGTCGGAATTGAATAGGTCGAAAAATGGAGCGTTTTCGCGGCAATTTTCGGCCGATTGCCGCGAAAATTTTCGGGCGAAAAATTGCCGCAAATTTGCGAAAAATTGAAAAATGGAGCGTTTTCGCGGCAATTTTCGGCCGATTGCCGCGAAAAATTTTCGCGCGAAAAATTGCCGCGAATTTACGGATAATTGAATACCCTAGTTTATGTCCAAATCTGTCATAGGAGAACTTGGAGAAGCAGAGATTATTAGCACTACTCCGTTTAAACCAAAATCCCTCTTCTTTCCGGCTCATGTGAAAGGAAGTTTTATTGAGACTTTTAGTGAGATTGTGCAAGGGGACCTGAGAGATATCAAACCAACTGGCTTTAGGTCCAATTTGTCGTTTAAGGAAAGGGCAGCCCTTAGAGATTTAAAGTCCAATTCAGATATAGTTTTGAAATCAGCCGATAAAGGCGGAGGGGTTGTTATTATGGATAAGAGCTGGTACATTAGGGAGCTGGAAATACATGCAAGAGATCAGGAGACCTATTCAAAATTAAGGTCAGATCCGACGAACAAATTTAATTCTGAATTGCAAATCCTTATTGATAAATATGGTGATTTAGAAGTATTAACCGATATGGAAAAAAGGTTTTTGCTCAATTCTAATCCAGTGGTACCAGCCCTTTATCTTCTACCTAAAGTCCGTAAGGACGCCTTGAATCCACCTGGACGCCCGATAGTTTCGGGGATCCAGTCAGTGACTGCCAATCTCTCCGAATATATAGATTTCTTTTTACAGCCTATGGTGCTGACTAACCCTTCACACCTAAAGGACACTAAGGACTTGCTTAATTTTTTGTCAACTATAACTTGGGAGGAGGACCTGACAATGGTGACAGCCGATGTCAGGTCTTTATACTCAATTATTGATCATGAGGCGGGGATATGTGCCATTGCCTCCTACTTAAGCAAAAGTTCCCTGGAAGAAAATCTCCAACAGTTTATTCTTGAGGGAATTAGGTTCATCCTCACTCACAACTATTTTTTGGTAGAGGGTGAATATTATTTACAGAAAGTCGGTACGGCGATGGGCACCAGGTTCGCTCCGAGTTATGCTAATATCTACATGGGAAAATGGGAATCCGATTTCGTTTATGAGGGTCCCCCATTTGGAGCGAACCTGGTGTCCTGGAAGCGCTATATCGACGATATTTTTTTTATCTGGAAGGGTGATGCCACACAGTTGAAATCTTTTTGCAGTTATCTAAATTCCAATAACCTTAATATAGAACTTTCATTTTCCATAAGCAAAGTTAATGTTAATTTTCTAGATTTGAGTTTGAACGTAGAGGGGAATGTTTTATCTACTTGCACTTATACCAAGGAGACAGACTCTTTGACTTATATAAATGCTGAAGGTTGTCACCACCACAATTGGTTGGAGTCTATTCCCTATGGACAGCTGAAGAGATTGAAGAGAAATTGCTCCAACGCCGAGACCTATCAGGATCAGGCCCAGGAATTAAAAGGAAGATTTGAAAGGAGTGGCTATAATACCGTCCAGTTAGAGAAAGCAATGGAGGAGGTAGAGAAAATTGAGAGAGTAGATCTACTGGCGGACAAGCCAACTAGGGCATCCAATAAAGAGAAATTTGAATGGGCATTTATTACTGGCTATAATTCTCAACATAAGGAACTTGAGAAATCTGTGAGACAGAACTGGAAGATCCTCAAAAAGGACCCGGTCTTAGGGGGAGTACTACCTGATTATCTTTATTTATAAAAAGGCCCCCAATTTAAAGACTTCTTTGGTTAATAGCTACATACCCCCTAAGAAAAGAGAAGGTAGGGTTCTTACTCAGGGTTTCCACCGCTGTGGTACGTGTATCGGCTGCAGAGAAGTACCTAGCGATGGAACAAAAAAACTCGAATCCGTGTGTATTAATGGAAAAAATGTTAGAATTAGGGATTTTATTACATGTAATGTCAAAAATTTTATTTATTTTATTGAGTGCAGGTGTCACCTCTTTTATATAGGGCGAACCACTAGACCCCTTAAAGTACGTGTAAGCGAACACTGTAGGAACATTAAGAAGAGTTTGGAGTCTCATGCCCTGTCAAACCACTTTAAAATGCATCATAAGAGCTCCACAAGTGGGATAGCTAGATTTGGAGCTATTAAGGTGGTTAAATGCGGGCCGCGACATCGGGATGTTGCTACACTTTTAGCTAAAAGCGAGATGCATTTTATCTATGAATTTAATACTTTGCATCCTATGGGTCTTAATAATGACTTTGAATTGAAGTGGTTCATGTGAGGTTTTTTTAATCTGGTTAGTTTCATACTAGCCATTGTATTTGTAATTAGATTTTGTGTTTTATTCTATGTATTTTTCTATTTTTAGAATTAATTTACAATTCTGCTGTTGAAATCACCAGACATATATGCTGGACGAATATTTTTTGTAAAGGATTAAATACTGAACATTTGGAGCCGTCCATAACGGGTTTTGTTGACAGCGTAACCATGACAATAGATACCGGGACTCGGAGGCAGCAAAGACGCGCTGCTGAGAGAGGCGGGCCGGCTAGTTACTATGACAACTTGACGGAGGGCATCGTAACCGGAAGTGACGTTCCGCAATATCGGGTTACCATGGAAACAGCACCACAAACCCGAGGACGGAAGCAATGGAGAGGAGCTTCCTGTCACCATGGTAACCCGGCGGCACGCACACGCAGTGACAGGAGAAATTTGTCATGACGTTACTTGTGATTGGCTACAAAAATGTTTAAATATTTGATGGGGAGTATGCAGGTAATATCCAGCCTTGAGAAAGACTCCAGGAACGGAAGTTGAAACGCATTGGCGTACTTCAGTTGTGGTCAGCGTTCACGGTGGTCTGCATTTCCAATGACCAGGGACTTTCCAACTCCTGCCCGGGCGGACTCTGGAAATTAAAAAACTTGTTTGAGGACTCTTTTGGGTTCTCGGACTCTGGTAATTGCTCTGCAATCCCATTGTGGCTGTCACACTTGGAAATTTTATTACCCTGCACCTTTTATTATGTTCTTATTGTGATTGTCCATGTCCCATGTATGTGTGTATATGTTATTAAATTATTGTACTGCACATGTGGTTTTCCTCTCCCCTCTGTTTTACATGCTACCATATTAAGAGGAGGAAGTGTGAGGAGTGAGAACTGGACTTTCACGTCGACCTAAGGGTTGTATATATGCTTTTTAATTTATGCATTCTGCACGTAAGCACTTGGACATATATTGCATGTAGGTGCCTGGTGGTACCAGCAGCCAAAATTCTTTTCTTATCTAACAATTTGTGGTGTTTTGGAGAAACACCGTTTCTGGCTACGGGGACTATAAGGCAGCCCTTTTTTTAGACTGCGCGACACGTGGGACAACTTGACAGATTCTTCTTTTCCAACTCAGAATTACCCCCAATGTGTATGTGATAGATTAAAAATAGCTGTGCATTATGAAACCGGGAATCAATGTCAAAATGTTCAAGTGAGTATCATCATGTATGAATATAAAACCTCGAACTATAAGAGACAATCATGAATAACTATGGAACATAACTCTGCTATATACTACACCGCTCAGATAGACTAATAGTTGTATATTAAAAGAAACAATGCAGCACAATTACTAAAGCAACAACATAATGTCACTAGAGAAATACGCTCCATGTTAATTTTTCATTAAGTCCATGCGGTGCTACAGTGTTCAACAGGACAATCCATCGCATTTCTCGTTGCGACAGTAATTTCTGTCTATCGTCGCCTCTAGTGGAAATAGGAATATGATCCACTATTTGATATTTCAAACTTGAAAGTGAATGTCTGCAAAGTTTGAAATGGCGCGCGACTGGCTGGTCGTTATCCTTTCACTCTATGGCGGCTTTAATAGCAAATCGGTGAAGGGCCATTCGCTCTTTAAATGTCCTGATGGTCTGACCAACATACAGTAGTCCGCAACGGCAGATGATGACGTAAATGACGAACTGAGAACTATGTATAGTATACTTCTTGCCCGTAGATGGATGTTGGAATGTTGGACCAGCTATAAGGTAATTGCATGTGGTACATGAAGGGCATCTATAACACCCTTTGCGTGTGGACATTGCCGACTTTGGGGAAACATCTGTATGTACCAGCAGGTCATGTAGATTACGCCCACGCTTGTAACTGGGCATCACTGATTTACTGTGAAAACAAGGCAACGTGTTGTCACTTTTCACAAGCTTCAGCAACAGAAACTAGAAGTTTTAACGAAGCCCCGGGCATCTCAATTACAGCCAAAAAGTGGTGAAACACTATCCGAAAAAATCCCGTTGGTCACCGAATTCACTACGGCCAGTTCAGAGATTACCAGCGCAGTAAGTGTGCTCTGGCCAATAGTGAAAAGTGACAACACGTTGCCTGCAGGCAACTCACATTGTATACATTTTGAAGGAGGGCACCCAAGTTATATGATCTTTAAGTGAGTGCCAACTAACCTACATGGATATAGATAGATAGATAGATATATATATAGCGTGAGGGGATGACGGCGGCACTCAATCAGACTTTGCAACTGAAGTATAATCTTTTATTGTGCCAACATGTTTCGGGGGTAACACCCCGTCCTCAGGGCCAGACAAGCCTCACAGTGCCAAAAAACATACATTTATAGACAAACAGACAGACATTAACCCTACTCACCTGCTCCACGGCGCGACCGCCCGCCAGTCCGTCCGACCATGCTTCCGCATTGGCGTCCCATGACGTCAACGGTGCGCCGCGTCGCAGGGGAGTTCCCATAGTAACCAGCCAACGCTGGACGGGAGCTGAAAAAAACATGCATAACAACAATTAAAATTTGAATCAGCTAAAAACAACTTCCCCACTGGTCAGTCATTAAGGAATAGGCTGCACGGCTAGGTTGTTAAATGACAACAATAACAGATTGGTTCATTAACAGCCCCGGGTACCTCGGGATATGCTTGAAATAACATACTGCGTGCAATTACATAACAATAGCAAAAACAAAAACAATCCAAATATGATTATAATCCCCCTAGGATATGTAGGACCCAACTCGAACAATATCTATTAACAAAGGTGATTATAGAGAATCAAACCATCTATAGAAAACCTTGAATGCCCAAGTTTTCATTCAATCCTTTGGGGGATATTGTCCCCAATTTGAAAATCCACCTGGATTCTTTCTGGAGCAATAACTTGTCCCGATTACCGCCCCGTATTGATGTTGGGACATGGTCTATTAATATGGCCCTAATGCTAGCCACATTATGGCCTGCATTAAGGCAATGGCGCGCAAATGGCTGTTCACTAGAGCCTTTTTCCAGGGCTTTCTTGATGGCACTACGATGTAGTGCCATCCTTTCCCTGAACTGACGTATGGTCTTGCCCACATAGGCAAGACCACAGGGGCAGGACAACATGTATATAACATGTGTAGTGGTGCAGGTTAAACGGTGTGAGATCTTAATTTTCTTACCCGTATGGGGGTGGCTAAAGGTGGTCCCCGTAATCAAGGTGTTACAGGTGACACACCCTAGGCACCTGAAGCATCCATTTTTGGTCCGCAAAAAATGTGATTCCCGACTCTTAGTGAGATTGGTAATATCAAGTTTGATCACATAATCACCAATGTTGCGTCCCCGAGTATGACTCGGTAAGAGAGTGGTATCAGACAGTGAGGATAATGCCTGATCTGACTGAACAATAGGCCATAGCTGTTTGGCTCTTTTTACCAACCTATCTGATCCTGTGGTGTATTTATTGACCCAGGGAAGCTTGTTGGTTCCTAACCTGGTTTTCCTACTGTTCCGGCCCGTACCTAATGTCTGTTCTCTTGTCATGTTTAGTACTTTTCGTTTAGTTTGTTCTAATTCCCTCATGGGGTACCCTCTCTCAGCAAATTTTAATGACATCTGATCCATGGCTTTATTAGCCTCCTCAGGGTCTGATGTAATACGACGTACCCTAAGGAATTGCGAGTATGGTAAACCTTTGCGCAATGAGATGGGATGGAAACTTTGATGGTTTAGTAAAGTGTTTCTATCCGTTGCCTTAATGTAAATGGATGTAGCCAAAACTCCATCTTTAATTGTAATAGTGACGTCTAGGTAATTAACTGTGACGTCATCAATGACATAAGTGAACTGCACTTCATGTCGTGTGGAGTT
This sequence comes from Pseudophryne corroboree, assembly GCF_028390025.1. NCBI lineage: Eukaryota > Metazoa > Chordata > Amphibia > Anura > Myobatrachidae > Pseudophryne > Pseudophryne corroboree. The sequence goes on from NC_086449.1 coordinate 454,687,613, forward strand.
GTGGTTATCCCATAAGGCCGCCAACTGTTCTCTTGGACCACCCCACAGGACCAGCAGGTCATCTATAAATCGTCTATAGTATACAACATATTGTGTGACCTGGGGATTCAAATAAAACATCCGGGTTTCAACCAGGTGCATAAATGCATTTGCGTACGAAGGGGCCACCGCTGACCCCATCGCACACCCGGACAGTTGTAACCAAAAAACCCCATTAAACACAAAATAATTACGTTTCAACACCCTATCTAAGAGGGTCATGAAGAATGTGACCTCAGGTCCCTGATAAATGGGGTTGTTATCAATGAGCATCCTCACCGCCTCCATACCTGCATCATGGGGGATGCAGGTATAGAGACTGGTGACATCCGCACTACACAATTGTAACTCCTCAGGTAATGGGCCCAATGCTTGTAATTGCAATAGCAGTGACGTCGTGTCCTTAAGGTAAGACGGCAAGGACTGAATACAGGGATTGAGAAAGGAATCCAAATATATGGAAATGGGATGGTACAAAGATCCCCTAGCCGACACTATCGGGCGGCCCGGAGGGTCGACCATGGACTTATGGACCTTAGGTACCGTATAAAACAACGGTACTCTGGGATAATCAGTGGTAAGTGCCTGAGTGACCTCTGTTGGTATAGTGCCTTGCTGATGCGCATTTTTGAGTATTTGATCTAACTCAATCTTATACTCTTTAGTAGGATCTTTAACTAGCCGTTTGTAGGTTTCTACACTGCCCAACTGTCGCTGACACTCCTTAATATAGTCATCCAAATCTTGGATAACTATAGACCCCCCCTTGTCCGCCTTGCGGATCACTATATCAGTCCGTTGTGACAGTTCTTTCAATGTTTGCATTTCTTGTTTGGACATATTCGGATGGAGTGATCTGGTATCTTCCAAGGTGCTTTCCCTTTCCAACATTCTTGTAAATGTGCGGATAGAGGGATTTAAACTAGGGGGGTCAAACTGGGACCCGGGTAATATTTTCCGTAATTGGGCAGGAATGGCTGAATCCGGTCGCTCTTGCGTCTGGTTGTTGAAATGTTCCTTTCTTTTTAACGTCCTGTTCAATCGGTAAAGTTCCACCTTATTTTCTAGAGGATCAGGATAAGTGGTCGGAACATAAGACAGTCCCTTGGCCAATATCCGGTATTCAAGGTCCGAGAGATGGGTGGAGGATAAGTTAAATACCAGGTCCTTTAATGACGAGGAGGCTTGCGAACGTTGGATCCTCTGGTTTTGACCCGACCTCCGCGTCCTCTGCCGCGACCTGCGGTTGGTGTCTGGTTGGATCGGGTCTGTGTGCCCTGCGGTTGCTGGCCTAAAGGGAGCGGGCCTTCTTGTGTGGAGGTGTGACCAGTGGCATATTCAGAATCGCTCGCCGATGTGCTCGCCCCCTGTTGTAGTTCTCTGCGTCGACGAGTTTGTTGTCTGCGATTAGGATATCGCTGCTCCTGAGATGGGCGTACACTGCCCAGCCACGGGTATACTTGCCGTTGTTCGTAATCTCTTTGGACCGTCTTTAATTTATCTTTTTTAAATCTGATCAATTCTTGGCGGTAGGTATCCATCTGGTTCGTGAGCTTCGCCATCCAATCAGTCTGGCTGTCCGTGGTAAGTTTCAATTTGTGTTCAACTTCAAACGTTGATATTTGTTCCTTAATGGCATTAAGCTCCCTCGTGGACTCCTCCACCACTAGTAACATGAGGTCCATGGAACACTTATTTAATACCGCTACCCACCTGCGGCAGAAAGAGGTGTTATATCTACCTATGGTGGGCGAATTGCGGATCCTGAACCCTCGTGGTATCAGATTACTCCTATAATAATCTGATAGGGTAATGGCATGGTATGTAAAATCACACTCTCTTTGTCTCATTCTGAGCAACTTGTTGTACAGCTCTTCTTTGGTATTCACCACAGGTTCATCCTCCAATCTCCTTTCCACCAAAATGGCCTTAGCTTCCGCATCAGAAAAGCTCAGGCGTTCCCGAGCATCCCTGTGTATGAGATCCAACGCGGCCTCCAAGTCAGCATTTAAAACTGCCATAATCAATATGCACAATTTCCGTGTCTCCTGATATAGCACAGTCCCGTAATGACCAAACTCAGGGAGAGCCTGATAAAATCAAATTACAGCTAGAAAAAGGGCTGTAGGTAATGTCCTGGTCCTGCTTGATCATAAGCTTTATGTAATGGGGTTGCCTTGGTATGGGGTCTACTTCTTAGCCAGCAATAGGCCTCCGTGTGTAGGTCCTCCAATGTAGCGAACAAATGGACCCGGCACTCCCCAGGGTGATGAGTGTTAAATGCTGCGGTGCCCTCCTAGTGGAATGTGCATTCCACAGTACAGCGTGAGGGGATGACGGCGGCACTCAATCAGACTTTGCAACTGAAGTATAATCTTTTATTGTGCCAACATGTTTCGGGGGTAACACCCCGTCCTCAGGGCCAGACAAGCCTCACAGTGCCAAAAAACATACATTTATAGACAAACAGACAGACATTAACATTAACCCTACTCACCTGCTCCACGGCGCGACCGCCCGCCAGTCCGTCCGACCATGCTTCCGCATTGGCGTCCCATGACGTCAACGGTGCGCCGCGTCGCAGGGGAGTTCCCATAGTAACCAGCCAACGCTGGACGGGAGCTGAAAAAAACATGCATAACAACAATTAAAATTTGAATCAGCTAAAAACAACTTCCCCACTGGTCAGTCATTAAGGAATAGGCTGCACGGCTAGGTTGTTAAATGACAACAATAACAGATTGGTTCATTAACAGCCCCGGGTACCTCGGGATATGCTTGAAATAACATACTGCGTGCAATTACATAACAATAGCAAAAACAAAAAATCTATAGATGGTTTGATTCTCTATAATCACCTTTGTTAATAGATATTGTTCGAGTTGGGTCCTACATATCCTAGGGGGATTATAATCATATTTGGATTGTTTTTGTTTTTGCTATTGTTATGTAATTGCACGCAGTATGTTATTTCAAGCATATCCCGAGGTACCCGGGGCTGTTAATGAACCAATCTGTTATTGTTGTCATTTAACAACCTAGCCGTGCAGCCTATTCCTTAATGACTGACCAGTGGGGAAGTTGTTTTTAGCTGATTCAAATTTTAATTGTTGTTATGCATGTTTTTTTCAGCTCCCGTCCAGCGTTGGCTGGTTACTATGGGAACTCCCCTGCGACGCGGCGCACCGTTGACGTCATGGGACGCCAATGCGGAAGCATGGTCGGACGGACTGGCGGGCGGTCGCGCCGTGGAGCAGGTGAGTAGGGTTAATGTTAATGTCTGTCTGTTTGTCTATAAATGTATGTTTTTTGGCACTGTGAGGCTTGTCTGGCCCTGAGGACGGGGTGTTACCCCCGAAACATGTTGGCACAATAAAAGATTATACTTCAGTTGCAAAGTCTGATTGAGTGCCGCCGTCATCCCCTCACGCTGTACTGTGGAATGCACATTCCACTAGGAGGGCACCGCAGCATTTAACACTCATCACCCTGGGGAGTGCCGGGACCATTTGTTCGCTACATTGGAGGACCTACACACGGAGGCCTATTGCTGGCTAAGAAGTAGACCCCGTACCAAGGCAACCCCATTACATAAAGCTTATGATCAAGCAGGACCAGGACATTACCTACAGCCCTTTTTCTAGCTGTAATTTGATTTTATCAGGCTCTCCCTGAGTTTGGTCATTACGGGACTGTGCTATATCAGGAGACACGGAAATTGTGCATATTGATTATGGCAGTTTTAAATGCTGACTTGGAGGCCGCGTTGGATCTCATACACAGGGATGCTCGGGAACGCCTGAGCTTTTCTGATGCGGAAGCTAAGGCCATTTTGGTGGAAAGGAGATTGGAGGATGAACCTGTGGTGAATACCAAAGAAGAGCTGTACAACAAGTTGCTCAGAATGAGACAAAGAGAGTGTGATTTTACATACCATGCCATTACCCTATCAGATTATTATAGGAGTAATCTGATACCACGAGGGTTCAGGATCCGCAATTCGCCCACCATAGGTAGATATAACACCTCTTTCTGCCGCAGGTGGGTAGCGGTATTAAATAAGTGTTCCATGGACCTCATGTTACTAGTGGTGGAGGAGTCCACGAGGGAGCTTAATGCCATTAAGGAACAAATATCAACGTTTGAAGTTGAACACAAATTGAAACTTACCACGGACAGCCAGACTGATTGGATGGCGAAGCTCACGAACCAGATGGATACCTACCGCCAAGAATTGATCAGATTTAAAAAAGATAAATTAAAGACGGTCCAAAGAGATTACGAACAACGGCAAGTATACCCGTGGCTGGGCAGTGTACGCCCATCTCAGGAGCAGCGATATCCTAATCGCAGACAACAAACTCGTCGACGCAGAGAACTACAACAGGGGGCGAGCACATCGGCGAGCGATTCTGAATATACCACTGGTCACACCTCCACACAAGAAGGCCCGCTCCCTTTAGGCCAGCAACCGCAGGGCACACAGACCCGATCCAACCAGACACCAACCGCAGGTCGCGGCAGAGGACGCGGAGGTCGGGTCAAAACCAGAGGATCCAACGTTCGCAAGCCTCCTCGTCATTAAAGGACCTGGTATTTAACTTATCCTCCACCCATCTCTCGGACCTTGAATACCGGATATTGGCCAAGGGACTGTCTTATGTTCCGACCACTTATCCTGATCCTCTAGAAAATAAGGTGGAACTTTACCGATTGAACAGGACGTTAAAAAGAAAGGAACATTTCAACAACCAGACGCAAGAGCGAACGGATTCAGCCATTCCTGCCCAATTACGGAAAATATTACCCGGGTCCCAGTTTGACCCCCCTAGTTTAAATCCCTCTATCCGCACATTTACAAGAATGTTGGAAAGGGAAAGCACCTTGGAAGATACCAGATCACTCCATCCGAATATGTCCAAACAAGAAATGCAAACATTGAAAGAACTGTCACAACGGACTGATATAGTGATCCGCAAGGCGGACAAGGGGGGGTCTATAGTTATCCAAGATTTGGATGACTATATTAAGGAGTGTCAGCGACAGTTGGGCAGTGTAGAAACCTACAAACGGCTAGTTAAAGATCCTACTAAAGAGTATAAGATTGAGTTAGATCAAATACTCAAAAATGCGCATCAGCAAGGCACTATACCAACAGAGGTCACTCAGGCACTTACCACTGATTATCCCAGAGTACCGTTGTTTTATACGGTACCTAAGGTCCATAAGTCCATGGTCGACCCTCCGGGCCGCCCGATAGTGTCGGCTAGGGGATCTTTGTACCATCCCATTTCCATATATTTGGATTCCTTTCTCAATCCCTGTATTCAGTCCTTGCCGTCTTACCTTAAGGACACGACGTCACTGCTATTGCAATTACAAGCATTGGGCCCATTACCTGAGGAGTTACAATTGTGTAGTGCGGATGTCACCAGTCTCTATACCTGCATCCCCCATGATGCAGGTATGGAGGCGGTGAGGATGCTCATTGATAACAACCCCATTTATCAGGGACCTGAGGTCACATTCTTCATGACCCTCTTAGATAGGGTGTTGAAACGTAATTATTTTGTGTTTAATGGGGTTTTTTGGTTACAACTGTCCGGGTGTGCGATGGGGTCAGCGGTGGCCCCTTCGTACGCAAATGCATTTATGCACCTGGTTGAAACCCGGATGTTTTATTTGAATCCCCAGGTCACACAATATGTTGTATACTATAGACGATTTATAGATGACCTGCTGGTCCTGTGGGGTGGTCCAAGAGAACAGTTGGCGGCCTTATGGGATAACCACAACTCCACACGACATGAAGTGCAGTTCACTTATGTCATTGATGACGTCACAGTTAATTACCTAGACGTCACTATTACAATTAAAGATGGAGTTTTGGCTACATCCATTTACATTAAGGCAACGGATAGAAACACTTTACTAAACCATCAAAGTTTCCATCCCATCTCATTGCGCAAAGGTTTACCATACTCGCAATTCCTTAGGGTACGTCGTATTACATCAGACCCTGAGGAGGCTAATAAAGCCATGGATCAGATGTCATTAAAATTTGCTGAGAGAGGGTACCCCATGAGGGAATTAGAACAAACTAAACGAAAAGTACTAAACATGACAAGAGAACAGACATTAGGTACGGGCCGGAACAGTAGGAAAACCAGGTTAGGAACCAACAAGCTTCCCTGGGTCAATAAATACACCACAGGATCAGATAGGTTGGTAAAAAGAGCCAAACAGCTATGGCCTATTGTTCAGTCAGATCAGGCATTATCCTCACTGTCTGATACCACTCTCTTACCGAGTCATACTCGGGGACGCAACATTGGTGATTATGTGATCAAACTTGATATTACCAATCTCACTAAGAGTCGGGAATCACATTTTTTGCGGACCAAAAATGGATGCTTCAGGTGCCTAGGGTGTGTCACCTGTAACACCTTGATTACGGGGACCACCTTTAGCCACCCCCATACGGGTAAGAAAATTAAGATCTCACACCGTTTAACCTGCACCACTACACATGTTATATACATGTTGTCCTGCCCCTGTGGTCTTGCCTATGTGGGCAAGACCATACGTCAGTTCAGGGAAAGGATGGCACTACATCGTAGTGCCATCAAGAAAGCCCTGGAAAAAGGCTCTAGTGAACAGCCATTTGCGCGCCATTGCCTTAATGCAGGCCATAATGTGGCTAGCATTAGGGCCATATTAATAGACCATGTCCCAACATCAATACGGGGCGGTAATCGGGACAAGTTATTGCTCCAGAAAGAATCCAGGTGGATTTTCAAATTGGGGACAATATCCCCCAAAGGATTGAATGAAAACTTGGGCATTCAAGGTTTTCTATAGATGGTTTGATTCTCTATAATCACCTTTGTTAATAGATATTGTTCGAGTTGGGTCCTACATATCCTAGGGGGATTATAATCATATTTGGATTGTTTTTGTTTTTGCTATTGTTATGTAATTGCACGCAGTATGTTATTTCAAGCATATCCCGAGGTACCCGGGGCTGTTAATGAACCAATCTGTTATTGTTGTCATTTAACAACCTAGCCGTGCAGCCTATTCCTTAATGACTGACCAGTGGGGAAGTTGTTTTTAGCTGATTCAAATTTTAATTGTTGTTATGCATGTTTTTTTCAGCTCCCGTCCAGCGTTGGCTGGTTACTATGGGAACTCCCCTGCGACGCGGCGCACCGTTGACGTCATGGGACGCCAATGCGGAAGCATGGTCGGACGGACTGGCGGGCGGTCGCGCCGTGGAGCAGGTGAGTAGGGTTAATGTTAATGTCTGTCTGTTTGTCTATAAATGTATGTTTTTTGGCACTGTGAGGCTTGTCTGGCCCTGAGGACGGGGTGTTACCCCCGAAACATGTTGGCACAATAAAAGATTATACTTCAGTTGCAAAGTCTGATTGAGTGCCGCCGTCATCCCCTCACGCTGTACTGTGGAATGCACATTCCACTAGGAGGGCACCGCAGCATTTAACACTCATCACCCTGGGGAGTGCCGGGACCATTTGTTCGCTAGATATATATATATATATATATATATATATATATATATATGAAAAAATGAAGTAAATAAAAGCGCCTACTAGTGTCAGTGCATTCAAGTAAAATAAGTTATAACAATAAGTGACAACTTAGCTTCGAGTAATTTCAGGCTGATGACTCTTAGAAGCGGGACATGTGGAGAAAAAATAAAAGCAACATAGTGTGTACTGTTTTTTTAGATAACCTAATATTTTTTTACAGCAGCTCAAGAGTTAGGAATTTTGCTCATTCCAATAATTATCTAGAGAGCAGGTTTAAAAACAAACAACAACAATTTTAATATACAAAGTGGTTGTGACTTGAAGCTATTGTAGCTACTGGTAAGGTTACACACGCATATGAAATTGTTGTAGACCTGTGTATTTGAACTTGTTATCCAAATCCCTGAATCATAAGGTCGCATACCTATATGAACTTGCGTTAAGGCCTATGCGTTTGAACTTGTTATTCAAGCACTTAACCATAAGGCTTAATCAAACTTTCACCTGTGTACCCCACCGGTGTGTGGTTTTTTCAAGTATCCAGAATACGTAATTGCCATTTCATTGATGCACTAACAGTATTTATCAAGCACTAGAGACATACCCCTGATGAAGTCTTAGAGTAAGACGAAACGCGTCGGGTTATTTGTTCATAAACATCAAATCTCCGAATTGTCAAAGGAGAAGGAGGAATCTATCAAAGTTATTTCAACTGGTCCTCTGTACTATATGGTGTTATCTGCAAGAAGAGATACTATACCGTTTTGTATCATTGCTTTTATGTTGTAATAAATTTTTACATGGAACATGTTAAATGTGATTTTATGCTCACGAATTAGGAGTAAATATCTTACAGAGACTGCTGTTTTTCCCCATTGAATATTGGGTGGAAAAACAACCCAAGTGCGCCCATTCCTCTACTGGCACATATATATATATATATATATATATATATATAAATGTAAGAAAAGCTGGCACTCGTTCAAAGACAAAAGGTAATTGCCTGGTTGCCTTCCTGAATACGTCTTGCAACGTATGACAATAGTAGGTAGAAGGCGGCACTCCAAGGTCTTACTAATCACTGAAAAAGATAGGTGCTGGACACCATGAGCTGCAGTAATGTTTCAGTTTATTAACTAAACTTTCGTCAATACACCATACACACATACATATATAACACACACACCTCCCCACTCACCAAGCAGGGGATCAGCTGTGTCCAGGACAAGGCAACATTCTATTATGCTCCGCCCCCAAAATGCAGCGATTCGCGGGTCTTCCGAACTTTTGAATGATGGGTCCGCAGTGGCTCTGCTGCCTGTCACTGATTGTGGTGCTGGCAAATCTGAGTGGATGCTGGGGGAGACTGGTGACTGGAGGAGCTCCACAGACTCCTCCAAACTGCAAGCCTCTGGAAGGTGCTGGCATACAGTTTAGCATGGTGACTGACGTGCTACTGGGGGCGGGGACACATATAGCATTCGGTCCCTCCGTCCTACTAGCTTCTCCTCCTTTAATTCCGGTAAGGGAGAAGGGGGGACGGTGAGGGGAGCTGTGTGCAGTGGGAATCCGGGGGTTGCTCTTCAGTTTGCGCGGCACTCTGGCAAAATACGGGAGCCTCCCGCGGGTAGGCAAGTCTGCTTGGTGGGTGGTCTGAGACTCCAGAGTCCGGCAACATTTCCCCCCTGCAGCCCGCCCCCTCTCCTTTACAGTCAGCGCTGTCGCTGTTAGACGCTCAGCCCACGCTGTTACACAAACAGCAGACACAGTCCAGCCAGAGTGCTCACCTGCTCCGGAGCTGCTGCCAGCTGCCTCTCCCCCCAGCTAACCCCACAGACAGGTGTGCCCACACCCGCAGCGGAACACACGTCTGCACAGCGGGGGACTCGCCAGTGCTGCCACATTAAAACACAACAGGGCAGCCAATTGGGGGGTCTGCGCACAATGCGCTTCCATCACAAGTGCGCTGTGTGCAATGCCCACTCTGCACACACGTGGTTACGGCCCTGAAAGGGACAATAAAAGCCACTTGCTACCTGATGCCAGCAGCTCTATGTCTTAGATACTGAACAGTGTTATGTGATGGCTACTCATAGCCAGACTATCGAACTAGTGCATAGGCGACTAGAACATATAGGGTATGAGAATATACAGAAACTTCAAGAAGGGATGGTGACAAGAATGGCAATAAGCAATTCTGAATACCCATTATGTAACATTTGCATCAAGGGTAAGCAAACCCGATGCCTATTCCCGAAACAAGAGCTGAGGCACCATTATCTTTGATGCACAGATGTATCTAGTCCTATGGAACATGAATTGTTTAGTGGATTCAGGTACAGTATTTCATCACACTGATAGACGATTTTACAAGGCTGACACATGTACATTGTAAGGGGTAAATTTACTAAGTTGGGAGTTTTTTAGAACTGGTGATGTTGCCCATAGCAACCATTCAGATTCTACTTAACATTTATCAAGCTGCTTCTAGAAGATAATATATAGAATCTGACTGGGTAACATCACCAGTTTTAAAAAAAACTCCCACCTTAGTAAATTTATTCCAAAGAGTAGAAACCCCCCTTTCAAAATCTTGTGTTTGCCACTGACACTGAATGATATATTGCGTGACAGCGACATATATCGTTCAGTGGCCATATACATGCTGTAGTTAATGATATCTTCACTGCAGGCAGATGAGAAGATTCTATAAACAATGCACAGAGTGCGCAATAATGTGTACACGCTAGAAGATGTGGACGATTTATAATTCCAATTCGGCTCAAAACAAAAATCATCCAATATATTGTCTAATGTGTACCCAGCTTCACAGATTGTATCTTTCACTTCATTAAGATTTCTATTTCCTATCAGTAAAGGTAGAGGCCTAGTGATTCTCTCATTGGCTGTTGTTCTGATGTTGTCGGTCGTTTCTAAAGATATACTACCAGTAAGGATCTCTCACTCACCATCCAATGCAGAATCTAGAGGGCAAACTGGTTTATCCTTTCTGCTCTTCCCTTCTCTTTGTGATTCCTTATTTTGAGATTTATGAACAAAATTCATACATGCATATGTTCAAAATTGTAAAGTACTGTAGGAAACATTGCAATTACTACGAAAGAAAGAAAATAGGGCTTTTTAATATGTTCATGTTACATCCTTCTATGTTTATACTTTAGTCAATATATTTTTTTATATTTAGGCATCTCTAGGAATATGGTACATATCCCATTCTCTTGTTTGTCACACTTTATCTACTTGTTGCACATATGTGTATTGTTAGTCCTTTATAAAAGACCCAATAATGTAATAAAGGTTACGTTTGAATTGACAGTACCGTATGTTGTTTTAAAAAGTGTACGTTCCATACAGTTTCTTCTCCTACTGTACTTATCATTACTTATCATTCTGACTCTATAAGAGCACTACCACTGTTGAAAATATATTTGTGACATTTTGGTTCAACTAATTTTACACAGTGGTATTTGTATCCAATTAACTACAGGTTGAGTATCCCATATCCAAACATTCCGAAATACGGAATATTCCGAAATACGGACTTTTTTGAGTGAGGGTGAAATAGTGAAACCTTTGTTTTTTGATGGCTCAATGTACACAAACTTTGTTTAATACACAAAGTTATTAATAATATTGTATTAAATGACCTTCAGGCTGTGTGTATAAGGTGTATATGAAACATAAATGAATTGTGTGAATGTACACACACTTTGTTTAATGCACAAAGTTATAAAAAATATTGGCTAAAATTACCTTCAGGCTGTGTGTATAAGGTGTATATGTAACATAAATGCATTCTGTGCTTAGACTTAGGTCCCATCACCATGATATCTTATTATGGTATGCAATTATTCCAAAATACGGAAAAATCCGATATCCAAAATACCTCTAGTCCCAAGCATTTTGGATAAGGGATACTCAACCTGTACTATTATACTAGTTCTGTGACTAATACCCTTTTCTAACTTTAATAAGTTAACAACTTAGGCCTGTAAACTAGCTAGGGTGTGTGTGCTTCCATGCCCACAGTGAAAGAACTGGGGCTTTTCTGGCACACAACAGATAGAGTGGTAACACAAATGTCTGGTGCACTCTAGTAACCAGGGCCTAGACTTTGTGTGGGTATTGAACTAGTAGAAAATGTAAAAGCCATATACAGTATCAGGGCCGGATTAAGCCTTAGGGGTGACCGGGGCACTTTAGACAGGGGGTCCCCAATGGAAGGGGGGGGCTGTATAAAAGATTGTGTATACCTCCCAACATGACCTATTCCAGGCGGGACAAAATGCTCTTTACATGGACTTCTTTTATATTATATTAATAATGATTGTAGTCACCTGTGTTGAACTATTTAATTGATGAGAAAGGTGTTTCAACACAGGAGATTCCCATCATAACTTAAGAAGGAAGGAGGTAGAGAGCATTTTGTCCCTCCTGGAATGGGTCATGTTGGGATGTATAGATTGTGTATATTATATTTAGCCCATTGGTGTATATTAGATGTATACTAATAGTTTTATAATGCCTGGGTACTGTTTATAGCTCCACCTAATTGAAAGACAACTATTTTATACAATTTTCTTGTAGTGGAATAAAGACAACTTTAAGAACAACCTTAAAATACACACAGAAAAATCAAATCTATAATATCTATAATAGCAGCAACACCTGTACTACTTACACATTGGGACAGGACTCAGGAGGACTGTGTGTGTCTCTCTCTAGACCCTCAATAGATAACAAGTTACACGGGACTCAGACACCCAGGTGTGGAGAAAGCTGTAAGTGACACAGGGATCTCACCCTGTGTCACTTATAACTCTCTCCATCCTCTATCTCTCCTCTGGTTGGGAAGATCAGTGGATAGTTCATGAAATCTGATACTTCTGTGTCTCTGCCTGTACTGCTTCTGTCCTGCTCGCATTCTGACTGTCTGGTTCTGCTGCTGGATAAGAGGGAAAGCTGGTGATGTCAGTGTGCCATGGCCGGGGGGCCCCCGACAAAGGGGGGCCCTGGGTACAGTATGCCCTGCACCCTCCCCTTAATCTGGCTATGTACAGTATAGCTGCTGATATCTTCTGGTTTTTCTCTTTAGCTTGTTGAGTTAAAGCCTATAGGATCACAATGAATCAATGTAATGTGGTAATTATTATGGCCACTTTGAATTATATATCTCCTTATTAAATATTTTTGAATATATTTTAATAAAACAGAGGCAGCAGCAGATGATAAAATAGCATGTGCTCTGTAGAAATGTAGTATGCTAGATTCCGTCTGCAGTGCCGAAAGAGCAGGCTACAGTTTTTCAAATGTTAATATTTAGTGTTCTATAATAGAAATCCAAGTTCCAAAACGTAATCTCTAGCCAATATCTGCTATCTTTTATTTTTAATATTCACCTGTTGTAGTTTGTTGTGCTGAAAAATAAGTCTAACTTTTATACTGTAATGCTAAAATCTAATATCTAATAAAATCAGACAGATTGGAGCAGTATTGATAAATGGCTTTGTCTGGTTTTTCTGTCTGGAGAAAAAAAAGAAGCAAGCAATGCCTCACAGTGAAGATGAGACAGTCAGAGCAGAAAACATGAACTATCCATCCAGAAGATGGATCTTGTCTGTATTCATCTTATTAATACTGATCTTTATCACAGCAGTGATAAATAGTGGAAAATGGCAAAACATACAATAATTTCAGTGCTTAAGTATTTGATTTTTTTATCTGCTATTTTGTTAATGGTAAATATTACAGCAGAAATAGCCTTTTCTTGCTTTGTAAGCTGATGCATTTTAAACAGCAAAGGTTTCATAGGGAGACATGAAGCATCTATACTAAGACAAATGTGGAGGATAGAACAGCACATATTTACTCTACTCTCCAGATTTGCCTCTTTGGATGCAACAGTGTAAGTACCACCAAAAGTTTTCTATGTCAGGGTTGTCTGACTGGCTGGCAAATAACTCAGGAGGAACAAGCTAGCACCAGATTCCACACACGATAAGGAGAGTGCCTGGCTGGGCACGATATCTATATAAGATTCTTACAATTTTGTGATTGGTTGAAGAGGTCAATTGTTGCTAGGCAGATCAGTGTTTTGAGTGAGTGGTAATTGGTTAGGGCCAGCCTATCGGTGAGTGTAGGGGATGTGTTTAGTGCATTAAGGGTAGAAACTTCCAGATTTGCTTCCTCTTGTCGGCTGGAAAGATAAGTGAAGGCTGTATTATAGTCTGCCTGTCTCTTTCTTTCTTTCCTTCAGTTTTCTGCCTTATTCTCTATTTTTCCCCTTAGCACCTTTTCTTCTATTCTATCTATTCACCTAGCCTTATACTTATTTTCTATCCTGCTGCCTATATTGCCCCTGTGTTACACTGCCCGGCTCCCGTGTGCCTCCCCACCCTGCCATTATGCCCAGGCCTAAGCGCGCAGCCCCCCGTCCCCAAAGGCTGGCGGATGCTGCTCCCGCATCGGGTGCTGTGCGCCTCCACCGCCCTGCTGCTATCCCCACGGGTAAGGCTCCCAGCTCCGGAGCGGGAGGCGCGACGGTGCCCGTTCCGTCAGCGCCTCCCGTCTCTGCGCGCAATGCAGCGCCTGGCGGCTCCGTGCGTCCCGCTTCCAGCGGTCGGGCACGGCGGCCGTCAGCGCTGGGCGGTCACTGTCTCGGGCCGGGTATTCGGCACCCCCGAGTGTCACGGGGGCTGCAGCGCCGGGCGGCCGCGTCTCTCCCGCAATCAGCGGGTATGGGACGGCGGGCGCGGGCGCCGCTGTAGGCGGCATGCGCGGCGGGGATTCGGCACCCCCAGTCTCACTGGTTTCTTGCACAAGGGAGGTTGCGGGCGCAACTACCCTGGGGCATAGTGGGCTCCCCGTGGGTCCCGCGCCCGGTGCTTTTGGGGCCTCTGACGCACCCCTGGCTGCTGGTGGGCATCACAGAGCCCCAGTGGCCGGGGGGGTCAGCGGGCATTTTGAGGAGGTTAATAGTTACAGCCAGACCCTCCTTGGTCAGGCTCCCCCCCTGGCGGCCATTTTAGTGCCTGTCTGCACATCCCATGGCCCTCAGCAAGCTGCTGGTAGCATGCTGAGTGGGGAGGTGCAGCCATCTGCTGGACACTTAGAGGTGCTGCGGGCCTTTTCTGTACAAGGCTCCGCAGCAGCCTCTGTGTCTTTACCAGGCCAGCATTCCGTTACGGATTTTCGGTCCGTGGCGGGGGATAGCTTTGCTACGAGCACCCTTGGCTTGCCGGCATTCTCCTCCCCCAGCGGTACGGGCCTACCTTACTTGCAATTCCCATTTCCCCCGGTAGTTTTGCAAAGTTTCCCTCCACTAGTTTCCACTCCGCAGGTGGTCCAGTCAGTCTGGTCCTCCGGGATGGGGCAAGCTTTCGCCACCCACCTAATGTTTCTTCTTTTGCGGGAGGGTTTCAATCCACTTCACTTCTGGCGCCAGCTTTCCATCAGTTCCCATACTGTCAACCGCCTTATCCCCCGGCGCAGCCGGGGCCTTACGAGTATCCTTGGCGGGGCGGTTTTGGGTCCCCAGCATTAGCCAAGCAGCTACGGTGCCTCCGTACCTTCCCCCAGCCCACGCGCCGCCGGCTCAGGTGGCACCGCCTATGTCAGGTACACCGCTGCATTTGGTGGCCCCGGGCGGGGAAGCGCTGCGCCCCCTCCCCGGTTCATCTGTTGGTTTGGCCCAGGGGCCGGGTAACTTAATTCCGCTTGTTTCTGTTCCCGAGGTTAGTGCAGACGTCTCTGCAGCCCCTTAGGCTGCTCCGGTGCAGGACGGATCTGGGAGGCGCGGTTATATGGACACATCTCCAGCAGATGCCGGTTCTTCAGTTCCGGGGTTTCTCGCAGGCAACTGAGATGGCCGACGTCCCTGGCCCTTCCGGTTCTGGTGAGCATGACGTTGCAGCTGATTCATCTGTTGTATCTTCATCTTAATCCTCTGCTAGCAGCGAGGGGTCTGATTCCCCCAAACGCCCGCGCAAGCTCGCTAAATTAGTTGCGCGCGAAGTCGCCAAGGTGGTAGGCAAGGACAAGGTGCCGAAAAAGGCGGCGGCTCCTGAAGAGCCGCCGTTGTTTTCGGAGATGGTGCGCTGTGCCAACACGGCTGTTACTCGGGGCTTACGGAAGAGGATGAAGGAGAAAATAGTTAAAGGGAAATTTGTCGACCTTTTCACCCTCACGGATGACATGAGGAAGGATTTCGATAAGGCTAAGAAGGCGGGGGGTATCGGTGAAAACGCTTTCCGGAGCTTTCATCATTGGTTGAGAGGTTTCTTGGTCTTTTCTGCCATTTACCTAAAAACTCGCCCTGCCGAACATCTTAATGTGGTGAAATACATGTTTTTGATTAATGAGATGTTCTTAAAGTACAAAGGTTCCATTTGGAGGGATTATGATGAAAAATTCCGTAAGAATCAGGATGGCAATCTGACGTTACCTTTGGGCTTTAAGGATGTCGAGGTTTGGATGGAGGTTTCCAACCAAGTGAGCAGTGCGGATGAAGGGCAGACCAAGAGGAAGTTTTCGGGGGGTAAGAATGTCCCTGGTACGGCGGCAAAGGGCAAGTGTTTTGCATTTAACGACTCTAAATGCACTAGGGGTGCGGGCTGTCGTTTTCGTCACTCCTGCCGCGTCTGTGGAGCCAATCACCCTGCCAAGGATTGTAGGTCCGGAGGCGGGGTTAAGCAGGCCGACCAGGGTGCCGCTGGCGGCAGTGCGAAGTAAGGCACCCTCACCCATAGTTGTACCTGAGTTGGCTAAATGGTTGCACCGTTACCCCAGGACGGCGGATGCTGAGTTCTTGTTAGCCGGGTTTAGTTGCGGTTTTCGTTTGTCCATTTCGGAATCAGTGTATGTTGTGTCTCGCAGGAATTTGAAGTTGGCGACGGAGTTCCCCCATGTGGTCAGGCAGAAGGTGGAGGCGGAGGTGAAGTTAGGTCGCATGTGTGGCCCTTTCACATGTGAGCCATTGCCTGGGTTATGCGTATCTCCCTTGGGGGTGGTTCCCAAGAAGGCGCCGGGTAAATTCCGCTTGATCCAGCATTTGTCCTACCTGCATGGGGGCTCCGTTAACGACGCCATTCCTGAGGAGTTTTGCACGGTCAGGTATCAGTTGTTTGATGAGGCCCTGGAGTTGATCCGGGGTTTTGGGCCCGCAGCACTGTTGGCCAAGTTAGATGTTGAATCCACATTTCGCCTTCTTCCCCTTCACCCCGACTCTTTCAAGTTCATGGGTTTTCGGTTAGGCGGTTTCTTTTATGTTGACAAATGTTTGCAGATGGGTTGTTCTGTCTCTTGCGCCTACAACGAGAAATTCAGCTCATTCCTGCATTGGTGCATTTCTGCTGGAATGGGGCACGTTGGCATCGCCCACTATCTCGATGACTTTCTTTTTGTATGCCCAGGAGGCAGCAACATTTGCCAGGAGCTCCTTTTTTCGGCGACCGCCTTGTTCAGGGTTCTGGGAGTGCCTGTTGACCACGATAAGACAGAAGGACCCACGTGTTGCCTTTCTTACCTGGGCATCGAGGTTGACACTAGCGCAGGTTGTTGTCGCATTCCGGCCGACAAGGTGAGGAAGCTTTTAGGACAGATCGAGGACTGCTTGAGTAAGCGTAGAGTTAGATTTCGTCAGGTACAGTCCCTTTTAGGCTCCTTTAATTTTGCTTGCCGGGTCATTCCTATGGGGAGGGTTTTTTGCCGCAAGCTTGACTGGGCCACGGCTGGAGTGACTGGGCCACGCCACACCATTCGTCTGTCTCGGGAAATTAAGTACGACCTTAGAACTTGGTCGACCTTTTTGGTAACTTTTAATTCAGAATTGTTGTGGCCTCTCCGGCCCGTCGATAATTCTTCCCTGGAGCTGTTTACAGATGCTGCAGGTTCTACGGGTTTTGGTGCTTTTTTCCAAGGCGAGTGGTGTGTTTCGGCCTGGCCCCGGTCTTGGGTATCTCGTGGTTTTACTGCTAACGTACTTTTATTGGAACTGTTTCCGATAGCTGTGGCAGTGGAGTTGTGGGACTCTAAGTTGGCGAACCAGACGATTGTCTTTTGGTACAACAATTTGGGGGCGGTGAACAATCAACGTGCATCATCGTCGCAGGCTTTGCGGCTGTTGAGATTTTTGGTGTTACAATGTCTCCGTTTTAACATCAATTTCACGGCGAAGCACGTGCCTGGGGTCGAGAACGGCATCGCGGATGCGCTGTCACGTTTCGATTTTGCCAGGTTTCGCAGGTTGGCCCCCGGGGCGGAGGCCCTAGGATTGACATGTCCAACTTCTGTCTGGAAGATTATAGAACTGGCGTAGCTGGCTTGGCGCTCATTGGCCCCTTCGACCCGTCTGGCATACGCTGCGGCTTGGTGTGAGTGGCAGGCGCATCAGCCTAGGTTTGGGGCCGGGGGTAAGTCGGAGGAGGATGTTTTGTTGGCCTTTGTTTGGGAGTGTTACCAGAGTGGTAGGTCCAAGGCGTCCATGCGCGCGGCGTTGGCGTGGATTTCGTTCCATGCCCGGTTGCAGCAGGGGACGGACCCTACCAGGTCTTTTACTTTATCCAAGGCGCTCAGGGGTTGGGCGAGGTTAAGTCCGTCCCAGCCGGACACGTGCAGACCTATTGACACGCAGCTGTTGCGCAAGCTCATGGCGATTCTGCCGGCGGTGACTGATTCTGCGTTTGAGGCGTCCCTTTTCCGTGCAGCCTTTTCCTTTGCGTTTTTTGGGGCCTTTCGAGTTGGCGAGCTGGTGGCCGCTAATAAACGGTCCACTGATACAGGCATGCTTTTCAGGGACCTGGTGCTCAAGGAAGGTGTCGTCATGTTTAGGTTGCCCCGTTCCAAGACCGACCAGCTGGGTCGAGGACGCTGGGTGACTTTGAAGGCTCAGGAGGATGACGAATTATGCCCTGTACTGCTCGCAAAAATTTATTTACCTTTACGGCCTAAATGTGGTGCTCAAGTACTACTGCACGGGGATGCACTGCCTCTCACTCGGTTTCAGTTTGCCGCTGTGTTGAAGTGCTGTTTGGTCGCCCTGGGACTTAATAGCACTGAATATGGGACGCATTCCTTCCGCATCGGTGCGGCAACTTGCGCTGCGGCGCGTGGACTTCCACCGCCAGCCATTCAGGAAATGGGACGTTGGAAGTCAGCGGCGTTTAAGTCTTATATTAGATTGGATAAGGTTTAATGTTGCGCTACTTGCGCTAACCCAAAAACGTTGTTTACCTGCCAATTTTGGAATGGTTAGCGTTCCACAATTGGAGGTGTGAAGGAATTTTTAAAATTTTTCCTCCGAGGGGTCCTAATTACAATTGACTGACACTCCAGGTCCACGGGAGGTTTCTAAGTTTTCTCCTTCACTTGGGTTTTATGTTACTAACTGTTCGGTTCGGTCTAACGGTTCTAATTACCCGTTTTATGTGCACGGCCTGACAGCTAGGTTACTTTTCATTTTACAGTGTCCACTGATTCCACCGAACAGATTTGGGTAGTTGGCCACTCTTACGTATTTTGGGGCGAGCGTCATCCCCTTGCTGATAGGTGGTCGCAGAGTATGATGGTTAGGTGTGAGAGGTCTCAGATGGTCTGGACTCTTGGAGCTGTTGTTCCAGCACGAGCAGCGTTGGGGGCGTCCCCAATGGTTGCTGCTGCACTTGGGCAGTAACGATGTAGGTCACCTTAAGGGTATAGATCTTATCCTTCGGATTCAGGCAGATTTGGGGGAACTTAGCTTGCTTTGGCCTGGTGTACGCTTGGTTTGGTCTGACATTATTCCTAGGTTTGTCTGGAGGGGATCCCGGAACGTCACAGCGCTTGACAGGGCTAGGAAGAATATTAACTATGCTGTGTCGAAGTTTGTGTTGGCTGCTGGTGGTTTGGCTGTTAGACATCCGCTATTGATCCGCTATTGGTGCTCCAGAGTCCCTTTTATTTTAGGAAGGATGGTGTGCATCTCTCCCATCTTGGGATTGGAGTTTTTCTGAGGGCGCTGTTTTCTTGTCTGGATTAGTTTGTTATCTTTGTAGGTAGGGATAGGATTTGTTTTGATAGGTATTTTGTTCATGTAGTTGGATTTCATTTCGTATTGGGTTGGCGGGCTGCGTTTCCGTGAAACTGGCAGTGGCGGGAAGGCGCTACTGGCCAGCGGTCACTTGTAGCATAAGTGGTGTTGTGGGGCACTTACCCCTTTTGAAGGACGGCGAGTGTGTCCTGCCCTTGCGGGGGAGGGGGGGGGGGGGCGAGGGGCGCTTCCTTGGGGAGCGTCCTCACTCTGCTATAGGAAGGGGTGGTGAGACCTTCGCAACACAGGTTATGCTGATATATATAGATGGGGCGTTTCAGTCGCACCCATGACAGATGGGGCGTTTAGTCGCCGCCATTTTGTATGATTATGACTAGAGCTGGTTAGTGGTAGCATCTTCCTGGACACCCACTACGAGTGAGGTCATTCCAATTAATAAATTCAATGACCATTTAATCCAACGCAGTTGTGTCCGTGTCGTTATTTTTAGTTGATAAGCTAGCTTAAAGTGTATAGTTAATGTCAAGCACAATAAATGAATAGACGCCTTAGATAAGGAGAGTGCCTGGCTGGGCATGATATCTATATAAGAGTCTTACAATTTTGTGATTGGTTGAAGAGGTCAATTGTTGCTAGGCAGATCAGAGTTTTGAGTGAGTGGTAATTGGTTAGGGCCAGCCTATCGGTGAGTGTAGGGGATGTGTTTAGTGCATTAAGGGTAGAAACGTCCAGATTTGCTTCCTCTTGTCGGCTGGAAGATGGGCCTTATATATGAGCCCAAGGGTGCATGTGGGCATTATACACAGGTGCAGTAGTATAAACTGCTGAAAATATGGTGAGATTTGATCGGATATGTGTAGAAAAGGTAGGAGGGGAGGCACTGCCGTACCTGTTATAGACTTTTTACTCCAGAGTTTTGACTATAAAAATGATTATAATAATACAAAGAAGATATTTCTAATCTAGTCTTTGTACTGTTCATATACTTTATATAGTCAAAACTCTGGCGTATACTTTAGCTTGACAGGAAAGGCCCTGCCTCACCTGAGTCACCTCACCATGGTTTCAATATGCTATCTCGGCATTCGGGATACCGGCGGTCACATGACATCCCGAACTGAGAATACCAAGGTCAGGGATATTAAAGAGCAATGCTTTGGTTTTGGGGCTATTACATTTATAGAAGGGTACAGAACTAAAGTTATGAAGAATTATCTGGAAAACTGGTAGTAAGGTCTCAGGTTTGGAACAATATATTTATCATTTATAGAAATGCCTTCAATATCATGAGATTTCCTGACCATAATAAACATAAGTGGGTAGAAAGTTACCCCCGTCTAGTGCCATTTAATATGGGGAAAGAATTTGACAAAATGGGCCTCATTATAGAACTAAGATGGACTATAGTATACTACCCTTGATCTCAAACAGTAGTAAGACCTCAGAGAGTAAGGAGCAGTGTCGCCATACAAATAGTTTCTCAGTATACATGGAAATAACAAGGAGAGCAGCCTGAAAGTTGGCAATAGACTTCATGACATCCAAAACTCTATGGGGGTAATTCAATTTATATTTCAGCCCGGGAGCGGTAAGCTGAAATGCACAAAAATGTACCTGTTTGAGGGCTCAAACAGGACTTTTTACATTGTGCCCATTACTTTGGTCGGGTTTAGTCATTTTGCGCGACTAAGCCAGAACTCTCTGGGTGCAATCATCGTGAAAAAACCCACACAATTAGATGGGAGATCAGGTGTGCAAAACAACTGAATTTCCCCCAATGAATGTTTTCTTACGGAGAATCTGTTATAACGTTTAATGTATAATGTTTTTTTAATGTATATCAAAAAAGTTGATTGTTTTTAGCTAAAGCAACCTACAGTATGTGCACCATACAAGTAGCTCACTGTGCTTCTTTGCTGGCTTTGTGTACATGTCAACCCCCCCAAACTTCATGTTCCGAGCCAGAATCCGAGTCCGGCTCGTGACTTCCCGCCAGACTCGGAAACCAGAATGAGGCAAAACTTCATCATCCCGCTGTCGGATTCTCGCGGGTTTTGTATTCTATATAAACAGCCACGCGTCACCGCCCTTTTCACTCCGGACTTGAAGAGTGAGGGAGACAGACCTTTGTCTCTCTCTGTGGATGGTGGCATTGGGTGGGGACAGTGTGTGCTGTGTAGAGGTGCTGTTCCTGTCACTGTGGTGTACTTGTGCTGTTAGGGGGGCTGTCCTGGCTGTCACTGGTGTTTCATGTGCTGTTAGGGGTGCTGCATCTGTACATGGGTGTTGCCATCCTGGCTGTTACTGTGGTGTACAGTGGCCCTGTCTAGTATGCTGTAAAAAATCAAGGGTATAGTGAAAATAAATGTACACTGGCCCTGTCTTGTATGCTGTAAAAATTCAGGGGTGCAGTGAAAATAAATGTACACTAGCTCTGTCTTGTATGCTGTAAAAATTCTGGGGTGCAGTGAAAATAAATGTACATGGGCCTTGTCTTGTATGCTGTAAACATTCAGGGGTGCAGTGAAAATAAATGTACACTGGTCCTGTCTTGTATACTGTAAACATACAGGGGTGCAGTGAAAATAAATGTACACTGGTCCTGTCTTGTATACTGTAAACATACAGGGGTGCAGTGAAAATAAATGTACACTGGCTCTGTCTTTTATGCTGTAAAAATTCATGGGTGCAGTGAAAAAAAAATGTACACTATCCCTGTCTTGTATGCTGTAAAAAATCAGAGATGCAGTGAAAACAAATATACACTGGCCTTGTCTTGTACTGTGTGCTGTAAACATTCAGGGGTGCAGTGAAAATAAATGTACACTGGCCCTGTCAAGTACGCTGTAAAAATTCAGGGGTGCAGTGAAATTAAATGTACACTGGTCCTGTATGCTGTAAAAATACAGGGGTGCTGTTGTTAAAATAAAAGTACACTGGTCCTGTATGATGTAAAAATACAGGGGTGTTGCTGAAAAAAGTACACTGGTCCTGTATGCTGTAAAAATACAGGGGTGCTGTTAAAGTAAATGTACACTGGTCCTGTATGCTGTAAAAATACAGGGTTGCTGTTGGTAATATAAAAGTACACTGGCCCTGTATGCTGTAAAATACAGGGGTGCAGTGAAAATAAATGTACACCGGCCCTGTCTTGTATGCTGTAAAATTACAGTGGTGTTGTGAAAATACAGGGGTGCTGGCACTGTCCGCGGTTGCGATGTCTAAGTCTGACCTTCACAACACTGTATGGGAAGCGGAGGCTCCTACCACCTGATGTTGAGATTGAGGATGTCACTGTAATCAGGATGAGGAGGATATTGGTACACCAGGATGAGGAGGATATTTGTGTAGCTGGCGCTGCAGAGGAAGTTGATGAGGATGAGGATTCTGATGGTGATGTGGTTTGTTTGAATAAGGCACCAGTGGAGATAGTTTTTGGCCTTGGGATGAAAAAGACCATTGTCATGCCTAGGCAAAATACCAAAAAAGCCACCTCTTCGATGTGTAATTATTTCTCCACAAATCTGGACAACAGGTGTCAAGCTATCTGTTGCCTTTGTCAATCCATAATAAGTAGGGGTAAAGACGTTAACAATCTAGGAACATCCTCCCTCATACGTCACCTGCAGTGCATTCATCAAAGTCATTGTCAGGTTCAGAAACTTTGGGTAATAGCATATGCAGTCCACTGACACCTACTGTAAATGATGTGGTTTGTTTGAATATTATTTCTTTGTGAGGATGATGATGTAAACACTGAAGGGGGGACCTGAGGATGAGGATGACATCTGGCCTCTGTAGAGCCAGTTTGTGCAAGGAGAGATTAATTGCTTCTTTATTGGTGGGGCCCAAACAAACCAATCATTTCAGCCACAGTGTCAGGTCTCTGGTTTTATCTGTTCCTGGTGGGGGCACTAGTGGGTCAGTGTTGGTGCGATGTACAAAGCGTGGAGGCAATATAAAAGTCCTGCGCATATGCGCTGATGTTTATTAGCACAGAGGTCACAGAGCAGATGCTATAACAATGAATAATAACTGAAGACCGGCAATGTAGCAAACAATGATTAATAACTGAATCCAGAAGTACTGTAACTGAAAGTCTCTTGCAGCAGAATATAAAAATAACTTAATTGGCTGAATGCAGATGAATAAACAAAACTCTGGTAATACTTGAAAGCACAGTCTCTGTATAACAATATGAAATAAACGGAAAACTGAATGCAAATGGATTTGAACAGCAGAACTCCGGTATAGTTTAGAAACACACAGTCTCTATAGAGCACAAGTCCTTATGGCCACACTAGGCCCAAGCAGGAGACAGTCTCAATGCAATTAGTTGGTAAACTGCTGAGAAACACAGGTTGATGTACTGATAATGAAGTGCACAGGAAAGGCAATGAAAGGAACACCTGATGAGAGTCTCTTACTGCTGATGAGCTTGTAACTTGCTGTGGTTGAAGTCCGGAGTAAACAGGAGAGCTGTAGAGTGATGAGTGGAACAGTGAAGGTTACCACGGAGGATCGCTGGAAACAGGAACACAGGAACCAGGAGAACTAGACACACCATATGTGACTCGTTGTCCGAGGCGATGTGAGTGAGCCATGGACTGGAACTTATACCCCTTGCTCTGCGGTGATTGGTCACTGAACTCTGGCTGGAAGCACAGTGCTGGATTAGATGCCTGGATCAGCTGAGTGCAGATGTCATGGCAGCGTCCACACAGGCCGGACGCCGGCACACAGCAGAATACACACACAGGACCAGACTCAGGGGTACTCAGCGACATAGGAGATGACGCTCACAGTCAGCGCATCCATGCAGCCGCAACTGGGGCCATGACCTCCAGAGTCCTGCACACCAGCGCGCTGGTAAGTGAGACGCAGCTGAACGCCGATTCCTGACACAGTTGTCACTGAAATTATTGGTTTCTTAAAGTGTGCATGTCCTGTTTATACAACATAAGGACAATTCCATCTTGCACGTCTTTTCTTTGCCACATCATTCCAGGGGTGCTGCCCTATATGGGGTGCTGCCCCTCTGCCCTACCAGTCCAGGGGTGCTGCCTCACTGCTGTTTAAGTCCTGGGGTGTTGTTACCTGTCTGCGGTGCTGTGTAATTCTTGAGGGGTGCCACCTATGCTGTATAAATCCAGGGGTGCTAACGTATAATTGCAGGGGTGCTGCTGTACTTGATCCTAGGTTTAAATGAAAGCATAGAAAAGAATATGAAACAAGCGTCGACATCACAAACAGATTTGTGAAAACATAGCCGCAAAGGTGGAAATGGAAATTGCAATAAGACCACATTTGTGTCTAAAGTCAGTGTGACTCAGAAGAAACAGAATCATAATCCAGCACAAATGCCAGAGAGGTAAAACAGAGATTTTTTGCCAGAGCATTAGAGAGAGATTCTTCTCAATTATTGCATGTTAGGGACTCACTCAAATGAATGGCTCCAATTAGTCAACCTTAATTTTGATTTATTATTGATTTTCCACATTTTGGGATTATTTATTTACAAGATGCGCATTTGTTTTCCAAAAGGCTGCATAGGGTTATCACAAGACCTCGCGGTGTTAGAAGAACAGAGTTTCAGTGATCTTGTATTGCATCAGCTTTCCATTGCACTGCAGCACTAGATGGGCCAGGAGCTCCTGTGAGGCACAAACATTTACTGAATAAGGCCCAGTATGGAGTCTCATGGTCTCTTACAGCCAGGAAGATGTCTGGCTTGCCAGGCTGAGGCATGCTGTGAGCACAGAGGTTAGCGTTGCTTCCTCCCACAGTCCTGCTTATAGTATGAAATGATTTTCAACTGTAGAGTGGAAAGCTCCACTAGGGTAGGTGCTCAATAACAAAAAAATCACTGCACAGTCCTGCTTAGTACTGTACCAAACAACCCAAACTCAACTTGCCCCATCCGGGGCTGCTGTGGGGGCTCAGGAAGGGCTGCTAAAACATCTAAGGGGCTGCTTTATTTAAAAATTAAATGTGAAACAAATAAACAAGACACACAGGTATGCTCACATGCGTGTAACTGGGATACACAGGTATGCTCGCATGCATGTAACTGGGAGCTGTGAAAAATTAAAATAAGGCATCTGCCACAAAATATGTAAATAAAAATGCAATTAAAAAAATGGAAAAAAAAGAAACCCACAAGATTTTCACAAAATAACTCTCCAGTTTCCCTGGAGGTGAAAATATCCAATCTTGATCCTGTGGTATACACCAGTTTATTTGCATCCCAGCATTAAATCCAAGATTATCTTAAACCCTGAAAATGGAGACGGGGGTACAAATTTGGAGGCTTTAGTCCCTAGTTTTTCAGTTTGTCTAGAAATGCGGTAATTGTATATTTGCTTGGTTGAAGTCCTTTCCGTTCCACACCAATATAGGCGTGAAGGTGAAAGCCTGTGTGTTGTTCCTGATTGCGTGTGCCTCTCCAATTTTTAATCACCTTCTTGACACAGGGTGTAATTCAGACCTGATCGTAGAAGCAAATTTGTTAGCAGTTGGGCAAAACCATGTGCACTGCAGGTGTGGCAGATATAACATGTGCAAAGAGAGTTAGATTTGGGTGGGTTATTTTGTTTATGTGCAAATACTGCAATGAGTAAATACTAGCTGCTTTATTTTTACACAGCAATTTAGATTTCAGTTTGAAGACACCCCACCCAAATCTAACTCTCTCTGCACATGTTATATCTGCCGCCCCTGCAGTGCACATGGTTTTGCCCAACTGTTAACACATTTGCTGCTATGATCAGGTCTGAATTACCTCCACTTTCCTCTTCCTCTTGCCTCTTCTCATAATATAAAAAGTAATCAAAGAAGGAGGTGGTATGTTTGTAGCTAGCTATGATTCAGAGAACTTGGCAAGCTTTTTCCAGGGGGACCACCTGTCACTGAAATGATGGGTTTATTAAACTGTGCATATCCTGTTTAAACAACATAAGGGTGGGTGGAAGGGCCCAAGGACAATTCCATCTTGCGCCTCTTTTTCTTTGCATTATGTGCTCTATGGGACCTAGTTTTTAAAACTGCCATCCTGTCTGCCACTGCAGTGCCACTCCTAGATGTGCCAGGTGTTTGTGCCGCCCACTTGTGTCGCTTAGCTTAGTCATCCAGTTAACTCAGTGCAACCTATTGGCATAAAAATAATATTGTGAGGTGTTCAGTGTTCAGAATAGACTAGAAATGAGTGGAAATTAATGTTATTGAGGTTAATAATACCGTAGGCTCAAAATTACCCCAAAATTCTGTGATTTTAGCTGTTTTTATGTTTTTTCAAAAAACATTCAGATCCAAAACCAAAACCCGAAAGGGTGGTTTTGGCAAAACCAATCCAGATCCAAAACTCGAATGGAGATCCAGATCCAAAACCAAAACACAAAACCCGAAAAGTGTCTGTCGCACATCTCTACTTCTAACTAAGGCCCAGATTTATCAAGCCTTTGAGAGTGATAAATTGCACAGTGGATAAAGTACCAGCCAACCAGCTCTTACAGTAACTGCTATGTTACAGGATGTGTTTGAAAAATGACAGTTAGGAGCTGATTGTTTGGTACTTTATCACCGTGCAATTTATCTGGGGCAGTTACAAGGACGGCACCCCAAAAGTACTACAGGTTGAATATCCCTTATCCAAAATGTTTGGGACCAGAAGTATTTTGGATATCGGATTTTTCCGTATTTTGGAATAATTGCATACCATAATGAGATATCATGGTGATTGGACCCAAGTCTAAGCACAGAATGCATTTATGTTTCATATACACCTTATACTCACAGCCTGAAGGTCATTTAATACAATTAGATAA
This sequence comes from Pseudophryne corroboree, assembly GCF_028390025.1. Classification (NCBI taxonomy): domain Eukaryota; kingdom Metazoa; phylum Chordata; class Amphibia; order Anura; family Myobatrachidae; genus Pseudophryne; species Pseudophryne corroboree. Next base: position 454,715,074 of record NC_086449.1, read on the forward strand.
TAAGGCAGCGCTTCTTACTTTGAAAAAAGATTTTTACTTTTACGATAATCAAAACACATACAATTTATCACAAATTGATACCAGCCAGTATCACGCATATAAAAATAAATACAGAATACAAAAAAATCTATATTAAAAATATATATGTATATCTCCAATTCCAGTTAAATACAAATATATTATAGCAAACACCTATGCAATCATTAGAAATTACCTGAAGGTCAACATTCAATTAGCATATGTGTTCTTAAATACACCATTTAATTTAATCCCCTTCTCAATGAGGCTCCTGTTTGGATGGATGGTATCTTTTCAATGTCACCTGATACTGTGCACTAGGTTGGTGGTTAATACATCCACATGCAAACTGGTAGCAAGATGTTAATCAGTAGGATGTTAAAGATGTTTAAATGGATACTATCCTTCAGTGCCACCTGATACTGTGCACTGTCCGGTAGGTTAGTAGTTAATAAGTCCTCATGCAAAATGGTAACAAGATGTTAAATAGTAAGATGTTATTAGTAAGCCCGCATGCAAATTGGTAGCAAGATGTTAATCAATACAATGTTATTATAACCCACAAACAACCAGTTTGTATTGAAAGCGTCCATATAGTTCAGCACCCCAGATGATTAATGGTGCTGCTGCATGTTGTTAATAATGAGCTGTTAAACAGATGGTCAGCAAATACGTAAAATAGTGCCTATATTAAAAGGCAACCAAACACCAGAGTCCAGAATTCCACCTAGAGTACATACACTCTGCTCCGTACCCAAATATGTACTGTACCTCTCATTAGCATGGCAGCTTCTTTATGGATGGTAAATGGGTGACTGGACTCCTGTGCAGTGCTCCTATGCGCTTCCTTATGCTGCTCCCCAGGGGTGCTAAGGAGATGTACATATTTGGGTATGGAGCAGAGTGTACTCTAGGTGGAGTTCTGGACTCTGGTGTGTGGTTGTCTTTTAATATAGACACTATTTTACGTCCATCAGAAAACAAAGGTTTCACTATCTCAGTCTCACTCAAAAAATTCTGTATTTCGGAATATTTCGTATTTCGGAATATTTGGATATGGGATACTCAACCTGTATTACATATAATACTATATTTTCTCTAATAACTAATATAGAAGCTATAAGGGTTTAGATGTAAACATATACGCAGGGCCGGTGCTAGGGTGTTCGGCGCCCCCCTGCAAATGATAAATTTGTGCCCTCCCATATTTTACAAAGGAACAGCGTGTGGCAAAAGGGGTGTGGTCTATAAGGAAGGGGAGTGGCCACACAATAGTACCCCCATTTCAAATTACACCACACAGTAGCACAATCTTATTCACATTACCCTGCACATAGTAGTGCTGTTTATACACATAATGTCCACAGTAGTGGTGCCGGTTATACACATAATAGCCCCTGTAGTAGCGCTGGTTATACACATAATAGACCATGTGGTAGCGTCGGTTATACACATAATAGCCCATGTGGTAGCACCAGTTATACACATAATAGCCCCTGTAGTAGCGCCAGTTATACACATAATAGCCCCTGTAGTAGCACCAGTTATATATAATGCCCTCAGAAGTGACATTTATACAAATTATGCCGCCCCCCCCCCCCCCTCCCGCCAGTGGTGCAAGTAGAAAAAATGTCTTAATGGCACTGTGTGCGCGTGCCAAAAAAATGGGTGTGCGCGTGCCAATGAAAATGGGGGTGTGATACACATATGGGGGGCCAGATACACATATGACCCCAATAGTGCCAAATACACATATGCCCCCACCGTTCCAGATAAGTATGCTCCTACAGTGCCTGATATGCCCCCACAGTGCCAGATACATGAATGCCCCACAGTGGCAGATACACAAACGCCCCACTGAGCCAGATACACATATGTCCCCAGTGCCAGATATGCTCCACAGTGCCAGATACACAGTGTCCCACAGTGCCAGATACACAGTACCCTACAGTGCCAGATACACAGTGCCCTACAGTGCCAGATACACAGTGTCCCACAGTGCCAGATAAACAGTGTCCCAGAGTGCCAGATACACAGTACCCTACAGTGCCAGTGTTATGATTCCCGTACTCCAGACCAGAGGAGATCGTATGGCTGAGGTCAGAGTACTGGGAAGATATGCTGGTTGTGGGAGCAGGAAAGCCTAGTAACCCCTGGCGCCCTAACTCCGTTGTCTCGCCCGTGTTATCAGAAATCCCCTGCGAGACTATGGTTGCTTGAGCCCATGGCAGCCGCGTTCGAAGGGCGGATTATGTCTGCCCAACCCCGATGCCCCCTCAGGTCTTAATGGGAGACAAAGGGAAATCCGAGACAGGGTGATAACAAGGGGCCCTCTGACTAAGCAACCAGGCCAGGGGTTACAAGCTAACTAACTAAATCAAAAGGTATGTGCGGACTAGCCGCCAGGGAAAAGGACAACCAAAGATCCACTGATCCGTTACTCCTATCCAGCACCGCTGGATACCAGAGTGGATCAGGGAGAGCGGAATCCTCCGCAAAAGCTCCAGGACACAAATATACTAAATAATAAACAGTAAGCGGACAAGCCGCAACACACGGCTGCGCCGTGACTCACGAACACCACAGGATGTTAAAGGTGCTCAGTCAGACTCCAGGAAAAGATGACAAATCTCTGAGTACAGGACCACTGAGGACAGGAACAACCGGCTTGAGCAGGACTGGATACTTTCTGCAACTGACATAGGCAAACAGGAAGCTGCCGACACCGACTTTCAGAACTGGAGGACAGGCAGAATCCACTGGAACTCAGGGTAGGACACGGGATCAGACACAGGGACTGACACAGGAATCCACACAGGGACTGACACAGGAATCCACACAGGGACTGACAAGAACCAGCTCAAACTTAAAGCAGACTGCAAACCAAGGAATATCATCAGCATCTGCTAACTGCAGTGAGCCAGCATATATCAGAGAGGCCTAATTAATTATCTCTAGCAGCTGGCCTGCTGCACGACTAAGCTGACAAGATGCAATCAGCAGCCAGATGAGGCTGAACACATGGGAACAAGCTGCAATTGCACAGACTCACCAGCGGCAGCAGACAAGAGTAATCCAAAACAGAGCAATGGGAAATCCTGGCATGCAAGACAACTAAATAAACATAAAATAGGAATGAACCACTACCTGTGGTTCATAACAGTATCCCCTCCTTAAGGGTGAGCTCCGAGCACCCCATGACACCCACGGGGAACATAAACAAAAGTATAACATGAAATACAGAACAAAACTGCAAAACAGGAATGAGCCACAGCCGTGGCTCATAACAGTACCCCCCCCTTGAGGAGGGGTCAAAAGACCCCAAAATTCAGACTATCCAGAACAAGGGATACAAAAAAAAAAACCTGACACATTGGTCTAACAGACACGAAAACAGAAACAAGCTGCAACCACAGCTTGTAACAGTGCCCTCCCCTTGATGGTGGCCACTGGACACAAGACAAGGGAAAAAAAATCTTTTTTTTTTTTTTTTTTTTTTTATCAAGGCAAGAGTCAAAAAATTATTTCTTTTTCTTCTTCTTCTTTTTACAAAGCTCTTTAGGTCTGACCAAGGTAATTCCCCAAACATTGTCTGAACTGATGGTACCACCCAGCAAGGCTGCGTTCAAATCAGAGACAGGTTTCTTACCCTTGGGAGCTGAACTTTCTGGCAAAGTACTATTATTAGAAGAAGAAGAAGTCAGAAAAGCACATCCTGCAGTCAAAACGGGCTGGGACTCTTGTGCCGAGTTTACAGTATTTGGTGGAATCTCAGCAGACAAGACGGGTGACTTAGAGGAACCTGAACCAATTTCTTTGGAACCATATCTTTTAATAATTGCATCACTGAATGCTGGGGGATCCTGAAGAATGGGATCTTCAGCTTTCATTAGGCTGGTCGCCCACTCAAAAGGCTCTCCTTTAAAAGAATAAATAAGATAGAGCACAAGGTTCTCTGGAGTGATGCCCAGAAATGGTCTAGACAACATAATAATATAATAGTGTTTGTAAAGCGCCAGAAATTGGGCTAAGTCCCCATCAAAGATTATAGATGTTGAGATATCAGAGTCAGGATCTGTTTCCTTCTCATCTGACTGACTGGAGTGCTTTGCTAGGACCTGGTCACTATTGACCTTACTCGAGGCTGAGACTCTCTGAACCCCACCCGGGGCTGAGACTCTCTGAACCCCACCCGGGGCTGAGATTTTCTGAACCCCACCCGGGGCAGTGACTTTCTGAACCCCACCCGGGGCAGTGACTTTCTGAACCCCACCCGGGGCAGTGACTTTCTGAACCCCACCCGGGGCAGTGACTTTCTGAACCCCACCCGGGGCAGTGACTTTCTGAACCCCACCCGGGGCAGTGACTTTCTGAACCCCACCCGGGGCAGTGGCCTCCGGGAACCCCGCTGGGGCAGTGGCCTCCGGGAACCCCGCTGGGGCAGTGGCCTCCGGGAACCCCGCTGGGGCAGTGGCCTCCGGGAACCCCGCTGGGGCAGTGGCCTCCGGGAACCCCGCTGGGGCAGTGGCCTCCGGGAACCCCGCTGGGGCCAGCACCTCGGATTCTTTTACTGGGACCGGGTCGTTGGCCTCCCTGACTGGGATCGGGCCATCGGCCTCCCTCTCTGAGTCGATAATAATCGAAAGTTCTCCCGGGACTATGACTTCCGGGACTTTTGCTGAAGCAATAACGTTCAGATCCTCCACTAATGCTATGCTTCTTAAGTTCTTTCCTGGGGAAGCGACTTCTAGACCCTTCTTTGGGGCTGCGTCTCTCGAGACCCCACTTGGGGATATTACTTCAAAGATCCCTTCTGGGGTTTTGCTTCTCGAGTTCCCTTCAAGAACTATGGTTTTAGATACCCTTTCTGAGGTTGCGCTCCTCAAGTCCCTACCTGGGGTAACAGCTTCTGAGACCCCATCTGGTATGGAAACCTGAGCTACAATATTTGATGTCCCTCTATAAGCTTGGGCATCGGGTACCGCTCCAGCACTCTGGGCATCGGGTACCGCTCCAGCACTCTGGGCATCGGGTACCGCTCCAGCACTCTGGGCATCGGGTACCGCTCCAGCACTCTGGGCATCGGGTACCGCTCCAGCACTCTGGGCATCGGGTACCGCTCCAGCACTCTGGGCATCGGGTACCGCTCCAGCACTCTGGGCATCGGGCACCACTCCAGGACCCTGGGCTACGGGCACCACTCCAGGACCCTGGGCTACGGGCACCACTCCAGGACCCTGGGCTACGGGCACCACTCCAGGACCCTGGGCTACGGGCACCACTCCAGGACCCTGGGCTACGGGCACCACTCCAGGACCCTGGGCTACGGGCACCACTCCAGGACCCTGGGCTACGGGCACCACTCCAGGACCCTGGGCTACGGGCACCACTCCAGGGACTTGCAACTCCGCTTCCACAGGAACCTCAAGAGAGGAGAGAAACATTCTCTTTTGATTCCTGAATCTATAATGGGGCTCCCTTGCCCAAGGACCCCAATTATAGGACAGAGAGCTTTTTTGTGTGGGTTGTGTGACAAGTACCTCTGCCACAGTAGAGACAGGAGTAGGTCTTGTATCATGACTCAACTTGGCCAGAGGGCAAGACTCGTCACCACACTTTGGCTTGCGCAACTCACAGGTCTGCAGATAATGGCCTAAACCCCCACAATATAGGCATAAGTTTAAGTTTCTGCGACGCAGACGCTCCTCTTCTGAGAGCCTGGGCCGCAGAAAACTTTTAAACTTTTTCTCTTCAATTAAACCAGAGGATTCTCTTGTCACCATACTGTGAACAAGAGTCTCTTTAGAGATAGATGTACTCTCAACGACTTCTGGCAAAATAAGCAAGATTTTAGTCAGAAGGTTTTGCAGTTGCTTTAGGGATTGCTGCAAAACTTCAAGTCGCTCTGGTCTCAAAGCACTGAATACAGAGTTCAGGGCTGCGAGAGATGCCTGCAGGGCTTGCATAGTGGACATAGGAGGATTTAAAACTAGACAAGACAAGACAAGGCAAGACAAGGCAAGGCAAGGCAAGGCAAGGCAAGACTAAATTTTGCTAAACAAAACAAGACTTTTTTTTTTTTTTTTTTAAACACCGGACTGGATTCTAAACACCGGACTGGATTCTAAACACCGGACTGGATTCTAAACACTGGATTGGATTCTAAACACCGGACTGGATTGGATTCTAAACACCGGACTGGATTCTGCACACTGAATTCTAGACAGGACTGGATTCTAGACTAAACACTGGACTGGGCCAAAAAAGAAAAAAAAAGTTTTATTTCTTTTTTGTGGTATGGCTGATGATAATGTTATGATTCCCGTACTCCAGACCAGAGGAGATCGTATGGCTGAGGTCAGAGTACTGGGAAGATATGCTGGTTGTGGGAGCAGGAAAGCCTAGTAACCCCTGGCGCCCTAACTCCGTTGTCTCGCCCGTGTTATCAGAAATCCCCTGCGAGACTATGGTTGCTTGAGCCCATGGCAGCCGCGTTCGAAGGGCGGATTATGTCTGCCCAACCCCGATGCCCCCTCAGGTCTTAATGGGAGACAAAGGGAAATCCGAGACAGGGTGATAACAAGGGGCCCTCTGACTAAGCAACCAGGCCAGGGGTTACAAGCTAACTAACTAAATCAAAAGGTATGTGCGGACTAGCCGCCAGGGAAAAGGACAACCAAAGATCCACTGATCCGTTACTCCTATCCAGCACCGCTGGATACCAGAGTGGATCAGGGAGAGCGGAATCCTCCGCAAAAGCTCCAGGACACAAATATACTAAATAATAAACAGTAAGCGGACAAGCCGCAACACACGGCTGCGCCGTGACTCACGAACACCACAGGATGTTAAAGGTGCTCAGTCAGACTCCAGGAAAAGATGACAAATCTCTGAGTACAGGACCACTGAGGACAGGAACAACCGGCTTGAGCAGGACTGGATACTTTCTGCAACTGACATAGGCAAACAGGAAGCTGCCGACACCGACTTTCAGAACTGGAGGACAGGCAGAATCCACTGGAACTCAGGGTAGGACACGGGATCAGACACAGGGACTGACACAGGAATCCACACAGGGACTGACACAGGAATCCACACAGGGACTGACAAGAACCAGCTCAAACTTAAAGCAGACTGCAAACCAAGGAATATCATCAGCATCTGCTAACTGCAGTGAGCCAGCATATATCAGAGAGGCCTAATTAATTATCTCTAGCAGCTGGCCTGCTGCACGACTAAGCTGACAAGATGCAATCAGCAGCCAGATGAGGCTGAACACATGGGAACAAGCTGCAATTGCACAGACTCACCAGCGGCAGCAGACAAGAGTAATCCAAAACAGAGCAATGGGAAATCCTGGCATGCAAGACAACTAAATAAACATAAAATAGGAATGAACCACTACCTGTGGTTCATAACAGTATCCCCTCCTTAAGGGTGAGCTCCGAGCACCCCATGACACCCACGGGGAACATAAACAAAAGTATAACATGAAATACAGAACAAAACTGCAAAACAGGAATGAGCCACAGCCGTGGCTCATAACAGCCAGATGCACAGTGCCCTACAGTGCCAGATACACAGTGCCCTACAGTGCCAGATACACATTGCCCCACAGTGCCATATACACTGCCTTCCCCACACACACACACACACACACATAGATACACACATATACATACACACACATACTGTAGATACACATAGATAGATACATACACACACACAAACATATACAAACAGACACACAACACACTTTCTCACTAACGCTCCTACAACATACCATCTGGCTGGCTAGATTTGTAGCAGTTTCTGTCCTCTTCAGCCTGGTCCAGTGTAGCTCCACCCCTCGGTGCCATTTAGCTCCGCCCCTTTTCGCCAAGAGCCCAGGACACAGATGGACACGGCAGGGGGGTAGGGGGAAGCTTCAAGCTGCCGATGCGGCTGCCTGTCAAACGGTGTGACAGGCACAGCAGCCGGCAGCAGCAGCAGGGGGCCCAGGCGCAGCAGTGGGGATGCAGACCAGGGAGAGGGCCTCTCCAGTCAGGCACCTACTGCATCCCTTTGCTGAGCGAGCAGCACTGGGCCTGCATATACGCTTCTGCATATATGCTTTTGATAATAATTCTGGAGAAGGATACTCCATCCTCTGCTCAAATCTTTTTTGACACGCTCCTACCTATTACGAACCTGACCTGGTCTGGATGGCTCAACTGCTAGTAATTACTAACCGGATATCTTCATTTCTGATGACTAAAAGACAGAGAATCGCTTAGGACAGTGTCACATGTGTTTTTCAAATGAACATGTATGGATCTGGGTAAGAAGCTCCCACTTATCTTTCTCACCATGGAGTGCTATTAATTTTAAATGTATTTATTGCTTCTATTATTTTGAGTAGAATATAATTGATGAATTTTACAGTACATAATAGCAATATTTCAAAGTATATTTTGGCAACATACAGTATAATAGGCTAATACTGTATGCTGATGTAGACTGATAACTTTGGCAGTAAATTCATTTTACCTGCATATCTGAGTTCACTGGAGGTTAATTAGACTAATCACAGCCACGCTTCATTAAGCCATACATTTATGGGTTTTAGATAACATTTTCTGCTAATTAGCTAATAATTTAAACAAAGATCATTTCAGTTATCTATTACTGTCAGCAAAAAGATTACACTACTAACAGAAGTCCAGTAATACAAATAGTCACTGTCTTCTTTAGGGTTGCCATATCAGCATACCTTGTAACATAACCAGAGACTGACAAGACACAATAGGGCCCTAAGCAAGATAATGGTTTGGTGCCCCCCTCCATCTATTCCAAAATTACTTTCCCATGAAATTCCCAGGCACCTCTCCACCATACCACTCTATTATATAAAGAACTTAGCCTATACATGAACACATTATTTTCCTTTTTCTTCATATTCAGCATTATATAAACCACTTAATAACTAGTTATATTTCCATTAACCACTTTCCTGGCCTGGTTGCATCATAAGCGACTACTGCAAACTAGGCTTTCCATTACATAATTGTCCCAGAGAGCTGCTGGCAGCTGCCAGAAGCCGATCTTTTGTCAGCCAACAGGCTCAGTCCACCCTACTAGTATCACGTCTAGGGGAGGCAGTCATTGACCGCCGGACAAGATCCCAGTAGTCAATATACCGACGCTGGATTCCCGAAACCATCTGCAATACTGGCGGTCGGAGTCCTGGCCACCAGGTGGTTTCCCCACTTGGGTGGTGGTCCACACCAACACCCGAGTGGGAATAGAACCCTGTGGTGACCTAAGGTCGCCACCAGGCCCAAAGCGTAGCGAGCCTGTGAGGGGACATGCTGGGATCCTGGCTTTCGGAATCCTGGCGTCGGTCTCCTGACCACCGGGATTTCGACCGCCGGGATCTCATACTGATCCCATGTCTAGGATGGGCGTCATTCTACAGCCACCCAGATTGTGATTGGTGATCCTAATAGGATCATCCACAGTCTGCACAGGGCTCCATGCTACAATGCAGCTGCACCAATCGCTCTCCAAGGCAGCACAGCAGCAGCTAACATGGGCAATCTGTTGGTGACTGGTCTTCTGCAGGACAGCAAGAAGTAGCATTATATGAAGGGCTAAATCACCCATCTGTAATCTACATAAAGCCCACACAACTGGGTGATTTAGTTATCCGTATACTGTATATTACGGCCCAGGCACGCCTGCATAGACCATTAACCTATGAGTTCTTCTCGCATTTGCGTTCCATCCAGGAACCCAGAGCAAAAGTTAAAACCAATGTAGTACCAGACTCTTGTGTTTTATTAAAAGGGGATACATCTTTGTGTTATGTACAGGCCACACTACTGTATTGCCAGCAGAAGCAGCACTGTTGGCTTTGACCAGGTCTAGCTTTGTGGACACACAATATATGGGCAGTTCTGGAACACTAGCTGGAAGATGAGTGCGATAGAGCACTAGGCGGAAAATGTGTGGCTTTGCTCTGGATGTCACACGCCATAGGCGGCGTTCACCGCGCTTACCCCTGCGTGCCTGCTGGTCTGTGTTGTGGCCTCCGCCTTCGATGGTCCACGGGCTCCGGCGTCTGGCTGGCGCGGCTTCCGGCGGTTCCCCGGGGCAGGGACGCCGCCATGACACCCGGCATCACGTGGGTGGGGAGCAGGTGACGTCATCAGACTGTTCCGCCAATCCAGCGGAGGCGGGAGATTTAAAGGCAGACGCCGGGCAGAGCCTCGGCGCCTGAGTATCGTCTTTTCCCCTGAAGTGGATGCCAGTGCTCTTGTTCCCGGCGAATCTCTCTGCAGTCATACCCCAGTGTCTCCGGCACTTCCAGGTGCCAGTTGCTGCACAGTTCCAGCGTATACAGCGGCTGGTGTGTTCCTCTGCAATCCAGTCACCAGTGCTTCTTGGAGTCAGCGTGGGCTGCGGGCTAAATACCGCTCTCAAGTTCTACCAGTCATCAGTGTCTTTAAACACCGCTCTCAAGTTCTACAAGTCATCAGTGTCTTTAAACACCGTTCTCAAATTCTACAAGTCATCAGTGTCTTTAACCACCGCTCCCAAGTTTTGCAAGTTACCAGTGTCTTTAACCATCGCTCCCAAGTTTTGCAAGTTACCAGTATCTTTAACCACCGCTCCCAAGTTTTGCAAGTTACCAGTGTCTTTAACCACCGCTCCCAAGTTCTACAGTGTCTTTAATCACCGCTCTCAAGTCATACAAATCATCAGTGTCTTTAACCACCGTTCTCAAGTTCTACAGTGTCTTTAATCACCGCTCTCAAGTCATACAAATCATCAGTGTCTTTAACCACCGCTCTCAAGTTCTATAAATCATCAGTATCTTTAGTCACCACTCTCAAGTCATACAAATCATCAGTGTCTTTAACCACCGCTCACAAGTGTTTCAAATCATCAGAGTCTTTAACCACCGTTCACCAGTTCTTCAGATCATTAGTATCTTTAAAAACATCACTCACAAGTTCTTCAGTCACTATTATCTTGCACCAACACTCACAAGTACTTCTTTTCCTGGAATCTTTAACATTGCTTACAAGTTCTCCTATAGGCCAGGACATTCCCCCCATACGTTCCTTCTCTGCTATGTGACATTGTGTTGCCCCCTACCTGCAATAAAGTTCTTTAATATTTTCACCAAGCTTTACTGTCAGAGTCCTGTATGAGGAAGACCTATATCAAGCCATCCCTGTTCCGACCCAACTGTGGTTCCTCTCCCCTACCATCGGGAGAAGCCCCGAGTTCACAACACCCCCAACCTAGGTCAGTGACACTGGATATGAATACTCATTGTGGTGAGTTTATTGAGGTGGTCAAGCTTTAATGAAATGGTTAACTTCAAGGGTTTCTATTTTGCTGCTTTAATTATGTATCATGATGACACATCCGGGGGAAGGCTAGTTTAATCTGATTGCTAGGGGTATTTAATCAGGACATGTGTTTTATTCTGAATGGAGATTTCAGAAAGGTCCTACTGTGGACCAAAACGTAGACTAATCCTGTGTGCCATGCTGTGAGTACATTAAGAAATACTTATTGGTATGAAGCCCTGGTGAGTGCGCTGTATAAAATGATTTTTTCTCCCAAAATTGTAAGCAAATTGTGTAAACATTACCTATTTCAACTTTATTAGGTATCATTTTATTAACAAATCAGCATATTTGTCAAAAAAAATATTGAATAAAGTAGTTATCTATTATGTGCATATTTTTAGAATAAAAAAATCGAGAATTTCAGGGACATTTTTAGAAAAAAAATTAGTAAGTTAAGTGGTTAATAAACTCTGACATTAAAATAATAGGTCCTACACAGAGATCCTATATAGCAAAAAAAAGCTGCTAAAATATATTACTTGCCCCATAAGCCCTATATTTAATAAGATGCATCCATATAACATTAATGTCCCTTCACCAGGCTAAAAGTAATATTAACAGTTCACTCTGACACAACATTAGTATGCAAGCCTCAATATAACATTAATCACCCACCCCCACAGTTCTCCCTCTGCCTGTCCCTCAGCATCACCAATCTCCAACACCTATTAGGCCCTTCCCATAGGATGCTTACTTCTGCCGATTCAGTATATAAATATTGTCTTCCTCCACAGCATAGCTTTTCCTATATTCAGGCCACACACTATCAAAGAGAGGTTCTGTCCAAATTATTATTATTATTATTATTATTATTATTATCATCCTAACAAATTACATGTACACATGAGCACACAAGAAAACAGTGAATTACAAGACAATGCAGGACAAGTACTGTACATTATTTATAAACATTGTGCCTAATTCAGACCTGATCGCAGTGATTTTTGCAGCCCTGCGATCAGATAGTCGCCGTCTACTGGGTGAGTGTATTTAAGCTGTGCAAGTGTGCGAACGCATGTGTAGCAGAGCTGCACAAACTGATTTTGTGCAGTCTCAGTGCAGTCCAGGACTTACTTAGCCACGGCGATCACTTCAGCCTATCCGGGACCGTAAGTGACGCCAGAAACCATCCCTTGTAACGATTGGACACGCCTGCGTTTTTCCAGAACTTCCTGAAAACAGTCAGTTGCCACCCACAAACACCCTTTTCATGTCAGTCACCTTGCGATCGCCCGTGCGATCGCTTTTTTCGCACCATCCCATCGCTATGCACCGATCCCCGTTGCTGCGGTCGATTGCGCCTGCGCATTGCAGGTGAATACGCATGCGCAGTTCAGACCTGATCGCAGGCTGTGAGAAAATGCAGCCTAGCAATCGGGTCTGAATTATCTCCATTGTTCCATCAGTGGTCATAGCACTCAAATAAATAGCAAGGTGGCAGAAACAAAAGGTTAGGAGCCATTGAAGGGAGATGATTAGTAGAGAACCCAAAGCATATGAGGGAAGAGAGCCATGCTTGTTAGAGCTTACATACTAATTTGCAAACTTCTGATCTAACACTTTAGATACTCTTGTTTGTACTTGGACTACATCTACTTGTATTATTTACTGTCTGCTAGAATTAGGACAGAAATTAACCCAGAGATTGAGTTTACAGGTATACGGAATTGGGCTGCCTGCATGCCTGGCTTGTCCCTTGCTACTATAGTGTTTACCAAGACATGACATTCAAAATTGTGTATACGAGCTACCTCTCACCTCATCTGTTTCTCTCCCAACACTCCAAATGACTAAATGCCAGGCAAAGGAGGCAGACCTTTTAAATTATTTATTTATGAGAATGCCACCATATGATCATTTTAGGAGACCCATGTCTCCTTTGGTAACTCCATTCTAAACATTCCCTTTCACAGTACTGCTGCATATAGTAGGTTGTCTTTGAATAACCAGCTGACCAGCCTACTGTCCTGATGACAGATAGTAAACGGCTAATGGTTCTGGCGGTGGTTGGCCGTAAGACCGTTTTCCAATGGAGGATCCTAACTGAAGCTCCCTTATTGAACTTAGCCACAAATAGAGTCCTTTACCTATTCCCTATGGACTGGCTGGAAACTACACAGAAGACCGACTGCAGCATCTCAATGGAGACAATCCAGACATGGGCTAGGTAAGTATACTTACCCTCCCGCAATACTCCCCTAACCCTAACCCTCAAGCAGCCTAACCCTATCCCATCCCAGTCTAATCATAACCATCTCCTGTGGTGCCTATTAACACCCCCCCCCCTTCCCCCCGTAGTCTGAACCTAACGCTCCCCAGAGGTGCCTAAAACTAATAACCCACAGCCTAACCCTAATCCTCCCTTTCCGGCAGCCTAATTCTAACCGACCCCAGGGTCCTAAACCTGTTGTCTATTGTGAGAAGCGGAGAAGGTGTGGCCAATGCTGTCTGTGGTAAGTGTATGTATGTACCGATTATTGAGGCATAACACCCCCTCAGCCATTTCACAAACACTTGCAGAGCTTCTACAGAGAACATATATAGACAGATACCAGCAGTCACATGTATGTACTATAATGCTTTACCGTCATTGCTAAATAGCATTAGGGCCTCATAAGAAATGATCGGTAAAGCATACAGATAATTTACTCAGGGAAAATAAAACACTGGGCCCATACAATAACTGTCACCTCAGATGTTCCTAACTGACACCATTTCCAAAGTTTAGCACAGAACAACGTTATATCAGATCATCAGCATGTGAGAGGTTTCAAAACCTATGAATACCTACAGATGTTATGCACACACACAGCCACATATAAACATACATAGCCACATATGTACACACACAGCCACACATGCACACACACAGCTACATATGCACACAGCCATATATGAACACACACAGGTACATATGCACACATACACAGTCACATATGCGCACACAGCTTCATATGACAACACACAGCCACATATGCACACACACACATAAACAAGCACACATAGCCACATATGCACACACAGACACAAAAAACCACATATGCATACACAGCCACATACTGTATGCACACATAGCCACATATGCACACACAGTCACATATGAACACATAGCCGTATATGCACAAATAGCCTCATATGCACACACAGTCACATATGCACACACACAGTCACAAATGCACACATAGCCACATATGCACACACAGCCACAAATGCACACACACATGGAACATGCACATACAGCAACATATGCAAACACACAGCCTCATATTCACAGACACACACAGCCACATATGCACACACAGTCACATATGAACGCACACTGCCACATATGCACACAAAGCCACACATACACACAGACAGCCACATATGCACACAAAGCTACTGTACATATGCACACACAGCCACATATGCACACACATATGAACACACAGCCACATATGCACACACACATATGAACACAGTCACATATGCACATGTACAGTCACATATACATGCACAGCTACTGTACATATGCATATGTACACACACAGGCACATATGCACACATAGCCACATATGCACACACACAGAGACACATATGCACACACACACATATGCACACAGAGTCACATATGCACACTAGAGATGTGCACCAGACTATTTTTGCTGGTTTTGGTTCTAATTCATCATTTGGTTTTGGATTCAGTTTTGGAATTTGGCGTGACTGGTTTTGGTTTTAGTTTTGGTTATGTATTTTTCCCAAAGAAAGCTAAAATCACATATTTTGGCCTTTTTTTCCCTTGAGTATTACTAACCCCAATAACATTAACTTCCAGTAATTTCCACTCAGTGTGGACCACCTCACAGCTCACAAAATTGTTCACCAACATAGGCCAAAGGCTGGCTGGCTAAACTAAGCAAAAGAGCAGCAGCACAAATACAGTTATTTCTGTTTAAAAAATGTAGCAAATTAGTATTAGCAATAACCAATCGAAACAACTCATAAGTACTTTCAATAGAAAACAACACAAAAACGTACTAAGAATCGTGTGTAGAATATCATTGCTCTAAAGTAGTAGTAGTTGACAAATATCAAAGAAAAAAATACCTAAACCATGTGTAAAGTGGCAACAACAGACGTGGATGCCCCCTACATAATTGCACATGCCTATTCTCAGTGCCCTATTTGTACCGCACTCCTGGAGGCCAGGGCAACAGATACCTGGCACCCTGTGCCTATGTAAAGCCCTGATCAATCAGCCTTTTTGTTGAGTAGATCAACATAAAATCAGGGTTCCTTATCTATGAGTCAGATACAGTGTAGGTTACAATGTGGATCAGATACAGTGTGGGTCAGATACAATGAGGGTCGTATAAAGCGCGGTACAGATACAGCGTGGGTCGGATACAGTACAGGTTACAGTGCAGGTCAGATACAGTGTGGGTCAGATACAGTTCATGTTGGATTGCACTTACTGTAACTCCTGCACTGAGGCTTTGACCTCAGTGCAGGAGTGCTTACAGTGTCCTCAGTGTGGAGGTGCCAGAGGAGTCCTCAGTGTTCTCAGTGTGGGGGTTCAGCAGTGGTTGCGGTGTGGGGTGTTGGCGGTGTGCTCAGTGCGGGTATGTCAGCGTTGTCGGCAGTGCGGAGTGCTGGCGGTGTCCTCAGTGCAGGGGTGCAGGCAATGTCAGCAGTGCAGAGGTGCGGCAGTGTGGGCAGAGCGGGCAGCGGTGTCCTCAGTGTGTGGGGGCCAGCATCTTGTGTGCGTCTGCCCTACCTAAGTCTATGCAGAAGCGCTGAATGGCTGCTAGCCGTGACAGATGGCTCTCTCAGCCATTCACCAGTCAGCCTATTGATTTCAATAGTACTTTTGAGATTGACAAACTGCAAGATTGAACAGCGAATTTTTGAGGTTTTGCCTTGTAAAGGGCTCCAAGGCAGACAGGGAGATCTGAGCTCAGGTACGGATCACCTTGGGTCCCAAATGTCTGGGAAGGATCAGATTTACTAAAATCCGAACGACTCATCTCTAATGCACACACAGCGAGTATCCCAAACACTTAATTAAGCAACTGGTTACTGACTGGAGTGCACCAGAGGCAATGAAGAAGGTCAGGGAGTCCCCTTCATAACTGGAGCCCGGAGGTGATTGACTCCATTGTCTCTAGTACTTCTGCCACTGATACTGCATGCAGTACATATTAACAAGAAGCAATATAACCATGCACTGATTTTATTTCATGTGCCTAAACTTACATGGCTAATCGGTTAACCCTATGTCTTATTTCTTGTTTTTCATCCTATAATATACAACAGTACAATATATAGCCCTCCCTTCTAAGGCAGAATGTTATTTAATGGCTCTCTTTCTTCTGCCTTTTTCTGCAAGCTCCATGAATCTCAGTATCTTATTCCCTATGGTAATTGTTTCTCTTGGTTGGTAATGAAAGCATGGTCTCAGTGCTTTGAGACTGCAATGCTAAACACAGGGGGTCATTCTGAGTTGATCGCTCGCTAGCTACTTTTTGCAGCTGTGCAAATGCATAGTAACCGCCCACTGGGGAGTGTATTTTCGCTTTGCAAGTGTGCAAACGCTTGCGCAGCCGAGCACTACAAAAACAGTTTGTGCAGTTTCTGAGTAGGTCTGAACTTACTCAGCCGCTGCGATCACTTCAGCCTGTCCGGTCCCAGAATTGACGTCAGACACCCGCCCTGCAAACGCTTGGACATGCCTGCATTTTTCCAACCACTCCCTTAATACGGCCAGTTGACACCCATAAACGCCTTCTTCCTGTCAATCTTCTTGCGATCGGCTGTGCGAATGGATTGTTCATTAAATCCATCGCCCAGCAATGATCCGCTGTGTACCCATGCGACACGCCTGTGCATTGCGGTGTATACGCATGTGCAGAAGATACCTGCTCGCTGCGCAAAACATCAGCGTGCGATCATGTCGGAATGACCCCACAGTGCTAAGAAAAACAAAACTAATTCTGCTGCCACACTGCAATGGTCCTACAAAAGAGACATACATCCTAAATTACATGATAATACAAATGCGGAGATCTTTGTTAGAGTACATACATTTGCAAACATATGGTAAGCAACTAGCCGCGACAAGGCGTCTCAGCTCTGATGGTCCTACACTACATGATAATAGCATGACTTTGTGTCATTCATTTATGTATTTGAAAATTGTGAGTCTTGAATGCAAATTTGACATAAGAACAAGATACACGTCAATATAGCAGTTTGTGATAACCTAACTACAACAGAAAATATGGATTTACATAATATTTTCAATGAATTTTCATTATTAAAAAAAACACTAAACCAAAATGTTGTTGTTTTTTTTTTTTTTTTTTTTTTTTTTTTTGCTACTACAATTTCCATTGCAAAACTAAGAACACTGCTTAGTAATTTATTATGTTTTTTAATGATTTGTCACATAAATTTTCATCATTTTAGTCTCCATCAGCTCTGGTTCTGCTCACCGTAGTATAAACAAACAAATTTATAGTAACCTTTTCAAGTATTTGAATATTTTATATTTTTCCAGTACAAATTGTTACATTGTTTTTAAGAAAATATTCAAACCTAATTAAACATCGTTTTGATCTTTGACGACTTAACATCAATATGCACATTACCATTCCTGAATTTATGATAGTCAATAATGACTTATCTTGTAAATGTCTGCCTTTGAAATGTTTCCAAGAAATACATTAGGGCTCAGCCATGATCACTATAAATTGGCGTCCTGAAACATTTCTACATTGGCAAGGTAGAAATCTGCTACAGTACTGCAAGGAATTTGCTGACACCTCCAACCAAAAGAATATAAGTTAGGAAATCTTAAAATGCTGAGGACTGAGTTTGAGAACCTGTGGTGTAAGGTGAGAACCTGTGCTCTAGGCCAGTGGTTCTCAAACTCGGTCCTCAGGACCCCACACAGTGCATGTTTTGCAGGTAACCCAGCAGGTGCACAGGTGTATTCATTATTCACTGACACATTTTAAAAGGTCCACAGGTGGAGCTAATTATTTCACTTGTGATTCTGTGAGGAGACCTGCAAAACATGTACTGTGTGGGGTCCTGAGGACCGAGTTTGAGAACCTGTGCTCTAGGCCATAGGTTCTCAAACTCGGTCCTCAGGACCCCACACAGTGCATGTTTTGCAGGTAACCCAGCAGGTGCACAGGTGTATTAATTGCTTACTGACACATTTTAAAAGATTCACAGGTGGAGCTAATTATTTCACTTGCGATTTTGTGAGGAGACCTGCAAAACATGCACTGTGTGGGGTCCTGAGGACCGAGTTTGAGAACCTGTGCTCTAGGCTTACTTACCCAGGGATCATTATTATAAAATAGTCTGGATGGGAAGGCTGATTCAGTATAGCCATTACAGAGTTAATGCTTTTGCAGACTGGTTGAAGGAGGGGTAATTATATCTATTTTTTTTTGTGTGTATTTAATAATTAATCTTGCAGCTCTAGTATAGAACTGTGAGTTTGATACATTTTCTGTAATTAATTGGAACACAAATAACACTGAATACCTTTAAATGTACGGTACTAGCAATGCACTTTGATCAGGTTTCATTTAAAATACCCAATAAACAATATGAGGCTGATTCAGCGGCACATGAAAAGCGTCCACATCTTCTGTCTGCTCTGAATGCTTGAATAAAGCTGTGAATTTCTGCAGTCGGCAACAGCTAGATTGCTGTCCTACACCCCCCCCCCCCCCCCCCCCCCCCACCCATACATCTGCTGGTACAGCAGCCATCATTATAATCAGGCTGCATTTGCAGGAGCTCTATCCTTAGTGAAAAAGATCTGTATGAAATGACCAGATCTTGGCATATGCTGGACAGTCTTGGATGCATGTGCACTATGAAAACACAGATGCGGACAGTTTGCTTGTGTCTCTGAATCAGGCATTGTGTATTAAAACATTACTTATTATTAGAAAACTTTTTTTGTACGTTAGGTTTCCTCTACTTACTGTACTATGCAAAAAATACTGCATACAACAAGAAAGAAAGAGAACTGTTGATAGAAACATGCGCAGTTGTATTACTAGGATACTGCTGCCCCCTGATTATAATATAAATAATAAATGGAATTTGGGAACATATGATCTCTTTTTTCCCCTTACACAATACAGGAATGAGGAGGCTATATCCCACATTTACAGCAAAGTGGTGAGGTCACATAGAATGAGGCAGTTTTGAAATAAACTAATATTTACTAATGACTAATCACTGCTACACCTCCTATCAGCTCCTGGGCATTGTTATTATTCCTAATTAGAAAGGAACAGCATTACTTATCATCATTATTTTAGCATAGACAGTCTGCTGAGGTGCGATCCAAAAGATGAGTAAAAGAAAAATGACTGGCATACATGAGAAGAGGAAGTAAGGAAACAAACTGGATAAAGATTATTATAATAGGATGGTAAAGCTGGGTACACACTGGAGCGATGTGTACCCAGCCAATAAGTCTGCCCGATGGGCCAACATATCGGAACCTTTGTACACATTAAGCAATGTTAATGAAGGATGGACGGAACGACCACTGTTCGGTCCTCCATAAGCATGCATGGTGTCGCTAGCGATGTCGGGGGTAATTCAGACTTGATCGTAGATGTGTTAAATTTAGCACATCTACGATCACTTTCACAGACATGCGGGTGGACGCCCAGCAGAGGGCTAGTCCGCCCCGCATGTCTGGCTCTGCCCCCCCTCCCCCCGCACAGGTACAAAAGCATTGCACGGCGGCGATGCTTTTGTACCTGAAGAGTAGCTCCCTACCAGTGCAGCTCCTGCACGCTGGCAGGGAGCTACCTGTCACTCTCTGGGTCGCAGCGGCTGTGTGGGATGTCATGCAGCCGCCGCGGCCCACCCTCTGCACAGTCCGGGCACGCCTGCTTGTGCAGACTGCGCCTCAAAACGGCAGCCCAACGCCACCGGCCCACCCCCTCCCGCCCAGCGAATGCCTCTGCCTGTCAATCAGGTAGAGGCGATTGCTGGGCTGAGATATAGAGTAAATTATTCTGTAGTGCCTTCTATTTGTTACCTGGTGATTTTATTATTAAGTAATACAGCCTTGCATGGAAAATCAGTTTCTTATTATTTACTATAGTGAGTGTCAAAGACCTAAAATATTATATTTAGCATATTACATGACAAAATATAAAGGAACTGGTGAAGACTGATTTACAGTAAATACAGAGTCGTTCAATAATAACTTTGCACTAGTTATAAATAAAGCTCCCTTGATGGGATAAAGCTCCCCTATTACACACACACACACACACACACACACACACACATATGTAACATTTGTGTGTGTGGTGATGTGTGTAAAACATCTTTGTGTGGCTAATTACACCCATCCCCCACACAATAAGAAAGCTTTATGTATTCACGCTACTCTACTCCAACTGGGATACTTAAAGCTTTTTCAGCTATCAGCTGCTAAAATGCCCCAGTAGTGCTCAGAGTGTTTGTAATGCACATAATTAGAATTGTCTTCATTGATCCATACATTAGGAAATGGAATCTGGGGAATACATAAAATGTGACAAACAGAGAAGTTCTCACTGATTAGCTGAGTCAAGAAAAATGATGTTATGAATTTAAATAACTGCCTTGGACATACCTAATTCTGTTTATTTCTGATTATATAAAATGTATGTAAATTTAACAATCATGTGAATAGCTATAGGTGAAAAGACAAGGACATTCAATCTAACATTACTCCCCTTAGCCATGATAATCTAAAATTGATTCAATGTTCATCCCTTAGATAAACTGGCATCATTGCTACAAATGGAATCTTCCAAGACCGTAAGGTAAATATCTTGGGACTGCCACGGCTGATTGATTATCTAAACATTACCCCAAGACCCACTGCCTGACAATATCTATGACAAGAGCTTTGTTTGCATGCACACATTCAGATATACTGTTTTATAATTTACCTCTGTAAATTAATTTTCTATAAATAAAACTAGGGTGTGCATAGTCTGAGTATTCCAGGTTAGCAAACTGATGTTTTTAATTGACATGAAAACAAAAAGGAATGGCTTGGAAATAAAGTAACAATGAACAACCACCTAACTTCATTCTATACAAAATCTTATTCCCGACCCTAGATATGCTGGTCTGCAGAGCAAGTCCGCTGTGTCAAAAAGTTTTGAAGGTCTGTTGAGACTAAGGTGAAACGACATATGCCACCTCCATTATTTACAGGTGTGTGTGTGTGTGTGTGTGTGTGTGTGTGTGTGGCGTTAGCCTTTTATACATACTGTATAGATGCTGTATATCTATAATGGGCAGACTATAATGGTGCTGCACTTTATAAACCAGTACTGGCATGTGTAAGCTCAGCAGTCCCCGCACAGCTTCTGGCCAGTTTGGGGGTAGAGGACACCATCAACTGGCCAGAGGGGTCTGGGCATGGCCTGTGCGGAGTGTGCCGGCGTGCAGTATGTATAAAGCAGCTGAGCCAGTTATATGGCTCTTCCTCACTTGCATCATCTGCAGCCCCAGCACCGACCCCTCCTCCTCCCAGTCACTGCACTGAACACACCACACAGGGTCTCACCCCATCCTGCTGGACTGATTCACCTTCTCCCCCTGCTGGTATGTGACCACACGTATCCCTGGCGCCTCTGCTCTGAGTGCTGTGGGACCGTCTGGAGGTTCCTGCATCCGTTTCCTGGTTACTGCTGCTACTGTACTTGTTGCTGAGTCCCAGGATGGCAAGAAACCTGGGGTTACAGCATAGTATATGGAGGAGTGGGTGCAGAGGGATCTAGTTAAAATGGCGCCTGTTGAGTCCCGGTGGTTGAAATACTGACGCCATAATCCCGAATGGCGGCATATTGTCGGCATCAAAATCCAGATGGAGATCAGGATCCCGGCATTAAAATACAGACGCCTGAAATCCTGAACGTTCTGTTAGCAGGACGTGCTTGTGTCCTGCCGTGGGGGGTGGGAAGTTAGGTTTAGGCATTAGAAGGGTGTTATGGTAAGGGTGGAGGGATAAGAAGGGGATGTTTAGGAGCTGGGGAGGGGGGTTAGGGTAAGGCACTTTCAATGGGTGGTTAGGGTTAGGCACCAATTGGGGAGGGTTAGGTTAGGCAGCGAGTAAGGAAAGGTTAGGGTTAGGCCCCACCAGGGAGGGGAGGGTTAGGCACCACCGTGGAGGTATAGGGTTATGCACCCACAAGGGAAGGTTAGGGTTAAGGTAGGGGCAGGGGAGGGTTAGGGTACTTTCTGGGCGGCTGTTGGGATTCTCATGGATTTGGATGCCACTGTCGGTATTATGTCTGCTGGCATCCTGTCCATCGGTATATCATACTGAATCTGGTGCTGACTATGCAGTATATGGTAGGAGCAGTATATGGAGGAGGGAGGTGTCCTGTATGTAGGGTGCAATATTTGGTGGGGTATGTGGGTGCAGCGTGTGTACAGATGTGTTCTCACACATCTTTGGTTAAATAACTGCCATGGCATGCCTTTCCCACGATGCGAACGCATCACGGGAATGAGCACCACAACAAACCCTTTTTAGTGCTAATAATCATGTGCGTGTGTGTACGCATACTCTCCATATTCGCAGCACAGGCAGATCATATAACTACGGATAGCGTGAGCATATCCACCTGCTACCCATCCTCACACTGTGCCACCAGATCCCTCTTTGTATACATGGGAGCTTCTTACTCCTGCTGCCTGCTAGCACAAGGAACTTGTTGAATTGCGTTCGCGGGACAGTGAAGAATTTTGGATATCGGATTTTTCCGTATTTTTGAATAATTACATACCATAATGAGATATAATGGTGATGGGACCCAAGTCTAACCACAGAATGCATTTATGTTTCATATACACCTTATACCCACAGCCTGAAGGTCATTTTAGCCAATATTTTTAATAAGTTTGTGCATTAAACAAAGTGTGTGTACATTCACACAACTCATTAATGCTTCATATACACATAATACACTCAGCCTGAAGGTCATTTAATACAATCTTTGTGATACCTTTGTGTATTAAACAAAGTTTGTGTACATTGAGCCATTAGAAAACAAAGGTTTCACTATCTCAGTCTCACTCAAAAAATTCTGTATTTCGGAATATTTGGATATGGGATACTCAACCTGTGTGTATATATATATATATATATATATATATATATATATATGTAATACTATAGTGAGTGTCAAAGACCTAAAATATTATATTTAGCATATTACATGACAAAATATAAAGGAACTGGTGAAGACTGATTTACAGTAAATACAGAGTCGTTCAATAATAACTTTGCACTAGTTATAAATAAAGCTCCCTTGATGGGATAAAGCTCCCCTATTACACACACACACACACACACACACACACACACACATATATAACATTTGTGTGTGTGGTGATGTGTGTAAAACATCTTTGTGTGGCTAATTACACCCATCCCCCACACAATAAGAAAGCTTTATGTATTCACGCTACTCTACTCCAACTGGGATACTTAAAGCTTTTTCAGCTATCAGCTGCTAAAATGCCCCAGTAGTGCTCAGAGTGTTTGTAATGCAATTCCATATTGTACCAACTTTCATTTCTGCCACTGCTGTGTGGCAATGTTTCACAGATGGTCTATAAACTGCCCTGTGTTTGTGCCGCTGCTCTGTCGATTAGTAACCAACCAGGTCACTTCAGCCTTTGCCCAATAATGGTGAAAACAATATTGTGAGCTGTGAGGTGGTCAAAATTGACTGGAAATGACTTGAAATTATTGTTATTGAGGTTAATAATACTCAAGGAACAAAAAAAGGCCAAAATTAAGTGATTTAAGCTTTCTTTGTCAATTTTTTAAAAAAAAGAAAAAACCAGCAACGCTGGTTTGGCAAATCCAAATTCAAAGTCGGACATCAGAATCAGAGCAAAATCCAGCAAAAAATGGTCCGGCGCACATCTCTAGTTTACATAAAAATATTAGCCCTATAGTACTTGTATGCTCAGGAATTTAAACTGGAAGTTCCAACAGATAAGGACCGATGTGAATGATTTTGGTTTTTATAATATTAAATACTTTGTATTTTTTTACTCAAAAAATATTATTTTAGATATTTTTTTCTTATGATATTGTGTGGTCCATATTATTATTATTATTATTATTATTATTTATTATCATACAACTCTGACATTTTACTTAGAGCTTGTGTGAGATTGTACTCAGTTTGATTTATGGCTATTCTCAATGATAAATGACAGAACATACAAACTAAAAGCGTGTGTATGCATGTGTGTTTTGCATCCTTACATTCTTGTTTACATGTAAAGAATAACAGCCATTGATTTCTAGGCAGACACTATACCTTATTAAATATGAATGTTGGTGTAATAACATACAGCAGATGTTACCTGATTACTGTACTTCATTTATATTTTACATAATATTTCACACATCATTAGCACATTACACACTGATATATCTACACATAGGATAAATGTAATAATTACAATGGGGGAATCGTTTTGATTAGAAGTTGCTATGGATTATGAGAGCTACAGAAACAATACAGTTTGGAAAGCATTGCATCTTCATAACAGCATTGAGCATCCAGAGGGGCTTAAAACACTCCCTTTGCCATTTGAGAAAGCATGTACCATTCTAAAGCTAAGATCATCAGCTAAGTCATTTTCACATAAGCTTTACAACAACCTTTGGTAAATGCAGCCTTACATCTTACACATATCCCTTTAGAGATTATAAAACCAGTACATTGATTGGTGTTGAGAATGCATTTGGTTGCAGCTAACGTGATACAGCCCTACATGTATTCCCAGAGTGACCAACTGAACACCTGAGGCTGTTTTAATGCTCAAATTGTATTTTTCTCACAGCTGAGACAAATACAGTAGTAACTCCTCCCAGCCATGGCTGAACTTATTAGAAGGTAACTATCTTTCTACAGTAATACTTTCTGCAATTCTTTGATGATTTAAGACTTAGGTATCAATCATACTCTGCTTCAAACAACACTTACCGAATTGGACTACTGTAGTTACTATACTCAAGGGTGTAGCTACCATAGGTGCAGGCAGTGCAGCTGCTATGGGGCCCAGAGCTGAGAGGGGCCCACCTTCCCTGTCAAAGTTACATGTGTTATATACATTTTTTGCCATTAGGTGGTACGTAGGGGTCCTTTCAAATTTTTTCCTTGGGACCTGCAATATATCTAGGTATGCCCCTGGACCTGCTTATTGTAGTGTGGTATAAAATGAATTGGAGGCCATTTTAATGTTATATAATATGAACCGGGGCACTTTAATGAGGCACAATATGAACGGGGAGCACTATATATCATAATGTGAATTGTGGGTACTGTGCAGCATAATGTGTACTGGCAGCTCTGAAATGTGACATAAGGTGAACTTAAGCACTACTACGATTCATAAAAGTAAATAAGGCTCTACTATGGTTCAGAAAATGAACTAGGGCACTATTATAGGGCATAAAATGAACAACTGCTGCAGAGAAGGGTCTCTCTAGAAGCATTGGGACGGGGGCCCATTCAAAATGTTGCTATAGGGCCCACAAAGTTCTGGTTAATCCCCTGGTGTTACTATAATGGAGCAGATCCATACTCATGAAAACTGAGAATAGATAACCACTAGTGGTATGGCCACATGAAAAATCTTTGATAGAGGATGGAGATTAAGTGGCATAATTACTAAAGGTCGATTTTTATTGTTTAAAAAAAAAAATATATATATATATATATATATATATATATAAGTTGATGTGTTTCCAAGTTTAAAGTTTAATAAACACAGTTACTAACATTTACAATTTAGTATAAAGTGCGGAATTTAATAGGGTCCGAGTTAAAAAATATTGTGAGTTTTCTGCTTGAAACATTTGAGTTTCAGCTCTTTATATGTAAAAGACTCTGCGAATATGCAAAGTCGCAGTAAACTCACATTAACAATTCTCGCAATGCCCAAACACGCCATTCAGATGTTTCCCATGAAAAACAAACAACTCACCGGATGTATTAGGCAGGGAGCAGCAGTGACTCCTACTTACTTTAAGTATTGGGGCTGCTGCTACCCCCAGTCCAGAGAGGAGAGGAGACATGGAGCTCCGGGTCCTGGCACCTGTGCAATGGATCCATAGAAAGTGGATTGGGCTGCATGAAAGGCAGGAAGTGGCTTCCTACAGGAAGCCAGCTTTCTGGCTATCGCATCTCGGTCTGGTAGACCCGAAGGGAGGAAACAACTCTCAATGGGACTGCCTTGTGTGTCTGTGACTGGCAGATACAGTAGGACTTCCAATAGGAAGTCACTGCCAGTCACTGCCACTTAGAGGAGTGTTGGATTTTACCTGAGGGGGCTGCAGTCCTGTAGCCCACAGATAAAATCCGCCACTGGCTGTGAGTTATAAACTCACACAGAACTAGTAAAAATAATCGCAAAATAATTGACTAATTTCAGGCTGGAGAGTTCAACGTGTGACTTTACTGTAAATCATCATCTAAGGCAGGCCTGGCCAACCTGTGGCTCTCCAGCTGTTTGGAACTACACATCCAAGCATGCCCTGCCACAGTTTAAGCATTCCCTAATAACAAAACTGTGGCAGGGCATGCTGGGATTTGCAGTTTCACAACAGCTGGAGAGCCACAGGTTGGTCAGGCCTGATCTAAGGCATATTAACACAATTCGTTAGCAATAATTAAACCCATTTATAAACCACACCTACCTCCATTCATCTGTTTGGTTGTAGCAATGGTGTTTCTTATGAGTTCCTAAGAGGCTTTCTGTTAGGGTCTCCTGCTCTGTGCTGCCACGTCATCATGGCAACCGGGAGACAAGTGCTAGCGGAGTAACCTGAGCGTAGCTGATACTCCGGTTCGGGTCTTTTGCTGTGCAGTGGTTACAGGCTCTGTGCACGGCAGGGGATCCGGTGCTGGTTTTTGTGCTCACAGTCTGTGAGGTCCGAGTGGGGCGTGGACAGCACCTGCTATATAAACCCTCTTCTCAGGATAGGCAGATGCTGCTGAATCTTTGTTGGTTAGTCAGTTCCTGAAAGCTAGCTAGTACTGTGTAAACTTTGTATTTGTTTGTTGCTTACTGCAAATAGGCCTTGGGATTTGGTATTACTCTCTGCCAATCCAGACCTAGCAGTAAGACTGGAGTCAGTCATTTAACCTGCTGGGGTTCTTTTGCTACTCTGTGAACCTAGCAAGTTTGCGGCTGTATTCTCAGACTTGCCTGCCAAAATCCTTTCTCACTGTGCAAGGTGTTCAGGTGTCAGTTTAGTGGCAGTAAGCTGAACCAGTGCACTGCAAGTGAGGACTAGGATTGTGGAGACTCTCCTTGTGTCTATTATTCCATCTCTGACCAAGGAGTTTACTGCCACACCCGTTGGTAACCCTTTAGGGTTTTGCTGTTGCCCTTAGCAACAGCATTTCGGGTTCTCTACGTATTAAATCACAACATCTCGCTTCTTTCCATCTGAGCATTCCTAATACTAGGGAGACACCCAGTTTCTTAGCCTTTGGGCTTCTCTGTTCACGTTGTGTTTATTTTGTTACCCTATCACCTTCTATGTATGTAATGTCATATTCCCCAGTCTGTCTGTGAGTTCATTTGTTTTGCATCCCTCTCCGTTCAGACACCAGTACATTCCTGCTGGCACTGGTGTGCATAACATATTCAGCAGCCTAATACTCCTGTTGAAATTTTGTGGGAATATGGAGCATACCCCTCAAAATACTTTGCAACAGGTGGTCGATCAGGTGCAGGTCCTGACTCGACAATTTAATGATTTGTCCATTAAAATGCACACCTCGGAGGCCGCTGGCGGAGCTCCCGCAGCAGCAGTGCCTTCAGGGGTTAAGGAGCCGAAAGTAAATCTCCCGGATCGTTTTTCTGGAGATCGCTCGCAGTTCTTTTGTTTCAAGGAGAGCTGCAAGCTATATTTCCAGCTTAGGCCTCAGTCTTCTGGGTCGGAGATTCAGCGGGTGGGCATAGTGATTTCCTTGCTACAAGGAGACCCACAGGTCTGGGCATATGGGTTGCAGCCTGACTGTCCGTCGCTTAAAAGTGTTGATGCTTTTTTTACGGCACTGGGCATGTTGTATGATGACCCTGACAAGACGGCCTCAGCCGAAGCTCAGATTTCGATCCTTAAGCAAGGGCGAAGGCCAGTTGAGGTTTATTGTACGGAGTTTCGGAGGTTGGCCCATGATACCCAGTGGAATGACCCAGCCCTGAGACACCAGTACCGAAGAGGTCTTTCTAACCAGTTAAAAGACCAACTGGTACAATATCCCTTGCCTGATAGCTTGGAACAGCTCATGCAGTTATCCATTCGGGTGGATAGACGGCTGAGAGAGCGCAGGCTTGAAAGGGAGACCGAGGTTTCCTTCTTTCCCAAGGGAACCTCAGACTCTGAGGAATTTTCCGAGGAGCTTATGCAGATTGGGGCTACCCGCCTCTCCTCGCGTGAGAAGACGCGGAGGAGACAGCAGGGGTTATGTTTGTACTGTGGGAATAAAGGTCATGTGGTAGTATCATGCCCAGAAGAGCCGGAAAACTTCAGGGCCTGAGGGTGATGGGAAATATCCTGTCAGGCCAGAAGTCAGAATTTCCCAAGAAGACTTTTATCATTTCGGTGACCTTGAAGATCCTCGGTCAAACTGTCAAGACTGAGGCCTTTGTGGACAGTGGGGCCGACGGGGTTTTTATGGACCGCCAATTCGCCCTGAAACACTCTGTTCCCTTAGTACCCTTGGCATCGGAAATTGAGATTTGTGGGTTAAACGGGGAACCATTATCCCAGGGTAAAATTACCTCTTGCACTAGCCAGATTTCTTTGTTTATTGGAGCCACACACTCTGAAAAAATTGTCCTTTTATGTGACTGTCTGTACTTTTGCCCCATTGGTGTTGGGGTTACCCTGGTTAAAGGCCCACAATCCTCAATTTGACTGGGTCTCTGGAGAGATTCTTAGTTGGGGTACTGATTGTTTCAGGAGTTGCTTGAGCCTTCCAGTCAGGCTTTCGCAGCTAAGTTTGCCAGGATTGCCAGGATGTTATGCAGATTTTGCGGACGTGTTCTCCAAAAGAGTTGCAGAGGTACTACCTCCCCATCGCCCCTATGACTGTGCCATTGATTTGTTGCCGAATGCTAAGCTTCCCAAGAGCAGGTTGTACTCCCTGTCACGTCCTGAGACTCAGGCTATGGCAGAGTACATTCAGGAGAACTTGGCTAAGGGATTTATCAGACCTTCACAGTCTCCAGTTGGGTCGGGGTTCTTCTTCGTGGGTAAAAAGGACGGTTCGTTGCGACCCTGCATCGACTTCAGGGAATTGAACCGTATCACGATTAAAAACTCATACCCACTGCCTCTCATTTCGGTCTTGTTTGACCAGCTTCGTACTGCCACCATTTTTTCTAAGATTGACCTACGCGGTGCATACAATCTAATCCGAATAAGAGAGGGGGATGAATGGAAGACTGCCTTTAATACCCACTCAGGGCATTATGAATATTTGGTGATGCCTTTTGGGCTCTGTAATGCCCCGGCAGTCTTCCAGGACTTCATGAACGATGTGCTCAGGGAATATTTGGATAGATTCTTAGTTGTATACTTAGATGACATCCTAATCTTCTCCCATTCCCTGGAGGAACATCGGAAGCATGTACGCTTAGTCCTCCAGAAACTCAGAGACCACCGGCTTGGGGCGAAGCTGGAGAAGTGCGAATTTGAAGTTCAGCAAATCGCATTTCTAGGATATATTATCTCCCCAGAAGGTTTCCAAATGGAGGGTTCCAAGGTACAGGCAGTCCTGGATTGGGTGCAGCCCACTAGTTTGAAGGCGCTTCAGCGTTTTCTGGGCTTTGCAAATTTTTATAGACGATTTATCGCTGGATTTTCGTCTATAGTGGCGCCCTTGGTGGCACTCACTAAGAAAGGGGCGGATGTTGCTCACTGGTCTTGTGAGGCCAAAGCGGCTTTTGCCCGTCTCAAAAGGGCATTTGTCTCGGCCAAGGTGCTGCGACACCCAGATCCAGAGCGTCATTTTGTGGTGGAGGTGGATGCCTCTGAGATGGGTATTGGGGCAGTGCTCTCTCAGATGGGGGTGTCTGATAATCGCCTTCATCCCTGTGCTTACTTTTCCCGTAAATTTTCGCCTGCCGAGATGAATTATGACGTGGGTAACCGGGAATTGTTGGCTATTAAGGATGCACTCGAGGAGTGGAGACACTGGCTTGAGGGGGCTAAGTTTGTGGTCTCAATTCTCACCGACCATAAGAATTTGGCATATTTAGAGTCAGCGAAGCGCCTCAATGCCAGGCAGGCACGATGGGCTTTGTTTTTTGCTCGCTTTAATTTTTTGATAACATATCGCCCTGGGTCAAAAAACATCAAGGCTGATGCGCTCTCGCTGAGTTTTGCTCCAATCCAGGAGACCACCGAGGAGCCATTGCCCATTGTGTCCCCATCATGTATTAAAGTGGGCATTACCCAGGACCTCTTGTCATTAGTCCTTAGAGCACAGGAGCAGGCTCCTCCAGACCTTCCGGTAGGTCTTTTGTTTGTGCCTCCTAGGTTAAGACAGCGAGTGTTCCTGGAATTCCATGCCAAGAAGTCGGCAGGTCACCCGGGAATTGCCAGAACTCGGGAGTTGCTATCTAGGGCGGTGTGGTGGCCCTCGGTGGCTAGGGATGTGGATCAGTGGGTTTGGGCATGTGACATCTGTGCCCGAAATAAGACTCCTAGAGGGGTTCCTGTTGGCCCATTACATCCACTCTCTATTCCATCTAAGCCATGGACCCACATTTCAATGGATTTTGTGGTGGACTTGCCCAAATCCTCGGGGATGACAGCCATCTGGGTTGTCGTTGACAGGTTTTCGAAGATGGCGCACTTCGTTCCATTGGTTGGGCTGCCATCAGCCAGACGCCTGTCTGAATTATTTATGCTGCATGTTGTGCGCCTCCACGGGTTGCCACTTGATGTGGTCTCTGACCGCGGATCCCAGTTTGTGGCCAAATTCTGGAGGGCATTTTGTTCCGATCTCCAGATTTCTGTCAGCTTGTCGTCAGGCTACCATCCGCAGTCTAATGGGCAGACTGAAAGGGTGAACCAGTCCTTGGAGCAGTTCCTCAGGTGTTATGTCTCCAAGTGTCAGACTGACTGGGTTGCTCATCTGTCCATGGCGGAGTTTGCCTATAACAACGCAGCTCACTCTGCTACAGGGATCTCTCCCTTCCTTTGTGTGTATGGGCATCATCCTAAGGCCAATTCTTTTGACCCCCAGGACTCCACACCTGGTGGTTCCTCTGTGGTTTCGGTCCTTAGAGGTATTTGGAGGAAAGTGAAGAAAGCCCTTGTGTCTGTGTCATTAGTGACCAAAAGGGTTTTTGATAAGCGGAAAAGACCCTGCAGCTTCAAATTAGGAGACTTCGTCTGGTTGTCTACCAAGAATTTGAAGTTGAGACAGCCATCTCATAAGTTAGGCCCCCGGTTCATCGGTCCTTATAAGATCACTAGGGTTATCAATCCGGTGGCATTTCAGTTAGATCTACCCCGTTCTTTGGGTGTCAGTAAAACATTTCATTGTTCCCTTTTAAAACGGGCGATTAGTAATCCTTCTTCCAGTGGAAGACCTTCCCCTCTTCTGATACGTGGCCAGAGGGAGTTTGTTGTTGAAAGGATTCTTGACTCCAAGATGGTTCGGGTCGGCTGTCATTTTTGGTGCACTGGAAGGGGTATGGTCCGGAGGAGCGGTCGTGGGTGCGCAATTGTGATCTTCATGCCCCCAGACTGTTACGCTCTTTCTTCTCGCAGTTCCCCGATAAACCCGGTGGTAGGGGTTCTTTGACCCCTCGTCAGAGGGGGGTTACTGTTAGGGTCTCCTGCTCTGTGCTGCCACGTCGTCATGGCAACCGGGAGACAAGTGCTAGCGGAGTAACCTGAGCGTAGCTGATACTCCGGTTCGGGTCTTTTGCTGTGCAGTGGTTACAGGCTCTGTGCACGGCAGGGGATCCGGTGCTGGTTTTTGTGTTCACAGTCTGTGAGGTCTGAGTGGGGCGTGGACAGCACCTGCTATATAAACCCTCTTCTCAGGTTAGGCAGATGCTGCTGAATCTTTGTGGGTTAGTCAGTTCCTGAAAGCTAGCTAGTACTGTGTAAACTTTGTATTTGTTTGTTGCTTACTGCAAATAGGCCTTGGGATTTGGTATTACACTCTGCCAATCCAGACCTAGCAGTAAGACTGGAGTCAGTCATTTAACCTGCTGGGGTTCTTTTGCTACTCTGTGAACCTAGCAAGTTTGCGGCTGTATTCTCAGACTTGCCTGCAAAAATCCTCTCTCACTGTGCAAGGTGTTCAGGTGTCAGTTTAGTGGCAGTAAGCTGAACCAGTGCACTGCAAGTGAGGACTAGGATTGTGGAGACTCTCCTTGTGTCTATTATTCCATCTCTGACCAAGGAGTTTACTGCCACATCTGTTGGTAACCCTTTAGGGTTTTGCTGTTGCCCTTAGCAACAGCATTTCGGGTTCTCTACGTATTAAATCAAAACATCTCTCTTCTTTCCATCTGAGCATTCCTAATACTAGGGAGACACCCAGTTTCTTAGCCTTTGGGCTTCTCTGTTCACGTTGTGTTTATTTTGTTACCCTATCACCTTCTATGTATGTAATGTCATATTCCCCAGTCTGTCTGTGAGTTCATTTGTTTTGCATCCCTCTCCGTTCAGACACCAGTACATTCCTGCTGGCACTGGTGTGCATAACACTTTCAGTATGATTTACCGGCGGGCCGGATGCCAGCTGTCAATATTTCGACAGTGACATCCCGGCCGCCAGAATGCCGGTAGTGAGGTGAACACCCATGAGTGGGAATAGCCCAGATTCCGGCTGGTGGCATTGTTGGCTGGTGGGATTCCAGCATCGGTATCCTGACCGCCGGGATCCCGATAGCCGGCAAATTAAATGCATCCCCCTATGAGCTGTAGTTGTGTGGTATCATCACTATGGAGGAGCTGTCCAGGAGGAGGGAGCAGGAGCATCATGAGATACAGGTCCCCATTACATTATGTGCCAGATGAACCTATACAGCGAGGATGGACCTGGACTCCCTCTCAAATAGGGAGGTGGTTCATCTTTATAGGCTGGACTGCACAAACCTCCTGAACTTATATGAGATGATTTGGAACTTTTGTTTGGCAGTAACTACAGTATGCAGTGCCTGAGCAGTATAAATTATTGTGTGCCCTGCACTTTTTTGCAACTGGTTCCTTTCAGTGTGTGAACTCTAGGATGTTGGTGATTACGCAGGCCACTTTCTGCATGCATTTAACTCAAATGTTATGTGCCCTTAAGAATCTATGGTGTACATATAATACAGATGTGTCCACTTAGATCTAGCTTCCCTTGATGCTAAACAGCCCTTCTAGTTATGCCATGACTCGGTAGCGCTGAGCGTCTTTACATGTTACTTTTTTCCTTTAAAATGTTTCCTGTTTTAAAAAACGATGCAGATAAGATGCAGAATCAGCTTATACTGAGTAAAATGATATGTGGCATGCCTATATGCTGTGTGACTGTGGGCCGGATGTAATGCAGTGTGAATTTTGAGAAGGTGCGAGCTGTTGCCGAAATTTGCAAATGTATTGCAGTGCAGTGCAAGTTTATAGTTAAAAACTCTACCTGCATGCGAGGTCTGGCGAAAATACAGACCTGAAACCTAGTGGTTAAATTCACACCTTGTAGTTCTAGACAGCTTGAAGACTCCAGTGCAGATTCTCATCTCTCTGGACTCCTGGATCTATCATCGGTTCCAGACTGGTATTCTGTATCATCTGTTCCAGCCCAATATCCTGTAACACCGGTTTCAGCTCGATATCCTGTATCATCAATTCTATTCAAAAATCCTTATTATTGGTTCCAGTATGATATCAAGTATTATCAGTTCCACCCAATAATCAACACCATCAGTTCTAATACGATATCAAGTACAAACCAAGTTCCTTCTATTGCATTCATGTATGGTATTCTGGAACCAGTACTAGGAGACCCAGTTGGAGGACCATGACCTGCACGTCGGGCACAACTAAGCCCAAACTCCCTTGAGGGGGTCCCTGGTGAAAACCACCGGCTTGTTAGACTCCGTGCATCTGCCCTGGGTTTCCGCCAACTCCCTGGTAATAGCCAGTTTCCGTCCTAGCCTCACAGACCACATTCCCACTACAGTCCTTGCCCAGATCCACAGCCAAACACATTTGTGACAATAGGGGTATGTGGATACTTCTGTAACAAGTTTGCTGTACCAGTTTTATCACATTTATAAATCTATATGCCTCTGGGTTAAAATAATGGGCCTAATTCAGATCTGATCGCTGGGCTGTGTTTTTTGCTGCCCTGCGATCAGATAGTTGGCGCCTATAGGAGGAGGGAAAAATGCTGTGCAAGTGTGCAATCGCTTCATTAGCAGAGCTGCACAAACATCAGTTTGTGCAGTCTCTGCGCAGCCCAGAACTTACTCAGCCGCTGCGATTGTATCCTCCTGATCGGGGTCGGAGCTGATGTCAAACACCCTCCCTTAAAATGCCTGATCCCGCCTGCGTTTTTCCGGACACTCCTGGAAAACCGTCAGTTGCCACCCAGGAATGGCCTCTTCCTGTCAATCCTCTTGCAAACGCCCATGTGTTCGGATTTTTCACACCATCCCGTCGCTAGGCACCGATGCCCGGTGCTGTTGTGCAATGCGCCAGCGCATTGTGGCTCACATGCATGCGCAGTTCAGATTTGATCACATGCTATGCGAAAACACACAGCAGCTATCACAGCTGAATTACCCCCAATGTACTGTACATTGGAACTGAAAAACTGATTGTTCTGCTAAGAATGCAGTAAAACACTATCTTTGGTAGAGACTAAATTATCAGTGAAATGGTGAAATACTGTGCTTAGTTGTCTTTACCAAACAAAATATATTTCAAATATGATATAAATATTCTGAAGTATAAATGTTGTTTTAAGATTATTTAATACAGAGGATACCAGTTTTAGTAGTTGACTATTTATAGGGGGTAATTCAGAGTTGATCGCAGCAGCAAATTTGCTAGCAGTTGGGCAAAACCATGTGCACTGCAGGTGGGGCAGATATAACATTTGCAGAGAGAGTTATTTGGATGGGTTATTTTGTTTCTGTGCAGGGTAAATACTGGCTGCTTTATTTTTACACTGCAATTTAGATTTCAGTTTGAACACACCCCACCCAAATCTCACTCTCTCTGAACATGTTATATCTGCCCTCCCCCTGCAGTACACATTGGCCCTCATTCCGAGTTGTTCGCTCGCTAGCTGCTTTTAGCAGCAATGCAAACGCTAAGCCGCCGCCCCCTGGGAGTGTATCTTAGCTTAGCAGAATAGTGAACGAAAGGTTAGCAGAACTGCTACTAAATAATTCCCTGCAGTTTCTGAGTAGCTCCAGACCTACTCCTAGATTGCAATCAGCTCGGTCCGTTTAGTTCCTGGTTTGACGTCACAAACACGCCCTGCGTTCGGCCAGCCACTCCCCCGTTTTTCCAGCCACTCCTGCGTTTTTACCTGGCACGCCTGCATTTTTTAGCACACTCCCGGAAAACGCTCAGTTACCACCCAGATACGCCCCTTTCCTGTCAATCATTCACCGATCAGCAGTGCGACTGAAAAGCGCCGCACGAACACCAGCAAATCTACTAAGTGTTGTGTAAAATAACTTAGCGCATGCGCGCTGCGTACCATGCGCATGCGCATTTATCAACAAATCGCAGCATAGCGAAAATCGTCAACGAGCGAACAACTCGGAATGACCACCATGGTTTGGCCCATCTGCTAACAAATTTGCTGCTGCGATCAACTCTGAATTAGGCCCCTAGTACCTACATTTTAATCTTCATTAATTCAATAATTTTGATAAATAACACAGCTTTTCAATATTGTACTAACAGCTGTTTAAACTAGCCCACCGATATACCATGAAAGGACTTTTTCAGAGCACTTACACCTTGGTGGTACAGCTTATTATATACAGCGCATGTGTATGTGTATTTAGATTTCACTTTGGATGAAAGTCAGACTAACTGACATATTATTGATAGCCATAAAGCTAAACATATCCTCTTCTAGTAATGGATTAATCATAAAAGCTTCCCTCTACATAGTTAGCTATTCAATAAATGTCAGATGTTACATGTTAATTAAATGAGCTCCATCCACCTCTCTTGTGACTTTGATCTCATTTTCATATTTTACCATAGTTTAACTGGGAACAAATGGAAAAAGAAAAGATGAAAAACAGGTGCAATTAATTAAAATTTGAGCCCTGTGTTGCTCTTTAAATATCTTTTCGATACTGTTCCTTTGTTAATTCTGATCTCTCTAAAATCAGCCACCAAGGGGCCGATGTATTATGCCTGGGGAAGTTATAAAGCAGTGATAAGTGCAAGGTGATAACGAACCAGCCTGTCAGCTCCTGTCGATTTACATATTGGAGCTGATTGGCTGGTGCGTTATCACCTTACACCACAGGTTCTCAAACTCGGTCCTCAGGACCCCACACAGAGCATGTTTTGCAAGTAACCCAGCAGGTGCACAGGTGTTTTAATTACTCACTGACACATTTTAAAAGGTCCACAGGTGGAGCTAAATATTTCACTTGCGATTCTGTGAGGAGACCTGTAAAACATGCACTGTGTGGGGTCCTGAGGACCGAGTTTGAGAACCTATGCCTTACACTTATCACTGGTTTATCACTTCTCCAGGCTTATTACATCTGCCCCCAATTGTTTATATACACACAGCGGGATGTAATGGCATCCGTTACAATAACCATTACTACCAGCACTTCCGGGGCTTTTAAAATTCGGTAATTGCTACACTTCTACCCCTTTTCCACTAGCTCTAAAAACACGGGTAAATGCGCGGGGGCACGCATTTACCTGTGTTTTTTTTCTAGTGGAAATGGGCCCCTCTGCAAATTCCCGGATCAAGTGATCCGGGAATCTTACCCGGGTAGCTTGCCGGGTTGAACACATGTTCATCCCGGTAAGCTGTGTAGTGTGAACGGAAGCCGTGTCGATGCGACACGGCTCCCGTTCACAGTGTATGGAAGGGCGGCACTAGGAGATCATGTGATCTCCTAGTGCCGCTCCTGCCGCGTCATCAGCCCGGCAATATGCCGGGTTGGTGAGCTCAGTGTAGAAGGGGGCTCTAGCACGGGTTGCAGCCATGTCAGGCTCCCGGCTGCAACTCATGCTAGCAAGTGGAAACTATATATAGTACACACTGAGCTGATGCTATATATATAGTACACACTGAGCTCACGCACACTTAAGCATTAAGCAACTGCCTATCCCACTGCTCTCCGCGCCTGCCTCCCCTGTCGCTGCCACCACTGCTGAGCTCCCGCAGCACCCGCTGCTGCCTATCTCCCCCGCCACTGCCGAGATCCCAGCCTAGTTGAATTTCTCTATATTCCTTAAAGCAACACACAAAATGCGTGTGCATATATAAATTACTGGAGACTGAGCCCACAGTTAAATCTAGTGATTGATTTTCTGTCATAAATACTTACATAAACAAATTCATCAGAAGTGCAGGAAACAACTAAAGAGATACTCTATAACTATTCTATTGTAAGGGAGTTGTTGACAGTACACCAAAGGCTAGTTTGCAACAAAGTCATCTTCAGCCAGGATATTGCTACTAACGAGACACACATTTGCAGGAGTGACAAACTTATTTCAAAGAGGGATAGAAGCTAAGAGAAAGATAGAGCTCATTTATAAGGAAGTAACACTGACAATTACAACAACTATAGACATATGGGGCCTAATTCAGAGTTGATTGCAGCCAGGGCCGGTTCGAGAGCCCTCTGCGCCCCGGGCAGGGATTGGGGGCGTGGCTTAATACAGGGGGCGTGGTCAGGCACGCCCCCTGTACAGTAGTAGCGCCGCTTAAGTGCTGAGCGGTGCGCGATGACGTCATCGCGCACCGCACAGTAAAAGGTCCTCTCCACGAAAGGAAACTAGACGCATAGCATCTAGTTCCCTTCGTGGAGAGGACCTTTGCTCTGCGGTGCGCGATGACGTCATCGCGCGCCGCTCAGCAAAGGTCCTCTCCACGAAGGGAAACTAGACGCTACGCGTCTAGTTCCCTTCGCAGGGGACACAGCAGCGGACAGCACACAGCGGGCAGAGGGCACAGCAGTGCTGAGGGCACAGCAGTGGCGGATCTTGCCATGGTGCGGCGCCTTCCGGATGGCGCCCGCGCCCTCCGGAAGGCGGCGCCCCGGGCAAAAGTCCTGCTTGCCCGTGGCAAGATCCGCTACTGATTGCAGCAGCAAATTTGTTAGCAGATTGGCAAAACCATGGGGGTAATTCCAAGTTGATCGCAGCAGGATTTTTTTTAGCAATTGGGCAAAACCATGTGCACTGCAGGGGAGGCAGATATAACATGTGCAGAGAGAGTTAGATTTGGGTGGGGTGTGTTCAATCTGCAATCTAATTTGCAGTGTAAACATAAAGCAGCCAGTATTTACCCTGCACAGAAACAAAATAACCCACCCAAATCTAACTCTCTCTGCACATGTTATATCTGCCTCCCCTGCAGTGCACATGGTTTTGCCCAATTGCTAAAAAAAAATCCTGCTGCGATCAACTTGGAATTACCCCCCATGTGCACCGCAGGGGGAGGGCAGATATAACATGTGCAGAGAGAGTTAGATTTGGGTGGGGTGTGTTCAAACTGAAATCTAAATTGCAGTGTAAACATAAAGCAGCCAGTATTTACCCTGCACAGAAACAAAATAACCCACCCAAATAACTCTCTCTGCAAATGTTATATCTGCCCCACCTACAGTGCACATGGGGGGTAATTCCAAGTTGATCGCAGCAGGAAATTTTTTAGCAATTGGACAAAACCATGTACACTGCAGGGGAGGCAGATATAACATGTGCAGAGAGAGTTAGATTTGGGTGGGTTATTTTGTTTCTGTTGCAGGGTAAATACTGGCTGCTTTATTTTTACACTGCAATTTAGATTGCAGATTGAACACACCACACCCAAATCTAACTCTCTCTGCACATGTTAAATCTGCCTCCCCTGCAGTGCACATGGTTTTGCCCAACTGCTAAAAAATTTCCTGCTGCGATCAACTTGGAATTACCCCCATGGTTTTGCCCAACTGCTAGCAAATTTGCTGCTACGATCAACTCTGAATTACCCCCATATATCAGTGGTTTGTGGTGGGGTGAGGCAGGTGAGGCAGAGACTTTCTTGTCATACTAACATTTAAACCAGAGTTTTGATTATATAAAGTATATGACAAATACAAAGAATATATTATAAATGTCTTCTTTGTATTATTTTAATAATTTTTACAGTCAAAACCCTGGAGTAAAAAGTCTATGGCACCGCTCTGTTCTGCACATATCTGATCAAACTTCACCAAATTTCCAGCAGTATATACTGCTGCATCTTTGGTTTTTCATTTCACTTGTAGCATAGCACCTTGAGAAAAATGTCGGTGACATGTACTATGCCTGCACTATGCTGTTAAGCTCTTTAATACACCTTATTTGCACTGAAAATTCTGAGGATTGCCACCTGGTTCTTGTGTTGCAAGGATTTGACATGCTAGCAGGCGTTGGTTCATGAGAAAATCAAAGCTTGCAGTCTGGCAGCCAATCAGGAGCTGCCAATGGCGGTCCACAAGCTCTGATTGGCTAACGAACTGGCATCTGTGTTTGAGATACATGCCACCCCTGGAGACTGGACAGAGCACCAAGGGGCAGGAGAGGTGCGTGCTACGCTCTCCTCCCCTCACACACAGCAGCGGCTGCAAGTAGGGTGGACGGGCCAGCGTAACTGCGTACCAGCCATCAATTTCTTACCGGTACGCAGTATTGCCCCGTAGCATCATACTTGCAGTACTGATTATAACTAGCAATTTGTGTAGTCATTGTATGATGTCAGGTCTGCCAAGAGAGGTCTATATAAGCATGCAAGAATTTGACCATATGCAAGGGCGTAGCCAGAGCCGGCGCAAGCCGCTCAGCAAAGGGATGCAGTGCAGGGAGGCGCCAAACTGAAGAGGCGCTCAGCCTCTCCCTGCTCTACATCCCTGTTGCTGCCAGCTGCCGCTGCGCCTGTCACAGTGGATGACAGGTAGCGGTGCTGGCAGCGTGCAGAGCGGCTCCCTCCCCCTCCTCCTCCCCAGAGTGTGTATGCAGTGTGCGGCCTCAGCCCACACACTGCACCGCTGACATTCCGATTCCCGATCTGCTTAGAGGGTGGGGGCATGGCCTAATAGCGGGAGCCGTGACCACGCCGCTTTTGGGTGGGTTTTTTTTTTAAGTCCTTGCTGCACAATGCAGGGTGGGTGCAGTGCCCAATCCCTGAGCCCCCCAGCCCTCAGCCAGGATCATTTTCGAGGGGGGAGTGTGATCACTGTGATCACACTCCCCCCACTCACCCTTGCAGGAACACACAGTGAGTGGATCAGTATTAGCAGCAGCAGCCTCTCTGCCCCACTGCAGCACAGTACACTGCAGCATGTGCTGTGCTGCCAAGATGAGAGCTGCTGCTGCTGCCCAGTAAGGTGGGAGTGTAGCGGACCAGGGCCCCCTCCGGGCCCCTCCATCAGTCCCAGGCCCAAGTAATTAGTACCCGCTCCCTCCCCCTCGTCACTGACAGCATCCTAAAGAGCCATTGGAGTAACGGAGCCTGCGAGAAACTGGAGAAGAAGAGAGAGGAAGAGCAGCGCCCAAGCCGGGACCTCCTGCATGTAACGGGCCGCACTGTGGAGGGAACGAGGGCTGTACCTGGCATAGGGGGTCATTCAGAGATGAACGCAGATCACTGAATACGCAGCCGGATCTGCGTTCATCTCTGCACATGCTCAGGGCCGCCCAGCACAAAGCAAGGCTGCCCAGCATGTG
The DNA here is from genome assembly GCF_028390025.1 of Pseudophryne corroboree. Lineage (NCBI taxonomy): Eukaryota > Metazoa > Chordata > Amphibia > Anura > Myobatrachidae > Pseudophryne > Pseudophryne corroboree. The sequence goes on from NC_086449.1 coordinate 454,756,498, forward strand.
TAGCGCCACCTGCCGATGCATCCGCAATTACATTGCTGACGCATCTGATGTAAGGTTGACCCCTGGCTGCGCTGTCAGCCGCCTTTTTTCTTTCAGACACTGCTATGCGGTGTAATGTGACTGACGCACACTACTGTGCTGTGTAATGTGACTGACGGACACTACTGTGCGGTGTAATGTGACTGACGGACACTACTGTGCGGTGTAATGTGACTGACGGAACACTACTGTGCTGTGTAATGTGACTAACGGACACTACTGTGTGGTGTAATGTGACTGACGGACACTACTGTGCTGTGTAATGGGACTGACGGACAATACTGTGCTGTGTAATGTGACTGACGGACACTACTGTGCTGTGTAATGTGACTGATGGACAATACTGTGCTGCGTAATGTGACTGACGGACACTACTGTGCTGTGTAATGTGACTGACGGACAATACTGTGCTGTGTAATGTGACTAACGGACACTACTGTGCTGTGTAATGTGACTGACGGACAATACTGTGCGGTGTAATGTGACTGACGGACAATACTGTGCGGTGTAATGTGACTGACGGACACTACTGTGCCGTGTAATGTAACTGACGGACACTACTGTGCTGTGTAATGTGACTGACGGACACTACTGTGCAGTGTAATGTGACTAAAGGACATACTATGTGGTATAATGTGAAGAGCGAACAATACTGTGCAGTGTAATGTGACGAGCGATCAATACTGTGCAGTGTAATGTGACTAGTGAACACTACTATGCAGTGTAATGTGACTAACAGACACTACTGTGCAGTGTAATGTGTGTAATGGACACTACTATGAGGTGTAATGTGACTAGCGAACACTACTGTGCTGTGTTATGTGAGTAACGGACACTACTATGCAGTATAATGTGCGTAACGGACACTACTGTGCAGTATAATGTGACTAACCGACACTACTGTACGGTGTAATGTGACTAACGGACACTACTGTGCGGTGTAATGTGACTAACGGACACTACTGTGCGGTGTAATGTGACTAGCAAACACTACTGTGCAGTGTAATGTGACTAGCGAACACTAATGTGCGGTGTAATGTGACTAGCGAACACTAATGTGCGGTGTAATTTGACTAATGGAAACTACTATGAGGTGTAATGTGACTAGCGAACACTACTGTGCTGTGTAATGTGACTAGCGAACACTACTGTGCGGTGTAATGTGACTAATGGACACTGCTATGAGGTGTAATGTGACTAGCGAATACTACTGTGCGGTGTAATGTGACTAGCGAACACTACCATGCGGTGTGATGTGACTAATGGAAACTACTATGAGGTGTAATGTGACTAGCGAACACTACTGTGCTGTGTAATGTGACTAGCGAACACTACTGTGCGGTGTAATGTGACTAATGGACACTGCTATGAGGTGTAATGTGACTAGCGAACACTACTGTGCGGTGTAATGTGACTAGCGAACACTACCATGCTGTGTAATGTGACTAATGGAAACTACTATGAGGTGTAATGTGACTAGCGAACACTACTGTGCTGTGTAATGTGACTAGCGAACACTACTGTGCGGTGTAATGTGACTAATGGACACTGCTATGAGGTGTAATGTGACTAGCGAATACTACTGTGCGGTGTAATGTGACTAGCGAACACTACCATGCGGTGTAATGTGAATTGGTACTATTCTGTGGCCCCTATATTTTTGGCGCTTCCCCCTGCTGGGGGAAGTGGCATGTGTAAGAGGGTGCTCTACCTGGCGCAAAGTGTAAAAGGGTGCTCTACCTGGATTAATGTGTGACCGGCTCTACCTGGTGCAATATGTAAAAGGGGGGCTGTATCTGGCGTATTGTATATAAGGGGCACTACCTGGCGTAATGTATATAAGTGGTACTACTGTGTGGTGTAATTTTGAATGATGGAGACTACTGTGCGTCATAATTATTTTACGCCCCTATATTTTATGTAATTTTTTTATGACCCTATATTTATGGATCTTGAGGGGGGGGGGACCAAAATATCTAGTTATAGCTCTGAGGATGAGATCGGTCACATTTGTATTTGTAGAAAGGTGCAAAATTGATAGTTTGCAGGAGGGCGCCGAACACCCTAGCACCGGCCCTGGGCGTAGCTACCATAGGTGCAGGGAGTGCAGCTGCTATGGGGCCCAGAGCTGAGAGGGGCTCATCTTCCCTTTCAAAGTTACATGTGTTATATACATTTTTCACCATTGTGAGGCACATAGAGGCCTTTACAAAAGTTTGCCTTGTGGCCTACAATATATATAGTTATGCCCCTGTACCTGCTTATTGTAATGTGGCATATAAATGAACAGAAGGGCATTATAATGTTACATAATATGAACTGGGGCACTGTAATGTGGCACAATATGAAGTGGAGGCACTATAGTTTGACAATATGAACTGGAGGCACTGTAATATGACAATATAAACTGGGAACACTGTCATAATATAAATTGGGGTACTTTGTTTCATAATGTGTACTGGCAGCCGTACAATGTGACATAATGTGTACTAGGGCACTATTGTGGTTCATAAAATAAACTAGGGCACTATTATAGGGCATAAAATGAACAATTGCAGCAGAGAGGTGTCTCTCTAGAAGCATTGGGACAGGGGCCCTTCAAATGTTGCTATGGGGCCCACAAAATTCTGGCTACGCCCCTGACCATATGAAGTCTTTCTTGAAAGACTTGTATTTATGGAGCAGATATGTTTTACGGCTACCCCTGATTGGCTGCTGGTCCAGTTCCAAATTTGATCAGATGCTGCAGCTGCTTTTTGACTTTTGTCACTATCCCAGTGCTGGCTGCCAAAGTGAAGTACTGGTTCACACCAGCACACTTCAGGGGTCATTCCGAGTTGATCGCTAGCTGCCGTTGTTCACTGCATAGTGATCAGTGAAAAAAAAAGGCTAATCTGCGCATGCGTATGCACCGCAATGCGCACACGCGTCGTACGGGTAAGAAGTCCATTGTGGTTTTTCACTGGTTCTAGCGACGATTCCAAGGAGATTGACAGGATGAGGGCATTTATGAGTGTCAACTGACCGTTTTCTGGGAGTGTTTGGAAAAACGCAAGCGTGGATGGGCGTTTGCTGGGCGGGTATCTGACATCATTACCGTGTCATTCGTCGCAGCAATCATCGCACAGGGTAAGTAACTACAGGGCTGATCTTGTTTTGCACAAAATGTGTTTGCAGGTGCTCTGCTGCACAGACGTGCGCACTCCTGCAAAGCGAAAAATACATTCCCACGTGGGCGGCGACTATGCGTTTGCACGGCTGCTAAAAACAGCTAGCGAGCGATCAACTCGGAAAGACACCCTTCAAGCACTGGTATATGGTGGTCATTCCGAGTTGTTCGCTCGCTAGCTGCTTTTAGCAGCATTGCACACGCTAGGCCGCCACCCTCTGGGAGTGTATCTTAGTTTAGCAGAATAGCGAATGAAAGATTAGCAGAACTGCTACAAAATAATTCCTTGCAGTTTCTGAGTTTCTCCAGACCTACTCCTAGACTGCGATCACCTCGGTCCGTTTAGTTCCTGGTTTGACGTCACAAACACGCCCTGCGTTCGGCCAGCCACTCCCCCGTTTTTCCAGCCACTCCTGCGTTTTTACCTGGCACGCCTGCGTTTTTTAGCACACTCCCTAAAAACGGCCAGTTTCCGCCCAGAAACACCCACTTCCTGTCAATCACACTACGATCACTCGAGCGATGAAAAAACGTTGCTCGAGCTTGTGTAATTCTACAAAGTTTTGTATTAAATTACTTAGCGCATGCGCGCTGCGTACCATGCGCATGCGCATTTTCCACCTAATCGCTGCGTTGTGAAAAACGGCAACGAGCGAACAACTCGGAATGACCACCTATGTGCAAAGTATTACATACACTGGCGGTAATTCTGAGTTGATCGCAGCAGGAATTTTGTTAGCAGTTGGGCAAAACCATGTGCACTGCAGGGGAGGCAGATACAACATGTGCAGAGAGAGTTAGATTTGGGTGGGTTATTTTGTTTCTGTGCAGGGTAAATACTGGGTGCTTTATTTTACACTGCAAATTAGATTACAGATTGAACACACCCCACCCAAATCTAACTCTCTCTGCACATGTTATATCTGCCTCCCCTGCAGTGCACATGGTTTTGCCCAACTGCTAATAAAATTCCTGCTGCGATCAACTTGGAATTACCCCCAATGTGCTAAAGCTTGTTACTTGCTAATTATACTCTCTTCATGGGCTAGCAACACTCATACTAAAATCAAGCATTTGGAAAATCCCTCAGTCCACCCCGCATATCAGTGCCGCCCCCCCCCCCCCTTGTACAAATACAGAAGCATCGCACAGAGACGATGCCTTTGTATTTGAGGAGTAACTCCCGGCCAGCGCAGCTCCTGCGGCTGGCCGAGAGTTGCTCGTCGCTCCCGTTGGCCGCAGCGGCTGCGTGAGACGTCACGCAGCCGCCGTGGCCTGTCCCCCCAATGGTCCGGCCATGCCTGCATTGGCCGGACCGCTCCCCCTAAACAGCGGCTTAACGCCGCCGTTCAGCCCCCTCCCACCTAGCGACCGCCTCTGTCTCAGAGGCGATCGCTAGGTAACGAAAGCTGCCATGCGCCAGCGCACTACGGCGCCGATGCATGCGTAGTCCCGACCCGATCGCTGTGCTGCGACAAACTGCAGTGAGCGATCGGGTCAGAATGACCCCCAATGTGTGCAAATTTAAATAAATTTATGCTATTTTTACTATATATGCAAAATTTTCTATCAATTATTGATTTTTAGATGTGGTTATTTCTTATTTGTTTGATCAGCATAAAAATGTTTTAATTAAATCATTCCCAAAGTATTATGTGGACATCTAGTGGATATCAGAGAAATTGCATATACTTGTTCAGTCAACGTCATGAAGTTGTCCGCTTCTCAGCAAAGATTATAAACCAGAGAATTGTTCATGTTGCCCAAAGCAAACAATCAGATGCTGTCTATCATTTTCTAAAAGGCAATAGAGAAACAATAGACAGCATCTGATTGATGGCTATGGGCAACATAACCAATTCTCAGTTTTAGAAACTTTAGCAAATTTACCCGAGTCAGAATCCTTTAAAATCTTTAGGATCTGAGTAATTATTAGTTAGTTAATCAGTTGCTAAGCAGATCAGTGTAGAAATATCTTGAATGTACTGTACCTTAAAATAATTTATCAGAATTTCTAGCACCACAGTGAAATTATTTTTTTCTCTACTCGACTGTTTTATATACTGTAGATGTAAAAACTGTTGCCACCAACCTGACCAATATCACCTGGAGCTCATCTTTATCAAAAAAGGCTAAATTAATTATAGTAAACACTTTTTTTTATGTCAGGTAATACAATCCAGGTACAGTTAAATCAGAGGGCAATATTCAGTTGTTTATCCCTCTCAATTTCCTGCCTAAAGTGACGGGAGATCAGGTGGGACGATATTCAATTGTTTCTTTTATCGCGCTTGTCACTCCCCGAGCAGTTGGGTATTGCTGCGTAAAGTGGCTAAACCTAACTAAACGAATGGTCACGATGCAAAAAGTCCCATTTGAGTTCTCAAATGGGTCGCTTTTCACTAATTTTCAGCAGGGTACCAGCTGAAATGCCAGCGCTGGAAGCCGATTATGCCCGAATGGAGCAATCATTGAATAACTCCAATGGGCACCATCTACTGACTGCCAGCACTCTAAACAATTCAATATTGCCCAGAAAGTCACTGAGAAGTAGGTGACAGCTACCTACCAAATGAAATAGATCATGTTAAAGCTTCTGAACAGTAACACTTGTATAAAAGAAAGTTCTGATATCACATAGTGTTTATGTATTAATTTAATCATAACTAAGGGATGTAGTCATAAGATCAACATTTGCAATGTCAACATTCTTAACGGCGACACCAGTAATGTTGGTGGGAGGGTTAGGCACTAGGGCAGGGGTCGGGAACCTTTGGCCCTCCAACTATTGTTGAATTACAGTACACATCCTAGCATGCCTTGCAACAGTTTTAGCATTGCCAAATAGGAAAACTGTTGCAGGGCATGCTGGTATGTGTAGGTCAACAATAGCTGGAGGGCCGAAGGTTCCCCACCCTTGCACTAGGGGAAGGGAGAGGGTTAAAGATTAGGGTTAGGAAAGAAATACTTACCAGAACATTGGAGCATCAGAGGTCTGACCTGGCAGTGGTGGTCACATGACCACTTTGACCCGGAAGCCGCTCTGGAGCAGGTAAGTACCCACTGGGCCACCAGTGACGATAACATTGTCAACATTTCATCAGTGTCTACATGATAACCGTTGACATGGTAGGTATCGACATGAAGTTCTATGACTCAACATATCATACCACACTCCATAAACATGGGTAAGCCGTTTTAGGAGGAAAACCTAAATAGTACTTTAGCAGAGATCACTGCCAGAGAATTGAGTGTGACTATAGAAGAAACAGTGGAGAAGGTTACAGCCAGAAAAAGGACAGCACTGTGGTACAGTAGTTATCTTTAAAGTCCTACAGCGCTGGGATCATGAGTTCACTTATACCATTTTCACATCGCAATAAGCAGGTTGCACCCAGACTTGTACACGTGGCCTTCCCGGGTGCGACCCGCTTGATACCCCTTTGAGACAGGATGCACCAACCCGGCATATTTCCGTATTGGTGATATCAGTGGTGACGTGTGCGGAGGCGGTGCCTGGAGATCAGATCATCTCCAAGTGCCAACACTGTCCCTATTGCATCTCCTCACCCTATCGAGTGAACGACCCGGGTCCTAGGTCATATCAACTCAGAAACCCATTTACACTGCACTTCAACCCGGGAATAACCCTGCTTTATTCCTGGGTTGAATACCGGGTCAGTTGACCAGAGAAATTGCAACATACACATAGGTTAATTGACTGCTGATTACAAAACAAAATCCTGGTGAGTATGGATGTGTACTTGTGCGTTAGGGAATACATGCTCAGTGGGATACATATGCGGCATACTGGAATGTTAACAGATTTTGGAAAGTTCCAAATACCATTTGATTCTTATCAGTGAGTGGGGGAGTTTATGGCCCCAAAACCAGTTAAACTAGTTCTGGCGGAGTCTGCCACATGTAGGGGGTTAGGATAGGAAGTGTGGGAGGTTTTAGAGGACAAGGGAAAAAAAAGCAAAGGCTAGAGTGCAGTGTGAGCTGAGGACTGGGATGGAGGGCACAGGCTAGTGTCCAGGAGAAACGCAGTCTGGGGGACTGTGGAACAAGCATGGTACTCCACAGTCCCTGGCATTATGGAACAGCATGTAGGTGCTGCTAGGAATAGCAAGAGCTATCCAGATTTGCAGTGTGAGAGCAGCAACAGCATGAGCAATCAGGGGAAGAATCAAAGGGGATCCCCACCTTCAGGGGTACCCTAGAAGCAGGATGGGAGGTGTGAGTCTTTGGGAGAGTATTATCTGGGTGAGTGGTAGGAAAGCACGTTTGGCGGAAGGCCCCCAGTGACGTGTCCATGAGAGATCCCGTTTAGATAGAGCCCCCAGTGAATAGGGGAGAACGCACCAAAATTAATCTCAGTTTGCGGACGCCGCACTACTGATTCCCAGAGACTGCGCCGATATGTACTGTAATGCTGTCCCATCATTGTTAATGCTGTTATTGCCAGTGAAGCAAATGGAAGGAAATGTAACCTGATGTAACCCATATGAATATTGTGCTGGAGAGGAGAACAAGAAATTAAATGTTATTGGCATGATAACCCTGTCTGAACTGTGAATTAACTGCTTGCTTATGTGATGAGACGGCCTGGCGTGCAATACTTTAAAATCACTGACAGATCCTGGCACTGCCCGGCTATCACAATTTGTCATCCCCGAACAGGATCAGTACCGAAGATTTATTTGACAATTTGGGGAAAACTTTACTGGGAGGGGCCCATGAAAGCTACCTACCTCTTTTGACCCAGCGAACTGGGGGAGACAAGGGCCGGCACGGGCAGGTTCTAAGTGTTTGGCACAATTGCCAGAAGATGTTGGAACATTCATGATCATCTGTGACCCAGGACTGTAATTCACAGGAAAAAGGCAGCAGTATATGTGATTTGTGTTTCATGTGATGTTTGGCATGCCATATTTTTCTGCTCATGTGATTGTTATATTGTGTGTGATGTGTACTGCAATTATGCTTGTTTATTGTGCGTTATGTTTTGACCTTGCTGTAGAGTATAAGAGACTGTTCCTTGCTAGATTTTTTGCAAGCTCACAGGTATATTGCGTGGGGACATGCAAGGTTTTAGCAGGGGTGTATGTGGCATACTGGAATGTTAACAGATTTTGGAAAGTTCCAAAAGCCATTTGATTCTTATCAATGAGTGGGGGAGTTTATGGCCCCAAAACCAGTTAAACCAGTTCTGGCAGAGTCTGCCACATGTAGGGGGTTAGGATAGGAAGTGTAGGGGGTTTTAGAGGACAAGGAAAAAAAAGCAAAGGCTAGAGTGCAGTGTGAGCTGAGGACTGGGATGGAGGGCACAGGCTAGTATCCAGGAGAAATGCAGTCTGGGGACTGTGGAACAAGCATGGTACTCCACAGTCCCTGGTATTATGGAACAGCATGTAGGTGCTGCTAGGAAGAGCAAGAGCTATCCAGATTTGCAAAGGGGATCCCCACCTTCAGGGGTACCCTAGAAGCAGGATGGGAGGTGTGAGTCTTTGGGAGAGTATTATCTGGGTGAGTGGTAGGAAACCACATTTGGCAGAAGGCCCCCAGTGATGTGTCCATGAGAGATCCCATTTAGATAGTGAATAGGGGAGAACGCACCGAAATTATTGTCAGTTTGCAGATGCCGCACTACTGATTCTCAGAGACTGCGCTGGTATGTACTGTAATGCTGTTATTGCCAGTGAAGCAAATGGAAGGAAATGTAACCTGATGTAAGCCGGTATCCGTTCACATGGTCGACCATGTTATGGTCGACAGTCATTAGGTCGACCACTATTGGTCAACATTGACATGGTCGACATGGACACATGGTCGACACATGAAAATGGTCGACACGTGACAGGTCGACATATGAAAAGGTCGACATGAGTTTTTTAACTTTTTTTTCTTTTGGGGAACTTTTCCATACTTTACGATCCCCGTGGACTAAGATTGGAACGGTAATCTGTGCCGAGCGAAGCGGTAGCGGAGCGAAGGCACCATGCCCGAAGCATGGCAAGCGAAGCGAGCCATGCGAGGGGACGCGGTGCACTAATTGGGGTTCCCAGTCACTTTACGCAAAAAACGACACAAAAAAGGTTTAAAAAACTCATGTCGACATTTTCATGTGTCGACCATTTTCATGTGTCGACCATGTGTCCATGTCGACCATTTCAATGTCAACCAATAGTGGTCGACCTAATGACTGTCGACCATAACATGGTCGACCATAACATGGTCGACCATTCATACCGGAACCATGTAACCCATATGAATATTGTGCTGGAGAGGAGAACAAGAAATTAAATGTTATTGTCATGATAACCCTGTCTGAACTGTGAATAAACTGCTTGCTTATGTGATGAGACGGCCTGGCGTGCAATGCTTTAAAATCACTGATGGATCCTGGCACTGCCCGGCTATCACACATACGTCTTGACGATGTTCATGCTGTTGGGAGTGAATATGTTGACAGCATTAAAGCGATGGGGGATTTTCTACACTGTTATATGCTTTACAATCATGTTTAAAATGATATTCTTGATGCAATACTTTAAATAACATCACAACAGTGCTGGCTGTCTCCTGTCTTTGTAATGCTCTTGACATATTGCCTGTCAACAGTATTGAGATTGGAGAAGTAACTACTCTGTTCAGCAATCCCCCATCTGACAGTACATTGGGAACTTTGTGGTTCTTCAGTATCTGGACTGCTTAAGGCATACTTGCCTACCCTCCCAGTATGTCCAGTAGGCTCCCAAAACTTGGGCACCTGAAAGAGCTTTCACGTCTTCCACTCCTGCCCATTGCTGCCCACTTTCTGAGTGGGTGGTCCAGATTTATTTATTTATTAGCAGTTTCTTATATAGGGCAGCATATTCCGTTGCGCTTTACAATTAGAACAACAATTATAGAACAAAACTGGGCAAAGACAGACAGAGGTAGGAAGGCCCTGCTCGCAAGCTTACAATCTATAGATTGCCTATGACACAATTCTCACTGAACTGCATATTTGTAGACACAAGGATACGATTGTGCTGTCACACTCCAACATCGCCCTACTATGCTGTGACACGCCTCACCAAACCTCGCCATGTCCCCACCTGCCCTTGCTGAGCCCTCCCGGAGAGGGCAGCCAGAAAGTTGGCAAGTATGTCTTATGGTGCCCATACACAGATATTAGGTGCTATCCTTTGATTTCGACCTCATCTGTGAGAGAAATCGAAGCATTGTATGCACATTTTACGTACCACCCTGAGACACGATGCGCAGGCACGCTGCTCCAATGTCACGTTTCAAGATATTATGTGCTGCACTTAATATCTCTCGCATCGCAGTGTGATCGCATGTGGTTTTTAAAACATATGCGATATATCGCACTGCGATGGGCACCCACCAGAAGCGGTCAGAGGTCGCTCCCACTCGGCGATGATGTGCTGATCACATGATTACCATGCGATCTATCGCATGGTAATCACTTTTTGATCACACCTGAACTGCCAGTGCGATGCCCCTCGATGTAGCGTCGCGGGGCATCGCACAAGAGTATGGCTACCATTAAGGTTGCAGATAAGAGGGTTAAGCTGAGATTCTCCAGTAGAGCACATGACATACAGTAAGTCATAAGTGTTGGAAGACAAGCTTAAATTGCTGACCAAGAATGTGTACAGTATGTATCAAATGTTATCAGTGATAGATGGAAAGCCAAGGTATGTTAAAATTAAGTTGGTGCAAATTTAGGCAATTGCTCTCCTGAAGAGATTCTTATATGTCCACGTGTTTTAATACATTTTTTCCTAGTTACAACTGATCTTTTCAGACTTCAGCATCATATTTATAGTATGAGTTCTGCTAATATTCTCAGATTTTTGTGAGTTTTCCAGAAAAAAAAAATTGTTTTTGTAGTTTAGTATTTTGAAGAATTGGAGAATGCTGAAGTTGGACTAGGCAAGCAATCTTAGCTCTCCTGTTTGAGTGTATGAACTCTTTCAGTTATGAATGGAGCACCTGGAGATAGCGCTTTTGTCCTTGTGTGAAGCCATTTAGTCACCAATTTATTTAGTGACCGGCTTTGATTCTACTATTCCTAACATCAAATATGTTATTTGTGCTTTTATGAAGGAAGACAAATTAAAGAAATCAGACATCTAAAGCAAATTTCCTTTGAGAAAATCACATGGCCAGGAAAAATATCTGCTCCATTATAGTAACACCAGGGGCATAACTAGACCTTTGTGGGCCCCATAGCAATATATTGAAGGGGTCCCTGTCCCAATGCTTCTTGAGAGACACCTCTTCACAACAGTTAATATTATACCCCACAGTAGTGCCCTAGTTTATTTTATAAACCATAGTAGTTCCCTAGTTTACATGATGTCACATTGTATGACTGCCAGTACACATTGTGCCACAAAGTATCCCCAATTCACATTATGACATACAGGGGGGAATTCAATTGTATGTAAAGTCGGTTGGGTGTCTGTTTTTTCCTATTAGATAGGAAAAAACAGACACCAAACTGACTTTTCAAACAATTGAATTCCCCCCACAGTGTACCCAGTTCATATTATGGTGCCTCCTTGCCATTCTTACATTCACCAGACACTCCTCTCACTGAAAATGTAATGTGACACAATTCGGGCTGGGCAATGGATCAGAACCAACTGCTTAGCAGGCAAATCTCGAAAATTCATACGCAACTTTATAACCTGAGTTCAGGCCCCTCTAAGCTGCTGGGTCCTATAGCAATGGCACCCCTTGCATCCACTGTAGTTATGCCCATGAGTAACACAATGGGTAACTTGCTAAGGTATCTCAAAAGTATAGTGAACACTACAGTATCACATTTTCTCATAACAGCTGTAAGAGGCAAAAAAAACAGGTTGGACATCTGAAAAGGAGCCTGATTCAGTGCGTGTTGTTGCAATTGCTGTAGCAATCTGTTGCTGTCCGCAATTGCGAGTATATGCTAAATACTGTATGCCCAAAAGATAACCTGAGCATAGGGCTGCCCACTGCTGCCTCCTCGCTTCCATCCGAGGCATCCAACTGCTGAAACATCATACCATAGTCACAGATTAGATCATGACGCAGATTCTAAGATCCTTTTAAGACGCGCTGGCTGACCTGCTGTATTGGGATGCAGAGGGCTATTCAGTAGTAAATGAGATCGCAATTGCTAATTTCTACATGCCCAGAAAGCATCATGTAAATGGCCATGACACGCCTAAGTTTACCTGACGACTCTTCTTTTCCACCCCCAAACGCTGTCTACCTGTCTCTCACTTTGTGACTAATTTGTCATTGTGACCACAATTGCAATTCCAGCACTCATGCGAAGTGCAGCTCAGACGCATGCACAGTAAGAAAATATTGACCAACTTGTATAGCCGCTTTGCAACAGCATCTGAATGAGGCTCAAGGTTGGATGTAAAACTAACTGCTCAGGACCTAAATTTACTAGCTGTCGGTTTTGGTTCAAACAGATATATATGGCGTGTCTATCGGTTTTAACCTTTCTGATAAAACCAACGACACATAGAAGTTATACAGTGACTGGAAAATTATGCTTAACCCTCCCAAACAATAGATCTTCATGGAAGTAGCACTTTGATCTGTCCACCCTTTGGGGGTAATTCAGAGATGATCATAGCAGCAAATTTGTTAGCAGTTGGGCAAAACCATGTACACTGCAGGTGGGGCAGATATAACATGTGCAGAGAGAGTTAGATTTAGTTGGGGTGTGTTCAAACTAGAGATGAGCAGGTTCGGATCCCTGGGAACCGAACCCTACCAGACTTCACTACCTGATCCTGGATCCGAGTCAGTCTCGGGTTTTCCCGACTGACTCGGAAACCAGAACAAGGCAAAACATCATCATCCCGCTGTCGGATTCTCGCGGAGTTTGGATTCCACATAAGGAGCGGCGCGTCGCCACCATTTTCAATCTGGCATTGGAAAGTGTAGCAAGAGAACGTGTCTCCATCCTCAGTGTCCAGTCCATGGCAGTGGTGCTGTGTTGTCCTTCATCAGTACAGTGGTAGTATCTTGTGCTGCATCAGTGCAGTCACAGTGATGGTGTCCTCTGCTGCCATATGTCCAGTGCTGCTGTATAAGTCCAGTCCAGTGGTGCTGTGTTGTGCTGCATAAGTTCAGTGGGGGTGTATTGTGCTGCATCAGCCCAGTCACAGTAGTGGTGTCCTCTGCTGCCATATGTCCAGTGCTGCTGTATAATTCCAGTCCATTGCAGTGGTGCTGTGTTGTCCTGCATCAGTATAGTGGTAATGTCTTGTGCTACATTAGTCCAGTCACAGTGGTGGTGTCCTCTGCTGCCATATGTCCAGTGCTGCTGTATAAGTCCAGACCAGTGGTGCTGTGTTGTGCTGCATCAGTTCAGTGGTGGTGTATTGTGCTGCATCAGTTCAGTCACAGTGGTGGTGTCCTCTGCTGCCATATTTCCAGTGTTGCTGTATAAGTCCAGGCCATTGCAGTGGTGCTGTGTTGTCCTGCATCAGTACAGTGGTGGTGTCGTGTGCTGCATCAGCCCAGTCACAGTGGTGGTGTCCTCTGCTGCCATATTTCCAGTGTTGCTGTATAAGTCCAGGCCATTGCAGTGGTGCTGTGTTGTCCTGCATCAGTACAGTGGTAGTGTCGTGTGCTGCATCAGCCCAGTCACAGTGGTGGTGTCCTCTGCTGCCATATGTCCAGTGCTGCTGTATAAGTCCAGTCCATTGCAGTGGTGCTGTGTTGTCCTGCATCAGTCCAGTGGTGGTGTCCCTGTGCTGCTGTATATGTCCAGTGATACCAGAGGCGGAACTACCGGCAGTGCAGGCAGTGCACTGCACTGGGGCCCGCCTCTGTCCAGGGGCCCAAGCATGTAATGAGTCAAACTGACTCATTACATGCCGCTGTGCGCTGCGGGCAACCGCTGCCCGCAGCGCACAGCCGCCCGGCGAAGAGAGGAGAGGAGAGGAGCAGCGGTACTACAGACGGGGGAAGGAGGAGGAGGGAGGCTGAGAAGGGAGCCGCAGCAGCGCTTTGTTACTGGTGGAGGCGCTGCTGCTGCTGCCCCTCTGCTTCCCTATAGGCTGTCTTCCGAGAACAGCCTATAGGGAAGCAGAGGGGCAGCAGCAGCAGCGCCTCCACCAGTAACACAGCGCTGCTGCGGCTCCCTTCTCAGCCTCCCTCCTCCTCCTTCTCTCCAGCCCGGGAATCGTCTCTGACGCTGCACCGAGGAGCCTGAGCCAGCGGAGAGGGTAAGTATAATTCTTCTTTCTTTCTTTCTTTCTTTCTTTCTTTCTTTCCTTCTTTCTTTCCTTCTTTCCTTCTTTCTTGTGCCTGCCTGCCGCAATGTGTAAAAATGGGGGACTACCTGCCGCACTGTGTAAAAATGGGGGACTACCTGCTGCACTGTGTAAAAAGGGGGGACTACCTGCCGCAATGTGTAAAAAGGGGGGCATACCTGCCGCAATGTGTAAAAAGGGGGGACTGCCTGCAGCAATGTGTAAAAAGGGGGGACTGCCTGCAGCAATGTGTAAAAAGGGGGGATTGCCTGCCGCAATGTGTAAAAAGGGGGGACTGCCTGCCGCAATGTGTAAAAAGGGGGGACTGCCTGCCGCAATGTGTAAAAAGGGGGAATCAGCCTGCCGCAATGTGTAAAAATGGGGGACTGCCTGCCGCTATGTGTAAAAAGGGGTAATCTGCCCGACGCAATGTGTAAAAACGGGAATCTGCCTGCCGTAATGTGTAAAAAAGGGGGACTGCCTGACGCTATGTGTAAAAATGGGGAATCTGCCTGCTGCTATGTGTAAAAATGGGGAATCTGCCTGCCGTAATGTGTAAAAATGGGGACGCTGTCTGCCGTAATGTGTAACAAGGGCACGCTGTCTGCCGTAATGTGTAACAAGGGCACGCGGTCTGCCGTAATGTGTAACAAGGGCACGCTGTCTGCCGTAATGTGTAAAAAGGGCACGCTGTCTGCCGCTATGTGTAACAAGGGCACGCTGTCTGCTGTAATGTGTAAAAAGGGCACGCTGTCTGCCGTAATGTGTAACAAGGGCACGCGGTCTGCCGTTATGTGTAAAAAGGGCACGCTGTCTGCTGTAATGTGTAAAAAGAGGAATCTGTTCGCTGTAAGGTGTAAAAGGGTCTCTACCTGGTGTAGTGGTGCTACTGTGCGGCGTAATTTGAATAATGGAGACTACTGTGTTGGTATTATTTTGTGGCCACACCCCTTCCCCACGAAGCCACGCCACTATGTATTTTTGCGCGCGCCTACGGCGCGCACTGCCCCTGGGGTGGACTTGGATGGGGGGGGGGGGGGGGCCAAAGCATTTTGTCGCACCTGGGCCCACCGCTTGCTTGTTCCGCCACTGAGTGATACTGCTGTATATGTCCAGCGGTACTGCCATATAAATCCAGTGATACTGTCGTATATGTCCAGTGGTACTGCCCTATAATTCCAGTGATACTGTTGAATATGTCCAGTGGTACTGCCCTATAATTCCAGTGGTACTGCCGTATAAATCCAGTGGTACTGCCATATATGTCCAGTTGGACAACCGTATAAATCCAGTGGTAATGGTGTATAATTCCAGTGATACTGCCTTATAAATCCAGTCCAGTGGTAATGCCGTATAAGGCCAGTGGTAATGGTGTATAACTCCAGTGATAATGCCATATAAATCCAGTCCAGTGGTACTGCCATATAATTCCAGTGATACTGCCGTATAATTCCAGTGGTAGTGCCATATTAGTCCAGTGATACTGCCATATAATTCCAGTGTTCCTGCAGTATAATTCCAGTGGTACTGGTGTATAAATCCAGTACAGCGGTACTGCCGTATAAGTCCAGTGGTACTGCCGTGTAATTCCTGTGATACTGCCATATAAATTCAGTCCAGTGGTAATGCTGTATAAGTCCAGTGGTACTGCCATACAATTCCAGTGATACTGCCATATAATTCCAGTGCTACTGGCATATAAATCCAGTGATACTGCCGTATAAATCCAGTCCAGTGGTGCTGCTATATAAATTAATTGGTGCTGTCCTGTGCTGTATATTATTTAGTCCAAATAAAGGGGTTATTAATATTTAATCAAAATAATTTTCACAGGGTTTGCCCTGTGTGGTGTAGAGGTATGCTCTCCTGTACCGCATATTGTTATATAACTCCAGAAAAATAATGGAGAACAAAAATTTGGAGGATAAAATAGGGAAAGATCAAGAACCACTTCCTCCTAGTGCTGAAGCTGCTGCCACTAGTCATGACATAGACAATGAAATGCCATCAACGTCGTCTGCCAAGACCGATTCCCAATGTGATAGTAGAGGGCATGTAAAATCCCAAAAGCCAGAGTTCAGTAAAAAGACCCAAAAAAATTAATTTAAATTGTCTGAGGAGAAAATTTAACTTGCCAATATGCCAATTACGACACGGAATGTCAAGGATTGGCTAAGAACCTGGCCTATGTTCATGACTATTGGTTCAGCTTCACATAACAATGAAAGCCCTCATCCTCCCGCTAGAAAAATGATAAGAGTTAAGCTGGCAAAAGCACTGCAAAGAACTGTGCATTCTACGATGGTATCACAAATCCCCAAGGAGAGACCACGTGTGTCAGTGGATGCGATGCCTGACCTTCCCAACACTGGACAGGAAGAGGTGGCTCCTACCACCATTTGCACAACTACTGCAAGTGCTGGAAGGAGTACCCATAGTCCAGTTTCTGATATTCAAATTGAAAGATGTTACTGTTGAAGTACACCAGGATGAGGATATGGGTGTTGCTGGCGCTGAGCAGGAAGTTGACGATGAGGATTCTGATGGAGATGTGGTTTGTTTAAAGCAGGCACCGGGTGAGACACCTGTTGTTCATAGAATGAATAAGCCCATTAAGATGCATGGGCAAAATACCAAAAAAGCCACCTCTTCGGTGTGGAATTATTTCTCCACAAATCCGGACAACAGGTGTCAAGCCATGTGTTGCCTCTGTCAATCTGTAATAAGTAGGGGTAAGGACATTAACCAGCTGGGAACATTCTCCCTTATACGTCACCTGCTGCGCATTCATCAGAAGTCAGTGTCAAGTTGTGAAACTTTGGGTAAGAGCGTAAGCAGTCCACTGACACCTAAATACCTTCTTCCTCTTGTACCCAAGCTCCTGCAAGCTACACCACCAACTCCCTCAACATCAACTTCCTCCTCAGTCAGGAACATCAGTAGTCCTGCAGGCCATGTCACTGGCAAGACTGAGGAGTCCTCTCCTAACCAGGATTCCTCCGGAGAATCCTTGAGTGGTACGCCTACTGCTGCTGTTACTACCACTGCTGTGAGTCGATCGTCATCCCAGAGGGGAAGTTGGAAGACCACTTGTACTACTTCAACTAAGCAATTGACTGTCCAACAGTCCTTTGTGAGGAAGATGAAATATGACCGCAGTCATCCTGTTGCAAAACGGATAACTGAAGCATTGACAGCTATGTTGTGTCAGGCTGTCAGGATTCTGATTTAGTCTGTGTTGGAATGACGTATGAAATGTGGAGACTGAATAAAGTCCTGCGCATATGCGCTGATGTTTAATAAACACAAAAGTCACAGAACAATAATATAATAATAGATGGTACGTAGCATAAATGAAATGATAAACGGTAACTGAATCCAAGGTAATGATAAAAAGTCATTGGTAACACAGATATATCTTGGTGATAAGTTGATGGCTGAATGTAGAAGGTTTAAAGCAAATAAAGTCTCTGACAACAAAACGTGAAAATAACTTGATAACTGGATGCAAATGGTTTTAAGCAAAATAAAGTCACTGGTAACACAAATGTGAAATAACCTGGTAGTTGGATGTAAACGGATTTGTAAATAATAATTGAAACAAAGCAAAACTCCGGTAACGTGGAATAACTTGATAAATGCAAATGGTTTGGAAAACAGAACTCCGGTAATACTTGCAAAGCACACAGTCTCTGATAACTAAACGTGGAATGACTTGGTAAATAAATGTAAATGGTTTAGAAAACAGAACTCCGGTAATACTTGCAAAAGCACACAGTCTCTGTAACATAAAAGTTCTTTAGCCAAGCAAGGCCCAGGCAGGAGACAGTCCTAACTCAGCATGCTTGTTAAGTGCTGGATGCAATGCACAGAATGGAATGCTGGTAATAAGGTGCACAAGTTAGGCAATGAATAACACCTGAGGAGAGTCTCTTACTGCTGATGAACTGTGGCAGGAGTCTGGAACAAGCAGGAGAAATGCAGAATGATGAATGGAATGAAATGATGAGAGTATCCACGGGGAACCACTGGAGACAGGAACATGGGGCACCACTGGAGACTGGAACACGGGGAACCACTGGAGACTTGACACACCAAATGTGACTCATTGTCCAAGGCAATGAGAATGAGCCAGGAACTGGAGTTTATACCCCTTGCTCTGTGATGATTGAACGAATCTCTGTGAGAACACACCCTCCAGGATTGGGTGCCCAGATCAGCTGAGAGTTAACTGGAGCTGGTGATTAACCGGGAGAATAATTCTGTAGACAGTTAATGCAATGCACTGCTGGTTGCTGGCTGGGATCAGTAGTGCACCGGGAGTTAAACAGCATTAACTAGAAGCACTGTGTACTCCAGGCTGCTGGCTGAAACCAGTGGTTACCAAAAGATAGAACTGGTTAGGTGGAGCACAGTTAGCTGTGAGCTACAGGAGACTGAAGACTGGAACTGTTGGGACCTGTAGTTCCACAGGTCCAATTCACAGGGAATACTCTGAAAACAGAGGACTGAAGCCAGGAGACGCCTGTTCACTGGAAGTGATACAATGGAGAATGCGGATTCCTGACAGTACCACCCCTTTTATGGGTGGGCACCAAACACCCACGCTGGAACTTGGAGGATCCTTGAAAAAGAACTTAGGAATACACAAAATCAAAGGTCCTCAAAAGTCTTCCCAACTTTCATCTTCAGAAGACATATTTTTCTCGTCAGAACAAGTAGACCATTCATGGTCATTTGAGACAGAATTTACTTCCTGGGAAAAGGCATAGCTAGGAAGGATAGAACCTCCCATAATGTAACTTGAGTCTTCATCAACAAACTCACTTTCAGAGTCAGAGTCCAGGTCTAGTGTGGTCATGGGAGCCTTTTGTTTAGGAACAACAGTATCTGAGACAACCTGTGGACCAGTGAATTTGAAGCTATATGAGACACCAGGACTAAGGTTAACGGCAGCATAGCCAACACTTACGTCAACAGATGGTAGACTTTGAACTGGTTTTGGAGCTCTCCAATTCCTGTAATTCTTGAAATCTCTGATACATTGATTCAAAAGAACCTGATCGTGTTTGGAAAGAGTTGAATCGAAAAACTGAGAACTGGAAGACTGATCAGAAGACTGAGCAGATGTTGAATCCTGGGAGTCAATACTTTCAGAAGTGTTGCTGTAGGATGGAGACACGGAAGTATATGCAACTTTCAAATCTAAAGTCTGAGAACCTTGTCTTGACTTTGCAGCTTGGAAATCTTTAATAACTTGGTCTAATGTATCCTGATTTTGCACAGACAGAGATGTTGGAGAGAATTTAGCAGTAGGCAGACTGTTGACAAATTAGCCAGAATGCCCAGATGACTTTGAATGCATTAACTTTGGAGCAAACTCCTGTTTTACTGCTTCGCAGAAAGCGGGAAGATCACTCAGTAGCGGATCTTTAGATTCAATGAGAGGATTCACCCAGTCCAGTGCTCTACCTTTGAAGAACAGGAGGAAGTATCTGATTGCATTGGCTGGAGTAATACTCACTGAAGATTGCGACTCAGTAAAAGCGAGTTATTGGCTCGCCACTGCACGGAACTGAGCATAGTCACCATCAAAGTAGACTGGAGCTTGTGTATCTAGTGGACACTTGGAAGGCTGAATGTCAGTTGAAGTCTTGGAAGACAATGTAGGACACTTGAGAGTAGAGGACTGGAATAAGCATTCAGAAGCAGGAGTAGAATCAACTTGAAATGCTCTAGGGTGGAGAGAGGACGTCATCTCCTGGATTGACTGACGGGAATTCTCAGCTGAGGTTGACTGAACACTAGAAGCTTCATCTTCGGGTGAGATGCTTAGAGCCTCCATCTGGGTTGAGGCAACTGCAATATCTGCAAGAACTGTAGACTCTGGACATAGCGACAGGAGTTGCTTACTTGAAACACTGGAGAGAACCACACCGGGTTCGGAGGAACTGGAATCGGCAGGGACAGACGGCAACTTTGGACAAACGGATGGAACCGGGATTTGTACAGGACTACTTGAATTGACTTGAACTGAAGGAGGCTGATCTGGACAGACGGATGGGACCGGATTGGGTCCAGAAAATCTTGAACCGGAAGAGTCTTCGGACTGACGGACAGGACCGGATTTGACCGGAAGAGGCTGGAATCGGCTGAAACCGAAGGAGGCTGATCCGGACAGACGGATGGGACCGGATTGGGTCCAGAAGAGCTTGAACCATCTGGAACCAGAGGAGTCTTCGGACTGACGGATAGGACTGGATTTGATCCGAAGAGGCTGGAATCGGCTGGAACCGAAGGAGGCTTGTCCGGACAGACGGTTGGGACCGGATTGGGTCCGGAAAAGCTTGAACCAGCTGGAACCGGGCTAGGTCCATTGACACTTCACTCTGTATAGACAGAATCCGGATGTTCTGATGATCCCTCTTGGAGTGGTACTGAGCTGGTAGCACTCTCTGAAGTTGGCAAAAAAAGTTCATGTCTGTATCTGTGGCTTTAACAATACGTCCTGGGATCTTGGCCCTGGATTCCTCTTTTGAGGCTGAAACTCCAAAGACCCCTCCTGGGGTTAACAGATCAGACACACTGTTTTGAGTTGCATGCCCGAATGCCACTTCTGGAACCTGAACATCAGATACCCCTTCGGGGTCACAACATCAGATGCCCCACCTGGGGCTGTAAACACAGATGCCCCTTCTCGGGCTGTAGACACAGATGCCCCTTTTCAGGCTGTAGACACAGATGCCCCTTCTCGGGCTGTAGACACAGATGCCCCTTCTCGGGCTGTAGACACAGAAACTACTTTAGTTATGGGTAACATAGATAGTCTCTTTTGATTTCCGAACTTGGGATTGGGTCTATTTGTCACAGGACCCCAATCGTAGACTTTTTGGACACTACTGTCCGGGGTAAAGGAACTTGAAACTGTAGAGAATATGTTGGAAGGTTTGCAGGTGAAAACTCTGTGATGTTGGGACCTGTCACCAACTTTTGAGTTGCGGAAGGAACAGTCCTTAATAAGATGACTAGAACTCCCACAGTAAAAGCAGAGGTGAAGCTGCTTGCGATGCCGGCGTTCAGCTTCCGTGAGTTTGGATCACGGGTAGCTCTAGAATCTGCCCTCTTTCTGCATAGGAGAAGAGACTTGAGTTTGAAGGAAGCTTGACACGGAGGTCGCACTAGTCTCAATACATTGAGCAGTACTCTTCACTGTGTTTAAAGCACCACCTAGGATTTCTGGTATGATTGGAATGATTCTTGATAGCAGACTTTGAAGTTGTTCCAATAGATAACAAAGAGTGCTTATAAGTTCAGGTTTTACAGCAGAAGACAGAGGAGTCCTGAAATTTGCAAAGGAGGAAGTCGCCCTCTCAGGAGAATCAGTTGTGAAGGGTGTAACATGCTGACTTGAGCGAGGTCCATCGACAGGAATGAATTGTGCAGGGGAAGTTGGAATAACTGGGGCAGGAGTGACTTGAACTGGAACCGGAGGAACAACAGAACTTGGAAGGGATTGCTGCAAGGTATCCAAACGGGTAGACATTCCCTGTAGAAACAGGATCACTTGCTGTTGTGCAGCCTCGTAGCCATTGAGTCGTGACACCAAACTCTGGAGTGGCCCTGACCCCACACTCTGACCACCGTCCGGGTCCATTGGCCTTGGACAAACTGTCAGGCTGTTAGGATTCTGATTTAGTCTGTTCCCGGAGGGGGCACTAGTGGGTCAGTGTTGGAATGACGTATGAAATGTGGAGACTGAATAAAGTCCTGCGCATATGCGCTGATGTTTAATAAACACAAAAGTCACAGAATAATAATATAATAATAGATGGTACGCAGCATTGGTAGTAGCAGAAATGAAATGATAAACGGTAACTGAATCCAAGGTATTGATAAAAAGTCCAACAGTCCTTTGTGAGGAAGATGAAATATGACCGCAGTCATCCTGTTGCAAAACGGATAACTGAAGCATTGACAGCTATGTTGTGTCAGGCTGTCAGGATTCTGATTTAGTCTGTGTTGGAATGACGTATGAAATGTGGAGACTGAATAAAGTCCTGCGCATATGAGCTGATGTTTAATAAACACAAAAGTCACAGAACAATAATATAATAATAGATGGTACGTAGCATAAATGAAATGATAAACGGTAACTGAATCCAAGGTGATGATAAAAAGTCATTGGTAACACAGATATATCTTGGTGATAAGTTGATGGCTGAATGTAGAAGGTTTAAAGCAAATAAAGTCTCTGACAACAAAACGTGAAAATAACTTGATAACTGGATGCAAATGGCTTTTAAGCAAAATAAAGTCACTGGTAACACAAATGTGAAATAACCTGGTAGTTGGATGTAAACGGATTTGTAAATAATAATTGAAACAAAGCAAAACTCCGGTAACGTGGAATAACTTGATAAATGCAAATGGTCTCTGATAACTAAACGTGGAATGACTTGGTAAATAAATGTAAATGGTTTAGAAAACAGAACTCCGGTAATACTTGCAAAAGCACACAGTCTCTGTAACATAAAAGTTCTTTAGCCAAGCAAGGCCCAGGCAGGAGACAGTCCTAACTCAGCATGCTTGTTAAGTGCTGGATGCAATGCACAGAATGGAATGCTGGTAATAAGGTGCACAAGTTAGGCAATGAATAACACCTGAGGAGAGTCTCTTACTGCTGATGAACTGTGGCAGGCTGTGGCTGGAGTCTGGAACAAGCAGGATAAATGCAGAATGATGAATGGAATGAAATGATGAGAGTATCCACGGGGAACCACTGGAGACTGGAACACGGGGCACCACTGGAGACTTGACACACCAAATGTGACTCGTTGTCCAAGGCAATGAGAATGAGCCAAGAACTGGAGTTTATACCCCTTGCTCTGTGATGATTGAACGAATCTCTGTGAGAACACACCCTCCAGGATTGGGTGCCCAGATCAGCTGAGAGTTAACTGGAGCTGGTGATTAACCGGGAGAATAATTCTGTAGACAGTTAATGCAATGCACTGCTGGTTGCTGGCTGGGATCAGTAGTGCACCGGGAGTTAAACAGCATTAACTAGAAGCACTGTGTACTCCAGGCTGCTGGCTGAAACCAGTGGTTACCAAAAGATAGAACTGGTTAGGTGGAGCACAGTGAGCTGTGGGCTGCAGGAGACTGAAGACTGGAACTGCTGGGACCTGTAGTTCCACAGGTCCAATTCACAGGGAATACTCTGAAAACAGAGGACTGAAGCCAGGAGACGCCTGTTCACTGGAAGTGATGCAATGGAGAATGCGGATTCCTGACATGTTGGTGTTAAACGTGCATCCGGTATCCACCATTAGTTCAGTGGGACTTAGTGAATTGATGGAGGAAGTATGTCCCCGGTACCAAATCTCATCTAGGTTCCACTTCACTAGGCAGGCGATACCGAGAATGTACAGAGACGTCAGAAAAAGTGTCCTCAGTGTCCTAAAAAATGCAGTTGTACCCACTGTCCACTTAACCACGGACATGTGGACAAGTGGAACAGGGCAGACTAGACTATATGACTGTGACAACCCACTGGGTAGATGTATTGCCTCCCGCAGCAACAACAGCAGCGGCACCAGTAGCAGCATCTCGCAAACGCCAACTTGTTCCTTGGCAGGCTACGCTATGTATCACCGCTTTCCGTAAGAGGCACACTGCTGACAACCTCTTATGGAAACTGAGGGACATCATCACGCAATCGTTTACCCCAATTAGACTCTCCTGGGGATTTGTGATATCAGACAACGCCAACAATATTGTGTGTGCATTACATCTGGGCAAATTCCAGCATGTCCCATGTTTTGCACATACAATTAATTTGGTGGTGCAGAATTTTTTGAAAAATGACAAGGGTGTGCAGGAGATGCTGTCAGTGGCCCAAAAAATTGTGGGCCACTTTCGACATTCAGCCACTGCGTGCCGAAGACTGGAGCACCAGCAAACACTCCTGAACCTGCCATGCCATCACATGAAGCAAGAGGTGGTATCTAGGTGGAATTCAACACTCTATATGCTTCAGAGAATGGAGGAGCAGCAAAAGACCATTCAAGCCTATACATCCACCTACGATATAGGCAAAGGAGGGGGAATGCACCTGACTCAAGCGCAGTGGAGAATGATTTCCGTCTTGTGCAGGGTCTCCAACCCTTCGAACTTGCCACACGTGGAGTCAGTTCAGACACTGCCACACGTGGAGTCAGTTCAGACACTGCCAGCTTGAGTCAGGTCATTCCCCTCATCAGGCTATTGCAGAAGCAGCTGGAGAAATTGAAGGAGGAGCTAAGACTGAGCGATTCCGCTCAGTATGTGGGACTTGTGGATGGAGCCCTTCAGTCGCTTTACCAGTATTCAAGGGTGGTCAATCTGTTGAAATCAGAGCACTACTTTTTGGCCTCCTTGCTCAATCCTAGGTTTAAAGCCTACGTTGTATCTTTCTTTCCAGCAGACACAAGTCTGCAGAGGTTCAAAGACCTGCTGGTGAGACAATTGTCAACTGAAGCGGAATGTGACCCGTCAACAGCTCCTCCTTCATTTCTCCCGCAACTGGGGCTGCGAGGAAAAGGATAAGATTTCCTAGCCCACCCGCTGGCGGTGATGCAGGGCAGTCAGGAGCGAAAGCTGACATCTGGTCCAGACTGAAGGACCTGCCAATGATTACTGACATGTCTACTGTCAGTGCATATGATTCTGTCTCCATTGAAAGAATGGTGAAGGATTATACGAGTGACAGCATCCAAGTAGGCATGTCAGACAGTCCGTACGTATACTGGCAGGAAAAAGAGGCAATTTGGACACCCTTGCACAAACTGGCTTTATTTTACTTAAGTTTTGGTGGGGACCCAAACAAACCAGTCATTTCAGCCACAGTCGTGTGGCAGACCCTGTCGCTGAAATGATTGGTTTGTTAAAGTGTGCATGTCCTGTTTATACAACATAAGGGTGGGTGGGAGGGCCCAAGGACAATTCCATCTTGCACCTCTTTTTCTTCTTTGCATCATGTGCTGTTTGGGGACTAGTTTTTTAAAGTGCTATCCTGCCTGACACTGCTGTACAAGTCCAGGGGTACTGCCGTGTAAGTCCAGGGGTACTGCCGTTTAAGTCCAGTCCAGTGGTGCTATCTTGTGCTGCCATAAGTCCAGTGGTGGTGTCCTGTGCTGTATATTTTTTACTCTAAATAAAAGGGTTATATACATTACTTATATTATTATCCAAATAATTTTTACAGTGTTTGCCCTGTGTGGTGTAGGGGTACGCTTGCCTGTGCTGCATATTATTATAATAGCTCCAAATAAAAGGGTTATTATTATCCAAATAAATTTTACAGGCTTTGCCGTGTGTGTGTGGTTTAGGGGTACACTCTCCTTTGCCACCAATATTGTGCGTTTATTACATCTGGGCAAATTCCAGCACGTCCCATGTTGTTTGTGCCTCACACTTGTGTCGTTTAGCTTAGTCATACAGCTACCTCATTGCACCTTTTTCTTCTTTGCATGATGTGCTGTTTGGGGACTAGTTTTTTTAAGTGCCATCCTGTCTTCCATTGCAGTGCCATTCCTAGATGGACCAGGTGTTTGTGCCGCACACTTGTGTCGCTTAGCTTAGCCATCCAGATACCTAATTGCACCTATTTTTCTTCTTTGCATTGTGTGCTGTTTGGGACTTATTTTTTAAATATGCCATCCTGTCTGACACTGCAGTGCCACTCCTAGATGGGCCAGGTGTTTGTGCCGCACACTTGTGTCGCTTAGCTTAGTCATCCAGCCACCTCGGTGCAACCTTTTGGCCTAAAAACAATGGGGGTCATTCCGAGTTGTTCGCTCGCAAGCGGATTTTAGCAGATTTGCTCATGCTAAGCCGCCGCCTACTGGGAGTGAATCTTAGCATCTTAAAATTGCGAACGATGTATTCGCAATATTGCGATTACACACCTCGTAGCAGTTTCTGAGTAGCTTCAGACTTACACGGCATCTGCGATCATTTCAGTGTTTGTCGTTCCTGGTTTGATGTCACAAACACACCCAGCGTTCGCCCAGACACTCCTCCGTTCCTCCGGCCACTCCTGCGTTTTTTCCGGAAACGGTAGCGTTTTTTCCCACACGCCCATAAAACGGCCTGTTTCCGCCCAGTAACACCCATTTCCTGTCAATCACATTACGATCGCCAGAACGATGAAAAAGCCGTGAGTAAAAATCCTAACTGCATAGCAAATTTTCTTGGCGCAGTCGCAGTGCTTACATTGCGCATGCGCATTAAGCGGAAAATCGCTGCGATGTGAAGATTTTTACCGAGCGAACAACTCGGAATGACCCCCAATATTGTGAGGTGTGAGGTGTTCAGAATAGACTGGAAATGAGTGGAAATTAATGTTACTGAGGTTAATAATACCATAGGATCAAAATTACCCCCAAATTCTGTGATTTTAGCTGCTTTTATGTTTTTTGCAAAAATCATCCAGATCTAAAACCAAAACGAAAACACAAAAGGGTCCAGATCCAAAACATGAGCATGGAACCAGAACCAAAACACAAAACACGAAAAGTGCCCGCCGCACATCTATAGTTCAAACTGAAATCTAAATTGCAGTGTAAAAATAAAGCAGACAGTATTTACTCTGCACAGAAACAAAATAATCCACCCAAATCTAACTCTCGCTGCAAATGTTATATTTGCCCCCCCTGCAGTGCACATAGGGGGTGATTCAGAGCTGATCGTAGATCTGCTAAATTTAGCACATCTACGATCAGTCCCACTGACATGCGGGGGGACGCCCAGCACAGGGCTAGCCCGCCATGCATGTCAGTCCCTGCCGCATCGCACAAGTACAAAAGCGCTTTTGTACTTGAAGAGTAGCTCCCTGCCAGCGCAGCTCCTGCACGCTGGCAGGGAGCTACTCGCCACTGCCCGGTCCGCAGCAGATGCGTGTGTCATCACACAGCCGCCACGGCCCACCTCCCCAACAGTCCGGGCACACCTGCGTTGCTCGGACCACGCCCCCTAAATGGCAGCTAAACACCGCCGGCCCGCCGCCTTCCGCCCAGCTACCACCTCTACCTGTCAATCAGACAGAGGCGATCGCTAGCTAAAGACAGCCGTCGGCTGTATGGCATGTGCCAGCACACTGTGGGGCCGGTGCATGTGCATTTCAGAGCTGATTGCTGCTGTGCGAAAACACACAGCAGCAATCGGGTCTGAATGACCCCCATGGTTTTACCAGACTGCTAACAAATTTGCTGCTACGATTAGGTGTGAATTACCCTCTTTGTTAGGTTTAAAAGGATGGAAATAGTTTTAAAAAAAATGTGTGATAGCCCTCTCCGTAAATATTTGCAAAATAGTAGCCCATAGGCTACTGTAGGGTAACACCATTTGGAGTTCACCTTATACTATCGGAGCATTTCGGAGCTTGGTAAATCCAGCAGCACTGGGGGCTGCATTTGTGGACAATGACAGATATAGGAGATATCTGATATGATCCCTCCATAGTACATGTGGGGGATACTTAATATTTGCAGTTACTCCCTCAAAGCGACCATTTTCAGGGAATAACCTGCCAAAATTTTATAAAAATAAAAGGCCCCTAAATAATGCTCTGTACTAAAAAATAATTCTCCATATCATCATTCCATCATGAAGGATTATGCATAAAATAACCACTGTTCTCTGCGATCATCTGCATTAAACCCAATTGTCAGGGGTGGATTGTTCATAGGGCTCACCAGGAAGATTCCTGGTAGGCTGATGTGTACCTGGGGCCTGTTTTGTGTGTAGTCATGTGGCCCCACCACCCACATGATATACAGCCCACTGCACTCAGGGCCTAATTCAGCATGGAGCGCTGCTGCAGCAGCGTTTGCATACTGAAGCCCTGGGAAGTGTGCGCACGCCTTTGCCTGATTGACAGGCAGAGGAGTACGCGAGGCAGGGGGTGCTGACTCTGCATTTTAGGGGTGTTGCGGCATTGGGGAGGCGCAGTCTGCACAATGCAGGTGTTTACAAACCGTTTGTGGGGCGGGACGAGCTGTAGCGGCTGCGTGATTATTATACACAGCCGCTGTGACCCAAAACATGGCGGTAGTTGCCTGCCTTCGCAGCTAGGTTATATAGGCTGAGGGATACCCTAAACATGCTAAAGCATTGCCACCATGCAATACATTCGCATGTTTGCTGGGGGGTGGGCAGGACCCGGCATGTGGAGCTAACTTGCCCTGTGCTGGGCATCCTCCCACATGTCAGTGTAATGGATCGTAGATGTGCGATTTTTTTTGCACATCTACGATCCATACTGAATTAGGACCTCAGTACACTGCACTGTCTCCATTCATTCTGTTATTCCATCTCTGCTATACAGCAACTCTGCCATCCGGTGATGCTGCCATGGCTATACGGTATGCTATACCTCTTGTGCTGCCCATGTTGAGTCACGTCATAAAAATTTTACAGGGCCACTTTTAGTTACCAATCCACCCCTGGTCTCAGACACAACTGCAGCTAAAGATGCAAGGAAGGCCGCAACAGCATACAACCAGGCCATATGGGGAGGGATCCCCTCCCCTCAACAGACCACACCCCCTCATCAGAAAGCACCACCAATAGGACTGCTTACATAAATTTTCCAGGCTGGTTTTCAATCCCAATCCGCCCCTGCCAATTGCACTTATACAACTGTTTTTAGGTGTGTTCTTCCATCGTATTATCTGACTTTATTATTATCTGTTATAATAATAAAAATTGCTCAGACCTGTATCAACGTACTGCGATGGCACCGAAGGTCTTGATTAAAAAAAATGGACATTAGTGGAGTGTATTAGTGCTTTTTTTAATTCTCATTTGTGCTTACAAATTCTGATTTTCCCATAATATTAATCTACCTGTTACATCATTGCAGTGTCTACAATTATTTTGCCTGAAACAGTTTCCCTAAAGCTTATAACCTGTGTGGGTATAGGGGGTAATTCCAAGTTGATCGCAGCAGGATTTTTGATAGCAATTGGGCAAAACCATGTGCACTGCAGGGGAGGCAGATATAACATGTGCAGAGAGAGTTAGACTTGGGTGGGTTATTTTATTTCTGTGCAGGGTAAATAGTTACTGGCTGCTTTATTTTTACACTGCAAATTAGATTGCAGATTGAACACACCACACCCAAATCTAAGGGGCCCTACTCACTTGGCGATGTGCCGCCGAGGTGCCCGACGGCCGATACGGCCGACGAGCGACCCGGCGGCGGGGGGGCAGTGACCGTCACCCGGCTGCATTGAAGTGCATTGAAGTGCAGGCAAATATGGACGAGATCGTCCATATTGGCCTGCATGCACAGCCGACGGGAGACCAGCGATGAACGAGCGCGGGGACGCGCATCGTTCATCGCTTAAGTCTCCACACTGAAAGATATGAACGAGTTCTCGTTCATTTATGAACGAGATCGTTCATATCTTTCAGAATATCGCCAAGTGTGTAGGGCCTATAACTCTCTCTGCACGTTATATATGCCTCCCCTGCAGTGCACATGGTTTTGCCCAATTGTTAACAAAAATCCTGCTGCGATCAACTTGGAATTAGGCCCATAGTTAGCCATTATATGGCTTCTTCATCTCTGTGTAACTTTTGTTGTTGACTACTTAATGGATCCTGAGCATTCTTAAAAACATTGATTTTCTTATACCAACACTAGATGGCGATATATGGACATAAACGAAACAATAATACATTCATACCTTCGTATGTGAAACAAGGACGCAATAAGAAATGTCTGTTCCTTATAGAAAAGTTATGATGCACAATCATAAAGTTACACCACAATGTCATGTCATACTCATTAACCAATAAGATAGAGTACTAATTACACTAATTACTAAGTAATGCACTAATTAATGATGACTAGCCTATTAGTCAGAATTATATCTACAGTTATTATTTTCTCATTATTTTCCAAATCTTGTAACTGTCCGAATAAATTTGGTATAAAGACAAAGTTCTTAAAGTATTTTGCATGTTTTCCTCTGAGAGGGCCCCATGTCACACATGGACTCCTATAGTTATTGGCATGCCATTGATAGCATGCATACATGTATGTAAACATACAGTAAGTCTTTCCACATGGGAAGCCTTTGTCTCTGTTCTTTCTGATTGAGCAATGTCTTAATGATTTGTGTAAAAACATCTGTTACTTAATTAAGTCCAGGTATAGTAAATGGGAAAACAAATCAGGAATAATAGGATGAACCATGTTGTTTTTATTACCTTGAGTTTGAGTGGTTGTGTCAGGGCCGTTTCTAGCCAATTTGGCTCCCAGTGCGAGATTTCAAAATGCGCCCCCCCCCAACCCATTGTTATAAAAAAAAATGTGCCCCCCCCCCCCATAGCTGTAAAAAGAAAAAGCATTCCCGACAATGGGGCGTGGCCTGCTTAAAATGGGCACGGTCTGATTAAAGTGGGCGTGGCCTCATCTGATATCATCACGGCCACAACAGGGGGGGAAAAAATGAAAATCAAAAGTCCCCATTTTACACATTACAGCAGGCACATGTACCCATTTTACACAGTATGGCAGGCACGTGTCCCCATTTTACACAGTGCGGCAGGCAGGTGTCCGCATTTTACACAGTACGGCAGGCAGGTGTCCCCATTTTAAACAGTACAGCAGGCAGGTGTCCCCATTTTAAACAGTGCGGCAGGCAGGTGTCCCCATTTTACACAGTGCGGCAGGCAGGTGTCCCCATTTTACACAGTGCGGCAGGCAGGTGTCCCCACTTTACACAGTGCGGCAGGTAGGTGTCCCCATTTTACACAGTGCGGCAGGCAGTGGGGGGGAGGAAGGTAGAGGGAGGGGGGGAGAGAGAGAGAGACTACTTACATAGACGATCTTCCCGCTCTTCAGGTCGGGCCGCCTCACCTCCGTCGCGACTGCCGCCTCCTCCTTCCACTGGCTTGTCTGCTCCTCCTCCCTCTTGAGTACTTCTGCTTTGAGGGCGGGGTTTCGCGGAATGACGCGATTGCGTCGTGATGTCACGACGCAAACACGTCATTCCACGAAACCCCGCCCCCCAAGCAGGAGTGTTCGGGAAGAGGGAGGAGGGGTAGATAAACACACGCAAAGTGCCGCGGCGGGCGCCCCGTGCGGTTGCACGGCTTGCCCGCCGCTAGAAACAGCACTGGGTTGTGTATGTAGCTTCTCTTTTTTACTGCCTTTCTCCCCCTTGAATGGACAATGGGCTTGATTCATGTTTGTATGTAAAGAAAATTATCAGGCAACTGGGAAAAACCATGTTGCACTGCAGGTGGCGCAGATATAATGTGTATGAAATGGAGCAATTATCGGCAAAGTGCGCATGTGTTGTGACTGAACTGCGCAAAGGTGCCGCTGTGATCCAATGAGGATTTCCAGTGACAATGTCTATAATATTTGTCCTATTAAAAACACGTTAAAGGTTAAAGAACACAGTACGCAATTGGCGTAAAAAGTACCGCAAGGGTACTCCCTTAACTATACCTTAAGGAATGTACTTATACTGTGAACCTCTGTGTAGTGGGAGAGTGTAGATGCAACACAGTATAACCTTATTACCTTTAAAGCTGTTCGAGCGTCACTGACGCTCTGAGATTACTTAATACTATAAGAAATACACAGATACCGTGCTCAGGGTCCAACGCCTAAATATATATTATGAATGATATACTTGCAAAAGAATTTAACACAATACAAGTCATACACTACAATATAACATAGACTACCTAACCAGATAACTACACGGGAAATACAATACAATACAATTACGTTTAAGGGAAAATAAGAGGGGAAGAGGAGAAGAGAGAGAGAGAAAGAAATGGCTCACAATAACAAGAAGACAAATATGATTGCAGAGAAAGCTTACACATGTGAGGAACAATCGCTGCGCAGTCAGTCAATGCTGAGAATCTTTGTTTAGAAAGTACTTGAGCTTACCCATGCTGCCTGTCCCTATATACACAACACCTAGCAACACAAT
This sequence comes from Pseudophryne corroboree, assembly GCF_028390025.1. Classification (NCBI taxonomy): domain Eukaryota; kingdom Metazoa; phylum Chordata; class Amphibia; order Anura; family Myobatrachidae; genus Pseudophryne; species Pseudophryne corroboree. The sequence goes on from NC_086449.1 coordinate 454,788,993, forward strand.
TGTCCCTACAATGCCGCATGGGGCAGAAGCTAGACTCCATTTTGGGAAAACTCCACTTGATTCCAAAGACTACACCACATGGCTGAAAGGGGGAGGGGAAAATACCCGGCAGCAGCCATTTTAGATTTGCAGGTCCAAACACATGGCACTCTCTACTACACCACAATCACATAGCAGAAAACACAAGACTCCATTTTATTCCAAAATGTCCAAGCCTCAAAACAATGCATATGTTCTGATTTTACAATTCCAAACCATCTAAATCACCTTTCACAATTTATATCCAACTTCCTAGAACCATCTTATTCACTTTCACATTCCAAACAACTTCAGTATCTCAATAACCAGAGCATATTCATCACAAGACCAGATCACAATGTAACCACACATCTCAGCCTGCCATTGCTACCAGCACATGTTCAAACGTAACTGCATGGTGGTATTTATGATTAACAAGATATATTATAACTAACCAGTACAATCTATTTTAAATCACCACAGGCAAACAAATACCACAAATGCTATGCTACAGATTGTCTACTGTTCCAATTCATCACAGACTTCACAGAGTATCAACAGAAACACCCAACAATCACACAACTGCCCAAACCTCGTTAACCTTAAGCCATTTGTATCTCCAAACTAACTAATCTATGCCAATCAGCCATGAGATATTGAAATTATGATACTTAGCCTTTCGTAAGGAGCCTGGTGATGATCCAGCCATGCTTGCTGTGTGTCAGGTAGCTGTGTGAGTGAGTGAGTGAGCCCTGTGATCTCCAGTGGGTATATCATACCCTCATTCCAGCTGTGGGGGTGTGTCAACAACAAGATGTGTGTGTGTGTCCCTCACAGCATGTGAGCCAGCTGCATCAGTGGCCTTGGTTATGCAAAACAATGGGTGATGACCGACACATTCCTGTCTTGTGGGAAGCTATTGTTTGGCGAATACTGTCCCACTGTCCACTCTCAGTTGAGACAATGACATCTCAGCAATCATTCTTCTGTATACAAATCCAGCCCCATTTCGTAAACACAGGTGTTGGCCCTCCTCATTGAGTCTCAAAGCTCAGTGTAATTAAAGGCTATTGTACTCTGTCTGCGGGAAAGATACTGATTCGGAATACAATTAATCTTCAATTACTATTCCTGTGCTTTAGCTATGCATATGAAGATGTGAAGCCCTCACAACATGCAAACTATTGTTTGGGGGATCTCTAAGGTCAAAGAGCCATTTGAGACCCACTGATACCTGTTGGACTCAGGGGAATATTAACTTATAAAATACATTATATGGTTGAATTATGTAACGATTGAGTCGCACGCTGGGCACACAGAAACTCTACCGTAAATGCGCATACAGTGCGCCTGCGGGTGCACGTAACAGCGGGTATGCGCACGCACGGGAGAGCGCCCGCATGCGCAGCGCGGACATGTATGAGGTGCAAATATGGCAGTGTGCATAGTGATATTTTTCTGACTTTGACAGTCCACTCTTTGGCAGTCAACAATAACTGCCACTTCCTAAAACATTTCAAAAGGAGAAAAATATATGTCAAGTGTAAATACATTTCCATGGTTGGGTTGGGGAGGAGAAAGAGAAGGTGTGAAAAGGGTATGACCTAGTGAGATAGCAAAAGCATGTGTGTATGAATCCATGTTTGGGGGGGGTCATGTATCATCGTGCCGTACGTGTTTTAAATCAAGCTTCGAGGTATTGCGAAGTATACATTTGAATTCCTTCTTATCCCGTATTAAGGGTCTGTGGATGGGCTGTCAAACTCTACCGAGCTCTTTTCGGCTGTGGTTGCAACAAAATGGGGGAGCACATTTTAGTTGATGACACATGAATGGGGGAGATATGTGATTGCTGATATCTGTGCCTGTATTCCCTATCGACTATGTGTGTCATTACCTGAGGGTTGTAGAAATGAAGATAAAGAACACTTATGGTAAATGCAGTGGTATTCTATGTCAGGTTAATGTACATTTGTCGATTGAGGTCTTGTTCGGTGTCTGTTGAATGCAGTCTTCTTTGTGCTTTTGCCCATTAGGTGCGAGCAAAAGCTGTCAATGTCCATAGATTTACAAAAGTGTTGGGCTAGCGTAATTTTAAAATTTCTAGGGAAACTGGGGATCCATGGCATAGTTCATCAAAAATCTGTGTATAAGGTTGTCAGAACTTCTTCTTTAATCCATCTGTTGTCTGTATATCGGCTCATCAAATTCCTCGTCCAAGTGGGTCTTTTTACCTTGGAGGAAAACGGAAAAACAGGTGAAAGAAACGGACCGTATAATCGCATTTTCATTACATCATTGTTTCTACCGTTGGGTCATAAATCAAGTCCATTGGGATTACAGTTTCCTCACTCCTTAGACTCATTACCTCAGGTAGTACTTTTCCAATATAACACAATCCTTCAGAGTTTGGGGCAAGCCACTTATACGCCTTCCTCCCGCATATGAAATATGCATCATCGGGGAGAACATATGGGACGGAGTAGGACATAACCATGTTACACATCTTCCATGTGAAATCTCCTAATCCTAATTCTCCCATCTGCTTAGTACACGTATCAGTTTGTACGATATGTGCACAGTATCCTAGTGATACCTCTCCAACTCTCGTAATCCTATTTCCTAAGGTATACCTATATCGGAAAGATTTTCCTCTACTGGCTATGTGGCGTATAAGCTCTGTATCTGTAGGCTTTCTATCTGCTCTATGCGAAAAGGTCATGGTTTGGTTACTCCATGACACTTCCCAATTTCCCGGCTTTCGGGGATTGGAGATGTTAAAACCTAATAGGGACCTATCCACATGGTATTGGTGGAGCTTCAAACTAGGAGGGCTGGAGATATTAAACCTCCTGTCCACCGGCCTCCCACCCTTTAGCTCAAGTACCTCCCCTACCGTTAAAGGAAATGGTACTAGCCCTGATTTGCTATGACCTTGAGGTGCTTGAGAGCATACCCAACAATCTGTTTTATTTAACACATTACCCACTAAGGAGTGATAGTCACTCCATGGATGCCGGTCCGTATGGATATTAAAACTGGATTGGCATTTCTTAATGCACCCATCCTCAACTACGTTGTTACAGAGCCTACAGATACAGTTTTCTTCAGCTAATAATCCTTAAAAGAAAAATGTTTACAAATAACATGGCTGCTAGATCGTTTCCGGTACTCGCCTTTGCTTGGTGATTGGGTTGCTATTGGAAATTTACACCTCCATCTTTATCATCAGGACCTTTCTGGATCCTTTCACGACCTCACTGATACTCTCACCGAAACAGACTGCTCTGGTCAACATCATGGTCAACAGGAAAATCCATATCACAGTCTCTTGGGGCAAGTCGGTCTTACAGGAGGAGAAAAGAAGAAATTTGTAATGGGGTACAGAAAATCAGTTTGAGGGGGAAGAGAGACTTGTTACGATAATAAGTTCTCTAGTCTTGTTGTTCTTCTTGTTCTGCTGTCTTCTCAAAGGTGCTGTCTCTCAGTCTTCCAAACGAACATTCTGGTGATGCAATATTCCCTCCAAACCAGCGATCTTTCTGTAAGGAGCAAAAATCTTGCATTACCATTTGTCTAACTGATGGGTGACATACCATCTTTAAAACATGAAAACATGAGTGAGAAGAGAGAGAAAACAACAACAGCAAAAAAAACAAAAGAGAGAGAACAATTTATATGCATGTGTATATTACTTAAATCAACAATAGCCATCAATAGGAAAAGAGAAAAAAAAACATTTTTCAAACATTTTAAAACATTGTCAGATCGTCAGGCTGTCATCTCTACATGTCCAATGGTTTCTTTGCGCCGTCCCTCCCCCCAGCACCATACTCCACTTTCTGTATCTGGCCAGGATACATTGATGCGGATAGGTCATGCTGGGGTTTGGTAGACTTCTGCAAAGACCAAGCGGATATGCAATGTTTGAGTCCTTACTAATAATCGTCAGAGATGGGGAGATAGAGAGAGAGAGAAAAAAAACATTTCACAGATACATTTACAATGTTTCACCTGGTCATTCCTGTGTCTTCAGGGAATGACCTCCCAATTTATTAACCGTTACCTCAGGCTTACCATCAGTTCTAATGATCACCTTTCCTGACTATATATTATGGGTGTGGCCCAAAATTCTTCCTATATGATCCCTGATTATAATTTGGTGTGTCCTAACTTTTGCTCATTTTCATGTCTAGGGGGTCTGATTTTATGTGGGTTATTACAGTTGCTGGCATAATGCCCTTCTCTTCTACAATGATAACAAATCCTTGGCTTTCTCCATGTGCTAGGGGCCTGGGGTTCCGGTCGACTTGATGCCTCCTCTAGTGCTTGGATGTTCAGTGCCATTAACCGCTTTCCCTGTACCTACCTGATTCCTTGGATACCATGATTATGTCGTTGTCTAGGGGGTTCATATACCTTCTGTGAATCTTTGATCATACACTTAGATCTTTCCTAGGATCTGGGTAATCAGACATGATTGATCTCAATTCTGTCCGGGACCAGAGACAGCGCATTGCCCTGTCCTTGACGGGAATGATTCCCTGATCGTCAGTCTTCCCATTGGGGACTGTGATCACCCTGACAGGACTAAACTCAATTACATCACCTTGTTTTGGTCTTACAATATGGGGTACATTTGTTTGTGCGTGATATAAAACATTGTACGTACCTGTGGACACGACCTCACCTGACCCTCCGTTAGGGGGTTTGATTATTGCCTTTACCAATTTGGTCGCGTCCACCTGGATGTCTTGTAGGATGGCTTCTGGAAGAGGTGCCGACATCGTTCTGGGCTCACTTTCTTGTTGGTAATCCTGAGGGAAGTTTAACATGGGGTGCGACTTGCACAGGTTAACATTTGTAATTTTTACACTTTAATTTTCATAAACATTATTACATTTAACACTTTCATTCTTAATACAGTTACTAAGTGCATTTTTATCGTACAACATTGTGCCATTTCTCTGCAACCATAATCCTCTCCATTGCCATGTCTCTCCTCTCAAGATGAAAGTTAGGTAAGTCAATTAAATCTCTTTGTAATTCACCTTCCTGTTGCCATAACTGCAAATGATCATAATGCTTGATTTGTCTCTTTGCTGATTTAATGAGACCTATCCTTCTCCTTAAATTCGTTAACACTTCTAGGCTGAAGCTACCTACTCTTGGGAATTTCTCCCCGTCATGTCTAGTCATTCTCTCCCATTCATCACATAAACTTTCTGTGTGACTTCCGTATTTCTCACACATTACATACCTTTCCGACCCAATTGGTCGGTTCACTGAATCAACCCGAACCGAGGTTGATCGCCCCCTACCTGAACAAGTGGCCCCCATAGTTCGAAAGTGTTGCTTTATTCAGCCAACCCTTACGCAAACCAAAATGTTCAAAATAGGCTGACGGTGGCGGTTTACCAAGTACCCCACTCACTCGCCCACGCCGACCAATACGACCTGATCACACCGATATGGTGCTGGCGTACTCGACCTAGGGCCCCTGCGACCTGAACCTCTATTTACTGGAACCTGTGAGGGTGATCGGAAGAACACTTACTCTTTCCAGTAACTATTGGTTGCTGGATAGTTCCTGAGTGAGCAGCGAACTTCCCTTAAAATAAAAAATTTTTTACACAAATCACGTTAGAATGTACAAATAGCGTTTGTGACCCCTTTACTCTAATGGTACTAGGTCAGATTACTAACTAATGTACACAATTACGTGCGGTACAATCGTTTAGTGCACAAGCAACTAATCTTATGTACTGAGCGACCAACGGAATCGAAAATTTCGGCTGCGAATTCCTTCAGCCAGAGCTTATATGGCCTATATGGGTGTTGCACCAACCCTTTCTTGGTGTTGTGCCTGTGGACTGTATAGCGGACTTCCTTGTCTGCTGTACCTGAACCTGCTGGTCTGTTATGACCTCCTGGTCTGTTACAGTATGACCTCCTGGTCTGCTACACTCTAATGCTCAAATTGTATATTTAACCAGGGATGCCTCCCTAGCCACCATGTACGTCACTTACACGCATGTACCTCACGAGTACTCGACTTTTCTTGTGGTTCAACCTTAAAAATTGTAAAAACAAACACTCACTCACCGCATATACACTTTTGTTTCTATTTCTATTTCTGCGCAGAAATTTTTCTTTAGACCAGATGTGTTACCAATTAGGAGAAGGATCTATTAATTTAAATTTGGAATGTTAAACTAGATTTGTGCGATTTATCGCCTGGCGTTATTTACCGCGTGGCGCTACTTATCGCGTTGAGAGGAGAGGAGAAAAACTTGTGTTTTGAGTTACGTGGGCGTACCCGGACGCTCCGTTGCGTCATTTACGCTGCGTGCGTCGGCCTTTGGTTTGCGTGCACAAATCTCAGTTTTTGTTAGAGACACGTGTACGCAAAATAAAGATCCACCGTAACACAATTTATATGTTTATCAATGTAGATGATCCTTGATCATCTACCGCACACCACACTGACTTCGCCTTATCTCCCAGGCAAAAACTGTGTGTTTGTCTATACTTTAACTATGTTACCTTTACTCTTAAACTCTGAAATAGCGGCAAATCTCTTTTAGCACGTTTATCAATGCAAATGGCAAACAGGAAGGTGAGATATGTGAAAGTACACAGATGAAAATGCAATTCTAAATTTAATCTAATAACATACATTGATGTAAGCACAGACATATAGACATTTAGACCTTATTCAGTGCTTCTAATTTGCATATGAATTGCTTTTTAACTACAGTAACTCTGTAAAAGGCGATTTATTTCAACACTGCTAGGGAACCTAACCAGTCACACAGGTTCATCTGCATTTCAATGGCCATCCTGCACCAAGCAGAGTAGGGTGGTAAGGAAACCAAAAAAAAACAAACAAAAAAAACAACTTTGTTTTATCTGTGTATCGTTCTTAAATCAAATATTTAATTTATTATTAACGGTTATTAAACTGTATCTGAACTACTTATGATTGACTATGATATGGACTAAACAAATGCATTGAAAAAAAACTCATTAAATGATGATTTCTTTTTGACAGTGGATGGCTGATTATTTCTTGAAAATCAGCCATTTTAGGGGGGAAAAAATTTGACCTTCCCAAAATGGCCGCTGCTCCTCCCCCTTCCACCTCCATGAGGGTCACACAAAATGGGGGACAGACCATGCGGCCTCTTGTCACAAAGAAAGTCATCATTCAAACTCCTAAAGTTATTCTAGGCCTGAGTTTTTTTTTTTTTTTTTTTTTTTTTAACTATATCAAGGCTATGCAGCAACTTTTAAATGTACTTTTAAACCTACTTAAACAGATAAACCATCCAATCTGCGTGTGTTGTTCTTACCTGCGGTTCCCGGATTCCTTCAGCACCCTTTACTAAGCGAAGCAGACGCTTAACTGGTCAGCACTGCAGTATCCCCGACCTCCAAACGGTTTAACGAGGGATGCTACTTTCTACCTTCTCTGCCCTTTGCTGACCTGATAATGTCTGCTGAAGTTACCTAGTGCAGATATGTGAATCCCGGAGGACGAGTCCCCCAATTGACAATGTCTATAATATTTGTCCTATTAAAAACACGTTAAAGGTTAAAGAACACAGTACGCAATTGGCGTAAAAAGTACCGCAAGGGTACTCCCTTAACTATACCTTAAGGAATGTACTTATACTGTGAACCTCTGTGTAGTGGGAGAGTGTAGATGCAACACAGTATAACCTTATTACCTTTAAAGCTGTTCGAGCGTCACTGACGCTCTGAGATTACTTAATACTATAAGAAATACACAGATACCGTGCTCAGGGTCCAACGCCTAAATATATATTATGAATGATATACTTGCAAAAGAATTTAACACAATACAAGTCATACACTACAATATAACATAGACTACCTAACCAGATAACTACACGGGAAATACAATACAATACAATTACGTTTAAGGGAAAATAAGAGGGGAAGAGGAGAAGAGAGAGAGAGAGAAAGAAATGGCTCACAATAACAAGAAGACAAATATGATTGCAGAGAAAGCTTACACATGTGAGGAACAATCGCTGCGCAGTCAGTCAATGCTGAGAATCTTTGTTTAGAAAGTACTTGAGCTTACCCATGCTGCCTGTCCCTATATACACAACACCTAGCAACACAATTGTCCCTACAATGCCGCATGGGGCAGAAGCTAGACTCCATTTTGGGAAAACTCCACTTGATTCCAAAGACTACACCACATGGCTGAAAGGGGGAGGGGAAAATACCCGGCAGCAGCCATTTTAGATTTGCAGGTCCAAACACATGGCACTCTCTACTACACCACAATCACATAGCAGAAAACACAAGACTCCATTTTATTCCAAAATGTCCAAGCCTCAAAACAATGCATATGTTCTGATTTTACAATTCCAAACCATCTAAATCACCTTTCACAATTTATATCCAACTTCCTAGAACCATCTTATTCACTTTCACATTCCAAACAACTTCAGTATCTCAATAACCAGAGCATATTCATCACAAGACCAGATCACAATGTAACCACACATCTCAGCCTGCCATTGCTACCAGCACATGTTCAAACGTAACTGCATGGTGGTATTTATGATTAACAAGATATATTATAACTAACCAGTACAATCTATTTTAAATCACCACAGGCAAACAAATACCACAAATGCTATGCTACACATTGTCTACTGTTCCAATTCATCACAGACTTCACAGAGTATCAACAGAAACACCCAACAATCACACAACTGCCCAAACCTCGTTAACCTTAAGCCATTTGTATCTCCAAACTAACTAATCTATGCCAATCAGCCATGAGATATTGAAATTATGATACTTAGCCTTTCGTAAGGAGCCTGGTGATGATCCAGCCATGCTTGCTGTGTGTCAGGTAGCTGTGTGAGTGAGTGAGTGAGCCCTGTGATCTCCAGTGGGTATATCATACCCTCATTCCAGCTGTGGGGGTGTGTCAACAACAAGATGTGTGTGTGTGTCCCTCACAGCATGTGAGCCAGCTGCATCAGTGGCCTTGGTTATGCAAAACAATGGGTGATGACCGACACATTCCTGTCTTGTGGGAAGCTATTGTTTGGCGAATACTGTCCCACTGTCCACTCTCAGTTGAGACAATGACATCTCAGCAATCATTCTTCTGTATACAAATCCAGCCCCATTTCGTAAACACAGGTGTTGGCCCTCCTCATTGAGTCTCAAAGCTCAGTGTAATTAAAGGCTATTGTACTCTGTCTGCGGGAAAGATACTGATTCGGAATACAATTAATCTTCAATTACTATTCCTGTGCTTTAGCTATGCATATGAAGATGTGAAGCCCTCACAACATGCAAACTATTGTTTGGGGGATCTCTAAGGTCAAAGAGCCATTTGAGACCCACTGATACCTGTTGGACTCAGGGGAATATTAACTTATAAAATACATTATATGGTTGAATTATGTAACGATTGAGTCGCACGCTGGGCACACAGAAACTCTACCGTAAATGCGCATACAGTGCGCCTGCGGGTGCACGTAACAGCGGGTATGCGCACGCACGGGAGAGCGCCCGCATGCGCAGCGCGGACATGTATGAGGTGCAAATATGGCAGTGTGCATAGTGATATTTTTCTGACTTTGACACCAGGAATAGTGATGGACAGGAAGTGACCTTTTGGAGTTGTGTTATTAGGGACTGGTTGGGAAAATGCAGGCGTGTCATGGCCATTTTCAGGGTGTGTATCTGTTGTCAGCTGCGAGCTTGTACGTATCCACTCTGCGTAGCCAGAGACCAACCCTTAGCTCCGATGTTCTTTCGTTTTTGCGTGTAAGTCATGAATATGTATGCAGTTGCAAATGAGTTTGTGATGGCTCTGGTGGGCGTCATTTCAGGGCAGCAGCTTCCCTTGCTAACATTAGCAGTCCTATAGACTAGGACATTGCTATTGCTATTGCATTTCTGTACAAACATGAATAGAGCCCATAATACAGAAGTTTAGATACTAATAAGATACAGAATTAGCCATTTTAGTAGGATTACCCTGGTCAGAGTCGGCAATGCATGGAAGAGATGATACAATGGGGGAGAGAGAAAAAATAGTCGATATCCTTGCAAAACTATGCTTTGTTCATAAAACGTAAGAGAAACGGAGTACCAGGTGAGGCAGCCATGGTGGGCAGTGCACACTATATCAGTTACAATGTGCAATAAGCAATACATATTAATAAGATATACAGTACAAATTTAAAATGAACATGACTAACAAGAAACTTACTGCATAAATAATTCAAAGACTTGTTCATCCTGCCCTTGAAAGCACTGTTTTTGCCTGTCTTTGTACATTCAGGCACAGAGATTGGCTGCCTTTAGCATGTAACATCAGCCTGTATTCCCTGCTAAATGGGTGTACTGTGTGGCATGATATTCAGGGGAAGGATACGGACAGAATAATACTTCCTGTGATGGATCTTAGTAGTGCACATAGGGGGTAATTCCAAGTTGATCGCAGCAGGAATTTTATTAGCAGTTGGGCAAAACCATGGCCCTCATTCCGAGTTGTTCACTCGCTAGCTGCTTTTAGCAGCTTTGCACACGCTAAGCCGACGCCTACTGGGAGTGAATCTTAGCTTTGCAGAATTGCGAACGAAAGATTTGCATAATTGCGAATAGAAATTTCTTTGCAGTTTCTGAGTAGCTCGGGACTTACTCTGCCACTGCGATCAGTTCAGTCAGTTTCGTTCCTGGTTTGACGTCACAAACACACCCAGCGTTCGCCCAGACACTCCCCCGTTTCTCCAGCTACTCCCGTGTTTTTCCCAGAAACGGCAGCGTTTTTCCGCACACACCCATTAAAACGGCCAGTTTCCGCCCAGAAACACCCACTTCCTGTCAATCACACTTCGATCACTAGAACGAAGAAATTTCTTTGTTAAGCCGTGAGTAAAAAACCTAACTTTTTGGCAAATTTACTTGGCGCAGATGCACTGCGAACATTGCGCATGCGCAGTTTGCGACAAATCGCTCCGTTGCGAAAACCACTAACGAGCGAACAACTCGGAATGAGGGTCAATGTGCACTGCAGGGGAGGCAGATATAACATGTGCAGAAAGAGTTAGATTTGGGTGGGTTATTTTATTTCTGTGCAGGGTAAATACTGGGTGCTTTATTTTTACACTGCAAATTAGATTGCAGATTGAACACACCACACCCAAACCTAACTCTCTCTGCACATGTTAAATCTGCCTCCCCTGCAGTGCACATGGTTTTGCCCACCTGCTAACAAAATTCCTGCTGCGATCAACTTGGAATTACCCCCATAGGTGTCAATTTACTAAGACTTGGAAAGAGATACAGCGGAGAGAGTGTTAGGCGCGGCGGCCTCGCCTAGGCAACAAGTCCCGGCGCGTCACGGCCGCCGCGCCTCCTCCTGCCACCGTACGGCGCCTAGCAACGCTAGGACGCCGTGCGCTCTGAGCCGCGCGGCGCCTAGCAACGCTGGGCCGCCGTGTGCGCTGGCCGCCGGACCCTTAGCAACGGGGATGCCACAGGCTACCGCGTTCCCCGTTGCTACCCATCAACCATCCACCTGTCAGCTCTGGGTCGTGCAGCAGGGCAGCTGCACGACATTACCAATTGAGCTTCACTGCAGCTATTGGAGGGCTCCCTGTTGTATTCTCCCTTAGTGCCTGACACAGACGCCGGTGATAGCTTCCTGTATGCTGTTCCTGCCCTGCAGTATTCCCTGTGCAAGCGTGCTGTTATCTGGTTGATTCTGTTCCCTGTGGTCCTGAGTCCTGGTGTTCGGAAGCCAGTTGTGGGAGTCTTTCCAGTTCTCCAGTCAATTGTTACCTGTGCTTGTCATCTCGGGGTTCTCGTTCATTTGGGTTACTCTCCCGGTGTTGTGAGTAGCGGCTTCTGCCACGTCTTGCGTCCTAGGCCACTGTATTCTTTAGTTATACTAGTTACTGGTGTTTTGCGGAGGGTTCCGCCCTAACTGTCCTCCCCGGTACATGACGGTGCCGTGTAGGGTGTGGACAGTAGTACCTTTGTTGTCCTTTTCCTTTGGCAGTGTGCCGCACATACGTTTAGTTTTAGGTTTTTTAGTAGCCCCTAGCTCTGAGTTTGCTTTAGTTAGAGGTCCCCTTGTTATCATCCCGTCTCGGTTTACGCCTTGTCTCATATCAAGACCTGGGGGCATCGGAGTTGGGCAGACCTAATCCGCCCTTCAAACGCGGCTGCCGCAGGCCCAAGAACACATACTTTTGCAGGCGTAAACTGACCACGCGAGTGAAACAACGGAGGTAGGGTCCTAGGGGTTACTGTCATTCCTTGTCCTAACTATAGCATCACGTTCCTGTGTTTGGGACTTATCAATTCAATAACTCACGTTCTAAGCACAGAGAACGTAACATTATCACCGGCCAACAACAACAACAAAAAAAAGAGTTGTTTTTTTTTTGGGTGGCCTTGAAATTCGGTCCTCATGAATCCGGCAGTACTAGGACCGAATCCCAGCCAGCTTTTGGCCAATCAGATTCAGGAACTCACTCAGATGGTTCAGGATCTTACTCTTCGGGTGAGATCGCAGGAAGATCTTTTACGAGCCTCCCCGGGTATGATTCCTGAACCAAAAATGCATCTTCCTGACCGCTTTTCGGGTAACCGAAAGGATTTCTTTAATTTTAAGGAAGCTTGCAAGCTTTATGTTCGTTTAAGGCCCCGGTCCTCAGGTACTGAGTATCAGCGGGTGGGCATTGTGATGTCTTTGCTTCAAGGTGATCCACAAACCTGGGCTTTTGGGTTAAAATCCGATGATGCAGCCTTGCTAACAGTAGATGCCTTATTTAAGTCTTTAGGCCTTTTGTATGATGACCCAGATAGGGAAGCGTCGGCTGAGAGCCACCTGCGTGCACTTAAACATGGTAAAAATCCCGCAGAGGCATACTGTACTGAATTTCGCCGTTGGTCGAACGACCGTGGCTGGAATGATCCTGTCCTGCGCAGTCAGTTTCGCCTCGGTCTGTCTGAAGTAATCAAAGATGTTGCTTGGGCTCAAGCTTTGGGAGTTCCGCAGCTCCAATTAGACAGATCTATCACTATGCACGGATTGGACGGTGGTCCACTCTCTAATGGGGTAATTACTCACCAGACCCCTCCAGTACAACTGACAGTGGGGGCTTTACATTATGAAAAAATTTAGTTCTATCTCACCCATTGTCCGGCTGTGCCGGTCGTCTTAGGTCACCCCTGGCTTGCCCTTCATAATCCCACTATAGATTGGCGGTCTGGGGAAATTTCCTGCTGGGATTCCTTCTGTGTTAGAGAATGTATTTCTCGTCCAGTCCGGGTCGCGGTTGCCACTCCGGAACTCATACCCTCAGTATATCAAGATTTTTCTGATGTTTTCTCTAAGGGTAACGCTGATATCCTGCCACCCCACCGGTCATACAACTCTGCTATTGACCTTGTTCCTGGTGCCACTCTGCCTAAAGGGAGACTATATGCATTATCTGGCCCCGAGACTAAGGCCATGGATGACTATGTACAGGAAAGCCTGAAGAAGGGGTTTATTAGGCCCTCGAAATCTCCGTTAAGTGCAGGGTTTTTTTTTGTTGAGAAAAAAAGACGGATCCCTAAGACCGTGCATAGACTATCGGGCTTTGAATAAGATTTCTATTAAAAGCACCTACCCCTTGCCGTTGATTTCGGTGTTGTTTGATCAACTCCGCACTGCGGTTATTTTCTCTAAAATCGATCTCAGGGGAGCCTACAACCTCATCCGAATAAGATTTCAGGATGAGTGGAAGACGGCTTTCAGTACTCAGTCCGGACATTACGAATATCTTGTGATGCAGTTCGGGCTGTCTAACGCTCCTGCGGTATTTCAGGATCTTATAAACGATGTCCTCCGCGACTTTTTAGGGAAGTTCGTGGTAGTTTATCGCGATGACATTTTAATTTACTCTGAGTCTCCTGAACAGCATGTTGTCCATGTGCGGCAAGTGCTTCAAAGGTTGCGGGAGAACCATTTGTATGCGAAATTGGAGAAGTGTGATTTCCACACCACTGAGGTATCCTTTTTAGGGTATATTATTTCTCCACAGGGGTTTTATATGGAACCTAAGAAACTCCAGGCCATTTTAAGCTGGACACAACCCACTAACTTGAAGGCGATCCAGCGATTTTTGGGTTTTGCAAATTATTATAGGCGTTTTATTCACGCCTTTTCAGATTTAGTCGCTCCTATCGGGCGTTAACTAGAAAGGGAGCCGATCCGTCCAACTGGTCGCCTCAAGCCGAGTCTGCCTTTCGGGCTCTAAAACAGGCCTTTGTCTCTGCTCCAGTACTCCGACACCCCAACCCTGACATTCCCCTTATTGTCGAGGTAGACGCCTCAGAGGTTGGAGTGGGAGCCATTCTCTCTCAGGAAGACCCCAAGTCTCTGTTGTTACACCCTTGTGCCTTCATGTCCAGGAAATTCTCCTCCGCTGAGTCCAACTATGATGTTGGTAATCGAGAGTTGCTGGCAGTCAAATGGGCTTTTGAGGAATGGAGGCACTGGCTTGAGGGAGCGAAGCATATCATTACGGTGTTCACGGACTACAAGAATTTACAGTATATTGAATCAGCTAAACGCCTAAATGCTCGGCAGGCGCGTTGGGCGTTATTTTTTACACGACTCAAGTTCATCATCACCTACAGGCCCGGTTCTAAGAATACCAAGACCGATGCCCTGTCTCGTTGTTTTCTTCCTGCTCACAATAACCACACTACCGCAACTCCCATTATCTCAACATCCGTCATCCAAGCCGGTCTCCCACAGGATTTGTTCACACAACTTGTCCAGGTTCAGCAGCAGGCTCCTAGTGATACTCCTGTTGGTTGTCTCTTTGTTCCTGAGCGCTTGAGAGGCAGTGTCTTCGCAGAGTTTCATGATAGTAAGGTTGCTGGTCACCCTGGTATTGCTAAAACCTTGGAATTAATCTCTCGCTCGGTGTGGTGGCCTAATCTTTCCAAGGACGTTAAGGAATTTGTCCTTTCCTGTCAGGATTGTGCTAAACACAAGGTGTCCTGGTCCTTGCCAATCGGACAACTCATGCCTCTTACTATTCCACTCAAACCATGAACACATTTCCATGGATTTCGTGGTGGATCTCCCTCTTTCATCCGGGTTCCGGGTAATTTGGGTAATTGTGGATCGTTTTAGCAAAATGGCCCACTTCATTGCTTTACCCCGATTGCCCTCCGCCCAAGCTCTGGCAGTTCTGTTTCTTCGCCATGTTTTCAGGCTTCATGGTTTACCCGTGGATATAGTCTCTGACCGGGGACCACGGTTTATTGCCCGTTTTTGGAAGCGTTTTTGTGCCTCATTAAACATGAAACTCTGTTTCAAATCTGGATACCACCCACAGTCTAACGGGCAGACTGAACGTGTAAATCAGTCATTGAAACAATATTTACGTCTTTATACTGCCAAACTTCAGAATGATTGGTCAGATTTTCTTCCTCTGGCCGAATTCGCTTACAATAACGCTTGCCATTCATCCACCAAGGAGTCTCCGTTCTTTTAGGTCCTGGGCTTTCACCCTAGAGCCAATTCCTTTACTCCCCATTATCCGGCTTCTTCTTTGCCCTTAACCTCCCGTCTCAGAGTTATTTGGAAAAAAGTACACCTTGCCCTTAAGAAGGCTGCTTTTCGGGAGACATTTTTCTCTGATAGGTTCCGACGCCCATGTACATTTAAGGTAGGGGATAAGGTGTGGTTGTCAACCCACAGCATTAAGCTCCGACAACCCTCGGCTAGATTGGGACCTAGATTTATTGGACCGTTTCTTATTGTCAAAAAAGTCAACCCAGTGGCTTTTCGGTTACGGTTGCCAAAGTCACTAAAAAATTGGCAACACTTTTCATTGTTCTCTATTGAAGCCGTGTGTCCTATCCAGGAGATTTCCTCTGAGAATTTTCCAGGGAAGACCTCCGGTGGATGTTCAGGGTCAGCAAGAATTCCTAGTGGAGAAGGTCTTAGATTCCAAATTTTCTCGGGGTCGGCTCTATTTTTTTGATTCACTGGAAAGGGTACGGTCCAGAGGAAAGGTCTTGGGTCCTGGACAAGGATTTACATGCCCCTAGACTTAAGAGGCTGTTCTTTCAGGAGTTTCCTCATAAACCCGGATATAGGGGTTCCTTAACCCCTCCTCAAGGGGGGTACTGTTAGGCGCGGCGGCCCTCGACGGCGCCCGACCGTTGCCTAGGCAACAGGTCCCGGCACGTCACGGCCGCCGCGCCTTCTCCTGCCCCCGCACAGCACCTAGCAATGCTAGGACGCCGTGCGCTCTGAGCCGCACGGCGCCTAGCAACACTGGGACGCTGTGCGCGCTGACTGCCGGACCCTTAGCAATGGGGATGCCACAGGCTACCGCTTTCCCCGTTGCTACCCATCAACCATCCACCTGTCAGCTCTGGTTCGTGCAGCAGGGCAGCTGCACGACATTGCCAATTGAGCTTCACTGCAGCTATTGGAGGGCTCCCTGTTATATTCTCCCTTAGTGCCTGACACAGACGCCGGTGATAGCTTCCTGTATGCTGTTCCTGCCCTGCAGTATTCCCTGTCCAAGCGTGCTGTTATCTGGTCGATTCTGTTCCCTGTGGTCCTGAGTCCTGGTGTTCGGAAGCCAGTTGTGGGAGTCTTTCCAGTTCTCCAGTCAATTGTTACCTGTGCCTGTCATCTCGGGGTTCTCGTTCATTTGGGTTACTCTCCCGGTGTCGTGAGTAGCGGCTTCTAGGCTGCTGTATTCTTTAGTTATACTAGTTACTGGTGTTTTGCGGAGGGTTCCGCCCTAACTGTCCTCCCCGGTACACGACGGTGCCGTGTAGGGTGTGGACAGTAGTACCTTTGTTGTCCTTTTCCTTTGGCAGCGTGCCGCACATACGTTTAGTTTTAGGTTTTTTAGTAGCCCCTAGCTCTGAGTTTGCTTTAGTTAGAGGTCCCCTTGTTATCATCCCGTCTTGGTTTACGCCTTGTCTCATATCAAGACCTGGGGGCATCGGAGTTGGGCAGACCTAATCCGCCATTCAAACGCGGCTGCCGTAGGCCCAAGAACACATAGTCTCGCAGGCGTAAACTGACCACGCGAGTGAAACAACGGAGGTAGGGTCCTAGGGGTTACTGTCATTCCTTGTCCTAACTATAGCATCACGTTCCTGTGCTTGGGACTTATCAACTCGATAACTCACGTTCTAAGCACAGAGAACGTAACAGAGAGAAAGTACCAGCCAGTAGCTCCTAACTGTCATGTTACAGACTGTGTTCAAAAAATGATGAAGCTGATTGGTACTTTATCTCTCTCCATTTTATCTCTTTAAAAGGTTTAGTAAATAGACCCCAGTGTCACCTGACTGCCTACATTCCAGAAGTGGGGGTTTGGACTGTAAGTGGTGTTCTTTGCAGCCCAGGAAAATGGACATAGGAGAGTACCCAGCCTTAAACATATTATACCCTGTAACAAAGCATCCTAAACCATCCTATATAATAAAAGTCTTCTGCTGCCCCCTCAACTCTATGGGGGAATTCAAGTGTTTTGCATGCCAGTATAGCATTAGCAACCTCAATAGTATTTACTTCCAGTTATTTTCAGTCAACTTTGAACTCCTTACAGCTCACAATATTATTCATCAATATTGACCAACATCTGGCTGGCTAAACTATGCAATATAGCAGTGTCACAAACACACAACAGTTATTTCTGGTTAAACCAGAATGTTTGTTGATACAAAAAAGACTGTCCTCAATGACCCCCCAAAAAACAGCCCATAATGAAAAGTGGTGCAGATGGAATTGTCTTTGAGTCCTCCCACCCATCCTTATGTTGCATGCACCGTTTAACAAACCAAGCACTTCAGAGACAGGCACTGCCACTTTTGTGGCTGAAGTGCTTAGTTTGTTTGGGCCCCTACAATCCAACTTTTTGGAAGGGCTACCTACACTCATTAATAAGGAGGTTGATGATGAGGATGGTAGAGATTGCATGTGCTAGTCTCAACTGCTGGTAACTGATACTGGACTTCTTGTTATTGTTTTACAGGATTTTTTCTGATATTAATAAATAACTTGCATTAACTTACTGCAAATGATATAACAGGGAGGAGGTGCCTAGATGGTTAACATCCCTACCTCTACTAAATTTGTCCCCACAATGGTACAGATGCCTTCCCAAATGTCAGGATTTGGGTAAAATTAATTCCACACACAAGAGGTGGCATGTTTGATCTTATGCCCAAGTAGTACACAATTATCTCCCTCATCCTGTTGCATTTCTTCCACACTAGAAACCTCAATTTCTATGTCAACATCTTTACTTGTACTGCTCATCCCCACATTTGCAAAGGGGACAGAAATGGTGGAAGGCGGCTTCTTCTTGGGTACAATGTCAGAAATATCAGATTCACACATAGCTAACATGGACCTCCCTGAACTTTTCTCAGTGATTTGTGAACACAGTTTGTTCTTCAGTCTTAGTGTTCTTTTTTTTTAATACTGATTTGTCTGTGTTAAACGTGATACCTCTACTAGACTCAATGAGAATGTGTTGCATTATCACCATATGAGGTTCCAGAAGAAGATGCCTGACAATGTTTGGCACCAGCTTTCCACAATAGGCATTCTTCTAATCCATGAAACAGCAGTACCACTAGCAGGACCACTACTCACGAACAAAGATCGTGGCCTGAGCCTTTCATTGCCAACTTGTGTTGTGTATTGCATGTTGACAATTTGGGATGCGTTCAGCATCCCAGCAGTCTGTATGCCAGTGACCATGTTACCAATGCCAGAATCCCGACACCACTTGGGACACTGGCACCGGAACACAGACTGCCGGAATGCCAAAGTTGAGTATCGGGAATAGGGTTAGGGTGGAGGGTCAGAGTTAGGTACTAGGGGGTGGTTAGCCATAGCTGCCACCCCTCGAGGGTTAGTGCTAGCTGCCACCACCCCACAGATTAGTACAAGCTTACACCCTCCAAAGGTTAGGGTTAAGGTAGTGGGCAGGAGAGAGGTAAAATTTTAACCCTGTCTGGTGTCAGGATCCTCACTGTCGGAATGCCATGGGCGATCATGTGAAATACACGGGCACAACCCAGGTCTATCAACCAGTAATTTCCATGGTCTTAGCCTGATACCCAGGAAATTCCCACATTGGATGTGTTCACACTGAACCCGACCCTATCCTAGAATTTGGTGTGTATTTAAAGGGGATGTTTTCATGTAGATTATTCAGCCTTTAATATTTGTTATTGGCAAATTTGTGGTTTTATTTCCTATTTAAATACATTTTGTTTTAAAGCTGTGCTACTTACTACGCTCATCGTGGCTACATCTGCACTAATCGGCCACCCTCGATGCAGCCAGGCGCACCCCCGCCTAGCCGTGCCAAGATGCAGCAATTGCCGCTCCCATTCATGCTAATGGGGTGCATGCACTTCTTAGACACGCAAGGCCCAGACATGCATGCGGTCGCGCATCACGGAAAGATGTAGCCGTGATGAATGTGGCTACATCTGTAGGTAAATTTTTTTTTATTTTTTCTTATTAAGGTGCTCCCACTCATATTCACTCTCCCGAGTTGGATGCATTCCCATTACAGGCAACCCAGGTCACACCCAGAAAAAAACTGGGTAGAGAGCAGGGTCAAGCAGTGTGGACTGGGGCATGTAGGGCCCAGCGGGGGAATGCAGTGGAAAGGACCCATGTTTAGGGGTGTGGCCAGTCTGCAGAGGTGGTGTGGCCTACCACCTCATTGGTTTGACTAACCATTAGATAGTGCAACGTCTGGGCCCCTTCATAAATATATACAGTAAATTCAGCTGCTGCATGCATGATAATGTACCAGATGAATAACAGATTAATAACAGCAATGCACTGTTGAAAACAGACCATAGTCCAGTGTAAGATTTCATATGTATAATGTATATTTCAAGTGCACATTCTGGAACCTGATCCTTAGAGCAGGAGGTGGGCCCCCAGGCAGTGGGGCTCACCGGTGGTTTCCCCTGTACCCCTGTGGGCCAGTCCAAGCCTGGGGTCATGGACCCAGGACTTCGATCCTGGACATTTTTGTTCACAGATAGCAAAAACCCGGGTCGATGCACATTCACAAGCAAAAACCTGTGTTTTGTGTTCTCTCTCTGAAAGTGGCATTTACAGTACCCCTTTCAGACATTAGATTCTGGAATTTTCTGGGTCTAGAAATCCTGGGTTGAAGTGCGTTAATGTGCAAAAGACCGTGATTTTGATGCATGTGTGAAAGGGGTATAAGTAACATGACCAGGGCCGTAACTAGGTGTGTGCAGAGGGGGCACCGCAGATAGCACTGCAGGCTAGGGGGCGCTGTTGGTGGCACTTGTCAATTATCTGTTCACTTGCAGCTTCCCCCTTTTTGAAGCCCATCATCTCCTGACCACCACTGTCTCCTACCCTGACCCCTTCTGTCGCTAATACCTATACAACATTCATGAACCCAACTTGAGATTTTCTTGTTATTCAGTCACACTGTCCTTTATTACATTTCAAGATGCTGACATTCCTGGGATTCAAACCCATTGCCTGTGGTATTGCAGTCAGATGATCTATTCATTGAGCTATCTGCCCTTGCATAGAAAGGTAGGTAATTAATATAAGCTAGAGCATTCTAACTATTTGAAGTTTGTACTTTGTGAAAAAATGATCAGCATTGTG
This sequence comes from Pseudophryne corroboree, assembly GCF_028390025.1. Classification (NCBI taxonomy): domain Eukaryota; kingdom Metazoa; phylum Chordata; class Amphibia; order Anura; family Myobatrachidae; genus Pseudophryne; species Pseudophryne corroboree. The sequence continues at coordinate 454,809,745 of NC_086449.1, forward strand.
GCTGAGCAGATCTAAGCAGTGTGTGACTGCAAGAGATTGGATGGGTGGCTGCACAATACATAGATCTGCTCAATTGCAATGCTGATTTTTTTTTTTTTTTTAAACAAAGTACTAGTACAGTAGCTTTATATAGGGGTATATTCAATTAGGGTCGAAAGCTGCCGTCTGTCGAAAAGACGGCAGTTTTCGACTTTTTAAGGTCGAATCGTGATTCGACCTATTCAATCCCCGGCATTTTTATTCGACAAGTCTGCCGATTTACGGACTCTTGAGGGAAACAGGGCCAAATTCGACAGGATTTGGCCCCGTTTCCGACCATCTTAGTCCGACATAAAAAAATGTCGGACTGAGATGAGGGACCTTAGAGAAGGAGAGGGGGGAGAGCCGCGGGCACAGGGTGACAGCAGCGCCGGAGGAGTGGAGATGGGAGAGTCGCGGGCACAGGGGGACAGCAGGGCCAGAGGAGAGGAGACGGGAGAGCCGCGGGCACAGGGGGACAGCAGCACCGGAGGATAGGAGACGGGAGAGCCGCGGGCACAGGGGGACAGCAGCGCCGGAGGAGACGGTGGGGGCAGACGGGGGACAGCAGCGGTCAGCGTAACCAGAGGATGTCACAACCGCCGCTCACAGCAGCGTCACCAGGCTCCAGCAAGCGGGACTTCGCTTGCTGGAGCCAGGTGGACGCTGCAGTGAGCAGCGGCTGTGACATCCTCCGACTATGCTGCCCGCTGCTGTAGCACATGCGCTCCTGGCTCTCCCCCGTCTCCCCCCACCCACCCCCCGTCTCCTCCTCGTCTCCTCCAGCGCTGCTCTCCCCCTCTGCCCGCATCTCAGCTCCTGCATCTGAATTCGACTTTTTTTAAAGTTGGATTGAGATTGCTTTGAATAGCCCAGGTCGAATCCATTCCGACAAATGAATGTCGGAATGGATCCGACTTCATTTGAATATACCCCATAGTGTTCATAGTTTTTATGCCAGATCAAACAGCTCAATGAGTAAGGTGTTTTATTAGAATTCAACAGGTTATAGGTTTGAATCTTGGGTGTGACAGTATATTGAAATGTGTTATTAAATAAAGGGTATTGTAACTGAATAACAATGAGCTCTCAAGTTAAGTGCATGAATGTGGTATATAAAGAGGATTTGTATACAAAATCATTTTCCTGCAGTGGTCTATAAATGTGTGTGTATTATTTCTATCTATCTAACTATCTATCTGTGGAAAGGGGCATCATAGCATGGGCTATCTCTGGTATCAACCTTGTCATGCCCCTTCCCAAAGAGGCATGCGCCTTATGTCCCTATTGTAAAAAATGAGGAGGGTGGGGGGGTGCCGATTATCTCTCTGGCGCAGGGCACCAAAGAGTCTAGTTACGGCTCAGGAAATGACTGTGGTTTATTATCAGTGTTGTCAGATCTTAAAGTTGAAAATTACTTATAAATGTATCTTTTTGTGAAATTTTCTATGTTACAAAAATGTGAATTTTAACAATTACACAGATGTATAGTGTTTTTTGTACAACATATGGCATATAGACAGAATGTTGGCAAAGCACGTTACTTGACAGCATGTTTAAAATTGGTTTGCCAGTTATTACATAAATGATTCTAAATTGTGTTAAAGTGTATTTATTGGGATGTGTCAATTATAAAGTAAATACACCATTTGGTTTCTTTTTTAGGACAGCAAGGTGAAGAATCCCATACAAGACATGTGTGGAATATTTTTTGTTTAAATGAAACAATGGAAAAATGGAGTAATGAAAAAATATACACTGCTCAAAAAAATAAAGGGAACACTAAAATAACACATCCTAGATCTGAATGAATGAAATACTCTTTTAAATACTTTGTTCTTTACATAGTTGAATGTGCTGACAATAAAATCACACAAAAATTATCAATGGAGCATCCACCAACTCCTGGACAGTCTGTGGTGGATAGAGCGAGACATGATGTCCCAGATGTGCTCAATTGGATTCAGGTCTGGGGAACGGGCGGGCCAGTCCATAGCATCAATGCCTTCATCTTGCAGGAACTGCTGACACACTCCAGCCACATGAGGTCTAGCATTGTCTTGCATTAGGAGGAACCCAGGGCCAACCGCACCAGCATATGATCTCACAAGGGGTCTGAGGATCTCATCTCGGTACCTAATTGCAGTCAGGCTACCTCTGGCGAGCACATGAAGGGCTGTGCGGCCCCCCAAAGAAATGCCACCCCACACCATTACTGACCCACTGCCAAACTGGTCATGCTGGAGGATGTTGCAGGCAGCAGAACATTCTCCTTGGCGTCTCCAGACTCTGTCATGTCTGTCACATGTGCTCAGTGAGAACCTGCTTTCATCTGTGAAGAGCACAGGGCGCCAGTGGTGAATTTGCCAATCTTGGTGTTCTCTGGCAAATGCCAAATGTCCTGCACAGTGTTGGGTTGTAAGCACAACCCCCACCTGTGGATATCGGGCCCTCATACCACCCTCATGGTGTCTGTTTCTGATCGTTTGAGTAGACACATGCACATTTGTGGCTTGCTGGAGGTCATTTTGCAGGGCTCTGGTAGTGCTCCTCCTGTTCCTCCTTGCAGAAAGGCGGAGGTAGCGGTCCTGCTGCTGGGATGTTGCCCCCCTACGGCCTCCTCTACGTCTCCTGATGTACTGGCCTGTCTCCTGGTAGCGCCTCCATGCTCTGGACACGCTGATAGACACAGCAAACCTTCTTGCCACAGCTCGCATTGATGTGTCATCCTGGATGAGCTGCACTACCTGAGCCACTTGTGTGGGTTGTAGACTCTGTCTCATGCTACCACTAGAGTGAAAGCACCGCCAGCTTTCAAAAGTGACCAAAACATCAGCCAGAAAGCATAGGAGCTGAGAAGTAGTCTGTGGTCACCACCTGCAGAACAACTCCTTTATTGGGGGTGTCTTGCTAATTACCTATAATTCCCACCTGTTGTCTATTCCATTTGCACAACAGCATGTGAAATTGATTGTCAATCAGTGTTGCTTCCTAAGTGGACAGTTTGATTTCACAGAAGTGTGATTGACATTGTGTTGTTTAAGTGTTCCCTTTATTTTTTTGAGCAGTGTATATAAATATATATTTTGAGCACAATTTGTTTTGTCATTCGTAACCTTTCTACGGTTGTCTATACTATCTGTAATATATACTGTAGGCAAAGAATAACAAGTTGACAAATACAGAAAGACTCCCAACGTGCTGTCAATAGCAGCTAGTATTTGGTGTGTCAGTTCCAATATATAGCAAAAACACAAACACAAATAGTACCAGTGCTTATATATACAATGAATAAATAAATAATTAATAAACAAAAATGAATGGATAGGAGCCCAAAAAAGGGGTCTATTTACTAAGCCTTGGATGGAGGTAAGGTGGATGGAGATATAGTACCAGCCAATCCGCTCCTAACTGCCATGTCACAGGCTGGGTTTGAAAAATAACAGTTAGCAGCCGATTGGCTGGTACTTTATCTCCATCCACTTTACCTCCATCCAAGCCTTAGTAAATAGAACCCAAAAATGGGCACACACATTTATTATTAAAATGAAAATTATCCAAAAGAAAACCACAGTGATTCAACTGTAACATGTCACAGCACCGGCTCCTAGTGCACAGAGTTTTAAATTAAGACTTTCCTCAGTTAGTTGATTCAATCATCTAGGTTAAGCAGCAGGATATTACCAGATAGCATTCCGGTGTGCAATGTAACTGGAGTCAGAGTAGGTCTGTAGGTAGCTTGACACGTTTCTCTGGGCAAAGTCACCCAACAAGTTAATAGCTATAGAAATGAATAATAGGAAATTTGGTGTGAGCGGAGTTTGTTAAAAAAAAGTTATTAAAAATGTATCACTACACCTAAAAAAATAAATATACAGTATAGCGATATGAAGCATTACAATAGATAAGTATATAAATAATATGACATAAAAGTTTTAGTTCTCAAACAAAAAGTTATTGTTCACCCATTAAATCATAAATTACATTGAAAATATTTACAGTGCTGTGGTGGGCTTGGGAAAGCCCTTCTGCAACTCTTTCCACCTCCTGTGCCATTGGTTGATTGTCCAGAACCAACAAAAAAATATTTGTGCTCCATGTGACAGGCAAAACCAGCGCTGTGCACAAACAGCAACATATCTACAGCAACAAACCAACAATAAGCACAATTATTTGGACTGTGACCTAAAAAAAACACTTTTGATGAAAACACTATGCATACTTAAGAGATTTGGCATACTTTCTTGAAGTTTTAAGCATAGTCACTACTCATACATATTTCTGCAATCTGCTGCCGGAGGCTTCTCAGGAGGTTGGGGTGCCTCCAGTGGAGATCGCTCCAGCAGCATTCCAATTGAAATACACTCCTGATGGAGTTGACCACCCACAGATGTGCCTTTGCACATGCCTCTGTGGAGCAAGTTTAACCCTATTATTAATATAGGGTATGGACTGCCCCAACTTCTCATCCATCACATTTGTCAAGATGAGGAGCTCTTTCTGGGTGAAGCTTGCTGCCCTCATGGTAACAGAAGAATTAAACATCTGAGTAAGATCGCTGATGTTGGGTCCATGGTGCTGGGCATACACACCTACTGGTCCACAGATCGCAAAGCAGACTTCCCTAAAATGGCAGACACACCATCTATTTTTGTGAAGAAGACGCACAAGTAGACCTTGATGATTACAATGACATGCAGCTTGTCTATATTCTGTTTGCAAATACAGCTGTATCTGCTATCAAAATGCTACACTACAGTGTTTTCCAGGAAATCCTCTGGAGGCTGCGAGATAAATGTGGCCGCTGGGCACCCAAATGACATAACAGTTGAATTGCTGCCGCTCGGCTCCCACTAGTGGCAGCCGCAGAGAAAACATTTAAATCGACCCCATAGTATATGGCTGACAGTATAAAATTTACTATATAAGAATACACACAGTAAGTGGCATACATATACCGTAATGCAAACCCGGCTAAAGGCTTTCATACTTTACACATTCTTACAGATTCCGTTTTTATTTATAACAGTGTTACTGCATAACATTTAGCCATTTGTTTTGATATACAAATGTTCACATACACACACATTTGTATTACAGCTAGAGGACTGCTGTTGTTCTGGTGGCACACTTTTTAGGATCAACATTTGTTGATAAATATGGCTATTTGAGCAGCCTTACTTCTAAGGAAAGCCAGTGAAAATATTATCTGTAACAGGTGAGATTGTGTGCATTTTTTTATTTACCCCTGAAGAAGTCCATCTGTATGGATGAAACACATAGTGTATTTTGGGTGCTGTATCCATGAGCTTATTGTGAGGATCTTGTCAATTAAGCTCTCACCCATAAGGGTGTTGGCAGGAACTAGTATCATTTTCTCCATTAGCATCATTGGATATTTGACACCTGTTTTTTAAAACAATCTTGTATCAAATTTTATTAATTAATAATAAATAGAGCCATGGAGGCTTTTTTCGGATGATTTGGTGGAAGAGTGTATTTCCAGATCTGATCGGATACATCGCTCATCATTCCATGGTGACTCAAGCTGAAATAACCTGTTAAAATCATTTGAGATCGGACATTGTTTGAACATTTTATTTAATTACTCACATATGAATGGTTAAAACATTGCTGATTATATGTACAGTACCTTCTAGTTATTTTGTCTTTTTGTCCCTTAGGGGTCTATTCATGAAGCAGTGAAAAGAGTGGAGAAGTGAGCCTGTGGAGAAGTTGCCCATGGCAACCAATCAGCTGCTCTGTAAAATTGTATAGTATGCAATTATAAATGTTACTTCAATGCTGATTGGTTGCCATTGGCAACTTCTCCACTGGTTCCCTTCTACTCACTTTTCACTGCTTCATGAATAGACCCCTTATTCTCAAAACACACAACTGCCTTATTATGTTTTTGATGCTGCGCTGGCTGGGAGTTACTCCCCAAATACAAGAGCATCGCTGCTGTGAGATGCTTTTGCATTTGTGTGGGGGGGCACTGACATGCGGGGTGGACTAGCCATGTGCTGGGCGTCCCCCCGCATGGCTGAGTTCATGATTGTAGCTGTGCTAAATTTAGCACAGCTACGATCAACTCTGAATGACCCCCAATATGTTTTTAAATACGCTAAATGATAATTACTTAGTTCAATTAATCGAGGAACCAACTAGGTACAATGCAATCTTAGACCTGGTATTAACTAACACTGGGGAATTGGTATCAAATATTGAAGTAGGAGAGCCCATAGGTAACAGCGACCACAATATGGTCACATTCAATACCAGTTTTCATAAGCAGTCCTATACTGGCTCAACTAGGACTCTAAATTTTAGCAAAGCCAACTTTGACATGATGAAGGAAGCGTTAAGGGACATTGAATGGGAAATTCTGTTTCAAGGAAAAAATAACAGAGAATTTGGGATATATTAAAATCACTGCTAATTAATAATACAGGTTGAGTATCCCATATTCAAATATTCCGAAATACTGACTTTTTTGAGTGAGAGTGAGATAGTGAAACCTTTGTTTTTTGATGGCTCAATGTACACAAACTTTGTTTAATACACAAAGTTATTAAAAATATTGTATTAAATGACTTTCAGGCTGTGTGTATAAGGTGTATATAAAACATAAATGATTTGTGTGAATGTACACACACTTTGTTTAATGCACAAAGTTATTATAAATATTGGCTAAAATGACCTTCAGGCTGTGTGTATAAGGTGTATATGTAACTTAAATGCATTCTGTGCTTAGATTTAGGTCTCATCACCATGATATCTCATTATGGTATGCAATTATTCCAAAATACGGAAAAATCCCATATCCAAAATATCTCTGGTCCCAAGCATTTTGGATAAGGAAGACTCAACCTGTACTTGTAAATGTATCCCCACCAGCAGCAAAAAAAGGAATAAAAATCCCAAACCAATGTGGTTTAACAAAAATATAAAGGAATTAATGGACAAAAAAAATGAGCATTTAAAAAATACAAATCTGAGGGGGATGCGGAGTCATTTCAACACTATAAGGACTGTAACAAAATATGCAAAAAAGGAATAAGAGCGGCTAATTTAGAAACTGAAAAACTAGTAGCAAAGGAAAGCAAAGCGAATCCCAAATTTTTTTTAAGTACATCAAAAGCAAGAGACTACAGAAGGAGAGTATAGGCCCTTTAAAGGACAAGAGGGGAGTCTTAATCAAAAATAATAATGACAGAGCAAACAAACTAAACAAGAGGACCAAATGCTGGGTCTAACACAAAATCTCAACAAAGATAATGTCCCACTGCTAAATGCTTATTTATGTGAGGAGGTAGTCTGTGACCGATTAAAAAAGTTAAAGATTAATAAGTCACCTGGTCCCAATGGAATTCACCCGAGGGTTCTTATGGAGCTGCACGCTGAACTAGCAAGACCTCTATTTTTGATCTTCATGGATTCGATTAAATCGGGTATGGTTCCCAAAGACTGGCATATAGCGGAGGTAGTGCCGATATTTAAAAAGGGGAGCAAAGCTGAACCAGGTAATAATAGACCAGTTAGTCTTACATCTATAGTGGGGAAAGTATTCAAAAGTTCCTTGAAGCAAATAAGGTCATTAAAAGGAACCAACATGGCTTTGTGAAGGGCAGATCATGTCAGACCAACTTACTTGGCTTTTATGAAACAGTAAGTGCAAACCTGGATCAGGGTAAGGAGGTGGATATAATCTTTTTAGACTTTGCCAAAGCTTTCAACAATGTACCACACATGCATCTTATCTACAAGCTACAAGAAATAGGGCCAGGGAGCACAATATGCACTTGGGTCAGTAACTGGTTAGATAATAGGGAGCAGCGCGTTGTGGTCAATGGGTCATTTTCAAATTGGACTAAAGTACTAAGTGGTGTGCTACAAGGGTCTGTACATGGACCACTTTTGTTCAACATTTTCATCAATGACCTAACAGTAGGTCTAGAGAGCATGGTATCAATTTTCGCAGGGATTCTGTACTGGAAAAAGACTTAGGGGTTCACATAGATAACAAATTAAGCAGCAGTACCCAAAGTAGAAGTGCAGCAAAGAAGGCTAATAAGATATTAGCATGCATAAAATGGGGAATTGATGCAAGGGACGAGCTATTATACTCCCATTATATAAATCACTAGGGAGGCCTCATCTTGAATACTGTGTGCAATTTTGGGCACCATATAACAAAAAGGATATCCTTGAGCTAGAAAAGGTTCAGAGGCGGGTGACTAAACTAATCAAGGGCATGGAGACGCTGGAATACGAGGAAAGGCTTGTAAGGCTAGGCATGTTTACATTGGAAAAGAGGAGACTAAGAGGGGACATGATCAACATCTACAAATATATAAGGGGTCAATACACAGAGCTTGGGAGGGACCTGTTTTCTATAAGATCAGCAGAGAGGACACGTGGTCACTCGCTTAGGTTAGAGGAGTGGAGTTTCCGCACATTGAGGCAAAAAGGTTTTTTCACAGTAAGGACAATACGTGTTTTATTATTATTATTTATTAGCAGTTTCTTATATAGCGCAGCATATTCCGTTGCGCTTTACAATTAGAACAACAATTATAGAACAAAACTGGGCAAAGACAGACAGACAGACAGAGGTAGGAAGGCCCTGCTCGCAAGCTTACAATCTATAGGGAATTCCCTGCTGAGAGAGTAGTAACTGCGGACTCAGTCAACACCTTTAAGAATGGGTTAGATAAATTCTTATTGGATAAAGATATTCAGGGTTATGGTGCGTAGGCACGCATTATAGTTAATATAACTAGTCCTAACATAAAAATAACTAGTCCTATAATAAGACTGCATAGGAAACTACAAATAGGTTGAACTAGATGGACAATTGTCTTTTTTCAACCTTAGTTACTATGTTACTATGACATCGGCATTCCAAGCGGTAGAATACCAGCAGGGAGGGCGTGTGCAACAAAGCCCCTTGCGGGCTTGATGGCGAGCTACGCTCGCCACAGGTTGTTTTCTCCCTCTACGGGTGTGGCGTGGACACCCACAAAGGGGGAATAACCTACCTCGCCGGTACATCGGTGGCGGTATGGTACCTTCGTCTGGATCCCGGTGTCAGTATTGTGACAGCCGGGCTCCCATAGCGTTTAGACCGTTCACCTAATTATTGTTCTGTTTCTACTTCAATATACTCTCTCTTTCAAGTAATTGGTTCTCAATTAGCTGTTTACTGGGTAATTATATAGAGATGTCTGCAATCTTTCCATCACTTGGACATTTGCTTAATGATGTGTGTTTGATAGATGTGTATATGCATTTGGTTTTGCTATTGCATATATATTTACTGTGTGATTGCCACATTCGCATCTATGGGTGCTAGGTGTGTCTTACAGTATGTTTGCAAAGATTGTTGATGTTTACAATTTCTTATTGTGTACACAAAAGAGATGTCCCGCACAGGTTAAATATTACAGACAAACCTCAGTGAGGATTTTTATCCGGTACCGACTATACAAAGGGTTAATTCCACACTATGTGTTAATATAGGGTCGGTGGTGCTCCCAGAGTCAGTAAAGGTTACATAGAAAAGAAAAGAAAAAAGAAATACTCTGTGTTGGGGCACTCTTATCTTACAAAGTTATACGACGATAAAATTTAACTTTTAATAAGTTCCTATTAAAATAAATTGTGACAAGCTTTGAACTATTTATCAATAAACAATATACAAGAGTATCTTGCCTTGGTGAAATTTGTATTTCTCTTATTTTCTTTTTATGTATTATGTATAGTGGGAAAAATCCTATCAGTTTGTGTGCTTTTTCTGACTTCTTATTCCCAAAGTGGTATCCTGTAGAAAAGTCTTTGTGCTGTTAAATAATCAAAAAATTATAAAATATCGTTTTGTTGCCTTGTGTGGTTCTTAATCACCAACTGTTCTTAAGTTGGAACAGAGGTGTCCCCATAGGCTTTTTATTCAGCAGGGTATGCAATGACTGCTATTCTGCTAAAAAAAAAAAGGGTATTTACACTTTACAATTTCAGAAGTAGACAGATAGAGCACTGAATGTCTTTTATATTCACAGATATCAGAAACAATTATTTCTTAATTATAGATATAGAAAAGTGCAGAAGGAGAGGAACTATTCCTTCTGCTGTTCAGCAAGTGTGTTTACTGCACCTGGTATTCCTTGGTAGTCTCCCAAACAAGTACTAACCAGGCCTACCAAAGATTTGCTTCCAAGATCAAACGAGATTGGGCGTATCCTGTGGAGTGTGACAGTATTCTGCTGAATGAGAGAGTACTTGTTCCTTGAAAAATGAAAGTGTACTTCTGCTGTCCAGGGGAGCCCGTGCACCTGTCTGTCTCTGTTATAGGCCCTACACACATGCCGATATCACTGCACGATATGAACGATCTCGTTCATTAATGAACAAGATAACGTTCATATCGTGCAGTGTGGAGTCACCAGCGATGAACGATGCGCGGCCCCCCGCTCGTTCATCGCTGGTGACATGTCGGCTGTGCATGCAGACCAATAAGGACGAGATAGTCCATATTTGCCTGCACGTCTATAGAGCCGGGTGACGGGGGGAGTGAAGAAACTTCACTCCCCCCGTCACTGCCCCCCCGCCACCGGGTCGGCCGTATCGGCCGTCGGGCACCTCGCCTAATGTGTAGGGCACCTTAGAGAGAGACACAAGCCCTGGATGAGAGAGCACACATGCACAGATGTGCAGGAATAGTAAGTGTAAGGAATAATAGAAAAAGGGTTAATACCCTGGTGATCTTACTCTGTTGAATTAAGAGGAAAATCATTTAACTGTTTAACCAGTTATCAGTGAAAAAATAAATCAATATTATTAGTGATGAGCGGGTTCGGATCCTCGGGATCCGAACCCGTCCGAACTTCACCTTTTTTTCACGGGTCCGAGCAACTCGGATCCTCCCGCCTTGCTCGGTTAACCCGAGCGCGCCTGAACGTCATCATCCCGCGGTCGGATTCTCGAGAGATTCGTATTCTATATAAGGAGCCGCGCGTCGCCGCCATTTTTCAATCGTGCATTGGAGATGATCGTGAGAGGACTTGGCTGGCGTCCTCTCAGTTTCTATGTTCAGTGGGCTGTAAATTGTGCTGCAAATATTTGTGCTCAGTGTGCTGCAAATATCTGTGCTCAGTGTGCTGCAAGTGCAAATATCTACGTTCTCTGGCTGAAAAAGGCTCCATATCTGACTGTGCTCAGTGTGCTGCCAATATCTGTGCTCAGTGTGCTAATTGCTTTATTGTGGGGACTGGGGACCAGCAGTATTATATAGTAGGAGGACAGTGCAGAGTTTTGCTGACCAGTGACCAGTGACCACCAGTATTATACATTCTCTGCCTGAAAAACGCTCCATATCTGTGCTTCATTGTAGTATATAGTAGGAGGACAGTGCAGAATTTTGCTGACCACCAGTATAACTATATATATAGCAGTACGGTACAGTAGTCCACTGCTCTACCTACCTCCGTGTCGTCAAGTATACTATCCATCCATACCTGTGGTGCATTTCAATTTTGCACAGTTTGCTGACCACCAGTATATACTATATAGCAGTACGGTACAGAAGGCCACTGCTCTACCCACCTCTATGTCGTCAAGTATACTATCCATCCATACCTGTGGTGCATTTCAGTTTTGCACAGTTTGCTGACCACCAGTATATACTACATAGCAGTACGGTACAGAAGGCCACTGCTCTACCTACCTCTGTGTCGTCAAGTATACTGTCCATCCATACCTGTGGTGCATTTCAGTTTTGCACAGTTTGCTGTACACCAGTATATAATATATAGCAGTACGGTACAGTAGGCCACTGCTCTACCTACCTCTGTGTCGTCAAGTATACTATCCATCCATACCTGTGGTGCATATCAGTTTTGCACAGTTTGCTGACAACCAGTATATAATATATAGCAGTACGGTACAGTAGGCCACTGCTCTACCTACCTCTGTTTCGTCAAGTATACTATCCATCCATACCTGTGGTGCATATCAGTTTTGCACAGTTTGCTGACAACCAGTATATACTATATAGCAGTACGGTACAGTAGGCCACTGCTCTACCTACCTCTGTGTCGTCAAGTATACTATCCATCCATACCTGTGGTGCATTTCAGTTTTGCACAGTTTGCTGAACACCAGTATATACTATATAGCAGTACGGTACAGTAGGCCACTGCTCTACCTACCTCTGTGTCGTCAAGTATACTATCCATCCATACCTGTGGTGCATTTCAGTTTTGCACAGTTTGCTGACCACCAGTATATACTATATAGCAGTACGGTACAGTAGGCCACTGCTCTACCTACCTCTGTGTCGTCAAGTATACTATCCATCCATACCTGTGGTGCATTTCAGTTGTGCGCAGTATATATAGTAGTAGGCCATTGCTATTGATATATTACTGGCATATAATTCCACACATTAAAAAATGGAGAACAAAAATGTGGAGGGTAAAATAGGGAAAGATCAAGATCCACTTCCACCTCGTGCTGAAGCTGCTGCCACTAGCCATGGGCGAGACGATCAAATGCCATCAACGTCGTCTGCCAAGGCCGATGCCCAATGTCATAGTAGAGAGCATGTAAAATCCCAAAAAATAAAGCTCAGTAAAATGACCCAACAATCTAAATCAAAATCGTCTGAGGAGAAGCGTAAACTTGCCAATGTGCCATTTACGACACGGAGTGGCAAGGAACGGCTGAGGCCCTGGCCTATGTTCAAGGCTAGTGGTTCAGCTTAACCTGAGGATGGAAGCACTCATCCTCCTGCTAGAAAATGTAAAAGAATTAAGATGGCAAAAGCACAGCAAAGAACTGTGCGTTCTTCTAAATCACAAATCCCCAAGGAGAGTCCAATTGTGTCGGTTGCGATGCCTGACCTTCCCAACACTGGACGGGAAGAGGTTGCGCCTTCCACCATTTGCACGCCCCCTGCAAGTGCTGGAAGGAGCACCCGCAGTCCAGTTCCTGATAGTCAAATTGAAGATGTCACTGTTGAAGTACACCAGGATGAGGATATGGGTGTTGCTGGCGCTGGGGAGGAAATTGACAAGGAGGATTCTGATGGTGAGGTGGTTTTTTTAAGTCAGGCACCCGGGGAGACACCTGTTGTCCGTGGGACGAATATGGCCATTAACATGTCTGGTCAAAATACAAAAAAAAAATCACCTCTTCGGTGTGGAATTATTTCAACAGAAATGCGGACAACAGGTGTCAAGCCGTGTGTTGCCTTTGTCAAGCTGTAATAAGTAGGGGTAAGGACGTTAACTACCTAGGAACATCCTCCCTTATATGTCACCTGGACTGCATTCATCAGAAGTCAGTGACAAGTTCAAAACTTTGGATGACAGCGGAAGCAGTCCACTGACCACTAAATCCCTTCCTCTTGTAACCAAGCTCCTGCAAACCACACCACCAACTCACTCAGTGTCAATTTCCTCCTTACACAGGAAAGCCAATAGTCCTGCAGGCCATGTCACTGTCAAGTCTGATGAGTCCTCTCCTGCCTGGGATTCCTCCGATGCATCCTTGAGTGTAACGCCTACTGCTGCTGGCGCTGCTGCTGTTGTTGCTGCTGGGAGTCGATCGTCATCCCAGAGGGGAAGTCGGAAGACCACTTTTACTACTTCCAGTAAGCAATTGACTGTCCAACAGTCCTTTGCGAGGAAGATGAGATATCACAGCAGTCATCCTGCTGCAAAGCGGATAACTCAGGCCTTGGCAGCCTGGGTGGTGAGAAACGTGTTTCCGGTATCCACCGTTAATTCACAGGGAACTAGAGACTTGATTGAGGTACTGTGTCCCCGGTACCAAATACCATCTAGGTTCCATTTCTCTAGGCAGGCGATACCGAAAATGTACACAGACTTCAGAAAAAGAGTCACCAGTGTCCTAAAAAATGCAGTTGTACCCAATGTCCACTTATCCACGGACATGTGGACAAGTGGAGCAGGGCAGACTCAGGACTATATGACTGTGACAGCCCACTGGGTAGATGTATTGCCTCCCGCAGCAAGAACAGCAGCGGCGGTACCAGTAGCAGCATCTCGCAAACGCCAACTCGTTCCTAGGCAGGCTACGCTTTGTATCACCGCTTTCCATAAGAGGCACACAGCTGACAACCTCTTACGGAAACTGAGGAACATCATCGCAGAATGGCTTACCCCAATTGGACCCTCCTGGGGATTTGTGACATCGGACAACGCCACCAATATTGTGCGTGCATTACATCTGGGCAAATTCCAGCACGTCCCATGTTTTGCACATACATTGAATTTGGTGGTGCAGAATTATTTAAAAAACGACAGGGGCGTGCAAGAGATGCTGTCGGTGGCCACCGCGTGCCGAAGACTGGAGCACCAGCAAAACAGTCCTGAACCTGCCCTGCCATCTGAAGCAAGAGGTGGTAACGAGGTGGAATTCAACCCTCTATATGCTTCAGAGGATGGAGGAGCAGCAAAAGGCCATTCAAGCCTATACATCTGCCTACGATATAGGCAAAGGAGGGGGAATGCACCTGACTCAAGCGCAGTGGAGAATGATTTCAACGTTGTGCAAGGTTCTGCAGACCTTTGAACTTGCCACACGTGAAGTCAGTTCAGACACTGCCAGCCTGAGTCAGGTCATTCCCCTCATCAGGCTTTTGCAGAAGAAGCTGGAGACATTGAAGGAGGAGCTAAAACAGAGCGATTCCGCTAGGCATGTGGGACTTGTGGATGGAGCCCTTAATTTGCTTAACCAGGATTCACGGGTGGTCAGTCTGTTGAAATCAGAGCACTACATTTTGGCCACCGTGCTCGATCCTAGATTTAAAACCTACGTTGTATCTCTCTTTCCGGCAGACACAAGTCTGCAGAGGTTCAAAGACCTGCTGGTGAGAAAATTGTCAAGTCAAGCGGATCGTGACCCGTCAACAGCTCCTCCTTCACATTCTCCCGCAACTGGGGCTGCGAGGAAAAGGCTAAGAATTCCGAGCCCACCCGCTGGCGGTAATGCAGGGAAGTCTGGAGCGAGTGCTGACATCTGGTCCGGACTGAAGGACCTGCCAACGATTACTGACATGTCGTCTACTGTCACTGCATATGATTGTCACCATTGAAAGAATGGTGGAGGATTATATGAGTGACCGCATCCAAGTAGGCACGTCAGACAGTCCGTACGTATACTGGCAGGAAAAAGAGGCCATTTGGAGGCCCTTGCACAAACTGGATTTATTTTACCTAAGTTGCCCCCCCTCCAGTGTGTACTCCGAAAGAGTGTTTAGTGCAGCCGCTCACCTTGTCAGCAATCGGCGTACGAGGTTACTTCCAGAAAATGTGGAGAAGATGATGTTCATCAAAATGAATTATAATCAATTCCTCGGTGGAGACATTCACCAGCAATTGCCTCCAGAAAGTACACAGGGACCTGAGATGGTGGATTCCAGTCCAGTGGGGACGAATTAATAATCTGTGAGGAGGGGGATGTACACAGTGAAAGGGGTGAGGAATTGGACGATGAGGAGGAGGTGGACATCATGCCTCTGTAGAGCCAGTTTGTGCAAGGAGAGATTGATTGCTACTTTTTTGGTGGGGGCCCAAACCAACCAGTCATTTCAGTCACAGTCGTGTGGCAGACCCTGTCGCTGAAATGATGGGTTCGTTAAAGTGTGCATGTCCTGTTAATACAACATACCAAGGACAATTGCATCTTGCACCTCTTTTTTCTTTCATTTTTCTTTGCATCATGTGCTGTTTGGGGACAATTTTTTTGAAGTGCCATCCTGTCTGACACTGCAGTGCCACTCCTAGATGGGCCAGGTGTTTGTGTCGGACACTTGTGTCGCTTAGCTTAGCCATCCAGCGACCTTGGTGCACCTCTTTTTTTCTTTGCATCATGTGCTGTTTGGGGACTATTTTTGAAATTTGACATCCTGTCTGACACGGCAGTGCCACTCCTAGATGGGCCAGGTGTTTGTGTCGGCCCCTTGGGTCGCTTAGCTTAGTCGCACAGCTACCTCATTGCGCCTATTTTTTTCTTTGCATTATGTGCGTTTCGGGACTATTTTTTTGAAGTGCCATCCTGCCTGACACTGCAGTGCCACTCCTAGATGGGCCAGGTGTTTGTGTCGGCCACTTGTGTCGCTTAGCTTAGTCACACAGCTACCTCATTGCGCCTTTTTTTTTCTTTGCATCATGTGCTGTTTGGGGACTATTTTTTTGAAGTGTCATCCTGTCTGACACTGCAGTGCCACTCCTAGATGGGTAAGATGTTTGTGTCGGCCACTTGTGTCGCTTAGCTTAGCCATCCAGCGACCTTGGTGCACCTCTTTTTTTCTTTGCATCATGTGCTGTTTGGGGACTATTTTTTAAATTTGACATCCTGTCTGACACTGCAGTGCCACTCCTAGATGGGCCAGGTGTTTGTGTCGGCCACTTGGGTCGCTTAGCTTAGTCACACAGCTACCTCATTGCGCCTCTTTTTTTCTTTGCATCATGTGCTGTTTGGGGACTATTTTTTTTGAAGTGCCATCCTGCCTGACACTGCAGTGCCACTCCTAGATGGGCCAGGTGTTTGTGTCGGCCACTTGTGTCGCTTAGCTTAGCCATCCAGCGACTTTGGTGCACCTCTTTTTTTTTTCTTTGCATCATGTGCTGTTTGGGGACTATTTTTTAAATTTGACATCCTGTCTGACACTGCAGTGCCACTCCTAGATGGGCCAGGTGTTTGTGTCGGCCACTTGGGTCGCTTAGCTTAGTCATCCAGCGACCTTGGTGCAATTTTTAAGACTAAAAATAATATTGTGAGGTGTGAGGTGTTCAGAATAGACTGAAAATGAGTGGAAATTATGGTTATTGAGGTTAATAATACTATGGGATCAAAATGACCCCCAAATTCGATGATTTAAGCTGTTCTTGAGGTTTTTTTGTAAAATAACATCCGAATCCAAAACACACCCGAATCCGACAAAAAATTTTCAGGGAGGTTTTGCCAAAACGCGTCCGAATCCAAAACACGGCCTCGGAACCGAATCCAAAACCAAAACCCGAAAAATTTCCGGTGCACATCTCTAAATATTATACACAGGCTCTAAAAGAATGAATCTCTTACTGTAAGGTAAAACACATGGACCTCCATGTGATTTCAATGTAATACCACCATATCAGAAATGGTATAAAAGATATAACACACGTGTTGGTCAGTATTACTGCAAATTCATGCAGACTGTGGAATATTAACAAGGTCTCAAATTGTGCAGATAGATGTAATTTAACAGTTCACATAAAATAGGCACATGGGTTACCATACATAAACCTTGCAAAAAACTTGGCAGCAAAACACAAAAGATGATATCAGGATCTTACTATAGTAGACCAATAACTGTTAGTGACACCACATATAGCACCAAAAGTTCAAAAGACCTAGTATAGATATAAAAATATTTGTTTGAGTGGTATATAAATTCAGCACAATAGTAAGTAAAGGTTCCCAACATGTAGGTCTCATAGAATAGCATATTACCAATATACTGCATGAGAATGGTAAGCTTAAATAAATATTTAACAGCCCAAATGGGCGCTTACGTAATCAGGATACCACATAGAGTGGGTATGGGCTGCGCGCTCTTGTATATTGTTTATTGATAAATACCGTATATACTCGAGTATAAGTCGACCCGAATATAAGCCGAGGCACCTAATTCTACCACAAAAACCTGGGAAAACTTATTGACTCGAGTATAAGCCTAGGGTGGGAAATGCAGCTCTAGCCGTACACAGCCCTCAGTGCCAGATATGCCCTCATAGTGCCAGATATGCCCCCACAGTGCTGCCAGATATGCCCCCACAGTGCTGCCAGATATGCCCCCACAGTGCTGCCAGTTATGCCCCCACAGTGCTGCCAGTTATGCCCCCACAGTGCTGCCAGATATGCCCCCACAGTGCTGCCAGATATGCCCCCACAGTGCTGCCAGTTATGCCCCCACAGTGCTGCCAGATATGCCCCCACAGTGCTGCCAGATATGCCCCCACAGTGCTGCCAGTTATGCCCCCACAGTGCTGCCAGTTATGCCCCCACAGTGCTGCCAGTTATGCCCCCACAGTGCTGCCAGATATGCCCCCACAGTGCTGCCAGTTATGCCCCCACAGTGCTGCCAGTTATGCCCCCACAGTGCTGCCAGATATGCCCCCACAGTGCTGCCAGATATGCCCCCACAGTGCTGCCAGATATGCCCCCACAGTGCTGCCAGTTATGCCCCCACAGTGCTGCCAGTTATGCCCCCACAGTGCTGCCAGATATGCCCCCACAGTGCTGCCAGATATGCCCCCACAGTGCTGCCAGATATGCCCCCACAGTGCTGCCAGTTATGCCCCCACAGTGCTGCCAGTTATGCCCCCACAGTGCTGCCAGATATGCCCCCACAGTGCTGCCAGATATGCCCCCACAGTGCTGCCAGATACGTTCCCTCCCCAAGTGCCAGGTATGCCCCACAGTGCTGTTACTTACCCCTCCGTCGATCCCGCGCTGTCTTCTGGAGGGACACGAAGCACACAGCGTGCGCGGCTCTCCTGTGTCCCTCCTGCATCTTCGGCGGCCGCGGCGGGTCTATTATAGGAAGTGCCGGTTCGTGATCAGAGGTCACGAACGGGTATTTCCTGTAATAGAACCGCCGCTGCTGCCGCCGGAGATGCAGGAGGGACACAGGAGCGCCGCGCGCTGTGCGCTCCATGTCCCTCCTTCACACTGCTCTGCCTCTGCCTGCACTGACTCGAGTATAAGCCGAGGTGGCTTTTTCAGCACAAAAAAAAGTGCTGAAAAAGTCGGCTTATACTCGAGTATATACGGTAGTTCAAAGGTTGTCACAATTTATTTTTATAGAAACTTATTACAAGTTAAATTTTATCGTCATATAATTTTGTAAGATAAGAGTGCACCAACATAGAGTCTTTCTTTTTTCTTTCAATTTCTTATTGTGGACTGAGCTTGTGTTACATGTGTTTTTGCATTTGCGTTTGCTATTGTGATGTGGATGATAACAACCAGAGCCGGAACTAGCTTCGGAGCAGCTGGTGCATTACACCAGGGCCAGCCGCTATTGAGAGGCCTCCAGCTGGCAGCTTTGGAATAAGTCAAACAAACTCATTATGCTACCGCGCTGCTCCGTGGGCCACCCGTGATCTAAAAAGAGTGGACACTGATGCATTCCAGACGGAGGTCAGAAGGGGGAGAATTGATGCCTCCCCAATTATTTCTCCGTGGCTCCTCCTCTATGTCTCCTGAGTTACTGGAACTTAAGGGGGAGGTGTTACTGGAGGGATGACAATCATAGCCATGCTGATATGAGTAACTGCCATGCCTCTGCATCACCCATAGCCTCTCTCAATGTCACCCATAGCTTCTCTTGCTGTCACCTTCTGCCTTCTGTTGTCACCCTTTGCCTCCCGCTGTCACCCATCTGCCTCTTCCTCTAACCCACTGACTTCCCAGTCACCCATTGCCTCTCTATGTCGGTCTCTTCCCTGTCATACAATGCCTCTCCCTACAACCTTCTCCCTGTCACCCTCTACCTCTCCTTCACCCACTGACTCACCAGTTACCACCTGCCACCCACTGCCTCTCCCATCACTCTCTGCATTTCCTTGTCACCCTCTACATCTCCCTATCACCCACTGACTTTCCAGTCACCCACTGCCTCTCCTTGTCTGCCTCTCCCCATCACCTACTGCTGCTCCATGTCACCCGCTACCAAACTGTCACCCACTGACTCCTCAGTCACCACCTACCATTGTCTGCTTCTCCCTGTCATCAACTGCCTACCTCAGTCACTCATCTACCTCTCTCTGCCACCCACTGCCTATCCCTGTTGCCTTCTGTCTCTCCCAGCCATCTCTACCTGTTATCCACTGACTTCCCAGTTAACACCTACCTCTCCGTCTCCCATGGCATTTCTCACTGGACCCACAGCCTCTGCTGTTGTCACCCACTGCTTTCTCCCAGTCACCAACTGCTTCTCCCCAGTCACCCACTTCCTCTCCCCTTAGGGTGAAGGAGGGGAAGCCCAGAGCATATTTTTGCACCTGTGCTCACCACTTGCAAGTTCCTTCACTGATAACAGCAACATTCAAATTGGAATCAGGCCCCAAGGATCAGGAGGATGATGTCCAGGGACGACTGCTACTTCCCCATGATTCATGCGCTTTTGTCTGCTTTTTACAGTAGACCACAACATCTGGTAGGAGTCCCATCTTCTATATTTTCACTTGACTGTTATATGTTATTGTGTCTACCAATGCAAGTAGACCATTTTATTTGGTAGGAGTACTCATGTGTTTGTATTTTTTGTAATAAATATATTTTATGGTTTTACACCATGGAGAGTTTCTTTTACATTTTATATGGCACCTGGGCTCTTGAGCAGCAGTAGATCTTGAATGGAGTACGGTGAAGACTGCCCCCTGAAGGTTCTTGTTGTCTACCTTAGGTAGACCATCTCTTCTGGTATGAATCATTGTGATTCTATATGCCAAATTCAACAATATCAAAAGTATTATACTATGTGTGTGTTTTTCATTTTTGAGGCACAGAAGGATATCAAGAAACCACAATAGATCCCACTGTTGAATCATTGAAGGACTATGACCAGCGCCAGTGCTAGGGTGTTCGCCCCCCTCCCTACAAATGATACATTTGTGCCCTCTCGCACTTTACAAAGGGACATCAAGCATCAAAAAAGGGTGTGGTCTCACCACACAGTAGCACAATCTTATTCACATTACACTGCAAGTAGTTGCACTGCTTATACACATAATGACCCCAGTTGTAGCACAGCTTACAAATAAAGCCCCCAGTAGCAGTGCCGCTTACACATAACGCTGCAGTAGTAGCACCGCTTACACATAACGACCCCAGTAGTAGCGCCGCTTACATGTAACACCCCCAGTAGTAGCACCGCTTACATGTAACACCCCCAGTAGTAGCACCGCTTACATGTAACACCCCCAGTAGTAGCGCCACTTACACGTAATGCCCCCAGTAGTAGCGCCGTTTAAGTGTAACGCCCCCAGTATTAGTGCCACTTACATGTAACCACCGCAGTAGTAGTGCTGTTTACACGCAACGACCCCAGTAGTAGCGCCGCTTACACAAAATGCTGGCCATCAGTTCCCCCCTGTATGCCACACAATGCTCCCAGTATTAATATTATGCTGAACAGTATCTCCTAGAGTGCCGCACATTGCCCCTGGTATTAATATAATGCCTATCAGTGCCGCTATGTATGTCACACAGTGCCCACAGTATATATATTATGCTGAACAGTGTCCCCTACAAGGCCACAAAATGCCCCTGGTATTATTATTATGCAAATCAGTGCATGTACACCACACAGTGTCCCCATGTTGCCACACAATGTCCCCAATATTAATATTATGCTGAATAGTGTCCACCAGAATGTCAAACAATGCTCCCAGTATAAACGATATTCTCAGCCACCCCGCCCCTCCTCCCACCCCCCCCCCAGTATACTGTAGGTAATAATTAATATTTCTGGGGGGCTGGGGACAAATTTCACTTCAGCAGCAAAACTTATATACTGGATTGCAGAGTATACCTTTTCTACAAATGCATCCATATGTTAATATATCAAAGTATACTAATAACTGATATGTAAAATCAGTAACGGCTGTTTTATTGATATAAAATCTTAAAACTAATGATAAATCTCCTTAGTCATCAACCCCTTTTACTTTATAAATAGAAAGTTGCGTGTCTAAGAATGCATAAATGTGGGTGAATCCAGTTTCATGTCTGTAAACAGAAACTTTAGCTACGCGTTATATTCTTTTAAGGGATGAAATCTTTTGAAATGTATATCATTGTATTTGGTCTGGCATGCTGCAAGTAGAGGCGGAAAACCAAAACCAAACTTCATAGAATAAAAGATCAGAAGGTTTTTGATTGATAGGACAGATTCTAACAAATACAAATCATTCTTCAAAAGTTAGCAGAAAGGAGAGACAAATTCAGTACAGAAAGTATATAAATGCTTAAAAGTGTTATTTTCCAGAGGTAGAGTTGGATACAAAAGATATGACTGACTACATAGATCTAACAAAATACCATGTATAGCAATTATATATTTTCTGTATGTAATGTAGATATAGGATAAAAGAGGGAGCCTAGTGCTATTTGTGATGTACAGAATAGGGCTATCAATTGGCTGGATGTTGGTTTTCCCCCTCATTATCTGTATCTTATAAGTTTCATTACACTATGTTAATTTATTTGCTATTTCTGGGCAGTCTTCCTTTTTGATTTGTAGTGGCCACTTTTGATGTTTGACATTTCAAAACTAATCCGCCAAGTAATTTTACCAAAATGTCTCCTAAATTACTTAATAAGAAAAAAGAAAGTTGGAGGCTCTAGTCTAGCCTTTTTAGGAGTGGCAATATTAAATATTGTGACCTGTGGCCAATAACACTATACACCAGTAAATACAACATAAAAACTTGGTTAAATAAATCAAGCCACAAAATTGGTCATTTATTTATAAGACTCATCTATGCAGTTAAAACTCTGGTAAAAGTTAAAACTCATTAGATGTTGCACCTTTGTTTATCCAGGACAAGGTGTGAGCATACTGTTTAATTCCAATTGTTATTAACTACATGGATTTTAAGAGTCCAGATTTTAAACACCGGAGTAATGGTGTTCATAGTAACAGTTTCTGAGGTTGAAAAAAGTCAATTTGTCCATCGAGTTCAACCTATTTGAGTCTCCTACGCTATATTAGTTCCAGGAATAATTTTAACTTTAACTTTAACTTTTGCTAAAGTCGGCCATTGTGTTTATTATTCCTTTTATATCTATAGCGTGTGATCTGTGCACCATAGCCCTGTATATCATTATCCATTAGGAATGTATCTAGCCCATTCTTAAAACTGTTGACCGAGTCCGCCATTACTACCCTCTCAGAAAGGGAATTCCAAACTCGTATTGCCCTTACTGTGAAAAAACCTTTTTGCCTTAATGTGCGGAACCTCCTCTCCTCTAACCTAAGCGGGTGTCCACGTGTTATCTCTGTCGATCTTACTAAAAACAGATCCCCCGCAAGCTCTTTGTATTGTCCCCTTATATATTTATAAGAGTTGATCGTAGCTGTGCTAAATTTAGCGCAACGGAATATGCTGCGCTATATAAGAAACTGTTAATAAATAAATAAGCTATGATCAGACACTCAGACATGCAGGGGGATGCCCAGCACAGAGCGATGCTTTTGCATTTGAGGAGTAACTCCTGGCCAGCACAACTCCTGCGGCTGGCCGGGAGAACCTCTACACTGTCCGGGTCGAAGCAGCTACGTATGATGTCACGCAGCCGCCCCGGCCCGCACCCCCAGCGGTCCGGCTATGTCTGCATTGGCCAGACCGCGCCGCCGTCCAGCCACCTCCCGCCCAGCCACCTCCCGCCCAGCGACTGCCTCTGCCTGTCAATCAGGCAGAGATGATCACTAGGCAATGATGACCTTCGGCCATCTGGCATGGGCTGGCTCACTTCGGTGCCGGCGCATGGGCAATTCCGACCCGAACGCTGCGAACAACTGCAGCGAGAGATTGGGTCGGAATGACCCCCTTAGTCTCCTCTTTTCCAGTGTATACATACCTAGCCTTGCAAGTCTTTCTTGGTATTCCAGCATCTCCAATCCTCTGGTCGCGCACCTGTGGACCATTTCTAGCTCCAGGATATCCTTTTTGTAGTAAGGTGCCCAAAACTGTGCACAGTATTCAAGATGTGGCCTCACTAGGGATTTATATAATGAGAATATAACACTCTCATCCTTTGCATCAATTCCTCGCTTAATGCATGCTAGTACCTTGTTTGCCTTCTTTGCTGCAATCCTACTTTGGGTACTGCTGCTCAGTTTGCTATCTATATGAACACCTAAGTCTTTCTCCAGTACAGAATCCCCTAAATTCACCCCATTTAGTGTGTATGTGTTATTTTTGTTCTTGCTACCAAAGTGCATTACCTTGCACTTGTCTGTATTGAAACTCATTCTCCATTTAGCTGCCCAAGTTTCCAGTTTAGCTATATCATTCTGGAGAGACTCAGCATCACCCTCCAAATTTATGACCTTACACAGTTTGGTATCATCTGCAAAAATTGACACCATGCTCTCTAGGCCTACTGCTAGATCATTAATAAAAATGTTGAACAATAGTGGTCCATGGGGGTCATTCCAAGTTGATCGCTCGCTGCCAATTTATGCAGCGCAGCGATCAGGTGAAAAAAACAGCATTTATGCGCATGCGTATTGCCTGCAATGCGCATGCGCAACGTACGGTTACAAAGCTCTTTGTAGTTGTGCTCAGGTTCTAGCAAAGTTTTCCTTCGCACTGATGGCCGCAAGAAGATTGACAGGAAGGGGGCATTTCTGGGTGTCAAGTGACCGTTTTCAGGGAGTGTTTGCAAAAACACAGGCGTGTCTGATAAAACGCAGGCGTGGATGGGTGGGTGTATGACGTCAAATCTGGACACGAATAGGCTGAAGTGATCGCAAGCGCTGAGTAGGTTCAGAGCTACTCTGAAACTGCACAAACTGTTTTTGCAGAGCTTGGCTGCACATGCGTTCGCACTTCTGCTAAGCTAAAATACACTCCCCAGTGGGCGGCGGCATAGCGTTTGCACGGCTGCTAAAACTAGCTAGCGAGCAATCATCTCAGAATGACCCCCCAAGTACAGACCCTTGTGGCACACCACTTAGTACTTTTGACCAATTTGAACAAGCTCCATTTACCACAACGTGCTGCTCCCTATTATCCAACCAATTACTAAGACAAGTGCATATTGTGCTCCCCAGCCCCAGTTCTTGTAATTTATAGATAAGTCTCATGTGTGATACTGTGTCGAAGGCTTTAGCAAAGTCTAAGAAGATTACATCCACCTCCTTACCCTGATCAAGATTAGCGCTGTTTCATAAAAGCCTAGTAAGTTTATTTGACATGATTTATCCTTCACAAATCCATGTTGGTTCTTGTTAATAACCTTATTGGTTTCAAGGAACTTTAGAATTCTTTCCAGTAGTTTCCCCACTATAGACGTAAGACTAACTGGTTTATAATTACCCGGTTCAGCTTTACTCCCCTTTTTATATATCGGCACTACCTCCACTATATGCCAGTATGTAAGCTATACGCCAGAACGTAAGTGAGTCATTGAAGATCATAAATAGTGGTCTTGCTAGTTCAGAGTGAAGCTCCATGAGACCCCTTGGGTGAATACCGTCAGGACCAGGTGACTTATTTATCTTCGTTTTCTTTAATCGGTCACAGATTTTCTCCTTGCTTAAATAAGCACTTAGCAGTGGGACATTATCTTTATTGAGGTTGTATGTTACCTCCTGCATCTGGTCCTCTCTTGTGAATACTGATGAAAAAAACAAATTTAAATTTATCAGCTATGTCATTATCGTTTTTGATTAAGGCTTTCAGCCTGTCCTTTAATGGGCCTATACTCTCCTTCTTTAATCTTTTGCTGTTGATATATTTAAAATAGTCTTGAGTTGCGAATTGTCCTCAGAGGAGAAATAGACAATACTGCAGTTGAATACCATCCCTGTGAATGTATCCAGATGCTAGGTCGGCATGGACAAGGTCAACAGTCAATAGGTCAACCACTAATGGTTGACAGGCATTAGGTCGCCATGGTCAAAGGGTTGATATGGACAAAAGGTCAACACAGGAAAAGGTCAACATGACTTTTTAAAATTTTTTTTACATTTTTCATATTTTATGATCCACGTGGACTACAATTGGGAATAGTAACCTTGCCCGAAGTTCGCTGGCCGTGCGGGGGGATGTGGTGCACTAATTGGGATTTCCACATTTTACAGAGTAAAACGATACCAATTAAAAATAAAAAACTTTGTCATGTCGACCTTTTTCATTGGTCTACCTTGTGCCATAACCCCTGTGAATACTGATAATTTACCTCTGCCGAACATTCCACACAAAGTTTCAGGCTTTCCTTGTTTTGATAATTACATATTTGCCTTTGATGAATACTGTAAAAATATCTGGATATAAATGGTGGTTTGTTATAGGCTCCACTGGGAGCTAAGATCCTAGCCAAGGACGTATTATCCCATGGCTGGCCCTTGGACTTTCAGGTATTTAGGGCCCCCTCTGGCACTTTAATCTTTCACCCCACTACAGCTGATGTTTGGACAGCAGAGCTTCTGCCATCATTTACACTTTCAGTATTCACATGGACACCGAAATCAGTTGAAATAAAGTCTGCTGACCCCCTTCCTCCCTGATCTCTTGGCTCTCTGTTGCTCTGGGGAACCAAGAGAAAGCTTCTCTCCCTCATACCACAATTACAGGTTCTCCTTTTCGCACTACCAGCTGTTAATGTAGTTCCTGCTCCCTTATCTTTAGCTGCCATTTTATGTGTACAGCAAGTCTACCTTAGGTCCACCAGCACCCCCCTCACCTGCCCCCCCCCCCCCCCCCCACATATACAATTTTACCTATTTTTTCTGCCCCTGCCCCCCTTCCTACTCCTGTTACTGCCCCTGCTGCCACTGCCCCTGTTCCGGTCAGTTCTCCTACTATTGCTCCTCTACCTCCTCCTGATCATGGTCAGGTAAGCTCTGTGAGCTCAAATCAGTCTCCTGGTAATCAGAAGGCAGTGTAGACTAGGTCTCATTGTGCTGGGCTTCGTTCTGACTACAGATTGCTGCAGCTGGCAAAAGAATCTTATTAACATACAGAGGAGAAAAGCAAGTAGTGACCAGGGTGCACTCAGACCAAAAATAATTAATAAAAGTAAAATACTTTATTGGTATATATTAAAAATTATTACTGACAGATATTCTTATTTTAAAATGTGGTGAAATATAAACAATTTTTATTCTACAAACATTGAGGTCATTGTCTTTTTTTATTCTTCTTCTTTTAAATATGAATTATAATGGCACAGTGGCCTGATTATAGAAATGTGCTTACTCACTGCCTTTTGTTTACCACAGAACAGTCTTACTGTATATTATTAACAGTTGATTTCCTCCCTTTTTTCACAGAGAGTTTCAATTGCTCTCTAGAAAACTGATTCAGTGATGTGTCAGTTGCTAGAAACTTTTATAACAGAATATTCTATTGCAATAATTTACATAACACATTCTGATAATCAAGGGAAATTAAGTGGAATATTCCTGTAAGAGGTCAGTGTTTATGTAGTTTTACTGCAGATATATTAGGTGGCACTATATCCCATTCTCCTGATTTGATATTATGTTCAGATTTCTTATTTATGAAGCATCCATCACCAAAATTAGTATTATTATAACTGATATAGTTAGTGTGTAATAGTTAAATAGATTGTTAGCCACATACATTGTTATATTGTATATTGTGAATAAGCTTTAATTACAGCTGTGCTGTAGCCATGTGTAAAAACCTAATGTTGGTCTTCCTCACAATGTGATACAAACTGATAACAATAAATATTAGATTGGGTCTGACAGGGGTGAGTTATGCATTTTAACCCCCCTAACCCTTCATGACTGCAGCCTAACCCTAACCTCCCACATGAGTCCCTAACCTTAACCTTCCTGGTAAGTACCTAAACCTAATCCTCCACACCTCACTGCCTAAACCTAACCATCCCTCTTAGTGCCTAAACCTAACACCCACACACACACCTCAGTGGTGCCTAACCATAACCCCCACTGTCTGCAGCCTAACCCTAGCCTCCCCTACTCCACCAGCCTAAACCTAACCAGCGCCCCCCTTCCCCCCTACACCCGTATGTCTGGTTAAGTCCCCCACCCCCCTCCCGCCCCCACTGCAGCCTAATCCTAACGTTCCCGGTATACTTACCTTCGGTATCTCAGCTGTCAGGATTCCAGCATGGAGATACTGAGGTTTTCTGCATTTCAGCATCAGTGTTCCGATGGGTGTTGGGATTCCAGCGCCAGTATTTCAGCTGCCTGGGATATTGAACATATCCAGTTAGGGAATATCCCAACAATGCTGAATGGCCCTCAGTGATATATTGAAACAGCTTTAATCTAGTGGATATATACATTATGCAACTATAACATGTCAATATTTGAACTCAAAATACACTTACATAGCAGTTTGAGCAGTTTACAAATAAACAGTGCAGTAACAAGTCACATCATAAAATCTGTCTGTATTATTTGGACAGCCTATTACCTGCTGATATTTCTCCACAATGAAACTAACTTAAACTCCATAAAAGATCGGCTATAGTGCTATTGATTTGTGCCTATTGAAAAGAACTGTGTGGCAATTAATCTGGAGAATTGTGAATATCTACTCAATAGCTTGCTGCTGTGCTAATTACGTATGCTGTTTAGGAATTCCATCAACTGTTTCAAAAGATCTACTGTGGAATATATTTGTGCTATTGGAAAGAACTGTGCATTATTTCTCTACAAGGCATATACTTATGCATATGGAAACACTAATTACTTATAAATTCAAATCTCTATTTTGGAATATACTTGTTCTACTGGAAAGAATGGTGCAGAATTTCTCTAGAATGCATTAATTTATGCAGGCACACATATACAGACTATATTGTGGAAAACACTTATTTGAGAGAAGTGTCCAGTAAAACATTTATGGAATATACTTGTGCTATTTGAAAAACTATGCAATATTTCTAGATAAGACATTTATCTATACATGCAAAAAATCTATTACTACTCATTCATTTTCTATTGGGAATGGGGTGGCCAATCCCGGGATTGGCAGGATCCCGGGATTTAGGCCACAAATAGGATTGGAAGCTCCAATCCGGGGATTGCGGGATCAGACGGCCCATTTATTCCGGCCAGCATTGAGTGTCCTCAGGATGCAAAATAATCATTCTAATACTGTACTCATAATATAACAGAGAGCCTCCAAACCAGATGTCTTTTCTTCAACAGCACTGGATGGTAAATTTAGACCAACTGTTAGCCCAGGGTAAGTCATCACTTTGTCACATTACTTGCCCATAAATAAAGTGTAATTTACAATAAACAAAAAATGATCTTACACAAAAGGCTTAACAGCCACCATTAATAACAGGAATACAAAAATATTGCTTTATACTGTACATTTGCAAAATCAGAATGAAATGTATGACAAAGGGTTAAACTACTGTAGATCTGCATTAATGATATATCATATAATTCATTATTTTATCAGCAAAATGTCTCAATATTAGAAATGGGGAAGTAAAGGAACCTGAAAACATTTATCAGCTGAAATAAGTATTGTACGCGCTAAAATAAAAGAAAAATACTTAAAATACTGTATATTTGCACAGACATAATAGCCTCGTAAAACTGACGATACAAATATACAATGGGCGTAATTCAGACCTGATCGCTGCTGTGCGTTTTCGCGACAGTATATGCCAGAGAGTCGAAGGCCATCTCAGACCAGCGATCGCCTCTGCATGATTGACAGGCAGAGGCTGTTGCTGGGCGGGAGGGGACGGGCCGGCATTTTGGGGGTGCAGTCTGGGCAAAGCAGGTGTGCCCGTACCGTGCGGGGGATGGGCCACGGTGGCTGCGTGACATCACACGCAGCCTCTGTGACCCAGGAAGTGACAAGTAGCTCCCTGCCAGTGCACAGGAGCTGCGCTGGTAGGGAGCTACTCCTCAGGTACAAAAGCATTGCTGCCATGCAATACTTTTGTACCTGTGCGGGGGGAGGGGGGGGGGCAGAGCCAGACATGCGGGGCGGACTAGCCCTGTACTGGGCGTCCCCCCACATGTCTGTGTAACTGATCGTAGATGTGCTAAATTTAGCTCATCTACGATCAGTTCTGAATTAGGCCCAATATACAGTATGTAAAAAAACACACACGCACAAAGCATTATCTTCTGAAATATTTGGGTCACAGGTAAGTGTGTAACATGACTTAGCTATATATAGTTATGAGGTAATTAGATGACTTTATAATACAACAGGAAAATAGTTGATGATATATTTTGGAATGAGGTATGACCTTTATAAAGTTATTTTTAAAATGAGGGATTCCCACAGACATGAGTCATTAGAAAGTACATTTAGGCATGTAACGTGACGAAAACACACAATTGAAGGCAGTGGCTTGGTAATGCTGCAAATACAGTAGGAAAGTAATATAAGTAATAAAACTGTCCAGGATTGTATAATTTATATGGCATTTTTGCATCAGGTATCTGACTTTCTTGATTGTAAATGCCTGCAGTGTGAACAACCACAATGTAAACCACGGTGTCCATTCATATTTTTACATCAGTTTCTGAATAACATGTTTTCAACTGAACTGTAAAATCTCCAATCTGAAATTAGTATGCTTTGTTGTAAAATGAGCTCTCTCTTTATTCCAATTCAGTCACCTTTAGTTTCGTTAATGAAGAAGACTCAAGTTACTTTCTGCTCTGGTGAAGAGAAGGAAAAGGAAAGACATGAAACATAAACAGTGTATAACCAAACAAGACTATTTGCAATTACATTTATGCAATACCAGGAGTAAAAGTTTTTATCACTAAGCACCTAATTTAAAATTGGATATTTGCTAGCAGAGCAAACCTGTAATGGCAGAGCAGACACATAACTTTAATTGAGGCAAAGTCTCTGATTATGTCCTCCAAATCCATATTCTCCACCACCTTTTGCTCATTTGAAATTATGGCAGGGTCCTCTAACCTAAGGGCATTTTAAGAGAGATGGGGACACGCGTGCCACCTCCATTGAGGGCCCCCTCCTCTCCTGCAGCAGTCTACTGCGCAAGCATAGGTCTCTGAGAACATGGTGCCTGCTCCTTGTTCCCTGAGACATCTCCAATGCGCATGTGCCAATCTCTTGGAAATGGCCATAGCGGCCATTTTCCAAGTGATTTCTGTCTGCAGTGCAGGGCCGCCAATGCTGGACTCTGGAGGGGTGAGTATAATATATGGTGGCAGTGTGTGCACTCATTATAGCAATGCCTATGTTCTAACCTCTCCTCCCCAAACATACTGTCATCAGGTGCTGTTGCTTTTCACTGTCTCCAGATTCATTCCTAGAATTAAACAGACCTGCACATGGGGGAAGGGGGTTGGTTCAATTACTCATACCTCCCAACTTCTGAACACAGTAATGTGGGACCTGGAGCTCCAAAAGCACGCTGAGCTCAAAAAGTGGGTGGGCCTCAGACGGAGGGGGTGGGGCCTTGCTGCATGACCCCTGTTTTCGTCATTTTGGGTGGTGTTCCCAGCGCTCCCTGAGTAGCCCCTGGCTCACCTCCCTGCACTGTTAGATGCTGCATCTATTCAGTGATCAACGGCTACTTTGCAGAGCAGAGCAGTGGTGATCACAGGCTCTCCCAACATACCCCAACCCACAAGACACTGCGGCCTGCAGGTGGGACTTCAGGACAGTGTTCGAATAGTGGGGCTATCCCGTTGCAATCAGGACAGTTGGGAGGTATGAGTTAACTGCATTAGGTTAAGATTTTACCACTGGTCAGCTTAACGTAGCACATAAGGACTTATTTTTAAGATGCGCACTCTCACAACCATTGCTATTCAATGATTAACTTGGCACCAGCACGGTAATTCTACATAGCGCAACTTAGGGAACCTGCAAGAAAAAGTGGGTAAATCACCCTGAACCCCAGAAAGGTGGCAAATAATACTGAATAACAGTAAAAAGGCTGTTAGGGCCATAAGCTAATTATTTGACGTTCTATGTATCAAATGGCTGATGTTTACCTTTTTTTATTAACAGTGAAAAATTAAGAGTAAACTAATGTGTTTATTCCCAAACTAATGCCTCTAGATTATTTTGGGGTACAATAATATCTACAGTGCATCCGTTAAGTATTCACAGCGCTTCACTTTTTCAACATTTTGTTATGTTACAGCCTTATTCCAAATTGGAATAAATTATTTTTTTCCATCAAAATTCTTCACACAATACCCCATAATGACAACATGAAAAACGTTTTTTTGAGATTCTTGCAAATTTATTAAAAATAAAAAACTAAGAAATCACATGTACATA
Organism: Pseudophryne corroboree; assembly: GCF_028390025.1. NCBI lineage: Eukaryota > Metazoa > Chordata > Amphibia > Anura > Myobatrachidae > Pseudophryne > Pseudophryne corroboree. The sequence continues at coordinate 454,841,817 of NC_086449.1, forward strand.
AGTATTCACAGCCTTTGCTCAAAACTTTGTTGATGCACTTTGGCAGCAATTACAGCCTCAAGTCTTTTTGAATATGATGCCATAAGCTTGGCACACCTATCTTTGGGCAGTTTCACCAAATCCTCTTTGCAGCACCTCTTAAGCTCCATCAGGTTGGATGGGAAGCGTCGGTGCACAGCCATTTTCAGATCTCTCCAGAGATGTTCAATCGGATTCAAGTCTGGGCCACTCAAGGATATTCACACAGTTGTCCTGAAGCCACTCCTTTGATATCTTGGCTGTGTGCTTAGGGTTGTTGTCCTGGTGAAAGATGAACCATCACCACAGTCTGAGGTCAAAAGGCACTCTGGAGTAGATTTTCATCCAGGATGACTCTGGACATTGCTGCATTCATCTTTCCCTCTATCCTGACTAGTCTCCCAGTTCTTGCCACTGAAAAACATCCCCACAGCATGATGCTGCCACCACCATGCTTCACTGTAGGGATGGTATTGGCCTGGTGATGAGCGATGCCTGGTTTCCTCCAAACATGACACCTAGCATTCATGCCAAAGAGCTCAAGCTTTGTCTCATCAGACCAGAAAATTTTGTTTCTCATGGTTTGAAAGTCCTTCAGGTGCATTTTGGAAAACTCCAGGTGGGCTGTCATGTGCTTTTTTACTAAGGATTGGCTGTCGTCTGGCCACTCTACCATCAGGCCTGATTGGTGGATTGCTGCAGAGATGGTTGTCCTTCTGGAAGGTTTTCCTTTCTCCACAGAGGAATGCTGTAGATCTGACAGAGTGATCATCGGGTTCTTGGTCACCTCCCTGACTAGGGTCCTTCTCCCCTATCGCTCAGTTTAGATGGCCGGCCAACTCTAGGAAGAGTCCTGGTGATTCTGAACTTCTTCCATTTATGGATGATGGAGGCCACTGTGTCCATTGGGACCTTCAAAGCAGCAGATATATTTCTGTACCCTTCCCCAGATTTGTGCCTCAAGACAGTCTTGTCTCAGAGGTCTACAGACAATTCCTTTGACTTCATGATTGGTTTGTGCTCAGACATGCACTGTCAAGTGTGGGACCTTATATAGACAGGTGTGTACCTTTCCAAATCATGTCCAATCAACTGAATGTATCCCAGGTGGACTCCAATTAAGCTGTAGGAACATCTCAAGGATGATCAGTGGAAACAGGATGCCCCTGAGCTCAATTTTGAGCTTCATGGCAAAGGCTGTGAATACTTATGTACATGTGATTTTTTTATTTTTAATACATTTGAAAAAAATCACACACAAAAACTTTTTTCATGTTGTCATTATGGGGTATTGCGTGTAGTGTTTTGAGGGGAAAAATTTATTTATTTCATTTTGGAATAAGGCTGTAGCATAACAAAATGTGGAAAAAGTGAAGCATTGTAAATACTTTCCGGATGCACTGTATGTAATGTGATTTTTAATACATTCTAAGCAAGTTCAAATAAATATTGAGAAAAAAACTCCCATCTGCAAGTTGAAAATCTGATTTCCCATCTATACAACACCCCAAAATACAGTAAATGTCCTACATAAATTACATGTCATCTCCCCGGTGTTTGATCTTGCATGTTTTGGATTCCGTAAAAGTCCCTCCCTCATTATTTGAGTGCCATTTTACACAGGACGCTGGAGCTTTAGGGTGTAGAGCTGTGGGCTGCAGCACTGTGACTGTATCGGTGAAGGGCTGTCTGCTGCAGCACTACTATGACTGTCATACTGTCAGTGAAGAGCTGTGGGGTGCAATACTACAATGAGTGTGTCAGTCAGTAAGAAGTTGTTGGCTGCATTACTGCTGTGACTGTGTTAGTGATGGGCTGTGAGCTGCAGCAGCACTGTGACTGTATCAGACTGTCAATGAAGGGCCATGAGTTCCGCACTGCTGTGATTGTGTTCAGACTGTCAGTGAATGACTGTGAGCTGCATCACTGCTGCGATTGTGTTAGTAAAGGGCTGTGGGCTGCAGCACTATTGTGACTGTGTCAGACTGTCAGTGAAGGGCTGTGGGGTGCAGCACTGCTGTGATTGTGTTAGTGAAGGGCTGTGGGATGCAGTATTGCTGTGACGGTGTCAGTGAAGAGGATATATAATATAATAACTCAGCTGTAATTCTATTCTATTCTATTATTGAGAATAATAATACTGTAAGAACAGAAACAGGCCAAAATTACATGATTTTAGCTGTTTCTAGCATCTGCAAAAAAAAAAAAAAAAAAAACACATCCAAAATACAAATCAAAATACGTTAGGTTGGTTTTGTTAAAACCTGAAACCACAACACAAAGTGTGGTTTTGGCAACTGGCAGCTAATTGAATCAGTCACATAAACGTGATAGTCAAAGTGGAATTTAAATTTGCAGTAAATGGCTAGGGGTCACTGCCTAGCGCCAGAAGATTTAGTGATATTGTGAAATAAATTTTAGGTAATTTTGAATTGCCACCAGCTGAGACTAGAATGTTAGGGCACTTAAAAAGTTCACATTATACTAGTGTACACCAGTCGAAATTGATGTTGTTTATTTTGTTTTTTTTCAAAGAATAAACTCATAACAAGCAACAAATGTAAACTTGATTGCGCATGTATAAATCATTGGACAATGAACATATTCATAGTTAGAAAGGTGCAACATAAAGGAATACAGAAAGCCAATTGAGAATAAATATAATATGAACAAGTACTCATATGGCCACCAAACCACAAGAAAAGCAACATTGGTAGGCTCACAAAAATGACAAAACAAGCAAGTATTAAAGTTAAATTTAAACTCAATGAAACAAAGTTTGCTCACTCCCACCACCCACTCCATCCAAAGTCACTCTGAAATTGGGGATCACCCTCGACTATTCCGGTCAGATGCCCATGGAGAGGGCCACAATAAAACCCTCCCACATTTCAAATAATTATTCGTATGTAGCATCTTTTCTTGCACTACCTCCACCTATGACATGCGAAAGAGGTGAAATAGTTTTTTATAAAGAGAGATAAGATGGGGGGTGCAAGATGTATTCACACCTGTAGGATAGACCTTCGGGCAGCTGCGTTGACCAGCAGTTGTAGTCATCTGCCTCCCTTTGAAATTTGAAGCCCTCTGGGGAGAATTCCAAACAGAGCCCATTCAGGGGTTAATGACATCAGGGGAGTTATTCAGGTTTGTAAGCAAACCAAAAATGCAAGCAACTTGTCAAAACCATGTTGTTCTGCAGGTGGGGCTGATGTAACATGTGCAGAGATGTTTAGATTTGGGTGGGTTATATTGTTTCTGTGAATGGTAAATGCTTGCTACTTCATTTTTACATTCCAATTTAGATTTCAGTTTGAACACATCCCACCCAAATCTAATTCTCTTTGCACAAGTTCTATCTGACCCCCGCCCCCCTTCCTTCCCTGCAGTGCACATGGTTTTGCCCAGTTGTTTACTTTTTGGTTTGCTAACAAACCTGAAAAGGCCCATAGTTAAACAATTGTTCTCTGGAGTAATTGAGAACTTGCAACCAAATTCAATGAATTAACAGACATGACCATAAACAATGGAAAATCTTAGCCTGGGAGTGGCCATATTTGAAACAGGCGGAAGTCGTTGAAAGCCCAATTATAAATCTCCTATGTGAGGACATATAGGATCTATGCAATATATTGAGGAACATTTCTGTATACATAGTGGAGGAAAGCATATAACATGACCTAAAGTGGGCTTCTAATAAATCATGTAACTGAAGGCCCGGAAACTGTGAAATCCATGTCCGAGGGCCTGCCAGGGAGGCAGAATAGTCTAAGAGAAGTGTTTATAAGCCATGGCGATAACTTTTCTCCATGTCTGTGTTTGCTGAAGAAAGGTATCTGAGGTATTCGACCAGTCGGCTTGGAAAAAATGGCGAATAGTCAAACTAATGCAATGTTGGGCCAAAAGAAAAGCTACCGGGCATGCAGCTATTACTAGGAATTTCTCAGTTGCCTTCTGGAATGTGAGAGGCTGTTGAGCCAATGTGTTGACTAGGCATTCAATATTATTCACCACTCCTACTTTCCAGGTAATAAATGAGTGCCTAGCATGACCCTCATGGATATCAGGGTTGGAAATAAAAGGGAGATAAAGATACTTATGTGCATTTAAATTGTGTTTATGGTGCAGAGTATGCCACAACTTCTTGGGAGGCCAGATAAATGGGTTCTCCTTCACATGAGATGTAAAATGCTGATCATGGAGGTGTAGAAACATTATCAAATCTACCCCTTCCAAAACAAAAATTCCCTATCCAGGGATGTATTAGTACATTTCCTTATTGTACAGCCAGGTTATGAATGTAGGAGAGCCGCTAGAGAGGACAACTGTATATTAGCAAAGTTAATACCACCATTGGATGTGGGCAGGGTCAGACTGGCCCACAGGGGTACCAGGGAAACCACCGGTAGGCCCCACTGCCTGAGTGCCCACTCCTTCCTCTAGGGATCAGGTTCCAGACTGTGCACTTGTATTATACATGGTAGATATGTTGCATTACACTGCACTAGACTATTGTGTATTTCTAGCCTCTGTAGAGGCTGGCCACACCCTTAAGTATGGGCCCCTATCACTGGATTCCTCCGGTTGGCCCTTTATGCCCCAGTCCGACACTGGATGTGGGTTGTTGTAACTTCAATAATCTAATATGTGGCCTTTTTCCTTGCTAGATGAAATGTTGAAAGAAAAAGTGGGTATGTGTAACAACTCTAGGAGTCAGTGGCAATGGTAAGATCTGCATCAGGTACATAAGTTGGGGAAACATCATTCTGATAAGGTTTGCCCGGCCAGTATATGAAATGAGGAGGAATTTCCAGCTGTCTAGCTCAACAATGTTGCAGAGAGACCTGGCCTGCAGAGACTGTCTGTGGGGGTCCAGAGCTGCAGAGCAGCAGTCCAGCAGGGACGTATGGTGGGGTAAATGGCTCAGGAAGCACTGGCTAGTACCAGAGCCAGATTTACACACAATATAAGAGCCAAAGGGTTCATGTGGGAATTATACACAGGTGCAGCAATATAAACTCCTGGAAATTAGTTGAGATTTGATCAGAGATGTGTGGAAAAGATAAGTGCCTCACCTGCCATAGACTTTTTACTCCAGAGTTTTGACTATAAAAATGATTAGAATAATACAAAGAAGATATTTCTAACATATTCTATGTATTTTTCATATATTTTATACAGTGAAAGCTCTGGTCCAAACATTAGTATGACAGGAAAGGCTCTGGCTCACCTCACCGCACATCACTGCAGACCAGAACCAGGTATGCCGGGATAACTGTCTGTAGGGTAAGCAGTGGGGAACGGGGAGAGCCTGAAAGCCAGAGAATGTTTTGGTTGTCCTTTGCCAAGTTAATCTTTTAAACCCCAGTACAGTGACACCTTGTTCCGGTTAATAAACTTACCAGTTACTGTCCTAACGAGTGGTGACTTCTGTAAGGGGGCTTTGGGGGGCTCTCATCTCTCTTCCTTGCACCATCGAAGCCTAGAAGGAGCAACGCAGTGGAGACCGATGGCATGGCTGGGAAAGACAACAGCTGCACAGAAACAGGTACAACCTACCCACCAACACTCGCCTACTAGTGACTTCTTCCACATGGCCTGGTGTACAGCTAGAGCTGGATATTCCCGAATACTCACCAATTGCCAATTTTCATTTCAGTACTGTTTTCTTTTGCAGTTTCTTTTGATGACATGCTGGAAAAAGAATGTTACATTCTTTAACAAGATAGTCATGGTAAATAATAGGATGTACTGTATGTTATTACTATGCATATACAGTCAATTTTCAGCACTTTAAAATCTGTGTTGTACTTCCAGGGCTAAAACATACATTTACTAACAATTAACAATCATCTCTTCACAAATGAGTGTTTTTGACCCTGAAACTCAACATCGATTAAGATCAGTTTTCATTGATTTGTAAAATCGATAAAACTTGATTTTTAAATAAACTCTTAAATCTACTACATTTAAAATACAATCTGAAAGACTTTTTGTAAGTTTTCTGAAGCAAAGTGTGGATTAATTGATAACCTGTACATCTTTCTTAACTTTGCAATATTTACAGTATGTATAATATGAAGCAAATGTGGGCTTGACAGAAGCAAAACAAGAATGAGGAAGACACGGGATTAAAGCACATATTTGTAGCCACAGAAGACACAATGGTGGAATAGATAGATAAATCAGCTGGATGATAACACAGTGAATGCTTAAACCTCTATGGATGCTGGAAAACAGATAACCCAAGAAATCATTCATGGTATAATACAGTATATAACTCAACACAAACACAAATTTAGTATTTGTGATTTGAGTGTTTGATTTCTACTTTAGGTTAAAGTCACTTTAGTGGGTTTTATTTGCTGTTACCAGAAAACTGTCACAAATCATCTACAGTAAGTGAACCTGGCAGAAAAGAATAAAAATAAGTACAGTATGTTAACAAATGAGCTGTTCCCATACTCAGATTGTCTGCATTTATTGTGCACCAGGAAACAAACACAAAACATACAGAATTCTCCTTATGTCTCTAAAATTATGAATGTCTTCTAGAAATAGGATTCTGTGTTAGAAAATTGCCGTACTGATAGAGACATATTAAACCAACCTGAGAGTATTGTGGCAGTCCAGTCTGGATGCCACCCCGGGTTTTTGCAGGACAGGACACAACAGTTTGGGAGGCCCGAGCTAAGGCAACCTGGGTTTAGGGCTGGACCAAGAGGAAGTCCAGGAAGGTGTTGGGATACAGCAGGTTGTCTCTTTAATGTTGTGTCATTATCTGGCAGTTGGAAATTATAGTATTGTATTGCTGTTGATACACAGGAATACCCTGCAATTTCATACATGAGATCCCATCCATGCAGGTCCAGTCCAGGTATTGGAGCAAGCGCTCCCAGCAATCAGGCACACCTGTGACACACTTTTATAAAGCTCATTAGGGCAAGGGCTCAGGGCTCCTGATGCCAACAAGTTGCCAGGCGATAGAGGGCGGGACAGTGGGTTAGAGACAGGAAGCCTGAGATTGTGTACATGCTGTTTGTGAACTGGTGCCTAATTAAGGTACCCATTGAAACTTGCTGTGAAACGTCGGTTTACTATGCTGTGGAAGTTAATTGGCCTCATTTCTTTTACACAATTGGTAAGCATCTTGTCTGGTGAAAGGTCGCTTGTTACAAATTGGCACCCAAACAGGGACCCTCTGCTGGATGCACCAAGCGCAGTGGGAACCTAGCGGCTGCAGGAGCCACCAGAGCCATGACAGTCTCCACAGACTCTGCAAACTTCCTCTGCTCAGGTTAGTAACCAGCCAGGGTGTGTGTGTCAATTAGTTAAAATATATATATATATTTTTTTTCCCTTTGTGTATTTTTTTGTTGTTGTTCTTGAACTGTGGTTTGGTGGTGTATGTTAAGGGATGTAAGATTCATGCATCGTGCATCCGTCCTGTCCACCATGGAGGAGTTGTTAAGGGCCCTAAATAATGTGGCTGTGGGGCAACAATCCCAGATGCAGCTTCTCCAAACACAAGTATAAGTTCAGCAGGAAACCCTGTGCCTGATTTGTGATGAAGTGGGTCTCCTGCAACAGCATCACCAGGAGCCTAGGCCGTTGCAAAAGTTGTGTCCTTCAGATGATGTAGAAGCCTACCTGGGGACCTTAGAGTGCACGGCCGCACACCAGGGATGGCCAGAGGATAGCTGGGTGAATAAGCTGGCCCCATATTTGACGGGTGATTTCCAGAAAACATACCATGACCTCCCGGCTGACCAGGCATCTACCTATTCGCATCTTAAAGCTGCTATACTGGGTCACATCGACGTAACCATGGCCTGCAAAGTCTAGTGGTTCCAGGACTGGCGTTGGACCTCGACAGAGAATTCTTGAATCCCTCTGGCTGAACTTCTAAAAATGGCGAGGTCTTGGCTTCAGCCGGAAAAGAATACGGCTGCTCAAGTGGTGGAGACCGAAGACATAGACCACTGTGTGTGGGTCTTAGACAGAGGCATGCAGAGGTGGGTTCTCCAGGCGGATCCTCAAAATAAGAAGGACCTAGCCGCTGCAATGGAGAGATATACTGTGCTGGGGAAAATGGCTAAGCCCTCAGACTGAGAGACTCAACCAGTACCAAGAACCCGGACCCGTCAACCTCCGTAAACGGGGCCCATACCAATCCAGTCATCTGCTATAAGTGCGGGGAACAGGGCCATATCCGAAAGGACTGTACCAAACAACCTGAGCCTATGGAGTGCGGAGCAGGGAAATCAGGGCAGTTTCCCAGTACAACATCAGGGCAGACAATCCAGCTTGTGGCAGCCATCACCCCCCGCTCACCCTATCCTTTGATCCTGGGGTGAGATTTCCCTGGCCTATCGGAACTGTTGGTGTTTCAACTCGAGGAGCTGCCTTCCTCTCCCAGCTTCATGGCTCGAAGGTCGAGTATGTCTTCAGGAACCGAGTATGTGTGTGGAGTCGGTATATCTACACCAGAAGAGCCAACTATTCCGGTGGAGGCGAGTGATGAAAGGATATTAAGAAGTGTTTTGTCGCTTCAGGATTTCAGACGAGACCAGCAGGAAGACCCGAACCTCGAAAATGCTTTCCAGAACATTTGTACTTCTAATGAGAAAATGTATTCGCCCTTACTCAGGGGGGCATCCCTTATTTCATAGTAGAGAAGGATTTACTATATCGGGTTGTCAAGGAACGGGGCAAGAAAGTTGAGCAGCTTATAGTACCACGGGTCCATCAGCCTCTGGTCCTGGAAGCTGCCCATTCACAATTGTGGGGAGGACATTTGGAGGAGGAGAAAACTCTGCAGAGGATACAGCAGCGGTTTTTCTGGCCGGGAATCCGAGCGTCGGTAGCAAAGTACTGTCAGGAGTGTCCCATCTGCCAGCGTACCACACCAAAGCCCCAATACAGAGCTCCCCTCATCCCTCTTCCGGTAATTTCCATTCCCTTTTAAAGGATTGGGATGGATACTGTGGGGCCAGTAAAAAAAATCAGCAATGGGACATAAGTATATCTTAGTCCTCCTTGATTATGCCACATGATACCCTGAAGCCATCCCCCTAAGAAACATGAAGAAAGCAACTATTGCCAAAGAACTATTGCTGATCTTCTCCCACCTGGGCATACCCAAGAAGGTCCTCACTGACCAGGGGACCCCCTTCATGTCCCGGCTGATGAGCGACTTATATCGGCTGCTGGGGGTTAAGAAGATTCGCACCTCAGTGTATCATCCCCAGACTGATGGCTTGGTGGAGCATTTTAACCACACACTCAAGCAGATGCTCAGGATGGCAGTCGCCCAGGACAAAAGGGATTGGGACCAGCTCCTACCTTTTCTGATGTTCGCCATCCGAGAGGTTCCCCAGTCCTCTACGGGCTTCAGCCCCTTTGAGCTGCTGTACAGCAGGCAGCATCGGGGAATCCTGGACCTCCTAAAGGAGGGATGGGAACAACAGACGTCCCCAGAACCAAATGTAGTATAGTTCATTCACCAGCTCTACGGGCGTTTCCAGCAGATAGCTCCGTTGGTCAGGGACCATATGACTCAGGCCCAGTCTAGACAGAAACATCATTATGATGTCCCAGCTGAGAAACAGAGTTTTAACCCTGGAGACAAGGTCTTGGTCCTGGTACCCACAGTGGAGAGCAAGCTTTATGCCCATTGGCAAGGGCCATATACAGTGCTCGAGGCTGTGGGACCAGGGACTTATCATGTGAGCCAACCGGGAAAGTGAAAGCTTACACGGATCTATCATATAAATCTGCTGAAGCCTTGGAAGGAAAGTTCAGAGACAGCAACTGCAAGAGTGGCCAAGATCTCAGCATGCGTGGTCCCAAATGACAGATTTCTCGATGAGGTTAAGACGCGTCAAGCTCAAGACATGGTCAGGAGAAATTTGGATGTATTTTCGGCGATTCCAGAGAGGACTAAGATCATCGAGCATGATATCATTACTCCTCCGGGGGTAGTGGTCAATCTGCTGCCGAACCGGATACTCGAGGCAAAGTGGGACGCAGTACATTGAAGAGTCCACCAGTGGGTGGAATAACCCCATAGTGCTGATTCCCAAGCTGTCCAGAGCACTGCGGTTCTGCAATGACATCCGCAGGTTGAACCAAGCATATAAATTTGATGCCTACCCCATGCTACATGTTGATGAGATGATCGAGCAACTGGCCCAAAGCCAATACTTGACCACTCTTGACCTTACTAAAGGCTATTGGCAGATTCCTCGAGGCTGCCAAGGTGAAAATGGCTTTTTCCACCCCAGATGGCCTGTTTCAGTATCGATTCTTGCCAGTTGGTCTTCACGGGGCCCCGGCCATGTTCCATCAGGCTATGAATAAGCTCATCCAGCCCCACCGGAAGTACGCAGCCGCATACGTAGATGACATTGTTATCTTCAGCGACAACTGGGAGTCTCATCTGGCCAAAGTGGAAGCCGTATTAAAGACTCTTCGCTTCCACGGCTTCATGGCCAACCCAGAGAAGTGTGCGATAGGTATGTCGGAGGCCAAGTTCTTGGGGTACGTGGTGGGCCGGGGCCATATCAAACCTCAGATCAATAATGTGGAGGCGGTTGCTGCCTGGCCAAGACCTGAGAGGAAAACCCAACTCAGGGCCTTTTTAGGCCTGGTGGGATATTACCGCAAGTTTATCCCGAACTTTGCCACCTGAGCAGCTCCGCTCACCGATTGCTTGAAAAATCTAAATCCAGACAAGCTTGTGTGGACATTCCAAGTACATGAGGCCTGGAAGGATTTAAAAAGTGCCCTGTGTAAAGCACCAGTGTTGATAGCCCTAGACTTTGGTAAATGGTTCATCCTGCAGACGGATGCTTTAGGAACAGGCCTCGGTGCAGTGTTGTCTCAGGTGGTAGGTGGGGAAGAGAAACCAGTCCTCTACCTCAGTAAGAAACTACTGCCTAGGGAACAGCGATATGCCATGGTAGAACAGGAATGCCTGGCTATCAAGTGGGCAGTAGAGACTCTGAAGTACTATCTCCTGGGACGGGAGTTCACCTTAATCACCGATCACTCTCTGCTCCAATGGATGTGCCTGAATAAGGAGACCAACGCCCGGGTAACACAGTGGTTCCTTGCCCTCCAGCCGTACCGCTTCAAGGTGCAGCACAAAGCAGGAGGATTACAGGGCAACGTGGATGCCCTTTCAAGCAAGTTCTTTTCCTCAAAAGATGCAGAGCTCTGTGGGGTGAAGCTAGAGGGGGGGGGAGGAGGACTCAGAGAGACCGACCCGAAAAGGGGTACGCCTGTTGATATTGGCGAGCAGGTATGTGCGCCAAAGAAGGACTCAGCTTCACCCGTATGCTCGAAGCTTAGGGGGGAGGATATATGGCAGTCCAGTCCGGATGCCACCCCGGGTGTTTGCAGGACAGGGCACAACAGTTCGGGTGCCCCAGGCTAAGGCAATCTGGGTTTAGGACTGGAGCAAGAGGAAGCCCAGGGAGGTGTTGGGACACAGCAGGTTGTCTTTTTAATGTTGTGTCAAAGATTATCTGGCAGTTGGAAATTATAGTATTGTATTGCTGTTGATACACAGAAATACCCTGCAATTTCATACATGAGATCCCATCCATGCAGATCCGGTCCAGATATTGGAGCAAGCGCTCCCAGCAATCAGGCACACCTGTGACACACTTTTATAAAGCTCGTTAGGGTAAGGGCTCAGTGCTCCTGATGCCAACAAGTGGCTAGGTGACAGAGGGCGTGCCAGTGGGTTAGAGACAGGGAGCCTGAGATTGTATACATGCTGTTTGTGAATTGGTGCCTAATTAAGATACCCATTGAAACTTGCTGTGACACATTGGTTTACTATGCTGTGGAAGTAAATGGTCTGCATTTCTTTGACACAACTGTGTCAGCGTCTTGTCTGGTGGAAGGTCGCTTGTTATAGTATATAAGCCTATGCACTATGAAAATGGCTAATATATGCACTTTGGGTGTTCTTTGGGATTCAGTATTATTCAGGGCCGGTGCAAGGTTTCCCGGGACCATAGGCAAAACTTCTGCCTACTGCCCCTTCCCCGTACCCACCCTTCAGGTGAAAGGCATGCTGCTGCTCTCCCCCACCCCCAGTCTGTTGCATGGCTGCTCTCTTTTCCCCATCTCCCCAGTCTGTGTGGGTGCCTGCTGCTCTCAGCCTCTCACCCCCCCCCCCCCTCCCCCACTCTGTTAGATGTCTGCTATTCTATGCTCTCCACCATCTGTGTGCACACTGGTGCTCATACCCCCAGACTGGGTGCATGCCTGCTGCTCATCTCCACCCCCACCCCCCCTTTCCGACTGCTGCACTCCCCCTCTTTCCTTATCAAATGCAGAGAGTGCACTGTGCAGCCACCTTACCTGCAGGCTGCGATGCAGAGTTGAGACTGAGTAGACTGTGAAAGAACCTGGAATGAAGAGCAGCGCCGCATGTTACCCCTGGAAAAGACTCCAGGAGCTGTCAAAGTTACTGCCTATGCCGGAGCTGGAGGCTGCAATACGAGAGCTTGGCAGTCGCTACTACTGTAAGATATGAGTGCCGGGGGTATTGCAACGCCTGTGGGAGGTAGGACCATGCTACCTTTTTCAGGCATCTGCAGCAGGCCGCCCCCTCAGGTCCCGGCGCCCCTAGGCAGCTGCCTAAAGCTGCCTAGTGGAAGCTCCGGCACTGGTATTATTTACCGGTGGACGGGATGCCAGCTGTCAATATCTTGACAGCGGTATCCCGCCCAGCATAATGCTGGCAGCAGGGCGGGCGCAAAGAGTCCCCTTGCGGGACTCACCACGCTGCAGGATCGGTGTCTCACTGTGCTTGCCACAGGATCTATTCCCACCCTATGGGTTTTGTTGACACCCACGAGTGGGAATAGTCCTGTTGCGCCGGGATTCCGGCTGACTGCATTGCCGGCTGGTGGGATTCAGGCATTGTATCTTGAACATCGGGATCCTGACAGCCAGCAAATTAAACGCATCCCATTTTATGGACCTGATTCAAACCTGATTGCTGCTGTGTGTTGTCGCACAGCAGGCAATTATCAATTGACTGCGTATGAACCGCAATGTGCACGCACATCAGCAAACAACAGGCATCACCAAACAGCGACAAGCTGGCGTGAAAATTTTGATTGCACAGCCATTCGCAAGCTGATTGACATGAAGAGGATATTTGTGGGTGGTACTTGCCCGTTTTCTGGGAGTGTCATGAAAAACTCAGGCGTTCCTACGTGTTTTCTGGGAGGGTGTGTGACATCAGCTCCGGTCCCAATCAGCCTGTTCTCATCGCACTGTAGGAGTAAGTCCTGGGCTGCGCACACTGCACACAGTTGGAAAATCATTTGATGGTGAGTGAGATGTGAACAGATTTGCAGCTGTCCGCTGACTGAGGGACATTTTTGCACAGCGTACACATGTGATGACACACTTGCACGGGCAAATTCACACTTCCCTTGGGCGGCGACTATCTGATTGCAGGACAGCAAAATTAGCAGCCCAGCGATCAGGTCTGAATTAGGCCCAGTGTACTTCTCATGCATTGCACTCATAGCAAATATTACATGTCGGAAATAGTGTGTTCTGCTTATTAAAATGTAAACTATAGCATTAGAACTGTCAAATGCAATGGTGGGAATGACTGTCTTATTTATCCAATTTTTATGCACTATTCTTACATTTGAAAAGTGTAAATGGCAGAAAAATATAAGTGTTAACCAGCGCTGAAACTTTCAAACTTAAATGTACTTATTCTGCATAGTCACTTAGACAGAAACTAGGTCACAAAGTAAGCTATTAAAATTGTTAGTGTTCCACATGCCACAGTATGTGTCAATTAGCTTATGAGTCAGTAGCTGGCAGTACTGCAATTCACTACCTGCCATGTGATATGGGAATTTCCCTGTACTACCGGTTACAAGAATGCTACGCAAGAAAACAAATAACAATCTGAGGTATGTCCTTAGGCCTGCTTATCAGGCACATGCATCAAATACGTTATTGATTCTCTACATACAGCATTGTTTAAGGAGTACTCTAGTACAACTGTGTTAAAGAACACCAATAGTCTCCAGACTATGCTGTTCATGGTTTGCTTTCTGCAATACAGTGCTACAGTTTTATTGACTACATCACAAAATAATTGTTACAAGTTACAATGCTCTGCATGTCTAAGTGGTAACAAAATAAGAACAATTCCCCTTAAAATAATATCAGCAATACCAAATATATGTGTATTACTTTAGATCTGGATATGTAAAAAGGCAATAAAGCTAAGGGCAGCTTAAGCCTTGACTGTTTCTTTTCAATGTTTCATTTCTTTTTCATATTCAGGACACAATGGTGGTCATTCCGGGTTGTTCGCTAGCTGCTTTCGGTCGCTGCGCAGCAATCAGGCAAAAAATAGGCACTTCTGTGCATGCGTATGCGGCGCAATGCTCACGTGCGACGTACTTTCACAACGGCCGATGCAGTTTCACACAAGGTCTAGCGAAGCATTTCAGTCGCACTGCTGGCCGCAGAGTGATTGACAGGAAAGGGGCGTTTCTGGGTGTGTACTGACCGTTTTCAGGGAGGGTTCGAAAAAACGCAGGCGTGCCAGGAAAAACGCAGGCGTGGCTGGGCAAACGCTGGGCGTGTTCGTGTCATTAAAACAGGAACTCAATAGTCTGAAGTGTTCGCAAGCGCTGAGTAGGTCTGGAGCTGCTCTGAAACTGCACCTTTTTTTTTTTTGTAGCCGCGCTGCGATCCTTTTGTTCACACTTCTGCTAAGCTAAAATACACTCCCAGAGGGCGGCGGCTTAGCATTTGCATGGCTGCTGCAAACTGCTAGCGAGCGAAAAACTCGGAATGACCCCCAATAACTGGAGTGATGGGGCTCTGTTTTCAACAGCTAAATATGCTGTAGGTTTAGTGTACTGTAAATCTACTGTAATAGAAGCTAATAGAAGTACACATTTAGAATCAGTTTTCAAGTATCTAACACAGTGAAAACTATAAATCACCATGGGCAAGTCTTCAACCCTTGTAAGTTTTTCTACTTCTTTTCACCCCCTATGACATGTAAGTCTTTGATAGCCATTGCAGACCATTTTGCAGGGGCGGAACTGCCAGAGACAATGGAGATGTTGGCCCTCGGTCCTGGTCACGCACCTGCTGCTACTGCAGTGTTAGTCAGCGCTGTCAAGGGACTGGAGCCCAGCATATACCTGCACTGTGAGACAGAACGGTTCCCACTGGTAACTGCTCTGTCTGCATTGCAGTGAGTAGTGGTGCACCCACCACTGCTGCTCTCTAGCGAGCTGGATCTCAGGATCCCCATCTAACCTTCCATACCTGAAGCCACCTGCGCATAGCACCAGACAGCCCTGACCAGTGACAGCTGATTCTGTCTTGCAGTGAACAGCGGTGTACATGCAGTCTCAACCTGTACCAGCAACCATTTGTCATACAGCCCCTTTAGAGTCTAGCCCACCTGCTCTGGCATCCAGTGACTGGCTGGGACTGAGGGCTGAACATGCAGAAGGGTCCCCTGGGCTACTGCAGAGCCTTAGGGTGACCGTTTTTTCCAATACCAAGTTTCCACAAGATACTGTAGGAGCATCTACACTCGGTACGTACCTGGGCAGACACTATGGGGGTCATTCTGAGTTGATCACTCGCTGCCGTTTTTTGCAGCGCAGCGATCAGGTTACTATTGCGCATGCGTATGCACCGCAATGCGCACACGTGTTGTATGGGTACAAACAGCATTGTTGCTGTGCAATGCTTCTAGCAACAAATCCATTCGCACAACCGATCGCAAGGAGATTGACAGGAAGAAGGTGTTTATGAGTGTCAACTGACCATTTTCTGGGAGTGGTAGGGAAAATGCAGGCGTGTCCAAGCATTTGCAGGGCGAAGTGATCGCAAGGGCTGAGATAGTCCAGAGCTATTCAGAAACTGCAAAAAATGTTTTTGTCCCGCTCCACTGCACAAGCATTCGCACACTTGCAAAGCCAAAATACACTCCCATAGAGGCGGTGACTATCTGATCGCTGCTCTGCAAAAAATAGCTAGCGAGCGATCAACTCAGAATAACCCCCTATATACATTGTGGATTTTTATACTCAACAGCAGTAACATTTAAACGTTACCCAGATTCCATTCTACCCATCTCCCACATTCCCTATCCTACATGCATCTCTGTTTCCCCCCAGCTTATGTCTTCTCAATATTGAGTCGGCATTGAAGGGGGGCAACATTTTTTTTTTTTGCCTCCAGGCAACTAAGATGAAGTCAAGGCATTACCACTTTAAAGACCCAATTTTACTATTTCACTCACAAGGCCTCATTTGGAGTAAATCCAGACAGAAAGTTCATACCATATTGTGCGTGTGGGTGGCCAGTAGAGGCTCTTGACACGGGCAAGCAGGCTTTTTGCCCGGGGCACCGCTATCCCGAGGGCGCCGCCGCCATAGCAGGAGCCGCTACTGGTGCCGTACAGTGCGCCTGACGTCATCGCGCACTGCACAGCATTGTGGGAGCAGCCGTAGACACTAGAGGTAATAATTGACCTCTCGTGTCTGTGCGGTGCTGTGGGAGAGACGTCATGACATCTCTCCCATAGATACGATGAGCGGCGCAGGTGGCCAGAGACGGAGGACAGCAGCGGTCGGGAAGCAGGAGCAGGGCCGGTGAGTACTTTTTATTTATTTTTGTTGTTTTTTTGTGTGCAAGCAGCGCTACAGGGGGGATTAATACAGGGGGCACAGTACTGGGGGCACAGCTACAGGGGACATTAATACTGGGGGCACAGCTACAGGGGGCATTAATACTGGGGGGCTTTAATACGGGGGGCACAGCTACAGGGCATTAATACTGGGGGCACAGCTACAGGGGGCATTAATACTGGGGGCACAGCACTGGGAGCAAAGCTACTGGGGGATCAGCTACAGGGTGCAAAACTACTGGGGGCACAGCTACAGGGGGCACAGTACTTGTGCCAAAACTACAGGGGTCACTGCTACAAGGGGCATAACTGTGACCATGCCCCTTCCCTATGGATCCATGCCCCACCCTATTTTTTTACTAACCCTGTTTTACCTGTCGGGGGGAAGGGGGTTGCCAAAGGAAACTTTCTCCCTGGGCTCCACTAGGTCTAGAACCAGCCCTGTGGGTGGCAAATGTAATATGTGCAGACAGAGTTACAGGGAAGTGGTGTTATAGATCATTTCAAAATTGCAGTGTGAAAATCAAGTATTTGTGTGCCGCATGCAAGAGCAGCCAGTATTAACTGTATGCAAATAATAGGAGGAAGACTAACCTGATAGAGGATAAGGTAAAACTAATCAAGCATATTGGAGAATATCAATCCAATCACCCGAAAGCAAAGGTTCCTGTTAAGTGATATCATAGCAACAAATAAATCGATCAGCTCACAAGAAATGAGGATGAGTCTTTATTTAATACAATATCTTACACTATGGCATGGCGTTATACGCAGCCGCTGTGGGCTGGGGAGCGACGAGTAGCTTCCGGCCAGCATGCTAAAGCTGTGCTGGTCGGGAGCTACTCTTGAAGTGCGCGATGCCTTTGCACTTCTGCGGGGGGGGGGGATGGGCGGCACTGACATGCGGGGTGGACTAGCCCTGTGCTGGGCGTCCCCCCGCATGTCAGTGTGAATGATCGTAGCTGTGCTAAATTTAGTACAGCTACGGTCATCTCGGAATGAGAGCCAGTGTGCGAACTGGTGTGCGACATCTTCTTTGTAATGAAGTAGGTCTGGCAGCTGCTAACAACTAGCACATATGAGATTCTTTAGGATGAAAACCCCTTTCAGACAGAGAAAACATCCCGGTAATTTCCTGGCACGGGAAGGGTTGACCTGGGATTTTTTTTTGCCTGAGAGGGTCAACCTGAGACTGAATTCCCGGGACTTCGACCCAGGTGTCTACCTGGGTTTTTCCCGGATTTTACATAGGTTGCCGGCTGTCTGAAAGGGTCCGAGCCGGGATTTTAGAAACGGGTCACGGTTAACAGCACTTATTGGCTGAGCTGGTGGGGCACTGGCCATTGGCTGAGCAGCAGGGTCT
Source organism: Pseudophryne corroboree (assembly GCF_028390025.1). Lineage (NCBI taxonomy): Eukaryota > Metazoa > Chordata > Amphibia > Anura > Myobatrachidae > Pseudophryne > Pseudophryne corroboree. The sequence continues at coordinate 454,859,915 of NC_086449.1, forward strand.
CCCTGATTGGCTGAGTGGGCATGGCACTGGCGCTGGTGTCTGAGGTCACAATTGTCATGCAGGGGAGACGAAGAGAGACAGCATGACGCACTGGAAGGAGGAAGAGATCAGGTAGCTGCTTTCTGTTAGAGGGCAGGAGTAGATCCAGAAGCAGATTACTGGGACAGTGAAGGACGCCACAGTGTACACCAAAATTGCCAAGAAACTTACCTCAAGGGGTATTGAGCGGACACAGCAGCAGGTAGTGAATAAATTGAAAGCTCTCAGAAAATTTACAACCAAGTTCACGACCACAACAGGAGGAAAAGTGGTGCTGCTAGAATAGAGTAGGTTTACTATGTTCAGTGCAATGAAGTTTTTGGCAATTCTGCACTGGTTAATCCCACTGCCATTTCATTGTCCAGTTGTGCATCCTCACGAAGCGCTACCCTGGAGAACAGCCAATCCATTCCACCGACGCCACCAGTGTTCTGTGATGACATCACTGAGATCAGCGACACTGATCCGATGGCTGCTGTGGGGGACCCAGTCACCAATACTATTGAGGTCAATGCCAGTAGAAGCAGCACAGGAACTCCGGCTGGGACATCGACTTCTGCGCAGACTGAGACCCCAAAGTTGCGTAGGAACAGTAAGTTGTTTTTGTTTTAATTAAAATCCAGTATATAGTATGGGCCATATTCCACAATGATGTTGTTTGCACTTGTTATTACTAGTGTTGTTACTAGTGTCAACAGGGCATGAGAGGCATGGGTGCCATTGTGGGTGGTGCCGGCTGGCACATATGCTCTGCTTTGTGCCAGACACCGCAAGCACTACCCTAGTTATGGCCCTGGTTGCACCCTCTAGTAAGTGTATAATAACTTGTCATCACAAAAAAATAAATACCATTCTTTTCTGCTACAAACATTTATTTGTTGAATGTATGATTTTTTTTTCTTTTATTTTGCCAGCTTCTAGAAATTACTGTGTCTTTCAATCTTGAATTATTTATATCCCTTTCACACTGAGCCACTAACCCGTAACATTACCGAGGCTACCTATGTCCTGTATTGGGTGTGAAAGGGACAACCTGGGCTGTGTGTTCCAGGTCCCCAATCCTGGATATGACCAGGGTTATTCCTGGGACAGACCCAGGCACTGTATGCTGCGGTCTGAATGGAGCAACCTGGGTTATCTGACACGGTTTACGCAAAAAGGAACGGATTGGCAAATCAGAAGTGCTGAGAGATTATGTATAGCCTGTAATGTCCACTTTTAATGACATACACTGTTTTACAGGGTTGTGGTATGGTATGCCGGCGGCCGGGTGGGATCCAGACAGTCGGCAAACTGAAGACCACCCATTTTACAGGGCAGATACAGGTGCAGTGTGAAAGGTGATGACCCGGGAATAACCCCTGTCCAAGATGCAGTGTGAAAGGGTTATGAAGAGCTGTAACCATGTTCAATAACTCCAATTTAGGTGTAAAAGTAGTATTAGAAAACAGTGGTTTTGTAAAATGTATGTGCTGATTTGGTTGGGTAATGTTAGGGCAATATCTACTGAGATAATATGATCCCCAGAGACCCTACACGAGGTCTTCACCTATAGCAAGCTACCTTAAGTCTTTGAGCTCCAAGTAAAAGGGACTTATTGTCTCCAGGGAATTGGGAGTAGTCATGGTGGACATAACAGAACAAGAGGTGAATCCACTGTACCAGACGAGGTCAGAGACAGGCATTGATCAAAAGCAGAATCCAAATGCCAAGCTGAGGTCCAAAGCAGAAGACAAGAGCAGAGTGTAACCTGAGTTCCAGTTCACAAAGTACCCACAGATAACACTGGTTCAGCAAGCTGGACAAGTAAGATAATAAATGCTGAAACACTGGAAATGTCCTGTGATAATTGAAATAGACAAACTGCAAAACAGTTAGAGAACTCTTTAATTACAGTACACAAACCATAGAATGAACAGGTGCAATATGGTAAATATTGAGTTGAAGGATGTACCAACCGCACTGATCAGATGTTGGGGTAAGTTATTAGGTGATTAGTATACCATACAAGGAGTAACACAATGGGGGTAATTCCAAGTTGATCGCAGTAGGATTTTTGATAGCAACTGGGCAAAACCAGGGCCCTCATTCCGAGTTGATCGGTCGCAAGGCGAATTTAGCAGAGTTACACACGCTAAGCCTACTGGGAGTGTATCTTAGCATCCTAAAATTGCGACCGATGTATTCGCATTATTGCGATCTCAAACTACTTAGCAGTTTTAGAGTAGCTCCACACTTACTCTGCCTGTGCGATCAGTTCAGTGCTTGTCGTTCCTGGATTGACGTCAGAAACACACCCAGCGTTCGCTCAGACACTCCCCCGTTTCTCCGGCCACTCCTGCGTTTTTTCCGGAAACGGTAGCGTTTTCATCCACATGCCCCTAAAACGCCGTGTTTCCGCCCAGTAACACCCATTTCCTGTCAATCACACTACGATCACCGGAGCGAAGAAAAAGCCGTGAGTAAAAATCCTATCTTCATAGCAAAGTTACTTGGCGCAGTGCGACTATTGCGCATGCGCACTAAGCGAAATTTCACTGCGATGCGATGAAAAATAACGAACGATCAACTCGGAATGAGGGCCCATGTGCACTGCAGGGGAGGCAGATATAACATGTGCAGAAAGAGTTAGATTTGGGTGTGGTGTGTTCAATCTGCAATCTAATTTGCAGTGTAAAAATAAAGCAGCCAGTATTTACCCTGCACAGAAACAATATAACCCACCCAAATCTAACTCTTTCTGCACATGTTATATCTGCCTCCCCTGCAGTGCACATGGTTTGCCCAGTTGCTATCAAAAATCCTGCTGCGATCAACTTGGAATTACCCCCAATATGCAGTATATGTCATATATATTGGTGGTGCTTCCAGAGAGTAATTGTAATCACAGAAAAAGGTGGGAGCCGTTGAAAGACGGCAAAAGACTCTCCATCTAGGGTGCACTCTTACTAATCAAAATATACACCAAATACAAGCTTATTAGTCTAACAGTATTTATAATAAAATATCACTTTTAATGATTCTGTATATAAAAGAGTACATTTGTACTCAAACATCATTTAAAAAAGGCGAAATATGGACAAAACAACATATAACAAGACTAGAATAAAAGACACACATGTTCAACAATAATTTCCTTTGCCAAACATATATTATTCAGAATCTTAATATTCACACCATTTGGTGCGGGCATTAATAGGAAAAAAGATAGGCATGGCTGTTAAAGGTATTTTCCAAATTCTGCTGCCCCGTATTTGCTTTCGCATTGGATATGGGTTGCGAGATCTGTATTCGTAACATCCAATGGAAAAGCAGAGAGATCACCAAGGTTCAAGTGTGGGTTCATTTCTGCTGTCGATTGATGGCATATAACCAGCGCAGCTGATGAGAGAATTACTGGCACAACACTACTCCCAAGGTTGGAAACAAGATTTAGAGGTGCAGGCATGTGATGGAAAATGTACATTAAATAGCATGTGGCAGAGTTGTGTAAACATTAATATGATAATGGGCTAGTCTGTAATAATAATTCTAGCCCTTAATAAGCTTGCATAGATTCTCTGCTAGAGCATATACTTCCTTGAGAATAACTTTCTCCGTTGAAGATTGAAACCAATTTTGTTACAAAGTAACCTGCAACACTCAAAATAGATTGATACTTGTATCCATAAAGTAACTGATGCTATTCTTATGGCAGATAGCTCCACAGATATATACCAGAGCTGTGATATTTGAGCCAGCGGTATTAAACATATAGAAATAACTTCTGAGATTTTGCTTGTTAAACCTTGCTCTGAAAACGTGTAACGGATCTAATCTGCAGCATATCTCTCTGACACCATTCAACAGACATATAGGTAACCCATTGAGGTGGAGCTAAAAGGCATATCATTAGGTTATAACCCCTTAAGCAACAGACAGTCTGCCAAATGCAGTGTATCATTCCACTACTAAAAATTACATCTGACCATCAGAAAATAACTAGTACATCTCAGTCACAAGAAACCTGTGTACTGCATATAGAACCTGTGTATTGGGCGTCCCGCTCTGCGCAGATAGCGGAGATGCCTGTAGACAACTCAGGAGGTAGGAAGAACATTTCCTATTGGTACTGCTAGGTGGATGCTGCTCTACTTTATATTTTTGTAACTTTCGTGTAGTCCTTGCTGGCAAAGGACATTTGGGAGTCAGAAACCCTAGAATTATGACTATAAGTTGATTCTACAAAATATAAACATAAATTGAGCGCATAACAGGTACAGCTTTATATACAGTGTGTGTGTGTGTGTATATATATATATATATATATATATATATATATATATATATATATATACACATATACACACATACACACACACATATACATATATATTATATATATATATATATATATATATATATATATATATACACACACATACATATATATATATATATATATATATATATACATACATATATACATATATATATATACATATATATATATATACATATATATACATATATATACATATATATACACACACACACACACACACACACACACACACACACACAGATATACATACTGCTCAAAAAAATAAAGGGAACACTAAAATAACATCCTAGATCTGAATGAATGAAATATTCTTACTAAATACTTTGTTCTTTACATAGTTGAATGTGCAGACAACAAAATATCACACGAAAATGATCAATGGAAATCAAATTTATTAACCCACAGAGGTCTGGATTTGGAGTCACACTCAAAATTAAAGTGGAAAAACACACTACAGGCTGATCTAACTTTGATGTAATGTCCTTAAAACAAGTCAAAATGAGGCTCAGTAGTGTGTGTGGCGTCCACGTGCCTGTATGACCTCCCTACAACCCACACAAGTGGCTCAGGTAGTGCAGCTCCTCCAGGATGGCACATCAATGCGAGCTGTGGCAAGAAGGTTTGCTGTGTCTGTCAGCGTAGTGTCCAGAGCATGGAGGTGCTACCAGGAGACAGGCCAGTACATCAGGAGACGTGGAGGAGGCCGTAGGAGGGCAACATCCCAGCAGCAATACCGCTACCTCCGCCTTTGTGCAAGGAGGAACAGGAGGAGCACTGCCAGAGCCCTGCAAAATGACTTCCAGCAAGCCGCAAATGTGCTTGTGTCTACTCAAACGATCATAAACAGACTCCATGAGGGTGGTATGAGGGCCCGACGTCCACAGGTGGGGGTTGTGCTTACAGCCCAACACCGTGCAGGACGTTTGGCATTTGCCAGAGAACATCAAGATTGGTAAATACGCCACTGGCGCCCTGTGCTCTTCACAGATGAAATCAGGTTCTCACTGAGCACATGTGTCAGACGTGACAGAGTCTGGAGACGCCAAGGAGAACGTTCTGCTGCCTGCAACATCCTCCAGCATGACCGATTTGGCAGTGGGTCAGTAATGGTGTGGGGTGGCATTTCTTTGGGGGACCGCACAGCCCTCCATGTGCTCGCCAGAGGTAGCCTGACTGCCATTAGGTACCGAGATGAGATCCTCAGACCCCTTGTGAGACCATATGCTGGTGCGGTTGGCCCTGGGTTCCTCCTAATGCAAGACAATGCTAGACCTCATGTGGCTGGAGTGTGTCAGCAGTTCCTGCAAGACGAAGGCATTGATGCTATGGACTGGCCCGCCCGTTCCCCAGACCTGAATCCAATTGAGCACATCTGGGACATCTTGTCTCGCTCCATCCACCAACGCCATGTTGCACCACAGACTGTCCAGGAGTTGGCGGATGCTTTAGTCCAGGTCTGGGAGGAGATCCCTCAGGAGACCATCCGCCACCTCATCAGGAGAATGCCCAGGCATTGTAGGGAGGTCATACAGGCACGTGGAGGCCACACACACTACTAAGCCTCATTTTGACTTGTTTTAAGGACATTACATCAAAGTTGGATCACCCTGTAGTGTGTTTTTCCACTTTAATTTTGAGTGCGACTCCAAATCCAGACCTCCATGGGTTAAGAAATTTGATTTCCATTGATCATTTTTGTGTGATTTTGTTGTCAGCACATTCAACTATGTAAAGAACAAAGTACTTAATAAGAATATGTAATTCATTCAGATCTAGGATGTGTTATTTTAGTGTTCCCTTTATTTTTTTGAGCAATATATTATATATACATATACACACTGACACTAGGATCACTAGTTACTTAGCTATTTTTAGAATTGCTTTACTATATAAAACTATGAATCCATTTAATTATAATAATGGCTACAGAGTGTTCTTTTTCCAAATATTTACAATAGTAATGTTCTTCAAAGGGAATAGAATAGCAATTTAAATGTAAAAAAAAAATAAGATTTGCAAGGGTCATGGTTGTTGTCATTTTCAAAAACATACCTTTCAATATCTTCAATCCAGCAAGTGTGAAGATAACAGATGTTACCATCATCGCTGCTACCACTATAAGCATCTCCAAAGGGCTATCTTCAGTGACCAATAAGTCTTCTAAAAGTTCTGCAAAGGAAAAACATTCAGTTTCCGGATATTGATATCAGATTATTATTATTATTATTATTATTATTATTATTATTATTATTATTGATTATCCATTATTTATATGGTGCCACGAGAGATCCACAGCGCCCATTACACAGTACAAAATGAAATGAACAAACAAGAAAACGGCACTTACAGTACAAGACAATATAGGACAGGTATAGAAAACCTGGTGTTAGGTGCCATCAAAGGGAGTAATGAGTATAAGATAGTCTAAGTAAGAAAAGGACAGATATTACATGGATAAAAATAGGGGGATATCCTATTAGTAATAGTAATTAGAAATTGACTGCATCTAATTGATTCACCGGGGGCTATCCTATTAGCCCTGATGCAGCAATCTGATCCCCCAATGCCGGCACTTATCGGGGATCATGGTTCATATTACTCAGGAATGCAAAGCATAATCCCAGATAAGCAACCCCAGGAGGGGTGGTCTTCATTTTGCCGGCGGTCGGGCTCCCGGCGACCAGCATACCGGCGCCAGAATCCCGACCGCCGGCTTACTGACAGTTCTTCTCCCTCTTGGGGGTTCACGACCCCCCTGGTCTGAGAATAGATAGCCTGGCACGCGTAGCGCACCACCGTGCCCACAGCGTGGCGAGCACAGCTAGCCCGCAAGGGGCTCATTTGCGCTCGGCCAGCTGTCGGTATGCCGGCGGTCGGTATTCCGGTGCCAGTATACTGGTCACTGGGAGCCTGGCCGCTGGCAACACATACTACACCTCCCCAGGAGACCTATGTTTGTGGCTATAGCGCATTGGTGTGGGAACTTATGCCGGATTCCATGCGTTATTGGCCGATAGTAGGTAGTTAACCACATGGCAAAAACAGGCTACATTAGGATGGCTCGATAATAACATCGGGCTAAAATCACTGCAGTATGGTAAACTACCACCAGCAATAGGATACCCTCCATAGAATTTGGCAGCAGAGTTCTAGTATACCCTTTCTGTATTTGTTTATTTTTTTATTACTTTTTTAAATCTAATAGGCCCTACTGGGCGATATTAAAGATATGAACAATCTTGTTAATTAATGAATGAGATACTGTTCATATCTTTCAGCGTGGAGGCAGCAACGATTAACGATGCGCGGCCCCGCGCTCGTTCATCACTGCTGCCCCGTCGCTTGTGCATGCAGGCCAATATGGACGATCTTGTCCAAATTTGCATGCACTGCTATGGAGCCAGGTGACGGGGGGAGTGAAGAAACTTCACTCCACCCGTCACCTCCCCCCGCTGCTGGGTCGCCCGTCTGCCGTTTTGGCGGTCAGGCAGCTCGGCAGCGGGTCGCGCAGTGTGTAGGGCCCTTTAGTCTTAAATATAGAAATCTGTTTGTTCCATGCATTTTTATTATTTTCTTACTCTACCACCGATTGCTGGGAGAATATTCCATGTATACGGTATCTAACCCTGCTCTAAATCAGTGCTTCTACTTTTCCTATCTAATTTCATAGCCTGACCCATGATTCTATAAATCCTCTCATTATTAAAAAACATACTGACCTCCAGACCTCTGTAAACACTGAACTTGTCACATACTTGTATGTTTCATATTGTTTAATTTAAGGATTAAAAAAGTTCTATATTCACATATTCCAATTATGTAAACCCTGCTTTTATTGTACCTGTATAATTGTCACACTCGCGGCGCTGCGGCTGCCATGCTTACCGCTCCGGGTGCGCTGGGTCTCCCGGCGGTCGTCGCCCCCGGTGGGCTCCAGGTCGTCGCGTCTTGCTGGTGCTGCCTCCGGCGGGTTCCCAGGGTGTGGGCGCCGCCATTGCGCCCGGCATCCACGAGAGCGTGGTGAGCGGGTGACATCATCGGCCCCTTCCGCCAATCAGGAGAGGGCGGGAAGTTCAAAGGCAGACGCTGTCCAGAGCCCCGGCGCATGAGTATCGTCTTTTCAATGATCACCAGTGCTAGCAGCGTTCAGCGTGTTCTCAAGCTGAACGTCTCCTGTGTTAGAGCGTTGCAGAGTATCTTTCAGTGGGACATTCCCTGTGCTACCAGCGTTACAGAGTATCTTTCAGTGGGACATTCCCTGTGCTACCAGCGTTACAGTGTATCACTCAGTGGAACCTTCCCCGTGCTACCAGTATTACAGTGCATCACTCAGTGGGACATTCCCTGTGCTACCAGCGTTACAGTGTATCACTCAGTGGGACATTCCCTGTGCTACCAGCATTACAGTGTATCACTCAGTGGGACATTCCCTGTGCTACCAGCGTTACAGTGTATCACTCAGTGGAACCTTCGCTGTGCTACCAGCATTACAGTGTATCACTCAGTGGGACATTCTCTGCGTTACCAGCATTATAGTGCATCTCTCAGAGGGACACCTCCTGTGCTTCCAGTATTACAGGGTATCGCTAAGTGGAACGCCTCCCAAACTTCCAGAGTTACACTGAATCTCAAATCCTCATTTATTTCTTCAGCATCACTCACAAGTTCTTCATTCTTCTGTGTGCTTCAACATCGTTCTCAAATCTTCATTCATCTCTTCAGCATCGCTCACAAGTTCTTCATTCTTCTGTGTGCTTCAACATCGTTCTCAAATCTTCATTCATTTCTTCAACATCGCTCACAAGTTCTTCATTCTTCTGTGTACTTCAGCATCGTCCCCAAGCCTTGGCCACAACTAATTCTTTAGCATTACACGTTGGTTACAACGGCTAAGTTCTGCATGAGGAAAACCTACATCCGGCCATCCCTGCTCCGGCCCAGCTGTGGTTCCTCTTCCCTACCATCGGAAGAACCCCCGAGTTCTCAACACTCCCAACCCAGGTCAGTGACAGTATACTCATGCCACATGGAACCGGGGGATCGGAACCCAGAGTCGAGCGCCATCCAAAACTTGGCTTCCCAAGTTCAGAGTCAGGAGATGCAGTATCTCCAGGATCAAATTCAGGCCTCCCTGGCTTCAGTAGTTCCGGATCCTGCTCCAGTACCCGCTCCAGTAGTCATCTCCAGTAATGTTCAATCCTCGTCTGGAAACAGGTCACGCCTTCAGCTTCCCACTCCCTCTCGCTATAATGGGAATCCAAAGAATTGCCGTGGTTTTCTCAACCAATGCGAGGTGCATTTTGAACTTCTCTCACACAATTTCCCCACGGATCGGTCCAAAGTGGCATACATTATTTCCTTGCTTGAAGGTTCAGCGTTGGATTGGGTGTTTCCGTTGTGGGAACGATCTGACCCATTGGTTTCCAGTTACACTAATTTCATCACGTCATTCCGAAGGATTTTTGATGAGCCCGGCAGAACGGCCGCTGCTTCCTCGGACCTGCTCCGAGTCCGTCAAGGCTCCCGTTCTGTGGGACAGTATGTGGTTCACTTCCAGACCATTGCCTCAGAACTACGCTGGAACAATGATGCTCTCAGGGCCACTTTCTGGAATGGGCTCTCTGACCGTCTGAAGGACGAGCTGGTCACTAGGGATCAGCCGGATCCTTTAGAAGAGTTGATCTCACTCTGTGTCAAGGTGGATCTTCGCATGCAGGAACGAGGTGGCGAACGTAGTCGGTCGGATCGATCCAGATTCTGGCTTCTCCCGCCTAAGCAAACAGTTACCCCGAGTCCGGACGAACCCATGCAAATCAACCGATCCCGGCTGTCCCCGGAGGAACGATAGCACCGTCGTGAGGGTAAACTCTGCCTCTACTGTGGAGCCGCGGATCACTTTATCAAGTTCTGAAAGTCCCGTCCGGGAAACGGGCAGGCCTAGCTTGTCCCGGAGGAGTCAAGTTAGGGGTTCCATCTAAATCTTCTCCGACAGTGGATTGTTTACTCTCCGTGTCTCTGTTTTCTGAGTCTATAGCCAAACCTGTTAAGGCCCTGCTGGACTCTGGGGCGGCAGGGAATTTTGTTTCTCTTTCTTGTGTTCAGAGTCTGGGTTTACAGTTGCAGTCTGTCAAACGACCTATAACGTTGACTGCCATCAATGGTACCAAAATATCTAATGGTCTTATTACAAGTCGCACAGAGCCAATCAAGCTGCAGGTCGGAGCTCTGCATCAAGAACATTTGGAGTTTCTAGTAATTCCAGAGATGCCTCACGATCTTGTTCTTGGTTTACCTTGGCTTAAAATTCACAACCCTCACGTCGACTGGAAGTTGTCACAAATATTGTCCTGGAGTTCGTTTTGTCACTCTAGTTGTCTCACTCCTGTTTACCAGCTCCGTGCATCTTCCAAGTCGGATGAGGAGCTCATTCCGGAGGCCTACCGGGAGTTCACAGGTGTGTTCTCGGAACAGGCGGCCGATCAGTTACCACCCCATAGACCCTGGGACTGTCCCATTGAGCTTATCCCAGGGAAAATGCCACCCCGGGGACGCACATATCCCTTGTCATTACCCGAGACCCAAGCTATGTCGGACTATATCAAATCTAATCTACTGAAAGGATTCATTCGCTCCTCTACCTCCCCGGCTGGAGCAGAATTCTTTTTCGTGAAGAAGAAGGATGGGGGTTAAGAACATGTATTGATTATCGTGGCTTAAACGATATCACCGTTAAGAACAAATACCCTTTGCCGCTAATTACTGAGCTATTTGATAGGGTTCGTGAAGCCCATGTCTTCACTAAGCTCGATTTAAGAGGAGCCTATAATCTGATACGTATCCGACAGGGGGACGAATGGAAGACGGCCTTCAATACCAGGGACGGGCATTAAGAATATCTGGTAATGCCGTTTGGCCTCAGCAATGCCCCTGCCGTTTTTCAGGGATTTGTAAATTAAATCTTACGAGATATGTTATACCAAAGCATAGTGGTGTACTTGGATGACATTCTGATATTTTCTAAGAATCTTGCAGAGCACAGAGTACAGGGGTCAAAGAAGTACTTCTTCGCTTACAAAGGAATAGTCTCTACGGCAAGATTTCCAAATGTATCTTTGAGGTCCCTTCGATTCCGTTCCTCGGTTATGTCATCTCGGGTACGGAGCTTCGCATGGATCCAGAAAAACTCACTGCCATTCGGGACTGGACTCAGCCTCTCTCCTTGAAAGCGGTACAAAGATTCCTGGGCTTTGCAAATTACTACCGGAAATTCATTAAGGGATTTTCTACCATCGTTGCACCCATTACTGCCCTAACCAAAAAGGGATCTGACCCAAGTCTCTGGTCTTCCGAAGCTGTAGAAGCGTTTGCCCTGTTAAAATCAGCCTTTATGTCTGTTCCGGTACTCCAACAACCGAATTTCTCAAAACCATTCTTCTTGGAAGTCGATGCTTCCTCAGTAGGCATTGGTGCCGTACTTTCACAGTACTCTTCTGATGGGAAGTTACATCCATGTGGTTTCCATTCTCATAAGTTCTCTCCTGCTGAACGAAACTACACCATTGGAGATCAGGAACTATTAGCAATAAAATCTGCCCTAGAAGAATGGAGGTACTTATTGGAAGGTGCTAAACACCTAATTACTATTTACACCGATCACAAGAACTTGTTGTATATCAAGACGGCCCAGTGCTTGAATCCCTGTCAAGCTAGATGGGCGCTCTTCTTCACTCGGTTATCGTTCGTTATTAAGTACCGGGCCGGGACTCTTAACGCTAAGGCTGATGCTCTGTCTCATTCTTTAACGGCCTCGGATGAGGAGAATTCCTTTGAAAAGAGTTTAAATCTCAGTCCAGTCTCTATTTCAGCAGCTCCCACCTTTCTGGGTCCTCCTTCTGGGACAATGTCTGTACCAGTTGAATTTCGACCAAAGTTACTGCAGTGGGCTCATATATCCAAGTTTTCCGGTCATCCTGGAGTTCAAAAAATGTGTGAATTTCTACGAAGGTCATATTGGTGGGACACCATGTAGAAGGATATACAAGATTATGTCAATTCATGTCCTCAATGTGCTCAGCACAAAACTCTTCGTCTACCTCCTGCGGGGTTGCTTCGTCCACTGTCCATTCCTAAGATACCCTGGACACATATTTCTATGTACTTTATTACCGAAATACCCCTCTCCAAGGGTTACAATACCATCTGGGTGATTATTGACCACTTTTCAAAAATGGCACATTTTGTTCCGTTGACCGGTTTACCAACGGCTCCCAAGTTGGCTTTACTATTTATTTGTGAACACTTCGCCTGCACGGGTTACCTCGGGAGATAGTCTCTGATCAAGGGGTACAGTTCACTGCAAGATTTTGGAGGGCCCTCTGCTCAGCCTTACAAATAAAACTCAAGTTCTCATCTGCTTACCATCCACAAACCAATGGGTAAACTGAACGTGTCAATCAAGATTTAGAGACTTTTATCCACGTTTATCTCTCTCCTTCACAGGACGATTGGGTAGAACGGTTACCCTGGGCCGAGTTTGCCCATAATCATCTGTACCACTCTTCCACTGGTGAGTCTCCATTCTTCATTAATTACGGATTCTATCCACGAGTCCCAGAATTACCAATTTTTCCTTCGGAGGATGTTCCTGCTGCAGCTTCCACTCTCCGGCACTTGAGTCAAATCTGGAGTAGGGTTCATGCTAATCTCAAGAAAATCTCTGGCCGCTACAAATTCTTTGCAGATAGAAAACGGCGAGCAGCTCCTCAATACAAAGTTGGTGACAGGGTATGGCTCTCTACCCGCAATCTTCGTTTAAGAGTACCCGCTATGAAGTTTGCTTCGAGGTTCATTGGTCCTTACCCTGTTTTGCAAGTCCTGAACCCTGTTGTCTGCAAATTGGGATTGCCTTCCCACTTTTGGGTACCAAATTCTTTCCATGTTTCTCTCCTTCGTCCCCTCATTTTAAATCGGTTTCATTCGGAGTCTCCTAGCCCAACCTCGGTAGAGACTGAAGCTGGAACAGAATTTGAAATCAAAACTATTCTTAACTCTCGTTATCTTCACAAGAATTTACAGTATCTGGTAGAATGGAAAGGTTATGGTCCTGAGGAGAGGAGCTGGGTCAAAGCTTCTGAAGTCACTGCTCCCCGACTAGTCCGGATCTTTTATTCTAAACATCCAACGAAACCAGAAAAGTGTCCAGGGGCCACTCCTAGAGGAGGGGGTACTGTCACACTCGCGGCGCTGCGGCTGCCGCGCTTACCGCTTCGGGTGCGCTGGGTCTCCCGGCGGTAGTCACCCCCGGTGGGCTCCGGGTCGTCGCGTCTTGCTGGCGCTGCCTCCGGTGGGTTCCCGGGGTGTGGGCGCCGCCATTGCGCCCGGCATCCACGAGAGCGTGGTGAGCGGGTGACGTCATCGGCCCCTTCCGCCAATCAGGAGAGGGCGGGAAGTTCAAAGGCAGATGTCGTACAGAGCCCCGGCGCCTGAGTATCGTCTTTTCCAATGATCACCAGTGCTAGCAGCGTTCAGCGTGTTCTCAAGCTGAACGTCTCCTGCGTTACAGCGTTGCAGAGTATCTTTCAGTGGGACATTCCCTGTGCTACCAGCGTTACAGAGTATCTCTCAGTGGGACATTCCCCGTGCTACCAGCATTACAGTGTATCACTCAGTGGAACCTTCCCCGTGCTACCAGCGTTACAGTGTATCACTCAGTGGGACATTCTCTGCGTTACCAGCGTTACAGTGTATCTCTCAGAGGGACACCTCCTGTGCTTCCAGTATTACAGGGTATCCCTAAGTGGAACGCCTCCCAAACTTCCAGAGTTACACTGAATCTCAAATCCTCATTTGTTTCTTCAGCATCACTCACAAGTTCTTCATTCTTCTGTGTGCTTCAACATCGTTCTCAAATCTTCATTCATCTCTTCAGCATCGCTCACAAGTTCTTCATTCTTCTGTGTGCTTCAGCATCGTTCTCAAATCTTCATTCATTTCTTCAACATCGCTCACACGTTCTTCATTCTTCTGTGTGCTTCAACATCGTTCTCAAATCTTCATTCATTTCTTCAACATCGCTCACAAGTTCTTCATTCTTCTGTGTACTTCAGCATCGCCCCCAAGCCTTGGCCACAACTAATTCTTTAGCATTACACGTCGGTTACAACGGCTAAGTTCTGCATGAGGAAAACCTACATCCGGCCATCCCTGCTCCGGCCCAGCTGTGGTTCCTCTTCCCTACCATCGGAAGAACCCCAGAGTTGTCAACACTCCCAACCCAGGTCAGTGACAATAATAGAGTATATACATACTTAGTAGTATTATACTTTACAACAGAACATTACACTGATGTAAAAACAGTTATACTACAGACAATACTGAATTATATTGGATTTCATATTATTAATAAAACATAATCTACATATTATTGAGTGTTATTTTTTAATAAATAAAATCAAAGATACTTACTACAAGGTATGTCACAGATCTGCACAGGGAATGAGTAATTTACATCCAACCTTATGGTCTGTGAAATGGGATAATATTTGTTAAGAACATTCTATAAGTAAAACATTATAAATGCTCTATATTTTATGGTAAAAAAAAAAATGGCCAATTTGCCAACATAACTACTCTAATCATAGACAATCTAAGGCAAATTTGATATGTTTTTCCGCAAATTGAATACCTTTAGGTCAGTGGTGTGGACCGTATATGGCCGCCAAAATCCTTTGGTTTGGCCCTGCCAAGGCAACAGCAGGACCCGAAATTCAGCAGACCAATGTTTTTTTTTTTTAATTATTAAATGGAGCAGAGCGCAGACATAATGTGCTAGATCTCAGCTGCCTCCTTATATTTACAGTATACTGCAAGGCTGCTAGCTAAAGATAGAGGGTGCTCCTATCATACATTGTCACTTTCCAAGGGGACAGTGCTGGGCTGACCGGGAGAGGCAGTGACTGGTGACTAAACCTGCAGGTGTGTGTCCGGCGTGTCAGAGGGGGGTGGGGTGGGGGAGGTGTTAATAAATGAGGCTGGCTTGGTGAGCACTCCCTGACTTGGAAGTCGGGGGGAGGCCTGTGTGTATGTATGTATGTAAACTGTTTGTGTATGTATGTGTGTCAAGGAGTAGGGTGTTTTATTAGAATTCAACAGGTTGTAGGTTTGAATCCTGGGTATGGCAGCATATTGAAATGTTTTATTTAATAAAGGGTACTGTAATTTAATTGAATAACAGCGAGCTATCAAGTTAAGTTCATGAATGTGCTAAAAATAGGATTTGTGTCCAAATCCAATTTCATGCAGTGGTCTATAAATGAGTGTGTGTGTGTGTGTGTGTGTGTGTGTGTGTGTGTGTGTGTGTGTGTGTGTGTGTGTGTGTGTGTGTGTGTGTGTGTGTGTGTATATATATATATATATATATACACACACACTATAATATATATATATATATATATATATATATATATATATATATATATATATATATATATATAGCACCAATTATCTCTCTGGCGCAGGGTACCAAAAAGTCTAGTTATGGCTCTGGCTTAGTACATCTCCCCTACCAATAATTCTTTAAAAAAAAGAATGTCAGAGTAATATTTTTCTCAATTTCATTAAGAATCTGTTTGCAGGTTCTCTAAAAGAGCCTTGTACATCAGTCAGATGTCCCCTCTCTATAACATTAAGCGGTTGATTTAGCACTTTCTGCATGCTAGCTCAAAAAAAAAACAATTTTTATATGCTGTGAAATTATTTTTCGATGCACTGTATAAAATAATACATGCACGGACACGGTCTCCAAGGGATATAGTTAAAAGGTCGACAATAACAATGTCGACATATATGTCAACACTACAATGTCTTCAGTTATGAAGTCGACATTATTAAATTTCGACATGCAACATGTCAAAAATTCTCAGAATGTCGACAGGTGACATGTTACCATTGTCCAAATGTTCACATTAGGGTTATGCTGCTGGCGGGAAGGAAAGGCTGTGGGGCATGTTGGAGGTTAGGGTTAGGCTGTGGGAGTGGGGGGAGGTTAGCGTTAAGCTGTGGGGAGTGCTGGGAGTTTAGGGTTAGGTATTAGCAGTGTTAGGGATCAGGTTTAGGGATAGTAGAGATACAGCAGAGTGCCAGAGGACCGGAGGTCTGTCCCGAAAGTAATGGTTACATAATCGTCAGTCTCCAAGATAAAGTAAGTCACCAGTGGGCCACCAGGAAAGATATATCGACATTTTAACATGTTGACATTTCCTTATTGTCTACATGATGAATGTCAACATTAAGACATTTGACGCATCATACCCAACCCAGTCTCTGGAGCTTACTATGGGGAAGTCTAACAAGTAACTCGGCAGAGCTACAATGCATGCATGCCCATCAGGCCACACATGTGCCAGTGCCAGAAATGGATCCTGTGTATCCCTGTGTGCAAGGCTGAAATCAGAAATTGAGGGACCCAGGACTAACAAAATAGCCAGGGCCCCCCACAATAAAAAAAGATTCTGCCACACTGCTTTACCCCTATGTGATTTCACACATCGTGACGTTACATATACTGTAGGTGGAGCTTTGCGTATTAGCAGGAACGATTCACAGAGAGCTTGTGCACAGGGAAGGCTTCTGTTGTGCAGCCTAGTGCATCTCTCCAGGTATTGGCAGTAGGAGCCAGGACAGGGCCCCCTCTCTGTAAGGGCCCAGAACTCCAGTCCCCGCAGTCCCCATCTGATGGCTGCCCTGCCTGTGTAACAAAAGTGTAGTAAAACTTGTAGTCTATAGAATACAAATGTTAACTCCATCAAACGATGGCATTAGCTATTTGGAAACAAGCTTATCGGAGCTTGATACATGCAGCTATATTGCAGTCCCTAAAGTCCCCATCATAACTGCTCTTCCAAAAGAAAATAGGCTGCCGCAAATATCTGAGCTATCCATATTAATACTTATTACATACATATCACATGCATATTACATATTACATGCATAGGCCACTGGCCTCCAGTCATGGGTGAGCGAATCTCCTGTAGCAAATTGTAACTTTAAAAAAAAAAGAATGAAGCTGAGAAGAGATAGACAAGCGCAAAGTATATCATTTTAGGTGAATTTGGTGCCAAGTGCAAGTGAATAAATGTATAAAATCAAACATATCACAAAAATGCTGCTCCTCTGTGTATCTGGAACTTTAGTAGGTATCTGTCAACTTTTGAATTAGTGCTTCTCATCCAAATGGACTAATATAAGACAGATAAAAGCAGGCCAATAGTATAATACGCAAAATATAAGTTTTTTTTAACCAAAACAAAAGATAAAAGGCGTACATCAAATATAAATTAAAACAGCTTATGTGGTATTGAACCAACAAAGGGATTAAAGGTAGATTCCAAAGAAAGAACGTGCCCACTTTAATCTATTTCTTGATTTAATACCAGATAAAACTGTTGTAAACTTTAATTTATGTATGCCAGCTATCTTTTGTTTTTGTCTTTTTGGCTGTATAAATCTTTATTTTGCAATTTACACTATTGACCTGTTTTTATCTGTTTTATAAAACTATGTGGATAAGACTGACTGGTTCAAAAGTATACAGACACTTACTAAAGTTCCAAATACACAGATAACAAAAACTTCAAATTGGTACAAGTTTATTTTTGTTTATTTGTTTATTTGTACAGCACAATTTCATGTAAAATACTGCAACTAGGGGTAAATGTAATAACCTCCGTGATGCAGGCACCAGCGAGCTTCTATTCAGTCTGCCCACATGTTTTAAAGGAGCAATAATTTAAAAGACAAAACATTTGCCTACAGTAACTACAGTACATTCGGGCCGTATTAAGGGCCACATGGGCCTGGAGCTGAAAATATTAAATGGCCTTTTGTGAGAAACAAGGGAGGTGTGATCAGTGCTGTGTGAGTGTGGCCAGAGTCATATGGGCATGTACACCCTTACACGGTCAGCCCCAATGTCTCCCTAAAAATGTACAAATATAACAAATTGCATAATTTTGTGAGAAAAATAGAAATGCCACCTTAATAGTTATGATTTATGGCCTAACATGTGGCCAACTGGTGTCTAGTGATCATCATGCTGCCATGATGATGGGCCAATTTTCATGTTGAGGCCTGAAGCTGGAGCTCCATTTGCCCCTTTGTTAATCTGACATAATACAAAAAAAAAAAAAAAAAAAGAGTGAGAGTTGTACAAAATACATAACAGCGCTGATGCTCAATTTAAAACATATACAAATACATAGATAATAATACATATCAAATTATTAAGTAATACAGGTTGAGTATTCCTTATCCAAAATGCTTGGGACCAGAGGTATTTTGGATATCGGATTTTTCCGTATTTTGGAATAATTGCATACCATAATGAGATATCATGGTGATGGGACCTAAATCTAAGCACAGAATGCATTTATGTTACATATACACCTTATACACACAGCCTGAAGGTAATTTTAGCCAATATTTTTTATAACTTTGTGCATTAAACAAAGTGTGTCTACATTCACACAATTCATTTATGTTTCATATACACCTTATACACACAGCCTAAAGGTCATTTAATACAATATTTTTAATAACTTTGTGTATTAAACAAAGGTTGTGTACATTGAGCCATCAGAAAACAAAAGTTTCACTATCTCACTCTCACTCAAAAAAGTCTGTATTTCGGAATATTCCGTATTTCGGATATTTGGATATGGGATACTCAACCTGTACTATGTCACTGCTGAAATACTGTAAATATTATGAACATATATCTACATGAAGCATACAAAATGCATAAATCGATTTTAGAAAACGTGGACAACTCAACACTGACTAAATACCAAGTTTAATAGAAAACAAGACCACTGGATGCTATCATTTAACTCCTTGGGGCTAACTACATTCAAACGGTATATCTAATGATTTTCAGAACACAGTAGCATTAAATTACTATCACCACCTCTCATGGTCAATCATTCCATATCTTGGAAATGTCAGTTTTTAGAAGTAAATCACTTAGCACTGTATTCCTCCTATAACAGGGCATAATGGCTGAATCGGATAAACTCAAAGATGCATCCTTGGGTTTATCTGATTAAGCCATTATGCCCTGTTATAGGAGGAATACAAATCTAAGGGATTTACTTGTAAAAACTGACATTTCCGATAGTGACATGGCAACCCATTTCCTCCCCAGGTGGAAGTGGGGCTGTTTTAGATGCTCATGTAAAACATGTCAATTTCACATACTGGGTGACAAATTTTTTCATCCGCACTCTGGAAAACAATATCAAATTAGACATCATTTGAATTGTAACAGCACATATGTAGTGTATCAGATTATTTGCCCATGTGGCCTCTCTTACATTGGTAACCAAATGTAAATTCAAGGAGAGAATAACTGCCCATGGGTCGGCTATTCGTGCGGCCATTGGTTGCGGTACGAGAAAGCAACCGGTGGCTCATCATTTTGCGAAGAAAGGCCACAATCTTGCCAGCATAAGATATAGGGGGACATTTACTAAGCAGTGATAAGAGCGGAGAAGTGAGTCAGTGGAGAAATTGCCCATGGCAACCAATCAGCACTGAAGTAACATCTATAAATTGCATACTATAAAACTTTACAGAGCTGCCGATTGGACAACTTCTCCACTGGATCACTTCTCCACTCTTATCAATGCTTAGTAAATGTCCCCCTTAAAATGATTGACCATGTCATGCACCCCCCCCCCCCCCTCCCCGTTGTGAAAATCAGTTAATATACCGTTTGAATGTAGTTAGCCCCAAGGGGTCAAATTATAGCATCTGGTAGTCTTGTTTTCTATAAAATTGGGTGTTTATTTCAGTCAGTATTGGGTTGTTCATGTTTTTTTAAATTGATTTATGCATTTTGTATGCTTCATGTAGATACATGTTCATAATATTTACACTATTTCAGCAGTGACATACTGTAGTATTACTTAATAATCTGATATGTATTATTATCTATGTACTTGTATATGTTTTAAATATCTTCTGACAGGATTGAGCATCAGCGCTGTTGTGTATTTTGTACAATTCTTTTTTTTGTATTAAAGTGCTGTGTATAATCTTGTGGATGCTGGTTGTCATGGTGATGGGTTGTGCACAGGTCAGGTGCTGGATGTGCACCATGACGTCATCCTCCTGTTGCGGTTACGGGGTCTGGTGGCTCACTTCTGGGATGACAGAGAAGGGCTGGCGTCCGGATCTGTGCAGCCACGTTCACACGGGCATACGCATCATGGCAAGCTGCAATGTATGCCGTGCGATGACTAGTTGCAGCCGGTATTTTCACCACAGCCACACTCATTCATCTCGGGATGGATAAGTGTGGCTACATCTGTACCACTCTTATGTGTACCACTATCACCTGTCATCTCAATAGATTAGATAGATTAGATGTAATAGGTATACTCTTGGGTATGCAGTCCTGTTCGTATATAAGCATGCCTTGGAGTGCATTCAACCACCCAAGGTGTGCCTATATCAGAGTGTGACCACACGTTCAAAAGTGGTATATCTATCAGGGAGGGATGTTCTGCTGTCAGTGAGGCGGGGATGTGCTGCTGTTAGTGAGGAAGTGATGTGCTGCTGTCAGTGAGGAAGTGATGTGCTGCTGTCAGTGAGGTGGTCATGTGCTGCTGTCATTAGGTCAAGGATGTGCTGCTGTCAGTAAGGCGGCTATGTGCCGCTGTCAGCGAGGCAGGGATGTGCTGCTGTCAGCGAGGCAGGGATGTGCTGCTGTCAGCGAGGCAGGGATGTGCTGCTGTCAGCGAGGCAGGGATGTGCTGCTGTCAGCGAGGCAGGGATGTGCTGCTGTCAGCGAGGCAGGGATGTGCTGCTGTCAGCGAGGCAGGGATGTGCTGCTGTCAGCGAGGCAGGGATGTGCTGCTGTCAGCGAGGCAGGGATGTGCTGCTGTTAGTGATGTGGGGATGTGCTGCTGTCAATGTGGGATGTGCTGCTGTCAGTGAGGAAGTGATGTGCTGCTGTCAGTGAGGCGGGGATGTGCTGCTGTCAGTGAGGCAGGGATGTGCTGCTGTCAGTGAGGCAGGGATGTGCTGCTGTCAGTGAGGCAGGGATGTGCTGCTGTCAGTGAGGCAGGGATGTGCTGCTGTCAGTGAGGCAGGGATGTGCTGCTGTCAGTGAGGCAGGGATGTGCTGCTGTCAGCGAGGCAGGGATGTGCTGCTGTCAGCGAGGCAGGGATGTGCTGCTGTCAATGTGGGATGTGCTGCTGTCAGTGAGGAAGTGATGTGCTGCTGTCAGTGAGGCGGGGATGTGCTGCTGTCAGTGAGGCAGGGATGTGCTGCTGTCAGTGAGGCAGGGATGTGCTGCTGTCAGTGAGGCAGGGATGTGCTGCTGTCAGTGAGGCAGGGATGTGCTGCTGTCAGTGAGGCAAGGATGTGCTGCTGTCAGTGAGGCAGGGATGTGCTGCTGTCAGTGAGGCAGGGATGTGCTGCTGTCATTAGGTCAAGGATGTGCTGCTGTCAGTAAGGCGGCTATGTGCTGCTATCAGTGAGGCAGGGATGTGCTGCTGTCAGTGAGGCAGGGATGTGCCATTGTCAGTGAGGCAGGGATGTGCTGCTGTGCGTGACGTGGGGATGTGCTGCTGTGAACAGGGCTGGCAACAGAAATCTTGGGGCCTGGTACAATTAGGCCTCTGGGGCCCCTCCTTAACACATATATATATAAAAAGTGTGTGTGTGTGTGTGTGTGTGTGTGTGTGTGTGTTAGATAGATATATATATATATATCTATCTATCTCACACACACATATACACACACGCATATACATACACACACACACACATATACATATATAAATAAAAAAAGGCAGCAGCACTCAGAGGTGGAAATTTACTAAGCTCTCAAATCCATCATTCTAGTTTGCTTTTTTTTTTTTCTAAGTGTCATCTCGGGAATTTACTAAACACAAATCTCGGCAGTGTTGGGTCAATACGTATTGAGATACACTGCGGTCCACAAAAATACGAATCAATAGACCATCGGTCAAACACGGCAGTTATTTTATATAACACAGGAATTTGCTAAGAAGTGTATTCTCAATCACTGCCAGCAATAGCCAAACACCCCAAATAGGCGTGCCCGGACCATGCGGGGGGTGGGCCGCGGTGGCTGCGTGACATCACATGCAGCCGCTGCGACCCTCACAGCGACAAGTAGCTTCCTGCCAATGCTCCCCTTGCTGTTACTTGGAGAACCACAAGTACAAGTATAACGGGCCCACTGGTACCTGTAGTTCCACAACAAAATTAAAAAAAACAGCACACACACACCGTGAAAGTACAAGTTTAATACACAAACATGCACACTTACACACTCACACATACTTACCTAGTGTCCCACAGAGCCCATCGGTCCCCTTGTCACCATAGAATCCATTGGTGTACCTGTAAAAAAATAAACCAAAATACTCACCAATAATCCAGTGAAGATCGGTCCTCTTCAGTCCAAGTAGGCATCCACAGGGTTAAAAAAAAAAAACTGCAAAAAACCCGGTCCATGCCTTTAAAGGGGATCCATGTTTACACATGGACCCCCTTTCCCTGAATGCTGGGACCCCCCGTGACTGCTGACACTAGATGACCCGGCAGCCAATCAGGGAACGCCACGTCATTGCGCTCTCCTAAATTGACCTCACAGACCGCAAAGTTCCCACCATTGGCTATAATGTAGGATCGCGATCCTCCATTATAGCCGATGCACTCCGCCTGATTGACAGGCCAGGTAGTTTAGTATATTACCGTGTTTTTTCTCAAAAAGTTGCAATCTCACACTGCTTGATTGATCTCGGCTGAAATCGGCAGAAATGAGATTCTTAGTAAATATACCCCAGAGACTTAATAAAAAAATAAAAAAATTAGGCTGTGATTCAAAACATCACAACATGAAAACCAACGTTTTGGGCTCACAACCCCTTTGTCAAGGTGAGAGGTGTAAAGAATGTAAGGAGCATCTTACCTAAAAAGAGCCTGCCAAGTGAAAGTAAATGAAAAGGAGAACGCGCCCGCCGTGTCTCCATGCAGCCGCTTAGAGATGACATCAGAGCACCTGTGGAGACCTGTTGCCTAGGCAGCACCTGCCGCTGCCAGGATGCTAGACTATCCATCTCTGTGACAAGAAACAGAGTAAAGAAAAGTGCTGTTTACCCTAATAAACAGATCAAGTGTGCATTTGTCAGAGTCCAAACAGTGCCACACATGGCAAGAATTGTGCAATATAGACAAATCGGCCTTGTGGCCAGAAAGGGGATGAAAAGGGTGAAGAAGTCAGGTGCTTTTAAAGGAGAAGTTACCATATACAGTCAACCAAGAGATCTGTCAGAACAGACGGGTCCCAAAATGGGGAAAGGAACAGTTATTATAAAGACCCCACACATTAATGGATAGCTGTACAAGATCAATAGCAATACGAATAATCACAAATAAATAAATCTGTATTTCAAAGAACAGTCTGGTTCGGGAAACACAGAGATGGATCATCTAGCAGGGCGGCAGGCGGTGCCTAGGCAACGGGTCCCCACGGGCACTGTGACGACATCTCTATGCGGGGCAAATGCACCCCAGGAGGGCACACAAGCAAGTTTCACTGAAAGGGGTATCGCTGCCCCATTTGAGTGCAGGGTTTGGATCAAAGGTGTGTGTGTGTGTGTGTGTGTGTGTGTGTGTGTGTGTGTGTGTGTGTGTGTGTATCATAGGTGCCAACTTTTTGGTTGCTTTCGGGAGAGAGCAGCCATGCTCGGCTCAGCAGCGGGCGGGACAGTGACGTGATGTACAGAGGGAGTGGGCCAGAGGCGGAATGAGGGCGTGGTGGAGGCGGAACGGGGACGTGACTGATGGATTGCGTCATGTAAGCCATGCCCCCCCCCCCCCCCGCTGTGTAATACCGCTATTACCGGCATTATACTGCAGGGGGCGTGGCTATGATGACGCGATTCAGTAGAAATCATGTCATCAACTGCGTGGAGTGCCGCCTGTTTCTGTGGTGAGGGGGTCATCGTCTTGTGGCTCCAGTCGCCACGAACACCTGCATTGTGCATACTACTGAGGAGGGCACCCCGGTCTGTATCACAGTAATTGTTCCTGAGTGCCAACTACGTCCACTACACATATATATATATATATATATATATATATATATATTATATATATATATATACACACACATACACACACATGCATACATATATACACACACACACACACACACACACATTAGGTTAAAATAAAACGTACACTTAAAAGCCTCACAAGAGTACCCCGCCTCATGGGTGAGAAAGGTCAGCTCTTTAACGGCTGCAGGAGACAGGGAGTCAGAAGAGCAGGTGTGGGCACAATCAGCACCGTCAGTCGTTACCATGGTACATGCGCAGCATATACATGGTAACGGGGGTTGCCAGGGGTCGATGGGGAGGAGGTCACCGTGGGGGGATTTCTTTGGATAGATGGCTTATTTGTTTTTTTAGGGCTGGCTGTGTAGCGCTGTTGACTTTCATGCAGGTCAAATGTAGGTGCTACTGTCCTGATTTGTTGTCTTTGTGCCTCGGGGCCCCTTTAAAACTCGGGGCTCGGTATGGCTGCCCTTTTTGTACTCCCCTGTTGCCGGTCGTGGCTGTGAGTGATGCAGTGATGTGCTGCTGTCAGTGAGACGGTGATGTGCTGCTGTCAGTGAGGTAGGGATGTGTTGCTTACAGTGAGCGGTGTCTCTGGAAATGTACTAAGCCATGGAGAGTGATAAAGTGGAGAGAGATAAAATACCATCCAATCTGCTCCTAACTGCCATGTAACAGGGTGTGTTTGAAAAACTACAGTTAGGAGCTGATTGGATGATACTTTATCTCTCTCCACGTCTGTGTGAGTAATGCGCTGTTGGTAGTGTGACAGTTCGGGCATGCAGTTATGCTGTAAACTGTGCAGTACTTGGTAAATAATGCACAGTTATATGATCTAATGTGTTCTATCATGTTAATGAGGTCACTGTCTTTATACCATTATGGAAATATATGTATAATACTTTTAACAGAGCTCTGCCAGGGCATATCTGTGACCTTGGTCATAACTGCAGCTTCCCCCCTTTGTGGGTGTTCACGACACCGGGATCCCGTCGCCCGGTAATCAATACGTATTCCCTCGGAACAATATTGTTAGTGAGAAACCAGAAAGCCTAATAGAAAGGTACAATAGACAGAGGGGTCTATTCATGTAGCAGAGAAAAGATGTTTTGCGTTAAAAAAAAAAAAAAAGGTTTGCTCTGCTTTCTGCTATTCACAGAGTGGGTTACCGTGGAGAAATTCCTGACTTCTCCAACGGCATCCCCACTACGTGCCTGAATCGCAGCACCATCTGCTTCTCCAGAGAGCTCATCTCATCTCAGGATGGTGTAATCTGAACTTGGGTGCGGAAATGGCAGGGGGCAAGCTCTGCCCCCTGACCTCGCAGCAACCACTGTACCCTCCCAGAACCTCAGATGCTGGTACATGCACAGAAGGGAGCTGTCGGCTCGCAGAGGGGACTGCAGTTGAAAACAATACTGCTGGAGCTCTGGATACAAGATCACATCACCAGTACATGAATTGCTACTGTTTAAAGATACATATCGTATTGAACTGATGTGATCTATGCTGATAAATAACAATTCACCTTCCATTTTCTACAAGAATAAACCCCATAAGGTGATTCCAGTTCCGCAGCTTAGCGCAGTGACCAGTGTGTACCGGTTCTCAACGTGGTCTACCCACCAAACTGGAGTCGGAGGAGGTAGGTCAATTATGTCTGATATTCTGTGGTTCAGGGTACTTATGGTTTGCATCTGCTCTTCTGCAAAAATTCCCCCTCTCTGATAGGACGTTGGGGTGGATGGATGGTCAGAGTCTGGTGTACAATATCTAAATGTTCTGAATGAACTGATGAGTTGGTGGAATGCTGGTGTAAAGCAGGGTGTATTGTAACCAGCAGCTCAAGGAGCAATCTTTCACCGTGCTTACTGCGTTTCCCTGTGATAACAGCTTCATCAGAGGACAGGTGATTTCATACCACATGTGGGAAATAGAAGGATTTATTCTGTTCAGGACCATAACTAGGGTGGTGCAGAGTGTGCCACCGCACAAAGCACTGCCTGGAGGGAGGGCACTGTTGGCAGCACTTGTTAATTATCTGTTTTAATTACTTTCAGGTGTAGCTTCCCGGGTTGGCGACGTCAGCGGTGACGTGATCTCCAAACGCCATCTGTACATTCACTGTGAATGGGAGACCGGTCGATGCAACCCGGCTTCCCATTTACACAGCACAGCTTGCAGGGTTGAACCCATGTGGGGTTCAACTGGGGCCTTTTACACCTTGCAGCAACACGGGTTATGCACGTTCATGTGCATAACCTGACGGTGTAAAAGGGGTATAAAAAAAGCTAGCTGGCGGTGTAAAAGGGGTATAAGAAAGCTAGAGAATTCTAACTATTTGAAGCTTACCTTGTACTTTGTAAAAAAAATAATTGCGGCTGAGCAGATCTATGCAGTATATGGCTGCAAGGGACTGGATGTGTGGCTGCACACTACATAGATCTGCTCAATTGCAATGCTGATTATTGTTTACAAAGTACAACTAGTTTCTATAGTTAGAATTCCTATAGCTTTTATGCAGGATCAAATAGCTCAATGAGCAGTGTGTTTAACTGGAATGCAACAGATTATGGGTACGAATCCTGGGTTTGACAGTATATTGACATGTTATTTAATAAAGAATATTTTAACTGAATAACAAATCACGTAATGCGCAATATTATTTGGTGTGTACAGGTGACCGATGTACTGTTACATCGATCATCCAATCGCCCATGTTCCAGGTCGTTGTGATATGTACCCAGCATTACTTCATATCACTGTGTACCTATAGGGTGCTTTTATTGGTTCCGGTATGAATGGTCGACCATGTTATGGTCGACAGTCATTAGGTCGACCACTATTGGTCGACATTGACATGGTCAACATGGACACATGGTCGACACATGAAAATGGTCGACACATAAAAGGTCAACACGAGAAGGTCGACATGAGTTTTTACTTTTTTTGGTGTCGTTTTTTGCGTAAAGTGACTGGGAACCCCAATTAGTGCACCGCGTCCCCTCGCTTCGCTCGTCATGCTTCGGGCATGGTGCCTTCGCTCCGCTACCGCTTTGCTCGGCACAGATTACCGTTCCATTCGTAGTCCACGTGGATCGTAAAGTATGGAAAAGTTCCCCAAAAGAAAAAAAAAAGAAAAAAAAATGCATGTCGACCTTTTCATGTGTCGACCTTTCACGTGTCGACCATGTCAATGTCGACCAATAGTGGTCGACCTAATGACTGTCGACCATAACATGGTCGACCATCTGAACGGATACCGCTTTTATTAACCATGCAATGTCATAGACAAATGGTTAACAATAGAAGCCTGGTACGCATCATATACTGAATATTACTTCATTAGTTTGTATAGGTATACAGAGTGTATTTGACTAAAGGTAGATATACCGATTGGCAAGACCATGTTAATAAATGATTACTCTGATTATAAACTAAGAGGAAAATGTAATTACGTACTGTAAATTACCGCAGGTAAAAAAAACGGAGGTAGTCTTGGCAGAGGCGTCACCGGGTGTGGTGACACCCGGTGCGCTCCCCTGATCTCCTGACGCGATCGCGGCAAAAAAGAGGCGTGGTCTTGTACTAAGGGGGCGTGGCTTCGCGGGATCCCGGAATCGTCACTCTGGGGGCATGCCTAGCATCTCCGGAGATGCTGAGCTTCCCCCAGAGCCAGTCTCCATCCGCTGTCGGCTCCTCTTCTGTGACAGGCAGGGGCGGAAGTCCGGGAGGCAGCGGAGTCGGCTGCCGCCGGGCTCC
This sequence comes from Pseudophryne corroboree, assembly GCF_028390025.1. Taxonomy (NCBI): domain Eukaryota; kingdom Metazoa; phylum Chordata; class Amphibia; order Anura; family Myobatrachidae; genus Pseudophryne; species Pseudophryne corroboree. Next base: position 454,888,194 of record NC_086449.1, read on the forward strand.
TGACCCGCAGAGGGCGCCTCGCAGTGGCGCCTCTGACATTACACAGATTGACATGCGGACGAGCGCCCGCATGTCAATCTGATGTCTCCCTCCCTGCTGTGTTGGAGGGACATGGAGCGCATCGCGCGTCTCCTGTGTCCCTCCCTGGCTCTCTCCCGGCCGGTCTAAGGAAGTGCCATTCGTGAGCTCTGATTGGCTCACGAACCGGCACTTCCTGTATTAGACCGGCCGGGGGAGAGAGCCAGGGAGGGACACAGGAGACGCGCGATGCGCTCCATGTCCCTCCAACACAAGGTGGGAGCAGGCACTGGGGGCATATACCTGGTACTGGGGGGCATATACCTGGCACTGGGGGGGGAGGAGACCTGGCACTGGGGGGCATATACATGGCACTTGGGGGCATATACCTGGCACTGGGGGGGAAGACCTGGCACTGGGGGGCATATACCTGGCACTGTGGGGTATATACCTGGCACTGTGGGGTATATACCTGGCACTGTGGGGCATATACCTGGCACTGGGGGGGGAAGACCTGGCACTGGGGGGCATATACCTGGCATTGGGGGGCATATACCTGGCACTGGGGGGCATATACCTGGCACTGGGGGGGGGGAGACCTGGCACTGGGGGGCATATACATGGCACTGTGGGGGAAGACCTGGCACTGGGGGGGAAGACCTGGCACTGGGGGGCATATACCTGGCACTGTGGGGCATATACCTGGCACTGGGGGGCATATACCTGGCACTGGGGGGGAAGACCTGGCACTGGGACGGGGGGCATATGTGGCACTGGGGAGGGGGGTATATTTGGCACTGGGGGCATATACCTGGCACTGTGGGGGAAGACCTGGCACTGGGGGGCATATACCTGGCACTGGGGGAGGAGACCTGGCACTGGGGCGGGGGGCATATGTGGCACTGGGGAGGGGGGTATATTTGGCACTGGGGGCATATACCTGGCACAGTGGGGGAAGATCTGGCACTGGGGGCATATGGGGGAAGATCTGGCACTGGGGGCATATACCTGGCACTGGGCGCATATACCTGGCCCTGTGGGGGAATATCTGGCACTGGGGGCATATACCTGGCCCTGTGGGGGAATATCTGGCACTGGGGGCATATACCTGGCACTGGGCGCATATACCTGGCCCTGTGGGGGAATATCTGGCACTGGGGGCATATACCCGGCACTGTGGGGGGAATATCTGGCACTGGGGGCATACACCTGGCACTGTGGGGGAATATCTGGCATTGGGGGCATATGCCTGGCACTGTGGAGAAATATCTGGCACTGGGGGCATATAGCTGGCACTGAGGGGGCATAGGTGGCACTGTGGTGGAATATTTGGCACTGTGGGGGAGTAGGCACTGAGGGGGCATATGTGGCACTGTGGTGGAATATTTGGCACGGGGGGGAGCAGGCACTGAGGGGGCATATGTGGCACTGGGGGGGTATATTTGGCACTGGGGGCATGTACCTGGCACTGGAGGCATATACCTGACACTGTGGGGGAATATCTGGCACTGGGGGCATATGTGGCACTGGGAGCACGGCCCTAGCAACACGCACTACCCCCTAGCAATGAGCATGACACCCAGTGCATGAACCCCCTGGCAACGAGCATGACACCCTGAGCATGAAACCCCTGGCACCGTGCATGGAACCGCTGGCAACGAGCATGACACCCAGTGCATGAAACCCCTGGCAACGAGCATGACACCCTGAGCATGAAAACCCCTGGCACCGTGCATGGAACCAAGAGCATGAAACCGCTGGCAACGAACATGACACCCAGTGCATGAAACCCCTGGCAACGAGCATGACAACCTGAGCATGAAAACCCCTGGCACCGTGCATGGAACCAAGAGCATGAAACCCCTGGCAACGAGCAGGTAATTTAAAAGTAATTAGAAGCCTTACTGTAGAACTTAATGTATAATGGGCATTACGGTGTGTGGCATAATGTATCACGGACATTGCGGTGTGTGTCATAATGTGTCGGGCATTACGGTGTATGGTATACTATATCGCGGGCATTGTGATATGTGGTATAATGTCTCAGGCTCATTGTGGTGTGTGTTATACTGTGTCAAAGACATTGTATGTGCTATAATGTATCAAGGGCATTGCAGTGTGTAGCATAATGTATAACGGGCATTGTGATTCCTGTCATAATGTGTCACAGGCATTACGGTGTGTGGTATAATGTATCAGGGGCATTGCAGTGTGTAGCATAATGTATAACGGGCATTACGATTCCTGTCATAATGTGTCGGGGGCATTACGGTGTGTGGCATAATGTGTCGGGGGCATTATGGTGTGTTCATATTGTGTCATGTGCATTATTGTGTGTGGCATAATGTCTAAGGGCCACTGCAGTATGTGGCATAATGTATACTGGGCATTACTATAAGGAGGAAAAATTACAAATAATGTAAGGGGCATGAATCAGGATTAATTTTCTTTCCCGCCTGGGCGTGCAGGTTGGAAAACTGGGGTATAACGCAGTCTTTTCCTGCAATGTTACACCCCTTTATGGTAAGCCATGCCCATCCCAATGAAGCCACACACTCTATACTGCCAATTATGGAGGGGGGGGGGGCGAATAATTTTTTGGCTTGGGGGAGAAAAATTTCTAGTTACGTCACTGAACTGACTCATTCCTGTAAGCCGCCACTACAGCGCAAACCCCAGGAGAGTACGCTGGTGCGCGCCTGCTGTGGGAGGTAGGAGAGGAGCTGCTGCTACCGTTGCCCCGCTGCTGTGGGGAAGGGGGGGACGGGATGGATGGACACACGTGCGAGGCGGTGTTTAAGAGCTGGTACCACGCTTGCCTTGGATTACACTTCTTATTGCGCTCTGCCTCTGGTAATTGGGGAGGAGAGAAGAGCCTTCTTTCACTACACAAGGTATCCATCTATGCTCCCTTTCTCCCTGTATAAGTGCACTGCCAGTATACTGTATGTATGTTTGTATATATAGATTGAGGTAGGGGTCTGGCACAGCCACATAATAGACTAATACATTGGGTGCCCTCACAGCAAAGTAGTTTAGCAAAATAGAGGTGGTGCGGCACTCCAATGATTTGCACACTGACACCAATTGAAGTAGTGCAACGTTTCAATGCCCGTTTAATGAATCTGCATTTTTGTCATATATACAATGACCCCCATTCTGCCTCATCCCGTCCTCCAGACCTCTGTTACTCCATCTGCCCCCCCCCCATTTGCCAAGTCCTTCTGCCCGCCCGCGACCATCCCTCCCCATCTTCCTCCCATAATTAATTGTCCTCCCGCAGGGAATACATATGTTTTACCGACAGACGGGATGCCGTCTGTCAGCATCCTGACAGCAGCATCCCGTCCGTCAGAATTCTGGCAGGGGGCGTGCGCAATGAAGGCCCTTGCTTGTTGCGCTCGCAACGCAGTGGTCTCGGTGGTTCCCATCCCACTCTATTGGTGTTGTGGACACCCACGAATGGGAATAAGACCTGTGAGACGGTATTCTGGTGTCGGTATCCTGACCGCTAGGAATCCCGACAGCCAGCAAAATGATTGCCTCCCCTCCCGCAGTATCGGTCACATAATAGACTCACTTTCAGCTCCAGGCCCATGTGGACCCCAAACTGGCACTGGTCTGCAGGGATGTATCATTGGCACAAGGTTAAAAATGCAGCCAAACCTCCAAAAATGCAGTTTTCAGAGGTTTGGCGGCTTACTACTTATCCACCAAGCCTAGACCCCAGGGCTTGGATGCGGTGGGCAACACCATCTTTAGATGGGCTTCTATCACATTACCCATTGGACCCCTCCCAGCACCCCCTAGTGGGGCGCATCAGCCCACGCATGCACAGATAGAACTCCGGATCATACACCGGGAAGTTCTACTGTATCATGGCAAAGAATAGCTCTCACCGCAAGAGCTGTCCTTTGGAAATTTCTTCATGCATACGCCATTATGCTTGCAAAGAATGGCAGGATATATATATATATATAAATATATATATATAGCCTGCAGGATCAATATTGGTGTGGTGTGTGTGTATGTATATATATATATATATATATATATATATATATATATAAAAAAAAAATTTTTGCCTCTATATAGGGGGGCACCTGTATTTATATTGCCTCCGGGCGTCTAGGACGAACTTACGCCACTGGTGACAGGAGCCGGGTGCTGTAGGAGACTCTCACTGCAGCACCTGGTTCCTGTCAGTGCGGAGGAGCTGACATTTGGTGTCACCCTCCTCCAGGCGTCACACCCGGGTGCAGGCCGCACCCCCCGCACCTGCCTTGTGACGCCACTGAGTCTTGGGCTTCAGCGCAATTAGACTCTCGATTTCCCCTTATAGCTTTGTTATCGCCCATTAAAATAGCGTGCTAACAGACTCGAAAATGGGTGTTGACACAAAGAATCTGTTAAAAGTTTGCAGATTTGTGCATTGACAGGGCCGTGGCACCCATTAACCCATTAGTTATCAGGGATTTTTTCAGCCAGCTGAGGCAAGGGAGAGAGAAAAAAAATCTCTGATGGCTCCTAACTTCTGGTTTAATTGATAGCCCCAGGGGATCAATTAGCCTGTGGTAATCTGCATCAGCTAATTGAGTTCCGCCCCAAGAATAATGTACTATGAATATACTCGTCTCTATACATGTATTTATTAGCTAATGAATAACTCTCTGTGCTGGGTTCATGTACTCAAGAGTTATAACTGAGTGATGGAAATCATTTCATATAGGTGAGATCACATGAGCAGGATATTTGTTCTGATTGCAGCCAGGTTGTGTATACAAAAGTACTCCACCAGCTGGTAACTACAGTAGGTGTTACATTGTCTAATAATTACTCAATTGTATCCAAATAAAAGACACTGTTGCCAGATAGATAGTACATTGTTCCCCATGTCTTATAAACTGTGGTATAGGTGATATGTAGCTAATAGGCTCATGACAAATTAAGCACCATATTCTTTTTCTGAAATAACAAGTTCTGCAGCCCTTGGATGGTTCCAATAATACAATGCTAATATGGACCAGCCTTTACTGTGATTGTAATTTTCTTTATGCTGTGAGTCCTATAATTAAAACCAACAGTTACGTTTTAATGAATATAAAGAGGTCCCCAACAAATAGAAATTATCAGAAAAAAAAAGAAATCTATCAATGTTTCATTACTCTTAGAAACAAAACGGTTTTGTTTTGTTTTCTTTTCATATACTGTATATGCACAATATGCATCTAGGGATTTATGCTACATCATTATACTGTATTTACTATGTGATCCTGTGACACCAGTAAAAAAAAATGATACCACTATATGGTGGAAGCCAGTGTACCTACAGTAACTACCTCTGTCTTTTACCAATTTATCAGATAGCATTAGGAAGAATATATATAAAATATAACAGTGGCCTTGCAGTACGTAACTTGGCACTATATTTCTCAATATTGCAGATTGTCAACTTTTTGGATGAAAAAATTTCAAATAGTAATACTAAGCACCCCCTTACATATTATAATGCCTTTAGCTATCAGTAACAAGCTACTGTACCAAAGGACAATTGTCAGTGCTGGCATTTGCCATAAAAGCTGATGAACCTTAGAAAAAAGTTGGTGGATTTGGGCTCCCGCATATTTGATAAAATGTGATACTAATGGATAAACATTGTAAACACAAATCAAGTTTGTACAATTTCTGAAAGGGGATATGGGAAACTTGAGCACAGGTGGTGAAATATGATATGACACTGAATGAATTGGAAAAAACCACAGTAGTTTACAATTTAATCCTTCATTGAAGGATACTATAGCAGTAACTCATGTGGAGGTGCACCCCTGAGAGTGAACACTAGTATACCAAAAAAGAAGAGGAAAAGACTCGTTTTTTGGGGGGCACTCATTAAAAAATATTGCATAAAATCTAACTTTTATTAATTACCATTAAAAGCTGTTGCCACCAACCAGGACTGGGACAAAAACATACACACAAATACAAAAATGACAAAACAATAGAAAACAACAAAAAAAATGACAAAAAAAAACACACCTAGGTTTGCGTGTGGTATGAACACGCCATGGGGAGATATGCCTGACGCAGTCAGGGCCAATATGATAAATACTGACACTAGTTCCTGCAACAGTTAGCCTTAACAGTCCCCTAACAGAAGGAGACAAAAAGTGGGCTGGTATAGTCAGCTAACACAGGAAACAGAAACACTGTAGATAGATTTCTCTAACGTCCTAAGTGGATGCTGGGGACTCCGTAAGGACCATGGGGAATAGCGGCTCCGCAGGAGACTGGGCACATCTAAAGAAAGCTTTAGGACTATCTGGTGTGCACTGGCTCCTCCCCCTATGACCCTCCTCCAAGCCTCAGTTAGATCTCTGTGCCCGAACGAGAAGGGTGCACACTAGGGGCTCTCCTGAGCTTCTTAGTGAAAGTTTTAGTTTAGGTTTTTTATTTTCAGTGAGACCTCCTGGCAACAGGCTCACTGCATCGAGGGACTAAGGGGAGAAGAAGCGAACTCACCTGCGTGCAGAGTGGATTGGGCTTCTTAAGCTACTGGACATTAGCTCCAGAGGGACGATCACAGGCCCAGCCATGGATGGGTCCCAGAGCCGCGCCGCCGGCCCCCTTACAGAGCCAGAAGACAGAAGAGGTCCGGAAAATCGGCGGCAGAAGACATCCTGTCTTCACCAAGGTAGCGCACAGCACTGCAGCTGTGCGCCATTGCTCCTCAGCACACTTCACACTTCGGTCACTGAGGGTGCAGGGCGCTAGGGGGGGGCGCCCTGAGCAGCAATAAAAACACCTTGGCTGGCGAAAATACATCACATATAGCCCCCAGGGCTATATGGATGAATTTTAACCCCTGCCAGAATCCATAAAAAAGCAGGAGAAAAGTCCGCGAAAAAGGGGCGGAGCCTATCTCCTCAGCACACTGGCGCCATTTTCCCTCACAGCTCAGTTGGAGGGAAGCTCCCCTGGCTCTCCCCTGCAGTCACTACACTACAGAAAGGGTTAAAAAAGAGAGGGGGGCACTAATTAGGCGCAGTATTAACAATACAGCAGCTATAAGGGGAAAAACACTTATATAAGGTTATCCCTGTATATATATAGCGCTTTGGTGTGTGCTGGCAAACTCTCCCTCTGTCTCCCCAAAGGGCTAGTGGGGTCCTGTCCTCTATCAGAGCATTCCCTGTGTGTGTGCTGTATGTCGGTACGTTTGTGTCGACATGTATGAGGAGAAAAATGATGTGGAGACGGAGCAGATTGCCTGTAATAGTGATGTCACCCCCTAGGGGGTCGACGCCTGAGTGGATGAACTGTTGGAAGGAATTACGTGACAGTGTCAGCTCTGTATAAAAGACAGTGGTTAACATGAGACAGCCGGCTACTCAGCTTGTGCCTGTCCAGACGTCTCATAGGCCGTCAGGGGCTCTAAAGCGCCCGTTACCTCAGATGGCAGATATAGACGCCGACACGGATACTGACTCCAGTGTCGACGGTGAAGAGACAAATGTGACTTCCAGTAGGGCCACACGTTACATGATTGAGGCAATGAAAAATGTTTTACACATTTCTGATAATACGAGTACCACTAAAAAGGGGTATTATGTTCGGTGAGGAAAAACTACCTGTAGTTTTCCTGAATCTGAGAAATTAAATGAGGCGTGTGATGATGCGTGGGTTTCCCCCGATAACTGATAATTTCTAAAATGTTATTGGCATTATATCCTTTCCCGCCAGAGGTTAGGGTGCGTTGGGAAACACCCCCTAGGGTGGATAAAGCGCTCACACGCTTGTAAGGGCTCTACCCTCTCCTGAGATGGCCGCCCTTAAGAAACCTGCTGATAGAAAGCAGGAGGGTATCCTAAAATGTATTTACACACATACTGGTGTTATACTGTGACCAGCAATCGCCTCAGCCTGGATGTGCAGTGCTGGGTTGGCGTGGTCGGATTCCCTGACTGAAAATATTGATACCCTAGATAGGGACAGTATATTTTTGCCTATAGAGCATTTAAAAGATGCATTTCTATATATGCGTGATGCACAGCGGAATATTTGCCGACTGGCATCAAGTCTAAGTGCGTTGTCCATTTCTACCAGTAGAGGGTTATGGACACGTCAGTGGTCAGGTGATGCGTATTCCAAACGGCATTTGGAAGTATTGCCTTAATAAGGGAAGGAGTTATTTGGGGTCGGTCTTTCAGACCTGGTGGCCACGGCAACAGCTGGGAAATCCACGTTTGTACCCCAGGTCGCCTCTCAACATGAGAAGACGCCGTATTATCAGGCGCAGTCTTTTCGTGGACAAGCGGGCAAAATGTTCCTCATTTCTGCCCCATGACAGAGGGAGAGGAAAAAGGCTGCAGAAATCAGCCAGTTCCCAGGAACAGAAACACTCTCACGCCTCTGCCAAGCCCTCAGTATGACGCTGGGGCTTTACAAGCAGAATCAGGCACGGTGGGGGGCCCGTCTCAATGAATTTCAGCGCGCAGTGGGCTCACTCGCAAGTAGACCCCTGGATCCTTCAGGTGATATCTCAGGGGTACAAATTAGAATTCGAGACGTCTCCCCCTCGCCGTTTTCCTAAAGTCGGCTTTACCGATGTCTCCTTCTGACAGGGAGACAGTTTTGGAAGCCATTCGCAAGCTGTATTCCCAGCAAGTGATAATCAAGGTACCCCTCCTGCAACAGGGAACGGGGTATTATTCCACACTGTTGTGGTACCGAAGCCGGACGGCTCGGTGAGACCGATTCTAAATCTAAAATCTTTGAACACTTACATACAGAGGTTCAAATTCAAGATTGAGTCACTCAGAGCAGTGATTGCGAACCTGGAAGAAGGGGACTACATGATGTCTCGGGACATCAAGGATGCTTACCTTCAAGTCAAAATTTACCCTTCTCACCAAGGGTACCTCAGGTTTATGGTACAGAACTGTCACTATCAGTTCAGACGCTGCCGTATGGATGGTCCACGGCACCCCGGGTCTTTACCAAGGTAATGGCCGAAATGATGATATTCCTTCGAAGGAAGGGAATTTTAGTTATCCCTTACTTGGACGATTCCCTGATAAGGGTAAGATCCAGGGAACAGTTGGAGGTCGGTGTAGCACTATCTCAGGTAGTGTTGCGGCAGCACGATTGGATTCTCAATATTCCAAAATCGCAGCTGGTTCCGACGACTTGTCTTCGGTTCCTAGGGATGATCCTGGACACAGTCCAGAAAAAGGTGTTTCTCCCGGAGGGGAAAGACAGGGAGTTATCCGAGCTAGTCAGGAACCTCCTAAAACAGAGCCAAGTCTCAGTGCATCAATGCACAAGGGTTCTGGGTAAAATGGTGGCTTCCTACGAAGCAATCCCATTCGGCAGATTCCACGCAAGAACTTTCCAGTGGGACCTGCTGGACAAATGGTCCGGGTCGCATCTTCAGATGCATCAGCGGATAACCCTGTCACCAAGGACAAGGGTGTCCCTCCTGTGGTGGTTGCAGAGTGCTCATCTTCTAGAGGGCCGCAGATTCGGCATTCAGGACTGGGTCCTGGTGACCACGGATGCCAGCCTGCGAGGCTGGGGAGCAGTCACACAGGGAAGGAATATCCAGGGCTTATGGTCAAGCCTGGAGACATCACTTCACATAAATATCCTGAAGCTAAGGGCCATTTACAATGCTCTAAGCTTAGCAAGACCTCTGCTTCAAGGTCAGCCAGTGTTGATCCAGTCGGACAACATCACGGCAGTCACCCACGTAAACAGACAGGGTGGCACAAGAAGCAGGAGGGCAATGGCAGAAGCTGCAAGGATTCTTCGCTGGGCGGAAAATCATGTGATAGCACTGTCAGCAATATTCATTCCGGGAGTGGACAACTGGGAAGCAGACTTCCTCAGCACGACCTCCACCCGGGAGAGTGGGGACTTCACCCAGAAGTTTTCCACATGATTATAAACCGTTGGGAAAAACTCGACAGGTATTGCGCCAGGTCAAGGGACCCTCAGGCAATAGCTGTAGACGCTCTGGTAACACCGTGGGTGTACCAGTCAGTGTATGTGTTCCCTCCTCTGCCTCTCATACCCAAGGTACTGAGATTGATAAGATGGAGAGGAGTAAGCACTATATTCGTGGCTCCGGATTGGCCAAGTAGGACTTGGTAACCGGAACTTCAAGAGATGCTCACGGAGGATCCGTGGCCTCTACCTCTAAGAAGGGACCTGCTCCAACAAGGACCCTGTCTGTTCCAAGACTTACCGCGGCTGTGTTTGACGGCATGGCGGTTGAACGCCGGATCCTGAAGGAAAAAAGGCATTCCGGATGAAGTCATCCCTATCCTGATCAAAGCCAGGAAGGATGTAACCGCAAAACATTATCACCGCATTTGGCGAAAATATGTTGCGTGGTGCGAGGCCAGTAAGGCCCGACGGAGGAAATTCAACTGGGTCGATTCCTACATTTCCTGCAAACAGGAGTGTCTATGGGCCTGAAATTGGGGTCCATTAAGGTTCAAATTTCAGCCCTGTCAATTTTCTTCCAAAAAGAACTAGCTTCAGTCCCTGAAGTTCAGACGTTTGTAAAAGGGGTACTGCATATACAGCCTCCTTTTGTGCCTCCAGTGGCACTTTGGGATCTCAATGTAGTTTTTTGGGTTCCAAAAGTCACATTGGTTTGAACCACTTAAATCTGTGGAGTTAAAATATCTCACATGGAAAGTGGTCATGCTGTTGGCCCTGGCCTGGGCCAGGCGCGTGTCAGAATTGGCGGCTTTATCCTGTAAAAGCCCTTATCTGATTTTCCATTCGGACAGGGCGGAATTGAGGACTCGTCCTCAGTTTCTCCCTAAGGTGGTTTCAGCGTTTCACCTGAACCAACCTATTGTGGTGCCTGCGGCTACTAGGGACTTGGAGGACTCCAAGTTGCTAGACGTTGTCAGGGCCCTGAAAATATATGTTTCCAGGACGGCTGGAGTCAGAAAATCTGACTCGCTGTTTATCCTGTATGCACCCAACAAGCTGGGTGCTCCTGCTTCTAAGCAGACTATTGCTCGTTGGATTTGTAGTACAATTCAGCTTGCACATTCTGTGGCAGGCCTGCCACAGCCAAAAATCTGTAAATGCCCACTCCACAAGGAAGGTGGGCTCATCTTGGGCGGCTGCCCGAGGGGTCTCGGCTTTACAACTTTGCAGAGCAGCTACTTGGTCAGGAGCAAATACGTTTGTAAAATTCTACAAAATTGATACCCTGGCTGAGGAGGACCTGGAGTTCTCTCAATTGGTGCTGCAGAGTCATCCGCACTCTCCCGCCCGTTTGGGAGCTTTGGTATAATCCCCATGGTCCTTACGGAGTCCCCAGCATCCACTTAGGACGTTAGAGAAAATAAGAATTTACTTACCGATAATTCTATTTCTCGTAGTCCGTAGTGGATGCTGGGCGCCCATCCCAAGTGCGGATTGTCTGCAATACTGGTACATAGTTATTGTTACCAAAAAATCGGGTTATTGCTGTAGTGAGCCATCTTTTCTAGAGGCTCCTCTGTTATCATGCTGTTAACTGGGTTCAGATCACAAGTTGTACAGTGTGATTGGTGTGGCTGGTATGAGTCTTACCCGGGATTCAAAATCCTTCCTTATTGTGTACGCTCGTCCGGGCACAGTATCCTAACTGAGGCTTGGAGGAGGGTCATAGGGGGAGGAGCCAGTGCACACCAGATAGTCCTAAAGCTTTCTTTAGATGTGCCCAGTCTCCTGCGGAGCCGCTATTCCCCATGGTCCTTACGGAGTCCCCAGCATCCACTACGGACTACGAGAAATAGAATTATCGGTAAGTAAATTCTTATTTTTCCATCAATACTTCAGTCTCTTATAATAAATGCTACTGGCGTAGAGTAAATAAGTAACAATGATGGTATAGTGTGTGTTCAAACTTCATAGTAAGTGCAGTCTCCCCATAGATTGCATGTAATTGGTTCCTATAAAGAGGCAGTAGCGAAATAATCATAGTATTTATTCAGGATCTAGGATATAAATATCCATAATATAAACAAAAAATAATAATAATAATCTTGTAAATGTTACAGTGCAAATACTGTTAATTTTCTCAGTGCAGTAAACCGGTAAGCCTTATATTAGTAAATAATTTCTTGGTATCGAGTATCCACTATAAAAAACACCCTGATCCGTATCTCAGGTACAGGCAGGCTAATACTAATTGAAGTTGTCTGGGCAGACGTATCTAGTATGCCTCAAAAAAAAGCTGTAGCAAAAAAAATATATATATATTATATATATATATATATATATATATATATATATATATATATATATAAATATATCACTATTGCTCTTCATATATATCCATCATTTCAATATGCAGGAATCAATGTAACCAGGGTAAATATCCAATCTATCCTCTGACACGTGTCATATTGGTGAATTAGAGAGGTGAGAGCAAATTAGCTGCTGCAGATTGCAGAACAGTGGAAGAAAAAGGCACTCCTATCATAGATGTAGTGGGGTGGCTACTGTTCACTGTGTGACATGCATTAATACAGTGAATGAGCGTGTCCCATCTGCACCTAAGAGTTAGAAACAGGTAGAATGCTTCTGAAAAGATCACCCACGGGCACCCTGATGTAACAGCGCAAGATGTCCTCTGAGTTCTCCTTGCGACAATGAGAGAGCATTGAAAAAAGGGAGATTTAAAGATACATGTTATCAGTAAGATGAAATAAAGAGCACCAATCCCCTTATAAGTGTATGCTGCTTCCTTGCATGTGTAAATACATTGATGCAAGGTGAGCGGTACCTCTTTTTTGCCTATAGTGCCTGGAAGAAAGTAGTTTGGTAACAGTGCTGGGACCCTAATGGTAGTAACGGTCCTGATGCCGCAGGGTATTGCAGGATCCGTTACCCACCATGTGGACCCGCCGGCTGTCACTCGAATGGAAAGGTACCTAAGATTGCGCGTGGATATCAGGGTGTGTGGTTCCGGCTCTGGCTGCACTGCACTGAGTCTCCTCAGACAGCTGTCACCTAAGTCTCACTGAGGAAGCCAGAAAGCCAGAAAGCGAAACAGCTGTCTGAGGAGACTCAGTGCAGCCAGAGCCGGAACCACACACCCTGATATCCACGCGCAATCTTTTACCGATTTCTACTTTGCAGAACCCACATTAAACTTTCACTTAATGCAATGCAGGACAGTGCACTATGTACATACTGTATGCACCCTTTTTCTGTATACACATGATTTTGAACTACATTATAAACTTACCTCAATACAAGTATTGGGGCCACATACTTCTCTTGATAAATTAAGAATGACATATTCTGATGCTCCCTATGGATTTTAAATAAATGCACTTTAATACAAGAATTAAAACATATATTTGCATACTTCCCAACATGACTCTCTCCAGGAGGACAGAATGCTCTGCATATGGACTTTTCTCTTAATGTATGATTGTCTGCACCTGTTTTGAGTAAGTTAATGGTAAAAATAGGTGTTTCAGCACAGGTGATGGCAGTCATAAATTAAGAGGGAAGTCCCGGAGCAGAGCATTCTGTCTCTCCTGGAGAGAGTCATGTTGAGGTATGTATTTGACATATATCTTCATTTGGTTGTTGTACTTAATAATGTTTTTGATATTCAATGTGTTTATGTGTTTAAAATATTTTCATTGTTTTTGTTCACAGTAAAAAATTCAATGATCAATTGTTTGATATGAATCTTTTTCAGGAACCGGGTTACAGGATGGGTAACTACTGGGTGAGCCAAACACCAGTGAGCAGTCCACAGCTGGTACAAATGCTTTCTGTTTGTGTCGGTTTATCCCAACAAAGTATGACTATTGTAAGAAACAAAACTTAAAGTGATAGATTGTTCATAAAACCATCACTTTACGCTCACTGTCATTCTTTACAACATACAAGCATTGTTGCAGACATCAATGAGTTAAACCTAATAAAGGGACTCTATTCTCCCAATCCCAGTTGATTCACATTTTGTAATTGCATTGTAAGGTGTATCTGACAGGATTTAAATGAGCAGGTGTGTGTGTGTATTAGATATAATTCACCAATGCCTATTTCTAGGAATGGATCAAGGCCCATGGCACAAATTAGGAAAGTGGGCCAATGCAGGGACTGATGGTATCTGGATCTGCCTTGTAAACTTGAGCCCAGAAGTTGAACTGTATAGTGTATACCTAGGATATGACAGCTCTACTATAATTGGAGATTAGAAGGAGTTGATGTGTATTATACAGTAGCATACCTCCCACCATGACCCTCTCCAGGAGGGACAGAATGTTCTGCTTCTGGACTTCCCTCTTAATGTATGATTGCCATTATCTGTGCTGAAACACCTTTCTTATCCATTACCATGTTCAGCACAGGTGCTGGCAATCATACATTAAGATAAAAGTCCAGAAGCAGAGCATTGTGTACCTCCTGTAGAGGATTGTGTTGGGAGGTATGCACTAGTATAGTATGTCAGCTTTACTGTAAACTGAGCTACATGATTTGGTTAGCATTAATGCCTCACAGGACTGAGGTTTTGGGTTCAATACCCAACAAGGCCCTAACTGTGCGGTGTTTGTATATTCTCTCCATGTTTGTGTCCGTTTTCTTTAAGTACTCCAGTTTTTTCTCACAATCCAAATATATACAAGTAGTTTAACTGTATTCCACAAAAAAATAATTATAATAATTGGACACTATTGTATATGTCTGTGTACTGTATGTGTCGCAGGAAATATATGTTACAACATACTTGCCTACCTGACCCTCTCCATGAGGGAGAACATACTCTGTTTCTGGACTTTCCTGGTAATGTATGATTGCCATCACCTTTCTTATCAATTAACTAGCTCACCACAGGTGATGGCAATCATACATTACCAGAAAAATCTAGGAACAGAGCATTTTCTTCCCTCATGGAGAGGGTCAGGTAGGCAAGTATGTGTTACAAGCTCCGCTGGGGCATGGGCTCAAGTGCATGACCAAATATTCCCTGTAAAGTGTTGCAGAAAATGTCTGATTATATAGGTGATTATTTACCTGTTAATAAAATAGGCCATGTGAGCAGTACTGTACACTGTGAATATGGATTTATTCACAGTGTACACGAAATAGTATACTAAATAGTAAGGGTAAGGGAACTGTGTATATTGTGTTTTTTAGCTGTACTGTATACTGTAAGGTTTGGACACTTTGAAGCTGTTGCCCATAATGAGTATATCAATGCAATGGGTGGTATTCATGTGACCACCGGTCAGCTGACCGACAGTCACATGACCTCCTCCGTGAGCCCGACGGCTCACTATCCCGATGGTCGGCATGCCGACCAACAGGGACTATTTCCACTCGTGGGTGTCCACGACACCCATAGAGTGGGAATAAAACCCGTGGCGACCGCAGGTCGCCACCGAGCCCGCAGCGTGGCGAGCGCAGCGAGCCCGCAAGGCGCTTGCTGCACTCGCCCCTCCCCACCGGGATCCCGGCGTCGGTATGCTGCCGGGATCCCGGCGTCGGTAAGGTGACCGGCGGTCAGGAGACCGCTGGTCACCAGTACTACACCCCAATGCAATAGTGCACGCTACTGTCTTATACGGTATACTTATAGAATGGGACCTACAGTATACTGTGTACAGTTGTATGGCAGGCTTAACTTACACTGTGAGCCTCGATACTGGCATTATGGTTTATATTAATTTTCACTTTTCATGTACAGCATACTCAACAGAGAATGACAATGCATTAAAAAGAAGGTTCATTTTTAATATCTGTCTTTTGCAATGTTTTTATGCTTTGATTTCGACACCATTCAATCAACTGAATAAGAATGGTTGAAAACCGCAGTGCCACATGGGAAATAGGGCAAAATAATATACAGTACAGTAAAATCATAAAGGGAAATTGTACCATAACATTGTATGCATTATATTTACTGCTCTTTGGATCTAGTTTTCATGCATCTAAACTTAATGGAAACTGTATAAAAATATCAGACATTTCAGTGGGCCAAGGACGTTGGGATAATGTGTTGTCCTTTCAAATATTTCCCATGCACTCTAGTTTTCCTTCTCTCTATAAGCTACACAATGGTGAGAAAATGGAGACGGAACTGAGCATACTTACAGGATGGATATTCATGCATCAGTTATAACTACAAGGTGTTGCCATTTCTCTGGCAATTACCAACGTTGTGCACCCAAAATGGTGTTGCTGTTACATACTTATAGGTGATACCATAATTATAGGTGATGGGTGCAGCTCCACATTCCAATCACCTACTGATTGTACTAAGGGCCTAATTCAGATCCGATTAGAGATGTGCTAAATTAAGCACATCTACGATCAGTTTCTCAGACCTGAAGGGGGACGCCCAGCACAGGGCTAATCTAGCCCCTATGTCTGGCCATACCCCCCGCAAGGATGCAAAAGCATCACACAGCAGCGATGAGTTTACACCCACTGAGTAGCTCCCTGCCAGCGCAGCTCCTGCGCGCTGGCAGGCCGCTACTCGCATCATCCCAGGTCGCTGTGGCTGCGTGTGATGTCATGCAGCCACCACAGCCCGCCCCCACAACGGTCCTGCATTGTCCAGACCGCGCCCCACCAACTGCATTCGAATGCCGTTGGCACGCCCCTTCCCACCCCTCGGCTGCCTCTGCCTGTCAATCAGGCAGAGGCGATCACAGCCCAGAAATGCTTTTAGCATCTCACTGGGCTCCCAGGGTGCGCACGCACTCCACAAAGTGATTCAGACTAAATTGGGCCCTAAGTGTACTGGGATCTGTAACTTGCTAGGTATCACACTGGGATCTCTAACTTGTAGGTATCACACTGGGATCTGTAGCTTGCTAGGAATCACACAGGGATCTGTAACTTGTAGGTATCACACAGGGATCTGTAACTTGCTAGGTATCACACAGGGATCTGTAACTTGCTAGGTATCACACAGGGATCTGTAACTTGCTAGGTATCACACAGGGATCTGTAACTTGCTAGGTATCACACAAGGATCTGTAACTTGCTAGGTATCACACAAGGATCTGTAACTTGCTAGGTATCACACAGGGATCTGTAACTTGCTAGGTATCACACAAGGATCTGTAACTTGCTAGGTATCACACAGGGATCTGTAACTTGCTAGGTATCAAACTCAGATATGTACCTTGCTAGGTATGAGACTGGGATCTGTAACTTGCTAGGTATGACACTGGGATCTGTAACTTGCTAGGTATCACACTCAGATATGTACTTTGGTGGGTATCACACTGGGATCTGTAATTTGCTAGGTATCACACTGGGATCTGTAACTTGCTAGGTATCACACTGGGATCTGTAACTTGCTAGGTATCACACTGGGACCTGTAACTTGCTAGGTATCACACTGGGATCTGTAACTTGCTAGGCATCACACTGGGATCTGTAACTTGCTAGGCATCACACTTGGATATGTAACTTGCTAGGTATCACACTTGAATCTGTAACTTGCTAGGTATCACACTGGGATCTGTAACTTGCTAGGTATCACACTGGGATCTCTAACTTGTAGGTATCACACTGGAATCTGTAGCTTGCTAGGAATCACACAGGGATCTGTAACTTGCTAGGTATCACACAGGGATCTGTAACTTGCTAGGTATCAAACTCAGATATGTACCTTGCTAGGTATGAGACTGGGATCTGTAACTTGCTAGGTATGACACTGGGATCTGTAACTTGCTAGGTATCACACTGGGATCTCTAACTTGTAGGTATCACACTGGAATCTGTAGCTTGCTAGGAATCACACAGGGATCTGTAACTTGCTAGGTATCACACAAGGATCTGTAACTTGCTAGGTATCACACAGGGATCTGTAACTTGCTAGGTATCACACAGGGATCTGTAACTTGCTAGGTATCACACAAGGATCTGTAACTTGCTAGGTATCACACAGGGATCTGTAACTTGCTAGGTATCACACAGGGATCTGTAACTTGCTAGGTATCACACAAGGATCTGTAACTTGCTAGGTATCACACAGGGATCTGTAACTTGCTAGGTATCACACAGGGATCTGTAACTTGCTAGGTATCAAACTCAGATATGTACCTTGCTAGGTATGAGACTGGGATCTGTAACTTGCTAGGTATGACACTGGGATCTGTAACTTGCTAGGTATCACACTCAGATATGTACATTGGTGGGTATCACACTGGGATCTGTAATTTGCTAGGTATCACACTGGGATCTGTAACTTGCTAGGTATCACACTGGGATCTGTAACTTGCTAGGTATCACACTGGGACCTGTAACTTGCTAGGTATCACAATGGGATATGTAACTTGCTAGGTATCACACTGGGATCTGTAACTTGCTAGGCATCACACTGGGATCTGTAACTTGCTAGGTATCACACTGGGATCTGTAACTTGCTAGGTATCACACAGGGATCTGTAACTTGCTAGGTATCACACAAGGATCTGTAACTTGCTAGGTATCACACAGGGATCTGTAACTTGCTAGGTATCACACAAGGATCTGTAACTTGCTAGGTATCACACAGGGATCTGTAACTTGCTAGGTATCACACAGGGATCTGTAACTTGCTAGGTATCAAACTCAGATATGTACCTTGCTAGGTATGACACTGGGTTCTGTAACTTGCTAGGTATGACACTGGGATCTGTAACTTGCTAGGTATCACACTCAGATATGTACTTTGGTGGGTATCACACTGGGATCTGTAATTTGCTAGGTATCACACTGGGATCTGTAACTTGCTAGGTATCACACTGGGATCTGTAACTTGCTAGGTATCACACTGGGACCTGTAACTTGCTAGGTATCACACTGGGACCTGTAACTTGCTAGGTATCACACTGGGATCTGTAACTTGCTAGGCATCACACTGGGATCTGTAACTTGCTAGGCATCACACTGGGATCTGTAACTTGCTAGGCATCACACTTGGATATGTAACTTGCTAGGTATCACACTTGAATCTGTAACTTGCTAGGTATCACACAGGGATCTGTAACTTGCTAGGTATCACACAAGGATCTGTAACTTGCTAGGTATCACACAGGGATCTGTAACTTGCTAGGTATCACACAGGGATCTGTAACTTGCTAGGTATCACACAAGGATCTGTAACTTGCTAGGTATCACACAGGGATCTCTAACTTGTAGGTATCACACTGGAATCTGTAGCTTGCTAGGAATCACACAGGGATCTGTAACTTGCTAGGTATCACACTCAGGTATGTAACTTCCTAGGAATCACACAGGGATCTGTAACTTGCTAGGTATCACACAAGGATCTGTAACTTGCTAGGTATCACACAAGGATCTGTAACTTGCTAGGTATCACACAGGGATCTGTAACTTGCTAGGTATCACACAGGGATCTGTAACTTGCTAGGTATCACACAAGGATCTGTAACTTGCTAGGTATCACACAGGGATCTGTAACTTGCTAGGTATCACACAGGGATCTGTAACTTGCTAGGTATCACACAAGGATCTGTAACTTGCTAGGTATCACACAGGGATCTGTAACTTGCTAGGTATCACACAGGGATCTGTAACTTGCTAGGTATCAAACTCAGATATGTACCTTGCTAGGTATGAGACTGGGATCTGTAACTTGCTAGGTATGACACTGGGATCTGTAACTTGCTAGGTATCACACTCAGATATGTACATTGGTGGGTATCACACTGGGATCTGTAATTTGCTAGGTATCACACTGGGATCTGTAACTTGCTAGGTATCACACTGGGACCTGTAACTTGCTAGGTATCACACTGGGACCTGTAACTTGCTAGGTATCACAATGGGATATGTAACTTGCTAGGTATCACACTGGGATCTGTAACTTGCTAGGCATCACACTGGGATCTGTAACTTGCTAGGTATCACACTGGGATCTGTAACTTGCTAGGTATCACACAGGGATCTGTAACTTGCTAGGTATCACACAAGGATCTGTAACTTGCTAGGTATCACACAGGGATCTGTAACTTGCTAGGTATCACACAGGGATCTGTAACTTGCTAGGTATCACACAAGGATCTGTAACTTGCTAGGTATCACACAGGGATCTGTAACTTGCTAGGTATCACACAGGGATCTGTAACTTGCTAGGTATCAAACTCAGATATGTACCTTGCTAGGTATGACACTGGGATCTGTAACTTGCTAGGTATGACACTGGGATCTGTAACTTGCTAGGTATCACACTCAGATATGTACTTTGGTGGGTATCACACTGGGATCTGTAATTTGCTAGGTATCACACTGGTATCTGTAACTTGCTAGGTATCACACTGGGATCTGTAACTTGCTAGGTATCACACTGGGACCTGTAACTTGCTAGGTATCACACTGGGACCTGTAACTTGCTAGGTATCACACTGGGATCTGTAACTTGCTAGTGTCGAAGTCAGAAAAATGTCTCTATGCACGTTGCCATATTTGCACCGCACACTGGTCCGTGCTGCGCATGCGTGCGCTCTCCCGTGGAGGCGCATACCCGCAATAGCGTGCACTCGCAGGCGCGGTATGCGTATTTACGGTAGAGTTTACGTAGTCGTAGCGTGCGACCCATTCGTTACAACTGTTCACAATTAATGTAGTTTATAGATCATGGTCCCTTTGATAGATTCTGAAAGTTTGGTTAAAATAGAATGTCCCTGAGCTGAGGAGTCCCTCTTTGCATCGTACGAAGGGTCTAACAGGAATCATACAGCAGTGTTTGGTACCCATCGGAAGAGTATTTAATTAGCAATATTCCGGTGTTGGTTTGGAGCGTATTAATTGCTCGTGCGAATAGTTATGGACATAAGAAGTTATGTCCATTTATTTATTATTATTTGTTCTTACTTAGTCATGCATCTGAACAGTTGGAGACAGGCATCAGTAGGTCTCAAATGTCTCTTTGACCTCAGAGATCCCCCAAACAATAGTTTGCATGTTAAGAGGGCCTCATATCTACACATGCATAAGGTAAACACAGGAATAGTAATTGAAGATCAATTGTACTCCAAATCAGTATCTTTCCCGCAGACGGAGTACAATAGCCTTTAATTACACTGAGCTTTTGAGACTCAATAAGGAGGGCCAACACCTGTGTTTACAAATGGGGCTGGATTTGTATACAGGAGAATGAGGGCTGAGATGTCATTGTCTCAACTGAAAGTGGACATCATGAATATAGAACAAAACCCAGACAGGATTCTGTTTTGTATTCGCCAAACAATAGCTTCTCACTAGACAGGAATGTGTTGGTCATCACCCATTGTGTTACATAACCAAGGCCACTGATGCAGCTGGCTCACATGCTGGGAGGGACACACACTTCCTGTGGTTGACACACCCCCACAGCTGGAATGCAGGTATGATATACCCACTGGAGATCACAGGGCTGACTGACACTCAGAACTAAGCTAGCATCAAGCAGCATGGCGGCTACATCCCCTGGACAGAATTCCTTCCCAAAGGCTAAGTATAGAATCACATGGCTATAGAAGGAAATATAGACATATTGCTTTCTGGTTTAAATAGGATATTGTAACTTGGCTGTGATGATTGTTGGGTGTTAGTGTTGGTGCCCTGTGGAATCTGTGATGGTAGCTGGGATCTTGTTAATCATAAATACCACCATGCAGTACTTTTGAATATGTGCGGGTAGCAATGGCAGGCTGATACTTGTGAGTACCTGGTGGTCTGGTCTTGTGATAACTCATATGCTCTGGTTATAGAGATACTGTGTTTGCTTGAAATTGTGAAAGGTGATTTAGATTGTTTGGAATTGTAAAATCAGAACATATGCATTGTTTTGAGGCTTGGACATTTTGGAATAAAATGGAGTCTAGCTTCTGCCCCATGTGGCATTGTAGGGACGATTGTGTAGCTGGGTGTTGTGTATATAGGGACAGGCAGCATGGGTAAGCTCAAGTACTTTCTAAACAAAGATTCTCAGCATTGATTAACTGCGCAGCGATTGTTCCTCACATGTGTAAGCTTCGCTGCAACCATATTGTCTTTTAATGTTATTGTGAGCCAATCTCTCTCAAATCTCTCTCTCTCTCTTGTCTTCTCATCTTCTCTTATTTCTCCTTAAACTTAACTGTATTGTATTGTAGTGTGTTTCCTGTATAGTTATCTGGTTAGGTGGTTTATGTTATACTGTAGTGTATCATTTGTACTGTGATTCCTTTTTGCAAGTATATTAGTTATAATACATAGTTAATAGGCTTTGGAACCTAAACCAGTATCTGTGTATTTTCTATAGTGTTAAGTGTTCACTTGAGCGTCGGTGACGCTCAAGCAGCTTTGTAGTTAGTCAGGTTACACAAGGTTGCACTTACACCCTGTACTCACATTAAGGTATTCAGTGTATTTCATTGGTATAAGGTTTTAACATAAAGGTATAGTGTTGTGAGCGTCTGCATCGCTGGTGACCTCCTCGTGGTCTCGAGCGTAGGCTACGCTACAGCGAATCATTCCCCTAGACATAACCAATAACGTGTCCTGTGATCACTGGGCCGTGAGCGAACGTGACGCTTGAGCGTCTCGCCTACGGCTTAGCGATCGTTACGCAGATAGCGTACCCATACGGTATTTCTTAAGCAAACAGCGTACAGTGTTCTTAGCTTCATAAAGGGTTGTTTATACGACAAGGGAATTTGGCATTGTCAATTGGGAACTCGTCCTATACTTCTCACATCTGCACTAGGTAGATCAGCAGACATTATCCCCCAGCAAAGGGTGGGAGATTGTCTCATAGTGCTGGCGGGATAAGCGTCTGCTTCGCTTAGATAAAGAGTGCTGAAGGAACCCGGTAACCGGAAGTAAGAACAAAACGCTTGTGTCCTTTTAAAACTGTTTATTTTTCTTTTGTCTTGCGTACGCACGCATATATCTGCATTTCTGTTTCATTTTCGTATATCACTATTCCTGTTTGCCAATTTTATAGTTGATAGAAAGTGCTAAAAAGAGATTTGCTGTTATTTCATAGTAGAGGTAATAGTTAAAGTATAGAACAACACACGGTTTGTCTGAGATACAAGGCAGTCAGTGTGGATTGCGGTAGATGATCAGGGATCATTTACATTGATAAAAATATATTGTGTTACGGTGGATCCTTTGCATTGCGTACACGTGTCGCTAACAAAGACTAGCGTACGCAATCCAAAAGGCAGACGCACGCAGTGTACATTACGCAACGTAGCGTCCGGTTACGCCCACGTAGCTCAAGTTGTGATAAAGTGAAGTAACGCAAAGGCGATAATTAACGCACAGCGGTAGATAACGCGAAGCGGTAAATAACGCAAATCTATTTTTGGAAAATCTGAAATTTAGTTTAACAGATCCTGCTCCTAATTGGTAACACTTTTGGCCTAAAGACAATTTCTGCGCAGAAATAGATATAGAAACAAAAGTGTACATGTGTTGAGTGAGTGTGTTTTGTATACAAAAGTTTATATAACTGTAAGGTGGAACCAAAAGGAAAGCCGGGTACTCGTCAAGGGACATACGTGTAAGTGACATATACGGTGGCTAGGGAGGCATCCCTGGTTAAATAATATTTGAGCATTAGAGTATAGCGGACCATAAGGTAACAAGACCAGGAGGTCATAAGGTAACAGACCAGGAGGTCATAAGGTAACAGACCAGGAGGTCATAAGGTAACAGACCAGGAGGTCATAAGGTAACAGGTAAAATAGACAAAGAGGTCCGCTATAAAAGTCCAGTGGCACAACGCCTGGGGTGTTGGTGCAGAACCCATATAGGCCATACAAGCTCTTGCTGAAGGAATCGCGGCCGGAAACATCGATTCCATTGATCTTTCAGTACATGACAAGTAGTGCTCGTGTACTGAACGATTGGACCGCACGTAATTGTGTGCAGTAGTTAGTAATCTGACCTAATACCATTAGAGTAAAGTGGTCACAAACGCTATTTGTACATTCTGACGTGATTTGTGTAATTTTTTATTTTTGGAAGGGAAGTTCGCTGGTCACTCAGGAACTATCCAACAACCGATACTTGCTGGGGAACGCGCCCCAGTAAATAAAGGTTCACAGGGGCCCTGGGTTGGGTACAGCAGCTCTGGTTACAGTGATTGCAGCACAGGCCAACGTGGGCGAGAAGTAAGTGGGGTACTTGATAAACCACCACCGCCGGCCTGCCCAAGGACATCTTGGTTTGTTTGTAAGGGTTCGCTGAAAACCTTGAGATAAAGATCCAAGGAGGAATAAGCAACGCCTGCAGATTATGGGGGCCATTTGTTCAGGTAGGGGGCGATCAACCTCGGTTCGGGTTGATTCAGAGAACCGACCAGTTGGGTCGGCACGATATGTAATGTGTGAAAAATACGGTAGTCACACAGAGGTTTTATGTGATGAATGGGAGAGAATGACTGTACAAGACAGGGACAAATTCCCAAGAATAGGTAGCTTCAGTCCAGTAGTGTTACAAAATTTAAGGAGGAGGATAAGTCTCATTGAACCAACGAAGAGACAAAATAAACATTATGAATATTTACAGTTATGGCAACAGGAAAGTGAATTACAAAAAGAGTCTATTGACTTTTCTGACTCTTATCTTGAGAGGAGAGACAGTGGCATCAGGAGAGGGGTTGATTGCGGAGAGAAAGACACAAGGGTGAACAATAAAAACGCTCTTAGCAACTGTAATATAGATTATAAGAATAAGTGTAATAAATGTAACAATGATTATTGTAATACTGTTGAATGTACAACTATTAACCTGTGCAAGCTGCACCCCATGTCAAACCTCCCTCAGGAATACAAACAAGAAAGTGAGCCCAGAACGATGTCGGCACCTCTTCCAGAAGCCATCCTACAAGACATCCAGGTGGACACGACCAAATTGGTAAAGGCAATAATCAAACCCCCTAACGGAGGGTCAGGTGAGGTCGTGTCCACAGGTACGTACAATGTTTTATATCACGCACAAACAAATGTACCCCATATTATAAGACCAAAACAAGGTGATGTAATTGAGTTTAGTCCTGTCAGGGTGATCACAGTCCCCAATGGGAAGACTGACGATCAGGGAACCATTCCCGTCAAGGACAGTGCAATGCGCCATCCCTGGTCCCGGACAGAATTGAGATCAATCATGTCTGATTACCCAGATCCTAGGAAAGATCTAACTGTATGATCAAAGATTCACAGAAGGTATATCAACTCCCTAGACAACGACATAATCATGGTATCCAAGGAATCAGGTAGGTACAGGGAAAGCGGTTGATGGTGATGAGCATCCAAGCGTTTGAGGAGGCATCAAATCAACCAAAACCCCAGGCCATTGGCACATGGAGGAACTTAAGGATTTGTGATCTGTGCAAAAGAGAAGGGCATTGTGCTAGCAACTGTAATAACCCACATAAAGTTAGACCCCCTAGACCAAGAAATGAGCAAAATTACAATACACACCATTATAATCAAGGATCACATAGGCAGGAAAGGTGATTATTAGGAATGGAGGCAAGCCTGAAGTAACGGTTAATGAAGTGGGAGGTCATTCACTAAAGACACAGGAATGACCAGGTGAAAAGTTGTAAATGTATTTGTGAAAAATGTTTTTCTCTCCCTCTCTCTATCCCCATCTCTGACTAGTAGTGGTAAGAATTCACACATTGCATAACCACTTGGTCCTTGCAGAAGTCTACCAAACCCCAGCATGACCTCCGCCACAATGTATTTCTGGCCAGATACAGACAGTGGAGTAATGCAGGTGCTGGTGGGGAGGGACTGCTCAAGGAGACCAGTAGACACATAGATATGACAGCCTAATAAGTCTGACAATGTTTTTCTAATGCTAACAATGTTTTCTTACAATGTTTAAAAATGCTTTGTTTCTCTTTTCTTATTGATGGTTATTGTCGAGTTATGTAATGTATATATGCACATGAATTGTTCTCTATCTCTTTTGTTTTTTTTTATTTTCTCTCTCTTCTCACTCATGTTTCCATGGTTTAAAGATGCTATGTCACCCCTCAGTTGGACCAATGGTAATGCCAGATTTTTGCTCCTTACAGAAAGATCGTCGGTTAGGAAGGAATATTGCATCACCAGAATGATCGTTTTTGAAGACTGAGAGACAACACCTTTGAGAGGACAGCAGAACAAGAAGAACAACAAGACGAGAGAACTTATTATCGTAACGAGTTCTCTCCCCCTCAAACTGATTTTCTTATACCCCATTTACAAATTTCTTCTTTTCTCCTCCTGTAAGATGGACTTGCCCCAAGAGACTGTGATATGGATTTTTCCCGTTAACCATGATGTTGACCAGAGCAGTCTGTTTCGGTGAGAGTACCAGTGAGGTCGAGAAAGGATCCAGAAAGGTCCTGATGACTGAGACGGAGGTGTAAATTTCCAATAGCAACCCAATCACCAAGCAAAGGCGAGTACCGGGCACGATCTAACAACCATGTTATTTGTAAACAACTGTGAAGGAATGTTAGTTCAAAAAGAAAGTTGTATCTGTAGGCTCTGTAACAAAGAAATGCCAATCCAGTTTTAATATCCATATGGACCGGCATCCATTGAGTGACTATCACTCTCTAGTGGGTAACGTGTTAAACCAAACAGATTGTTGGGTATGCTCTCAAGTACCTCAGGGTCACAGCAAATCAGGGCTAGTACCATTTCCTTTAACGTTAGGGGAGGTACTTGAGCTAAGTGGTGGGAGACCGGTGGACCGGAGGTTTAATATCTCCAGCCCTCCTAGTTTGAAGCTCCACCAATACCATGTGGATAGGTCCCTCATATGTTTTAACATCTCCAATCCCAGAAAACCGGGAAATTGGGAAGTGTCATGGAGCAACCTTACCATGACCTTTTCACACAGAGCAGATAGAATGCCTACAGATACAGAGCTGGTACGCCACATAGCCAGTAGAGGAAAATCTTTCCGGTATCGATATACCTTAGGAAATAGGATTACTAGAGTTGGAGAGGTATCACCAGGATACTGTGCACATATCATACAAACTGATACGTGCATTAGGCAGATGGAAGAATTAGGGTCAGGAGATTTCACCTGGAAGGTTTGTAACATGGTCATGTCCTTCTCCGTCCCATATGTTCTCCCCGATGATGCATATTTCATATGCGGGAGAAAGGCGTACAAGTGGCTTGCCCCAAACTCTGAAGGATTGTGTTATATTGGAAAAGTATTGCCTGAAGTGATGACTGTTACACATGACAAAATGAAGGACATACACCGTGGTGCCCAAGCTCCTTATACTCACACTCATTACGAGCACCGAGTTAAAAGACAACTGTCAGAAAGGTTAGAGCATCCGGCCTCTGATCTTATCCATGAATCCACCGGGATTCAGGTTCTGGTAGCGTTAGATTTCACTCGTACCGCTCGAGGAGTGATGAATTATAGATACATTTCCGCACTCGCCAATTTGTTAGATAATATCACTGAAATGTATGATGACACGTTTAGATACACTGGAAGAGAACTTCAAGCTTACAAAACAGAACTAGTTCAGCATAGGATGGTTCTTAATTATCTTACAGCAGTAACAGGCGGATATTGTGTTACATTGGCAACACAGTACGGCATAAAGTGTTGCACGTATATCACAAATAGCACCGAGGATCCGGTAGAGGTCATAGACCAAAAGATGGACGATATTCTCCAATTGAAGTGGGAATTTCGTCGAAAACACAATCTCACCCTTGCTGCTGTAGGTAATGAGCTGACTAGTTGGGTGTCATGGTTGAACCCGCGAAATTGGTTCTCCGGTTTGGGAGAATGGACTCAAGGAGTCATAAAGGATGTTGGAAAGTTTCTACTATGTATCTTGGGTGTCGTTATATCAATTGGATTGATATTTAGATGCGGGCAGGCTTTAATGAGGTGCAAACAAAGTACAAAAGTGATGAGCTTGAGGAGTGAGGAAACTGTAATTAACCTGGATTTGATTTATGACCCAATGATAGAAACCAGAATGTGATGAAAAATGCGATTATACGGTCCGTTTCTTTCACCTGTTTTTCTGCTTTTCTCCAAGATGCAAAGACCCCCTTGGACGTGGAAGTTGACGAGACGCTATACAGACAACAGACAAGCACCAAAGATGAAGTTTTGACAACCTATGATATGGACACTTGATGAACTTTGCCATGGATCCCCAGTTTCCCTAGTACTTTTAAACTCACGCTAGCCCAACATTTTTTGTAAATCTGATGGCTCAGACAAAGCTATTTGCTCATGCCTAAGGAGCAATACAGCGCAAAGAAGACGACTCTCAACAGATACCGAACACAACCTCAACGACAGATGTACATTTCCCTGACATAGAATATCATTGCATTCTCCATAAGTGTTCTTTATCTTCATCTCTACAACCCTCAGGTAATAACACACATAGACGATAGGGAATACAGGCACAGATATCAGCAACCACATACCTCCCCCATTCATGTATCATCAACTAAAATGTGCATCCCCATTTTGTTACAACCATAGCCGAAATGAGCTCGGTAGAGTTTGACAGCCCATCCACAGACCCTTAGTACGGGATAAGAAGGAATTCAAATGTATACTTCGCAATACCTCGAAGCTTGATTTACCACACGTACGGCACGATGATACATGACCCTCCAAACATGGACTCATACACACATGCTTCTACTCTCTCACTAGGTCATACCCTTTTCACACCTACTCCTCTCTTCTTCCTTACCCCACCATGGAAATCAATTAACCCCTGACTTACATTTTTCTCCTTAAACGTTTTGTGGCAGTTATTATTGACTGCCAAAGGGTGGACTGTCGAAGTCAGAAAAATGTCTCTATGCACGTTGCCATATTTGCACCGCACACTGGTCCGTGCTGCGCATGCGTGCGCTCTCCCGTGGAGGCGCATACCCGCAATAGCGTGCACTCGCAGGCGCGGTATGCGTATTTACGGTAGAGTTTACGTAGTCGTAGCGTGCGACCCATTCGTTACAACTGTTCACAATTAATGTAGTTTATAGATCATGGTCCCTTTGATAGATTCTGAAAGTTTGGTTAAAATAGAATGTCCCTGAGCTGAGGAGTCCCTCTTTGCATCGTACGAAGGGTCTAACAGGAATCATACAGCAGTGTTTGGTACCCATCGGAAGAGTATTTAATTAGCAATATTCCGGTGTTGGTTTGGAGCGTATTAATTGCTCGTGCGAATAGTTATGGACATAAGAAGTTATGTCCATTTATTTATTATTATTTGTTCTTACTTAGTCATGCATCTGAACAGTTGGAGACAGGCATCAGTAGGTCTCAAATGTCTCTTTGACCTCAGAGATCCCCCAAACAATAGTTTGCATGTTAAGAGGGCCTCATATCTACACATGCATAAGGTAAACACAGGAATAGTAATTGAAGATCAATTGTACTCCAAATCAGTATCTTTCCCGCAGACGGAGTACAATAGCCTTTAATTACACTGAGCTTTTGAGACTCAATAAGGAGGGCCAACACCTGTGTTTACAAATGGGGCTGGATTTGTATACAGGAGAATGAGGGCTGAGATGTCATTGTCTCAACTGAAAGTGGACATCATGAATATAGAACAAAACCCAGACAGGATTCTGTTTTGTATTCGCCAAACAATAGCTTCTCACTAGACAGGAATGTGTTGGTCATCACCCATTGTGTTACATAACCAAGGCCACTGATGCAGCTGGCTCACATGCTGGGAGGGACACACACTTCCTGTGGTTGACACACCCCCACAGCTGGAATGCAGGTATGATATACCCACTGGAGATCACAGGGCTGACTGACACTCAGAACTAAGCTAGCATCAAGCAGCATGGCGGCTACATCCCCAGGACAGAATTCCTTCCCAAAGGCTAAGTATAGAATCACATGGCTATAGAAGGAAATATAGACATATTGCTTTCTGGTTTAAATAGGATATTGTAACTTGGCTGTGATGATTGTTGGGTGTTAGTGTTGGTGCCCTGTGGAATCTGTGATGGTAGCTGGGATCTTGTTAATCATAAATACCACCATGCAGTACTTTTGAATATGTGCGGGTAGCAATGGCAGGCTGATACTTGTGAGTACCTGGTGGTCTGGTCTTGTGATAACTCATATGCTCTGGTTATAGAGATACTGTGTTTGCTTGAAATTGTGAAAGGTGATTTAGATTGTTTGGAATTGTAAAATCAGAACATATGCATTGTTTTGAGGCTTGGACATTTTGGAATAAAATGGAGTCTAGCTTCTGCCCCATGCGGCATTGTAGGGACGATTGTGTAGCTGGGTGTTGTGTATATAGGGACAGGCAGCATGGGTAAGCTCAAGTACTTTCTAAACAAAGATTCTCAGCATTGATTAACTGCGCAGCGATTGTTCCTCACATGTGTAAGCTTCGCTGCAACCATATTGTCTTTTAATGTTATTGTGAGCCAATCTCTCTCAAATCTCTCTCTCTCTCTTGTCTTCTCATCTTCTCTTATTTCTCCTTAAACTTAACTGTATTGTATTGTAGTGTGTTTCCTGTATAGTTATCTGGTTAGGTGGTTTATGTTATACTGTAGTGTATCATTTGTACTGTGATTCCTTTTTGCAAGTATATTAGTTATAATACATAGTTAATAGGCTTTGGAACCTAAACCAGTATCTGTGTATTTTCTATAGTGTTAAGTGTTCACTTGAGCGTCGGTGACGCTCAAGCAGCTTTGTAGTTAGTCAGGTTACACAAGGTTGCACTTACACCCTGTACTCACATTAAGGTATTCAGTGTATTTCATTGGTATAAGGTTTTAACATAAAGGTATAGTGTTGTGAGCGTCTGCATCGCTGGTGACCTCCTCGTGGTCTCGAGCGTAGGCTACGCTACAGCGAATCATTCCCCTAGACATAACCAATAACGTGTCCTGTGATCACTGGGCCGTGAGCGAACGTGACGCTTGAGCGTCTCGCCTACGGCTTAGCGATCGTTACGCAGATAGCGTACCCATACGGTATTTCTTAAGCAAACAGCGTACAGTGTTCTTAGCTTCATAAAGGGTTGTTTATACGACAAGGGAATTTGGCATTGTCACTAGGCATCACACTGGGATCTGTAACTTGCTAGGCATCACACTGGGATCTGTAACTTGCTAGGCATCACACTTGGATATGTAACTTGCTAGGTATCACACTTGAATCTGTAACTTGCTAGGTATCACACAGGGATCTGTAACTTGCTAGGTATCACACAAGGATCTGTAACTTGCTAGGTATCACACAGGGATCTGTAACTTGCTAGGTATCACACAGGGATCTGTAACTTGCTAGGTATCACACAAGGATCTGTAACTTGCTAGGTATCACACAGGGATCTGTAACTTGCTAGGTATCACACTGGGATCTGTAACTTGCTAGGTATCACACTTGAATCTGTAACTTGCTAGGTATCACACTGGGATCTGTAACTTGCTAGGTATCACACTCGGATATGTAACTTGCTGGGTATGACACTCGGATCTGTAACTTGCTAGGTATCACACTGGGATCTGTAACTTCCTAGGTATCACACTGGGATCTGTAACTTGCTAGGTTTCACACTGGGATCTGTAACTTGCTAGGTTTCACACTGGGATCTGTAACTTGCTAGGTATTACACTGGGATCTGTAACTTGCTAGGTTTCACACTGGGTTCTGTAACTTGCTAGGTATTACACTGGGATCTGTAACTTGCTAAGTATCACACTGGGATCTGTAACTTGCTAGGTATCACACTGGGATCTGTAACTTGCTAGGTATCACACTTGAATCTGTAACTTGCTAGGCAACACACTGGGATCTGTAATTTGCTAGGTATCACACTGGGATCTGTAACTTGCTAGGCAACACACTGGGATCTGTAACTTGCTAGGTATCACACTTGAATCTGTAACTTGCTAGGCAACACACTGGGATCTGTAACTTGCTAGGCAACACACTGGGATCTGTGACTTGCAAGGTTTCACACTGGGATCTGTAACTTGCTAGGTATCACACTTGAATCTGTAACTTGCTAGGCAACACACTGGGATCTGTAACTTGCTAGGTATCACACTGGAATCTGTCATTTTCTAGGTTTCACACTCGAATCTGTCATTTTCTAGGTTTCACACTCGAATCTGTCATTTTCTAGGTTTCACACTCAAATCTGTAGCTTGCTAGTTATCCCACTGGGATCTGTAACTTGCTAGTTATCACATTCGGATCTGTAACTTGCTAGGTATCACACTCACATCTGTAACTTGCTAGGTATCACACTCACATCTGTAACTTGCTAGGTATCACACTCACATCTGTAACTTGCTAGGTATCACACTCACATCTGTAACTTGCTAGGGTTCACACTCACATCTGTAACTGATTGCACATTAGGAAGCTAAATGTTAAGTACTGTAACTTGCAACTAATTTGTATACTTACCACATATACCAAAGTGTACATTTTAAGAGGATTACAGGTAGTATTAAGTTGTGTCCGATTACAAACAAAAACAGAAAACTTTGCTTTAGCCGATGATGACAATTTGATTTGCACGGTTTCATCCATAATATGTGTTTTTATATCCCACGCTGAAAATAAGAATAATAAGTATGTACATATTAAACCTGCCATCTACTCATCTCATCTGTGTAGTTATTTGTTTCAAAAATGACAGTAATTTAAGCAAAACATAACATAGACTTTAAGTTGGGCTTTTACCTGATAATTGTCCAGAAGCAAAAGGACATTTCACCCATGAGCTCACATCAGTAGTAAACTAAAAATATAAAAGTGTAAGTGACAGTTATTATTTCAGTATTTGCAACATAATATGCTCCCTAAAGGAGCAATTACAAAATTAGATTTAGAGCTCCTAGTAAACATTGCTGATTGTCTCTATGCACAAACTGCTGCCTTTCCACATTGTCAATCATTGTCCAATCTCAGCAGACAATAAAATCAGTTCTCACGCACAAACTACTGTACATCGGTTTACCAACAATTTCTA
This sequence comes from Pseudophryne corroboree, assembly GCF_028390025.1. Lineage (NCBI taxonomy): Eukaryota > Metazoa > Chordata > Amphibia > Anura > Myobatrachidae > Pseudophryne > Pseudophryne corroboree. The sequence goes on from NC_086449.1 coordinate 454,921,222, forward strand.
AACTCAGGTATAGTATGTAGACAAAGCAGATAAAACAGTACCAGTGCAATAAGCCCATAGTTTCCAAAAGGATTAGTTGATTCCCACCATATTTTAGTTCTATACAGCTCAGATTTGCATAGTGTGTGAGATAATTATGACCGTTGATGACAATTGTGACAATTGTGTAACTGGGCAAATATTATTTCTCAGATTGAAAAGTGTGATTGCATAGCAAAGAATAGGCAGGAACACAACAATGTATTCATACAAACTGAAACACTGATATACAACTGTCCTTTAAACCTTACACAGTGGACTCACCTGGTCGGGTGGTATCATCACTACTGTTAGTATATAGAAAAATAAACTTTAGCAGAAGAGCACCCGAAAAACTTCAGAACTGCAACCATTTACTTTTTTTGCTATCACAGCAAGACTCCTTGCTAGTCAAAGCACTGCAACAAAAAACACTACTAAACTACTCAAGTATCTCCTTGAAATACATCTGGCCAATATACTGTCGGTAAGCATCACAGAATGAAATCAAACCATGCCTACCTTTCATTAAAACAAACTGGCTGTTGGCAGGATTTATTTTCCCTTTGCCTCACCATCACTACTCTCAGAGCCAGCCCTAACCAATATGATGCCCTAGTCAAGATTTTGACTGCTGCCCCCAGCACCACCACTAGTTCTGGCTCTGACCCTGCACGCCTTTCCCAGCATCATCACTCCTCACCAATAGCAGTCCTCATTTTGGTGCTCCTACCCCTTATATTTTAAATACAAACAGTGTGCACATTCGATGCATAGCCCAAAAAGGGGTGAGATCTTGCTGAGAAGGGGCAAGGCCACACAATAGTACCCCCAATTCACATTATGCCACACAGTAGTGCAACTTTATTTACATTATATCATGTGATAGTGACCATTATTCACGTTGCATCACACTGTAGTACCATTTTACCTTATATACATTACTCTTCACAGTAGCGCCACTTATTCACATTACATTACACTGCATTGCCCTTTATTCACATTACACCACACCATATTGCTCTTTATTCACATTAGACCACACAGTAGTGCCCTTTCTATGCGTTATGCCACACAGTAGAGCACCTTATACACATAATGCCACACATTAGTAATGCCTTTATACACATAATACCACACAGTAACACCCCTTACACATTATGGCAACCTTTATTAATGCCCTTATACACATAATGTCCCTTACACATATGCCACACATTATTAATGCCCTTTGTCAAAGTCAGAAAAATATCACGCTACACACTGCCATATTTGCACCTCATGCGAGTGCCTGTTGCACGTTCATGAGCCCTGCCGTGCGTGCGCATACTCGCCGCTGCGGGCACCCGCAGGCGCACGGTGTGCGCATTTACGGTAAAGTTTATGTGCGTCTAGCGGGCGACTCGTTCGTAACATATTTTAACTATATAATGTATTTTGTAGATTATGGTCCCTTTGATAGAATCTGAAAGTTTAGTTAATGTAGCATGTTCATAGACAAAGAGATCCCTCTTTGTTTGATACGAAGGGTCAGACAGAGGTTATACAGTGGTGTTTAGTATCCATCGGAAGAGTATTTAATTAGCAATATTCCGGTGTTGGTTTGAAGCAGATTAATCGCTCGTGCGAATAGTTATGGACATAAGAAGTTTATGGACATTTGTTATTATTTGCACTTTATTATCCATGCGGCGGGAAACCTAGTTTCCCACCCACCTGAGCAGTTGGAAATAGTCACAGCCCACCTGTATGAATCAACCTATGACCTTTTGTTATAATGCGAAGACGAATTCCTGTGTCCAATGAACACTAAGAATATAGGGACCATTGTACTGTATTATGTGTAGGGTATAAAAGGACAAGCCGATCTGGGCCAGCTCTCTATTCTCTTCAACGGTTCTCACCACTGATAATCGGGAGCTGGATATCCAGAGGCGCATGCGATTGTTTCCCTTGAGCGTAAGTTTCTCCGCAACCATATTGCCTTTATTGTTATTGTGAGCCATATCTCTCTCTCTCTCTCTCTTCTCCTCTTTCTCTCTCTTTCTCTTAAGTGTTATTGTACAGCTATTGTATTTCATGTGTAGTTATCTGGTTAGGTAGTCAATGTTATTTTGGTAGTGTATGACTTGTATTGTATTATTCTTTTGCAAATAAGAACGTTCATATAAGGTGTTAGAACCTAATACCGGCATCTGTGTATTTATTATATTTCTAAGTATTCTCAGAGCGTCGGAGACGCTCATACAGCTTTCAAGTTAATAAGGTTACACTGTGTTACATTTACACCCTATCATTGCACCAAGGTTTATTGCATAAATACATTGTTTATGGTATAGTTATAAAGGTTTAACATTGTGAGCATCAGCGCCGCTTGTGATCTCCTCGTGGTCCCAAGCGTCCGCTACGTTAATAGCATATCATTACGTTAGTCAGCAGCCTATAGCGTGCCTGCCTGTGATCTCTTGGCCGTGAGCGAACGTGACGCTCGAGCGTCTCGACTATGGCTAAGCGATTGTTACGCAACGTGCGTACCCTTACGGTATACCACACGCCAATAGCGTACTGTGTTCTTCCACCTTTTAGAGGGTATTAAGTAAGATAAATATTAGGCTTTATCAATTGGCGGCTCGTCCGTCCTTCACATATCTGCACTAGGTAATTTCAGCAGACATTATCCATCAGCAAAGGGCGGGAGGTCATATTCCTCGTAGTGCTGACTGGATAAGCGTCTGCTTCGCTTAGTAAAGGGTGCTGAAGGAATCCGGAACCGGAGGTAAGAACAATACGCTAGTGTCTTTTAAAACTGTTTATTTCTGTCATGCGCACGCACGCATATATCTGCAGTTCTTTTAATTCGTGTATTTTCACATATCACTCTCCTGTTTGCCATTTCACAATTAATAACGTGCTAAGAAAGATTTGTTGCTATTAGTAGTTAAAGAGTAAAAGTAATACATTAAGGGGTAATTTGTAAAGCACGCACACAGCTTTGCCTAAGATACAAGGAAAGACCTGGGTGGTGCTCGGTAGATGATTACAATTAAAGACCATCTACATTGATAAACGTGTTAATTGTATTTCTGTGGACATATCTGGCTGGCATACACGTGTTTCTAACAAAAGGGTTAGACTAGTGTACGCAACGTAAAGGCCGACGCACGCAGCGTATATTACACAACGGAGCGTCCGGTATGCCCACATAATTCAAATCACATTATAGTATTATTTTAACAGGCGAAAAGGTGGCAACGTGATAAATAGCGCAAGTCAATTTTAGTGTCCGAAATTTAAACTAATAGATCCTTCTCTAAATTTACGACTCATCTGGTCTAAAGGAAAGAAATTTCTGCGCAGAAATAGAAACAAAAGTAAAGTGTACATGTGGTGAGTGAGTGTTTGCATATATATGTTTTTACAATTTTTGGGTTGAACCACAAGAAGTCGAGTTCTCGTGAGGTACATACATGTAAGTGACGTGCATGGTGGCTGGGGAGGCATCCCTTGTTAAACATAAATTTGAGCATTAGAGTATAGCAGACCAGGAGGTCTACTGTAGCACAGACCAGGAGGTCCGGAACAGACCAGGAGGTCCAGGTACAGCAGACTAAGAAGTCCGCTATAGAGAAAAGAGCACAACCCAGGGGGTTGGTGCAGAACCCATATAGGCTATTAAAGCTCTGGCTGAAGGAATTCGCAGCCGCAATTTTCGATTCCACTGGTCGCTCCGCACATAAGATTAGTTGCTTATGTGCCGAACGATTGTACCGCACGTAATTGTGTGCATTAGTTAGTAATTTGACCCAGTACCATTTGCGTACGCTAGAGGGGTCATAAACGCTATTTGTACATTTTAACGTGATTTGTGAATTTTTTTTTATTTTAAGGGAGGTTCGCTGGTCACTCAGGGACTATCCAACAACCGATACTTGCTGGGGACTGGTAGGTCCAACACGCCCCAGTAAATAAAGGCTTATAGGGGCCCTAGGTTGGGTACAACAGCTCTGGATACAGTGATTGCAGTACTGGCCAACGTGGGCGAGGAGTGAGTGGGGTACTCGGTAAACCGCCACCGTCGGCCTGCCCCGGACATCTTGGTTTTTGTAAGGGTTCGCTGAAGATCCTGATTGAAGGTCAGAGGTAGTGAAAGCAACACCTGCAAGTTATGGGGGCCAGTTGTTCAGGTAGGGGGCGATCAACCTCGGTTCGGGTTGATTCAGTAAACCGACCAATCGGGTCGGCAAGGTATGTAATGTGTGAAAAATACGGTTCACACACAGAGGTTTTATGTGCTGAATGGGAAAGAATGACTGTACATGACGGGGAGAAGTTCCCAAAAGTAGGCAGCTTTAGCCCAGATGTGTTACTAAATCTAAGGAGAAGGATATGTCTCATTAAATCAGCAAAGAGACGGATCAAACATTATGATTATTTACAGTTATGGCAACAGGAGGGTGAAATACAGAGAGGATTGGCTCAGGCGGCGGGATCTAACGCTATCAGGAAACTGATAGCTACGGCACCACCGCCACCTTACATAACGGGAGAGAAGTTGGTTGCGGAGAATGACGCACTAAGGTGTAATAAACAGGCACTTAGTAACTGTATAAATGTTAAGGATAATATGAATAAGATGAGTAATGCAAGTATTAACCCGTGCAAGTTGTACCCTGTTTTAAACTTTCCCCAGGAGTGTGATCAAGAGGACGAATCGGCAACAATATCGGCGCTCTCTCTAGCAGCCACCATATCAGAAACGGCAGTAGGCACGTCCCAACCCCCGAGATTAGTATCAAAAGCTCCTAGCGGAGGGACAGGTGAGGTCGTATCAACGGGTAAGTACGGCACCATACACTATGCTGAAACCATATCACCACAGGCTGTAGAATCTACTCAGAATGATGTTATTAAACTTAATCCCGTTAGGGTAATAGCAGTGCCAAATGGGAAAACAGACACTTCAGGAGTCACTCCTGTCAGAAACATTGCCATACACTGCCCATTTTCCCGAATGGAATTAAGAGCAATAGTGTCTGAATTCCCTGACCCTAGAAAAGATCTAGTTGCTAGCCAGAAATACATTAGAGACCTAGGGAATACGGTAGAGCCCAATAACAAAGACTGGCAGATATTGCTGAGGGCATGTTTACCCTCCAATGTCGACTCAGCACAATTCTTAGCTGACTGTAAATTAGATGAGGATGTACCCCTTACAGATGTGTACAACCAAGACAATGTAAAGAGGATAAATTTACAGTTAAAAGAGTATTTTCCAGCTGTAGTTAAATGGAACAAAATTTTCTCCATTAAACAGAAAGAGTCAGAAACAGCTGTTGAGTATTTTCATAGGGCACTACTAGAAATGGCTAAATACACAGGCATTGAAGACATTAAGACAAATGTAAATCATAGAGAAGTAGCAGTATCTGTGCTAATGGATGGTTTAAAAGAAGCATTAAAGACAAGAGTACAGACCACGCAACCATGTTGGCGAGGTCTGTCGGTGGCTACTTTGAGAGAGGCCGCTGTTGATCATGACCTTAATATCACCAGACACAGAGAGTCACAAAGTGATAAGTTAATGGCAGTAAGTATACAGGCCCTGACCACAAGGCAACCTTTGTATAAATCTCCAAACCCTGTGGGTAAGTCAAATGTGGTAACTTGTTATTCCTGTCATAGAGAGGGACATTTTGCACGAGACTGTAAAGTGAAAAACATACAAAAATCATATCAACCCCCTAGACAACGATATGACACACGAAATTGGGATCAGGGACCGCAGAGACGGAGTCATGAGCCACATGCAGGGGAAACAAAAAGGTATCCCCCAAAATGAGACTGGCAAGTCTCTGGTAGTTCCCATTTACCCCCTTCTCAAGTAGTTGCTGCCAGCGCGATTCAGGGAGGTCACCATACCCAATAGGGGTGTGGCCATACCTGTAATCTGCAGCCAGTGAAATTGATTGCAAGCCTTGGAAGTGAACCCGAGGTCACAATTGATGTAGCTGGTAAATCATTAAATTTCCTTGTAGATACGGGGGCGGCCAAATCAGTGATAAATTCGACAGTGGGCATGAGAACCACTGGTAAGACAATTCCAGCCATGGGAGTAACGGGAGTAGTCCAGCACTACCCTGTTAGCAAACCAGCAGAGATTACAATAGGGCCTTTGCATACCAAGCATTCCTTTTTGCTGGCAGCATCGGCACCGACTAATCTCCTGGGAAGATATTTATTGTGTAAAATGGGGTGCGTCATTTATTGCACTCCTGAAGGTGTATTCTTAGACATACCTGAGAATCACGCTCAGGAAGTGCGAGACATGTTAGACTCCCCATCAAAATTAATGTCACATACTGTTATGATAAATAGGAATCCATCCCAGGTAGAAGAAATGACATCCCAAATACCAGAGTCACTGTGGACTAAAGATGGACAAGACACTGGATTAATGGCAAACGTAGCTCCAGTAGTTGTGCAAGTAAAAAATGGTAGGATAGCTCCAAAAATCCCACAATACCCTCTGAAGCTAGAGGTGGAATTAGGAGTATACCCCGTAATAGAGCGCTTGCTACAACAGGGCATTCTGGTAAGAACATCCAGCACTGCCAATAGTCCCATCTTCCCTGTGAAAAAGAGTGGGGGGAGGGGTTACAGGCTAGTACAGGATCTAAGGGGGATTAACAAAATAGTTGAGAGTCAGTTCCCCGTAGTGCCAAATCCAGCTGTCATCCTTATGCAGATCCCTCCCACTGCGAAATTTTTCACTGTTATTGACCTCTGCTCCGCCTTTTTCTCAGTACCCCTGCATCCTGACAGCCAATATTTGTTTGCATTTACATACAGAGGAGTCCAATACACATGGACTCGATTACCACAAGGTTTCATAGACAGTCCAAGTATATTTTAACAGGCTTTGCATGATTGTTTACAGTCTTTCCAACCAGAGAGTGGATCAATATTGATACAGTATGTGGACGATTTACTACTGTGTTCAGATTCACTGGAAGCGTCCCTGAAGGATACGAAACAGCTCCTGTTTCATCTTTCAGACACAGGACACAAGGTTTCCAAAGACAAACTACAATTATGCCAGCCTAAAGTAAAATATCTGGGACACTGTCTAACACAAGGACTGAGACACCTGACCGCTGATAGAATTCAAGCAATTAGAGACATGACCCAACGATAGAGACAATGTTGTGATGAAAATGTGATTCCACGGTCCGTTTCTTTCACCTGTTTCTCGTTTTTCTCCAAGGTAAAAAGACCCACTTGGACAAGGAATTTGACGACCTTGTATGCAAACAACAGATGGACTAAAGAAGAAGTTTGACAACCTCTTACACAGACAACTGATGGACTATGCCATAGACCCCCCATATCCCTAGTACTTTTAATTTTACGCTAGCCCAACACTTTTTGTAAGTCTATGGACATTGATAAAGCTTTGCTTACGTTTATTAGCAAAAGCACAAAGAGACTACAGTCAACATGTACTTCAAGACAAGACCTCAATCGGCAAATGTATATTAAACTCACATAGTTTATCAATGCATTTACCATAAGTGTTCTTTATCTTCATCTCTACAACCTTCAGGTAATGACGCACATAGTCGATAGGGAATACAGGCACAGATATCAGCACTCACATATTCCCCCATTCATGTATCATCAACTAAAATGTGCTCCCCCATTTTGTTGCAACTAAAAGCCGAAAAGAGCTCGGTAAAGTTTGACAGCCCATCCACAGACCCGTACCACGGGATAAGAAGGAATTCAAATGTATACTTCGCGATACCTCGAAGCTTGATTTAAAACACGTACGGCACGATGATACATGACCCCCCAAACATGGATTCATACACACATGCTTCTGCTATCTCACTAGGTCATACCCTTTTCTCACCTTCTCCTCTCCTCCCCTACCCAACCATAGAAATATTAACACATGACATATATATTTTTCTCGTTTTGAAATGTTTTAGAAAGTGGCAGTTATTGGTGACTGCCAAAGGGTGGACTGTCAAAGTCAGAAAAATATCACGCTACACACTGCCATATTTGCACCTCATGCGAGTGCCTGTTGCACGTTCATGAGCCCTGCCGTGCGTGCGCATACTCGCCGCTGCGGGCACCCGCAGGCGCACGGTGTGCGCATTTACGGTAAAGTTTATGTGCGTCTAGCGGGCGACTCGTTCGTAACATATTTTAACTATATAATGTATTTTGTAGATTATGGTCCCTTTGATAGAATCTGAAAGTTTAGTTAATGTAGCATGTTCATAGACAAAGAGATCCCTCTTTGTTTGATACGGAGGGTCAGACAGAGGTTATACAGTGGTGTTTAGTATCCATCGGAAGAGTATTTAATTAGCAATATTCCGGTGTTGGTTTGAAGCAGATTAATCGCTCGTGCGAATAGTTATGGACATAAGAAGTTTATGGACATTTGTTATTATTTGCACTTTATTATCCATGCAGCGGGAAACCTAGTTTCCCACCCACCTGAGCAGTTGGAAATAGTCACAGCCCACCTGTATGAATCAACCTATGACCTTTTGTTATAATGCGAAGACGAATTCCTGTGTCCAATGAACACTAAGAATATAGGGACCATTGTACTGTATTATGTGTAGGGTATAAAAGGACAAGCCGATCTGGGCCAGCTCTCTATTCTCTTCAACGGTTCTCACCACTGATAATCGGGAGCTGGATATCCAGAGGCGCATGCGATTGTTTCCCTTGAGCGTAAGTTTCTCCGCAACCATATTGCCTTTATTGTTATTGTGAGCCATATCTCTCTCTCTCTCTTCTCCTCTTTCTCTCTCTTTCTCTTAAGTGTTATTGTACAGCTATTGTATTTCATGTGTAGTTATCTGGTTAGGTAGTCAATGTTATTTTGGTAGTGTATGACTTGTATTGTATTATTCTTTTGAAAATAAGAACGTTCATATAAGGTGTTAGAACCTAATACCGGCATCTGTGTATTTATTATATTTCTAAGTATTCTCAGAGCGTCGGAGACGCTCATACAGCTTTCAAGTTAATAAGGTTACACTGTGTTACATTTACACCCTATCATTGCACCAAGGTTTATTGCATAAATACATTGTTTATGGTATAGTTATAAAGGTTTAACATTGTGAGCATCAGCGCCGCTTGTGATCTCCTCGTGGTCCCAAGCGTCCGCTACGTTAATAGCATATCATTACGTTAGTCGGCAGCCTATAGCGTGCCTGCCTGTGATCTCTTGGCCGTGAGCGAACGTGACGCTCGAGCGTCTCGACTATGGCTAAGCGATTGTTACGCAACGTGCGTACCCTTACGGTATACCATACGCCAATAGCGTACTGTGTTCTTCCACCTTTTAGAGGGTATTAAGCAAGATAAATATTAGGCTTTATCACCTTATACACATAATGGCACACATAGTGCCCCTTACACATATGCCGCACATTTTTAATGCATTTATACACATGACACACATAATGCCCCTTACACATATGCCAAACACTATTGCACAATCAACCCACCTGTACACAGCACTCACACTGCCGCTAACACTGTGACCTCTGCGTCTGCTTAGATACAGATGTGTCCTCATACATCTTGCCTGAATACGCATTGCAGGAGACACCTGGCATAGAGATACCTGGCATGAGTCACTTGACAGCTCTAGGCCAGCTTTGCTGATGTCGGGCACCTTTTTTTGCCGAAAATTTATTTTATTTGCATTGGTGTGTGACTAGGATGCAGAAGAAGCTTCTGCTGATCAAAATATATGTGGCATGCATATATTCTGTGTGCAACGGTGTCTGTATCTGCATACGAAATGCTACATTACAGTGATTTCCAGGAATACACTGTAATGTAGCATTTGGTATGCAGATACAGCTGCAGTCATACACAGAATATAGGCATGCCGCATATCATTTTAATCAGCATGAGCTGCTTGTGCCCCTAGGCATTCCAAATGCCCTAGGCATTTGTGCCTAGTTTGCCTATGCCTAGGGCCGGTTCTGACTACTTTGCTCTTCTCAAAGCGCCAAACATGCTGGGCACCATGAATAACTCAAGATCTGATTAATAGAACAAGAGATGTTCACTTCCTCCTAATGTCATTCTCCCCCGAAGTGGACAACAAGTACCTTTATGGGCTCCAACAGACTGCACAGCAGAAACCAGATTGTCCTTCAAAGAACCCCTAAACATGCCTCAAAATCCTAACCATTACAAGCAAAAGCAAGCAACCTGGGTTGCAATAGGCTTAGATGCCCAAATTATAAACCAGTTTCTTATTACCCATAGAGGTTTACAATGAATACACCTGGAACAAAAATGGTATAAAAAAAATCAGATTAAAGACAACAAACATCAAACTATTAAATATCTCATAGGCACAAAGAAGAGCCAGTGGAGTACATAGCTGCTGGAGGTACAGTGGGGGAGATAATAACCAAGCACAAGGAAAGAAACAAAAACCTATAGAGGTGTCAACAGCCAGGGGTGGACCCAGGGGGGACGGATGATCAGTGTGATCACCAAAAATCATAACACTTCTTATCTGTCCACTACTGCTGGTCTCTGCAGTAGACTCTCTCCACAGCCCAGCACACAAAGCTGGGCTACGGAGGATTAAGTGAGGCTGTTGCTTGATATATAGCCTAAAGCAACATGATAGCCAACAACCAAGTGCCTGAATATCCTGCACCACAAAAGCTGGCAGAAGTTGCAGCATGGCAGCACCAATCTACTTTAGAATGAGGGAGTCCCAAAGTCATATGGTGAGAGGCACAAAGAGATGGCATAACAATTCACGATAGCACCAAACTTGTACTTTATGATAGGAAAATCATCAGCATGAACTAGTCATTCTCCATCAACCTGAGGTCAAACCATTAGATGAGCCAGTGTCAAGAAGACAGGTTGAACCAAATGTCCTTGCAGTACAAGCTCACTTCCCCTGAACATCCGATGAAATGCCAGAGAGAATGATAACTTCAGAACAGGAGGAGCCTCGCCCCTCTACTTCTACTAGTAAATCAGATAATAACTGATTGTCATGGATCAGCATAACCCAACCCAACCATGCACAGCCTTCGATATTAGGTCAGAATATTTGCATAGACTTATGAAATAAGAAATCCTGGCATAGTTCTGCTTTACCACAGCCTAAGACCACCCTTGAGCATAGAGCTCCAGGAAAACACCTTTATGTGTAGCAGCACAAAAGTGATCCCTTTCTAGTCAAGAAGTTTGATGACCTTTGGTCAACAGGTCACATTACTAGATTATCCATACCAGATTGATAAACTGACAAACATAAGGAGGACAAGTATCAACAATCAAAGCCATATGAGATGCCAACTATCTTAATCTAACCCAGATAAAGCCTAACCCAGATAAAGCCAGATAATGTCTAGAAACCATGTCACAGATAGTTCTCTTAATCCCCAGGACCAGTGTTAATTTTGTCAATTAAAATTTTTACTAAAAGTATTTGGTTTTTTTCCAGAACTAAAATTATACTAAAAAGAAATCTGAGATGAACTGTCTAAATATTAACTAAATAAAGCAAAAAAAAAGTGACTATGACTAAAAATCCTTGTCAAACTTAACACTGAAAGTGGAGTTTGACATTTTTAAAGAACAATTATGAATTCTAGATAGTTGCAGAAATATGAAATAGGATTGAGTGTTGCACTTGTTTGTTCAAACTTCTAAAAAGCATAAGGCATTCATTTGTATATGATATATGGGAGTGCTACGGTAAGTCAGACTCAGTATGTAACACATTCTAAACCTACTGAGCCTAGATTAACAAACTGATAGTTAAAGGTATGCAACCTTCTCAAACTATTTGCAAAAGTTACAACTAAAACATTTACTAATATAAAACTACAATAAAAATGGAGATCCACTGACTAAATGTTGACTAAAATGGAGCATAATGAAAAAAAAATATGACTTTAAGGTAAACAACTACAATTTTAAGCAATTGACTAAGACTAAAACTAAATTGTAAATTATTGTCAAAATTAACACTGGACTTGCTTAGCTTAAAGGCAAGACCTGGGGAAAATGAACAACAGTACAGCAGTAGACTATCCAATAAGCTTACAGCTGGCAGCAAGGGAGTATGCTGCCAGTTAATGGCCTTCACGACAAGAGGGTCGATGAACTCAAAAACTATGCATATATTACACAAGCATTGCCACTAATGTTACATGGCAACAAAGAGTGGCGGAGCTCAAGCAGGAGATGGATGGTTCCTGGTCAAATTCTTCTGAATTATTTCTCAAAGCAATGGTGCGGAAGACCAAATGGCATCCATACAGTATATAAACAATATCTGGTGGAACCAGCTACATTCATAAAAAGCTGCAGTTCTGCACTGCTACATATGGATGAAGATTGAATAAAAGACTATAAAAATGAGACCAAAAAGGAGTCTCACAACCTGAAATCATATTTAGTATTAACCGGCAAATGTGAGGCCAAAAGTTTCTTATTGAGAGATTTAGAAAAGAGATATTAAATTAAGTAAATTGTGTTTATATGTCATTATTAGGGACAGTTATGTGGTGAGGGATAAGATTTGCTTCTGTTTGGCCACATTTTATGATTGACATTCACCAGCACTATTTTTGACTATTACATTGACCATATATAATTTGAATTGTCCTGGATCACCAATCCAAGCCACCCCTGCAAGTGACCACGGCACACAGTTTGAAAACCACTGGGCTATACAATGCTAGCAGTAGCCTGCTCCAATTTCCTGCAAAGGACTTTCGCCGTGGGAAAGATTCTATAGGTAAAAATAAATAGACCAAATAGAGACTTCCCTTCTGCAAAGAAGAAAGGTGAAAAAACTCCTATTTGCACCACTCTGAGCAGTTTTACACAATTGACACAATAGTATAGCCCAGTGTTTCTGAAACTTATTTGAATCACGGCGCCCTAGAGTATCAGAATTTTTTTCACAGCATCCCTGGGCCAAATGTTTCTTATTGAGAAACGTATAAATACATATTTTAAAAAAGTAATTTGTATTAATATGTCATCCTTAGGTTCAATTGTGTAGTGAGGGACAAGATTTGCTTCTGTTTGTCAGCAGTTTATGATTGGTAGCTACTAGCTCTGGTTTTGCCTATTACACTGACAATAGGGGGTCATTCCGAGTTGTTCGCTCGTTATTTTTTTCTCGCAACGGAGCGATTAGTCGCTAATGCGCATGCGCAATGTCCGCAGTGCAACTGCGCCAAGTAAATTTGCTATGCAGTTAGGTATTTTACTCACGGCATTACAAGGTTTTTTCTTCGTTCTGGTGATCGTAATGTGATTGACAGGAAGTGGGTGTTTCTGGGCGGAAACTGGCCGTTTTATGGGTGTGTGCGAAAAAACGCTACCGTTTCTGGGAAAAACGCGGGAGTGGCTGAAGAAACGGAGGAGTGTCTGGACGAACGCTGGGTGTGTTTGTGACGTCAAACCAGGAACGACAAGCACTGAACTGATCGCAGATGCCGAGTAAGTCTGGAGCTACTCAGAAACTGCTAAGAGGTGTGTAATCGCAATTTTGAGAATCTTTCGTTCGCAATTTTGATAAACTAAGATTCACTCCCAGTAGGCAGCGGCTTAGCGTCTGCAAAGCTGCTAAAAGCAGCTTGCGAGCGAACAACTCTGAATGACCCCCATAAATAATTTGAATTGGTCCTGGACCACCAATTCAATGCACCCCAGTGTGCCACGACATACAGTTTCAGAACCAGTGGTATAACCAATACTATAAATAGAGACAAGAAAAAAAGGAATGGGTGTATAATTATACTAGTATTAAAAATCAAATATGTCCATTTTTATGTGATAGATGCTCTCCAGGAATTCTCACTCCTAATTTTCTGTTCTTTCACAAGCCATGTCCACCTCATCAAGTTTATTACCCCAAAATAGATTTAATGGTATTTAATTAGAAGGAGTGAAGGGACTTATCCTGCAGTGCCATCGGGTGTAGTATGGTATGCCGGGCTCCCGGCGACCAGCATACCGGCGCCGGGAGCCCGACCGCCGGCATACCGACAGCATAGCGAGCGCAAATGAGCCCCTTGCGGGCTCGCTGCTACTCACCACGCTGCGGGCATGGCTATTTTATTCTCCCTCTCATGGCTGCAACACTAGAATAAGATCCCATGGGCAGTATGACCTGGAAATGATCTCAGTCCCTTTTCATTTACAAAAACATCCATCAAACGGGTTGATAGATAATTACCATAGAGATACCCATAAACTGATATTTAAGTGAAAAGTTTTGTTCTGGATATAATGAGGTTGTCCACCCAATCTAAGTTTTAAAGGCATGGTTGTTCTTTCTATATAAAATATGTTAAATGTATACTTAATGGCATATACTACACTCTTCATATTGCGTGTAATGAACTCTTTGATTTTGTGACTCACATCATTTATTTCTAACACTTCCACTTTTTATTATTTCCTTTTACCCCTTTATACTTTAAGGATAGGAGCCTTTCTCTATCTACTGTAGGGTCATCTCGAATTAAAGAACCAATAAGAGGATCCTTATGGAGAATGGGCCAGTGTGTATTCAATGATCTTTCAATCTCTTTTTTACTGGCCATTAAAAGCTGTAATAAAATGTCTATTCCTTCTTTCTCCTTTTCTTGTTAGGTGCCAGAAGGGGATCAGTATGCTATCCCGGCTGTCGAGATCCCGGTGGTCAGCAGATTGATGCCAGAATCCAGACAGCTGGAATATCGGCGGCAGCACAGCATGTCCCCTCACGGACTTGCTGTGCTTGCCATGCTTCGGGCCCAGTGGCGACCTTAGGTTGCCACACTAATCTTTTCCCCCTCGGGTGGTGGCATTTCAGCAGTTGTCGGGATTCCAGCACTGGTATCCTGACCACTGGGATCCCGACAGCTGGCAATGTAATTGCCTACCGCCAGAAGAGCCTCCCTTTCCATGCTGTTTGCAACATCAAAGGCCTGTTGCACTTATTGTTGTTATTATTATACTAGAGGAATCTGATCATTTGCTTGGCTTGTGTTGGAAAAACTTCTGCTTCAGCACAATTCCTTTTTAATATTAACAATTGCCCATCACCTGGTATGGAATTAAGTCTTTTTTTTTATGGTGGGAGCTACTAGCATGAATGTATGATATTGAACCAGTAGTTCCCCACACAAATAAAATATCATCAATATACCTTAACCAGGACACCAGGTTTGCCTCATAAGGGGTTAATATTGAAGATTATCTCATTATACAACTGGTCTATAAAGATGTTAGCATAACTGAGGGCAAACTTTGTACTCATGGCAGTAACTTTTTTTGGGAAGGTAAAATTATTAGCAAATAAAACATAATTATTAGACAAATAAACAAAATGTCCTTAACCAGAAACTCCTGAAAAATATATCCTGATCGGAGTTTCTCAAGTAAATTATTACCATGCTCACACCTAGTTCATAATTTTGTTTGACCTCTGGAATTAAGTTTTTTGTGGGTTAAAACATATTAATGGCATTATAAGATTCAATGACTCGGCTACCACTGTAGCTAAGATTGAAATGAAATAAATGTATTCACAGAGGACACTTTAAATGTCTGGACTGATTTGTGATTTTGAATTACAATGGTTTTTCTGAGGTTGTTATGGTATAGATATTTCTTGTTTTATATAAATTGTTCTAAATGTCTGTTTTTGTAATTACTTAGGTCTTTACTTTAAACATATATTTTCTATTTTACACTCATTTCAAACAATAAGATCTTTTAGCTTTTTTAGATTCATTATTATGACTTGAACAAGACTTCCCCTTTAAATATTAGTTGATGAGTATCTCTATGGTAATGGTCTGTGTACCCGTTTGATAGACATCTTTAAAACAGGAAAGAGACTGATAATTTCTGGAAAATACTGTCCAAATATCATGATTATTGCGGACCGGATGTTTTGGAGTGTACATCTGGTTTTACACGCTGGGAGTAAAACCAAAATGTACATTAACCACTTGCTTGGCATGGTCGCATCAGATGCGACCACATCAGCAAGTGCTTAATCTGACCTGGTCGCACAGGATGCGACCAGTCAGATAGACAGTGTGTGTAGCTGCAGGGATGGGAAACTTCCTGCTGCTGCTCTCAGAGGGACCTCCCCGCACCCACCCACAGTGTTTGCTGTCAATCATTGCTGTTCGGTTAGCATGGCAGGACCACCCCACCCAGCGGCTGCAGACAATAGAAGCTGCTGGGGAAGTGTAAACCATCCCCCTCAAGCCCCTCCTTGTGTATCTGGTGGCTGTCCTAGCATAAAAAAGTAATGTTGCAATGGTTCCAATGTTTTTTTTAAAAGAGGTTTTTTTACAAATTTATAAAACAAAAATGTATTTATTAAAAAAAATGTATATCATTCTCGATAACATTAAATACATTTTCTTCACCTAATTCACTCTTAAAAAAACCTGACAATTTCCGTCAGTTTAGTGGTTAAAACAGATGTTTATTGTGTTTGGGATAAGGCTAAAATGAACACCGAGTTGCTAGGATTCTTTTCTGTATGATTTAGTTTACTATGTGACTTTAAGTTTAATTTGTAATGACCAGCTGAACTTCCAATTTGGATAGTTACCTCCTGTATAAATACCGGCTACCCCATTAGCTCCTCCATACTTCAAAAAAGATCTTATATAAGTCAAAACACATCAGTGGAGGAGCATCTACTGGAACCAGTTCACTACCTGAAGGTGGAGCATCAGTAAACGGTGGTGTACCTGTGCCTGATCACTTCTAACCTCACCTTGATGAGATGTTCATTAAACATCTATTTCTAGCAGGCATTCTGAGTGGTCAGTTTTCGGATTATCGGAAGTGTTTGTTTGTTTCTCATGTTTGAAGATTTTACTTGAAATTAAACAATATCACACTTTGAGGAATCTTTCATTGTCTGGGCCTTATTCTGTCAATTAAAGGGACTTTATGAAAACCTGCGTAATGTGATTATTCCCTGAAAGGTCCAATTTCTACTTTTTCAAAGTGATTTACTTTAAAGGGACGGTGTGATTTGTTTGATTGACATAGTGGTGGTTGATGTGACTCAGGGCATGATGGCCCTTATTTGCATCTCCATCTTGTGAGTTTGATACCTTAGGGAGAAAGTGTGAAGACTGTCACTGGTATGTTAACTTAATGGTGACTCCAGGAGAAATCCCTTCACTCACTCTCCTACTTATATGCATTAACTGTATTTTGGAGTAATATACTATTATGGTTTCTGGTTTTTTTCCGTTGAGGTGCACGTGATAGAGCAGAAAATTAGGAGTGATATTTCCTTGAGAACATCTATCACCTGAAGGATGACTAATTTTTAGTGCCTTTATAATTGTACACTCATTAATTTTCTTTCTCTGCTACATAGTCAGCTTGCTAACCACTAGTGCCAAGATGATGGACACACACAACTTACTAACCTTCCAATCTGTCAATCACATTATCAAAGTAAGAAAACTTTGTGACCGTGCCCTCAGTCTTATCAGGCACCACAGAAAAAAACAAATTCTGCACACAAGTCCTGGAATAAGAATAGTAAAGCAACTCATAGTGGCAAACTCACTGGGCCTGTGAACACGAAATCAAGGTAGTGTGCAACCTCAGCCTCCCACATACATGTGACCACACACCAGTTACTAAAGGTGTATGGGAGTGACAAGTTATACTTTGCAGCAGTGACAAGGCGAACCAAGATCAAAAGTTGAGGAAAGAAATAAAAAAGAGAGCGACAAAGCAGAAGAAAGAAAAGAACAAGAAAGGAAAGACAAGACAGAAATCAAGGCATGAGAAGCGAAAACAACAACCGTGAAAAGGTGGAAATGCAAACAAGCAGTGAATAAGATAAAATGAATGCATAGCTGTGCACTTCCTTGCTCTTGAAGGGAAATCGGAAACAAAGAGTTTACAATCCTTATTCACCTCACTTAAATAAACAAATAACATTCACCACTTATTACTCACTTCAGACACTCATTGACTCACTAAGAATTGTCAATTAACCAGCACTCAGATATCTAATTTAAAATAACAGGACATGTGACTCCCACAGGAGTTCTTGAAATTCACAGCAGTCATACAAAAAAAACCAACTCTGTAAAAAGATGAATTCTAAATCTATATTACTGTAATTAAATATGCTATGATGAGTGCTTATTATTAATATAATTTATCACTATTATTTGCTGGTAATAATATACTTGCCTTCATGCAAAGTCTGGGATGAGTGTCTACTTGAGAATACGAGGCCTAAAATGTGAAATGATAGAAAGAATTAGACATAATTATTTTCACAAAATATTGTTTAGATCAGATGCTAACACTAAAGCTAACTAAAGCTAGCTACAAACTATACAATTATTGGACCATTTTGCCAATAATCGGAAAAATTACCACAGTTATTGCAGAATGTGTTCGAATGATCGTTTCAGTGTTTCGGTGATATTTCCAAAAATCTTGCCCACACACATGAACGATCGATTTTCCAATCTGTCATCCCAAACAAAGAATCTCGGCCACAATCTCCTGATATTGAGCAGTGTATGTGTGCATTCTTAATAAGCTGCCCATATTTCCTTTGTTTACCTGACACTGTTTATCCTCCTTGTGGGTGGACATATGCAAATGCAGTGTGATGTGGCCGAAAATTGGTAACTTTACAAAAGAAATCTTTTAGTGTGTAGTTCAGATATTGGTGCCTACAATTTCCAGAAAAATTGGCGGATTGTCAGACAGACCAAATAAAACCTGACAGTGTGTACCTAGCTTTACACTTTTTCTGGATTTATGGAGCAATATTACCACTGCAGGGTTCACTAAAGAACAATGGGGCTAATTCAGACTGGATCGCTGCAGCGGCAGCAGGGCCGGCCCAAGGTAAAAAAATTTGGTAAGCGAATATACATTTTGGCACCCCTTGATGGAATAAGTTTTATAAAAGGGATAGCGCACGGGGTGTGGTCTCACAAGGAAGGGCTGTGGCCACACAATAGTACGCCCAATGGTATGAGGAGATAGTAAGTGACTGGGGAGGCAGGGGTGACAGGGAGAAAGTGGGTGACTGGGGAGGCAGGGGTGACAGGGAGATAGTGGGTGACTGGGGAGGAAGAGGATACAGGGAGATAGTGGGTGACTGGGGAGAAAGGGGTGACAGGGATATAGTGGGTAACTGGGGCAGTACGGATGGTGTAATGGTTAGCATTACTGCCTCACAGCACTAAGGTCATGGGTTCGATTCCCACCATGGCCCTAACTGTGCGGAGTTTGTATATTCTCCCCGTACTTGCGTGGGTTTCCTCCGGGTACTCCGGTTTCCTACCACAATCCAAAAATATACTGGTAGGTTAATTGGCTCCCAACAAATATTAACCCTAGTGTGAATGTGTCTGTGTGTACATGTGATAGGAATATAGACTGTAAGCTCCACTGGGGCAGGGACTGATGTGAATGGGCAAATTAGTCTTCTGCTGATTCACTCTGTCAGTCCTCGATTGGTTACCTGTATTCTACTATATTTAATATAAAATACTTTTGCATACACATAAGGCTATTAACCAAACTACACCAACATATATCTCTTTGTTTATCTCAAAATATCTCCCGACCCAACCTCTCTGCTCTGCACAAGATCTTTGTCTCTTATTTACATGCTTTACTTGCCCTCATTCACGCTTAGAGGACTTTTTTTAGGCTACACTCACTCTGTGGAATGCCCTCCCATGCACAATAAGACTCTCTTCTTGTCTCCAAACCTTCAAACATTCCATGAAAACTCGCGTCTTCAGGCAATCATAGCCTACATAAACTTTCCCATCTAATAACAACCCCTCTGTATGATCCACACATAGCCTCACATACAATATTACCTTTTCTTCACTTTCACATCCTCCTGTCCCTTGTCCAACATTGCTACAGTATGTGACCATTTATCAACGAGTGATAAAACTTGTTTCATATGATAATTTGTGCTCCAGCCAATCAGCTCCTGTCATGTGTTCAGCTCCTAACGGTCATGTGTTTGAAAAATGAAAGGTGGGGGCTGATTGGATAAAGTACAACTTATCATATGCAACAAGTTTTATAATTCACAAAAAGTTTTATCACTCATCGATAAATGGGCCCCTATCTCATACAGTCTACCAAGAACCTTTGCAATCTGGACCATTATGCAATAGGTAGCACCTTTCCATATGCATCAATGCCTATTTCCCTATAAATTGTAATCTTGTGAGCTGGACCTTCCTACAGTATCTCTATGTCTGTCTGTTATTACCCAGTATTGTTCTATTACTGTTGTTTCCAATTGTGAAGTGCAATGGAATATGCTAAAACTGTTAATAAACTGTTACTAAATAAATATGTGTAATATATACCACTATTAGGTGTGCAACCTGATATATACATGCCTTGGTGTGCATTCAACAACCCAAGACGTGCATATATATGAGTGCATCCTACCACCTAAGAGTTGTATATCTATCATATAAAATGGCCTCTGTAGTGACGAAATAGGGTGAAACAGATACAGAATAGGAAGACAAAAATATTTAAAATAGGCTGTTTCATTTAAATTATATTTAATGAATAAGCATATAACTGGATAACAATGTAAGTAAATAGAACAGTTTAAATATTTATGCTAGAATGAGTATGTCTGTCAGTGAGGCAGGGATGTGCTGCTGTCAGTGTGGCGGTGATGTGCTGCTGTCAGTGTGGCAGGGATATGCTACTGTCAGTGAGGCAAGGATGTGCTGCTCTCCAGTGCTTAAAGTGGTCCTAGAGAGGTAGTGGAACTCACCCCCCTTTCCCCCCTCCCCGGTGCCTACTAAATAAAGGGACTGCATGCACCGGAAAAAAAGGGTTGTTGTCTCAAAAAGAAAGGGTTGTCGTCACAAAATAGTATTCCCAATTCACATTACGCTGCACAGTAGCACAATCTTATTCACATCACACAACATAGTAGTGTCCCTTATTTATGTTATGACACACAGTAGTGTCCCTTTTACACAATGCCCACATTAGTGCCTCTTATACACAATGCCCACAGTAGTAGTGCCACTAATACACATAATGACCACAGCAGTAGTGTCCTTATACAATGTCCACAGCAGTAGTGACCCTTATTCAATTCCCACTGTAGTGGTAGTGCCCCTTATGCAATGCCCACAGTGGTAATGCCCCTTATTCAGAGCCCGTAGTGGTAGTGCTCATATGCAGTGCCACTTATGCAGAGCCCATAGTAGTGGTGCACCTTATGCAGTGCCCCTTATGCCCCCCCCCCAAAGTGATGCCCCTTATGCAGTGCCCCCACTAGTAGTGCCCCAGTAGTAATGCCTCCTGTAGTAGTGCCTTAGTAGTAATGCCCCCTGTAGTAGTGCCCCCATTAGTAATGCCTCCTGTAGTAGTGCCCCCAGTGGTAATGCCCCCTGCAGTATTGCCCCTATTAGTAGTGCCCCCAGAAGTAATGCCCCCTGTAATAGTGCCCCTAGTAATACCTTAGAAGTAGTGCCCCCAGTAGTAGTGCCCCCAGTCAGAGCCGGATTAAGGCCCCGGGAGGCCTGGGGTACTAAAGAGCAGGGGGGCCCCCATGGACTAAAAAACTAAAATAATAATAATTTTATATATATATATATCGCTAAGAATCCCTCCTCCTTCAGTTCAGCGTGCGGCGCGCCAATGACTGAGCCGCAGGCTTGCTGAGCCGGACAGCAATTGGACAGCTGAGCCGTCGCTCAGCTGCCCTGACTACACCTGTTAGAGCACACTTCTTAGAGCTGTAGTCAGCGCAGCTGAGCGACGGCTCAGTTGTCCAATTGCTGTCCGGCTCAGCAAGCATGCGGCTCCGTCATTGGTGCGCCGCACGCTGAACTGAAGGAGGAGGAGGGACAGGGCAGCGGGGAGCCGGGGCTCGTGAGCGCAGCACCGCAGATCGGATTGAAGAAAGATCCGATCTGTGGTGTGGCAGGAGGCCCTTTTGGAAAGGGGGGCCCGGGGTACGTATCCCCGGGACCCCCCCCCCCTTGATCCGGCTCTGCCCCCAGTATTTATGCCCTTTTGGTAATGCCCCTGTAGTATTGCCCCTAGTAATGCCCCCTGCAGTAATTCCACTAGTAATGACCCCAGTAGCAGTGCCCCCAGTATTAATGCCCCTTTAGTATACTTACCGTAAGCCCCGTTCCAGCATCCGACCACTGCCATCCATTGCGAACCCGCTCCTCGGAACTATGGGAAAAACTTCATGACAGGCGATTCATTCAACATGCACTGGGGGGAGAAGCAGTATCAGTGCACATAATGTGCGCTGATACCACTTCTCCCCCATATTGACGCTTTTTACATCTACCCCATGTGACTTTGAGATGCCTCCAGATCCCCTGCGAATCTGCTAGTGCCGGGCATCTCTTAGCGTATACATATTTCTGAGAGATAAATATGCAATCATTCAGATCACTTTGTTGTAGTGTCATATTGTGCCTATTAACATTGGCTTCAAACTTTCCTTTCACGAATATATTCCTTACCAGGTTACATGCCGTAGTTAATGAGTTTGGGATGTTCATACAGTTTTCATCTGTCATCCAGCATAGACTGACTATGGCATTAACAGGACAGGGTGACTTCCAGGCTAGCACTTGAGTAATAAGATTGTAAGTAATGTTGTCCCACAGATACCCAATATCTGTAAAAAAAAAAAAAAAAAAATAGGATTTTAATACCTACTGGTAAATCCTTTTCTCTTAGTCCGTAGAGGATGCTGGGGTCACATCAAGAACCATGGGGTATAGACGGAATCCGCAGGAGACATGGGCACTTTAAGACTTTCAAATGGTGTGACCTGGCTCCTCCCTCTATGCCCCTTCTCCAGATTACAGTTTAAGGAAACTGTGCCCAGGGAGACGGACATTTCGAGGAAAGGATTTATTGTTAAACCACGGTGAGCATCTTACCAGCTCACACCTCAAGCATGCCGCAGAACGTGGCATTCAATAAAACACAAGCAAACTGCATGAAGAATTTTCAGCACTATGCTGACAAAAACCGAAACACAACCTGTGTGTAACCACAACCAATAACTGCAGATACTGTACACACTGGGACGGGCGCCCAGCATCCTCTACGGACTAAGAGAAAAGGATTTACCGGTAGGTATTAAAATCCTATTTTCTCATACGTCCTAGAGGATGCTGGGGTCACATCAAGAACCATGGGGTTATACCGAAGCTCTAGAGTGGGCGGGAGAATGCGGACGACTCTGCAGCATCAAATGACCCAACATGAGGTCATCATCGGCCAAGGTATCAAACTTGTAAAACTTTAGCAAAAGTGTTTGCTAAATAGCTGCTCGGCAAAGTTGTAATGCCGAGATCCCCCAGGCAGCCACCCAGGACGAGCCCACCTTTCTAGTAGAAATGGGCCTTCACCTAATTCAGTAACGGCAATCCTGTCGTGGAATGAGCATGCTGAATCTTACCACAGAACCAGCGCGCAATGGTCTGCATGGAAGCAGGACAACCAATCTTGTTGGGATCATACAGGACAAACAGAGCCTCTGTTTTCCTAATCTGAGCCGTTCTGGTGACATAAATTTTAAAAGTTCTGACCACAGCCAGAGACTTCGACTCAACTAAGGCGTCAGTGGACACAGGCACCACAATAGATTGGTTCATGTGGAAAGATGAACCACCTTCGGCAGAAATTGTTAACGTGTCCTCAATTTTGCTCTATCTTCATGAAAGATCAAATAAGGGCTCTTGTGAGACCATGCCACCAACTCAGACACCCGCCTTGTAGATGCCAAGGCCAACAGGTTGACCACTTTCCAAGTGAGGAACTTCAACTCCACCTTCTGTAAAGGTTCAAACCAATGTGATTGAAGGAACTGCAACACCACATTAAGATCCCATGGTGCCACTGTAGGCACAAAGGGGTTGGATGTGCAAGACGCCTTTCACGCAAGTCTGAACTCCTGGAAGGGAGAAAAGAAAACCTATAAGGCTGAAATCTGAACCTTAATTGAGCCCAATTTTAGGGCCGCATCCACACCTGCTTGTAGAAAATGGAGAAAACGTTCTAGCAGAAACTCTTCCGTAGGAGCCTACTTGGATTCACACTAAGAAATATACTTTCTCCAAATACGGTGGTAAAGTTTAGATGTTACCCCTTTTTTTTTTTTCTGAACAAGTGTGGGAATGACTACACTGGGAATACCCTTACGGCTAGGATTTTGGCGTTCAACCGCCATGCCGTTAAACGTAGCCGCGGTAAGTCTTGATACACGCACGGCACCTGCCGCAACAGGTCCTTGCACAAAGGAAGGGCCAGGGATCTCTTATGAACAATTCCTGAAGATCCGGATACCAAGCCCTCCTTGTCCAGTCTGGACAATGAGGATTGCTCGAACCTTTGTTCTTCTTATTATCTTTAGAACTTTTGGAATGAAAGGAAGCGGAGGAAATACATACACCGTCTGAAACACCCACGGTGTCACCAGTGCATCCACTGTTATTGCTTGAGGGTCCCTCGACCTGGAACAATATCTCTGAAGCTTCTTGTTGAGACGAGATGCTATAATTTCAACTTGAGGAACTCCTCAATGACTTGTCACCTCTGTGAAGACTTCTTGGCGGAGGCCCCACTCTCCCGGATGGAGATCGTGTCTGCTGAGGAAGTCTGCTTCCCAGCTGTACACTCCTCGCTGACAGAGAGCTTGTATGTTTTTCCGCCCAGCTGAAAATCTTTGTGGTTTCTGCCATTCCGCTCTGCTTTTCGTTCCGTCCTGACGGTTTATGTATGCTACTGCTGTTACAGTGTCCGACTGGATCAGTACGGGTAGACCTCGAAGAAGATGTTCCGCTTGTAGAAAGCCTTTGTAAATGGCCCTTAACTCCAGAACGTTTATGTGGAGACAAGTTTTCTGACTTGACCCTCTTCCTTGGAAGTATTCCCCCTGTGTGACTGCTCCCCAAGGAGGGTTGCATCCGTGGTCCCTAGGATCCAGTCCTGGATCCCGGACCTTCGCCAATCTAGGAGGTGTGAACTGTGCAGCCATCACAGGAGTGAGAATCTGGTCTTGGAAGACAGGATTATCCTCTGGTGCATGTGTATGTGGGACCTGGACCACTTGTCCAACAGGTCCCACTGGAACACTTTGGCATGGAACCTGCCAAACTGAATGGCCTTGTAGGCCGCAATCATCTTCCCCAGCAACCGAATGCATTGATGGATTGACACTCTTGCTAGTTTCACAATTTGTTTGATCAGACTCTGGATCTCCAGAGCCTTTTCCACTGGAAGAAAAAAACTCTCTGTAGAAACTAGTATTATTCCCAAAACTGACAACCGCGTCGATGGGACCATCAGTGATTCTGGCAAATTCAGGAGCCAACCCTGTTGTTGAAGAACTGTCAGGGAGAGTGCAACGTGTTGCACCAACTGGTTTCTTGATCTCGGCGTTATCAGGAGACCGTCCCAGTATGGGATAAATGTGACTCCGTACTAGAAAAGGAGAACCATCATTACCGCCATCACCCTGGTGAAATTGGTAATGACCATCCTGAAAAGCAAACCTCAGGTGAATCTAATGCTGAGGAAAATGTAATTAGACCTCCTTTATCCTTTTTCCAGATTGGATATCACCGCCCTGAGAGATTCCATCTTGGAGTTGAATTTCTTTTAAGTAGAAATTGAGGGATGTCAGCTTTAGGATTGGTCTGACCGAGCCGTCTGGCTTCGGGAGCATGAAGAGGCTTGAATAACAGCCTTCTCCCTATTGTGACAGGGTACACCAGGACAATGACCTGATCCTGACACAACTCTTGTGTTGCATCGCATACAACCTCCCCGTCCGGAGGAGAATCGGTAATATTGAAGAATTTTGAGGGAAAACGTCTGGAAACTCCAGTATGCACCCTTGGGACACTATTCGTAAAACCCACGGTTCCAAGTCCGTTCCAGGACTGACTGAAAAGTTTTAGACATGGCCCCACCGGTGTGGGCTCCCGCCAGAGAGTCCCAGCATCATGCGGTGGATCTGGCAGAAACAGAGGATGATTTCTGCTCCTGTGACCTTGAAGAGGCTGCTGACCTCTTCCCTTTTCTCCTTCCACTACCTGCAAAGAAAAGGGGAATCAGTATCTATTGGGCCGACATGACTGCATCCGACAATTATGCGTCATCATCCGTTGTGAGGGTACATAGGCCCAGAAGGTAGACTTACCAGCGGCATCTGCCGAGATCAAATTAACTAGGCCGTCACCAAAGCAGGCTTCAACTTCATAGGGAAAAGACTCCGTATCTTCTCGGAGTCAACCTCAGCATTCCATTGGTGAATCCACAACGCCCTCCTAGCCAAGACCGCCACAGAATCGGCCCAGGAACCCAAGAGTCCTCTATCCTTTGCAGTCGCACGAAAGCATGCTGCAGCGTCCTTGATATGACCCAACGTAAGGAGTATCCCATCTCTTCCCAGGGTATCTATAACGGATGACCAGGCAACCGACCATTTTTGAATACTACTACTCCCCCATGCGCATGTAATGGCAGGTCTAACTGACGTATGCGTGGACACATAACTAGAATATAACATAGCTTCCTACATATGATCCGCTGGCTTTGTGACAGGGCCCCATGCAGAACAGGGGGTGACTCCCACTTTATCCTATCCGCGGCGGGAAAAGAATAAACAATCGGAATCCTCTTAAGGATTTGAAACCAGCTTGTCAGGGCTGACCCAGACTTTCTCAAACAGAGCGTTCAGCACATGAGAATGAAGAATGTTACTTCAGCTTTATTATAAATTTATATATATCTATATATCTATATATATCTATATATCTATATATCTATATATATATATATACATATATATATATATATATATACATACAAATATATACGTATATATACACACATAGACCCCTTTGCTCGGAACAGCAGGGTCCACAGTGACATTAATACGTCCTTATTATGCACTAATCATGTACTAAATACTCTTTGTTTTTCTTTTTCTGGATCTCATCGGGAAACATTATGGTCGACATAGGAATTAGCATCTGTGTCGGTATCAGGAGTAGTAACTGGGCAAAATAACCTGTTTGCGACCCCAAGGGGTCTGAGGGAAACATAGCTATGAACAAGACATCCTCCATAGATATTTCTACGTCTGTGTCTGTGACACCGATTCATGCAACCTTACTATATATATATATATATATATATACATACATAGCCCTCTCTGATATGCATCACATTAACATGCAATTTTTTACCCGGTCAGATATTGGTGGTGTCGACAGGGCCACCCACACACGTCTGTGTCCCTCCCTAATATAGTTTTCTCTTGGGAAAAACATTCATCCATCCACATGTTGACACACATGTACCAAGTACCATCAGGAGTCGGCGGTGCAGACAGGGTCACTCCCACAGCCGTTTGTGGGAAGCACTCCGGCTCAGACATGCTGACACACGTGTACCAAACATGTCAGAGAGACACAGATAGAGTTTGCCAGCTCATAACCCAGCGCTTAATCAACAGTTCTGAACACTATAGAATGCCCCAAACCTGCAGCGCTTTTATATTAAACATATATTGCACCAATTTTACTGTGCTCCCCCCCCCCCCCATTTTGCACCCTGATAGTTTCAGCAGTGTGAGGAAGGACCAGCGTCTCTGCAAGAGAAAATGGCGCTGGCTGTGTAAGCTGTGAGGGCTAAGCCCCGCCCCCGTAATGGCGCGCTTCAGTCCCGCTGTTTTTGTTAAAAATCCTTATACTGGCGGTGTTAGGACAGTGCCCTGGCACCTATGTCCCCTGTTGCCAGTCTTATATTGAGGTATATATGCTGCCCAGGGCATCCCCCCTCCTCCGCGCCCTGCACCCTGTAGTGCCTCTGTGTGTGGGAGCATGGCGCGCAGCGTGCGATCGCTGTGCGGTACCTCAGAAGGCATCACTGAAGTCTTCTTTGCTTCTTCTACTCACCTGTCTTCTGACTTCTGGCTCTGCAAGGGGGGTGACGGCCGGCTCTGGGAATGAGCCCCTAGGCGTACCTAGTGATCAAACCCTCAGGAGCTAATGGTGTCCTGTAGCCAAAGAAGCAGTGCCTTGAAACTCACAGAAGTAGGTCTGACTTCTCTCCCCTAAGTCCCACGAAGCAGGGAGACTGTTGCCAGCAGTTCTCCCTGAAATTAAAAAACCTAACATAAGTCTTTTTCAGAGAAACTCAGTAGAGCTCCTCAGAGTGCTTCCAGTCTCACTGGGCACAGATTCTAAACTGGAATCTGGAGGAGGGGCATAGAGGGAGGAGCCAGGTCACACCATTTGAAAGTCTCAAAGTGCCCATGTCTCCTGCGGATCCCGTCTATACCCCATGGTTCTTGATGTGACCCCAGCATCCTCTAGGACGTATGAGAAATAATGACTACTCCATTGAAATATACTGTAATATAATTATTCAATATATTCATATAAACAAGATTTATCGGTCTTATGTATGTTATGATTTAACTTATGTGGACTTTGTAGCACTCTGCCTTGCTTTAAATTTAACTCTAAATAAATCAGTTTATGAACCTTTGAAATATGTATCTGTGAAAAGTAACTGACTATGATGTTTGTGGCACTAGAGCAGGGATGGGGAACCTTTGGCCCTCCAGCTGTTGTTGAACTACACATACCAGCATGCCTTGCTACAGTTTTGCTATTTGGCCATGCTAAAACTGTTGCAGAGCATGCTGGGATGTGTAGTTCAACAACAGCTGGAGGGCCGAAGGTTCCCCATCCCTGCACAAGAGATATGCACTATGGGGGTAATTCCAAGTTGATCGCAGAAGGAATTTTTTTAGCAGTTGGGCAAAACCATGTGCACTGCAGGGGAGGCAGATATAACATGTGCAGAGAGAGTTAGATTTGGGTGGGTTATTTTGTTTCTGTGCAGGGTAAATACTGGCTGCTTTATATTTACACTGCAAATTAGATTGCAGATTGAACACACCCCACCCAAATCTAACTCTCTCTGCACATGTTAAATCTGTCTCCCATGCAGTGCACATGGTTTTGTCCAACTGCTACCAAAATTCCTGCTGCGATCAACTTGGAATTACCCCCTATATCAGTGGTTCTTAAACTCAGTCCTCAGGACCCCACACAGTTCAAATTTTGCAGGTCACCCAGCAGGTGCACAGGTGTACTCATTACTCACTGACACGTTTTAAAACATCCACAGTTGGCGCTAATTATTTTACTTGCCCTTCTGTGAGGAGACCTTGAAAACATGAACTGTTTGGGGTCCTGAGGACCGAGTTTGAGAACCTGTGCACTATGGGGGTAATTCTGAGTTGATCGCAGCAGCAAGTTTGTTAGCAATTGGGCAAAACCATGTGCACTGCAGGGGGGGCAGATATAACATTTGCAAAGAGAGTTAGAATTGGGTGGGTCATTTAGTTTCTGTGCAGGGTAAATACTGGCTGCTTTATTTATGCACTGCAATTTTGATTTCAGTTTGAACACACCCCACCCAAAGCTAACCCTCTCTGCACATGTTATATCTGCCCCCCCTGCAGTGCACATGGTTTTGCCCCACTGCTAACAAATTTGATACTGCGATCAACTCAGAATTAGGCCCAATATGGGCCCTCATTCCGAGTTGTTCGCTCGGTAAATTTCATCGCATCGCAGCGATTTTCCGCTTAGTGCGCATGCGCAATGTCCGCACTGCGACTGCGCCAAGTAAATTTGCTATGAAGTTAGGATTTTTACTCACGGCTTTTTCTTCGCTCAGGCGATCGTAGTGTGATCGACAGGAAATGGGTGTTTCTGGGCGGAAACAGGCCGTTTTATGGGCGTGTGGGAAAAAACGCTACCGTTTCCG
Source organism: Pseudophryne corroboree (assembly GCF_028390025.1). Classification (NCBI taxonomy): domain Eukaryota; kingdom Metazoa; phylum Chordata; class Amphibia; order Anura; family Myobatrachidae; genus Pseudophryne; species Pseudophryne corroboree. Next base: position 454,951,177 of record NC_086449.1, read on the forward strand.
GAAAAAACGCAGGAGTGGCTGGAGAAACGGGGGAGTGTCTGGGCGAACGCTGGGTGTGTTTGTGACGTCAAACCAGGAACGACAAGCACTGAACTGATCGCAGATGCCGAGTAAGTCTGAAGCTACTCTGAAACTGCTAAGAAGTTTGTAATCGCAAAATTGCGAATACGTCGTTCGCAATTTTAAGTTGCTAAGATTCACTCCCAGTAGGCGGCGGCTTAGCGTGAGCAACTCTGCTAAAATCGCCTTGCGAGCGAACAACTCGGAATGACCTCCATCATTGTGTATAAGAGGCACTAATGTGGGCATTGTGTAAAAGCTTTGCACAATGATAAGGGCTGCTTCAAGTGCCTGGTGATCCTGGACAGATATTGTGTTTATAATGGGCCTTCATCCCTCCTTTTTACCTCCAACTGAAGTGAAACTGCATGTAACAAGATTTTTGTGCACTTAATTGTTAGGAATGTTATTCGGGAAACTAGATCTCTGACTGAATAATGGACTTGATTCAAACCTGGCCGCAGGTCTGGGGCAACACGCAGATTCACGATTATCGAAAATCTGTGATTGCAGAAAGTCTGTTCTGTGCATGCAGTGAATGGGCCTTGCAATCTCGCCCGCACTTCTCCTCTGCCTAAATGATAGCCAGCAGCATTAAGGGGGTGGATAGGACACAGACTTCCTGGCCTTGCAGCCCCCACTTCCGTCGGTCAACTGAGTAAGGTTGCGATGGTGGATCTTAGCTTGCGGTGTCGGTCGCAGTGCTGGGATCTTCTATTGCGATGTATCCTACATGTCACTCCTTCAAATCGGATGGAAATACAATGCTGCATCTGAATCAGGCCCACCGTCAGGGCCGCCATCAAAGGGTACTATAGGTGCACTTGTCCCGGGCCCGGCCACTCTGATAGAGAGTGGAGGGCCCAGGCCACTCGTACTGGCTGCCACTGCTGCATTCTCGGCGCTGGCTGTACTGCCCTGCTGCTCCTATGCCTGACCCCGGTGCCACTGGGCCTGCTCTTCTCCCATCTGCGCAACTTGCCACCCGCGCATCAAATCAGTTCCAAGCAAGCTTGCAGCTTGCTGTACAATAAAGTTTATTGTATGGCGTAGCGTGACATCATGATGTCACACCGCGCCAATGAACAGAAGAGGAGCCGCCCCACCAGAGTCCAGACTAAGGCACTACAGCAGCGAGGTTAAGGTTAGGCACAATACGGGGAGGTTGGGGAAGGGGGGGGGGGGTCCTGACTGTTTTGTCAGTCCCGGGCCCCACAATGTCTGATGGCAGCCCTGCCCACACTACAATAAATTATGAGGAACTTGTAGCTATGTTCTTACTAAACTGTAACATAATGTACAACAATATACCAGCTGTACAATATACGATTGCAGTAAAAAAAATCCTAGTTTTCACAGTTTTCTGAAGACTTTCTTGTATATTAAGAAATAATTTGATATGGTCAGAAATCATTGAAAGTGAAAGCTAAAGCACATGGTAGAGCATCAACTATGTTAGAGCAAGACTCTGGGAAACTGATAGGGCAGCTGTTAGCTTCACATTTGATTACAGGATTAGGGGGTACATCTACTAAGCAGTGATAAGAGCGGAGAAGTGGGCCAGTGGAGAAATTGCCCATGGCAACCAATCAGCACTGAAGTAACATCTATAATTTGCATACTATAAAATTATATAGAGCTGCTGATTGGTTGATGGGGAAATATCTCCACTGGCTCACTTCTCAGCTCTTATCACTGCTTAGTAAATGTACCCCCAGGTTACATTAAATAAACGAACATTACATATTAAGCATTGTGGTTTGCTCTACATTTCAAAGCTTTCAATATGGATAATTTTTAGGATCAACTGAGATACACAATTTAGAGAATCATTTCTTAAAAGAGCGGTCGGGGGTTCTGAGTTGAATACAGATGTTGGTAATGCTGCTTTCTCTTGTACTCCCCTGTGTGTGGAGTACAAGCCTTGAAAAAGAGACCAGCTGTCTCGAAACGCATCGGCGTACTCCACCTGTGACAACAAGAACTGGACCTGGGGATGGTTACATCGCCACTGGTAAAAGCTCTGGAGCCTTATGCAGGGTATACCGGTTACCTTGCATAGACAACAACACCTGCGGCTCCACCACACCAGTTGCGGTACGCTATACTCCTTATGAACAATTTCTTTATTTCATTTGTTTAAAAGAGTGCCATCTCTTTTTTTTTAAATACTGTTTTATACATTATTATGAACAATAATGACCTTTATAACAACAAAGCCTATTAGAGAACCTAATTGTTATGTATAGGAGAGTTAACATTCATGGACAAGTCTGCCATATTTTGGATAAAACCACTCTCTACAATTAGCTAATCTGACCATATTTGGCATTTCCCATTTTGTCCATCAACCGATGTATATCTCTTATTTTATCTTTATGTACGCCTTGTTTGTAAATCAGTTATGAATAATTGTATAAGGTTAAGGTATAAATATGTATGTTCCATGCTCTGAAGGCACATGGGCTCATTGATGAACCCTGTCTTGGTCCACGAGCCTCTGTGCAGAATATTGGACGTGGTATCCTCTTATATAATAAATTATATATGCTGAATATCATGACAAAAGGAAGTCTCTTCATAATTATTATTGACTTTAACAGATGGGGATCTCGTCCTAATATCTTCAACCTTGGCTCCATGGAAACCTGCTTTTCTATACGCACCAGAAAGGGGGAGCATCAGCCGGCTACACCAAGGTAAATACACCTTTATGTAAAATATTCTACAAAGCTGTTCCCTTAATCTGTTGTACCTGGGAAAGCATTCTGTGGTTGCTGGAGAGCTAGCTATAGTGAACTCGGATGGTTGGTGAGTTCTTGTGATATATACTCATAACTAAATATCAAATGTTATACAGTATATGGTTATAAGTATTGCAGTTATTTCAACTCTCTATCATGGCTCTGTAAGTATTTGTTATAAATATTGAGTAAAAGAGAAAACTGAATCTTTCTTTCCAAAATGATGCAAGTGTGTTATCTGAAAGTAGAAGTACATAGATAAGAAGTTGTGTAAACTTTGTGAATGCTTGAAGGACAGATTCAGGTAATATAGAAGAATACTATCCCTCGAAAGGTGGGGGATAAAGGAGTCACATGCTGAGAAAACTTATGGTTTGGGAACCTAAAATCATACTAAAGACGTAGTGTGCAGTCTTAATAAGTTTCTTTGTGGCCACAGAGAACGATCCAGGCTATAAATTGTAACTTTCGTCAGCAGACATTGTGGTGTAAAGAGAATATATTGTTTTGTTGTTGAAAATGGGCAGTGACTCATCAAAGCTCAGTCAGGGAACTGCAGTTTCATGCATGATAAATTTGTATGGTGAAGACTGTGTTAAGTATGTACAGAAATGGTGTGACATCACAAAGGATGAGAAAGCCAGTCTTCCAGAAACAGGGAGTTTTGATCCCAGTATCCTTGAGTGCCTTGAGAGACAGATAAAGAAAGAAATAGAACCAAATGATTGATTAAAGCATTTACAGATTTGAGACTTATGGAAAAAGAAATGTAGAACTGGAAAATAAATAATGTCAATAATTATAGTAATACTGCAATGGAAAATAATAATAATGCATGTGTTAATGTTACTAGTACTCCAGAAAATATTGCTAGGTCAATAAGATCCCTACGAGAAGGTCCCAGGTTTGATTATAGGCTCTTGAATAACACGGGAAAGCAAATAATGTAAATAATTGTGGTAATAATGTGATATAAAATCCTCCACCATATAATACCAATTGTGCAAATGTTAGGGTCTCCTGCCCTGTGCTGCCACGTCGTCATGGCAACCGGGAGACAAGTGCTAGTGGAGTAACCTGAGCGCAGCTGATACTCCGGTTCGGGTCTTTTGCTGTGCAGTGGTTATAGGCTCTGTGCACGGCAGGGGATCCGGTGCTGGTTTTTGTGCTCACAGTCTGTGAGGTCTGAGTGGGGCGTGGACAGCACCTGCTTTATAAGGCCTCTTTTCATGGTAAGCAGATGCTGCTGAATCTTTGTTGGTTAGTCAGTTCATGAAAGTTAGCCAGTACTGTGTAGCTTTGTATTTGTTTGTTGCTTACTGCAAATAGGCCTGGGGATTTGGTATTACACTCTGCCAATCCAGACCTAGCAGTAAGACTGGAGTCAGTCGTTTAGCTTGCTGGGGTTCTGTTACTACTCTGTGAACTTAGCAAGTTTGCGGCTGTATTCTAAGACTTGCCTGTCTAATCCTGTCTCACTGTGCTAGGTGTCAGGGGTCAGTTTAGTGGCAGTAAGCTAAAACCTGTGCACTGCAAGTGAGAATTAGGATTGTGGAGATTCTCCTTGTGTCTATCATTCCATCTCTGACCAAGGAGTTTACTGCCACACCCGTTGGTAACCCTTTAGGGTTTTGCTGTTGCCCTTAGCAACAGCATTTCGGGTTCTCTACGTATTAAAACACAACATCTTGCTTTTCCATCTGAGCAGTTCTAATACAAGGGAGATACCCAGTTCCTTAGCCTCTGGGCTTCTCTGTTCACTTTGTGTGTATTTTGTTACCCTATCACCTTCTGTGTACGTTATGTCATATCCCCCAGTTTGTCTGTGAGTCCATCTGTTTTGCATAACAGTTCAAACACCAGTACATTCCTGCAGACACTGGAGTGCATAACAGTTCTGACACCAGTACTTTCCTGCAGGCACTGGTGTGCATAACATATTCAGCAGCCTAATACTCCTGTTGAAATTTTGTGGGAATATGGAGCATACCCCTCAAAATACGTTGCAACAGGTGGTCGATCAGGTGCAGGTCCTGACTCGACAATTTAATGATTTGTCCATTAAAATGCACACCTCCCAGGCTGCTGGCGGAGCTCCCGCAGCAGCAGCACCTGCAGGGGTTAAGGAGCCGAAAGTAAATCTCCCGGATCGTTTTTCTGGAGATCGCTCGCAGTTCTTTTGTTTCAAGGAGAGCTGCAAGCTATACTTCCGGCTTAGGCCTCAGTCTTCTGGGTCGGAGATTCAGCGGGTGGGCATAGTGATTTCCTTGCTACAAGGAGACCCACAGGTCTGGGCATATGGGTTGCAGCCTGACTGTCCGTCGCTTAAAAGTGTTGATGCTTTTTTTACGGCACTGGGCATGTTGTATGATGACCCTGACAAGACGGCCTCAGCCGAGGCTCAGATTTCGATCCTTAAGCAAGGGCGAAGGCCAGTTGAGGTTTACTGTACGGAGTTTCGGAGGTTGGCCCATGATACCCAGTGGAATGACCCAGCCCTGAGACACCAGTACCGAAGAGGTCTTTCTAACCAGATAAAGGACCAACTGGTACAATATCCCTTGCCTGATAGCTTGGATCAGCTCATGCAGTTATCCATCCGGGTGGATAGACGGCTGAGAGAGCGTAGGCTTGAAAGGGAGACTGAGATTTCCTTCCTTCCCAAGGGAACCTCAGACTCTGAGGAATTTTCTGAGGAGCCTATGCAGATTGGGGCTACCCGCCTCTCCTCGCGTGAGAAGACGCGGAGGAGACAGCAGGGGTTGTGTTTGTACTGTGGGAATAAAGGTCATGTGGTAGTATCATGCCCAGAAAAGCCGGAAAACTTCAGGGCCTGAGGGTGATGGGAAATATCCTGTCAGGCCAGAAGTCAGAATTTCCCAAGAAGACTTTTATCATTCCGGTGACCTTGAAGATCCTCGGTCAAACTGTCAAGACTGAGGCCTTTGTGGACAGTGGGGCCGACGGGGTTTTTATGGACCGCCAATTCGCCCTGAAACACTCTGTTCCCTTAGTACCCTTGGCATCGGAAATTGAGATTTGTGGGTTAAACGGGGAACCATTATCCCAAGGTAAAATTACCTCTTGCACTAGCCAGATTTCTTTGTTTATTGGAGCCACACACTCTGAAAAATTGTCCTTTTATGTGACTGTCTGTACTTTTGCCCCATTGGTGTTGGGGTTACCCTGGTTAAGGGCCCACAATCCTCAATTTGACTGGGTCTCTGGGGAGATTCTTAGTTGGGGTACTGATTGTTTCAGGAGTTGCTTGAGCCTTCCAGTCAGGCTCTCGCAGCTAAGTTTGCCAGGATTGCCAGGGTGTTATGCAGATTTTGCGGACGTGTTCTCCAAAAAAGTTGCAGAGGTACTACCTCCCCATCGCCCCTATGACTGTGCCATTGATTTGTTGCCAAATGCTAAGCTTCCCAAGAACAGGTTGTACTCCCTGTCACGTCCTGAGACTCAGGCTATGGCAGAGTACATTCAGGAGAACTTGGCTAAGGGATTTATCAGACCTTCACAGTCTCCAGTTGGGTCGGGGTTCTTCTTCGTGGGTAAAAAGGACGGTTCGTTGCGACCCTGCATCGACTTCAGGGAATTGAACCGTATCACGATTAAAAACTCATACCCACTGCCTCTCATTTCGGTCTTGTTTGACCAGCTTCGTACTGCCACCATTTTTTCTAAGATTGACCTACGCGGTGCGTACAATCTAATCCGAATAAGAGAGGGGGATGAATGGAAGACTGCCTTTAATACCCACTCAGGGCATTATGAATATTTGGTGATGCCTTTTGGGCTCTGTAATGCCCCGGCAGTCTTCCAGGATTTCATGAATGATGTGCTCAGGGAATATTTGGATAGATTCTTAGTTGTATACTTAGATGACATCCTAATCTTCTCCCATTCCCTGGAGGAACATCAGAAGCATGTACGCTTAGTCCTCCAGAAACTCAGAGACCACCGGCTTGGGGCGAAGCTGGAGAAGTGCGAATTTGAAGTTCAGCAAATCGCATTTCTAGGATATATTATCTCCCCAGAAGGTTTCCAAATGGAGGGTTCCAAGGTACAGGCAGTCCTGGATTGGGTGCAGCCCACTAGTTTGAAGGCGCTTCAGCGTTTCCTGGGCTTTGCGAATTTTTATAGACGATTTATCGCTGGATTTTCGTCTATAGTGGCGCCCTTGGTGGCACTCACTAAGAAAGGGGCGGATGTTGCTCACTGGTCTTGTGAGGCTAAAGCGGCTTTTGCCCGTCTCAAAAGGGCATTTGTTTCGGCCAAGGTGCTGCGACACCCAGATCCAGAGCGTCCTTTTGTGGTGGAGGTGGATGCCTCTGAGATGGGTATTGGGGCAGTGCTTTCTCAGATGGGAGTGTCTGATAATCGCCTTCATCCCTGTGCTTACTTTTCCCGTAAATTTTCGCCTGCCGAAATGAATTATGACGTGGGTAACCGGGAATTGTTGGCTATTAAGGATGCACTCGAGGAGTGGAGACACTGGCTTGAGGGGGCTAAGTTTGTGGTCTCAATTCTCACTGACCATAAGAATCTGGCATATTTAGAGTCAGCGAAGCGTCTCAATGCCAGGCAGGCACGATGGGCTTTGTTTTTTGCTCGCTTTAATTTTTTGATAACATATCGCCCTGGGTCAAAAAACATCAAGGCTGATGCGCTCTCGCGGAGTTTTGCTCCAATCCAGGAGACCACCGAGGAGCCGTTGCCCATTGTTTCCCCATCATGTATTAAAGTGGGCATTACCCAGGACCTCTTATCATTAGTCCTTAGAGCACAGGAGCAGGCTCCTCCAGACCTTCCGGTAGGTCTTTTGTTTGTGCCTCCTAGGTTAAGACAGCGAGTGTTCCTGGAATTCCATGCCAAGAAGTCGGCAGGTCACCCGGGTATTGCCAGAACTCGGGAGTTGCTATCTAGGGCGGTGTGGTGGCCCTCGGTGGCTAAGGATGTGGATCAGTGGGTTCGGGCATGTGACATCTGTGCCCGAAATAAGACTCCTAGAGGGGTTCCTGTTGGCCCATTACATCCACTCTCTATCCCATCTAAGCCATGGACCCACATTTCAATGGATTTTGTGGTGGACTTGCCCAAATCCTCGGGGATGACAGCCATCTGGGTTGTCGTTGACAGGTTTTCGAAGATGGCGCACTTCGTTCCACTGGTTGGGCTGCCATCAGCCAGACGCCTGTCTGAATTATTTATGCTGCATGTTGTGCGTCTCCACGGGTTGCCACTTGATGTGGTCTCTGACCGCGGATCCCAGTTTGTGGCCAAATTCTGGAGGGCATTTTGTTCCGATCTCCAGATTTCTGTCAGCTTGTCGTCAGGCTACCATCCGCAGTCTAATGGGCAGACTGAAAGGGTGAACCAGTCCTTGGAGCAGTTCCTCAGGTGTTATGTCTCCAAGTGTCAGACTGACTGGGTTGCTCATCTGTCCATGGCGGAGTTTGCCTATAACAACGCGGCTCACTCTGCTACAGGGATCTCTCCCTTCCTTTGTGTGTATGGGCATCATCCTAAGGCCAATTCTTTTGACCCCCTGGACTCCACGCCTGGTGGTTCCTCTGTGGTTTCGGTCCTTAGAGGTATTTGGCGGAAAGTGAAGAAAGCCCTTGTGTCTGTGTCATTAGTGACCAAAAGGATTTTTGATAAGCGGAAAAGACCCTGCAGCTTCAAATTAGGAGACTTCGTCTGGTTGTCTACCAAGAATTTGAAGTTGAGACAGCCATCTCATTGTTATGATTCCCGTACTCCAGACCAGAGGAGATCGTATGGCTGAGGTCAGAGTACTGGGAAGATATGCTGGTTGTGGGAGCAGGAAAGCCTAGTAACCCCTGGCGCCCTAACTCCGTTGTCTCGCCCGTGTTATCAGAAATCCCCTGCGAGACTATGGTTGCTTGAGCCCATGGCAGCCGCGTTCGAAGGGCGGATTATGTCTGCCCAACCCCGATGCCCCCTCAGGTCTTAATGGGAGACAAAGGGAAATCCGAGACAGGGTGATAACAAGGGGCCCTCTGACTAAGCAACCAGGCCAGGGGTTACAAGCTAACTAACTAAATCAAAAAGGTATGTGCGGACTAGCCGCCAGGGAAAAGGACAACCAAAGATCCACTGATCCGTTACTCCTATCCAGCACCGCTGGATACCAGAGTGGATCAGGGAGAGCGGAATCCTCCGCAAAAGCTCCAGGACACAAATATACTAAATAATAAACAGTAAGCGGACAAGCCGCAACACACGGCTGCGCCGTGACTCACGAACACCACAGGATGTTAAAGGTGCTCAGTCTGACTCCAGGAAAAGATGACAAATCTCTGAGTACAGGACCACTGAGGACAGGAACAACCGGCTTGAGCAGGACTGGATACTTTCTGCAACTGACATAGGCAAACAGGAAGCTGCCGACACCGACTTTCAGAACTGGAGGACAGGCAGAATCCACTGGAACTCAGGGTAGGACACGGGATCAGACACAGGGACTGACACAGGAATCAACACAGGGACTGACACAGGAATCCACACAGGGACTGACACAGGAATCCACACAGGGACTGACAGGAACCAGCTCAAACTTAAAGCAGACTGCAAACCAAGGAATATCATCAGCATCTGCTAACTGCAGTGAGCCAGCATATATCAGAGAGGCCTAATTAATTATCTCTTGCAGCTGGCCTGCTGCACGACTAAGCTGACAAGATGCAATCAGCAGCCAGATGAGGCTGAACACATGGGAACAAGCTGCAATTACACAGACTCACCAGCGGCAGCAGACAAGAGTAATCCAAAACAGAGCAATGGGAAATCCTGGCATGCAAGACAACTAAATAAACATAAAATAGGAATGAACCACTACCTGTGGTTCATAACAGTATCCCCTCCTTAAGGGTGAGCTCCGAGCACCCCATGACACCCACGGGGAACATAAACAGAAGTATAACATGAAATACAGAACAAAACTGCAAAACAGGAATGAGCCACAGCCGTGGCTCATAACAGTACCCCCCCCTTGAGGAGGGGTCAAAAGACCCCAAAATTCAGACTATCCAGAACAAGGGATACAAAAAAAAAACCTGACACATTGGTCTAACAGACACGAAAACAGAAACAAGCTGCAACCACAGCTTGTAACAGTGCCCTCCCCTTGATGGTGGCCACTGGACACAAGACAAGGGAAAAAAAATCTTTTTTTTTTTTTTTTTTTTTTTTTATCAAGGCAAGAGTCAAAAAATTATTTCTTTTTCTTCTTCTTCTTTTTACAAAGCTCTTTAGGTCTGACCAAGGTAATTCCCCAAACATTGTCTGAACTGATGGTACCACCCAGCAAGGCTGCGTTCAAATCAGAGACAGGTCTCTTACCCTTGGGAGCTGAACTTTCTGGTAAAGTACTATTATTAGAAGAAGTAGTCAGAAAAGCACATCCTGCAGTCACAACAACGGGCTGAGACTCCTGTGCCGAGTTTACAGTATTTTGTGGACTCTCAGCAGACAAGACGGGTGACTTAGAGGAACCTGAACCAATTTCTTTGGAACCATATCTTTTAATAATTGCATCACTGAATGCTGGGGGATCCTGAAGAATGGGATCTTCAGCTTTCATTAGGCTGGTCGCCCACTCAAAAGGCTCTCCTCTAAAAGAATAAATAAGATAGAGCACAAGGTTCTCTGGAGTGATGCCCAGAAATGGTCTAGACAACATAATAATGTAATAGTGTTTGTAAAGCGCCAGAAATTGGGCTAAGTCCCCATCAAAGATTATGGATGTTGAGATATCAGAGTCAGGATCTGTTTCCTTCTCATCTGACTGACTGGAGTGCTTTGCTAGGACCTGGTCACTATTGACCTTACTCGAGGCTGAGACTCTCTGAACCCCACCCGGGGCTGAGACTCTCTGAACCCCACCCGGGGCTGAGACTTTCTGAACCCCACCCGGGGCAGTGACTTTCTGAACCCCACCCGGGGCAGTGACTTTCTGAACCCCACCCGGGGCAGTGACTTTCTGAACCCCACCCAGGGCAGTGACTTTCTGAACCCCACCCGGGGCAGTGACTTTCTGAACCCCACCCGGGGCAGTGACTTTCTGAACCCCACCCGGGGCAGTGACTTTCTGAATCCCACCCGGGGCAGTGACTTTCTGAACCCCACCCGGGGCAGTGGCCTCCGGGAACCCCGCTGGGGCAGTGGCCTCCGGGAACCCCGCTGGGGCAGTGGCCTCCGGGAACCCCGCTGGGGCAGTGGCCTCCGGGAACCCCGCTGGGGCAGTGGCCTCCGGGAACCCCGCTGGGGCCAGCACCTCGGATTCTTTTACTGGGACCGGGTCGTTGGCCTCCCTGACTGGGATCGGGCCATCGGCCTCCCTCTCTGAGTCGATAATAATCAAAAGTTCTCCCGGGACTATGACTTCCGGGACTTTTGCTGAAGCAATAACGTTCAGATCCTCCACTAATGCTATGCTTCTTAAGTTCTTTCCTGGGGAAGCGACTTCTAGACCCTTCTTTGGGGCTGCGTCTCTCGAGACCCCACTTGGGGATATTACTTCAAAGATCCCTTCTGGGGTTTTGCTTCTCGAGTTCCCTTCAAGAACTATGGTTTTAGATACCCTTTCTGAGGTTGCGCTCCTCAAGTCCCTACCTGGGGTAACAGCTTCTGAGACCCCTTCTGGTATGGAAACCTGAGCTACAATATTTGATGTCCCTCTATAAGCTTGGGCATCGGGTACCGCTCCAGCACTCTGGGCATCGGGTACCGCTCCAGCACTCTGGGCATCGGGTACCGCTCCAGCACTCTGGGCATCGGGTACCGCTCCAGCACTCTGGGCATCGGGCACCACTCCAGGACCCTGGGCTACGGGCACCACTCCAGGACCCTGGGCTACGGGCACCACTCCAGGACCCTGGGCTACGGGCACCACTCCAGGACCCTGGGCTACGGGCACCACTCCAGGACCCTGGGCTACGGGCACCACTCCAGGACCCTGGGCTACGGGCACCACTCCAGGACCCTGGGCTACGGGCACCACTCCAGGAACTTGCAACTCCGCTTCCACAGGAACCTCAAGAGAGGAGAGAAACATTCTCTTTTGATTCCTGAATCTATAATGGGGCTCCCTTGCCCAAGGACCCCAATTATAGGACAGAGAGCTTTTTTTGTGTGGGTTGTGTGACAAGTACCTCTGCCACAGTAGAGACAGGAGTAGGTCTTGTATCATGACTCAACTTGGCCAGAGGGCAAGACTCGTCACCACACTTTGGCTTGCGCAACTCACAGGTCTGCAGATAATGGCCTAAACCCCCACAATATAGGCATAAGTTTAAGTTTCTGCGACGCAGACGCTCCTCTTCTGAGAGCCTGGGCCGCAGAAAACTTTTAAATTTTTTCTCTTCAATTAAACCAGAGGATTCTCTTGTCACCATACTGTGAACAAGAGTCTCTTTAGAGATAGATGTACTCTCAACGACTTCTGGCAAAATAAGCAAGATTTTAGTCAGAAGGTTTTGCAGTTGCTTTAGGGATTGCTGCAAAACTTCTAGTCGCTCTGGTCTCAAAGCACTGAATACAGAGTTCAGGGCTGCGAGAGATGCCTGCAGGGCTTGCATAGTAGACATAGGAGGATTTAAAACTAGACAAGACAAGACAAGGCAAGACAAGGCAAGGCAAGGCAAGACAAGGCAAGGCAAGGCAAGACAAGACAAGGCAAGACTAAATTTTGCTAAACAAAACAAGACTTTTTTTTTTTTTTTTTTTTAAACACCGGACTGGATTCTAAACACCGGACTGGATTCTAAACACTGGATTGGATTCTAAACACCGGACTGGATTGGATTCTAAACACCGGACTGGATTGGATTCTAAACACCGGACTGGATTCTAGACTAGACACTGGACTGGGCCAAAAAAGAAAAAAAAAAGTTTTATTTCTTTTTTGTGGTATGGCTGATGATAATGTTATGATTCCCGTACTCCAGACCAGAGGAGATCGTATGGCTGAGGTCAGAGTACTGGGAAGATATGCTGGTTGTGGGAGCAGGAAAGCCTAGTAACCCCTGGCGCCCTAACTCCGTTGTCTCGCCCGTGTTATCAGAAATCCCCTGCGAGACTATGGTTGCTTGAGCCCATGGCAGCCGCGTTCGAAGGGCGGATTATGTCTGCCCAACCCCGATGCCCCCTCAGGTCTTAATGGGAGACAAAGGGAAATCCGAGACAGGGTGATAACAAGGGGCCCTCTGACTAAGCAACCAGGCCAGGGGTTACAAGCTAACTAACTAAATCAAAAAGGTATGTGCGGACTAGCCGCCAGGGAAAAGGACAACCAAAGATCCACTGATCCGTTACTCCTATCCAGCACCGCTGGATACCAGAGTGGATCAGGGAGAGCGGAATCCTCCGCAAAAGCTCCAGGACACAAATATACTAAATAATAAACAGTAAGCGGACAAGCCGCAACACACGGCTGCGCCGTGACTCACGAACACCACAGGATGTTAAAGGTGCTCAGTCTGACTCCAGGAAAAGATGACAAATCTCTGAGTACAGGACCACTGAGGACAGGAACAACCGGCTTGAGCAGGACTGGATACTTTCTGCAACTGACATAGGCAAACAGGAAGCTGCCGACACCGACTTTCAGAACTGGAGGACAGGCAGAATCCACTGGAACTCAGGGTAGGACACGGGATCAGACACAGGGACTGACACAGGAATCAACACAGGGACTGACACAGGAATCCACACAGGGACTGACACAGGAATCCACACAGGGACTGACAGGAACCAGCTCAAACTTAAAGCAGACTGCAAACCAAGGAATATCATCAGCATCTGCTAACTGCAGTGAGCCAGCATATATCAGAGAGGCCTAATTAATTATCTCTTGCAGCTGGCCTGCTGCACGACTAAGCTGACAAGATGCAATCAGCAGCCAGATGAGGCTGAACACATGGGAACAAGCTGCAATTACACAGACTCACCAGCGGCAGCAGACAAGAGTAATCCAAAACAGAGCAATGGGAAATCCTGGCATGCAAGACAACTAAATAAACATAAAATAGGAATGAACCACTACCTGTGGTTCATAACACTCATAAGTTAGGGCCCCGGTTCATCGGCCCTTATAAGATCACCAGGGTTATCAATCCGGTGGCATTTCAGTTAGATCTGCCCCGTTCTTTGGGAATCAATAAAACATTTCATTGTTCCCTTTTAAAACGGGCGATTAGTAATCCTTCTTCCAGTGGAAGACCTTCCCCTCTTCTGATACGTGGCCAGAGGGAGTTTGTTGTTGAAAGGATTCTTGACTCCAAGGTGGTTCGGGGTCGGCTGTCATTTTTGGTGCACTGGAAGGGGTATGGCCCGGAGGAGCGGTCGTGGGTGCGCAGTTGAGATCTTCATGCCCCCAGACTGATACGCTCTTTCTTCTCGCAGTTACCCGATAAACCCGGTGGTAGGGGTTCTTTGACCCCTCGTCAGAGGGGGGGTACTGTTAGGGTCTCCTGCCCTGTGCTGCCACGTCGTCATGGCAACCGGGAGACAAGTGCTAGTGGAGTAACCTGAGCGCAGCTGATACTCCGGTTCGGGTCTTTTGCTGTGCAGTGGTTATAGGCTCTGTGCACGGCAGGGGATCCGGTGCTGGTTTTTGTGCTCACAGTCTGTGAGGTCTGAGTGGGGCGTGGACAGCACCTGCTTTATAAGGCCTCTTTTCATGGTAAGCAGATGCTGCTGAATCTTTGTTGGTTAGTCAGTTCATGAAAGTTAGCCAGTACTGTGTAGCTTTGTATTTGTTTGTTGCTTACTGCAAATAGGCCTGGGGATTTGGTATTACACTCTGCCAATCCAGACCTAGCAGTAAGACTGGAGTCAGTCGTTTAGCTTGCTGGGGTTCTGTTACTACTCTGTGAACTTAGCAAGTTTGCGGCTGTATTCTAAGACTTGCCTGTCTAATCCTGTCTCACTGTGCTAGGTGTCAGGGGTCAGTTTAGTGGCAGTAAGCTAAAACCTGTGCACTGCAAGTGAGAATTAGGATTGTGGAGATTCTCCTTGTGTCTATCATTCCATCTCTGACCAAGGAGTTTACTGCCACACCCGTTGGTAACCCTTTAGGGTTTTGCTGTTGCCCTTAGCAACAGCATTTCGGGTTCTCTACGTATTAAAACACAACATCTTGCTTTTCCATCTGAGCAGTTCTAATACAAGGGAGATACCCAGTTCCTTAGCCTCTGGGCTTCTCTGTTCACTTTGTGTGTATTTTGTTACCCTATCACCTTCTGTGTACGTTATGTCATATCCCCCAGTTTGTCTGTGAGTCCATCTGTTTTGCATAACAGTTCAAACACCAGTACATTCCTGCAGACACTGGAGTGCATAACAGTTCTGACACCAGTACTTTCCTGCAGGCACTGGTGTGCATAACAGCAAATTCAATGCTAGATACACGAATGACTTCTCCCATATTGAGGAAGATGCACTTTTCTGCCAACACATAATTCACCATAACATAGTCCCACATGCTATAGCACAGGCAATCCCACCGATACATAGTCCTTTCTCCCATGAAATAGCAGGAGCAGCCCCACAGTCACTCACTCCTACGTCCAAAGGCACATAGCCCTGCCGCGGAACAGCAAGTCTCTTTGCTCTTACAGCCTGACAAACAAATTAAATATAGAGTAAAAGAGCTTATATAAATGATATCTGCTACTTCACAATCTTCCTCTGTTTCTTCTCTTGAATTTTCTCTGCTTCCTCAACCTAAACTTACTTTCACTACCCCTCTTGAAACATCACCGTATATGTAAGAGATAATAATGCTGTAGGTCTTGGCAACATAATGCCCCTAGAAGAAAACAGACTTTGTACATGCATTGATTTATCAGAGAGAAATGTCTGATCCTCTGTCACAATCATCATATTACATGCACACCACTGTATATACAGGAAAACAGCAATGTTGTCATGTAATGTGAACTGCAGTTTTGCTGCCCCTTTATTTATGAGCTGATAGTTTCTAATGTTGCTCAGAGGAAAAAAAAGGAACATTATGTATAGATACATAGCTGCTTCTACGGGAAAGAGCATACTGTAATATTTACATACATATGGATGTAAATGCTTATGACTGCAAAAAATGGATAATATGGCAGTAAATAAAAGTTACATTAGGGAAGTAACTGTCACTTCATTCCTGAATGTCTTATAAGATCTTCAAAATAATTTGAAAACAGTAAGTTTAACTAAATAGAACATGCTACTGCAAATTATATTAATGTGTGATCACCCATACTTACAGTACGTAGATTTATACGTAGATTTATGCGTAGATTTATATATTCCTATAAGTTGTTTTACATACAAGCAATGTGTACTTTAGTTTTGGTTTAGAAAAGAGTTCTCAGCTGTTATGTAGTTGGAGACAGTGGTATAGTACTATGCATAGGTATCCGTACTCCAGGTCGACAACAAAAAGATCGACACACCTTAGGTCGATGCCAATTGGTCGACACACCTTAGGTCGACATGGACAAAGGGTCGGCATGGACAAAAGGTCGACAGGAAGAAGGTCGACATGGAAAAGGTCGACATGAGTTTTTCACGATTTTTTTCTTTTTTTTAACCTTTTCATACTTAACGATCCACGTGGACTACGATTGGAACGGTAATCTGTGCCGAGCAAAGCTGTAGCGGAGCGAAGGCACCATGTCCGAAGCATGGCGAGCGAAGCGAGCCATGCGAGGGGACGCGGTGCACTAATTGGGGTTCCCGGTCACTCTACAAAGAATACAACACCAAAAAAACATAAAAAACTCATGTTGACCTTTTTCCATGTCGACCTTGTTCCTGTCGACCTTTTGTCCATGCCGACCTAAGGTGTGTCGACCAATTGGCATCGACCTAAGGTGTGTCGACCTTTTTGTTGTTGACCCTGAGTCCCAGACCCCTATGCATATACAGGTTGAGTATCCCATATCCAAATATTCCGAAATACGGAATATTCCGAAATACGGACTTTTTTGAGTGAGAGTGAGATAGTATTATGCTTTTAGATATTCTCCTCAGATTTTACTCATTAATAATGTATTTTGTTATTAACTGAGATACTAGAAGTTTCTATAAATTATGCAGCAATGGAGAGGTACCTCTGAGATTAATATTTTTTCTCATGCTTTAAGTCACGGATGACCTAGTGAAGCTCCTGAGAAACTGCATATAGAGTAAGTATATATTGTAAGCTTAAGTAGCACGTACTACTGTTGGAGGCCATACGATTTTGTAGGAACAGATGTGGCATTTTGGGTAGGATTACAAATAGGGACTATTGAAGGTAAAGAAAAAAACAGATCATATTACTTACAGACATCTTCCCTTCAGACATTGACTGAGAGCTATTTGATTCTTTGAACACATACTTAAAAAAACTTATTTCAGAAACATATTTGTCATAACTTTATATGCAAGTTAAATGTTTTGTTTTGTTTTGTTTTGTTTGTGCAGCGTTTTACAGTACAGTATTAAATTTGACTCTTTGAAAGATTATTTTTCCTACAAGCACATGTATGGGCATGTATGTATATGTATATATGATCAAAAGCAGTTTATGATTCCCGTTATTATGAATTTTAGACTTGATATTAACATTACTATTTATTTCCAGTGTTTAAGCACATGTAGTTTGGACGATGATGAAATATTTTTTTTTCTCTACACATTCAACCCTGGTTATATTTTTTATTACCAAATACATGTGGTGAATTTTTTTTAAACTTATTCTTTTCTTTTGGCTACTGCTTATGCACACAGAAGTCACATACATGGTTTTTTATTTTATTTTATGATCCTCTAGGTTCCCAAGGGTTATTTGCCCATATAACACACAGTTTTTGTTTTGTGACAAGGTTGTGGGAGAGAGTAGGACATATTTGTTATAGGCAAAGATATCGTTACTATCAATAGCTGTATGGCACATATTCCAGTGCGTTTTTATTTTTAGAAAAGATATGCAAGTGAAGAAAGGAAAAGTATGTAGGATGATAATAGATGGACCGTATAGAGAGAGGTGATTGGAAAAGTTTAGACTAAAAGAAAGTCTGTTTTAAGAAGGACAAAAGAGAATGAGATGACACCTAGTCATCCTACACAGAACTATGATATTTCAAGGAAAACTATACAGTCACAAAACACAATAAAGACATTAATTCAATCTCACTTGACAATGGACCCCTATGAGAAACATAGAAAGTATCCTGTTGGGACAGAAGAAAATATTGTTTAATAGAGAAATGTTAAACCTATGAAAAATCTAATACAATTGTACCAGTCTTGTTTATAACAGGAAATATCCTTGTGGAAGGGAAAAGGGATGTGTACCAGAAAATAATGATATCTGGAGATGTCTTTCACCAAAGCAACTGCAGTGCGAAGAAGCAGTTCTGTGGTATCAGACACATCAACGGCAATTGGAGTGTCACAACTAAGGGCCTGAGCTGACGGAAGGCAGCCTCAGTTGTAGGGGCTGAGATGTACCGGAACCTGGGAGGTTGTATCAGACCCCTGGACATGTAAGTAACATGAAGAGAAACCGCCCGAAGGCGTGACCACGACAACTTGAGTAAAAAAGTCAATGATATTTATTTATGACAAACTCCATGCATCACAGTAGCAGTAAAAAGTAACATAAAAATCAGCAGAGAAATAATAATACAGTTCCTGGGTACTACAGGGTGGCAGGGGCCACAGAGCTCTGGTGGTATGAGACAGTTCTTATTATCTGCAAGTTGGAAAGTCCTTACCAGGCTCAACTGTAGCAATGAGGAAAGCCCAGGGTCGTACCAGCTGGTGTTCCAGGGAAAGCTGGACTGCTGTAGATAAAATGCTGCTGTGGGTACTGGTTAGAACCAGACAGGTGTTGGCACGGAGTGGATACTGGCTGGAACCAGTTAAATAATAAATAAAGCTTGAGAGCGATGCAATGTAGATGAAATGTAGAATTTGAGAGCGGAGAAATAATAATACCGGTGGAGAGTGGTAAACTGCAGAAAGGACACCGGCCCTTTAAGAGAAGCTGTACACTGCTGGAAGCTGAGCTGGAAGCAGGTGATGTTGTAGCTGGAAACGGGTGAGTCCAGAATGGATCGGAGAGTCAGGCTACACCGCAGATGGAATGCTGGTGCGGGTCTCTATAGCAGAAGTCTGGAGACAGGAGCTGGAACCTGGAAGACATTCACAGAAGAGAGACAAACTGGAACTAGGTTTGACAACCAAAGCACTGACGCCTTCCTTGCTCAGGCACAGTGTATTTATACCTGCAGCAAGGAAGGGATTGGCTAGGCAATTATGCAGATTAACAATACTGACAACAGATTGGAGGAAATGATCAGCTGACAGAATCCAAGATGGCTGCGCCCATGCAGACACTTGGAGGGAAGTTTGGTTTGTAATCCATGTGGTAATGAAAACAGTAATGGCGGCGCCGGCCACTGGAGACAGGAGACGCCAGGCTGACAAGTGCACATCCAACCACGCGGACACAGCGGAGGCCGCGGCTGACGTAATCGCCACTCTGACACTCTGCATGCAGAAGCTCAGGGGCGGCGGCGGAGGCCGCGGGAGACGCCATGCCAGATGTAATAAGGCGTTACTGTGACAGCGTCTCAGAGAGACAGGAGAGGATGCAGGAATGTGAACATTAGGATAACAGATGGGATCCGGTCCTGGAGCGCTGAGCCAGCCTTAGGAGGCATCTGATGGGCAAGAAATGGCGTCCAGATACCCGGATCGTGACAGCACCCCCCCCCCCTTTAGGAGTGGCCCCAGGACACTTCTTTGGCTTTTGAGGAAACTTGGAATGGAATCTCCGGACCAAGGCAGGAGCATGGACATCAGAAGCATTGGTCCATGAACGTTCCTCAGGGCCGTAACCCTTCCAGTCAATAAGATACTGTAGTTGACCGTAACGGTGACGTGAGTCCAGGATCTTGGCCACTTCATACTCAACGCCTCGTTGAGTTTGGACTTTCGGAGTTGGAGGAAGTGAGGAATGAAACCGATTCAAGATTAGCGGTTTCAACAGGGAAACATGGAATGTCCTGGGTATCTTTAAGAAGGGAGGCAACTGGAGTCTGTAAGCAACAGGATTGATGACTTGATCAATTTTAAAAGGACCGATGTAGCGAGGTGCAAACTTCATACTGGGAACTCTTAACCTCAAATTCTTCGTGGATAACCATACCCGATCACCCACCTTGAGAGCAGGAACTGCTCGACGCTTCTTATCCGCAAACTTCTTGTACCTGAACGATGCCTTGAGCAGAGCTGATCGTACGCTCTTCCAGATATTGGCAAACTGATGCAAGGTGATATCCACTGCGGGAACAGAAGTTGCTGGAAGCGGTTGGAACTCAGGGACTTTAGGGTGGAATCCAAAGTTGGTGAAGAATGGTGTTGAAGAAGATGAAGAATGATACTGGTTGTTATGACAGAACTCGGCCCAGGGAAGTAATTGAACCCAGTCATCTTGAGAGGAGGACACATAGATGCGGAGGAAGGACTCCAAGTCCTGATTCACCCTCTCAGTTTGACCATTGGTCTGAGGATGGTAAGCCGTGGAAAACTTTAGCTTGACTTGGAGGGCTTGACATAAACTTCGCCAGAATTTGGCTGTGAATTGAACTCCTCGATCTGAGATAATTTCTTCTGGAAGACCGTGGAGTCGAAAGATCTCTTGTATGAATACTTGAGCCAACTTGGAAGCTGACGGAAGACCGGTGAGAGGAATGAAGTGTGCCATCTTGGTGAACCGGTCAACTACCACCCAGATGGTATTAAACTTGTTGCACATGGGCAAATCTGTAATAAAATCCATCGACAAATGGGTCCATGGTCGACGGGGAACAGATAGTGGAACCAGTTGCCCCGCAGGCGACTGGCGGGATACTTTATGTTGAGCACACTTTGGGCAAGATGCAATAAACTCCAAAATGTCCTTTTTCAGAGTTGGCCACCAATAAGACCTAGAGATAAACTCCAGGGTTTTTTGGATACCTGTATGTCCGGCAAAGCGGGAAGCATGGGCCCAATGCATGAGCTTCTTCCTTAGTGTCGGCTTCACAAAACTTTTCCCTGATGGGGGCGTAGAGTCCATCCCTACCGTGGAGAATGCCAACGGATTTATAATAGGATGCTTGTCTGAAGACTCTGACTCATTTTCTTGCTCCCATGAGCGGGAAAGGGCATCGGCCTTGCGATTCTGAGAGCCCGGACAGAACTGGAGTTTAAAGTCGAACCTGGAAAAGAAAAGTGCCCATCTGGCCTGACGAGGGTTGAGACATTGTGCGCCTTTCAGATATAGAAGGTTCTTGTGGTCTGTAAGGATGGTGATTGAATGAGAAGCTCCCTCCAACAGATATCTCCACTCCTCTAGAGCGAGCTTGATGGCTAGCAACTCCTGGTTGCCAATGGCATAGTTGCGCTCCGCTGGGGAGAACTTCCGTGAGAAGAAACTGCAAGGATGTAAATGGCCATCTTTAGCCCTCTGAGATAACACCGCTCCTACTCCAACGGAGGAGGCATCCACCTCTAGGATGAAAGGAGAGTCGATGTCAGGCTGTTTCAGGACAGGCGCAGAGATGAACCTCTGTTTTAAAAGATGAAAAGCTTGCATGGCTTCTTCAGACCACTTGGACGGGTTAGCACCCTTCTTGGTGAAAGCAGTAATAGGCGCCACAATGGTGGAAAAGTCTCGTATAAACTTTCGGTAATAATTGGCGAACCCTAAGAACCTCTGGACCCCTTTGAGGGTTAAGGGTACCGGCCAATTCTGGATTGCTTGTAGTTTCTCAGGATCCATCTCTAGTCCGGAACCGGACACAATGTACCCTAGAAACGGAATGGACTTGACTTCAAAGACGCATTTCTCTAATTTGCAATAGAGATGATTGACACGGAGACGGGACAGAACCTCCTTTACCCAAAAACGATGTTCCTCTAAATTGTTGGCAAAAATGAGGATATCGTCTAGATAGACCACGACATGACGGTATAGAATGTCTCTGAAGATCTCATTGACGAAATGCTGGAAGACAGCTGGAGCATTGCTCAATCCGAAGGGCATGACGAGGTACTCATAATGTCCGTCACGGGTGTTAAATGCGGTCTTCCACTCGTCACCCTCACAGATCCGGATGAGATTGTATGCACCTCTCAAGTCCAGCTTTGTAAAGATGGTAGCTCCGCTAACTCTGTCAAAGAGCTCAGTAATCAGGGGTAAAGGATAGCGGTTCTTAATGGTAATGTCGTTCAAACCTCTGTAGTCGATGCACGGCCGCAGACCACCATCTTTCTTTTTTACATAAAAGAAGCCTGCGCCGGCTGGAGAAGAAGAAGGTCGAATGAACCCCTTTGCTAGGTTCTCTTTAATGTATTCCTCCATAGAATGCGTCTCGGGCAGAGACAACGGATAAGTTCGGCCTCGAGGTGGAACCTTCCCTGGAACGAGATCAATCGGGCAGTCCCATTCTCTATGAGGAGGAAGGATATCAGCAGAAGCTTTACTGAACACATCCGTGAAATCTTGATATGGAGGAGGTGAAACATCAGACGACCTGGGGGAGGAAGAACAGACAGGCAACACTTTAAACAAAAATGTCTCAGCACAGGAGGGACCCCATGCCAGGATTTGCGTAGTCGTCCAATCAATTGTAGGATTGTGAAGACGGAGCCATGGAAGGCCCAGGACCACAGGATGTGTGGCTCTTGGAATCACTAAAAGTGAAATAAGTTCGGAATGAAGAACTCCCACTCTCAGACGAACTGGTAGAGTCCTTAGAGCAATAACTGTATCAAAAATTTTACTGCCATCCACGGCAGTTAAGGAAAAGGAGGAAGGAAGTCTCTCGGTGGGTAGGGACCACCGTTTAACATAGGCTTCGGTAATAAAGTTCCCAGCTGCTCCGGAATCCAGGAGGGCAATGACGTTCTGATAACGTTGAGCAACTTGAAGCGAGACTGGGAGATTACAATCTTGAGGAGATGGAGAGGAGATCATTACTCCTAGCCGGCCCTCTCCTTGACGAGCTAGGACTTGGAGTCCCGGACGTTTGGGACAGGCATTAATGGTGTGAGACGGAGCTGCACAATAAAGACAGAGAGACTCGGAGAGACGTCTTCGGCGCTCAGCAGGAGTTAACCGGGAACGGCCAATTTGCATGGGTTCATCTTTAGTTGGTGACAGTTGGCGAGGAGGAGGAGCAGAAGATTTTGGAGCAGATGATCTTCCACGCTCAGTTGCTCTCTCTCTGAAACGTAAGTCAACTTTTGTACAAAGTGAGATTAGCTCATCTAACTTGGAGGGTAAGTCTCTGGTAGCTAACTCATCTTTAATACGCTCGGATAAACCATGCCAGAATGCAGCATACAGGGCCTCGTCGTTCCATGCCAGTTCAGATGCCAGGATCTGGAACTGTATAAGATATTGTCCTACAGTATGTGATCCCTGGCGTAAACGGAGAATCTCAGACGAAGCTGAAGTTACCCGGCCTGGCTCGTCGAAGATGCGCCTGAATGTTGACACGAATGCAGTGTAAGAAGATAGCAGGGTGTCGGACCTCTCCCATAACGGTGATGCCCAGTCAAGGGCTGAGCCACTGAGAAGTGAGATGATGTAGGCAATTTTTGTACGGTCACTGGGAAAATTGCCAGGTTGTAGCTCAAACTGAATCTCACACTGGTTGAGAAATCCCCTGCAGAATCTTGGAGATCCGTCAAATTTTGCTGGCGTTGGAAGATGAAGACGTGGAGCAAAAACGGGTAAGGTGGGTGGGGTTATAGTTGGAGTCACTGTGGTTGACGCCCCAGATGCGCCTGATCCACGGAGAGTTGTCTGAATCCCATCCAGCCGAGTAGAGAGATCCTGGAGACAGCGGATGATGTGGCCCTGTGCAGCCTCCTGATGTTCAAGTCGGGCTGCCAGTTCTTGCATCGGCCTGGCCGCTTGATCCTGGTCTCCGGCTGGATTCATTTGGTCAGTGCTTACTGTCACAACTGAGGGCCTGAGCTGACGGAAGGCAGCCTCAGTTGTAGGGGCTGAGATGTACCGGAACCTGGGAGGTTGTATCAGACCCCTGGACATGTAAGTAACATGAAGAGAAACCGCCCGAAGGCGTGACCACGACAACTTGAGTAAAAGTCAATGATATTTATTTATGACAAACTCCATGCATCACAGTAGCAGTAAAAAGTAACATAAAAATCAGCAGAGAAATAATAATACAGTTCCTGGGTACTACAGGGTGGCAGGGGCCACAGAGCTCTGGTGGTATGAGACAGTTCTTATTATCTGCAAGTTGGAAAGTCCTTACCAGGCTCAACTGTAGCAATGAGGAAAGCCCAGGGTCGTACCAGCTGGTGTTCCAGGGAAAGCTGGACTGCTGTAGATAAAATGCTGCTGTGGGTACTGGTTAGAACCAGACAGGTGTTGGCACGGAGTGGATACTGGCTGGAACCAGTTAAATAATAAATAAAGCTTGAGAGCGATGCAATGTAGATGAAATGTAGAATTTGAGAGCGGAGAAATAATAATACCGGTGGAGAGTGGTAAACTGCAGAAAGGACACCGGCCCTTTAAGAGAAGCTGTACACTGCTGGAAGCTGAGCTGGAAGCAGGTGATGTTGTAGCTGGAAACAGGTGAGTCCAGAATGGATCGGAGAGTCAGGCTACACCGCAGATGGAATGCTGGTGCGGGTCTCTATAGCAGAAGTCTGGAGACAGGAGCTGGAACCTGGAAGACATTCACAGAAGAGAGACAAACTGGAACTAGGTTTGACAACCAAAGCACTGACGCCTTCCTTGCTCAGGCACAGTGTATTTATACCTGCAGCAAGGAAGGGATTGGCTAGGCAATTATGCAGATTAACAATACTGACAACAGATTGGAGGAAATGATCAGCTGACAGAATCCAAGATGGCTGCGCCCATGCAGACACTTGGAGGGAAGTTTGGTTTGTAATCCATGTGGTAATGAAAACAGTAATGGCGGCGCCGGCCACTGGAGACAGGAGACGCCAGGCTGACAAGTGCACATCCAACCACGCGGACACAGCGGAGGCCGCGGCTGACGTAATCGCCACTCTGACACTCTGCATGCAGAAGCTCAGGGGCGGCGGCGGAGGCCGCGGGAGACGCCATGCCAGATGTAATAAGGCGTTACTGTGACAGCGTCTCAGAGAGACAGGAGAGGATGCAGGAATGTGAACATTAGGATAACAGATGGGATCCGGTCCTGGAGCGCTGAGCCAGCCTTAGGAGGCATCTGATGGGCAAGAAATGGCGTCCAGATACCCGGATCGTGACATGGAGAAGCAAAGATGTAGCAACCCAATTAGCAAAAACAGAAATGAAAATGATCTACAAATTAAGAACGCTAAAACCTGAGGGCCTTAACTCTGACTTTGAAGTAAAATGGTTTTTATGAGTTAATATGGGGGCCTTTATAGATATTTAATATTGTTATCAGGATCCTTTCACATTTTATTTTATCTCATTTAAACTTCCATATTGTATCAATTATTGTTCCTTGATAGCATACATCACCTTCTAATATATATACCAATAATGCATTCTTTTTAAGATACAACTCTTTTTAATATACAATACATTTTTTTTAATATATACTACTGTTTTTAAAATACACTATTCTTTCTAAATCTATAAGTCCTTTTGACCACACATCTACTATTTAAGGGCATTAGTATTTGCCAGTAATATGTTATCTTCCATTTAAGGATCATATTCTCACTCCACAAACTGGAAAGGACATTACACTGACGACATTCACTAAAAACGTCACCGGTAGTGACGTTACGTTTCCCAATGTTTACATGCCGCTGTAAGCCTGGGGCGGACTTGTATGAAGATAAGACATCTTCAGCGGGATCTTACTATCCACGGCCTCAAAGCACACAGGCGTACGGCGGTATTATAGGACGCCGGGGTCTTCGCTCCCGGAGACTGGCGATGCCGCACTAGGACGAACTTGTGGAGGTTGCCATGACTACATAACAACAAAGCGGATCTAACAGGAAGTCCCACACAGCAAAGGATCATGGGACTTGGCTAGGTAATCCCATGTATAGGATCCAGCTGTGCGGGCTATGGAATGATTGGTCAACAACCATTTATATTCAGTTTGGGAGCAGCATCATGAACACTTTTGCACCTTGACAAAGACCCCTGTGAGGGGTGGAAATGCGTAGGTGGACAGAGGACTTGCAGTGGGAGAATAACGGTGTACTTATCGTTCCAGTGCAGCGTGGATAAGGGATTTCTGGGTTTCCCTGAACCGATAACAACCTGCAAGATGGATTAGAACTGTGTTTACAGTTCTTTAAATTCTGTAATTATTCACTGCAACTTTTTCCCATCAAATAGTCCTCATTGTCAGAAAAATGCTGCTATAAATTATGTTTTAACTGTTTGTTGTATATGTGTCATATTAAACTGTACTTCACCATGTACACATATGTCTTTCTATTTTATGTCACATCTATGAGTTTTTAAAACGACTCTGTAATTGCTTGCATTGTGACCGAATTGTGGAGCGCAGGATAAGTCCCCTTTCTTTTATTTGTTTTTATCACTTGTGGTGGAGGTTTTGGGAACCTTCTTAGTAAAGGGGAGTGTCCAGCAGCCCATTTTTTGCGCACTTAATTTTCCTTAAATCTCTTGGTACCATGGCTGGTCTTGTTTTGCACAAAATGTTTTTGCAGGTGCTCTGCTGCACAGGCGTTCACACTTCTGCAAAGTGAAAATACACTCCCCGGTGGGCGGTGACAATGCGTTTGCACGGCTGCTAAAAACAGCTAGCGAGCGAACAACTCAGAATGACCCCCATAGTAATAAGAGCCTCAGCCTGACTCTAGGTTGGAGAACAAAACTGTCGCTACCTCTTTAATTTCCAAGTCTATCTGTTTTCAGTAGGGTGGAGACTTTTTTGCATCGATGCTCAGTGGCTTAACCAGTGATCGCATCCAGAGAACGAATATATATATAATGACTATTTGATTTATTAAAGAATTGTTGTTTAAAGAGTAAACAAAATGGTGGAATGTTGAAGTTACATCAAATATCCTGTATTGACTCGTTAATTGTGCTATGATTCTTGATATTCTATGTTTCCTTAACCAGTGTCTGATTTTAGTATAGAGTTAATATGCACAGGGTAATATTTTCCCTCAACCCTTGAACATCATTTGATTAGGTGTTTACGTGGCTAGTAGTAAGGCCTTTATGTAGATAACTAGGGCTCAATGATATTGTTTGAGACTTTGTGGCAGAACAAGAAGGACATATTATGGAATATCTGTTGGACCTTCACTTTGGACAACAACACGTTATTATGAACAAGAATGACCTTTATGACAGTGAAGCCTATTAGAGAACCTAATTGGTATGTATAGGAGATTTAACATTCATGGACAAGTCTGCCATCTTTTGGATAAAACCAAACCACTCTCTACAATTAGCTAATCTGACCATATTTGGCATTTCTCCCTTTTTGTCCATCAACCAATGTATCTCTCTTACTTTATCTTTATGTATAATGTTAAGGTATAAATATGTATGTTCCATGCTCTGAAGACACAGGGGCTCATTGATGAACCCTGTCTTGGTCCATGCTCCTTTGCGCAGAATATTGGGCATGGTACCCTCTTTGATAATAAATTCTATATGCTGAATATCATCACAAAAGGAAGTCTCTTCATAATTATTTGACTTTAACATTGCATACTTCATGCTTACCACACTATATTTCACCACCACTTTGGTTATATTGAGTAGCGCCATTCTTATGACACAACCATACATATATTTTCCACATCCATGCAGCTGGCTGCACTCCCCTATCTATCCAGTTGTGAAAGTAGCTGTAATCACTATCAGGGTGCATTTTCACCCTAAGTATCCTGGGTGCAAGAGATCTGTCAGATCTCTGTACTGTATAACAGTAGCGGAATTTGTTAGTGGTGGGCCCAGGTGCAAAAAATATATCTTGGGCCCCTCCCTCCCCAACTCAAGTCCACAGTATGCAATAAAGCAGAGTGACAGGGAGAGGCAGAAGTTGACAGCATAAGGCAGGGGGAGGCAGAGTTTGACAACGGAAGATAAGGGGAGGCAGAGGGTGACAGAAGGAGGCAGTCGGAAACAGGAAGAGACAGTAGGTGACAGGAAGAAACAGTGGGGGACACAGTGGTCTCTGCTCTGTCTGTAACAGTGGCCCTCTGCCCCTTGTTCTTTTCTCAGTTTGACACTCGGTCAGGCAGACTCCGACAGTGCCAGTTACACAGGTTGTGAACTGCCTTTAATTCACAGGCAGCAGTAAATCAGAAAAAAACGTACAGCTGTCTGTTAAAAGCAGTACATCGCTGTCATCGTCAGTGCTGATAGGTGTCAGTTCGGCACACACAAGATGGCCATAACTCATTGCTGGGCAGCAGTGGGCCCCATAGTTCTCAGGGGCCCCAGTGCAATGCACCTACCGTACCAGTGTTAATGAAGTTCCACCTCTGCTGTATAATAGTATGAATTATTTGCACACAGCAGCAATTTGAACGCAAGGTGACACTGTGATGTTGTTACATTAAGTAAGTAAATTGGTCTACATTTCTCAAAAGAATAGTGCAAGGAAATAGAGCATCAAATGCAGAACTGTGTGCTTCTCATGATGGGTACGCCTCTGCATTGGCAGTCATTTAGACAAGTCATTAATTATTGTTTAATTCTGGCCTACAGTATACAGTAGTAGGTGCAAAAGATATGCCTCATGATCCTCATGAGCTACATCTACAAGAACACACTTTGCTATTTAAGAAAAGGTTTCTGGGCATTTAAAGTTCTGAAATTATCTTTCTTTTTTCATGTTAATAGTAGTGTATGCCAATGGCTGAACCAGGGAGAACCAGTACTGTACACGTGTCCTCATACATCATTGTTGCAAGTGCACCAAACAACTCCTCTCAATGTGCCAGGTCCCTTGAGAGTCTGCATCTTTAGTTAGCAGGGCCGGCCCGAGACTAACTTTTTGGTAAGCGAATATATATTTTGGTGCCCCTTAGTGGAATATATAGGAGCGTGGCTTCATGGGGAAGGGGCGTGGCCACAGAATAGCATAAATTCAGAATACACTGCACAGTAGAACTGCTTATATAGGTCACACGCCAGTAGAGATGCTTATACACTTTACGCCACAGAGGAGACGCTTATATAAATTACGCCACAAAGGAGACGCTTATACACATTACACCACAGAGGAGACACTTATACATGTTATGCCACAGAGTAGACACTTATACATGTTACGCTACAGAGGAGACGCTTATACACATTACGCCACAGAGAAGACACTTATACACGTTACGCCACAGAGGAGACACTTATACACTTTACGCCCCAGAAGAGATGCTTATACACGTTACAGATGAGACACTTATACATGTTATGCCACAGAGAAGACGCTTATACACGTTACACCACAGAGGAGATGCTTATATACGTTACACCACAGAGGAGATGCTTATACACGTTACGCCACAGAAGAGATGCTTATACACGTTACAGAGGAGACGCTTATACACGTTACACCACAGAGGAGACGCTTATACACGTTACACCACAGAGGAGATGCTTATACACGTTACGCCACAGAGGAGACGCTTATACACGTTACGCCTCATTGTATAGGGGGCACACTGACACACACACTATAAAGGACCAGGGGCACAGTGAAACACATATACATTGTACAGGGGGAGTTGCCTCTTCCATGAACATACCTTCCATCTGTAGGTCATGTAGGAAGAGGGCGGGGTGGGGGGGGGGTCACATATGCTGCAGTGCGGACGGGAGTACAGCACCACAGATCAGATCGGAAAAGAGATCCGATCTGTTGTGTGGCAGGGGGCCCTTTTGGAAAGGGGGGCCCGGGGGTACGTATCCCCACCCCCCCCCCCCCCTTAATACGGCTCTGTTTGATGTGCTGCACATCAAATTTAGTGCCTGTCGCTAGCATCCTTGTTTATGCTAATAAGGACGGATCATGTTCCATTCGTGTGTGTGTGTGTGTGTGTGTGTGTGCCATGTCTCCCCCCTGCCCTCCAAGCTAAAGTGTGTGTGTCTCCTCTTGTATCGTCCCAGGCCCCAGTATGTGTCACTATATCCCTTTCAGGCCCCTGTGTGTATGTCACCTTGTTCCTCTGGCCCCAGTGTGTATGTCGTCATGTACCCCCAAGACAGTAACAGCTCGATGGCCATTTTAGTGGAGTGGCGGTACACAGAACTGATCTGGAAGGAGGCCCACAGGCATATAAAATAGAGATGAGCGGGTTCGGATTTACTCGGTTCTTAACGCCAGAAATATTGCAAGTTCTTTTTTTCTGGATTTATCTTATTGGCTAACCAAAACACGTGATGTCCGTGAGCCAATAAGGAGATTCGGGTAAATCAGAGTAAAACCGAACGCGCTCAATCGTAATATAAAGATGGGATCCAGACCCAGCCCACAGTCAAAAGCTTTGCCAGTGGTGAGCGGAGGTTAACATTCAGCACATGTGCTCACACACATCTATCCCTCTGGAGCTTTTACCGAGAAGGCACGTTCCCTGGTCTAGAGGCACATGCCAAAATCTTGCCTAGGGCACTAAATTGGTTAGGGCCGGCTCTGATCACAGGCAGCAGCGCGATGGCAGCATGAAGAGTGGTGCCACCAGAAATGTAATTAACATGCACCGCCTGCCCAGTGAAACCAGAAACCACACTATCAGCTCCGAGTCCTGTCCTGCACAATCACTGATAGAGACCCACGTGTGACAGACTGCTGCCTCTTCCTGAAGAAGTGAGGAGGCACTGCATATATCTGGTAAGTGACGGTTGGGGAGATTTAGAGCATTTGTTTATTCTAATAAAGATATTTTTTAGGCCCTTACACTCCCTGTAACTCTCCCCTCAGTGCCCCTCATGATCCCTCAACTCCCTGTCAGCGTCCCTACCCTTACCCTTCCTCTAACACCCAGTCAGCATCCATGCCCTCACTCTCCCTATAACACCCCATGAGCATCCATGCCCGCATCCTCCCTGTAACTCCCTCTCAGCATCCCTACCCTCGCTTGCCATCTAACTCTCCCTCAGCATCCCTGCCCTCACCCTCCCTGTATCTCCCCCTCAGCATCCCTGCCCTCACCCTCCCTGTATCTCCCCCTCAGCGTCCCTGCCCTCACCCTCCCTGTATCTCCCCCTCAGCGTCCCTGCCCTCACCTCCATTGTAACTCTCAAAGTAGTGGGAGTAAGAAAGGGAAAGAGGGGAGGGAAATAGATGGGTAAAGGGGTTGTTGAGAGAGAGAGAGAGAGAGAGAGAGAGAGAGAGAGGAGTAAAAAGAGAGAAGAAAAAAGTGCTGGGGATAATAGCTTAAAAAAAAGGAACAGAAACCCAGGCAATGCTGGACATAATTATAAGGGACACTAATATGTCGCATAAAATGAATCATGGGGTCTACGTACAGTGTAATGTTTATAAGATTGCACTACAGTGTGGCGTAATTTGAATTGGAGGTACTGTTGTGAGGTGCTATTGTGTGCCCACACCCCTTCCTTGTGAGACCACACCCCTCTTTTGTGATGCACGCTGTCCCTTTATGAGTTAAGGGAGGGCCCAATTTTATAGTTTGCAGGAGGGCGCCGAACACCCTTGCACCGGCGGCCGTGCTGACGGGCATTCATTCCGATGGGAAAAAACATGTTTTAGCAAACAAACGACATGACATGTCGACCACGTTGATATTGACACACTCTAAAATCACCCCAAACTAGCCAAAAAGCATCACTGCACATTCTGGAGGTACACCAGTGCTAAAATAGGAGGGAAAAAACATGTTTGGCAAACAAACGACACCACATGTCGACCGCATGTCTGACACAAACTTGCTCCAAGTCACCCCAAACAAGCCAAAAAGCATCCCTGCACATTCTGGAGGTACACCAGTGCTAAAATAGGAGGGAAAAAACCTGTTTTAGCAAACAAACGACAAGACATGTCGACCACATTGATACCGACACACACTAAAATCAGCCCAAACTAGCCCAAAATCATTCCTGCACATGCTGGAGGTACACCAATGCAAAAGCATGACCCAAAAAGTCATTTTAAGAAGAAAAAAAACGTGAAAAACTACCCCAAAACACAAAACTCCACAAAAAAATGCAGCAAAACAAGCAGGAGCTATACACATACCTGCACACATACCCAAACACCCCATGTACACCTCATGGCAACCCCCACTACACAAACCCATACATGCAACACCAGACCCACATGTGGTACTTACCTACAAATGTAGAAATAGCTCCAAAAACGACTCTCCTCCGGGGTAACAGGTATCCTCCTGTCTGTCCTGGAATAAAGCCTGCTGGGTGTCCAAACGATACCACAGCAAACAACCAATTTGCTAGCTCTGCACCTCCTCACACCTCTCTGCAGGTTCACAAAATGGCTGCTGAGCATGCAGCAAACAAGCCCTAATAAAGGGCTGCAAACGTCGGAAGGTCGAATTCAGGACGCCCACTACTCGCCGATTGGTCCGTTATCCGCCAAGGGGAGTGTCGAATCCGTTTTGCATTGCATATGGTGATTTCATGGTCCCGGCGGCAGGGCTGCGGCTGTCGAGTACAGGCGAATTTTTAAACGGACGAAAAAAAGGCGCAATTCGACCGCAATTGCATATACCCGTATATGTTCTATCCTCTCTTAGTGAAAGTGTTTTTAATAAAGAGCATTGCATTGTTTATGCAGCATGCTGTACATTATTCTGACACATGCACTAAAATGGACGGTATCCGGTCTCTAGGTCGACAGTAACTAGGCCAACAGTGTCTAGGTCGACCACTATTGGTCGACAATAACTAGGTTGTCAGGGTTTCTAGGTCGACAGGGCCTCTAGGTCGACATGTTCTAGGTCGACAGGTCAAAAGGTCGACATGAGTTTTTAGAAATGTTTTACTTTATTTGAACTTTTTCATACTTTACGATCCACGTGGGCTACGATTGGGAACCGTAGTCTGTGCCGAACGCAGCGGTAGCAGAGCGAGGTACCTTGCTTGAAGCATGGCGACCTAGAGACTCTGTCGACCTAGTTACTGTCGACCAATAGTGGTCGACCAAGTCACTGTCAACCTAAGTGTGGTTGACCGTCCATACATACCCAAAACTGACACCCCTGCTTATATAATAATAAAAATGATTTTGAGTATTCCACTTCTCTATGGGATACCAGTCTACAGGGCCATCTTAACGTATGGTGTTACTGGGCAGCTGCCCAGGGCTTATGATTCTGGGGGCCTTTGAGGAGGAATGGTGCCTCCAGGGGTGCTTGGGGGGCAAGTAGAGAATGCTGTCTGGCCGCTCTGATTGTGAATTACACAAAATTAGAGCGTCCTAGCAACATTCTCTACTTGCCTCTCAGTCTGCAGCTATGCACCAATCACAGTGCTGACAGCCATTCACTGTAGAGAAACGTGGATTGATGGCACAGGACCGCAGGAGGGGTAAATTATGATTTCTAAATGTATTCCCAGGAATGGGTGGGTAGTGGCACTGCTTTGCCCAGGACATACAATGCTTCTAAGATGGCCCTGCCTATCTATGCAGAAGAAGATAAGGAGAGTGCGTGGCTAGGCACGAAATCTTATAAGAATCTTACATTTTTGTGATTGGTTGAAGATGTCTTTGTTGCTAGGCAGATCAGAGTTTTGAGTGAGTTGTAATTGGTTAGGGCCAGCCTATCGGTGAGTGTAGGGGAGGTGATTTAGTGCATGAAGGGTAGAAACATCCAGATTTGCTTCCTCTTGTCGGTTGGAAGTGATAAGTGTCATGCCTTCAGCATTTGCTTTGTGTAGATCTGATTACTTTTACTACAGAAAGTTGTATTATTGCCCCATCTGGTGGTCAGTCCCATCAATTAATTTGACCCTCATAGCCTCTTGTAGCCAGTCTTGCAATGCATTCTGGGATGAAGAAGCTGGGATCAGCCTTTCTACTTCCCTCATGGTCCCAGACAGTCATGCTTTACATGGGTCCAACTCTCATATAGCATTCGATGGTGAGTTTGTATATTAAATGTCTCATCTCAACCTGTTTAGCCAGTGAGTAATGTTAGCTGCACTGTAGTTTATACTTGCACATGTAATCACATGTTTGCACAGCCCATGTTATATGTACTTGTGTATATCCATTTTGCTTTTCACATGCATATCATAATTGCATATTCTTGTTTCATTAACAGTTTTACCTCATTATCACATATCATCATATCGTATTGTACATCAAATCAACGCATCATATCTGTGATCCCTTTACTGAATAATAAAACACCGTTCTACAAACACCTCTTCTGAACAGATTATTGAAAAGTAAAGGTGGTTATACTGTAGGCTTCAAATTTGCCAGAAAGGGCTTAGTGAGAGGCTGAACAGTAAAACATCGAATGCTACAAGCAGATGGACTCTCTTACACTGACTCCGTCAGTAAATCATTGCCTGTCAGCAGTGGGGACATATACTGACTTACAGAGCCGTTACACTGCCAGCCACAGCTATCTGCATATGACAGCCACACAGTTTCTATACAGTCTACCAACTATGGCAGCTCAGCAATAGGAGTACCGCCATTTGACTACACAGAAACCTGTACAAGTCAGTGCAGCCACGCTTATAAGGCAACACAACAGTCTCTTCACAGTCAAGCAGCTTCATAACAGTTCAAAGATACTGACTCCTCAGAGATCTGCGACACAGTCTGAACAGTTACTTGCAGACAGCATTACAGCAGTCTCTACACAATCAAACATCTCTACCAGATCACCATGTCACAGAAAACGATATCCTCATACAAAACAAGGTCCCAAGTCTCTGGTTCCTCCAAATCCTTGTCTGTCAGTAATGCAGCCATCATGGCACGTGCAAAAGCGGAAGCCGCAAAAGTAAGGGCTAACTTTGCCGAGCAGGAGATGCAATTAAAAATCGAGAGCAAACGCTTAGAAGCAATCGGCGAGAAGCTCGCTGCAGAGAAGGAGGCAGCGGCTGCCATAGCTGAAGCAGAAATCTTGGAGACTGCAGAACTCCCTGATATAAGAAGAACCAATGTACTTGACACAGAGAATGGATCTCAGGATTCACTGCAACGCACATCAGAATACGTACGTCAAGTCTCAAAAAGGAGCAGCAACCCTCCATCTTTACAAGGTACGCATTCAGACTTCATGCAAACAAATCAAGTACACTCTACAGCGCCACCACCAGTGGACAACAGACCACACATTTGCAAGCAAGAGAATCCTAGACACTGTGAACCTATGAGGGACAACTCTTCCCCACCTCAGATGTCTGAATCTGCAAACTCCAAGAAAGACACAGCCTACTTCACACAGAAGCGGTGTGATACCAACCGTCGGGAACCAGACAACACTAACAGGTATGACTACACACCATATACCTACCGTGTTAATGTACCGACATCTCCAAGAGCCAATCAGGACACATTAGACTTTGCTAAATTTCTCACCCGCCGTGAATTAGTCACGATTAGTATTTCAAAGTTCAATGATCGCCCTGAGAACTTCAGAGCCTGGCAGTCCTCTTTTCAAAATGCTATCAGAGGAATAGACCTTTCACATAGTGAAGAGATAGACCTCTTAATTAAATGGCTTGGGAATGAATCTGCAGAACATGCTAGAAGGATAAGAGTGATTAACATTAACCACCCTGAGAATGGACTTAGGATGATCTGGGATAGACTTAATGAGTGCTATGGCTCACCAGAGATAATAGAGAGTGCTCTGTTCAAAAGAATAGACGATTTCCCCAGGTTACCCAACAAAGGCTATCAGAGACTCAGAGAACTAAGTGACTTACTAAAAGAACTTCAAGTAGCTAAATGTGAGGGAGATTTACCAGGACTTGCCTTCCTTGACACAGCCAGAGGCGTTAACCCTATAGTGCAGAAACTACCGTATAATCTGCAGGAACAATGGATCAACCATGGCTCCAAATATAAGCGGCAGAACAAAGTGCAATTTCCACCATTCTCAGTTTTCGTGGACTTTGTACACCAGCAAGCTATGACCAGGAATGATCCTAGTTTTGCCTTTACCTTGACAAATACTGCACCTATGGTACCTAACCCCCGCAAAACATCAGTTGCAGTTCACAAGACTAATGTGCATTATTCAGATTCTTTCCGCAGGTCTACCAGCTTTAATCGCCAAGAGACCACAGACAAAGATCCAGCCAAGTAATGTCCTCTGCATCACAAACCGCATCCTCTCCTGAAATGCAGAACCTTCAGAGAAAAGTCCCTGGAGAACCGCAAAGCCTTCTTAAAGGAGAATAGGATCTGCTACAAGTGCTGTTCCTCCACATCACACCTCGCCAAGGACTGCAAGGTTAGTGCTAACTGCACAGAATGCCACAGCACAGACCACAATACCGCTCTACACCCTGGTCCTCCCCCATGGGCTTTGCAACACAGTTATACCGATACAGAGCATGGCGGGGAGCACAGTGTAGAACAAAAAGACACTGTTGCAGTCACACCAGAAATAACTTCACAATGTACCGAAGTCTGCAAAGATGCCATTAGCGGTAGATCCTGCTCCAAAATATGTTTAGTCAAAGTTTACCCCAAAGGCCATCCAGACAAAGCCGTTAAACTTTATGCAATCCTAGATGACCAAAGTAACAGGTCTCTAGCCAGATCAATCTTCTTTGAGACCTTTAATGTTAAAGGACCCAGCACTCCTTACTCCTTAAGATCCTGCGCAGGGAGTTTTGAGACAACAGGAAGGAGAGCAACTGGCTATCAAATTGAGTCCTTGGATGGGAAGACATGTCTCTCTTTACCAACTATCACAGAGTGTGACGAGATTCCAGACAATAGGAGTGAGATTCCTACACCAGATGTAGCTAAACACCATACACATTTGAAACGCATAGCACATCTGATACCAGAACTGGATCCACATGCCCAAATAAATCTACTCATTGGGAGGGATATCCTACAAGTCCACAAAGCCAGAAGTCAGATTAATGGTCCACATAACGCACCTTACGCTCAAAGACTGGATCTGGGATGGGTAATAATAGGAGAAGTATGTCTTGGAGATGTGCATAAACCAGATTCTGTCAACAGCATGCTTACCTGTACTTTAGAAAATGGACGCCCTTCTCTATTCCAGCCATGTCATAACCATTTCCTCATAAAGGAATTACCACACTGTACCTTCATAGACTCAACTAGTGACAACCATATCTGTGACAACTATCAAGATCATCTGGGACACGCAGTCTTCCAGAGAACAAAGAAGGATGACCAGGTGGCAATGTCCATAGAGGACAAACTATTCTTGGAAATAATGGAGAAAGGACTAGTCAAGGATGATGCCAACAGCTGGGTTGCTCCTCTACCCTTTAGAACACCCAGACAACGCCTTCCTAATGACAGAGAACAAGTACTCAAACGCTTCTCTTCACTTAAACACAACTTTCACAGGAAACCAGAGATGAAAGATCATTTCTTCTCCTTTATGGCTAAAATATTTGAGAATGGTCACGCCGAGATAGCTCCCATTCTTAAAGACACAGAAGAATGCTGGTACCTGCCAATGTTCGGAGTATATCACCCGAAGAAACCAGGTCAGATAAGAGTGGTGTTCGATTCCAGTGCCCAGTTTGAAGGTGTTTCTTTAAATGACGTACTCCTGACAGGACCAGACCTTAACAACAAACTCCTAGGAGTACTCATCCGTTTCCGAAAAGACTCTATTGCCTTCACAGCTGACATTCAACAAATGTTTCATTGCTTTCTTGTGAGAGAAAAAGACAGGAATTTCCTAAGATTCTTCTGGTTCAGAGACAATGACCCCTCAAAAGACATCACGGAGTATCGCATGAAGGTACACATCTTTGGTAACAGCCCTTCACCTGCAGTTGCCATCTATGGACTCAGACGTTCAGCTCAAGAGGGTGAGCTAGAGTATGGTTCTGATGTTAGACAACTTGTAGATAAAGACTTCTACGTGGATGACTGCCTAAAATCTATGCCAACAGCCGAGACAGCAATCAGCCTCCTCAAAAGAGCTCAGGAAATGCTTGCTTGTTCAAACCTGAGGCTTCACAAAATAGCTTCCAACAGCAAAGTAGTGATGGAAGCCTTCCCTTCCCAAGATCATACCAGCGATTTAAGAGACTTGGATTTAGGAACAGATTCCCCACCAGCTCAACGTAGCCTTGGACTCTTGTGGGACTTAAAATCTGACACCTTTACCTTCCAAGTAAACAGCGAAGAAAGACCCTTCACTCGCAGAGGTGTTCTCTCTACTCTAAACAGCTTGTACGACCCCTTAGGATTTGCAGCTCCTGTCACTATCCAAGGTAAAGCTTTGCTCAGAGACCTAACCTGTGAGTCAATTGACTGGGATGCCCCACTGCCTCCCCAGAAAAGAAACTTGTGGCAAGAGTGGAAAGATTCTCTATCTACCTTAACCAACCTCCGCATTACACGTCCATATGCCCCCGTGCCTTCTACAGCAGTACAAAACCAGAGACTATGTGTATTCTCTGATGCCTCAACCCAAGCAATTGCTGCAGTTGCATATCTTAAGACCATGGACATCAAGGGACAATGTCATATTGGATTTGTCATGGGCAAAGCAAAGTTAGCTCCACGTCCAGAACACACAGTGCCCAGACTTGAACTTTGTGCTGCAGTACTAGCTGTAGAATTAGCTGAGCTCATTTCATCTGAGTTACCAATTGGACTCTCTGAAGCAGATTTCTACACAGACAGTAAGGTAGTATTAGGCTACATATGCAACGAGACCAGACGGTTCCATGTTTATGTCAGCAATCGTGTGCTAAGAATCAGAAGATCCACCAATCCAAAACAGTGGCACTATGTATCTACTGCTCACAATCCAGCAGATCACGCTACAAGAGCTGTCCCAGCCAGTATCCTCAAAGACACTACATGGCTCAGAGGACCTGAATTCCTGTACAAGGCAGATTCGAACAATCCTGAAAGTAGCATATTCAAGCTAGTAGACGCAGACTCAGATGTTGAAATTCGTCCACAAATAACTACAATCCATACCGTAACTTCAGATTGTCAACTTCAGCCTCACAGATTCCAAAGATTTTCAACTTGGAAATCACTTGTCAGAGCCATTACCTGCTTAACTCACATAGTCCATTCATTTAAACGCAACGCATCTGTAAGTGTGAATGGATGTAAAGGTTGGCACCACTGTCAAAATGTTTACGCACCAGAAGAAACACAACGATCCAAGAACCTTATCATCCGTGTTGTGCAGCACCAAATCTTTTCCGGAGAGATCGACTGCATTAACAGTGGAAATCCTATTCCCAAAGACAGCACCTTAAAAAAGCTAGACCCTTTTCTTGATGAAAATCATTTATTGAGAGTAGGAGGCCGTCTTCAAGAAGCAAACTTGGAGACAAATGAGAAAAATCCTTTAATCATTCCTGGGAGTCACCACATAGCTTCTTTAATTGTGCAACACTATCACAACGAAGTCAAACACCAAGGACGATTGTTTACCGAAGGAGCTCTACGATCAGCTGGGTTCTGGATTATTGGAGCGAAAAGGTGTGTAAGCAGCACAATCTTCAAATGTATCATTTGCCGTAGACTTCGTGGTACTTCCCAAACTCAGAAGATGGCTAATCTTCCAACAGACAGACTTAGTACAGACCCTCCTTTCTCCAATGTTGGTCTTGATGTATTTGGTCCATGGACTGTCATCACACGACATACTAGAGGTGCGAATGCGAACAGCAAGCGCTGGGCGGTTGTATTCACTTGTATGAGCATCAGAGCTGTTCACATCGAAGTTATAGAATCAATGGACACTTCAAGCTTCATCAATGCCTTTAGACGCTTCATTGCTATCCGTGGCCCAGTAAAACACATCCGGTCCGACAGAGGTACCAACTTCATTGGAGCAGCCAAAGAATTACAAATTAATTAGAACATTGACACTAAAAGCATAGAGAGATATCTCAGTGAGCAAGGTTGTACATGGACCTTCAACCCGCCTCATTCTTCTCATATGAGAGGTGCCTGGGAAAGGATGATCGGCATGATACGCAGAATCCTTGATTCCATATTCTTGCAAGTGGGAACTGCAAGACTTACTCACGAGAGCTTAACAACCTTCATGGCTGAAGTCTCAGCTATTGTCAACGGAAGACCATTGACTTCAGTGTCTAATGACCCAGAAGACCCACTTCTACTTACTCCGGCCACTCTTCTTACACAGAAGACCGGGATTACCTATGCTCCTCCTGGAGAATTCAATACCAAAGACCTGTTCAAACGTCAATGGAGACAAGTTCAAAGCCTTGCAAACACCTTTTGGGACAGATGGAAAAGACAATACCTTTCTACCCTGCAGTCAAGGAGCAAGTGGCAAGTTGCCAAACCCAACTTAAAACCAGGTG
The DNA here is from genome assembly GCF_028390025.1 of Pseudophryne corroboree. Taxonomy (NCBI): domain Eukaryota; kingdom Metazoa; phylum Chordata; class Amphibia; order Anura; family Myobatrachidae; genus Pseudophryne; species Pseudophryne corroboree. The sequence continues at coordinate 454,991,533 of NC_086449.1, forward strand.
ACATTGTGCTCGTCAGAGATTGCCAGTCACAACGCAACGAATGGCCTTTAAGTCTTGTCACCAAGACGTTCCCAAGCAAGGATGGGAAGGTTCGTAAGGTTGAGGTCAAGATCTGTAAGCGAGGAGAGACTAAGTTGTTCCTCAGACCAGTGACTGAACTATTCTTATTGTTATCTGTTTAGAGTTTAAAATAAGGTACCAGTGATACCAGACGGGGAGTGTCATGCCTTCAGCATTTGCTTTGTGTAGATCTGATTACTTTTACTACAGAAAGTTGTATTATTGCCCCATCTGGTGGTCAGTCCCATCAATTAATTTGACCCTCATAGCCTCTTGTAGCCAGTCTTGCAATGCATTCTGGGATGAAGAAGCTGGGATCAGCCTTTCTACTTCCCTCATGGTCCCAGACAGTCATGCTTTACATGGGTCCAACTCTCATATAGCATTCGATGGTGAGTTTGTATATTAAATGTCTCATCTCAACCTGTTTAGCCAGTGAGTAATGTTAGCTGCACTGTAGTTTATACTTGCACATGTAATCACATGTTTGCACAGCCCATGTTATATGTACTTGTGTATATCCATTTTGCTTTTCACATGCATATCATAATTGCATATTCTTGTTTCATTAACAGTTTTACCTCATTATCACATATCATCATATCGTATTGTACATCAAATCAACGCATCATATCTGTGATCCCTTTACTGAATAATAAAACACCGTTCTACAGACAACTCTTCTGAACAGATTATTGAAAAGTAAAGGTGGTTATACTGTAGGCTTCAAATTTGCCAGAAAGGGCTTAGTGAGAGGCTGAACAATAAGTGAAGGCTGTATTATTGCTGTCTCTCACTCTTTCTACCCCTTGAGATTTCTTGCTCTGATTTTGGAAGTGATAAGTGAAGGCTGTATTATTGCTGTCTCTCTCACTCTTTCTACCCCTTGAGATTTCTTGCTCTGATTTTTTCTCTTTTCCCTCCTTTTCAGTTATTCTTTATTCCCTATTTCTTTATCTATCCCTTTCCTTATCTACTTTCATTTTGTCATTTTATACTTTTGTACAGTTTTAAATTATTTATTCCCCCCCTGCTGCCTTCTCTTGCCCCCCTCCCTGCCATTTCAAATTGCCAGCTCGTGTGTCCCCTGCAGCATGCCCAGGCCCAAGCGCTCTGCTCCCCGTCCCCAGCGGCTGGTGGACTCCGCTCCCCCGCCGGGGGCTGTGCGCCTCCGCCGCCCTGCTGCTCTCCCTGACAGTCCCGCTCTCAGCTCCGGAGCAGGAGACGCGACGGCGCATGATCCGTCAGCGCCTCCCTTCTCCATGCACACTGCAGCGCCCGGCAGCTCCGTGCGTCCCGCGGTCAGGGGATCTGGCACAGCGGCCGCTGGCGCTGGGGGGCTGATGTCTCACGGCGGGTATTCGGCACCCCCAGCCTCGAGTGTCCCTGTGGCTGCAGCACTGGCCGGCCGCGTCTCTCCCACGATCAGCGGCTATGGGACGGTGGTCACCGGTGCTGCTGCGGGCTACATGCGCGGCGGGGATTTGGTACCCCCGGCCGCGCTGGTTTCAATTATAGGGGTGCGTGTGGGCGCGGCTACCCTGTGGGTCCCACGCCCGGTGCTATTGTGGCCCCTGATGCACCCTTGGCTGCTGAAGGGCATCACAGGGCCCCAGTGGCCGGGGGTGTCAGCGGGCATTTGAATAATCTAGCTGGGGGAGTACTGTGCTCTGAGGACAGGCTCCCCCCATGGCAAGCTGCTAGTGCTATGCTGGGTGGGGAGGGGCAGCCATCTGCTGGACACTTGGAGGTGCTGCGGGCCTTTTCTATACAAGGCTCCGCAGCAGCCTCTGTGTCTTTTCCAGGCCAACCTGCGTCCTTTACAGCTTTCAGGTCCGTGGCGGGGGACTGTTTTATTACAGGCACCCTTGGCTTGCCGGCATTCTCCTCCCCCAGCGGTATGGGCCTACCTTATTTGCAATTTCCGTTTGCCCCAGCAGTTTCTCAAAGTTTTCCCCCACTAGTTTCCACCCCACAGGTGGTCCAGTCAGTCTGGTCCTCTGGGATGGGGCAAGCTTCCGGCCACCCCCCTAATGTTTCTTCTTTCGGGGGAGGGTTCCAGTCCACTTCCCTTCTGGCGCCACCTTTCCATCAGTTTCCGTACTATCAACCGCCTTATCCCCCGGCGCAGCCGGGGCCCTACGGGTATCCTTGGCAGGTTGGTTTTGGGTCCCCAAATGGTCGCTTTCCCAGCGTTAGCCAGGCAGGTACCGTGCCTCCGTACCTTCCCCCATCCCATGCGCCGCCAGCTCAGGCGGTACCGTCCGTGCCGGGTACACCATTACCTTTGGGGGCCCCGGGCAGGGAAGCGCCGAGCCCCCTCCCCGGTCCATTGGTTGGTTTGGCTGACATTCCTGGTAACTTAATACCACTTGTTTCTGTTCCCGAGGTTAGCGCAGACAGCTCTTCGCCCCCTCAGGCTGCTCCGGTGCAGGACGGATCTGGGAGGCGCAGAGACGCGGACCCATCTCCGGCAGGTGCCAGTACTTAGTTTCCTGGTCTCTTGTAGGTGGCTGAGATGGCCGACACCCCTGGCCCTTCAGGTTCTGGTGAGCATGATGTTGCGGCTGATTCATCTGTTGTGTCATCATCTGAATCCTCAGGTAGCAGCGAGGGGTCTGATTCGCCCAAACACCCGTGCAAGCTTGCGAAATTAGTTGCGCGCGAGGTCGCCAAGGTGGTGGGCAAGGATAAGGTGCCGAAAAAGGCGGCGGCTCCTGACGAGCCGCCGTTGTTTTCGGAGATGGTGCGCTGCGCCAACACTGCTGTTACTTTGGGGCTTACGGAAGAGGATGAAGGAGAAAATAGTTAAAGGGAAATTTGTCGACCTGTTCACCCTCACGGACGACATGAGGAAGGACTTCAAAAAGGCTAAGAAGGAGGAGGGTGTCGGTGAAAATGCTTTCCGGAGTTTTCATCACTGGTTGAGAGGTTTCTTAGTCTTTTCTGCTGTTTACCTGAAAACTCGTCCCGACGAACATCTGAATGTGGTGAAATACATGTTTTTGATTAACGAGACGGTCTTAAAGTACAAAGGTTCTGTCTGGAGGGATTATGATGAAAAATTCCGTAAAAATCACGATGGCAATCCGACGTTACCTTTTGGGTTTTAAGGATGTCGAGGTTTGGATGGAGGTTTCCAACCAAGGGGGTAGTACAGTTGAGGGGCAGACCAAAAGGAAGTTTTCGGGGGGTAAGAATGTCCCCGGGACGGCAGCGAAGGGCAAGTGTTTCGCGTTTAACGACTCTAAATGCACTAGGGGTGCGGCCTGTCGTTTTCGTCACTCCTGCCGCATCTGTGGAGCCAATCACCTTGCCAAGGATTGTAAGTCCGGAGGCGGGGTTAAGCAGGCCAACCAGGGTGCTGCTGCCGGCAGTGCGAAATAGGGCACCCTCCCCTATAGTTGTACCGGAGTTGGCTAAATGGTTGCACCATTACCCCAAGAGGGCGGATGCCGAGTTCTTGTTAGCCGGGTTTAGTTGCGGTTTTCGTTTGCCCATTTCGAAATCAGTTCAGGTCGTGTCTCGCAGGAATTTGAAGTCGGCAAGGGAGTTTCCCCATGTGGTCAGGCAGAAGGTGGAGGCGGAGGTGAAGTTGGGTCGCATGTGCGGCCCTTTCACATGTGAGACTCTGCCCAGGTTATGCGTATCCCCCTTGGGGGTAGTTCCCAAGAAGGCACCGGGCAAATTCCACTTGATCCAGCATTTGTCCTACCCACATGGGGGCTCCATTAACGATGCCATTCCTGAGGAGTTTTGCACGGTCAGGTATCAGTTGTTTGATGAGGCACTTGAGTTGATTCGGGGTTTTGGGCCCGCAGCACTGTTGGACAAGTTAGATGTTGAGTCTGCTTTTCGCCTTCTTCCCCTTCACCCCGACTCTTTCAGGTTCATGGGTTTTCGGTTAGGCGGTTTTTTCCTATGTGGACAAATGTTTGCCGATGGGTTGCTCTGTCTCTTGCGCCTATTTTGAGAAATTCAGCTCGTTCCTGCATTGGTGCATTTCTGCGGGAACTGGGCACGCTGGGATCGCCCACTATCTCGATGACTTTCTTTTTGTAGGCCCAAGAGACAGCAGCATTTGCCAGGAGCTCCTTTTTTCGGCAGTCGCCTTGTTAAGGGTTCTGGGAGTGCCTGTTGCCCACGATAAGACGGAGGGACCCACGTGTTCCCTTTCTTATCTGGGTATCGAGGTTGACACTAGCGCGGGTTGTTGTCGCATTCCTGCGGACAAGGTCAGGAAGCTTTTGGGACAGATCGAGGACTGCTTGAGTAAGCGTAGAGTTAGAATTCGTCAGGTGCAGTCTCTTTTAAGCTTTCATTTTGCTTGCCTGGTCATTCCTATGGGGAGAGTTATTTGCCATAAGCTCGAGTGGGCCACGGCTGGAGTGACTGGGCCGCATCACACCATTCGTCTGTCTTGTGAGATTAAGGACCACCTTAGAACTTGGTCGACCTTTTTGGTTACCTTTAATTCAGAATTGTTGTGGCCCCTCCGGCCCGTCGCTAATTCTTCCCTGGAGCTGTTCACAGATGCTGCAGGTTCTACGGGTTTTGGTGCTTTTTTCCAAGGCGAGTAGTGTGTTTCGGCCTGGCCCCAGTCTTGGGTATCTCGTGGTTTTACTGCTAACCTACTTTTATTGGAGCTGTGACCGATAATTGTGGCGGTGGAGTTGTGGGCCTCCAAGTTGGCAAACCGGACGATCGTCTTTTGGTGCGACAATTTGGGGGTGGTGCAGGCGGTAAACAATCAACGTGCATCATCGCCACAGGCTTTGTGGCTGTTGAGATTTTTGGTGTTACAATGTCTACGTTTTAACATCAATTTCACGGCGAAGCACGTGCCTGGGGTTGAGAACGGCATGATGCGCTGTCGCGTTTCGACTTTGCCAGGTTTCGCATGTTGGCCCACGGGGCGGAGGCCCTAGGCTTGACATGTCCAACTTCTGTTTGGCAGATTATAGAACTGGCGTAGTCAGCTTGGCACTGAATTCCTTGGCTCCTTCGACCCGGCGGGCATATGCTGCGGCTTGGCGTGAGTGGCAGGCGCACCAGCTTAGGTGTGGGGCCGGGGGTAAGTCAGAGGAGGATGTTTTGTTGGCCTTTGTTTGGGAGTGTTACAAGAGTGGTAGGTCCAAGGCATCCATGTCCGCGGCTTTGGCGGGGATTTCGTTCCATTCTCGGTTGCAGCAGGGGACGGACCCCACCAGGTCGTTTACTTTATCCAAGGCGCTCAGGGGTTGGGCAAGGTTAAGTCCATCCCAGCCAGATACGCGCAGACCTATTGACATGCAGTTGTTGCGCGAGCTCATGGCGATTCTGCTGGCGGTGACTGATTCCGCGTTTGAGGCGTCCCTTTTCCGTGCAGCCTATTCCTTCGCATTTTTGGGGGGCCTTTCCGGTTGGCAAGCTGGTGGCCGCTAATAAACGGTCCACTGATACAGGCATGCTTTTCAGGGACCTGGTGCTCAAGGACGGTGTCGTTATGTGTAGGCTACCCCGGTCCAAGACCGACCAGCTGGGTCGAGGACGCTGGGTGACTTTGAAGGCTCAGGAGGATGACGACTTGTGCCCTGTACTGCTCACGCAAATGTATTTGCCCTTACGGCCTAATTGTGGTGCTCAAGTACTGCTGCACGGGGATGCATTGCCTCTTACTCGGTTTCAGTTTGCCGCTTTGTTGAAGCGCTGTTTGGCCGCCCTGGGGCTTAATAGCGCAGAATATGGGACGCATTCCTTCCGCATCGGTGTGGCAACTTGCGCTGCGGCGCGTGGCCTTCCACCGCCAGCCATTCAGGAAATGGGTCAATGGAAGTCTGCCGCGTTTAAGTCTTATATTAGATTAGATAAGGTTTAATGTTGCGCTACTTGCGCTAACCCAAAAACGTTGTTTACCTGCCAATTTTGGAATGGTTAGCGTTCCACAATTGGAGGTGTGAAGGGATTTTTTTAATTTTTCCTCCGACGGGGCCTAATTACAATTGGCTGACACTTCAGGTCCACGGGAGGTTTTTTAAGTTTTCCCCTTCACTTGGGTTTTTTGTTACTAACTGTTCTGTTCGGTCTAACTTTTCTACTTTACCGGTTTATGGTCACTGCCTGACAGCTAGGTTACTTTTTCTTTTACAGTGTCCACTGATTCCACCGAACAGATTTGGGTAGTTGGCCATTCTTACGTATTTTGGTCCGAGCGTCATCCCCTTGCTGATAGGTCGTCTGAGTTGTTAGGTGGTCGCAGAGTGAGATGGTTAGGTGTGAGAGGTCTCAGGTGGTCTGGACTTTTGGATCTGTTGTTTCAGCAGGAGCAGCGTTGGGGGCGTCCCCAATGGTTGCTGCTGCACCTGGGTGGTAACGATGTGGGTCACCTTAAGGGTATAGATCTTATCCTTCGGATTCAGGCGGAGTTTGGGGAACTTAGCTTGCTTTGGCCTGGTGTACGCTTGGTTTGGTCTGACATTATTCCTCGGTTTGTCTGGAGTGGATCCCGGAACGGCACAGCGCTTGACAGGGCTAGGAAGAAGATTAACTTTGCTGTGTCGAAGTTTGCGTTGGCTGCTGGCGGTTTGACAGACATCCGCTGTTGGTGCTCCAGAGTCCCTTTTATTTTAGGAAGGATGGTGTACATCTCTCCCATCTTGGGATTGGAGTTTTTCTGAGGGCTCTGTTTTCTTGTCTGGATTAGTTTGTTATCTTTGTAGTTAGGGATGGGAGTTGTTTTGACGGGTCTTTTGTTCTTGTTTGGTTAGTTGGTTCTGGTTGGATTTCATTCGTATTGGGTTGGCGGGCTGCGTTTCTCTGAAACTGGCAGTGGCGGGAAGGCGCTACTGGCCAGCAGTCACTTGTAGCATAAGTGGTGTTGTGTGACACTTACCCCTTTTGAAGGACGGCGAGTGTGTCCTGCCCTTGTGGGGGGGCGAGGGGCGCTTCCTCGGGGAGCGTCCTCACTCTGCTATAGGAAAGGGTGGTGAGACCTTCACAACACAGGTTATGCTGATATATATAGATGGGGCGTTTCAGTCGCACCCATGACATTTGGGGCGTTTAGTCGCCGCCATTTTGTAAGATCGTGACTAGAGCTGGTTAGTGGTAGCGTCTTCCTGGCCACCCACTACGAGTGAGGTCATTCCAATTAATAAATTCAATGACCATTTAATCCAACGCAGTTGTGTCCGTGTCTTAATTTTAGTTGATAAACTATCTTAAAGTTTATAGTTAATGTCAAGCACAATAAATGAATAGACGGCTTAAATGAAAGAGTTACTGTACTGTAAATTAAAGTGAAATAACTGAACTCATATTGTAAATGTGGGTATATAATCTCATATTGTGCCTCAAAATGGGATGGAATTAATTTGTTATACTTTAATTGATTTAATAAACTAGTATTAGCAAAAAGAGAGTGACTATGAAAATAACACGTATGTAAATGTGGTGAATTGTGCATGTCAAATAAATATATATATATATATATATATATATGACAAAAATTACTCTCCCACTGCGCTATTTTAGATAAAACACTAAAATTACTATAAGGCTGCCTGTAACCTCCAAGTTCCCTGTTATGAGGAACTAAATGTGTGGAAATGTGAAACAAGTAGAGGTAATGGCGCCAAGGGGGTTGTATCAACACCCTACTTTAAAATGGACCCTTACAGTATCCTCAAGATACATTTCATCCGATAGCATGTACTAACATAAAAATGTATTTATAAAAACATACATTCAATATCAATGTCCATGAATATACAGAGTTGATACATTTACATTTGTCGCAAATTTTGAACAATCAATTTGTAGTGATGAGGAAAGATGTAGATATGACCCTACAATCTCCTCCTTCTCCTTATTGTATATTCGGAGGTAACATCAGACAATCGATAGATATATAACCCAATGCGTTTCGTCTTGTTCCAAGACTTCATCGGGGGTAAAATCTCTTCAATTCAGTAAATATTGTCTGCACATAAATGGTCATTCAAAAATGCAAAGATGCATTTTCAAAGCTCTGGTGTTATTGAAACCTCCACACATTTCAAACAGGTAGACAGTAACAGCTACTTAGAATACACTAGCTGTCACCTTCCGCAATGGAAGGAAAACATTCCCCTGTCCCAATACATTAGACTTCGTAGGAATTGCACCCATGTATCTAAGTTTGATGAACAAGCTCAGGTGTATATGTCACAACTGAGGGTTTAGGCTGACGAGAGGAAGCCTCAGTTGTAGGGCTGAGATGAAATTAAACCTGGGAGGTTTAATCAGACCCCTGGACATGTAAGTGCAGAATGATTACCCGAAGGTGTGACCATGACAACCAGTTTAAAATTCAAAATAAAAGTTTATTAACAGACTCCGTGTGATAACAAGCAGTATTCAAGTTTAGCAAAGACAGTGGCAAATAACACAGTTCCTGGAATACATAACCATAGAAGGTTTCTCAGAGCACTGGTAGGTTTAGAACAGATGTAAAAGTCCTTTGATGGAATCACCTTACCAGGCCTGGTTGTAGTTGTAGAAATAGCCAAGGAACATGCCAGTAGTTGTAGCAGGTGAATCTGTAACTTGAGTATGCTGCTGTATCAGCTGGATGGAACCAGCCAGGTGGTAAAACACGGAGTGGATGCTGAGTGGAATCAGCCAGGTGATGAAATGCAGAGTGGATGCTGAATGGAATCAGCCAGGTGATAAAACACAGAGTGAATGATGTGAGATGCTAGGGAGCGTAGAAACAGAATAGCTGAAAGATGGTTACCGGTAGTAGTGGATACTGCTGGTAAGATAGGATCCGCTGGATCAGCACCGGTGTTTGGTAGAAGCTGGAATCAGTAGAAAGCTGGCTGCTTGAAAGCAGATAGTAGATAGCTGGAAACTGGACAGCCACGGAAGGCTGTAGAGTCAGGCTGCACTGCAAGATGGAAAGCAGGTGCGGGTCTCTTTGTGGATGCTGGAGACAGGAACTGGAACCTGGAAAAACAAGCCACAGGAGAGAGAGACTGGAACAAGGTATGACATTCAAAGCACTGACATCTATCTGGCCCAGACACAAGATACTTATACCTGCTGCTATGCAGGCATTGGCTGGGCAATAATGCAGATTCCAGGGACGGTGGATTGGAGGAATTGGAGCATGTGATTAAATCCAACATGGCTGCGCCCATGCTGGAACCTGGAGGGAAAACTGGTTTGAAATGAAATGTGCAAACATAATGATAATGGCGGCGCCGGCCGCGGAGGACAGGAGACGCCAGATGACAGTTATATGCTGAGACACTTGGAGGGCAGCAGAGGCCGCGGCAGGCATGATACATGATTCTGAGAACCTGCAGCATTAAACACAGTAACGGCGGCGGAGGCCGCGGAGGACGGGAGACGCCATGTTGGATTCAAACATGGCGCCGCTGTGGTAGTATCTCAGAATGACAGGAGGGATGTGCAGAGTGTTGACACAGATGAGATCCGGATTTGGAACGCTGGGCCAGTCTCAGAAGACACCTAAACGGCAGGTAATGGCGTCCAGATACCCGGATCGTGACAGCACCCCCCCCCCCTTTAGGAGTGGCCCCAGGACACTTCTTAGGCTTTAAAGGAAACTTTGAGTGGAAATTTCGGACCAAGGCAGGAGCATGGACGTCTGAGGCATTGGTCCAAGAGCGTTCTTCAGGACCATAGCCCTTCCAGTCAATGAGATACTGTAACTGACCGTAACGGAAACGTGAGTCCAAAATCTTGGCCACCTCGTACTCGACTCCCCGTTGAGTCTGAACTTTGGGAGCTGGAGGAAGTGCGGAATGAAACTGATTAAGGATCAGCGGTTTCAACAAGGAAACATGAAATGTCCTGGGTATTTTCAAGAAGGGTGGTAACTGTAATCTGTAGGCAACAGGATTGATGACTTGTTCAATCTTGAAGGGACCGATGTAGCGAGGTGCAAATTTCATGCTGGGAACTCTCAACCTCAAATTCTTCGTGGACAACCACACACGATCACCCACCTTGAGAGCAGGAACCGCTCTACGCTTCCTATCCGCAAACTTCTTATACCTGGATGAGGCTTTAAGCAGGGCTGCGCGGACGTTCTTCCAGTTATTTGAAAACTGACGCAAGGTGACATCCACTGCTGGAACAGAAGTTGCGGGAAGCGGTTGAAATTCTGGGACTTTAGGGTGGAATCCATAATTAATGGAGAATGGTGTCGAAGAAGATGAGGAATGGTATTGATTGTTGTGGCTGAACTCGGCCCAAGGAAGGAGTTGAACCCAGTCATCTTGAGAGGAAGACACATATATACGGAGGAAGGCCTCCAAGTCCTGATTCACCCTCTCGGTTTGACCATTGGTCTGAGGATGGTAAGCTGTGGAAAACTTTAACTTGACTTGGAGGGCTTGACACAAACTTCGCCAAAATTTGGCTACAAATTGTACTCCACGATCCGAGATAATCTCTTCAGGAAGACCGTGAAGTCGGAAGATCTCTTGTATAAACACTTGAGCCAACTTGGAAGCTGACGGAAGACCGGTGAGAGGGATGACATGTGCCATCTTGGTGAACCGGTCAACTACCACCCAGATGGTATTAAACTTGTTGCAGATAGGTAGATCGGTAACAAAGTCCATCGACAAATGGGTCCATGGTCGACGGGGAACAGATAATGGAACCAGTTGCCCCGCAGGCGACTGGCGGGAGACTTTGTGTTGGGCACACTTTGGGCAGGAGGCAATAAATTCCATAACGTCCTTCTTCAGAGTTGGCCACCAGTAGGACCTAGAGATAAACTCCAGGGTTTTCTGAATGCCTGTATGTCCAGCAAAGCGGGAAGCGTGGGCCCAATGCATGAGCTTCTTCCTTAGAACTGGCTTAACAAAGCTTTTCCCTGGCGGGGGCGTAGAGTCCATCCCTACCGTGGAGAATGCCAACGGATTAATAATAGGATGCTTGTCTGCAGACTCGGACTCATTTTCTTGCTCCCATGAGCGGGAAAGGGCATCGGCCTTACGATTCTGAGAACCCGGACAGAACTGGAGTTTAAAGTCAAACCTAGAGAAGAAAAGTGCCCATCTGGCCTGACGAGGGTTCAGACATTGTGCGCCTTTGAGATATAAAAGATTTTTGTGGTCGGTAAGTATGGTGATTGAATGAGAAGCTCCCTCCAATAGGTATCTCCACTCCTCCAGAGCGAGCTTGATGGCTAGCAACTCCTGATCGCCAATGGCATAGTTGCGCTCAGCTGGGGAGAACTTCCGGGAGAAGAAACTGCAAGGATGTAGATGTCCATCTTTGGCCCTCTGGGATAACACCGCTCCTACTCCAACGGAGGAGGCATCTACCTCCAAGATAAAAGGAGAGTCGGTGTCGGGCTGTTTCAGAACTGGTGCAGAGATGAACCGTTCCTTCAGAAGGTGAAAGGCCTGCGTAGCTTCTTCGGACCACTTGGACGGATTAGCACCTTTCTTGGTAAATGCAGTGATAGGCACCACAATGGTGGAAAAGTCTCGTATAAACTTTCTATAATAATTGGCGAACCCTAAGAACCTCTGGACCCCTTTGAGGGTTAAGGGTATAGGCCAATTCTGGATTGCTTGGAGTTTCTCAGGATCCATCTCTAGTCCGGAACCGGACACAATGTAACCTAGAAACGGAATGGTTTTAACTTCAAACATACACTTCTCCAATTTACAATAGAGGTGGTTGACACGGAGACGGGAAAGGACCTCCTTTACCCAGAAATGATGATCTTCTAGATTATTAGCAAAGATGAGGATGTCATCTAGATAAACCACGACATGGCGGTATAAGATGTCCCTGAAGATCTCATTCACGAAGTGCTGGAAGACTGCTGGAGCGTTGCTCAATCCGAAGGGCATGACGAGGTACTCATAATGTCCGTCACGGGTGTTAAAGGCGGTCTTCCACTCGTCACCCTCACGGATTCGGATGAGATTGTAGGCACCCCTCAAGTCCAGCTTTGTGAAAATGGTTGCACCACTAACTCTATCAAAGAGCTCTGTAATCAGGGGTAAAGGGTATCGGTTCTTGACAGTAATGTCGTTCAGACCTCTGTAGTCGATGCACGGACGCAGACCACCGTCTTTCTTCTTAACGAAGAAGAAGCCTGCGCCGGCTGGAGAAGAAGATGGTCGGATGAAACCCTTCGCCAGGTTCTATTTGATGTACTCTTCCATGGAGTGTGTCTCAGGCAGAGACAACGGATAAGTTCGGCCTCGCGGTGGAACCTTCCCTGGAATGAGGTCGATTGGGCAGTCCCATTCTCTATGAGGAGGAAGGATATCAGCAGAGGCTTTACTGAACACGTCCGTGAAGTCTTGATATGGAGGAGGTGGAACATCAGATGACCTGGGGAAGGAAGAACAAACAGGAAGAACTTTGGCTAAACAAGTCTCAGCACAGGAGGGACCCCATGCCAGTATTTGCGTAGTCGTCCAGTCAATCGATGGGTTGTGGAGACGGAGCCATGGAAGGCCTAAAACCACTGGATGTGTGGCTCTTGGAATCACTAGAAAAGAAATATACTCAGAATGAAGAACTCCCACTCTCAGACGAACTGGAAGAGTTCTTAAGGAAATGACTGCGTCAAAAATCTTGCTGCCATCCACGGCAGTCAAAGAGATGGACGAGGACAGTCTCTCGGTGGGTAGGGACCACCGTTTAACATAAGCTTCGGTTATGAAATTCCCAGCTGCTCCGGAATCAAGGAGGGCAATGACGTTCCTGTAACGTTGAGCAATTTTGAGCGACACTGGGAGGTTACAATCATAAGGAGATGGAGAGGAGATCATTACTCCTAGCCGGCCCTCTCCTTGGCGAGCTAGGATCTAGAGTCCCGAACATTTGGGACAGGCGTTGATAGTGTGCGACGGAGCTGCACAGTAGAGACATAGAGACTCGGAGAGGCGTCTTCGGCGCTCAGCGGGAGATAGACGGGAACGACCAATTTGCATAGGCTCATCCTTGGATGGAGATGGTTGACGAGGAGGAGGAGCAGAAGATTTAGGAACGGATGATCTTCCTCGCTCGGTTGCTCTCTCTCTGAACCGTAGATCAACCTTCGTGCATAGTGAAATTAGCTCATCCAACTTAGAAGGTAAGTCTCTGGTAGCTAACTCATCTTTAATGCGTTCTGACAAGCCATGCCAGAATGCAGCATACAGGGCCTCGTCGTTCCAGGCCAGTTCAGATGCCAGGATTTTGAACTGTATAAGATACTGTCCCACAGTACGTGTTCCCTGGCGTAGACGGAGAATCTCAGATGAAGCAGAGGAAACCCGGCCCGGCTCGTCGAAGATGCGCCTGAAGGATGCTATAAAGTCAGTATAGGAGGACAGCAGGGGATCAGACTTCTCCCATAACGGTGATGCCCAATCAAGGACTGAACCACTGAGGAGAGAAATAATATAAGCAACTTTGGTACGGTCACTGGGGAAGTTGCCAGGTTGAAGCTCAAAATGGATTCCGCATTGGTTGAGAAAGCCCCTGCAGAACTTTGGAGATCCGTCAAATTTTGCTGGCGTTGGAAGATGAAGATGTGGTATGGAAATGGGTAAGGTGGGTGGGGTTACAGCTGGAGTCACTGTGGTGGATGCATCAGATGTGTCAGGTCCACGGAGGGTCGTCTGAATCCCATCCAGCCGAGTAGAGAAATCCTGGAGACAGCGGATGATGTGACCTTGTGCAGCCTCCTGATGTTCGAGTCTGGCTGCCAGTTCTTGCATAGGTCTAGCCGCTTGATCCTGGTCTCCGGCTGGATTCATATGGTCAGTGCTTACTGTCACAACTGAGGGTTTAGGCTGACGAGAGGAAGCCTCAGTTGTAGGGCTGAGATGAAATTAAACCTGGGAGGTTTAATCAGACCCCTGGACATGTAAGTGCAGAATGATTACCCGAAGGTGTGACCATGACAACCAGTTTAAAATTCAAAATAAAAGTTTATTAACAGACTCCGTGTGATAACAAGCAGTATTCAAGTTTAGCAAAGACAGTGGCAAATAACACAGTTCCTGGAATACATAACCATAGAAGGTTTCTCAGAGCACTGGTAGGTTTAGAACAGATGTAAAAGTCCTTTGATGGAATCACCTTACCAGGCCTGGTTGTAGTTGTAGAAATAGCCAAGGAACATGCCAGTAGTTGTAGCAGGTGAATCTGTAACTTGAGTATGCTGCTGTATCAGCTGGATGGAACCAGCCAGGTGGTAAAACACGGAGTGGATGCTGAGTGGAATCAGCCAGGTGATGAAATGCAGAGTGGATGCTGAATGGAATCAGCCAGGTGATAAAACACAGAGTGAATGATGTGAGATGCTAGGGAGCGTAGAAACAGAATAGCTGAAAGATGGTTACCGGTAGTAGTGGATACTGCTGGTAAGATAGGATCCGCTGGATCAGCACCGGTGTTTGGTAGAAGCTGGAATCAGTAGAAAGCTGGCTGCTTGAAAGCAGATAGTAGATAGCTGGAAACTGGACAGCCACGGAAGGCTGTAGAGTCAGGCTGCACTGCAAGATGGAAAGCAGGTGCGGGTCTCTTTGTGGATGCTGGAGACAGGAACTGGAACCTGGAAAAACAAGCCACAGGAGAGAGAGACTGGAACAAGGTATGACATTCAAAGCACTGACATCTATCTGGCCCAGACACAGGATACTTATACCTGCTGCTATGCAGGCATTGGCTGGGCAATAATGCAGATTCCAGGGACGGTGGATTGGAGGAATTGGAGCATGTGATTAAATCCAACATGGCTGCGCCCATGCTGGAACCTGGAGGGAAAACTGGTTTGAAATGAAATGTGCAAACATAATGATAATGGCGGCGCCGGCCGCGGAGAACAGGAGACGCCAGATGACAGTTATATGCTGAGACACTTGGAGGGCAGCAGAGGCCGCGGCAGGCATGATACATGATTCTGAGAACCTGCAGCATTAAACACAGTAACGGCGGCGGAGGCCGCGGAGGACGGGAGACGCCATGTTGGATTCAAACATGGCGCCGCTGTGGTAGTATCTCAGAATGACAGGAGGGATGTGCAGAGTGTTGACACAGATGAGATCCGGATTTGGAACGCTGGGCCAGTCTCAGAAGACACCTAAACGGCAGGTAATGGCGTCCAGATACCCGGATCGTGACAGTATACTGATAGATTTACTGAAAGGGGCTACCCAGAAAAACTAGTGTCAACAGCTAGAAAAAAAGCTAGGCTAAAAGAAAGGACTGGCCTACTTCAGTATAAGAAAAGGGAGAATCAAAAGAAATTATTTTGCCCCTTAGTCACACAATTCAGTGCAGGATTCCGAGAGCTGGAAAAGATAGTCCGAAAAAATTGGCATATCCTCCAGCTAGACCCAGTCCTGGGACCTGAACTTACCAGCAAACCAGAGATCATTTACAAAAAGGCTAAAACCATCAAATCCATGATATCTAAGAGTAAACTAAAAAAGGTTCATGGAAATATGGGAAAAAAAATCCTGGATGGTCTAAAAGGCTTCTTTAGTTGTGTGAAATGTAAGGTATGTAATAATGCAGAAAATGGAAAAAAGACGTTTTCTGGAAATAATAAGCAGAGTTCTCCCAATAACATCAGGTCTTTTATTAACTGCAATACACCTTTTTGCATATATGTATTGAGTTGCCCATGTGGACTAAGATACGTGGGAAAAAACAAAAGAGTCTTTAAGATCTAGCTGTGATTAACTGAGAGAAATGCTTAAGAGAAAGTTCTCCTGTCAGTTGTGTAGTTTAGTGTTCTGAAGTATCTTCTGGTACCTTCTCTCTGTGTGCACTCCCTGAATCTAACTACTGTGATCTCCCTCCTATAAGTAAAGATTTTTTTATAGATATATTTTATATTGCATTATATGTATGTGTTTTGTGTACATGTCATGAAATGTTCATTAGTATTTGCTATTCATTGCCTGTGATCTATGTATGGTCTTTTAAGCTAAAAGTTGCTGCTATTAGGCTAAAAAGTGTTAAAAATTTTCAAAATGTTCTGTTGTTATGTTTTTAGAAAAAAAAAGTGCTTTATTGGCATGTCTTAAACACTTTTACCTGGAGCCATAATAGTGCTCAGCTGTGCTTGCCACTAATTAAGCAGTGTGGGCTGATGCGCACACACAGCCCAGGGACATAAAACATGAGCTCAACGTCAGACAGGCCAGCCTCCTGACGAAGTGTGATACGAAACGCGTTGGGGCGTGGCCTGTCTGACGCACTGTGTCCACCTGTGCAGCTGCTCCCACTGTCTGATCCAGAGAGGTTTCCCAACGAGTCACGGCTATACCATAGCCGGCGGCGCGGTGTGTGGTCCCGGGTGGCAGCCAGCGGGTATGCAGTTTGTGCCAGTGGATTTTCTTTGAACCGTGTGGTAACCAGCCCACAGCGTGTGCTATATGGTACGAGTCCTATAGAATTTGTCCGTGGACCTGTTACTGTTTTTAAATTGAATAAACAGTCTGCACTATGAGCGCCTTTTCCATTATGTTTTATTCCTAGAAATCAATCCTGCTCCAGGAGTCCGGAGCCTTCATTGGGAAAGTGCTGCGGTATTTATCCTATACCTGTGCTACAACTCAGAGGTTTCTGGTGCTTGTAATTTTCTCTACTGTTGAGAGAAAAATAACTTTTATATATACAGGTTGAGTATCCCATATCCAAATATTCCGAAATACGGAATATTCCGAAATACGGACTTTTTTGAGTGAGAGTGAGATAGTAAAACCTTTGTTTTTTGATGGCTCAATGTAAACAAAGTTTGTTTAATACACAAAGTTATTAATAATATTGTATTAAATGACCTTCAGGCTGTGTGTATTAGGTGTATATGAAACATAAATGAATTGTGTGAATGTAGACACACTTTGTTTAATGCACAAAGTTATAAAAAAAATTGGCTAAAATGACCTTCAGGCTGTGTGTATAAGGTGTATATGAAACATAAATGCATTCTGTGCTTAGACTTAGGTCCCATCACCATGATATCTCTTTATGGTATCTATTTATTCCAAAATACGGAAAAATCCGATATCCAAAATACCTCTGGTCCCAAGCATTTTGGATAAGGGATACTCAACCTGTATATATATATATATATATATATATATATACAGGTTGAGTATCCCTTATCCAAAATGCTTGGGACCAGAGGTATTTTGGATATCGGATTTTTCCGTATTTTGGAATAATTGCATACCATAATGAGATATCATGGTGATGGGACCTAAATCTAAGCACAGAATGCATTTATGTTACATATACACCTTATACACACAGCCTGAAGGTAATTTTAGCCAATTTTTTTTTATAACTTTGTGCATTAAACAAAGTGTGTGTACACTCACACAATTCATTTATGTTACATATACACCTTATACACACAGCCTGAAGGTCATTTAATACAATATTTTTAATAACTGTGTGTATTAAACAAAGTTTGTGTACATTGAGCCATCAAAAAACAAAGGTTTCACTATCTCACTCTCACACAAAAAAGTCCATATTTCGGAATATTCCGTATTTCGGAATATTTGGATATGGGATACTCAACCTGTATATATATATATATATATATATATATATATATATATATATATACAGGAGTTAGTATGGTCGGCACGCCCTGGATAACAATGCAACTGCCCTGGTGCCTTCCTTTGTAGAAATGCAGAGAAAGAAATGTCCTTATAGAGAGGGGTATGCATCCATCGACTCCCAATAGTAAAGGAACAGGCGGCACTCCAAGGGTCTTGTCAAAACAAACTTGTATTCAAAATGATAAATCAAATAAATGGCATATTGTGGCCAACGTTTCAGCGCCGCACAGGGCGCTTTTTTTCAAGGCAATATGCTGCAAGACACCTGCACGGAAACTCCAACTCATTCCCGTGCAGGTGTCTTGCAGCATATTTCCTTGAAAAAAGCGCCCTGCGCGGCGCTGAAACGTTGGCCACAATATGCCATTTATTTGATTTATCATTTTGAATACAAGTTTGTTTTTACAAGACCCTTGGAGTGCCGCCTGTTCCTTTACTATTGGGAGTGGATGGATGCATACTCCTCTCTATAAGGACATGTCTTTCTCTCTTTCTCTCTCTCTCTCTCTATATACGGAAGCCCAGTTGGCATAATAGCTAGTATTGCTGCTTTACAGCTCTGAGTTTTGGGTTTAATTCTCAGGGATTTAATTCTCACCAAGGGGGTCATTCCGAGTTGTTCGCTCTCTAGCTGATTTTAGCAGCATTGCACACGCTAGGCCGCCGCCCTCTGGGAGTGAATCTTGGTATAGCAGAATTGCGAACAAAAGATTAGCAGAATTGCAAATAGAAAATTCTTAGCAGTTTCTGAGTAGCTCGAGACTTACTCCTACACTGCGATCAGGTCAGCCCGTTTCGTTCCTGGTTTGATGTCACAAACACGCCCTGCGTTCGGCCAGCCACTCCCCCATTTCTCCAGACACTCCCGCGTTTTTCCATGACATGCCTGCGTTTTTTTGCCAACGCCAGGAAAACGCAGAGTTACCACCCAAAAACGCCCCTTTCCTGTCAATCATTTACCAAACACCAGTGCGACTGAAATGCGCCGCAGAAGCCACAGCAAAACAGCTAAGTTATTAGTAAAATAACTAAGCGCATGCGCTCTGCATACCTTGCGCATGCGCAGTTAGCGACTAATCGCAGTATATCGACAATCGGCAACGAGCGAACAACTCGGAATGACCCCCCAAGTCCCTATCTGAGTGGAGTTTATTTGTTCTTCCTGTGTCTGCATGGGTTTCCTCCAGGTTCTCCAGCCAAAAAACATACTGCTAGGAAAATTGGATTCTTACAAAAAATAAAAATTAAGTGTGTATGTGTGTGCTGTACGTGTGATAGGTACTATAGTTTGTAGGCTCCACTGGGGCAGGGACTGATGTGAATTGACTATCCTCCGTAAAACTGTGCAGAATATATGTGTACTATGACAGTCATTCCGAGTTGATCGTAGCTGTGCTAAATTTAGCACAGCTACGATCAGGCACTCAGACGTGTAGTGGGATGCCCAGCACAGGGCTAGTCCGCCCCTCATGTCAGTGCCAACCCCCCTGCCCCCTCCCCCCACCATAATGCAAGCATCTCAGGAGTTACTCCCGGCCAGAGCAGCTCCTGCGGCTGGCCGGGAGAACCTTTTCGCTGCCCCCGGGTCGCTGCGGCTGCGTGTGACGTCACGCAGCCGTCGCAGCCCACCCCCGAACAGTCCGGCCACGCCTGCGTTGGCTGGACCGCGCCCCCTAAATGTCGGCTTAATGCCGCTGTCCAGCCCCCTCCCGCTTAGCGACCGCTGGCAACAATGGCTGGCATGCGCCGGCGCACTGCGGCATCGGCGCATGCACAGTTCCGACCCGATCGCTGCGCTGCGATAAACTGCAGTGAGCGATCGGGTCGGAATGACCCCCTATATAAATAACTATTAATAAATAATTAAAACTTGGTATACACAGACTCTAGATTGTCATGAGCCGACCAATGTTTTTTGGGGGTCATTCCGAGTTGTTCGCTCGGTAAATTTCTTCGCATCGCAGCGATTTTCCGCTTAGTGCGCATGCGCAATGTTCGCACTGCGACTGCGCCAAGTAAATTTGCTATGCAGTTAGGAATTTTACTCACGTTTTTTTCTTCGTTCTGGTGATCGTACTGTGATTGACAGGAAGTGGGTGTTTCTGGGCAGAAACAGGCCGTTTTATGGGCGTGTGGGAAAAAACGCTACAGTTTCTGGGAAAAACGCGGGAGTGGCTGGAGAAACAGAGGAGTGTCTGGGCGAACGCTGGGTGTGTTTGTGACGTCAAACCAGGAACGACAAGCACTGAACTGATCGCACTGGCAGAGTAAGTCTCGAGCTACTCAGAAACTGCACAGAGATGTCTTTTCGCAATATTGCGAATCTTTCGTTCGCAATTTTAAGAAGCTAAGATTCACTCCCAGTAGGTGGCGGCTTAGCGTGTGTAAAGCTGCTAAAAGCAGCTTGCGAGCAAACAACTCGGAATGAGGGCCCATATTATTATAATTATTATTATTATCGTAGTTTAGATTGTTTGATTTATGCTTGTGTTACACCAAATTTATTACAAATGCTGTCATAACTATACTTTGCTGTTATAACCCAGTTACAATACATGTACATGTAATATCAACAATATGTTTGACTATAAAAAATGTATGGAATTGTTTAGACAAGGAAGCAATCTGAATGTAAGGGAGCACTACACGACTGGATCATTTCTCTCTTCTTGATAAAACTTATGTTATAAACGCTTTTAAACAAAAGACTGTTCATTTATAACTCCTGTTATAATGACACACATATGAATTCTTTGTGATATATTTTATTCATATTTCATGAAGAAATTTTTTTTAATATTCCATAGAGTTGTTAAGAATTGTGTATCAATCAGTGGTTTTCAATGAATTTATTAAATCATGGAATTTTCTTGTGGACTACTGTAATCAATTGGAACATTTGGAGCAGATGAAGTGTTTCTGTGGGGTTCAGTATTATATCCTGGCGGTCGGGATCCCAGCAGTCAGGAGACCGATACCAGGATCCCAACAGCTGGAATACCGGTGGCGAGTGCAGTGTGTCCCCTCGTGGGCATGTTGCGCAAGCCATGCTTCAGGCCCATTGGCGAAACAAGGTTCTATTCCCCCTCGGGTGGTGGCGTGGACCACCACCCAAGTAAGGATTCTGGGCAGCAGTTGGGATTCCGACCACCAGTATGTCAGGATTCCTGCATCGGTATCCTGACAGCCGGGAACATGACTGCATACCTTTCTGTGAAATGACTGTATGTTATGTTATCATGACATAAGTAAACATTGGCATACAGTGCCACAATGGATACCACTATATTTTACCTTTGTACCCTGGCACCCAATAGCCAGGGGTACCAGAAGTGACACAGTGCCAGACACTATTGTGCCAGTACTCTCTATATGCATCACCACTATCTTTTTTCACCCACTTTTTTTCCGCATACCACCCACTTCAGAGGGCCAAGTCTGATGCTGAGTGGATGGTTTAGGTAATGAATGTACATTTTATTTAAATGTAATAAAAGTAGTTATCTTTGTGAGGTGAAACTTTGCCTGTCAAGCCACTGACCTTACTACACGCCAGGTATTCCACACAAGCAAACCACAAAGTGAGACCAGAAAATTAAGTTACAGTACACTATGGGCGGGATGTACTAAGGGGAAAATGCAGGCAAAACTCTGAAAACAGACCCCTTCAGACTTTGGCCGCATTTACCATATGTACCAACCTCTGGAATGCAAAGCATTCCAGGGCTTGGATGAGGTGATTACCCTGTGGAAGCCTATGGGCTTCTTTCCACATTTTCCTCTGAGAGGGGTTCAATAAGATCCCCTCGGCACCCTCTGCAGTGGTGTGTATCACGCTGTGCATATGCAGAAGGGCTCCCGGGTTCTAAACCCGGAAGTCCTTCTATCACAAAGGACAGCTCTGATCGAGAGGGCTGTCTTCTGCAAATTACTTTGCATTTGTAAGTATTTACTCGAAAGGTATGTATGCATTGTGTGGCGGCATATACCGCATTGCGGATGCAATGTTTAGTACATCCCACCCTATGTGAATGTGGGGCAGACGTTATGTGCACAGTGGGTGGCAGAGAGAGGCAGAGAATGACAGCATAAGGCAGGGGGAAGCAGAGGATGACACTGGATTGCAAGGGGAGGCAGAGGGAGACAGGAGGAAGCAGTGGGTGACAGGGAAAGACAGTGGGTGACAGAGACAGTGGGTGACAAGGGTACAGGCACAATGTCCTGTGTGGTGTGGAGAACAGGAGACATGTACCTTGGTGGGGGCAGGAACACAGTGGTCTTTGCTCTGTCTGTGAAAGGGACCCCTGCCCCTTGTGCTTTCCTCAGTTTGGCACTCGGTCAGGCAGACTCTGACAGCACCGGTAACGCAGGTTGTGAGCTGCCTTTAATTCACAGACAGCAGTGAATCAGAAATAGTGTACAGATTTCTGTTAAAGGCAGTAAGTGGCTGCTATCATCAGCACTAGTAGGTGGCAGGACTCCTCTATCAATCCAGCACACACAAGGTCAACCCTTTCTCCCTAAGGTAAGGGGCAGGTCCCTCAGGCAGTGTGGGGGGGGGGGGGCAATCCTGCTCTTTGCACTGGGCCATGCATCTAACATTGCTCAAAATGGTCTGCAGGGGGAGGAGCCAGGGGATAACTCATTGCTGGTCTGGGCAGCAGTGGGCCCCTTAGTCCTCACGGACCCGGGTGCAATGCACCTGCTGCACAAATTATAGTTCTGCCCCTGCTTTAGTTATGTCTTCTAATGAAGTAAGGTAGTGAACAGGAGCAGTCAAGATGGCAGAGCAGGCTGAAAAGCAAAGGGCATATATTTGACAGTCACATTTGCATGGCCATACGGTTTTCCTGTGAAGGAAGTACTGTAACGAGTCCCCACGGAAGTTATGGTAATGTGAGGGAGATAGTTATTGTATAGATGTTTTGGAAATAGTATTGTGTCAGAACTCAGAATGTATGTGGAAGAACTACAGTACACTATACTTGCAACTACTTTTGTTTCTATGTATAGTGTGACTTTTATACATTTACTTTCCTGGTGCAGTGTTTGCTCTAAAGTTGCATAACTTACTCTTTACATTTCACAAACAGTAACAAAGATTGCTCTTAAAATCACTTCAGGCCAGTGTGAGGGTAATTCAGTACCTGTAACAGTTAAAATGTACTAAAAGTATTGAAGCATACATGTTTCACATTGGTTGAAAGCACATAAACAATTTTGGGGATATATATAATATGTATTGTTTAGCAATTTTATATTATTGTTATCAGAAAATGCTCTAGGATAAAGTTTACAAAAACAGTATTGTAAAAAATGTATTAATTTAATGTATAAATTCCTAAAATCTTATTATTTACAGCTATTTACAGTGAAGAGGACAACAATGTGCAGTAGAAAGAAGCTGAAAAAAAAACATAAAAACAAAAAACAAACAAAATAAATACAAAACAGCACAAACACAACTCCAATCAGGCACATAGATGGGATTCGGGTAGGATGATATTCACAGGATCACTTAGATTATTGTCACCTAAAATAAGAGGAGAGATTACTCTACACATCTGTTCTATAAAGATTGTCTGTCTACACAGTGAGGTAACTCCATCAACATCCCATGTGTAAATGTGATTTGCAAAACTATAACAACTCAAATACTCCTTAAGGCTTGGTCATGTTCACTTTATGTGTATTTTTCTGTGCTTGTTTACATGCAAAGTGCAGATACAATCAATCTAATCCATATACTGTAAGTGACATAGGTGGTCATTCCGAGTTGATCGCTCGCTAGCAGTTTTTAGCAGCCGTGCAAACGCTATGCCGCCACCCACTGGGAGTGTATTTTAGCTTAGCAGAAGTGCGAACGAAGGGATCGCAGAGCGGCTACAAGATAAATTGTGCAGTTTCAGAGTAGCTCAAAACCTACTCAGCTCTTGGGATCACTGCAGACTGTTCAGTTCCTGATTTGACGTCACAAACACGCCCTGCGTTCGGCCAGCCACGCCTGCATTTTCCCTGGCACACCTGCGTTTTTCCGAACACTCCCTGAAAACTGTCAGTTAACACCCAGAAACACCCCCTTCATGTCAATCACTCTGCGGCTGTGCGACTGAAAAGCATCGCTAGACCCTGTGTAAAACTTCATTCGTTGTAATAGTACGCCGCACGTACACATTGCGCCACATACGCATGTGCAGAAGTGCCTTTTTTTGAACGAATGCAGCTAGCGAACATCTCAGAATGACCACCATAGTTCACATTCTGCTTATTATTTTTCCTGATCTCCCTGTGTGTCTTGTGCTTCACAAGATCAGGGCGTAGCCAAAAAAATCTCTAGAAGTATGCATGAAAAATATGTCTAGAGGTTGGACACAGTTTGTAATTCATTATCATTAGAGGTACAGTACCTTTGTGCAAGAACATAAAAGAACACACTAACATTTCAGGGGCAGTTCCCCTTCTTTGTGTGTAGGATGACATTTCCCAAAATACCTACTCATTGGGGGTAATTCCAAGATGATCGCAGCAGGACATTTTTTAGCAGTTGGGCAAAACCATGTGCACTGCAGGGGAGGCAGATTTAACATGTGCAGAGAGAGTTAGATTTGGGTGTGGTGTGTTTTTAAACTGCAATCTAATTTGCAGTGTAACAATAAAGCAGCCAGTATTTACCCTACACAGAAACACTATAACCCACCCAAATCTAACTCTCTCTGCAAATGTTATATCTGCCCCGCCACCCCCTGCAGTGCACATGGTTTTGCCCAACTGCTAAAAAATTTCCTGCTGCGATCAACTTGGAATTACCCCCATTGTGCAATGTATGACTAGCTATGCTGTACATTTCTAAGGACACATGTAATGGTTATTGTAATAGAAAATGTATGTAGGGAAAAATAAACTTCTTGTTAGGATTCAAGTATGAACACTGCATCCAAATTGCATGCAAAATGTAATAACAATGTTTGACACCTTTCAGTCAACTTACTATGAAATATAAAAATCCAGAGATTGTAGAAAGCAGCAATTGGGCAGATGTATTAACCTGGAGAAGGGATAAAGCAATGATAAAGCAGTGATAAGTGGAAGGTGAAAACGCACCAACCAGTCAACCAGTCATTACAGAAAACGCACCAACCAGTAATTACAGATCTAGCACAGACCGCTCAGCACACATCTCTCCCCACGCTCAGCACACAGCGCAATGTGTGCTGAGTGAGGGGGAGCCGCTCATTTCACCCAGCGTTGAAATGAGCGATCTCATTAGATTTGGCATGCATGCATGCCAAATCTAGATCCGGCAATAGTGACGCGGGGAACCGCACATCGCTGTCGCCGTCACCCTACACATGGAGAGATCCGTGCTTAATTTCTAAACAATCTAGTCAGATTGCTTAGAATTTAAGCATGGATCTCTCCATGTGTAACCTCGTTTAGGAGCTGACTGGTTGGTGCGTTAACACCTTGCACTTATAACTTCTTTATCCCTTCTCCAGGCTTAATACATCTGCCCCATTGTTGCTTATACTGTCTATTGTAAATTACTTCTATTTACTTCAAGCTTGTCAATAGTCTATAAAGAAACTTATATGTGTACTTCTAAAGCAACTTAGCATATTTTAGCTACGCATGAAAACAAATATATAAAATGTTAAATACTGGGTAATAAAATTCCATAAACAGTGTAGATATAGCATATATAATCTGTTATTGAGCAAGTACACCCAAAGATTCACTACTGGTCTGCTTCAAATAATATGGCTATTTCTTACATAGAAGATAAATAATGATATTACTGCTACAAGGTTGCCCACTCCTGATTTGCATGATACTGTATGAGTTGGGACTGATATGCAGGGGGTGTTGGACTGACACATTGACAGCATCTTAGCATGCTTGCTGATTAGCCACAAAAGTCCCTTAATGTTTCAGATCATTTGAGGGACCTGTCCTGAAGTAAATAAGTTGGAGAATATGTTAATGATCATTATTACAACTTATTTATTTATATTGCAAGCATACCGCCAGAGACTTTTTTCCTCAAAATATGCAACAAACATACATTACGAGGGTATGCTGTCTACTGGTGCTGACTTTTCATATACTTCTGTATGCGACTAAATCACTAATAGAATTAGAAAACAGGGCAAAAGTTCCATTGTGAGCGACGAGTACTTGCCTTGCGCCATGTATCTTTATGCTTAATTCTTTGTGACTAAGTGTGTCTAGTACTCTTTGAATGAGTTTGTATGTGGCCACAGAGGCATAACTGTGGGAAGCAATGGAGTCAACTGCCGCCGGGCTCCTGCTTTGAGGGGGGCACCTCTTCTTCAACAATATTTATCTTGCCTCCAGGCAACTGGGACAAACTTACGCCACTGTGTGGCCATGATGTAAAATTTAGGGGGGGGAAATGTAATCATTACTTTAGCGGAGCATCTAAGTTCACACCAAACATCACGCCCCATATGGTGCAAAAATGCTAGGTGAATGAGAGCACATCACTATTTTTCTCCTTGCATTTCATGCAGATCCCGTCCCTCCTACTTTGCTTCTTGAAAAAGCCGCCTTGTAGTGCGGGGAAACGCGTCGAAGATACAAAGCTGTTGGTACCTCTTTGCTACTAAGAATATCCTGCACTTACAAACAGACTCCATATGAAGCAGGAAGGAACATAAGGGGATATTGCTGTGTAAACACCTTTCATCCAGAATTTACAACTGCAGCTACATTTGCGATCAGTGGGTTACAGCTCCGTTTGCTGCTGACACTGTGGGAGATAAACCCTCACTGCTCACCATCATGTGCCACTCTAGCCTTGCCGCCGCTCTGTGTGGACCCTAGCGGTGCTAAAACGAACTGGCTGCATACTTACATTGATCGGTGTGGCGACATCCCTGACCAGCTAACTGGCATCTATCATGTGCTGCCACCAAGCATACTGGTGCATGCGGGGCTTCTACACACAGTGACCACCTGTGGGCGTTGACATTGGCTGCTTAGGACTGAGGGTCTCCATCGTTTGGATGTACCCCATTTGGTAATATACCATTTCCTGGCATTTATTCTCATTGGAGTCGTTTCATATTGCAGGTCCCTTAAAAAGTAGCATTATTGATTATCATGTGCTGGAGAAACTTCACAGCAGCAGTGCCTTTTTTAATTGTCTATTTTATATTAGCTGTTTTGCATGTATAAACTGCAATTGTATACCCCCAGGAGGTTTACCAACATCAACTTATGTGAATAAATTATGTTTATATACTTTGACATTTTGTTGTGCATATGAATTATTATGCGCCCATTGGGAATATTTATCGTAGATCTCATCCCTCCTACACTGTGAGCTCCTTTGTGACCTGGTTTATATGTGTATGGTGCTGTATGTTTGTTTTCTAGTTTTGGAAATAAAGAAAGTGATCATTCTATTAAATCAGGCATTCCCAACCGCGGTCCTCTAGGCACACCAGCAGTGAAGGTTTTAGTGATATCCAGGCTTCAGCACAAATTTTGGTTTTGGTTAAATCAAAATAACTGAGGTACTAATTAAGTCACCTGTGTTCAAGCCTGGATATCACTAAAACCAGGACTGTTAGTGTGCCTTGAGGACTGAGGTTGGGAATGCCTGTATTAAATAATAATAAAAAAAACACAATACTATATACTGTATATATAAATTTGTCCTAAATTAAAGAATTAAAAGCACTCCCCTCAATCCATGACCCTGTCAGTCATTTATGATTTTGCTTCTTAAGGTGTGTACACTTAGTGAGAATCGGGGATAGCCCGAATCTCGCCATGTGACAGGGACTGTGGGGGTCATTCCGAGTTGATCGTAGCTGTGCTAAAGTTAGCACAGCTACGATCATTCACACTGACATGAGGGGGTACGCCCAGCACAGGGCTAGTCCACCCCGCATGTCAGTACAGCCCTCCCCCCCCCCCCCCCCGCAGAAGTGCAAAGGCATCACACAGTGGCAATGCCTTTGCACTTCAAGAGTAGCTCCCGACCAGGTCAGATTTAGCATGCTAGCCGGGAGCTACTCATCACTCCCTGGCCCGCAGTGGCTGCGTGTGACATCACACAGCCACCGTGGACCGCTCCCCAACAGTCCCACTAAACTGCTCCCACTAAACGGCGGCTTAACGCTGCCGTCCAGCCCCCTCCCGCCCAGCGACCGCCTCTGCCTCATAGGTGATCGCTAGACAATGACGGCTGCCATGAGCCGGCGCACTGCAGCGCCGGTGCATGCGCAGTTCCGACCTGACCTGATCACTGTGCTGCGAGAAACTGCAGCGAGCGATCGGGTCGGAATGACCCCCTAAGTCGGTATCGCAAGCACGTAATGACTGTGCTTGTGCTTGCGATACTGACTATGTGCGATTTTGGCAAAGTGTCAATTTTGACTATGTCTTCTATAGAGAGAGTCAAAATTTACTTGCCTGCACAGTGTATATATTCTTGCGATGCCGACCACGTGGGAGCGCGCATCGGCATTGCATCAGGATCGCAAGGTGACTTTCACCTTGCCATCTGCACTAACTTTTCATACGATTTTGACTGTACAGTCAAAATTGTAAGAAAATATCTCACCGTGTGTACACACCATTAATCAGATCACAGCCAGCTATTCTAATGCATGGTACATCCATCTCCAATCAATAGAAAGAAATTTAGGCACACATTGTTGAAATTCAAATACAACTGTAGCAGAGGCATTTTAACAGAGGAGGGGCTCCATGTGCAGACTCCGGATAAGCCCCCTCCTCTCCACAGAGCAGTAGGGTATGGCATTGTGCCGGAGACTACTGCACATGTGCAGGTCTCCGGAAACATGGCGCCTGCCATAGTCCAGAGACTAATTTCACTATTGCGCATCCATTTTGGCTGTAATCTTTGCTGCGGCTGCAGCACCCCACGCAGGACTCCGGAAAGTTACGTATTAAACCATGGGTACATTGCACCCATTGTAGAATCACCAATGTACAGTAGTAATAAGGGCAAAAGCTACTGTAGCATTCTGTTACCTCTGGCAAAGACTCCATAAATGCCTCACCCCTTCCCTACGCATACCGCTGTCCCCATCCCAGGTGATAGTAGTCCCCCTCTACCTACAGGGCCACCATACTGTACAGACAGCATTTGCAACTACTATATAATGCATTCAAGCATTAGTAACTGTTAAATAATACTGCTTTAGCAACCACCTATACTACAGATAGCATTAGTGTCCAATATAGACAGTATTAGTGTCCACTATATACTACTGATAGCATTAGTGTCTGCCATATATTACAGATGGTATTAGCGATTGCCAAATACCACAGACAGCATTAGTGTCCACAGTATACTACAGACAGCATTAGTTACACCATACTGTACATTAACAACAGTGATTTAATACAGACAGCATTAGTGTCTGCTATGTAACTCCTAATTACATTCCTCGGTCTCATTAAAAAAACCTTAATCCTAATAAATGTTGGAGATCTAATCCCCTAAATATGTTCATCTCCTGTTGCAGCCACTCTGTTCAGGAATCAGGAAGCATCTGCCTGACAGGCAGGTCCCACTGAGGTTGTTGCTATCAGTGAGAAGGTGGCAAAACCATGCATGGATAGGCAGAGGAGACAGTGCCATGAAGCCTATTTTTGCAGAGCACAGTCCTTGGGAGGGGATAACTGTAGGCTGGCCTGCCATCCCTGCTCTCTAGCTGCACCCTGCCTGCTCTCTCTGCTCTCACAGCTGCACCCTGGATCCCATCCTTCTGTCACCCAGGGCATATCACCCTCTTTGCTGCATCCCTGCTAGTAATTGTGAGACAGCATGCACAGGTTTGAAATATTTGAATCCTTTTATTCTTGGTAATGACACAGGTTTTGTTTTTGCTATACAGTTGGTTGGTTGGTTGGTTGGTTGGTTGGTTGGTTGGTTGGTTGGTTGGTTGGTTGGTTGGTTCTAGATGCACTCCCTGCACCTATGGTAGCTACACCCTTGTATATAACACATGTAACTGTGACAGGGAAGGTGGCCCCTCTCAGCTGTGGGTCCCAAAGCAGCTGCACCTATGGTAGCTACACCCTGCATATAACACATGTAAATGTGACAGGGAAGGTTGCCCTTCTCAGCTCTGCATAGCAGCTGCACTCCCTGCACTTATGGTAGCTACATCCTTGTATATAACACATGTAACTGTGACAGGGAAGGTGGCCGCTCTCAGCACTCGGCCCCATAGCAGCTGCACTCCTCACACCTATGGTAGCTGCAACCATTGTATATAACACGTGTAACTGTGACAGGGAAGGTGGCCTATCTCAGCACTGGGCCCCATAGCAGCTGCACTCCCTGCACCTATGGTAGCTACGCCCTGTATATAACACATGTAACTGTGATAGGGAAGGTGGCCTCTCTCAGCACTGGGCCCCATAGCAGCTGCACTCCCTGCACCTATGGTAGCCACGCCCTGTATATAACACATGTAACTGTGACAGGGAAGGAGGCCCCTCTCAGCACTGGGCCCCATAGCAGCTGCACACCCTGCACCTATGGTAGCCACGCCCTGTATATAACACATGTAACTGTGACAGTGAAGGAGGCCCCTCTCAGCACTGGGCCCCATAGCAGCTGCACACCCTGCACCTATGGTAGCTAAACCCTGTATATAACACATGTAACTGTGACAGGGAAGGTGGCCCCTCTCAGCACTGGGCCCCATAGCAGCTGCTCTCCGTGCACCTATTGTAGCTATACCCTGTATATAACACATGTAACTGTGACAGGGAAGGTGGCCCCTCTCAGCACTGGGCCCCATAGCATCTGCACTCCCTGCACCTATGGTAGCTACACCCTGTATATAACACATGTAACTGTGACAGGGAAGGTGGCCCCTCTCAGCTCTGGATCCCATAGCATCTGCACTCCCTGCACCTATGTTAGCTGCAACCATTGTATATAACACGTGTAACTGTGACAGGGAAGGTGGCCCCTCTCAGCACTCGGCCCCATAGCAGCTGCACTCCTCACACCTATGGTAGCTGCAACCATTGTATATAACACGTGTAACTGTGACAGGGAAGGTGGCCTCTCTCAGCACTGGGCCCCATAGCAGCTGCACTCCCTGCACCTATGGTAGCTACGCCCTGTATATAACACATGTAACTGTGATAGGGAAGGTGGCCTCTCTCAGCACTGGGCCCCATAGCAGCTGCACTCCCTGCACCTATGGTAGCCACGCCCTGTATATAACACATGTAACTGTGACAGGGAAGGAGGCCCCTCTCAGCACTGGGCCCCATAGCAGCTGCACACCCTGCACCTATGGTAGCTAAACCCTGTATATAACACATGTAACTGTGACAGGGAAGGTGGCCCCTCTCAGCACTGGGCCCCATAGCAGCTGCTCTCCGTGCACCTATGGTAGCTATACCCTGTATATAACACATGTAACTGTGACAGGGAAGGTGGCCCCTCTCAGCACTGGGCCCCATAGCATCTGCACTCCCTGCACCTATGGTAGCTACACCCTGTATATAACACATGTAACTGTGACAGGGAAGGTGGCCCCTCTCAGCTCTGGATCCCATAGCATCTGCACTCCCTGCACCCATGGTAGCTACGCCCTTGGCGAGCCCGCATGGGGCTCTGTTGCACTCGTACCCCCACTGGCAATCTGGCGGCTAGGATCCCGGCATCAAGATGCTGACTGCTGGGATCCCAACCGACGGTTACACGATCCCAAAGCATGATAGAGCATATGGTACTTGCCTATTCTCCCGCAATGTCTTGAAGACTCCAGGATAGCAGGCACCAAGGTGTATGCATATCTACAGTAATGCCTCAGTTCCACACGCTGATGCCAACTTCCCGTGTAAAGTGACCAGTCCAGGCAAGCTGATGACGCTATTCCTGCTGAGTCTCATCATCATGGCCCCTTCCTCCGCTTTACAATGATGTAATCGTGGCTTTATATACTGTGCCGTGATGATGCCATTCTGCTGTCATGCCCCTGCACTGCCCACATGGTTGCGTCATACCTCTCCAAACTAGCAGCCAAGAACTTGGTAAGTGTGTGATATCTGGGCCCTGTAGCTCACCAGCAAAAAAGTATCTATTTTTTAACCATTTCATCACCACCACATCCACTGCATACAATGGGGTCTATGTACTAAGCCTTGGAGAGAGAGAAAGTGGATGGAGATAAAGTACCAGCCAATCAGCTCCTGTCATTTTTCAAACCCAGCCTATAATATGACAGTTAGCAGCTGATTGGCTGGTACTTATCTCCGTCCACTATATCTCTCTCCAAGGCTTAGTAAATAGACTCCAGTATTTGTAAGGTGCCCCAGTGCTTTAGCCTACCAAACACCCACCACCACCACCACCAATTTTGCAACTAAACACTGTAAAGCATGAGAGGACATCGGCTGTTATCTGATGTCTCCACTGTTCAGCTGGCCACACGCAGGTCCATCCCGCCTCTGGAGCTGTGGCCCAGGATTATTCATCAATTTGACCTCACACTTGTATGGCCAAACCTGACATGGACCAGTAAAACAGCCCCATGGGGTTTCTGGAGGATCTATGGGGCCAATTCAGACCTGATCACTCGCTAGCTGTTTTTTGCAGTCCTGCGTTTACATAGTCGCCGTCCACTGGGGAGTGTATTTTAGCTGTGCAAGTGTGCGATCGCATGTGCAGCCGAGCGGTACAAAAAGATTTTGTGCAGTTTCTGAGTAGCTCAGGACTTACTCAGCCGCTGCGGTCACCTCAACCTGTCCGGGACCTGCTTGGGAACGCCTGCGTTTTTCCAACCACTCCCAGAAAATGGACAGTTGACACCCACAAATGCCTTCTTCCTGTCAATCTCCTTGCGATCGCCCATGCAAATGGATTCTTTGCACAAACCCATCGCAGAGCAACGAACCGCTTAGTACCTGTGCAACGTGCCTGCACATTGCGGTGCATACGCATGCGCAGTTCTGACCTGATGGCAGCGCTGCAAAAAACGCTAGCGAGCGATCAGGTCTGAATTAAGCCCTATAAACACTGTGTTATGTGCACATTAAGAGGTATAAATGAACATGTATGAAACATGAGTAATTAACATGAATTAAAAACAAATCATCACATTATAATGAAGTCCAGTAAAAATGACACGATGGGAGTTGTAGTGCACCAAAGACATCCTAAACAGATATCCGCACTTGACATTCCACCATGCACTGGGCTCAGCCACCAAGCATCCCTGGAACTTGTTATAAAATGTTGGCAAGTATGACAGTCACATATCAAAGTAAACTCTAAGTGTATCTACTATATAAAAGCGAAAATCCGTAATTCTGTCTTTCTATACAAATCCACAGTTTACAAGCGACGATCGTGAAATTTTACATACGAGCGTATTAAAACATGGCGGAGGCAACTAAAACAATTAGAAATCCCTAACACCCCCTAGGGTGTTATCAGAGTATATCAGGAGACAGCATAACTCCAGAATTGCTGGAGCAATGTACTCAAAACTTGGTACACATATGCCTTACAATCTGGGAACAAACACTGTTGGAGGAAGACACCCCTAGCACCCCTAGGGGTGAGGCAGCAGCACTGAGTATTTCAGCAAACAGCATAACTCTGGAATGCCTGCAGCAATTTACAACAAACTTGGTACACATATGACTTTTACAGTGGAAACAAACACTGTGGGGGTAAGACACCCCTAGCACCCCTAGGGGTGGGACAGCAGCACATAGTATGTCAGCAGACAGCATAACTGTGGAAGGCCTGGAGCAATTTACACCAAACTTGCTACACATCTGACTTACAATCTGCAAACAAACTCTGTGGGGGTTAGACACCCCTAGGGGAGGGACAGCAGCACAGAGTATGTCAGGAGCCAGCATAACTCCCGAATACCTTGACCAATTTACAACAAACTTGGTTCATATATGACTTGCATGCTGAGAACAAACACTGTGGGGGTAAGACACCCCTAGCCCCCCTAGGGGTGATGCAGCAGCACAGAGTTTTTCAGCAGTCAGCATAACTCTGGAATGCCTGGAGCAATTTACACCAAACTTGCTACACATATGACTTACACTCTCGGAACAAACACTGTGAGGGTAACACACCAGGAGCACCCCTAGGGGTAGGCCAGCAGCACACACTATATCAGGACATGCATGATATCTCAGTGATGACAGGGCTGCATGTGACAGGGCCAGTGACATGATGTGAGGAGGGGAATGGAGGCAGCAGGAAGCCACAGACTGAGAGTTCTATAGTGGGAAGAGCAGGGTCCATTGGTGGACCAAAAAGGGGTGTACCACTACTACACAAAGTACATCAGGGAAGCAAGATATGCCTATATACTAGATCTCCAATCAACGTAAATTAACAAACTATCATTATAATTTACCATCCTCATCCCGTACCAAAGCACGGGTATTCAGCTATCTACAATGTTATTAATACTGTGTGTTTAATATTTACATTTATTTTTGTAAACAGACATTCTTAAAATCCCAGGTACTCCAGCTAGCATATACTAACTAAATCATCTGTCACAGTAGCAATGGGGGTAATTCCAAGTTGGTCGCAGCAGGAAATTTTTTAGCAGTTGGGCAAAACCATGGGGATAATTCCAAGTTGATCGCAGCAGGATTTTTGATAGCAATTGGGCAAAACCATGTGCACTGCAGGGGAGGCAGATATAACATGTGCAGAAAGAGTTAGATTTGGGTGGGTTATTTTATTTCTGTGCAGGGTAAATACTGGCTGCTTTATTTTTACACTGCAAATTAGATTGCAGATTGAACACACCACACCCAAATCTAACTCTCTCTGTACATGTTATATCTGCCTCCCCTGCAGTGCACATGGTTTTGCCCAATTGCTAACAAAAATCCTGCTGCGATCAACTTGGAATTACCCCCTATGTGCACTGCAGAGGAAGCAGATTTAACACGTGCAGAGAGAGTTATAGGCCCTACACACATGCCGATTTGTTTGAAAGATATGAACGATCTCGTTCATAAATGAACGAGAACTCGTTCATATCTTTCAGTGTGGAGGCTCCAGCGATGAACGATGCGCGGCCCCGCGCTCGTTCATCGCTGGTCCCCCGTCGGCTGTACATGTAGGCCAATATGGACGATCTCGTCCATATTTGCCTGCAGTTCTATGGAGCCGGGTGCCGGGGGGAGTGAAGAAACTTCACTCCCCCCGTCACTGCCCCCCCGCCGCCGGGTCGTCCGTCAGCCGTATCCGCCGCCGGGCAGCTCTGTAGGGCCCTTTAGATTTGGGTGTGGTGTGTTCAATCTGCAATTTAATTTGCAGTGTAAAAATAAAGCAGCCAGTATTTACCCTGCACAGAAATAAAATAACCCACCCAAATCTAACTCTTTCTGCACATGTTATATCTGCCTCCCCTGCAGTGCACATGGTTTTGCCCAACTGCTAAAAAAATTCCTGCTGCGATCAACTTACCCCCAATATTCTGAGCATATTGGAAGTCTGGCAACAGAACATTTATAGATGGAGTTTAAGATCATACATGTTAACATTCAACAATATGCTATGTCGGCATGCCCTCTTATGGAGTCTATGTAAGTCATTAGCAAAACCAAATGCTCCGTCTACATACAGTACAGTGCAGGCACAAGGTCGTCATGCAATAAGTGATATGCCGGCCAGACTCTTATACCCAAGTTTCCTTTTGATGCTTGATGCAAATAATGTATCACTAACAATGACATTACTGTGAAGTGAAGGAGAGATGATTAGGATGGTCACCTGTAGAGGCCCATACACACGGTGAGATTCAGGCTATGCCCGATTCTCACTATGCGACAGGAGCTAGATCGGGACATAGTCAGTATTGCAAGTACACTCATTATGTGCTTGCGATACTGACTATGTGCAATTTTGGCTATGTGTCAATTTTGACTATCTTTTCTACAGAGATAGTCAAAATTTACTTGCCTGCACAGTCTATCTATTCTTGCGATGCCGACCACGCGGGGCCGCGCATCGGCATCGAATTGGGATCGCAAAGTGACTTTCACCTTGCGATCTGCACTAACTTTTCTTATGATTTTGACTATATAGTCAATATCATAAGAAAATATCTCACCGTGTGTACACTAGAGATGAGCGGGTTCGGTTTCTTTGAATCCGAACCCGCACGAACTTCACTTTTTTTTCCACGGGTCCGAGCGACTCGGATCTTCCCGCCTTGCTCGGTTAACCCGAGCGCGCCCGAACGTCATCATGACGCTGTCGGATTCTCGCGAGACTCGGATTCTATATAAGGAGCCGCGCGTCGCCGCCATTTTCACTCGTGCATTGAGATTGATAGGGAGAGGACGTGTCTGGCGTCCTCTCCATTAGAATAGAGATAGATAGATTAGATAGAGAGAGATTGTGCAGAGTCGCAGACAGAGTTAGTTTACCACAGTCAGTGACCAGTGCAGTTGCTAGTTAACTTTTATTTAATATAATATATCCGTTCACTTCTCTCTGCTATATCCGTTCTCTGCCTGAAAAAAAAAACGATACACAGCACAGTCAGTCACACAGTGTGACTCAGTCTGTGTGCACTCAGCTCAGCCCAGTGTGCTGCACAGTCATCAATGTATAAATTAAAAGCTTATAATTAATTGTGGGGGAGACTGGGGAGCACTGCAGGTTGTTAGCAGGAGCCAGGAGTACAATTATATTAATTAACAGTGCACACTTTTGCTGCAGGAGTGGTGACCAGTGCCTGACCACCAGTATAGTATTGTTGTATACTACTAATATCTCTTTAAATATCAACCAGTCTATATTAGCAGCAGACACAGTACAGTGCGGTAGTTCACGGCTGTGGCTACCTCTGTGTCGGCACACGGCAGGCAGTCCGTCCGACCAGAATTGTATTATTTATTATTATATACCTACCACCTAACCGTGGTTTTTTTTTCATTCTTTATACCGTCATAGTGTCATCCTAATTGTTACGAGTATACTACTATCTCTTTATCAACCAGTGTACAGTGCGGTAGTTCACGGCTGTGGCTACCTCTGTGTCGGCACACGGCAGGCAGTCCGTCCGACCAGAATTGTATTATTTATTATTATATACCTACCACCTAACCGTGGTTTTTTTTTCATTCTTTATACCGTCATAGTGTCATCCTAATTGTTACGAGTATACTACTATCTCTTTATCAACCAGTGTACAGTGCGGTAGTTCACGGCTGTGGCTACCTCTGTGTCGGCACACGGCAGGCAGTCCGTCCGACCAGAATTGTATTATTTATTATTATATACCTACCACCTAACCGTGGTTTTTTTTTCATTCTTTATACCGTCATAGTGTCATCCTAATTGTTACGAGTATACTACTATCTCTTTATCAACCAGTGTACAGTGCGGTAGTTCACGGCTGTGGCTACCTCTGTGTCGGCACACGGCAGGCAGTCCGTCCGACCAGAATTGTATTATTTATTATTATATACCTACCACCTAACCGTGGTTTTTTTTTCATTCTTTATACCGTCATAGTGTCATCCTAATTGTTACGAGTATACTACTATCTCTTTATCAACCAGTGTACAGTGCGGTAGTTCACGGCTGTGGCTACCTCTGTGTCGGCACACGGCAGGCAGTCCGTCCGACCAGAATTGTATTATTTATTATTATATACCTACCACCTAACCGTGGTTTTTTTTTCATTCTTTATACCGTCATAGTGTCATCCTAATTGTTACGAGTATACTACTATCTCTTTATCAACCAGTGTACAGTGCGGTAGTTCACGGCTGTGGCTACCTCTGTGTCGGCAGTCGGCAGGCAGTCCGTCCATCCATAATTGTATTATTATTATAATATATACCACCTAACCGTGGTTTTTTTTTCATTCTTTATACCGTCATAGTGTCATACTAGTTGTTACGAGTATACTACTATCTCTTTATCAACCAGTGTACAGTGCGGTAGTTCACGGCTGTGGCTACCTCTGTGTCGGCAGTCGGCAGGCAGTCCGTCCATCCATAATTGTATTATTATTATAATATATACCACCTAACTGTGGTTTTTTTTGCATTCTTTATACCGTCGTCATAGTGTCATACTAGTTGTTACGAGTATACTACTATCTCTTTATCAACCAGTGTACAGTGCGGTAGTTCACGGCTGTGGCTACCTCTGTGTCGGCAGTCGGCAGGCAGTCCGTCCATCCATAATTGTATTATTATTATAATATATACCACCTAACCGTGGTTTTTTTTTCATTCTTTATACCGTCGTCATAGTGTCATACTAGTTGTTACGAGTATACTACTATCTCTTTATCAACCAGTGTACAGTGCGGTAGTTCACGGCTGTGGCTACCTCTGTGTCGGCAGTCGGCAGGCAGTCCGTCCATCCATAATTGTATTATTATTATAATATATACCACCTAACCGTGGTTTTTTTATACCACCTAACCGTGGCAGTCCGTCCATAATTGTATACTAGTATCCAATCCATCCATCTCCATTGTTTACCTGAGGTGCCTTTTAGTTCTGCCTATAAAATATGGAGAACAAAAAAGTTGAGGTTCCAAAATTAGGGAAAGATCAAGATCCACTTCCACCTCGTGCTGAAGCTGCTGCCACTAGTCATGGCCGAGACGATGAAATGCCAGCAACGTCGTCTGCCAAGGCCGATGCCCAATGTCATAGTACAGAGCATGTCAAATCCAAAACACCAAATATCAGAAAAAAAAGGACTCCAAAACCTAAAATAAAATTGTCGGAGGAGAAGCGTAAACTTGCCAATATGCCATTTACCACACGGAGTGGCAAGGAACGGCTGAGGCCCTGGCCTATGTTCATGGCTAGTGGTTCAGCTTCACATGAGGATGGAAGCACTCAGCCTCTCGCTAGAAAACTGAAAAGACTCAAGCTGGCAAAAGCACCGCAAAGAACTGTGCGTTCTTTGAAATCCCAAATCCACAAGGAGAGTCCAATTGTGTCGTTTGCGATGCCTGACCTTCCCAACACTGGACGTGAAGAGCATGCGCCTTCCACTATTTGCATGCCCCCTGCAAGTGCTGGAAGGAGCACCCGCAGTCCAGTTCCTGATAGTCAGATTGAAGATGTCAGTGTTGAAGTACACCAGGATGAGGAGGATATGGGTGTTGCTGGCGCTGGGGAGGAAATTGACCAGGAGGATTCTGATGGTGAGGTGGTTTGTTTAAGTCAGGCACCCGGGGAGACACCTGTTGTCCGTGGGAGGAATATGGCCGTTGACATGCCAGGTGAAAATACCAAAAAAATCAGCTCTTCGGTGTGGAGGTATTTCACCAGAAATGCGGACAACAGGTGTCAAGCCGTGTGTTCCCTTTGTCAAGCTGTAATAAGTAGGGGTAAGGACGTTAACCACCTCGGAACATCCTCCCTTATACGTCACCTGCAGCGCATTCATAATAAGTCAGTGACAAGTTCAAAAACTTTGGGTGACAGCGGAAGCAGTCCACTGACCAGTAAATCCCTTCCTCTTGTAACCAAGCTCACGCAAACCACCCCACCAACTCCCTCAGTGTCAATTTCCTCCTTCCCCAGGAATGCCAATAGTCCTGCAGGCCATGTCACTGGCAAGTCTGACGAGTCCTCTCCTGCCTGGGATTCCTCCGATGCATCCTTGCGTGTAACGCCTACTGCTGCTGGCGCTGCTGTTGTTGCCGCTGGGAGTCGATGGTCATCCCAGAGGGGAAGTCGTAAGCCCACTTGTACTACTTCCAGTAAGCAATTGACTGTTCAACAGTCCTTTGCGAGGAAGATGAAATATCACAGCAGTCATCCTACTGCAAAGCGGATAACTGAGTCCTTGACAACTATGTTGGTGTTAGACGTGCGTCCGGTATCCGCCGTTAGTTCACAGGGAACTAGACAATTTATTGAGGCAGTGTGCCCCCGTTACCAAATACCATCTAGGTTCCACTTCTCTAGGCAGGCGATACCGAGAATGTACACGGACGTCAGAAAAAGACTCACCAGTCTCCTAAAAAATGCAGTTGTACCCAATGTCCACTTAACCACGGACATGTGGACAAGTGGAGCAGGGCAGGGTCAGGACTATATGACTGTGACAGCCCACTGGGTAGATGTATGGACTCCCGCCGCAAGAACAGCAGCGGCGGCACCAGTAGCAGCATCTC
Source organism: Pseudophryne corroboree (assembly GCF_028390025.1). Taxonomy (NCBI): domain Eukaryota; kingdom Metazoa; phylum Chordata; class Amphibia; order Anura; family Myobatrachidae; genus Pseudophryne; species Pseudophryne corroboree. The sequence continues at coordinate 455,031,374 of NC_086449.1, forward strand.
GCAAACGCCAACTCTTTCCTAGGCAGGCTACGCTTTGTATCACCGCTTTCCAGAATACGCACACAGCTGAAAACCTCTTACGGCAACTGAGGAAGATCATCGCGGAATGGCTTACCCCAATTGGACTCTCCTGTGGATTTGTGGCATCGGACAACGCCAGCAATATTGTGTGTGCATTAAATATGGGCAAATTCCAGCACGTCCCATGTTTTGCACATACCTTGAATTTGGTGGTGCAGAATTTTTTAAAAAACGACAGGGGCGTGCAAGAGATGCTGTCGGTGGCCAGAAAAATTGCGGGACACTTTCGGCGTACAGGCACCACGTACAGAAGACTGGAGCACCACCAAAAACTACTGAACCTGCCCTGCCATCATCTGAAGCAAGAAGTGGTAACGAGGTGGAATTCAACCCTCTATATGCTTCAGAGGTTGGAGGAGCAGCAAAAGGCCATTCAAGCCTATACAATTGAGCACGATATAGGAGATGGAATGCACCTGTCTCAAGTGCAGTGGAGAATGATTTCAACGTTGTGCAAGGTTCTGATGCCCTTTGAACTTGCCACACGTGAAGTCAGTTCAGACACTGCCAGCCTGAGTCAGGTCATTCCCCTCATCAGGCTTTTGCAGAAGAAGCTGGAGGCATTGAAGAAGGAGCTAACACGGAGCGATTCCGCTAGGCATGTGGGACTTGTGGATGCAGCCCTTAATTCGCTTAACAAGGATTCACGGGTGGTCAATCTGTTGAAATCAGAGCACTACATTTTGGCCACCGTGCTCGATCCTAGATTTAAAGCCTACCTTGGATCTCTCTTTCCGGCAGACACAGGTCTGCTGGGGTTGAAAGACCTGCTGGTGACAAAATTGTCAAGTCAAGCGGAACGCGACCTGTCAACATCTCCTCCTTCACATTCTCCCGCAACTGGGGGTGCGAGGAAAAGGCTCAGAATTCCGAGCCCACCCGCTGGCGGTGATGCAGGGCAGTCTGGAGCGACTGCTGATGCTGACATCTGGTCCGGACTGAAGGACCTGACAACGATTACGGACATGTCGTCTACTGTCACTGCATATGATTCTCTCAACATTGATAGAATGGTGGAGGATTATATGAGTGACCGCATCCAAGTAGGCACGTCACACAGTCCGTACTTATACTGGCAGGAAAAAGAGGCAATTTGGAGGCCCTTGCACAAACTGGCTTTATTCTACCTAAGTTGCCCTCCCACAAGTGTGTACTCCGAAAGAGTGTTTAGTGCCGCCGCTCACCTTGTCAGCAATCGGCGTACGAGGTTACATCCAGAAAATGTGGAGAAGATGATGTTCATTAAAATGAATTATAATCAATTCCTCCGCGGAGACATTGACCAGCAGCAATTGCCTCCACAAAGTACACAGGGAGCTGAGATGGTGGATTCCAGTGGGGACGAATTGATAATCTGTGAGGAGGGGGATGTACACGGTGATATATCGGAGGGTGAAGATGAGGTGGACATCTTGCCTCTGTAGAGCCAGTTTGTGCAAGGAGAGATTAATTGCTTCTTTTTTGGGGGGGGTCCAAACCAACCCGTCATATCAGTCACAGTCGTGTGGCAGACCCTGTCACTGAAATGATGGGTTGGTTAAAGTGTGCATGTCCTGTTTTGTTTATACAACATAAGGGTGGGTGGGAGGGCCCAAGGATAATTCCATCTTGCACCTCTTTTTTCTTTTCTTTTTCTTTGCATCATGTGCTGATTGGGGAGGGTTTTTTGGAAGGGACATCCTGCGTGACACTGCAGTGCCACTCCTAGATGGGCCCGGTGTTTGTGTCGGCCACTAGGGTCGCTAATCTTACTCACACAGCTACCTCATTGCGCCTCTTTTTTTCTTTGCGTCATGTGCTGTTTGGGGAGGGTTTTTTGGAAGGGACATCCTGCGTGACACTGCAGTGCCACTCCTAGATGTGCCCGGTGTTTGTGTCGGCCACTAGGGTCGCTAATCTTACTCACACAGTCAGCTACCTCATTGCGCCTCTTTTTTTCTTTGCGTCATGTGCTGTTTGGGGAGGGTTTTTTGGAAGGGCCATCCTGCGTGACACTGCAGTGCCACTCCTAGATGGGCCCGGTGTTTGTGTCGGCCACTAGGGTCGCTTATCTTACTCACACAGCGACCTCGGTGCAAATTTTAGGACTAAAAATAATATTGTGAGGTGTGATGTGTTCAGAATAGGCTGAAAATGAGTGTAAATTATGTTTTTTGAGGTTAATAATACTTTGGGATCAAAATTACCCCCAAATTCTATGATTTAAGCTGTTTTTTAGGGGTTTTTTAAAAAAACACCCGAATCCAAAACACACCCGAATCCGACAAAAAAAATTCGGTGAGGTTTTGCCAAAACGCGGTCGAACCCAAAACACGGCCGCGGAACCGAACCCAAAACCAAAACACAAAACCCGAAAAATTTCCGGCGCTCATCTCTAGTGTACACACCATAACACACATGCAGTGTTTCTGTGACATGGAAAAACAATGGAAGAAATGTTATGGAGTCACCTTCATTGTTGTCCTAGTTGATAGGATAACCAGAAGAGTAGCTTTGGGTGGAGTGTTATGAGATAAAATGAAAACAAAAAAGTTATGTACCCTCCAGGTTCCGTTCTCAGCAGTCCGGCTGTCAGTACAATGGTGCCACGTGGTGCCACAGGGCAGAGCCACGCTCACTGACCTCTCAACCTCTTTCCAACACGTCCAGCGGGTGTGAAGAAGTCGAGTGGATGTCATTACCTATTCCCTGTGAATGTCACCTTGTGGGCCCGCCTTACAGTTTTATATATGCTGGTACTGAATAATAAATTTCTAGTGCGCCACAAAAAATACAACTCTTAGTTCTTCTTCTCTTTATACGCTCATGGGTTACACAGGTTCTGTGGCTGATTAAACCAGGTGAAATACAGAGTTGAGGTCAGCCAGCCACAGAAACTGTATAATTCGTTTCGTTTTCTGGTTTAATGGGATAGTATAGTTAGTATAGCTATCTCTCTCTCTCATATATATACACATATATATATATATATATATATTTTTTTTTTTTTTTATATACAGGTATGTATATATATATATATATATATATATATCGATTTGTAATGTCCGCACTCACAGCAGTCAATAGTCACCATCGGGGTGCTCCTCAAGGAAAGCCCAAATACGGACATCCACACATACCAAATGTATATCCAGACCACAGATCCAGAATAGAGGGCACTCACCAGTGAGTGCCCTCTATTCTGGATCTGTGGTCTGGATATACATTTGGTATATATATATATATATATATATATACACGCACATAATGGAAAATTATTAATTCAGCCTCTTAGATAAAGAGCTTTATTTCCTTATATAATATAAGTGGTGATTTAGTCTATAAATTCCTGTCACTTATATTTTCCCTTTACCTATATATTGAGGCACTCTGTACAACATTGCCTTATACTTCATTTTCTACACTAGTCTCATTTTTTGAAACTATAAACTCATGTATATCCAGTTGTAATTGATGTAGAAAATGCATATGTAAGATAGCTGTAACTCTGTAGCTTTGCTGCTGGTTACTGTGACATCACTCCTAGCTTGTGACATCACTAACCCGTGACATCACAATGCTTCTCCATGTAACATTCTATCTACAGCTGCTGACGTTTCCAGTTTCCATGCAGGAAGACAGGTAGGAGGAGGTGAGTCCTACATAGCAGGGTATGATGGAGAGGGGTAAGGAAGACAGAGTGCAGTATAGTCAGCTGAAAGGCAAGACAAGATAGACAGAACAGGGAATACAGGTACAAAGGACACATAAATAGGAGAAGCGCAGGAAGGAACGACATATTTAGGAATAAAAATGTAGCGTTACAGGAATAAAGAGGGCACACATATAGGGGATGCAGATAACCTGGGTCTCTATGAGGCAGGATCGTGGCTTTGGGAGGAATAAGTTAATAAAATAGATAAATGGGATATTGATAACTTTGAAAGTATCTTGTTTGGTTTAAGGAAAATTGGGAAACTGGTTCACTCATCGCCATTTTATTGTACTTAAACTAGTACTATGCTTAATGATAGTCTTTTGTCTTTTTTAGATCATCTGGCAAAGAGATTTGCAGAGTGTCGGGTGACCGGCAAAGAGATCTGCAAAGTGTCAGTTGAAGACGACGGGAGGGGTCGCAGAGGAATTAGTGACTGGAGAATAGCATGCAGGAGGTAAGTTACCATACTTGTGTAATTGTGTGTGTGGTGGGGGGTATTGAGAGCACAGTACAAAACATAGAGACTGTGGTGGGGAGAGCGGGCAATACAAAACATGCAGAAGGGGGCAACTTGGTATAGCACATACAGATGGTGTGGGGGCACAATACAAAAACATAGAAATTGTGGCGTACTCTATAGGACATATAGAGGAAGGACATAGACTTTTGGGGGTTGCGAGATGTAGAACATACTGTAGTACAGAAAAACAGGAAGGGTGGGGAGAGCATGACACGGAACATACAGATCGGGGGAAGAACAATACAGATCGGGGGAGATAGTGAAATGGCTGACATTTACAGTATATCAATGAACTGGGGGCAGGTGTACAAAGCCTGGGAGAGTGATAAAGTGGAGAGAGATAAACTAACAACTAATCAGCTCCTAGTTGTCATTTTTAAACACAGCCTGTAACATGGCAGTTAGGAGCTGATTGGCTGGTACTTTACCTCTCTCCACTTAACACTCTGCAGGGGGGCTTAATACATCTCCCCCATAGAATAACCAAATGATGAAATGGTACAGAATGGTATAAATGATGTGAATTGGTGCTGTAACAAGTGACTGTTTCCCTATCTTTACATATAATAAAGGTGACACAGTCCTTTCCCTAGAGTCCTTCTCCTTACCGCTCAGGGGGCCTGATTCAGATGCGGATGCAGAGCTGCTGTTGCACCAAGTGGCTCAATGCTTTTTTTACTGTGCATGCGTGTAAGCTGTACTGCGCACATAATGAAATCATGCTCACATAGAGGATCCCATCACAAAGTGATTGACAGGAAGTCAGCGTTTGAGGAGGTAACGGGGGTTGCTAACTGTATACAGGCGTGTCAGGTCCATTCAGACGCTGTTCCATGTGCGTGCATAAATTACCCATTGCGACCTGTGTTGCTGCTGGAGAGCCCCCTGTGTCTAGGAGACTTGCTCAGCCTACGATTGCAGACTCACAATGCAATTGTGAATGGCAAGATTGCAGCAGCGATCGCTTCAACAACCACAACCTGAATCAGGCCACAATTACACCATTACATTTTACTATTTTATCACATTTAACAACTAAGGGGTCAGTTTAATTAGGCACGAGTTTGTCTTACAACAGACGCACTTTCCGGTAGCCCCATAGGCTGAATCTGGCCACGAAGGGTGTGAGTTTGGATTCTGTTGAAACGTTGCAGCAATGGTAACGCGTACCTAATTGGATTGACCCCTAAATGTTAGCAATTTATAGCTTTTATTATTTACTGGTCAAATTTCTTTTCTGAAGGTACCCACTAATTACTATAAGAGAGAACTTATCCCCCCAATGTGTGTGTGGTATAAAAACAATGAGTCCTTTGGGATAATTGTCCTTATTTTAGGTATTTTCCATGTCCTCAGTAGTTAGAGTAACATATTTACATAGAGAGATTTTTCTCTCTACACAACCACACCACTGTTTGCAGTTTGTCTCTCTACTTGTTCATCCTCTAACAATGATTTTTCATCTCTTCCTCTTCGTCTACATGCAGTGGGTGAACCCTGAATAGCTGCCCTGGGAGGAGAGCTGTGGACACATGCTCCAAATGTTGGGACATATGACGTAAAGATGCCGGCTGTCGGGATTACGGCAGTCAGAATACTGACACTGGGATCCCGACACTCTTAGGAATCCCGACGTTGGAACTTCGAATGGGCAAGGATACCGACGCCCGTATCCCTACGATCATAGGTTTAGGACTGGGCAAGAGGGATTAGGTTTAGACACCAGGCACGGGGGGGAGGGGAGGTGGTTAGGCTGTGGGGAAGGGAGGGTTATGTTTAGGCGTCAGGCGGGGGGTTAGGTTTAGGCGTCAGGCGGGTGGTTAGGGTTAGGCTGTACGTGGGGGGAGGTTAGGGTTAGGCTACAAATAGGGTGGGTTAGGCACCCACGGGGGAGGTTAGGCTGTGTGGGAGGGAGGGTTAGGTTTAGGCATCAGGCGGGAGGGTTAGGTTTAGGCGTTAGGTGGGGGGGTTAAGTTTAGGCTGCGGGTGGGGGGAGTTTAGGGTTAGGCACCCCAGGGGGTTGTTAGGCAGCGGGGGAGGGAGAGTTAGGTTTAGGCAGGGGGATTAGGTCTAGGCTGTGGGTGGGCAGAGGTTAGGGTTAGGCTGCGGGTAGGGTGGGTTAGGGTTAGGCACCTCTGGGGTGGTTAGGCTGCGGAGGAGGAAAGGTTAGGTTTAGGCATCAGGCGGGGGGGGGCAGGTTTAGGTGTCAGGCACTGGGTTAGGTTTAGGCTGCATGTGGGGGGAGGTTAGCATTAGGCACCCCCGGGAGTGGTTAGGCTGCAAGGAAGGGAGGGTTAGGTTTAGGCAGCAGGGACAGAGGGGGGGGGGTTAGGCTGTGGGAGAGGGAGGGTTAGGTTTAGGCAGCAGGGATGGAGGTTAGGATTAGGCATCTCCGTGGGAGGGTTAGGCACAAAGGGGGAGGTTAGGGTTAGACTGCGGACAGGCAGGGTTAGGTGGGTGGGGAGAGGGTTAGGCATCAGGCAGAGGGGTTAGGGTTAGGCTGCGGGTAGGGGGAGGATAGGGTTAGGCTGCGGGTAGGGTGGGTTAGGGACCCCCGGGGGTGGTTAGGCTGCGGGGTAGGATAGGGTAAGGTTTAGGCATCAGGTGGGGAGATTAGGTTTAGGCGTCAGGCGGGGGGTTAGGTTTAGGCTGTGGGTGGGGGGGGTTAGGGTTAGGCAGCGGGTAGGGATGGTTAGGGTTAGGCACCCCCCGGTGGTGGTTAGGCTGCGGGGAAGGGAGGGTTAGGTTTAGGCATCAGGTGGGGGTTAGGTTTAGGCATCAGGCGGGGGGTTAGGATTAGGCTGCAGTTGTGGGGAGGATAGGGTTAGGCTGTTGGTGGGGGGAAGTTAGGGTTAGGCTGTGGGTAGGGTGGGTTAGGCACCCACGGGAGTGGTCAGGCTACGGGGAAGGGAGGGTTAGGTTTAGGCAGCAGGGATGGAGGTTAGGATTAGGCACCTCCACGGGAGGGTTAGGCACAAAGGGGGGAGGACAGGCAGGGTATGGGGGGTGGGGAGAGGGGAGAACATCCCTTACTCACCCCTGTAAGTCTTTACTGGGATCCCGGCATCGGTATGACAACCCCCAGGATCCCATGCGCTGGGATAGCATACTGACCCCTCTATTAGTACACCTCTTAATGCCCAGAGGGAAGGGCGATCCTAAGGCCATGGTTCCCCAGAGGTTTCCCCCCAAGGGGGTTTTCCTCTCCTGAGTGCTGAAGGATGACTCTTTGTGAGTCCAGAGGTGTAGCTTTTATGCCATAATGAGTACCAATCTCATGCCCGCCCCTGCAATGTATAAGAAGTAAAATAATTGCTAATGCGATCACTTTACTTCTGGGTTTAGACTCCGGCTGCGCTAGTTCACATGTGCAATTGTCAGACTGCATATGTGAGAGCAGACAGTAATGCAGAGGGATCCCAAGGATCCCTCTTATTGCATAATGTAGCCCACAGGCTACAAAAGCCATTTAGAAATGGCATTAGTTGCCGGGCCAAGCTCAGAAATGCTTTGCATTCTGGAGCTTGCCGAGTTTCACAGTTTACCATCTGCCGTAGAAACTTTTGGTGGCTGCTTTTGTGTTCAAAATAGGAGGTACGCAATAGATATCACAAATATCCATTGTAGTCCCCAATACATACATTCAGGGGCTGATTAATATTTGTGGGCAGCCCCCAAAACCGACTGTTTTTGGAGATGTCTCACAAATATTATTTATTAAATATTCCACTTAATAAACTTTTTATATTTTAACATAAACTAAAAAATGTTTTATGTATTTATTGACTGTGTCTCCTGTCTTTAGTGAATGCTAACTTCACAGGGTCCACATATTATTACTGATATGACTGTTACTCTACTGTCCTGCTGGTGCTCCTGGCCTGCTGTATAGCAGCCAGACATATATTTTATATACAGCACTCTTGGGGAGATGTATCATGCCTTGGAGAGAGATAAAGTGCAGATGTCTAAACCACCCAATCATCTTCTGTCACTTATCTAGCACAGTACATGAAATGATACCTGTAGTTAGAAGCTTCATTTGATTTGGGCAAATACTCAACTTTATCTCTATCCACGGCTTGATACATCTACCGGAAAATATCATGTCTTCCTTTCACTTAATTAACAAGTTAAATTAATTAATTGTCTTGGAAACAGGGTAAGAAATTCACAGTATAAGATAATGTTATAAAGGCTTGTCAATACCTCCTGGTACATTTACATTGATTTATCATTCACATTTCTTCCATGCCAGCCAGGGGTGGATTGGGAACGTAAAGTGGCCCTGGAAATATATGAAAAGCGGCCTCATGTAGGTTGGAGGAAGTCAGCTATAAGCGGGGCCCAACACAAATTGAGCTTAAGCAAACTGTTAGCATTACCCACAGTGGTAGTAAGCAAGGCTAATGCAGCATGGTAAGCAGTCACAGCACCAGCAGTAGGATAGTGTCACAGGAGGTGGAGAACACACCGGTGGGTGAGGCATTGCACTGGTAGTCAGTCACATCACCTGCAGGAGAATCATGTCATAGGAGGTGGAGATCACACAGTAGCTGAGGCATTGTAAACCCGGAAATCAACTACGCTGCCTAGCAACAGACGGAAGATCGAGAGAAGAAGCCGGTGACGGTGTGCGGCGGGGAAACAGGAGAAAACAGAAGGTGAGTCTCCGTATGCGGCGGGTGTCACTCTTGAAGCTGCTCCGTAGAGCGCTGACAGAGTTTCCCCCCTCACCCTAGGCAGGTCAGCCTCTCGAACCCTCCAGCTTCCAGGCGTGTCTGCACCAGGACACACCATGAGAAGCGGAGACTAGAGAGAAAGACCAGTCCGGAGCAACCTACTTATCCCTGCATAACCCTAAACACTCCTACCGTGAAGATACCCAAGACTGTATTTTTGTTTATATTTTATTTACTTCACCTTGGATCTAACACAGAATTTGAACCTACCACGGACAATAAGACTGTCAGCATCTGTGTGGGACGCCACAGGCTGCAGCACACACTCAATAGACTCTTACACAACGAGTTCATTCACAACTCCTCTATTTAAGTAATACTGACAATAAATAATCGTTATTATTAATGAGCTATATGTGGACATTCTATTTGGGAAACATAAATTTTTCTGTGATAGTATATATTATATACCATTTAAGAGTTATAAACACCTATTGAATATATGTGTATGGGGTGAACTGACAGCGCCAGAAAAATTTGTAGATATAGTTTTTCACAGTATGTCTATTATACTCCCCTGTGGAATGTTATTTCTCTATGATACCACTCCCCTTTCTTTATGGGGTGTCTGCTCAATCTCAAATAAAACCTACACTTGTACGTGTGTAGGATAAAAGAAATTTAGAAAAAGCGGATAAGATCAGAGCGACCACCGGTGGTAAAAAAGTATAAAACTAGAGATATATATTTAAAAGCACAGGCGGGATTTATTCAAAACAAACGTAATCAGTTAAAAAAAATTTTTTTTTTTTTTTTTTTTTTTTTTTTGACACACATGTCAATATATAAAAAAAGGGGGTTATTTTTTCCAACAAAGTTTTCTGTTTAAAAGTGAACAGTAAAACATATATTCAGAGAAAAAGGCATAAAAAGGACATAAAAAAACATAAATGAGTGCTAAAAACGGGCCCTCATGGTAATAATAAAGGTATTGTGCAAAGTATAGATATATCTAAAATCAATTAGAACAAGAGAAGTAATGAATAGAATGAGTAGCTTATCTTTGGATTTTCAGTAATAGCAGGAATCACCCAACGCGTTTCGTCTTGTTTGACTTCATCAAGGGGTAGTGAGCACAGTGGGACATGTCAGTTATTTATACCCCTATGGGTCAGGAAATGATTAGTGACCTCATTTCCTGTGACAGGATGTTCAGGATATAAAAACCGTTATTATTTTAAGAAGTGCAATATACATAGTGTCAGCATATAGTGATAATGGCAGCATGTAAAGCGCCTTAATTGCGCTAAGAAAATGTGTCCAGAAATCATGTTAAATGCAGAAATACTTTTTGTTTACTAAAGTCCGGTTTTGTGACGCGAATTGCGTCATTTCCGCCCCACTTCCGGTGTCAGTGGATCCTTTCCGCGCATGCGCCGTTCGTTGTGAGAGGAAGTGCGGCGGCCATTTTCTTGGAGTCCGTGTATGGAGACCGTTGATCAGACTGGAAGCGGATGCCGGCGGCCATATTTTCATAGTTCATATGCATAGACTTCTACAGTTTGGATGCACTGACTTCGTCTCCACACAGGAGATCACAACATAAGGATGGGAGAAACAAGTGTCAGTGAAACCGCAGATACTTCTAAAAACGTGTCATTTTACTGTCTTTATTTGCAAGGAATATTAATTTAGTGAAAATTGTATTGGGACTATGCATCACAATACTTGTCACTGGATCATAAAATACTTTGATGCAGATAATAGAATGACATGTATTTTGCGACACCAGATAATTTCTATGGGTTCGCATATATTAGTATTATACAGGTTTATGTTAAATGAAGGAAATTTATATGGTGAGAATGGCATTGCAATAGGATTCATAAATGCATATGCATAATTTAGGGAATCATATGAACATTTTAATTAGATGGATGAAATAATAAATATAGGGTGAGAATCGAAATGGGGTGCGGGTAAAGGGAAAGGGAAAAAGGGGGGGGGGGAGGCGAAGAGAAACGAAGAGATGATATGAAGGAGATTGCAGAAAGAACACTGTCCCATATTCCAACTATTATTACAGTACCCGGTCTTCTTGGGATGTTCCCATACCCAGTACTGGCCGGGCCAACACTGCTTGGCTTCCAAGATCGGACGAATTTGGGCATATCCAGTGTGGTATGACTGTAATCTGTGGTCAGGGTAGTGGAGGAAGTGGTCCAGAGGTTGGGGTGCCCATTGCTCCGTATTCCAACCCGGACTGAGCTGGAAAAAGGGGATGCGAATATGATCAGGAGTTTAAGGAATCAGGCTTACGTTTATAGAAAGGGGGCTATTTCATAGCCTTCGTTCAGTCCATTCGGATGGAGGGATTTCAATTCATGTATCCAAAACATTTCCCTTCTTGACAGGAGGTTGGAGAGGTCCCCCCCTCTTTCTCCTAGTGCCACTAGTTCCAGGCCTTTGAATGTGAGTTCTTCCGGGTTGGAACCGTGATGTTGTAGGAAGTGCCTCGAAACTGCGTGAGTTTGGACCCGGTTCTTTATATTCCTTATATGTTCCTGTATGCGGATTTTCAGTGGTCTTTTAGTCTTTCCAATGTACTTCATCTTGCATGAGCATTCCAGAAGATATATGACGGAGCATGTATTACAGTTAATAAAGTGCTTGATTTTGTATTCCTTGGTATCACCTGTATTTTTAAAGGTTTTCCTGTTGGGGTTCACAAATTTGCAGATATTGCAGTGACCACATTTAAAGCATCCCACACATCTCGGTAGTGTGTTCCTTGGAGTGTCGTAGTTCTTTAACATACTTGGTGCGAGGAGGTCCTTTAGATTTTGTGATTTCTTAAAAACCACTTGTGGTTCAGTTGGTAGGTAATCTTTAAGGATGGGGTCCATTAGTAATATGTTCCAGTGTGATTTAAGTGTCTGTTTGATCAGGTTGTCATGTTTGCTGTAGGTGGTAATGAATCTAACCGTGTCTTTAGCATTTTCCTTTGGTTTGTATTCCAAGAGTTTGTTTCTTTCCAGGGTTTTGGCTTTTGCATTTGCAGCTGCTGTAATATGTTCAGGGTATCCCTTCTCTTTAAATCTCTCTGTGTAAACTGTCAGTTGGGCATCACGATCATCCGTCTTCGTACAGTTCCGTGCAATCCTTGTGAACTGAGAAAGGGGAATATTATTCTTCCATTGTTTATGGTGGTTACTATGGTAGTGGACATAGCTGTTTGTGTCCACCTTCTTAATAAAATTCTTCGAGATGATTTCATTCCCTTGGTGAGTCAATATTAGGTCTAGGAACTCTATCTGTTCCGTGCTGTTATTGGAAGTGAATTTCAAGTTCCTGTTATTGTCGGATATATATACGAGGAAGTTATTGAATGAGGTTTCATCTCCGTCCCATATAATTAAGATGTCATCAATGAATCTTTTATAAAATATTAGTTTAGTGTTGAAAGGATGATCCGTGTAAATACAGTCATTTTCCCAGTGGCCCATAAAGAGATTCGCGAAACTGGGCGCGAAAATTGTTCCCATCGCTGTCCCGCAGGTCTGGAGATAAAATTGGTCCTGAAATTTAAAATAATTGTGTTTTAAAATGAATTCCATAATATCACAAATAAAAATCCGGTGGTCGTCCTTAATAAAAGGGTCCTTTCTCATAAAAAAGTTGCATGCTTGAATTCCTTGGTCATGTTTGATGCACGTATATAAAGACTGTACATCTATAGTGGCCCACCTGTAAGTGTCTTTCCATATTTGTGATTCCATTAGGTTCAAAACTGATGTAGTGTCCTTAAGATACGCAGGTAGGTCCATGACATATTTTCTGAGGAAGATATCCACGTATTCTGACAGGTGAGATGTTAGAGAGTCAATTCCTGCCACGATTGGCCTCCCTGGTGGATTAGTCATAGATTTATGCACCTTTGGGAGAAAGTAAAAAATGGGGGTGACGGGGTTGGTGCTAAGGAGATACTGGTATTCCTCCTTGGTAAGTGTCTCGTTCCTGAGGCCTTTAAGGAGGATCGCTCTAAGTTCATCCACGAATGATTCTTTTGGATCTGCTGCTAGTGGTTTATAGGATGATTCATCTCCCAGTAATCTCTCAGCTTCCATGATGTACGCCGTGCGATCCATGATCACCAACCCCCCCCCTTTGTCAGCTGGTTTTAAAATAATGTCTTTATTTCCCTGGATTTGTTTGATTGCTTGTCTTTCTTTATTAGTTAGATTCTTCTCCTTAATAGGTTCGATCTCAACCTCACATAGGTCTTTTACCATTAGGTCATAAAACATGCCTATGTTGTTCCCCTTAGATTCCAGGGGATAAATTTTATCCCCTGGAATCTAAGGGGAACAACATAGGCATGTTTTATGACCTAATGGTAAAAGACCTATGTGAGGTTGAGATCGAACCTATTAAGGAGAAGAATCTAACTAATAAAGAAAGACAAGCAATCAAACAAATCCAGGGAAATAAAGACATTATTTTAAAACCAGCTGACAAAGGGGGGGGGTTGGTGATCATGGATCGCACGGCGTACATCATGGAAGCTGAGAGATTACTGGGAGATGAATCATCCTATAAACCACTAGCAGCAGATCCAAAAGAATCATTCGTGGATGAACTTAGAGCGATCCTCCTTAAAGGCCTCAGGAACGAGACACTTACCAAGGAGGAATACCAGTATCTCCTTAGCACCAACCCCGTCACCCCCATTTTTTACTTTCTCCCAAAGGTGCATAAATCTATGACTAATCCACCAGGGAGGCCAATCGTGGCAGGAATTGACTCTCTAACATCTCACCTGTCAGAATACGTGGATATCTTCCTCAGAAAATATGTCATGGACCTACCTGCGTATCTTAAGGACACTACATCAGTTTTGAACCTAATGGAATCACAAATATGGAAAGACACTTACAGGTGGGCCACTATAGATGTACAGTCTTTATATACGTGCATCAAACATGACCAAGGAATTCAAGCATGCAACTTTTTTATGAGAAAGGACCCTTTTATTAAGGACGACCACCGGATTTTTATTTGTGATATTATGGAATTCATTTTAAAACACAATTATTTTAAATTTCAGGACCAATTTTATCTCCAGACCTGCGGGACAGCGATGGGAACAATTTTCGCGCCCAGTTTCGCGAATCTCTTTATGGGCCACTGGGAAAATGACTGTATTTACACGGATCATCCTTTCAACACTAAACTAATATTTTATAAAAGATTCATTGATGACATCTTAATTATATGGGACGGAGATGAAACCTCATTCAATAACTTCCTCGTATATATATCCGACAATAACAGGAACTTGAAATTCACTTCCAATAACAGCACGGAACAGATAGAGTTCCTAGACCTAATATTGACTCACCAAGGGAATGAAATCATCTCGAAGAATTTTATTAAGAAGGTGGACACAAACAGCTATGTCCACTACCATAGTAACCACCATAAACAATGGAAGAATAATATTCCCCTTTCTCAGTTCACAAGGATTGCACGGAACTGTACGAAGACGGATGATCGTGATGCCCAACTGACAGTTTACACAGAGAGATTTAAAGAGAAGGGATACCCTGAACATATTACAGCAGCTGCAAATGCAAAAGCCAAAACCCTGGAAAGAAACAAACTCTTGGAATACAAACCAAAGGAAAATGCTAAAGACACGGTTAGATTCATTACCACCTACAGCAAACATGACAACCTGATCAAACAGACACTTAAATCACACTGGAACATATTACTAATGGACCCCATCCTTAAAGATTACCTACCAACTGAACCACAAGTGGTTTTTAAGAAATCACAAAATCTAAAGGACCTCCTCGCACCAAGTATGTTAAAGAACTACGACACTCCAAGGAACACACTACCGAGATGTGTGGGATGCTTTAAATGTGGTCACTGCAATATCTGCAAATTTGTGAACCCCAACAGGAAAACCTTTAAAAATACAGGTGATACCAAGGAATACAAAATCAAGCACTTTATTAACTGTAATACATGCTCCGTCATATATCTTCTGGAATGCTCATGCAAGATGAAGTACATTGGAAAGACTAAAAGACCACTGAAAATCCGCATACAGGAACATATAAGGAATATAAAGAACCGGGTCCAAACTCACGCAGTTTCGAGGCACTTCCTACAACATCACGGTTCCAACCCGGAAGAACTCACATTCAAAGGCCTGGAACTAGTGGCACTAGGAGAAAGAGGGGGGGACCTCTCCAACCTCCTGTCAAGAAGGGAAATGTTTTGGATACATGAATTGAAATCCCTCCATCCGAATGGACTGAACGAAGGCTATGAAATAGCCCCCTTTCTATAAACGTAAGCCTGATTCCTTAAACTCCTGATCATATTCGCATCCCCTTTTTCCAGCTCAGTCCGGGTTGGAATACGGAGCAATGGGCACCCCAACCTCTGGACCACTTCCTCCACTACCCTGACCACAGATTACAGTCATACCACACTGGATATGCCCAAATTCGTCCGATCTTGGAAGCCAAGCAGTGTTGGCCCGGCCAGTACTGGGTATGGGAACATCCCAAGAAGACCGGGTACTGTAATAATAGTTGGAATATGGGACAGTGTTCTTTCTGCAATCTCCTTCATATCATCTCTTCGTTTCTCTTCGCCTCCCCCCCCCCCTTTTTCCCTTTCCCTTTACCCGCACCCCATTTCGATTCTCACCCTATATTTATTATTTCATCCATCTAATTAAAATGTTCATATGATTCCCTAAATTATGCATATGCATTTATGAATCCTATTGCAATGCCATTCTCACCATATAAATTTCCTTCATTTAACATAAACCTGTATAATACTAATATATGCGAACCCATAGAAATTATCTGGTGTCGCAAAATACATGTCATTCTATTATCTGCATCAAAGTATTTTATGATCCAGTGACAAGTATTGTGATGCATAGTCCCAATACAATTTTCACTAAATTAATATTCCTTGCAAATAAAGACAGTAAAATGACACGTTTTTAGAAGTATCTGCGGTTTCACTGACACTTGTTTCTCCCATCCTTATGTTGTGATCTCCTGTGTGGAGACGAAGTCAGTGCATCCAAACTGTAGAAGTCTATGCATATGAACTATGAAAATATGGCCGCCGGCATCCGCTTCCAGTCTGATCAACGGTCTCCATACACGGACTCCAAGAAAATGGCCGCCGCACTTCCTCTCACAACGAACGGCGCATGCGCGGAAAGGATCCACTGACACCGGAAGTGGGGCGGAAATGACGCAATTCGCGTCACAAAACCGGACTTTAGTAAACAAAAAGTATTTCTGCATTTAACATGATTTCTGGACACATTTTCTTAGCGCAATTAAGGCGCTTTACATGCTGCCATTATCACTATATGCTGACACTATGTATATTGCACTTCTTAAAATAATAACGGTTTTTATATCCTGAACATCCTGTCACAGGAAATGAGGTCACTAATCATTTCCTGACCCATAGGGGTATAAATAACTGACATGTCCCACTGTGCTCACTACCCCTTGATGAAGTCAAACAAGACGAAACGCGTTGGGTGATTCCTGCTATTACTGAAAATCCAAAGATAAGCTACTCATTCTATTCATTACTTCTCTTGTTCTAATTGATTTTAGATATATCTATACTTTGCACAATACCTTTATTATTACCATGAGGGCCCGTTTTTAGCACTCATTTATGTTTTTTTATGTCCTTTTTATGCCTTTTTCTCTGAATATATGTTTTACTGTTCACTTTTAAACAGAAAACTTTGTTGGAAAAAATAACCCCCTTTTTTTATATATTGACATGTGTGTCAAAAAAAAAAAAAAAAAAAAAAAAAAAAAAAAAAAAAATTTTTTTTTAACTGATTACGTTTGTTTTGAATAAATCCCGCCTGTGCTTTTAAATATATATCTCTAGTTTTATACTTTTTTACCACCGGTGGTCGCTCTGATCTTATCCGCTTTTTCTAAACCTATTGAATATAGTTAACCCAAAGACCCTCTCAGACAGCACTATCTCCATTTAGACAACCAAACTAGGAGCTAGGACTGAGCGCTACACTACAATTCAACTATTTCTACAATCTGTAGTCTGGTCGCCTACAAGTGTTAGCAGCTCGTCCACACATTAGGATCTCAGTGTTCAGATAACCCAACAATAGTATTGTACTGGTAGGCAGTCACAGCACCAGCAGGAGGATCTTGTCACAGGAGGTGGAGATCACACCAGTAGATGGGGCATTACACTGGTAGGCAGTCACAGCACCAGCAGGAGGATCTTGTCACAGGAGGTGGAGATCACACCAGTAGGTGGGGCATTACACTGGTAGGCAGTCACAGCACCAGCAGGAGGTTCTTGTCACAGGAGGTGGAGATCACACCAGTAGATGGGGCATTACACTGGTAGGCAGTCACAGCACCAGCAGGAGGATCTTGTCACAGGAGGTGGAGATCACACCAGTAGGTGGGGCATTACACTGGTAGGCAGTCACAGCACCAGCAGGAGGATCTTGTCACAGGAGGTGGAGATCACACCAGTAGGTAAGGCATTGTACTGGTAGGCAGTCACAGCACCAGCAGGAAGATCATGTCACAGGAAGTGGAGATCACACCAGTAGATGGGGCATTACACTGGTAGGCAGTCACAGCACCAGCAGGAGGATCATGTCATAGGAGGTGGAGATCACACCAGTAGGTAAGGCATTGTACTGGTAGGCAGTCACAGCACCAGCAGGAAGATCATGTCACAGGAAGTGGAGATCACACCAGTAGATGGGGCATTACACTGGTAGGCAGTCACAGCACCAGCAGGAGGATCTTGTCACAGGAGGTGGAGATCACACCAGTAGGTAAGGCATTGTACTGGTAGGCAGTCACAGCACCAGCAGGAAGATCATGTCACAGGAAGTGGAGATCACACCAGTAGATGGGGCATTACACTGGTAGGCAGTCACAGCACCAGCAGGAGGATCTTGTCACAGGAGGTGGAGATCACACCAGTAGATGGGGCATTACACTGGTAGGCAGTCACAGCACCAGCAGGAGGATCTTGTCACAGGAGGTGGAGATCACACCAGTAGGTGGGGCATTACACTGGTAGGCAGTCACAGCACCAGCAGGAGGATCTTGTCACAGGAGGTGGAGATCACACCAGTAGGTAAGGCATTGTACTGGTAGGCAGTCACAGCACCAGCAGGAAGATCATGTCACAGGAGGTGGAGATCACACCAGTAGGTGGGGCATTACACTGGTAGGCAGTCACAGCACCAGCAGGAGGATCTTGTCACAGGAGGTGGAGATCACACCAGTAGGTGAGGCATTGCACTGGTAGGCAGTCACATCACCTGCAGGAGAATCATGTCACAGGAAGTGGAGATCACACCAGTAGATGGGGCATTACACTGGTAGGCAGTCACAGCACCAGCAGGAGGATCATGTCACAGGAGGTGGAGATCACACCAGTAGATGGGGCATTACACTGGTAGGCAGTCACAGCACCAGCAGGAGGATCATGTCATAGGAGGTGGAGATCACACCAGTAGATGGGGCATTACACTGGTAGGCAGTCACAGCACCAGCAGGAGGATCTTGTCACAGGAGGTGGAGATCACACCAGTAGGTGAGGCATTGCACTGGTAGGTAGTCACATCACCTGCAGGAGAATCATGTCACAGGAGGTGGAGATCACACCAGTAGATAGGGCATTACACTGGTAGGCAGTCACAGCACCAGTAGTAGGATCGTGTCACAGGAGGTGGAGATCACACCAGTAGGTGAGGCATTGCACTGGTAGGCAGTCACATCACCTGCAGGAGAATCATGTCACAGGAGGTGGAGATCACACCAGTAGGTGGGGCATTACACTGGTAGGCAGTCACAGCACCAGCAGGAGGATCTTGTCACAGGAGGTGGAGATCACACCAGTAGGTGGGGCATTACACTGGTAGGCAGTCACAGCACCAGCAGGAGGATCTTGTCACAGGAGGTGGAGATCACACCAGTAGGTGGGGCATTACACTGGTAGGCAGTCACAGCACCAGCAGGAGGATCTTGTCACAGGAGGTGGAGATCACACCAGTAGATGGGGCATTACACTGGTAGGCAGTCACAGCACCAGCAGGAGGATCTTGTCACAGGAGGTGGAGATCACACCAGTAGATGGGGCATTACACTGGTAGGCAGTCACAGCAACAGCAGGAGGATCATGTCACAGGAGGTGGAGATCACACCAGTAGGTGAGGCATTGCACTGGTAGGCAGTCACATCACCTGCAGGAGAATCATGTCACAGGAGGTGGAGATCACACCAGTAGGTGGGGCATTACACTGGTAGGCAGTCACAGCACCAGCAGGAGGATCTTGTCACAGGAGGTGGAGATCACACCAGTAGGTGAGGCATTGTACTGGTAGGCAGTCACAGCACCAGCAGGAAGATCATGTCACAGGAGGTGGAGATCACACCAGTAGGTGAGGCATTACACTGGTAGGCAGTCACAGCACCAGCAGGAGGATCTTGTCACAGGAGGTGGAGATCACACCAGTAGGTGAAGCACTGCACTGGTAGGCAGTCACAGTACCTATGGTAGCTACACCCCTATATATAACACATGTAACTGTGACAGGGAAGGTGGCCTCTCTCAGCTCTGGGCCACATAGTGGTAGTTTATTTTAGAACGAATGCTGAATGACTTTATGTGAACTAAAGAAGTATATACAGTACAAACTATATTTAAATTATGATGCCAATACCTACAGTAGGAATTATTTAAAGTCTCTGGATAACATAAACTTGCTCAGTTGAAAGGAGTCTCTTCAAATTGTTTATTAAATGTTTTCAGTCATACAATTGTATAACTTCAAAACCACAGATCGTACAGTAACATAAGTCCAAAAGTATGAATGAAAAATGTATTTGAATCATGTCACTGACCTCCATAATACAGAACATGAACACATTACACAGCTTTGAGTTTTATACATGGCTTAAGACACATTGCTGTCACATTCCTTGGCCTAATTGCAATTTGGCTCTTAGCAAAAGAAAGCAGAGTCTGCAATTATATCAAATACTGTATGTAATACCAGTTATAAGCATCTGTAGAACAGTAGATCAGTAGAAAAGCAGGTTGTATTTGTACTATTTTATACTCAAACATAATGCTTCTCAAAATATATATATTTTTTGCAAAAGAAATCTTTCAGAATTCATATACAAATCCATGAGTTTGCATACTTTTTAAATGGGTTCTTAGCTGTTTAGCAACTGCTACATGTATAAATGTATTATGCCCATATCTTAAGCTGAATGCAGACTATACAATCTATCATCCATTGTGGATCTGAACGATATATATACACACTTTTCTGACATATTATAAGTGGCAGTTTATATATTTATGCTCTTATAAATGTAAAAAAAATTCTATTCATAGAGTCTATTCATCAAGAGTAGACTCATTAGAACTATTAATCAGCTTCTTACAGTGCAATAAAACAGTAATCACAATTGAAAAGAATCTGCAAATATTTGAATAATTAATACTCACCATCCTTAAAGGGGCAAAGCCGTGTCCTTCTCGAATCAGGAAGCGCTGTCCATCCCTTGATGAGTAAAATAATTTTTGACAGTATTTATGCAACAAAAAAAATTACCAAGAGATGGATTTGAGAGAGAATGACAAAAGCTTTGAAAGCAAACAAAACATAGTTTAGGTTTTGTTTTTTTTGCTTTTGAAAAAAAAAGTATACTGTTAGCTTATGTTAATAAATGGAACTCTTTATGGATGCAGCCTGCTTGGAAGACCTGCACACTCAATGCACATTTAGGATACAGTTATGTGGGATAAAGTAACACATTTGTATTGCTAACTAGACATGTGGAAAGAACAGAGGAAGACATACATAATGTATATACAGATTACAGAAGGTTTGATTAGATATTTATATTAGCAGGATGTAGTAATAGGATGCATTAGTAGGATGTTCTTTATCCAAGCCTATAAATATGAATCAAATATTAAGCAAATTCTGCATTGTGTGTATACAGAAAGTAATAGACTAACTTTTTAAAATACAAACATGTCTTATTAAAATGTGTGGCGGGATGTAATGGCGTCTGAGCTTGCCGGAGGTGCAGGATGCAGCCAAATAGACGTTTTTTAAAGTGGCAGTCATTTACACGGCAAAACTGTTTCCTGTTAAATGACTGTCGCTTTAAAAAAACATTGAGTTCATCCGACATCCCGCACCTCCAGCAAACTTGGACGCCATTACATCCTGCAGATGATGTGAAGAAGATACTGTAGTAAGAAAACAAATACATCATAACTAATATATTACCTCAATGCACAGACAAGGTAAAATCTTTGAATATGGTAATATGACAGATTTTGTAGAGTTTTCCCTTTTTATCTATAACACAAAAAATGGTAAAATGAATAAACATTGATTATTGGTACAGACCTGTAACAACAGTATAGGAATACTGCACTCCCCTAGTTTATGGTCACAGTATACCACAGTACAATGATGTGCACCATGTAGTATGAGCATGGATTGGGACATATGGTAGGATAGGGAAACAGATATGCTCACAGAGCAGCAAATTCTGCCAAATCAGTACAGGCAAAACCGGGATATGTGCAATAAAAGGCAGTCACATAACAGATAAAGGTAAATAATGTAAACAGAAGAGACCATTATAGGACTACAGTTGGGAATACGAGCAGAACTTGGTTTGGTTGGTAGAAAGGGCATGTGCTGTATGTTAAGCTATGTATTGGTAAGTCACAGCTGTATAATGACAGTATTGATGAGTCATAAATATTGGCATTATACAGCCGTGACTTAACAGTGCAATGCATGACTTACCGCAGTAAGCCACCAATGGTGACTCTTACTGCCACAAAGATTATAAAGGTGGACCAATCTGTTCTCCTCACCACTCTGCACCCATCCTATAAAGTTATTTCAGTGTTGTATACTGAAACCCAAGAGTTTATCTGTACATAAATAGTACATTGACATCATTAGTTCTAGTGGAATCATTTTAATGCAACTTTTCTAAAAATATATGTATTCATGCAACTATCACAAATATGGGTTTTACTTGTGAATGTTGTTTATTTTGTAGTGGAATAGGAAGTTGCATAGGCTAAGATCTAGGAAGACAGGACACAACCCTAGCGTAACCAAAGTTCCCAACTAATAATCAGCAAACCACTAAATATATGATAAGGTGATGTGTAGGAAGGTTTAGAGAAAATCCACTACTTGATAAAACTGGCTTTATACTACTATGTAAATGTGTACTAGTTCTTCTATAAGAGTTTGATGGCCATGGCGGAGAGATTTCTCTTAAGTTAACATTATGTTACAATTTCTAATCAAGTAGCATCTGGTGATCTTAAAGAGTATGCTGTGATAAGTAACAATGCACATGCTGCTCCCTACCTCTGGAATTCTCTACCTCTCCTTAGCAAACTCTCCACCTCTCTACAAAATATCAAACAGTCTCTTCAGACCCACTTCTTCATCAAAGCCAAGCAGCTCTCCTCTTAACCCACTGCTCCTTGCTCCTTCCTCACTGTCTACGCCATCTGTGTCAGCCCTGTCTGTGTGCAGCTCCCCTTTAGATTGTAAGATCTCGCATGCAGGGCCCTCTACCCTCATGTCCTATTTCTTCCTTACTTATACTATCATCTACTCTATACAAACCATGAACTTGTCCTGCATTATCTTGTACTGTTAGTCACTGTTTTCTTGTTCTGTTCATTTGACTGTGTATTTTGTTAGGAGTTGCAAATAAATAAATAATAATAATAACAACTAGCTGCTGTGCCAGGTTTTCATCCACCTAGTAATCGAATTTCAAAACATTCCTTAGTGGGTGGCCGCAAATAACTGTCACAGTTTCCAGACCACCCAGCAGATCAAATGTTTCAGGTCACCCAGAAGGTTCCCAGGGAGAGAGAAGAAGAAGAAGAAGAAAAAGAAGAAGAATTATTATTACTATTTGTGGAGCACAATGGATACTGATTTACCCATATTATATTGTTGTTTCTATGGATAAGAAGTCCAACAGGCTACACAAAACTGTGCAAATATATCTAAGCATTACTAAACAATTATACTAACCAGTGCATGAGCCCCAATATCACGGCAGCTGTAATGTTTCAAACAGAGCCGGATATTGTAATCATACTCTTCCAGGAAGTTTGAAACATGTACCGTTATAGTTTTATTTTCCTCACTGACCGTGTAATCTAGTCTCCCAGCTAAAAGAAAAAAAATGTTTTAGAAAATTAATTTCCATTATTGAAATTTACATTATTCAAATATGAAAAGTATCCTACAGTCAGCAAGACACAATAGCGATGTTACAGTAACTATAATACAATACAATATCTGTGAGATTGAGGCCTTCATATATGCGGAATTCCTGTAATGCATCAGAAGATGCTGTAATGTGTATGTTTTATTTGGTATCTGGTCTCTAGGTCGACCATACTTAGGTCGACAATGTCTAGGTCGACCACTATTGGTCGTCAGTAACTAGGTCGACGGGGTTTCTAGGCCAACAGGGTCTCTAGGTTGACATGTTCTAGGTCGAAAGGTCAAAATGTTTACATGAGTTTTTCACAATTTTTTTTTTTTTTTAAACTTTTTCATACTTAACGATCTACGTGGACTACAATTGGGAATAGTAACCTGTGCCGAGCACAGCGGTAACGGAGCGAGGCACCTTGCCCAAACATGGCGAGCAAAGCGAGGGGACACTGTGCACTAATTGGGGATCCTGGTCACTGTATGGAGAAAACAACACCAGAATTGTTTTAAAAACTCATGTCGACCTTTTGACCTGTCGACCTAGAACATGTCGACCTAGAAACCCTGCCGACCTAGAATCCCTGTCGACCAATACTGATTGACCCAGACACTGTCGACCTAAGTGTGGTCGACCATCCTTACCACACCCGTTTTATTCAGTTCCTCTGTAAGATGACATTTCCCTCTGTTCCTGTGTTCTGAAAATGTGACAACCATATGCAGTACACACATAACAGACGCTTCTCACCCCAAACTGAGATCATATTTTTGTTACGCAACTAAATTTGGTTTAAGTAGTTATGGTATCTAAGAAATATATAAGGTGCCATGAATATAAATATCACAAATGAATGAAAGGTTTTATACTGTACTGTGTGTATCTTATTGAGTACTTTAAATGATACAATATTTGTAACTGGGGAAAATAAAAGAAATTAATCTATATAATAATCAGCTGGACAGACTACCAGGACTGAAGGATGATCGTGTTGGCAGCAGGGGGTAAGTGTAGCGGGTAGGGAACGAGGAGCGGCTGGGAGGGATTTGGAGCAGGGGATGTGATTTAACATATGCCAGGTCCATTTTACTATTCAAGAATAATGAAGAAATTAAATAAATAAAACCCTTGTATTAATATAATGTAGTAAAAAAAAGTAAGCACTAAAACTGCAACTGTTATTACTAGAATCACCAAGTCAAACACATTAATTTCTAATAAAAAAATTAAACCTTATATTTAATTTAAAAAAAAGATAAGATGTACTTATAATTTTCAGAGCAAATAAATAAATAAATAAATAGAAAGACATCATAATAGCTTTTATGTAATCAGGCTACATACGTGGGGTAATAATGTCAGTAACAGCATATAGTAGTTAGTACTGTATATACAGAGCCGGCCTTAGGCATAGGCAAACTAGGCAAATGCCTAGGGCATTTGGCATGCTTAGGGGCACCAGCAGCTTCTGCTGATTAAAATGATATGCGGCATGCCTATATTCTGTGTGTAGCATTTCATATGCAGATACAGCCGCAGTCGCACACAGTATATTGGCATGCTGCATATCATTTTAATCAGCAGAAGCTGCTTGTGCGCCCTAGCCACATAGCAATGCAAATAAGATGCATTTTCATAAAAAAAGGTGCCAGACGTTAGCATTGAGGCAATATTTATGAGGACACATCTGTATCCAAGCAGAGGCAGAGGTCACAGTGTTAGTGGCAGTGTGAGTGCTGTGTGCATGTGAGTGGGTTGGTTGTGCAGTAGTGTTCAGAAATATGTGTAAGGAGCATTATGTGTGTCATGTAAAAATGCATTAATAATATGCAACATATGTGTAAGGGGCACTATGTGTGTCATTATGTGTATAAGGGCATTAATAATGTGCGGCATATGTGTAACAGGGAACTACTGTATGTGTGTCATTATGTGTATAGGGGCACTAATAATGTGCAGAAAATTTGTAGGGGGCACTATGTGTGTCATTATGTGTATAAGGGCATTAATAATGGGGGTCATTCCGAGTTGTTCGCTCGGTAAAAATCTTCGCATCGCAGCGATTTTCCGCTTAATGCGCATGCGCAATGTCCGCACTGCGACTGCGCCAAGTAAATTTGCTATGCACTTAGGAATTTTACTCACGGCTTTTTCATCGTTCTGGCGATCGTAATGTGATTGACAGGAAATGGGTGTTACTGGGCGGAAACAGGCCGTTTTATGGGCGTGTGGGAAAAAACGCTACCGTTTCCGTAAAAAACGCAGGAGTGGCTGGAGAAACGGGGGAGTGTCTGGGCGAACGCTGGGTGTGTTTGTGACGTCAAACCAGGAACGACAAGCACTGAACTGATCGCAGATGCCGAGTAAGTTTGAAGCTACTCAGAAACTGCTACGAGGTGTGTAATCGCAATATTGCGAATACATCGTTCGCAATTTTAAGATGCTAAGATTCACTCCCAGTAGGCGGCGGCTTAGCATGAGCAAATCTGCTAAAATCCGCTTGCGAGCGAACAACTCGGAATGACCCCCAATGTGCAGCATATGTGTAAGGGACATTATGTGTAAAAGGGCATTAATAAAAGTTGTCATAATGTGTAAGGTGCATTATGTTTATAAGGACATTAATAAGGTGTCTCATGTGTAACGAGCATTACTGTGTGGAATGTGTGTAAATGCATTACTAATGTGTGGCATTATGCGTATAAGGTGCTCTACTATGTGGCGTTGCGTATAGAAAGGGCACTTCTGTATCGTCTAATGTGAATAAAGAGCAATAGGGTGTTGTGTAATGTGAATAAGGAGCAATTCAATGTGATGTAATGTGAATAAGGGGCTCTACTGTGAGGAGTAACGTTTATAAGGTAAAGTGATACTACTGTGGGATGTAATATGAATTATGGACACTTTTGCATGATCATATGTTAATAAAGTTGCAGTACTGTGTGACGTAATTGGAATTGGGGTTATTGCGTGGCCATGCCCCTTGCCAGCAAAAACACACCCCTTTTTGGGCTGTGCGCCAAATGTGCAAACTGTTCCTATTTAAAATATAGGGGGTACAAGGTCAGAGGCGGAACCAGCGGTGGTGCTAGGGGGCACCAGCCAAAATCTTGCCTAGGGCATCATATTGGTTAGGGCCGGCTCTGCTAGGGCATCATATTGGTTAGGGCCGGCTCTGTGTATATAGCAGTAACAGAAATATCAATAGGCAAAGCACATAGAGCCATCAAGAAATGGGTCAAAATGGTTAAGAAAAAAACCCAACCTTGTTATTTTTTGGTCCTTTCTAAGTTGCTACATGAGACAACTCACAATTGATGCACCTTTTCTTCTAGGAGTCATAGTATAAAAACATTTTTTGTTTATATACTGTAGAAGCTCTGCTGTATATACAGTATTTGGCACAGAAAAGGATGCGTGTTTATACAAATTTCATAAAGCAAAATGTTTTGTTTGGAGATGTATTTACAGGTACTTGTGTTTGTTAAAAAAGTGCATATCAAAGAGATTGTACTAGATTGTATTAGTTTGTCTCTATGCACATCAAAGATCTCTAATGTTGAATTGACTACAATGCTTCACAGAAAATAAATCTGAAATTGTTGGGTATGTTTTCTTAAAACTGCTTACTTTCTGGCAGTATTCAGCGAGCATCTAGTTTTCAGGCAATAAGTATTCTTAGAAATGTAAAAGGGCTTTGCCACACATACTGAACTTATAAAACATGTTTTGACAAGTACAGAATCCTGTTTTTTTATTTGTTCTTCAATAGTAACTCTGTGCATCTGCTAAGTTTAAAAAAACAGATATGACATAACACATCCAAATAGGTTATTAAAGTAAATATTTTGTCACGCTGTATACAATGCACATACCCACTGGAGCCGACTGGGGGAGAGACACAGCACATATGCACTAATACACCCCCACTCCAGCTATGTAGATGGTAATACATCTTGTTGGTGTACCTTCCTGCTTCACCTCGGCAAAGAAGCAAAGCAGGAAGCATTATAGCTGCACTGTAATACTTCTCCCCCTCTGTGCACAGAACAGTATGCACCTGTATGCGCCAAACTACCCCAATCTGTGTGCTTGGTTTTATACAGTACCAGTCATTGTAATCAGTGTGACCTTGCACCAGCCCAATTATAGCTTTACAGATCCAACTCACAACAGGGATATTTACACATATACCCACAACTCTGCATAGCCCACAATTCCAGCGGCCTATCTTTTTATAGAATGTACATGAACAGCTCCACTTCTCTGCTCTTTAACAGGTTTGATGTATCTCCACTAACAGTTTGACCCCATAATGGCAGAAACAAAACAGTATACATTGTAACCATCACCAACAGTACAGTAGGTTCACCCATGAATGTTCTTTCATTCTGGTCACTGAGGGGTCTATTCATGAAGCAGTGAAAAGTGTGGAGAAATGAGCCAGTGGAGAAGTTGCCCATGGCAACCAATCAGTATTGAAGTAACATTTATAATTTGCATAATATACAATTGTATGGAGCAGCTGATTGGTTGCCATGGGCAATTTCTCCTTGTGCTCACTTCTCCACTCTTTTCACTGCTTCATGAATAGACCCCTTAATGAGCAGACATTAGCAATTGTTCAAACATTACATGGTGCACATATTGGGTCAGGCTTAGGGGAGTTACCTGCTACTCACAGCTGCTGACACATGGTAGTGGTTCTCTAATTCTTGGATTTCTCTTTTAGCCTTGCCCTAACATAGGACCATATGATTTTTATGCATATACAGTGGTGATTTGTAATAAGCTTATTTGCTACACTAGTTGGTGTATTATTCATATAGCATGTTATTAAGGCACATGATGTACTTTATGGGAACCTGCCTATTACAACAGCATTTCTGATTGCGTAATAACATAATATTGTAACTTACATATACATGATATTACATTGTTTCCCACATCCTTGTTGTGACAATCTGAAAATAAAACATAATTCATTTTATAGCATCCAGAAAACACAAAATAAGAAATGTTAAAGTAGAATTCAAGGAGTCAAACACAATAATAAATGTTGCAATTCAATTATTTTACAATGATATTTAATACCAAAAATACATAGATTTAGGAAATGACATTTATTTTTGAATGACCTAATCTGACCCCTTTGCTGCAAAGGGTTTTCCCACCCTGTTCTGTGTTTGCTCTAGTCACATTCCAACATCCATATTTGAATTTATTCATACGATACACACACCAATTATACCTTGTTTTTGTTTTTTTGTTTTTGTTTTTTTTTTTGCCTTGGAATTTTCTGTAAATGAAAAAATACTTATTTTGCTCTTTCTAACATGTTGAATAAAATGTAACCAAAATGGGCAAAACTGAAAAGTCCAGAAAGTGAAATAAAGACAAATGTATTTATTTTTTATACACATAAATATTGTTTATTATTTAGTCATTAATCCTGCTTTCCAAAATAATGAAAAACACGATTTTATGTGTAGGGCATTAGATTCCCCCTATACGTATTGCCCCACATATATATGCACAATTAATGGGGTGATGGAGTCAGCCTAATCACTAATGTACTTATAGCCGTTTTTTTGGGGAGAAAGTGACATCATCACACATGCGTGAGAAGACAAAAGGTAAAGCTTTATAAAATATAACCCTACAGTATATGCATTAATGCAGCGACAGACTGGGCCTCCGTTTCGGTAGCGCCGCCATGATGTACACGATGTACGGAGGTGCCGCAAGTCAGGGGGGCATGGACTCGTGGCACTGCCCCATTTCTATGGTGACACTTGCGGGGGGCAGGGGTGCACCGCAAGTTCGTGGGGCGTGGCCTCACGGTACGCCCCCATTTCCATGGAGACCAGGGGGCAGCTAAACCACAGTGCCGGAGGCTGCGCTGCATGCGGCCTTACCAGCTCTCTGGGGGACCGGACCGGCCCACCTGCCCATCGGCCCTTCTGGCATTTGCCAGAAGTGCCAGATGGCCAGTCCGGCCCTGCATTAATGTGATGCCTTTTGTCCTTTTGTGCAATCAAATATATAAATTTAGAAACATAGAATTTGATGGCAGATAAGAACCACTTGGCACCATCTAGTCTGCCCTTTTTTAACCATATTATACCCTATTTGAGGTTTGAGGTGACCTGGCAAAGGATTGGAGAAATACAGGTAAATATGGTTTTGGCAACAAATAACATTGTGATTAATATTTTGCCATCTTTATACCTTTTGCAAACTTACAAAAATCTTGGGGTATACAGTAATAAAGGAAACTACAAAAAATAAACATTCTATTAAGTGGCTGCTACCATCTTACTGCACCTTGGCTCATTTTGTCTTATTATAAAGGACATGCATACTAGATAAAAGTGACTAAATTCATAAATGGACAGTTTAGGGGTATATTTACTAAAGTGTGGGTCTACAGAAGTGGAGATGTTGCCCATAGCAACCAATCAGATTGTAGCTATTAGCTTCTAGAAGGAGCAATGTAAATAATATGTTGAATCTGATTTATTGCTATGGGCAACATCTTCACTTTTTGCAACCCACACTTTAGTAAATATACCCCCTAGTTTATTAAAATATGTCTATTATTGATGTTAATAATGTGCCCAGGTTAACAAGTTAATTGTTTACACGTAAACGGTAATTATATAAAAAGGAAATTATATACAGAAAGCAAGACACTTTATCAACCATCTACTACCAGGCAAAGGAGGAACATGTTTCAAACCTTCTAAAGAGTAGAAAAGAGGACAAGTGGATAAGTTGCCCTTAGTAACCAATCAACTTCTAACTAGCATTTATCAAGTACATGCTACAAAATTATAGAAAGTAACTAGTTGCTATGTGCACCTCCTCCACTTGCCCACTTCTCCACACTTTTGAAGGTTTGATACATTTCCTCCAATGTCTCCCCCTCGCTCCCATGAACACATGAAAAACCACAGAAGGGCTTGCTTACTTTCTAACATTGTATGTACATGCAACATTTACACTAACCACAGCAACCAAACAGATGCTTTCATTGTCTGACTCTGCTAAGCAGATAAGAGCTAATTGCTGATTGGTTCCAGTGCAAAAGTTACACTTAGCTGTAATGTTAGTAAATGACACCTGTGGTTTTAAAAATAAACCTATACATCTTTGTAACTGGAAAAGCATTACCTCCATCAGGTGTATGCTGTCAGAATGTCTACATTTACAATGCCGACACTGAAATTATGCCTAAATTGTCAGAATGTTGACATTGTGAATCTCGACAGCCAAAATTTCAACACTTGATATTAGCCGCTATTCATGGCTAAACCTCGTCTATTTGGGTGCAATCAGCGCAATGAAAAAAAAACATTTGAATTGTGACTCCCAATATCCTGTCACTTTAGATGAGAGATCAGGCGTGCAAAAACAATTGAATCACCCGCGATGAATGTCAAATTAAAATAATACACGTCTGTCAGGTAAGTACAAATAATGTTACAATATTTAGGAAAATAGATCATTTTAGAGAATAGTCAACAGACTTTGATAACTCTATGAAATCTTGAAGTAGTAGAATACATTCTATGTACATGAGATAGGTAAATGCTAGAGATGAGCGGGTTCGGGTTTTACTCTGTTTTACTCGGATTTACTCGCTTATCAAAACGGTATCTGATAGGCTATCCAAAACACAAGACATCCGTAAGCCAATAAGATGCCGTTTTGAGAACCGAGTAAATCCGAGTAAAACCGAACCCGCCCATCTCTAGTAAATACCACTTTAACACTCATTAATGTTTAGACACTATTATTTTCTCTTGTGAATTTGACATTGTGTTGCATTATATTTTATGGTAGTGTAACTTCCCCATGTATTACTAATACTGTCATGCAGCATTGCTTGTCAATCCTTGAGTATAAGTATATACATTTGTACACCTGATGTAGAGATACTGCTACATTGTAAGTAAGACAGTTCTTGAGAAATGTGTAACTCAACACACACAGATAAGACCACAATTGTACAACATAATTTTCATTCATACATTAAGAGCAAAAACAAATCATATACTAAATGAGGCTCTTTATCGGTATGCAATCATGATGCATGAAGATAGGCTGAATCAGACAGGAGAGCACATACTATCTGTGCTGTATAGGTTTTCCCAATATCCAAATATTTTAACAATATACACATATCCTTTTGTAATCTTATACCATGGGGTAAATTTACTAAGATGGGAATTCTATTTATGATGAATGTTGTTCATAGCAACCAATCAGATTCTACTTCACATTTAGCTAGCACCTTCTGGAAGATAATACATGGAATCTGATTGGTTGCTAAGGGCAACATCCCATCTTAAATAGAAATCCCATCTTAGTAAATTTACCCTCATGTGTTATTGAATGGGATTTCACTCCTGATTACCCACTATATAATAGGGTTATTTAACTTATTTGTATATAATCCTTAAATACAAATCAAATACTACTCCCATCAATATATATATCAATCTGACAGGTGTATACCCTCCTTAGAAAAATGCAGATTACCGCTAAATCAGTCTAAGGGTGTGTACACACGGTGAGATATTTTCTTTCGATTTTGACTATATAGTCAAAATCGCAAGAAAAGTTAGTGCAGATCGCAAGGTGAAAGTCACCTTGCGATCCCGATTTGATCCAGATGCGCGGTCCCGCCAGGTCGGCATCGCAAGAAAAGATAGACTGTGCAGGCAAGTCAATCCTTGCTAGATCGGTGTACTATCTAGTTCATCTCACATGTCAATGACATCTCACATAAAATCGTAAGCACACATAGTCCATATCTCAAGAAAAGTTAGTCAAAATCTGTGCTATCTGGGCTCCAGGGAGTTCAAGGGAAATCGTAAGTGAAAATCGGGCATAGCAAGGATCTCACCGTGTGTACACACCCTTAGATTCTGCACATGAAAGTTAGGATTTTATTATAAATAAATGAATTGGAAAGTAGTTTATGAATCTACAGTATATACTTCTATTTGTCAGGAATTCAGGTTAATCTGCCACACACAATATGTATAAAATATAATTCTCATTATGAGTAAATTAACTAAAAGTTATTTAGAATAATATGGGGTGAATATAGAAGCGAAATGTCTACAAAAAAATTATTTATTTACACATTGTCACGATCTAGGTAATTCCTTATCAGTATTAACTTTCCAAATGCCTCCTGAGACTGTCCCAGTGTTCCAAGCCTGGATTCCATCTGCACTGTCTGTGTGCAGCACGCTGCATCTCATTGTCTCAAATCTCTTTACTGTGATTCTGGCAGCTTCATGGTTAAAGCTCACATTCAAGTTACAAACAATCTTTCCCTCCAAAAGCTACCATGGGCGCAGTCATGTTTTCCTAATCACATGTTACCTTTCAGCCTATCAGCTGCACTCTGCTCTCAGCCTGATTACACAGCAGCTGCACTCTGGTCTCTGGTTAATCAGCCAGCCAATCCCTGCTTCCCAGCAGGTATAAATATCCTGTTCCTGGGGTGGAAAGATGTCAGTGCTTCAATTGTCTTCAGTGATTCCAGTG
Organism: Pseudophryne corroboree; assembly: GCF_028390025.1. Classification (NCBI taxonomy): domain Eukaryota; kingdom Metazoa; phylum Chordata; class Amphibia; order Anura; family Myobatrachidae; genus Pseudophryne; species Pseudophryne corroboree. Next base: position 455,064,290 of record NC_086449.1, read on the forward strand.
TGCAGTTCTCCCATGGACTTTCTCTGCAGTACAGCCTGACTCCCTGGTGATTACACTCTGCAGTGTAACCCGACACTCCAGTTATTAACCCTCTACAGTCTACCCTGATTCACCTGTGTCTGAACTCCGGCTTTCCAGCAGCCATTCTCCAGCGATCCCCAGCATCACTTCATGCTTCACCTGTGCTTTTAAGTACAATAGTGCATTTCTATCTGCGAACCCCAGCTTCACTCAAAGCTTACCAACGATCCCAAAGTAACCATCGGTGTTCCGTCATCGATTCCAAGTCACCATCGGTGTTCCGTCATCGATCCCAAGTATTTCTCTGAACTGTGTTTCCTATTACCAGTGCCAAGTCATCAGTATTCCTCTGAACTGTGTTTAATAAAACCTTTGAACTTTCCCTTGTTGTCGTGGTCATGCCTTCGGGCATTTGTTCTAAAGGTTCCCTGCATGTCCAAGAACCCTGTACTGCCTCCCAGGTACACACATATACCTCAGCCCCTACAACTGAGGCTTCCCCCTGGTCAGCACCAGCCCTCAGTTGTGACAGTAAGCACTGACCTAATGGATCCGGCCGGAGACCAGGTCCAAGCGACCAGGCCGATGCAAGAACTTGCAGCCTGCCTTGAACGTCAGGAGACTGCACAGGGCCATGTGATCCGCTGTCTCCAGGACCTCTCCTCTTGGCTGGATGGAATACAAGTAACCCTCCGTGGTTCAGGGGCGTCCAGTGTGCCGACTGCAGTACCTTTGGTGGTATCCCCACCCACAATTCCCGTTTCTGCTCCTTGTCTCCATTTACCGACACCTGCCACACATATCTGTATCCATTTTATGCTATTTTCTAAACTCATAGGAGGAGATTCAAATGTTTGAAAAGTCAATTGGGAGTCTGTTTTTTCCTATCTAATAGACAGGAAAAAACAGACACCAAACCGACTTTTCAAACATTTGAATCTCCCCCATAGATGGAAAAAAAGCATTCATATAGGGGATATTTATCAAAGCTCAGGGAGAGATAAAAGGACCAGCCAATCGCCTTCTGCCTTACTTTTACAGACTGTGTTTGAAAAATAATAAGAGCTGATAGGTTGGTACTTTACCTCTCTCAAATTTATCCCTCTCCAAACTTTGATAAATACCCCCCAATGTACAGTATTGCTGTTATATAAGCAAGCACAAATAGCACTGTTCAGCACCTTGATGTTAATTGCCGGCTGGGGAGAATCAAACTCATGTGGTTGGAATTCCCTAATTTAGGAGAGGATAAATGAAAACGTTTACACACTGGTGTGGCAGTCCTGACTAAGGTCTAGTAAGACTGAAACGCATCAACTGTGCCATACTAGCGTGCATCATTTCTACCCAAGCCAGGAGAGGAGAGTGACGGCGGTGCACAAACAGCAGTGGAAGCCGGTTCTGCCACTCTGTTCCGGGTATGGGTCCTATACATCTGTGATATGCTCTTCAATATTCCTCTCTCTGTTATGAGTATACGTATGTATTTCAATGTCCATGCAGATGTCACCTTTCATGTAATATATTATCAGTGAAGATGGAAATAAAGATCTTTTTCTGGTACTTTTTGTATTCATATTGATGTCACTTCTCTCTGGTTTATGCAGGAGTTTTCTTGTGACTACATTTGGTTTTTGGTAATAAACATACTTCCTGAAATGGAAATTTTGCTTAGTTTTCAACTTTTCATGCTACTATTAAACTATCTGAATTATGTGAATACTGCATTTATACGATACAGAACCTTGGTGGAGTGTGGATAGTCCCTGGTATTGTGGTCACAGATGAAAAAGAAAAAAGGAACATCTAAAGGATGATTACTCCCATTATACGGTTAGTAGATATATTACTTATTTTTAACATATAAACATATTGGGCGGTATTCAATTGTTTTGCACCCTCGATCTCCCATCTAAAATGATGTAATATCGCAGAGCGTAATTCAGTTGTTTTTTTCTCTGGCTGGTCGCGCCCATAAGGGTTGGTTTTAGCCACATAAACCAGCTAAATGTGACCAGAGTGCTGGGCGCGATTTCAAAAAGTGCTGTTAGGGTGCCAAATGGGTTACTTTTCGTGCATTTCAGCTTGCCACCACCACCAGAGGGTGCAAGCTGAAATGCAGATGCCGGCACCCATCACACCCCAACAGAGATACAATTGAATAGATCCGTTTGTGCGCCATCTACTTGCTGCCGTCGGGATAAGAATTGAATCTTGCCCATTATTTAACCCCTTTGTGTAGAAAAAAAAATTCTACTCTGGCGCACAATATGCTTGAATATATCCACAATAACAGAAATTTGATATCAGAAATGTTGAAATTGTCACAATGTCGACATCTCCAGGAGGCTAATGCGCCCTACACACTGGGCGATAACACTGAAAGATATGAACGATCTCATTCATTATTGAACAAGATAACGTTCATATCTGTCAGTGTAGAGGCACCAGTGATGAACGATACGCGGCCCCACGGGTGACAGGAGGAGTGAAGAAACTTCACTCCCTCTGTCACTGCAAACCCCCCCCCCCCCCCGCCGCTGGGTCGCCCGTCTGCCGTGTCGGCGGTCGGGCAGCTCAGCGGCACATCGCCGAGTCTGTAGGGCCCATTAGTGTTAGCATTACAGCTAGGGTTAGGATTGCCATTAGGGTTAGGGTTGTCATCAGGGTTAGGATTGCCATTAGGTGTAGGGTTGCCATTAGGGTTAGGATTGCCATTAGGGTTAGGATTGCCATTAGGTGTAGGGTTGCCATTAGGTGTAGGGTTGCCATTAGGGTTAGGATTGCCATTAGGTGTAGGGTTGTCATCAGGGTTAGGATTGCCATTAGGTGTAGGATTGTCATCAGGGTTAGGATTGCCATTAGGTGTAGGGTTGCCATTAGGGTTAGGATTGCCATTAGGTGTAGGGTTGTCATCAGGGTTAGGATTGCCATTAGGTGTAGGGTTGCAATTAGGGTTAGGATTGCCATTAGGGTTAGGATTGCCATTAGGTGTAGGGTTGCCATTAGGGTTAGGATTGCCATTAGGTGTAGGGTTGTCATCAGGGTTAGGATTTCAATTAGGTGTAGGGTTGCCATTAGGGTTAGGATTGCCATTAGGTGTAGGGTTGTCAGGGTTAGGATTGCCATTAGGGTTAGGATTGCCATTAGAGTTAGGGTTGTTATTAGGGTTAGGATTGCCATTAGGTGTAGGGTTTCCATTAGGTGTAGGGTTGCCATTAGGGTTAGGATTGCCATTAGGTGTAGGGTTGTCATCAGGGTTAGGATTTCCATTAGGTGTAGGGTTGCCATTAGGGTTAGGATAAACATGATCTTAGGGATTTTATAACCTAACGCTTCATAAATAAACCCCTATGACTTTAACTCGTGCCTATAGGTATACAAGACAGCATATTACTATTCAGAGATCATTAAGTAGAGGGTGGTTTGGAAATTGCAAATACTGGAATAAGCAGATTTATTCACCATGGTTTCTGTCAACACAAACTGTGCAGTAACTATACCCTTGTGCATTTCATATAACAATTAATAAAAGCTATGATCTTACCTTCCACCTGATACTGCTGTGTTAATTCAATGCTACAATAATATGGGACTGTTTTCATCGTTACATAAACATGGTCAGAAACACCAACTTCAAAGCAGTTAGCCTGAACATGTATCTGTAATAGACAAACACATGGTACATTATAGTAAAAACTCAGAATCATAACTTGTTAGCAAAGCTTCCTTCTTGTCAATACATTGCGTGTGCCAGGTGTGATAACACAACTCAGAGTGCCAGGTATACACAAGTAAGAGCTAGATTACAATTAGATTTACTTCCCATTATCTGCTGCTTCTGGGATTTCCCGCAGTATAACCGAGAAAAGACACTTCCTTAATTATTTATTATTGAGCCAGTACAGAGACTGCATCCACATACGTAAAGGTATCATAAGTTCTAAAAATTATTATACATAATCATGTAGTAAAATAATATGCTATGACATATTTAACATAATGTCTTTGCGGAAGAATCTAGATTTTGATAATGATGACTGTGTCCTGCAGCGACACATAAAATGGGTTCAACAAATCTAATCCATAGCATTTTAAATTTGTTTCTGGCATTAGTAAAGCACTTTAAATAAACATATTATAAGAGAGGCATCAGTTAAATAAATCCTGAAATATGTTCAATAAGCATTGACAAACGCTGCTAGGTAATAGGGCACTCATTACAAATTTATAAGCATAAGGGAATATTTGGTGGGAAAATAATGATAAATCTGTTGTAGAAGATTGGATGTTATTCATAAACATGTAGGCTAATTGTCAACTGTTAATATTTAAAATGAAAATTAACATTTCTACTTAAAAATATATGTATACAACATAGATAGGTGGACATGTATTAAACCTAAAGAGTACAGAAGCGGGCAAGCAGAGGAGGGGGCCCATAGCAGCACATCAGCTCATGCATAACATTTTATAGCATGCACTTGGTAAATGCTAACTAGATGTTTATCGGTTACTATGGGCAACGTCTTCAATTCTTAGAAGTTTTGATACCCCCCCCCCCACACACACACACACACAGTGTCAAACTTTGGGGGGGGGGGGGGCTACAGCAAAAGGGCTACAACTCACACAGCATCCCCTCTGTTTGGGCCACTGGAAATTCTGCCCTATACATATACATTTACCAGTTCATCTTGATCATTTGACCATTATGGGCACATGCAGCTGGTGTCTCTAAATGCTTTCTCATATATACTCAGAAGAAAGATTTCCTGTACAAGTTTTACAGAACATTTCAAGAATATACAAAATTAACTTACTCTTATTTTTGGACTATTTTACCTGTAACTGCTTGTATCCTGAAAAGATCATTAGCACACTGTATGAGCAATGTAAAAGCAGCATTGGGCTCACTGTGCGCCTTGTTTTTGAACAAGTGTACCACATTGCTGCTGTGGTGCATGGTTTTATAGCATAAGAGGTCAACATTTACGGAAAAGCAGACCTTTATTTATGCAGAGAGATGTTGGCGGTTGTGAAGACAAGTAAAGAGTAGGCACATCTATGCTGGTCATTTTGTAGAGTAGTGTAGAAATAAGATATCAATTTTTGAAGCAAGATAAATGTCATGTGATAAAGCAGAGAGGTGCTCATATGCATTGCAACAAAGCAAAAACACAGTTTTGCACCTGACCAGAACAATATTTCTCTTTCAGCAAGGCTGGGGAACACTGGACCATGGGATTGCAGGTTGGCTGGAGGAGTTGGCACATAAACTATACTGTAGCTTTAAACTCTAAGCTCCTTCCCCCTGCAACCCCAGAATTCCAGTCTTCTTTATATTCCTCATGGAGTAGGGCATGTTTTCAGGGGCTACTGTGTAGTCCTTACTGTAGCTAAATGTTTTTACTTTATTTTTACGTTTTTTGGTTAATTTTAAGCTTCGTTCTTTACCGGTGCAGATTTCAGCCCTGTCAAAAAAACATTTCCAACAGCATTTGGCCCTTCTTTCTAGGGTCTGTCGCTTTTTACAGGGTGTGGGCATATTCCACTACTGTTTTTCATCTGACAACTGCACAGTGGGATCTTTATCTGGTCCTGTCAACTCTCAAACAGCCTTCAGTTGAGCCTTTACATTCAGCAGATCTTCAAATCTTTATAGCAAAGCTATCTTCCTTATGGTTAGTGCCACAGCCCAGTCTGTTACCAAGTTGGGGGCTTTGTCTTGTAAGCCATCTTGTCTCCTATTCCATAATGTGAAAGCGGTTCTCCTTACTGTTCATACGTTCAGGCAGAAAGCTGTTTTATTTTTTCACCTAAACTAGAAATAGTATTTTCCAGTTTTTCCTCCTTCAGCGATTTACCGTGAATGAGATGATCTGTCTCTACTAGACGTAATTTGACCTCTGTAGTTTTAGTTAGACAAGATTATTTCTGTACATTGCACAGATTCTCTGCTAGTTATTTACAATGCATCCGGAAAGGACTCACAGTGCTTCACTTTTTCCACATTTTGCTATGTTACAGCCTTATTCCAAATTGGAATAAATTCATTTATTCCCTTAAAATTTGACACACAATACCCCCTAATGACATTGTAAAAAAATTTTTTTTGATTTTTGCAAATGTATTAAAAATAAGAAAACTAAGAAATCATATGTACATAAGTATTCACAGCCTTTGTTCAATACTTTGTTGATGCACCTTTGTCAGTAATTACAGCCTCAAGTCTTTTTGAAAATGATGCCACAAGTTAGGTACACCTATCTTTGGGCAGTTTCGCCCATTCCTCTTTTGCAGCACCTCTCAAGCTCCATCAGGTTGGATGGGAAGCATCGGTGCACAGCCATTTTCAGATCTCTCCAAAGAAGTTCAATCGGAATCAAGTCTGGGCTCTGGCTGGGCCACTCAAGGACATTCACAGAGTTGTCCTGAAGGCACTCCTTTGATATCTTGGCTGTGTGCTTAGGATCGTTGTCCCGCTGAAAGATGAACCGTCGCCCCAGTCTGAGGTCAAGAGCGCTCTGGAGCAGGTTTTCATCCAGGATGTCTATGTACATTGCTGCATTCATTTTTCCCAGTTCCTGCCGCTAAAAAACATGCCCACAGCATGATGCTGCCACCACCATGATTCACCACCATGACTTATATAGACAGGTGTGTGCCTTTCCAAATTGTGTCCAATCAACTGAATTTACCACAGATGTACTCTAATTAAGCTGTAGGAACATCTCAAGGATGATCAGTGGAAACAGGATGCACCTGAGCTCAATTTTGAGCTTCATGGCAAAGGCTGTGAATGCTTATGTACATGTGATTTCTTTGTATTTTATTTTTAATAAATTTGCAAAATCACAAAAAAACTTTTTTTTCATGCTGTCATTATGGGGTATTGTGTATAAAAAACAGGATTTTAATACCTGCCGGTAAATTCTTTTCTCCTAGTCCGTAGAGGATGCTGGGGTACATTTCATGACCATGGGGTATAGACGGTTCCGCAGGAGCCATGGGCACTTTAAGACATTTCAAAGGGTGTGAACTGGCTCCTCCCTCTATGCCCCTCCTCCAGACCTCAGTTATAGGAACTGTGCCCAGGGAGACGGACATTTCGAGGAAAGGATTTACTTTTAAACTAATGGTGAGATTCATACCAGCTCACACCTCAGCCATGCCGCACAACATGGCATTCAACATAACACACGCCAACAGGCATGAACCATTTACAGAAACAAGCTGAAAACAAATGAAACACAACTTGTGTAACTAACTGAACAAAACTGCAGGTAAAGTACGCACTGAGTCGGGCGCCCAGCATCCTCTACGGACTAGGAGAAAAGGATTTACTGGTAGGTATTAAAATCCTGTTTTCTCATACGTCCTAGAGGATGCTGGGGTCCATTTCATGACCATGGGGTTTATACCAAAGCTCCAGTATGGGCAGGAGAGTGCGGATGACCCTGCAGCACCGATTGACCAAATTTGAGGTCCTCATCGGCCAAAGTGTCAAACTTATAAAATTTAGCAAAAGTGTTTGACCCTGACCAAGTAGCATCTCGGCAAAGTTGTAATGCCGAGACCCCCCGGGCAGCCGCCCAGGACGAGCCCACCTTCCCAGTAGAATGGGCCTTCACAGACTTCGGCAAGGGCAACCCAGCCGAAGAATGAGCGTGATGAATCGTACCTCTAATCCAGCGCGCAATGGTCTGCTTGGAAGCAGGACACCCAATCTTGTTGGGAGCATACAGGACAAACAGAGCCTCTGTTTTCCGTATCCGAGCTGTTCTAGCGACATAAATCTTCAAAGCCCTAACCACATCTAGAGACTTTGACTCAGTGAACGTGTCAGTAGCCACTGGCACCACAATAGGTTGGTTTATGTGGAAAATGAAACCACCTTCGGAAGAAAATGTTGGCGAGTTCTCAACTCCGCCCTATCTTCATGGAAGATGAGGTAAGGGCTCTTGTGAGACAAGGCCCCCAAATCAGACACCCGCCTTGCGGATGCCAAGGCTAAAAGCATCACCACTTTCCAAGAGAGAAATTTCAACTCTATCTCCTGTAGAGGTTCAAACCAACTTGATCGAAGGAACTGCAAATCGCATTAAGGTCCCATGGTGCCACTGGAGGCACAAATGGAGGCTGGATGTGCAAAACCCCTTTCACAAAGGTCTGAACTTCTGGAAGAGAAGCCAATTGTTTTTGAAAGAAAACTGATAAGGCCGAAATCTGGACCTTGATTGACTCCAATCTAAGGCTAGCATCCACACCAGCCTGCAGAAAATGGAGAAAACGTCCCAACTCAAATTCTTCCGTAGGAGCCTTCTTGGATTCACACCAAGATATATATTTTCTCCAAATACGGTGGTAATGTTTAGACGTTACTCCTTTCCTGGCCTGAACAAGAGTGGGAATGACTTCCTTGAGAATACCCTTTTGGGCTAGGATCTGGCGCTCAACAGCCATGCCGTCAAACGTAGCCGTGGTAAGTCTTGATACACGCTCGGCCCCTGCTGTAGCAGGTCCTCGCAAGGAGGAAGAGGCCGAGGATCTTCTATGAGCAACTCCTGAAGATCTGGGTACCAAGCCCTCCTTGGCCAGCCTGGGGCAATGAAGATTGCTCAAACTCTTGTTCTTCTTATTATCTTGAGAACTTTTGGGATCAGCGGAAGCGGAGGGAAGACATTCACTGACCGGAATATCCACTGGGCCGCCAGTGCATCCACTGATATTGCTTGAGGGTCTCTCGACCTGGAACAATATCTCTGAAGCTTCTTGTTGAGACGAGATGCCATCATGTCTACTTGAGGAACACCCCAGAGACTTGTCACCTCTGCGAAGACTTCTTGGTGGAGGCCCCACTCTCCTGGATGGAGATCGTGTCTGCTGAGGAAGTCTGCTTCCCAGTTGTCCACTCCCGGAATGAAAATTGCCAACAGAGCTCTGTCTTTCTGCCCAGAGGAGAATCCTTGACACCTCTGCCATTGCTGCTCTGCTTTTTGTTCCGCCTTGCCGGTTTATGTACGCGACTGCTGTTACATTGTCCGACTGGATCTGCACGGGATGATCTTGAAGATAATGCACCGCTTGTAGAAGGCCATTGTAAATGGCTCTCAACTCCAGAACATTTAAGTGAAGGCAGGCTTCCTGAATTGACCATTTTCCTTGGAAGCTTTCCCCTCGAGTGACAGCTCGGAGACTTGCATCCGTGGTTACCAGGACCCAATCGTGAATCCCAAACCTGCGTCCCTCTAGTAGGTGAGAACTGTGCAGCCACCACAGGAGCAAAATCCTGGCTTTTGACGACAGGATTATCTTCCTGTGCATGTGTAGGTGGGATCCAGACCACTTGTCCAACAGGTCCCATTGGAATACTCTGGCATGAAATCTGCCAAACTGTATGGCCTCGTAGGCCGCCACCATCTTTCCCAACAACTGAATTCACTGATGGATCGACACACTTGTTGGTTTCAGTATCTGTTTGACCATACTCTGGATCTCCAGAGCCTTTTCCACAGGAAGAAATACTCACTGAACTTCTGTGTCCAGTATCATCCTGAGAAAGGACAATCTCGTCGTCAGATCCAACTGAGACTCTGGAAAATTTATGATCCAACCGTGTTGTTGGAGTATGGACAGGGAAAATGTGATGTTCTGCAGCAACTGCTCCCTGGATCTCGCCTTTATCAGGAGATTGTCCAGATAAGGAATTAAATTGACTCCTTTTTGACAAAGGAGGACCATCATCTCCGGCATCACCTTGGTGAATACCCTCGGCGCCGTGGAGAGACCGAAAGGCACGTCTGGAACTGGTAATGGCAGTCCTGAACCGCGAATCTCAGATAAGCCTGGTGAGGAGGATAAATGGGAACATGCAGGTAAGCATCCTTTATGTCTACAGACACCATGAAGTCCCCCTCCTCCAGACAGGAAATCACTGCCCTCAGTGATTCCATTTTGAAATTGAACCTTTTCAACTAGAGATTCAGATTTTTTAGGTTTAAAATTGGTCTGACCGAGCCGTCCGGCTTCGGAACTACAAAGAGGCTTGAATAAAACCCTTCTCCTTGTTGCGACAAGGGTACCAGGATTATGACCTGATCCTGACATAACTTTTGAATTGCCGTTGTTACTGCCTCTCCTTCTGGAAGAGAAGCTGGCAAGGTCGATTTGAAAAATCGTCATGGGGGACGTCTTGAAACTCCAGCTTGTACCCCTGGGATACTATTTGTAAAACCCATGGGTCCAGGTCAGATTGAATCCAACCTTGACTGAACAGTTTCAGACGTGCCCCCACCCAAGCGGCCTCCCGCAAGGGAGCCCCAGCGTCATGCTGTAGATTTGGCAGAAGTAGGGGTTGACTTCTGCTCCTGGGATCCTGGAGACGCTGCGGACTTCTTTCCTTTTCCCCTTCCCCTACCTGCAAAGAAGGGGGAACCTTTGGCCTTTTGTATTTGTTGGGCCGAAAGGACTGCATGTGAGAGGGATGTGTCTTTTTTGCCAGTGCAGGAGCATAAGGCAAAAATTTCGACTTACCTGCGGTAGCCGCCGAGACTAACGCATCCAACCCATCACCAAATAAGGCCTCACCTTTATATGGGAGAGCCTCCATATTCTTTTTGGAATCTGCATCCGCGTTCCACTGGCGAATCCATAATGCCCACCGAGCCGACACTGCCATGGTAGCAGCAGTTGAACCCAAGAGTCCAATATCCTTCATCGCTTCTAGCATGTATGCGGCCGCGTCTTTGATATTACCTAACTTTAGGAGTATCTCATCTTTATCAATCGTGTCAATTTCTGATGACAAGTTGTCTGACCATTTTTCAATCGCACGACTCACCCATGCACAAGCAATTGTGGGCCTGAGCAGTGTACCATTGGCAACATAAATGGATTTTAATGTAGTCTCCATTTTGCGGTCTGCCAGCTCCTTTAGCGAAGCCGCCCCAGGTGCCGGGAGAATCACCTTCTTTGTCAATCTAGACAGGGCACTGTCTAACACCAGGGGTGACACATTTTTTCCTGTCCTCTAAAGGAAAAGGTAAGCCATCTGAATCCTTTTGGGAATGTGAAATTTCTTTTCAGGATTCACCCACACCCCTTCAAAGAGAGTATTTAGCTCGTGGGAAGAAGGGAAAACAACCTTAGATTTATTTTCTTTATAGAAATAGGCATTCCCCTGAGGTACAAGAGGGGCTTCTGTAACTTCCAAAACTTCCCTTATAGCCACAATCATATATTGTATATTTTTCGCCAATTTATGATCTATTTCCCTGGAGTTACTATCGTCGACACAGGAATCAGAGTCTGTGTCGGTATCAGTATTTACAATATTTGCAAACTGTCTTTTATGTGACCCAGCGGGGTCGCCTGCGGATGGGAGACCAGAACCTTGAAAAATCACATCTTCCACAGATTTTCTCCAGCATTCTGCATGAGATTCAGACTTATCTAATCTCCTATTGATATGATGCACACTATCGCGTATTTCTTTCACCCATGCAGGCTCTTGGTGTGCCGGCAGTGCCACCACATTACAACTCTATGTCCCTAAAATGGCTTCCTCAGGGGAAGAACTCCCTGCCTCAGACATCTCAGTGTCGTGCACACACACACCACAGACACACCACAGACACACTGGGACTTATAGGGGACAGACCCACAGTAAAATCTGTCAGAAGGACACAGTTAGGAGCAGCCAGTTCCCAACCCCAGTGCCAGTACACAATGTCTGTGAACACAAAATGCCCACTGACACAAGCGCTTTTTTATAGTGTAAATACACCCTGTAAAACACCAAATTTACTGTGCCCCCCCCCCTTGTTTTGCACCCTGATACCTACATTCAGTAGTGGAGGAGGACCAGCGTGGTCTCTGCAGCTGAGGAGAGAGAGAAAATGGTGCTGAGCAGTGTGCTGGCTGACTGAGGAGGAAGCTCCACCCACGCAATGGCACGTTTCCCCTCAGAGACTTTTCACCTAATATTTATACTGGCGGGGGTAGGGCTGTGCCGTGGCATCTTATGCCCCCTTTTAGCCTGTTTACAAGGTTATTTGCTGCCCAGGGCGCCCGCCTGCGCCCTGCACCCTGCAGTGCTCTGTGTATATGTGGGCAGCAATGGTGCGCTGTGCTCCCGCCAGCTGCGCTGTAACTTTAGCCGTCACTATCTTGATTGAAGATTCATCTTCTAACACTCACCTGTCTTCTGACTTCTGGCTCTGTGAGGGGGGTGATGCATTACGTGGGAGTGAGCATCTAGACACAGCTAGTGTACAGTACCCCTTCAGGAGCTAATGGTGTCCTGTCAGCCAGAAACAGAGCCATGAAACTCTTTAGGAAGTTGGTTCCTACTTCTTCCCCCTCAGTCCCACGAAGCAGGGAGACTGTTGCCAGCAGTTCTCCCTGAAAATAAAAAACCTAACATAAGTCTTTTCAGAGAAACTCAGTAGAGCTCCCCAGTCTGCCTGGGCACATTACTAAAACTGAGGTCTGGAGGAGGGGCATAGAGGGAGGAGCCAGTTCACACCCTTTGAAAAGTCTTAAAGTGCCCATGGCTCCTGCGGAACCGTCTATACCCCATGGTCATGAAATAGACCCCAGCATCCTCTAGGACGTATGAGAAATTAATTTATTCCATTTTGGAATAAGGCTGTAACATAACAAAATGTGGAAAAAGTGAAGCGCCGTGAATACTTTCCGGATGCACTGTATAACGCACATACATAGTGCAAGGCAACCAACACCATAAAGGGTGTCTGCGTAAGGCTAGCACAACATAAAGCTTTGGTGAAACAAGTCTGTTGTGCAGATTTCTAGTCCTCTGTCCACACATTTTTAGTGTTTAGATTCTTGCCGTCAGTGACACCCACTTTAGGCATACAGTTCTCTGGTCAAGCAGCCTGAGCGTTCCCTACCCTGGAGGCAGCTGTTGAACGTCCCATGGTACAGTGTTCTCCAGCCTTGCTTAAAGAGAAAAGAGGATTGTTGGTCACTTACCATTGAATCCTTTTCTCTGAAGCAGACTGAGGATCACTGTGTTCCTGCCCTCATGCTCAGTCATGCAAGGTTTGGTTCATGACCGTCCAGTGGCGTAAGTTCGCCCCAGTCGCCCGGAGGCATGATAACATGTTGGTACCCCCCTTTCCCCCCCACACACACATATATGCTATATGTAGATATCTGGTACTCAGGTTGAACAGTAGCAGCGTACTCAGATGCCTTTCACAATAGTAGTATAGACATACACACACACCTTTCACTTATACACACACACATGCCTCTTTTCCTTGCACACACACGCATGCCTTTTTCACTTAAAACACACACCTCTTTTACTTACACAAACGTGCCTTTTTCCCTAACTCACATCCCTCTTTCACTTGCACACACACTTCTACTTACACACACACACACACCTTTTTCACTTACACGTGCCTTTTTCACTTACACACACACTCCTTTTTCACTTACACACACGTGCCTGTTTCACTTACACGAGCACACACACACCTTTTTCACTTACACACATGCCGCTTTCACTTACACACACACCACTTTCACTTACACACAATTACACACACGTCACTTTCACTTACACACAAATACACGTGCCACTTTCACTTACACACATTTACACACACACGTCACTTTCACATGCACAATTACACACACACATGCCTCTTTCACTTACACACACACAATTACACGCACACGCCACTTTCACTTACACACACACCACTTTCACTTACACGCAATTACACACACACACACATCACTTTCACACACACACAAATACACACATGCCTATTTCATTTATACACACAAATTACACACACATGACACTTTCACTTACACATGCACAATTACACACACACGCCACTTTCACATACACACAATTACACACACACACACGACTCTCTTACTTAAACACACAACTTTCCTTGAAAAAACACAGACATACACACCTCACTTAAAACCATTCACACACATAAACACAGTGCTGCCAACATTTATTGAAGATACCCCCGGTAATCACCCCCCACCTCCCCACACACACAGACATACACCACACACACACACACACAATGCAGCAGCTGGAGGCAGGTGGTGCCAGTGCCTACCTGTTGCTTTTCACCAGTACGGAGGAACAGAGAGCTTCAGACGGCTCAGCTCAATTGGAAGTCTCTGTGAGCAGCTGTGTGCTGGAGCTCCCCCTAGCTGCACCCAGCTGCCAGCTCGTCTCTCTGCATACGAGGAGGCAGCTGCTGCTGCCGTGTCACGACACTGACACGCTCCTCCATCCAGTCAGATGCGGGGATGGATTGTCGGGCAGTGGGAGACAATGGAGAAGTGCCCCCTGCAGGTCAGGAGCCCGGTGGTAGCCGACTCCATTGCCTCCCACAGTTCCGCCTCTGTGACCATCTTTTCCTTACTGGTTTGTCTGATTGTTATAACAGTTTCAATGGGTTCCTGTTACTCCTTTCCAGACTCTTTTAAAGAAGGACTGGAATTCTGGGGTTGCAGGGGGGAGGAGTTTAGAATTTAAAGCTACAGTACAGTTTATGTGCCAACTCCTCCCGCCAACCTGCAATCCCATCGTACAGTGTTTCCTAGCTTGCTTCAGAGAAAAGGATTCAACGGTAAGTGACCAAAAATCCTCTTTTTCCTGTTTCAATCTATACTTTTAATGGGACCAATTACTCACTGTTGCATTTCAGGATTTTCAATTGTATGCTAAGAAATAGTTTACCATAAAATGTCTACAGTTTAATAAAGGTAGTCCCAATGTCTCATCACATTTTTTTGTCATCCGCAATGTTAATTTTAGTTTACCTTTTGCTTGTGGGATTTTTTTAGTTTGTTCTTTGTAATCCTCACATGGATGCATTGATTATGTTGGGAGCCCAATGTCATGGAGCAAATTTCCACACCGCGAATATTTTCTAAAATAAAATTACATTTTGTTACAAAGGAGTATTGTTACTTTTCAATTATCAGAGGAATGTTTAGGGGAGGCAGGAAAAGTTATAGAAATCTTGAGTCATTACAGAAAATAGATGATGGTCTTTTTTAGTGTTTTTA
This sequence comes from Pseudophryne corroboree, assembly GCF_028390025.1. Lineage (NCBI taxonomy): Eukaryota > Metazoa > Chordata > Amphibia > Anura > Myobatrachidae > Pseudophryne > Pseudophryne corroboree. The sequence continues at coordinate 455,079,395 of NC_086449.1, forward strand.
CTTGTGTGCCAATCATTCTAAAGACTCCATTTGGTGTCCACTGTGAGAATTATGGGTAATTTGTCAAACAGGCAAGTAATGTTACTAATTGACATGCATATTAATATTACATATTATTTTTATATTCGGTAAATGTATTGTTATTCCTAGTGTATTTTATTTAAGCTATGTAAGATAAATAACATAATAGCTTACCTAAAAAGCAAAAAAAAAAGTACAAATTACTTAAGGGCCTAATTTAAGTTGAAGATAAAACTTTGATTTTGCATAGTTGTGTCCTAAGTATTTAAAATATGCCATTATGCTTTTTCCTTTGATCTATATAAAGCAAATAGATATTTCATTGTCATTTGCATTGCCTAAACTGGTTGCAGCAATTCCTGAATGTTATTTATAGTACAGTATGTCATCATGAGAGCATATAGCTTACATAAAGCAAGACATTATACTACTTTTTCCACACCACAATCTTTGGGATATTGTCCAAAGGTATACACTATGCTATATGCTTCGTGAGCGACATTGCCTAGTGTGTCCCCTCCCGGGCCAGGCCACCCAGCGGCGGGCATACACACCGCGTGATATCGCTAGCTTTGGACGATGAGTCCAAATTGAGCTGCATGTACGGCCAACACCGAAGGTCGTTAACGACCCGCGGGGCTACGCATCGGCCGTTGTCAGCTGCATACACACTGGGCAATATAGTAAACAATATCACTCAGGAGGTGGAAAATGAGCGATATCATTTACGATATCGCTAAGTGTGTATGCACCTTAAGAGTTCACCAATTACTGTATTGCTCCCAGTAGTCAGAATTTTTATTTTATTCACAGGAAACCCAGAAAAAAAGGATACATATAAAATATGTTAATTGCGGTGCTCTTTTTCATATTTTATCAAGACAAACAAGGGTTTTACATGAACAGACCAGCAGTTCTGATCAAAATGTGTTGAAGATTAATTACTGTAGATTTTAATTGAAATACCGGTTGATGTAATGAGCTAATGATTAGAATATGGTAATTTATACAATTATTATTCATTCACAATAATTTGGTAGCATGTGATTTCATTATCTGAGTCTGAGCATTGACCATCCAAGGTTGCTGGCCAAATTGGGCACAGTTCTAGTTATAGAACTTGGTGCACAGGCTGAGTGACTGATCTGGATATGAGCAACATGAAAGGTTCGGTTGTCATTTCCATGTGTTTACCCACAGTTCCTATATGCAGGGAATTTGGTGTATTTCTGTATTTTGAATTTTGTGGGAACAGTTTTATTTCAACTGCATAAATGGTTTTCTTAGTTAAGTCTATTTAGTATATTTAGTTTAGTATATTTACTAAAGTGCAGAATTTTAGAAGCGGAGATGTTGGCCATACCAACCAATCAGATTCTAATTATCATTTATCTAGTACCTTCTAGAAGATAATAGCCAGGATCTGATTGGTTGCTATAGGGAACATCTCCAAATCTGAAAACCTGCACTTTAGTAAATATACCCCACAGAATAAAAGTATTGTAATTCAACAAAGTATACATGTTGAGAGAACCAATTAAACTTCTGAAAATTCAAGTTTTTTACACTCCGAATGTATAATAAACAGGAATTAAAATACTGTAGTATATTTGGGAATTTAGATGAGAGAAAATGTAATTTACAAATTAAAGGGAATCTACAGACTATAAATCACTATATTTTACTGACTAGTGACATTGTACTTATTTTGTACTGATTGTGCAGCCGGCAAGATCAGTACACAGATTTATTGCTGTTTAGAGCAATTTCCTCACGCAGTTGTTCTAACTTTACACAAGCCGAATGACCTCATGACCCTTATCACAGACCTATTTATGACATATCTCACATCAGAGAATTGTTTTTATTAGTGATGAGCGGGTTCGGTTCTTCGGAATCCGAACCCCCCCGAACTTCACCCATTTTACACGGTTCCAAGGCGGACTCGAATCTTCCCTCCTTGCTTGGTTAACCCGAGCGCGCCCGAACGTCATCATCCCGCTGTCGGATTCTCGCGAGATTCGTATTCTACATAAGGAGCCGCGCTTCGCCGCCATTTTCACTCGTGCATTGGAGATGATAGGGAGAGGACGTGTGCAGCGATCTCTCAGTTGTGTCCAGTGTGCTGCAAATATCTGTGCTCAGTGTGCTGCAAATATCTGTGCTCAGTGTGCTTGCAAATACCTGTGCTCAGTGTGCTGAAAATATCTACGTTCTCTGCCTGAAAAACTCTCCATATCTGTGCTGCATTGTAGTATATAGTAGGAGAACAGTGCAGAATTTTGCTGACCAGTGACCACCAGTATTATATCAGTACGGTACAGTAGTCCACTGCTCTACCTACCTCTGTGTCGTCAAGTATACTATCCATCCATACCTGTGGTGCATTTAAGTTTTGCGCAGTATATATAGTAGGAGGACAGTGCATAATTTTGCTGACCACCAGTATATAATATATAGCAGTACGGTACAGTAGGCCACTGCTCTACCTACCTCGGTGTCGTCAAGTATACTATCCATCCATACCTGTGGTGCATTTTAGTTGTTGTGCGCAGTAGTAGGAGGACAGTGCATAATTTTGCTGACCACCAGTATATAATATATAGCAGTAAGGTACAGTAGTCCACTGCTCTACCTACCTCTGTGTCGTCAAGTATACTATCCATCCATACCTGTGGTGCATTTAAGTTTTGCGCAGTATGTATAGTAGGAGGACAGTGCATAATTTTGCTGACCACCAGTATATAATATATAGCAGTACGGTACAGTAGTCCACTGCTCTACCTACCTCTGTGTCATCAAGTATACTTTCCATCCATACCTGTTGTGCATTTAAGTTTTGCGCAGTATATATATATAGTAGGAGGACAGTGCATAATTTTGCTGACCACCAGTATATAATATATAGCAGTAAGGTACAGTAGTCCACTGCTCTACCTACCTCTGTGTCATCAAGTATACTATCCTGTGCTCAGTGTGCTGAAAATATCTACGTTCTCTGCCTGAAAAACTCTCCATATCTGTGCTGCATTGTAGTATATAGTAGGAGAACAGTGCAGAATTTTGCTGACAAGTGACCACCAGTATTATATCAGTACGGTACAGTAGTCCACTGCTCTACCTACCTCTGTGTCGTCAAGTATACTATCCATCCATACCTGTGGTGCATTTAAGTTTTGCGCAGTATATATAGTAGGAGGACAGTGCATAATTTTGCTGACCACCAGTATATAATATATAGCAGTACGGTACAGTAGGCCACTGCTCTACCTACCTCGGTGTCGTCAAGTATACTATCCATCCATACCTGTGGTGCATTTTAGTTGTTGTGCGCAGTAGTAGGAGGACAGTGCATAATTTTGCTGACCACCAGTATATAATATATAGCAGTAAGGTACAGTAGTCCACTGCTCTACCTACCTCTGTGTCGTCAAGTATACTATCCATCCATACCTGTGGTGCATTTAAGTTTTGCGCAGTATGTATAGTAGGAGGACAGTGCATAATTTTGCTGACCACCAGTATATAATATATAGCAGTACGGTACAGTAGTCCACTGCTCTACCTACCTCTGTGTCATCAAGTATACTTTCCATCCATACCTGTTGTGCATTTAAGTTTTGCGCAGTATATATATAGTAGGAGGACAGTGCATAATTTTGCTGACCACCAGTATATAATATATAGCAGTAAGGTACAGTAGTCCACTGCTCTACCTACCTCTGTGTCATCAAGTATACTATCCTGTGCTCAGTGTGCTGAAAATATCTACGTTCTCTGCCTGAAAAACTCTCCATATCTGTGCTGCATTGTAGTATATAGTAGGAGAACAGTGCAGAATTTTGCTGACAAGTGACCACCAGTATTATATCAGTACGGTACAGTAGTCCACTGCTCTACCTACCTCTGTGTCGTCAAGTATACTATCCATCCATACCTGTGGTGCATTTAAGTTTTGCGCAGTATATATAGTAGGAGGACAGTGCATCATTTTGCTGACCACCAGTATATAATATATAGCAGTACGGTACAGTAGTCCACTGCTCTACCTACCTCTGTGTCATCAAGTATACTTTCCATCCATACCTGTTGTGCATTTAAGTTTTGCGCAGTATATATATAGTAGGAGGACAGTGCATAATTTTGCTGACCACCAGTATATAATATATAGCAGTAAGGTACAGTAGTCCACTGCTCTACCTACCTCTGTGTCATCAAGTATACTATCCTGTGCTCAGTGTGCTGAAAATATCTTCGTTCTCTGCCTGAAAAACTCTCCATATCTGTGCTGCATTGTAGTATATAGTAGGAGAACAGTGCAGAATTTTGCTGACCAGTGACCACCAGTATTATATCAGTACTGTACAGTAGTCTACTGCTCTACCTACCTCTGTGTCGTCAAGTATACTATCCATCCATACCTGTGGTGCATTTAAGTTTTGCGCAGTATATATAGTAGGAGGACAGTGCATAATTTTGCTGACCACCAGTATATAATATATAGCAGTAAGGTACAGTAGGCCACTGCTCTACCTACCTCTGTGTCGTCAAGTATACTATCCATCCATACCTGTGGTGCATTTTAGTTGTTGTGCGCAGTAGTAGGAGGACAGTGCATAATTTTGCTGACCACCAGTATATAATATATAGCAGTAAGGTACAGTAGTCCACTGCTCTACCTACCTCTATGTCGTCAAGTATACTATCCATCCATACCTGTGGTGCATTTAAGATTTGCGCAGTATGTATAGTAGGAGGACAGTGCTTAATTTTGCTGACCACCAGTATATAATATATAGCAGTACGGTACAGTAGTCCACTGCTCTACCTACCTCTGTGTCATCAAGTATACTTTCCATCCATACCTGTTGTGCATTTAAGTTTTGCGCAGTATATATATAGTAGGAGGACAGTGCATAATTTTGCTGACCACCAGTATATAATATATAGCAGTAAGGTACAGTAGTCCACTGCTCTACCTACCTCTGTCATCAAGTATACTATCCTGTGCTCAGTGTGCTGAAAATATCTACGTTCTCTGCCTGAAAAACTCTCCATATCTGTGCTGCATTGTAGTATATAGTAGGAGAACAGTGCAGAATTTTGCTGACCAGTGACCACCAGTATTATATCAGTACTGTACAGTAGTCTACTGCTCTACCTACCTCTGTGTCGTCAAGTATACTATCCATCCATACCTGTGGTGCATTTAAGTTTTGCGCAGTATATATAGTAGGAGGACAGTGCATAATTTTGCTGACCACCAGTATATAATATATAGCAGTACGGTACAGTAGGCCACTGCTCTACCTACCTCTGTGTCGTCAAGTATACTATCCCATCCATACCTGTGGTGCATTTTAGTTGTTGTGCGCAGTAGTAGGAGGACAGTGCATAATTTTGCTGACCACCAGTATATAATATATAGCAGTAAGGTACAGTAGTCCACTGCTCTACCTACCTCTGTGTCGTCAAGTATACTATCCATCCATACCTGTTGTGCATTTAAGTTTTGCGCAGTATATATATAGTAGGAGTACAGTGCATAATTTTGCTGACCACCAGTATATAATATATAGCAGTAAGGTACAGTAGTCCACTGCTCTACCTACCTCTGTGTCATCAAGTATACTATCCTGTGCTCAGTATACTGAAAATATCTACGTTCTCTGCCTGAAAAACTCTCCATATCTGTGCTGCATTGTAGTATATAGTAGGAGAACAGTGCAGAATTTTGCTGACCAGTGACCACCAGTATTATATCAGTACGGTACAGTAGTCCACTGCTCTACCTACCTCTGTGTCGTCAAGTATACTATCCATCCATACCTGTGGTGCATTTAAGTTTTGCGCAGTATATATAGTAGGAGGACAGTGCATAATTTTGCTGACCACCAGTATATAATATATAGCAGTACGGTACAGTAGGCCACTGCTCTACCTACCTCTGTGTCGTCAAGTATACTATCCATCCATACCTGTGGTGCATTTTAGTTGTTGTGCGCAGTAGTAGGAGGACAGTGCATAATTTTGCTGACCACCAGTATATAATATATAGCAGTAAGGTACAGTAGTCCACTGCTCTACCTACCTCTGTGTCGTCAAGTATACTATCCATCCATACCTGTGGTGCATTTAAGTTTTGCGCAGTATGTATAGTAGGAGGACAGTGCATAATTTTGCTGACCACCAGTATATAATATATAGCAGTACGGTACAGTAGTCCACTGCTCTACCTACATCTGTGTCATCAAGTATACTTTCCATCCATACCTGTTGTGCATTTAAGTTTTGCGCAGTATATATATAGTAGAAGGACAGTGCATAATTTTGCTGACCACCAGTATATAATATATAGCAGTACGGTACAGTAGTCCACTGCTCTACCTACCTCTGTGTCATCAAGTATACTATCCATCCATACCTGTGGTGCATTTAAGTTTTGCGCAGTATATATAGTAGGAGGACAGTGCATAATTTTGCTGACCACCAGTATATAATATATAGCAGTACGGTACAGTAGGCCATTGCTATTGAAATATTACTGGCATATAATTCCACACATTAAAAAATGGAGAACAAAAATGTGGAGGGTAAAATAGGGAAAGATCAAGATCCACTTCCACCTCGTGCTGAAGCTGCTGCCACTAGTCATGGCCGAGACGTTGAAATTAGAGATGAGCGCCTGAAATTTTTCGGGTTTTGTGTTTTGGTTTTGGGTTCGGTTCCGCGGCCGTGTTTTGGGTTCGAACGCGTTTTGGCAAAACCTCACCGCATTATTTTTGTTGGATTCGGGTGTGTTTTGGATTCGGGTGTTTTTTTCCAAAAACACTAAAAAACAGCTTAAATCATAGAATTTGGGGGTCATTTTGATCCCAAAGTATTATTAACCTCAAAAACCATAATTTACACTCATTTTCAGTCTATTCTGAATACCTCACACCTCACAATATTATTTTTAGTCCTAAAATTTGCACCGAGGTCGCTGTGTGAGTAAGATAAGCGACCCTAGTGGCCGACACAAACACCGGGCCCATCTAGGAGTGGCACTGCAGTGTCACGCAGGATGTCCCTTCCAAAAAACCCTCCCCAAACAGCACATGACGCAAAGAAAAAAAGAGGCGCAATGAGGTAGCTGTGTGAGTAAGATTAGCGACCCTAGTGGCCGACACAAACACCGGGCCCATCTAGGAGAGGCACTGCAGTGTCACGCAGGATGTCCCTTCCAAAAAACCCTCCCCAAACAGCACATGACGCAAAGAAAAAAAGAGGCTTTTTACTGATATTTGGTGTTTTGGATTTGACATGCTCTGTACTATGACATTGGGCATCGGCCTTGGCAGACGACGTTGCTGGCATTTCATCGTCTCGGCCATGACTAGTGGCAGCAGCTTCAGCACGAGGTGGAAGTGGATCTTGATCTTTCCCTAATTTTGGAACCTCAACTTTTTTGTTCTCCATATTTTATAGGCAGAACTAAAAGGCACCTCAGGTAAACAATGGAGATGGATGGATTGGATACTAGTATACAATTATGGACGGACTGCCACGGTTAGGTGGTATAAAAAAACCACGGTTAGGTGGTATATATTGTAATACAATTATGGATGGACGGACTGCCTGCCGAGTGCCGACACAGAGGTAGCCACAGCCGTGAACTACCGCACTGTACACTGGTTGATAAAGAGATAGTAGTATACTCGTAACAACTAGTATGACTGACTATGACGGTATAAAGAATGAAAAAAAAACCACGGTTAGGTGGTATATATTATAATACAATTATGGATGGACGGACTGCCTGCCGACACAGAGGTAGCCACAGCCGTGACCTACCGCACTGTACACTGGTTGATAAAGAGATAGTAGTATACTCGTAACAACTAGTATGACACTATGACGGTATAAAGAATGAAAAAAAAACCACGGTTAGGTGGTATATATTATAATAATACAATTATGGATGGACGGACTGCCTGCCGACTGCCGACACAGAGGTAGCCACAGCCGTGAACTACCGCACTGTACACTGGTTGATAAAGAGATAGTAGTATACTCGTAACAACTAGTATGACTATGACGACGGTATAAAGAAAGAAAAAAAAATACCACGGTTAGGTGGTATATAATTATACAATTATGGATGGACGGACTGCCTGCCGAGTGCCGACTGCCGACACAGAGGTAGCCACAGCCGTGAACTACCGCACTGTACTGTGTCTGCTGCTAATATAGACTGGTTGATAAAGAGATAGTATACAACAATATACTACTATACTGGTGGTCAGGCACTGGTCACCACTAGTCACACTGGCAGTGGCACTCCTGCAGCAAAAGTGTGCACTGTTTAATTTTAAATTAATATAATATTATGTACTCCTGGCTCCTGCTATAACAACCTGCAGTGCTCCCCAGTCTCCCCCACAATTATTATAAGCTTTTATACATTGATGTGCAGCACACTGGGCTGAGCTGAGTGCACACAGACTGAGTCACACTGTGTGACTGCTGTGTATCGTTTTTTTCAGGCAGAGAACGGATATAGCAGAGAACGGATATATTAAATAAAAGTTAACTTAACAACAACTGCACTGGTCACTGTGGTAAACTCTGTCTGCACAATCTCTCTCTCTCTCTCTCTCTTCTAATCTATTCTAATGGAGAGGACGCCAGCCACGTCCTCTCCCTATCAATCTCAATGCACGTGTGAAAATGGCGGCGACGCGCGGCTCCTTATATAGAATCCGAGTCTCGCGAGAATCCGACAGCGTCATGATGACGTTCGGGCGCGCTCGGGTTAACCGAGCAAGGCGGGAAGATCCGAGTCGCTCGGACCCGTGAAAAAAAAAGTGAAGTTCGTGCGGGTTCGGATTCAAAGAAACCGAACCCGCTCATCTCTAGTTGAAATGCCATCAACATCGTCTGCCAAGGCCGATGCCCAATGTCATAGTAGAGAGCATGTAAAATCCAAAAAACAAAAGTTCAGTAAAATGACCCAAAAATCCAAATTAAAAGCATCTGATGAGAAGCGTAAACTTGCCAATATGCCATTTACGACACAGAGTGGCAAGGAACGGCTGAGGCCCTGGCCTATGTTCATGGCTAGTGGTTCAGATTCACATGAGGATGGAAGCACTCATCCTCTCGTTAGAAAACTGCAGTGCCACTCCTAGATGGGCCAGGTGTTTGTGTCGGCCACTTGGGTCGCTTAGCTTAGCCACACAGCTACCTCATTGCACCTCTTTTTTTCTTTGCATCATGTGCTGTTTGGGGACTATTTTTTGAAGTGCCATCCTGTCTGACACTGCAGTGCCACTCCTAGATGGTCCAGGTGTTTGTGTCGGCCACTTGGGTCGCTTAGCTTAGCCATCCAGCGACCTTGGTGCACCGCTTTTTTTCTTTGCATCATGTGCTGTCTGGGGACTATTTTTTAAATCTGCCATCCTGTCTGACACTGCAGTGCCACTCCTAGACGGGCCAGGTGTTTGTGTCGGCCACTTGGGTCGCTTAGCTTAGCCACACAGCTACCTCATTGCACCTCTTTTTTTCTTTGCATCATGTGCTGTTTGGGGACTATTTTTTTAAGTGCCATCCTGTCTGACACTGCAGTGCCACTCCTAGATGGGCCAGGTGTTTGTGTCGGCCACTTGGGTCGCTTAGCTTAGTCACACAGCTACCTCATTGCACCTCTTTTTTTCTTTGCATCATGTGCTGTTTGGGGACTATTTTTTAAATCTGCCATCCTGTCTGACACTGCAGTGCCACTCCTAGATGGGCCAGGTGTTTGTGTCGGCCACTTGTGTCGCTTAGCTTAGTCATCCAGCGACCTCGGTGCAAATTTTAAGACTAAAAATAATATTGTGAGGTGTGAGGTGTTCAGAATAGACTGGAAATGAGTGGAAATTATGGTTATTGAGGTTAATAATACTATGGGATCAAAATGACCCCCAAATTCTATGATTTAAGCTGTTTTTGAGGGTTTTTTGTAAAAAAAAAACACCCGAATCCGACAAAAAAATTTCAGGGAGGTTTTGCCAAAACGCGTCCGAATCCAAAACACGGCCGTGGAACCGAATCCAAAACCAAAACACAAAACCCGAAAAATGTCCGGTGCACATCACTAGTTGTTATGCTACTTTATAAATAGCTCATCTCTGCTTATTTACATACCAGGATATACTAAACAGTGGTATTATCAAGACAAGAGGTTCATAGTACCATCTAGAATTACTGTTCCAATCACATTTAAATAGAGTGAACATCGATTTTGCTCTGTACACTTCATAACTGTAGATATTTTCATATTTTCCAGGGCATGAGGTGATAAAGAATCAGGAGCAGTCCGGCAAAAGAGGAAAAAAATGTCATCTGAAAAAAACAAAAGGAAAAACAAGATAATTTGTATAATAATTGCTTAAGTTCATCCTGTCTCTGACATGCTCAGTAGGTGTCAAAACTCTCAGCTAACAATAAAACTGCCACTGGTGGGAGAAAGTCAGAGGTCAGGCCAGCCGTCAGTAAGGCTGGGTACACACTAGACCATAGGATCTCAAACTCGGTCCTCAGGACCCCACAGCAGAGCCGGATTAATGGCAGGGCGGAAGGGGCAGTCGTCCAGGGGCCCCCACACACTGTCCTCACAACTGCAAAAAACCATCGGAGTAGAAGTACAGCATTTACCTGTCTCCTCTACATCCTCCTCGGCAGCTGGGATGTTCCATTACAGCTGCGGCCGCCGAGGAGCTTCACTCACTGCAGTGTGAAGTCTCGCGAGATTTGACATTATCTCGCAAGACTTCACACTGCTGTGAGTGAAGCTCCTCGGCGGCCGCAGCAGTAAATGAACAGCTCAGCAGCCGAGGAGGACGGAGAGGAGACAGGTAAATGCTGTACTCTTACTCCGATTTTTTTTTTTTGCAGTTGTGAGGGCAGTGTGTGGGGGCCCCACAAATTTGTAGCCCAGGGGCCCCCACAGACCTTAATTCAGCCCTGCCCCACACAGTGCATGTTTTGCAGGTAACCCAGCAGGTGCACAGGTGTATTAATTACTCACGGACACATTTTAAAAGGTCTACAGGTGGAGCAAATTATTTCACTTGTGATTCTGTGAGGAGACCTGCAAAACATGCATTGTGTGGGGTCCTGAGAACCGAGGGGTAAATTTACTAAGATGGAAGTTCTATTTAAGATGGGATGTTGGCCATAGCAACCAATCAGCTTCTACTTCTCATTTATCTAGCACCTTCTAGAAGATAATACCTGGAATCTTATTGGTTGCTATGGGCAACATCTCATCTCAAATAGAACCCCCATCTTAGTAAATTTACCCCCGAGTTTGAGAACCTGTGCACTAGACCAGAGGTTGCCAAACGCGGTCCTCAAGGCACCCCAATAGTCCAGGTTTTAGGTATATCCATGGCTCAGCACCTATGGTTAAATCAACTTGACTAAGGAGCTAATTAAGTCACCTGTGGCTAACCATGGATACATTTAAAACCAGAACCATTGGGGTGCCTTGAGGACTGCGTTTGGGAACCTCTGCACAGGACAATGTGTACCCACACCAACATCGGCACTGACGGGACTCGGCTGCAGCAAGTACATACACACTTGCTGATGCAGGATCCAATGGGGGAAAGTGGAGTGACATGCTGTATTCTGCGATGTGGAGAGGGAAAAAGTATAACATTTCACAGAAAATCAGTCATTTTTAAACAAGGTACTGTCCACTTATCTTGAGAAACAACATGATAGTGGGTGTTATTCTGTAACTGGTAGGGTAATAGTGCAGCTCAGCTCATATTAAAACACACTGTGGGGGCAAATGTGCTATGCTTTAGAGAATGATAAAGTGGAGAAAGATAAAGTACCAACCAACCAGCTCCTACAGTAACTGTCATTTTTCAAACACGGGGTAATTCAGAGTTGATTACAGCAGCAAATTTGTTAGCAGATGGGCAAAACCATGGTGGTCATTCTGAGTTGTTTGCTCGTTGCCGTTTTTCGCAACGGAGCGATTAGGTAGAAAATGCGCATGCGCATGGTACGTAGCGCGCATGCGCTTAGTTATTTTACACAAAACTTTGGAGATTTACACAAGCTCGAGCGACTTTTTTCAACGCTCGAGTGATCGTAGTGTGATTGACAGAAAGTGGGTGTTTCTGGGCAGCAACATGGCGTTTTTAGGGAGTGTGCTAAAAAAACGCAGGCGTGCCAGGTAAAAACGCAGGAGTGGCTGGCTGAACGCAGGGCGTGTTTGAGATGTCAAACCAGGAACTAAAAGGACCGAGCTGATCGCAATCTAGGAGTAGGTCTGGAGCTACTCAGAAACTGCAAGGAATTATTTAGTAGCAGTTCTGCTAACCTTTCGTTCGCTATTCTGCTAAGCTAAGATGCACTCCCAGAGGGCGGCGGCCTAGCGTGTGCAATGCTGCTAAAAGCAGCTAGCGAGCGATCAACTCGGAATGAGGGCCCATGTGCACTGCAGGAAGGGGGGGGGGGGGGGGGGGGGCAGATATAACCTGTGCAGAAAGAGTTAGATTTGGGTGGGGTGTGTTCAAACTGAAATCTAAATTGCAGTGTAAAAATAAAGCAGCCAGTGGAGTATATTCAATAAGAGTCGGGTCCATTCCGACATGCAGTTGTCGGAATGGACCCGACAACCTCTATTCAAAATTGGCAGCTCCTGTTGTCATGTGCTGCTGCTACTGTCAGCGGCGCCTAGGGGAGGGAGCCATCTGCCGCGCCGGGAGGAGGCGATGTCAGTGGCGCCGGGAGGAGGGGATGACAGCGGCGCTGGGAGGAGGGGATGACAGCTGCGCCGGGAGGAGGTGAGTCAGCGGTGCCAGGGATGAGACAGCGGAGTAGACGGAGCGAACGGGGGGAGGAGAGGAGGAGACGGGGAGCAGCGGCTGCAGCAGCGGAGGCTCACGGCAGCGTCCACCCGGCTCCAGCAAGCGGGACCTCGCTTGCTGGAGCCGGGTGGATGCTGCCGCTGGGTTCCTGCTCTCCCCACTGCTCCCCCGTCTCCTGCTCTCAGCTCACTCATCTCAATCCGACTTTTTTTAAAGTCGGATTGCAATTGTTGGAAACGGGGCTAAAACCTGTCGGGTTTGGCCCTGCTTCCGACAATGCACGCTGATCGGCGGATGAAGCCGCCGATCAGCGTGCATTCCGACAGCATTCCGACAAGTCAGGTTTCCCGACTTGTCGGAATAAATGGGGGCCGTAATGAATAGGTCGGAACCCCTTCCGACCTAAAACTGTCGGAAGCTGCCGTCTTTCCGACAAGACGGCAGCTTCCGACAGTTATTGAATATACCCCAGTATTTACCCTGCACAGAAACAATATAACCTACCCAAATCTGACTCTCTCTGCACATGTTATATCTGCCCCCCTGCAGTGCACATGGTTTTGCCCAACTGCTAACAAATTTGCTGCTGTGATCAACTCTGAATTATCCCACCACCACCCCCCCCCCACACCCCCACACACACACACACACACACACACACACCCACCTGTGTGACACCCGAAGCGTCACAACGTTTTTCAGGAATAACCTGGCTTCAACAGTGCCATTATTAGGGCCGGGCCAGCCGTGCAATTGCTCTCAGTCTTACATCTCAGAAGGTTACTCAGTCATGACCAGATGGAGCAGTGCAAAGTTGGGCATCTGACAGCACCGCTACCTAAAAACTGCAGTCCATGCCACCTTTGCCATCTAAGTTAATGAAAACGCTACCGTTGATTGGATGGTAAAATCTGTCCCTTTTGCAGAGTGATCAATGAGACGTCTGAAAACATTCCAATACCTTCAAGTTTCCCCACCAGCTCATGTAAATATTTAGAGCTCATTATAAAATATTGTTTTAGCTCTTTTGGTATGCAAGTACGTGCTTCAATGGTATTATTTATGCACTATAATACTACATCCATCTGCCATATAAAGCACATATTGTCCTTTGCAAAATATACCTCGTTCACATTACTTCACACTTTCACGAACTTCACACTTTTTACACGGGTCCGAGCCATACTCGGATTCTCCCATATGGCTCGGGTAACCCGAGCGCGCCCGAACGTCAACATCCCGCTGTCGGATTCTCGCGAGATTCGGATTCTATATAAGCAGCCGCGCGTCGCCGCCATTTTCACTCGTGCATTGGAAATGTTAGGGAGACGACGTGGCTGTCGTCCTCTCCGTTATTGTTGAACTTGATTGTGCTTTATTGCTTAATTGTGGGGAGGACTGGGGAGCAGCTGTATAATATAGGAGGAGTACAGTGCAGAGTTTTGCTGATCAGTGACCACCACTTTTATCCGTTCTCTGCCTGAAAAAAACGCTCCTTATCTGTGCTCAGTGTGCTGCATATATCTGTGCTCACACTGCTTAATTGTGGGGACTGGGGAGCAGCTGTATTATATAGGAGGAGTACAGTGCAGAGTTTTGCTGACAGTGACCACCAGTATACGTTGTCTGCCTGAAAAACACTCCATATCTGTGCTCAGTGTGCTGCTTTATTGTGGGGACTGGGGACCACCAGTATAATATTATATAGGAGGAGTACAGTGCAGAGTTTTGCTGACCAGTGACCATCAGTATATAATATATAGCATTACGGTACAGTAGGCCACTGCTGTACCTACCTCTGTGTCGTCATTAAGTACACTATCCATCTAGATTCTATACCTGTGGTGCATTTCAGTTGTGCAGTTTGCTGACACAGTGACCACCAGTATACTATATATAGCAGTACGGTATGGAAGGCCACTGCTGTACCTACCTCTGTGTCGTCATTAAGTATACTATCCATCTACATTCTATACCTGTGGTGCATTTTAGTTTTGCAGTTTGCTGACACAGTGACCACCAGTATATATAGCAGTACGGTACGGAAGGCCACTGCTGTACCTACCTCTGTGTCGTCATTAAGTATAATATCCATCTACATTCTATACCTGTGGTGCATTTTAGTTTTGCAGTTTGCTGACACAGTGACCACCAGTATATATAACAGTACGGTACGGAAGGCCACTGCTGTATCTACCTCTGTGTCGTCATTAAGTATACTATCCATCTACATTCTATACCTGTGGTGCATTTTAGTTTTGCAGTTTGCTGACACAGTGACCACCAGTATATATAGCAGTACGGTACGGAAGGCCACTGCTGTACCTACCTCTGTGTCGTCATTAAGTATACTATCCATCTACATTCTATACCTGTGGTGCATTTAGTTTTGCCGTTTGCTGACACAGTGACCACCAGTATATATAGCAGTACGGTACAGAAGGCCACTGCTGTACCTACCTCTGTGTAGTCATTAAGTATACTATCCATCTACATTCTATACCTGTGGTGCATTTTAGTTTTACAGTTTGCTGACACAGTGACCACCAGTATATATAGCAGTACGGTACGGAAGGCCACTGCTGTACCTACCTCTGTGTCGTCATTAAGTATACTATCCATCTACATTCTATACCTGTGGTGCATTTTAGTTTTGCAGTTTGCTGACACAGTGACCACCAGTATATATAGCAGTACGGTACGGAAGGCCACTGCTGTACCTACCTCTGTGTCGTCATTAAGTATACTATAAATCTACATTCTATACCTGTGGTGCATTTTAGTTTTGTAGTTTGCTGACACAGTGACCACCAGTATATATAGCAGTACGGTACGTAAGGCCGCTTAGCTTAGTCACACAGCGACCTTGGTGCGCCTCTTTTTTTCTTTGCATCATGTGCTGTTTGGGGACAATTTTTTGAAGTGCCATCCTGTCTGACACTGCAGTGCCACTCCTAGATGGGCCAGGTGTTTGTGTCGGCCACTTGTGTCGCTTAGCTTAGTCACACAGCGACCTCGGTGCAAATTTTAGGACTAAAAATAATATTGTGAGGTGTTCAGAATAGACTGAAAATGAGTGGAAATTATGGTAATTGAGGTTAATAATACTATGGGATCAAAATGACCCCCAAATTCTATGATTTAAGCTGTTTTTTAGGGTTTTTTGAAAAAAAACCCGAATCCAAAACACACCCGAATCCGACAAAAAATTTTCGGTGAGGTTTTGCCAAAACGCGTCCGAATCCAAAACACGGCTGCGGAACCGAATCCAAAACCAAAACACAAAACCCGAAAAATGTCCGGTGCACATCACTAGTTCACATGCAGATGCAGATCCTTATACAAGGACATGTCACATGACATTGCATAAAGGAATAAAACTGCTTTTTGTTGTATAATTGTTTTCATTAATGGCCCCACTGCTTTGAAAGTTACATGAAATCCAGAAATTTGCCATTATGGATTTGTGAAATAAAAGCATTATGTAAGTGGCTTCAGCCTCAGGCTAATAACTCTCACACTGTTATAACTAAGCCTAAGTAAGTCTGTTCAAATTTGTATTGTAATCCATCAACGTACTATTCATTACAACATAATACAATATTACTACGTATGTCGCGTGTGGTGACTCATACTTTTTCCACTGTATTCCCTTCCCTCTTTCTATTGCAGAAGTCATAATAAAGAGCATGGGCAAAGATTTATGGTCTGTGACTTGTCAGGGAGATAAGGAAACGGAAGACCTACAGTACATGTGATGAACATAAATAGCCCTGGGAAAACTCCCACATTTAACAGAATATCTGTAACCACTGGGGGAATGTAATAGGTCCTGTCTTTTTGAAATGTCAATAATTTACATGGCAAAACCAAGTTGAGAGGCTCCCTTTTACTCACTGCTCTGCTTAGTTCAGAGCAGATCAGTGTTGAATACACGCAGTGCGCACAGCATCTATTCCAGTGAACCAGAGGGATTGGGGGCATGGCCAGCAGTTCACAGAGCGCTGGCCGTGCCCCCACTATGATAATGGGAGGCGTGGCTCGCGATCACTGCATTTATGTGAAGCCACACCCCTTTTCCACAGGCCCTGTGATATCTCCCGACTTCAAACCTCCCGATATTGGGAAGTATGTAAATGCTGTGTTTGAAAAATGACAGTTAAGAGCTGATTGGTTGATACTTTATCACCGTGCTATTTATCACTCTCCGAGGCTTGATAACTCTGGGCAAAAATCTCTAACTTCCTGATTCTCACACTAAATGAAATAATTACTGCAGGACACTGTTTATAGGAAGTATATATAAAAATGCAAATGCTTGGACCATTTGCACTATTAGCTGTATTTATAGGAATACATACAAAATCCCGGTGGTCGAGTTGCCGGCGGTCACATGACAGACAGCGGCATCCTGACGCTGAAGATGCCAACATAGGAGGGAGTAGGTATTTCTACCTTCCCCCTGTCCCCTAACCCAACCCTCAGGGGAAGGTGGCTTAGGGGTATATTCAATTCCTGTCGGATCCTTTCTGATGGAAAGGGTCCGACAGGTCAGTATTCAATGCTGCGGCCAAACCCGACAGGTTTGGCCTGTTCCCGACAATGCCAATCCAACTTTTTTTAACGTCTGATTGACATTGTTGGAAATGGGGCTAAAACCTGTCGGGTTTGGCCACACTTCCGACAGAACACATGTTTTCCGACAATCCACGTGTTTTCTGACCAGTCCGAAATTCACGACTTGTCGGAAAAAACAGCCGACATTGAATAGGTCGGAAACCCCTTCCGACCTAAACCTGTCAGAAACTGCCATCTTCTGACAAGACGGCAGTTTCCGACAAGAATTGAATAACCCCCTAAGGCTATTCCTCCAGGGGTGTTGGCTAGGGCTAACCCTAGGGCGGCAGCGGCTAGGGCCAATTACCCCCTCTAGTGTCTAACCCTACCCCCCTCTATTGCCTTAGCCTAACCCCCCCCCACACACACACACACACACACACACACACACACACACACACACACACACACACACACACACACCAACCGGGCTCTAACCCTAACCCTGAACCCCGATACTCACCTTCGGGATGTTGGCTGATGGTGATCTGACGGGATACGGTCATTAGGTCAACCACTAAAGGTCAACATGCATTAGGTCAACATGGTCAATATGTCGACATGGTCATTAGGTTGACATGTACTAGGTTGACAGGTCAAAACGTCGATGAGTTTTTCACAATTTTTTTTTTTCCATACTTGACGATCCATGTGGACTATGATTGGAACGGTAACCTTGCCCGAAGCATGGCGAGCGAAGCAAGCCATGCGAGGGGACACGGTGCACTAATTGGGGTTCCTCGTTACTTTATGAAGAAAACGACACAAAAAAAGTAAAACAACTTATATCAACCTTTTCACCTGTCGACCTAATGCCCATGTCGACCTTTAGTGGTCAACATAATTACTGTCGACCTAAGTTAAGTCGACCAAATGACCCATACCTGATCCGACGCCAGTCTCCTGCTCCTGCTGTGCGCATCCCGTATTTAGGTAACAATGCCAATGTTATTACATTATGAATAGCATGCTTTAAGCTAATGTTCAAAAAATATAATTTTCTTAAATATAAATGTACTTACATGCTGGTTTACTTTTACAGTGAACAGCCTAAAACAAAACAAAATATAAATAAAATTACTTATAGTGTTGAACATACATATTTGCTATTGTACAACATATCTTATAGACCTTGCGCTTGGTTAAGTGGTGGATGCAGTTCTGATATTTTAACAAATGGGAAATGTTTTTTCTACTGCGCATGCATCTGATTTGCACTGTACATGTGTCGCGATGGTCTTGCAGCGGTGACTGCATTGTGGATTAGGACACAGAGGGTTTGACAGACAGGACTGTCTGGGGGAGGTAAGGGGGCAGTGCTGCACTCATTCTGGGGGCGTGTCACAGCCAAAGACTTCATCTTCAGATGCACTTTCACAGCCCCGGCAGCTTAGTTGCAAGAGGCTTTCTGAGCAACCATAGAGTCTCCCAAAGGTACGATGTGCATCTTATGCTGCATCTTTGTACGCAAGTGGTGCATCTGAGAAAACAGCAGTGGGTGTGTCTATACAAGTGATGGTAAATTTGCATACAAAGACGCAGCAGCCGTGCTATTAATGAGCACCTCTGAATCAGAACCTTGTCACAGTAAGAATTTACTGTGTCGCCGTAATAAATCTACATTAGACAACCAATCCATCTGTGTAGTCCCCAAAATGGATATTTTTAGATATGAACTGTGAAGATAAAATAGATTAGCATTAACCTAACTTTCACTGGATCTCAGTTAAAAGTTAAAATAACTTCTTACTGAATAACAGACATCTAAAGCTCATCCCACAGCTTTAAGTGTCCTAATAAAATTTAAACTGGATCAAAAAGTTCAGAATGCAGTTATTGTAGCTGCTGTGACATCACTAGCCTCTGCATGAAACGAATAATCCTCACAAAGGGAGTCATTCCGAGTTGATCACTCGCTAGCTAGTTTTAGCAGCGTGCAAACGCTATGCCGCCGCCCTCTGGGGAGTGTATTTTAGCTTAGCAGAAGTGCCAAAGCTTGTGCAGTCGAGCTCTGCAAAAACAGTTTGTGCAGTTTCAGAGTAGCTCTGAACCTACTCAGCGCTTGCGATCACTTCAGCCTATTCCTGTCCGGATTTGACATCATACACCCGCCCAGTGAACGCCCAGCCACGCCTGCTTTTTTTCAGATATGCCTGAGTTTTTGCAAACACTCCCTGAAAACGGTCAGTTGACACCCAGAAACGCCCCCTTCCTGTCAATCTTCTTGCGGCCGTCAGTGCGACTGAAAACTTAGTTACAACCTGTGCACAACCACAACGGGCTTTGTACCCGTACAACGCGCGTGCACATTGCGGCCCATACGCATGCGCAGAAATGCCAATTTTTCACCTGATCGCTGTGCTGCGAAAATCGGCAGCGAGCGATCAACTCGGAATGACCCCCAATGTATTTCTGCAACACAAAACTGTTTCGCTGTCGGTCATTCTGTTTGCTTTGTTAGAGAAAAACTTTTCCTAACAGGAAAAAAAACCTGTTCCAGAAAAGTAGTACAAGTCATTATGTACTTATTTAATATGATATACAGACTCCAGGCATTTCATGTGTTTTATTCATCCCAATAACTTTACGTCTTCTTTAAGACATGTGAAGAAACGGGGTACAATACACGGTGAGCAGTAACATGCCATGGGAGACATGGAGATAAAAAGTAAATATTCAACTGGTTTTGTTACACATTTCTATTAAAACATCACATTAATGTGAACATATACAACAATAAACTTCAGAAAACAAATACAGTATAAAAACAAATAATACAGATTCTTTTTTCATTTAAATAATGGAACAATTTTAAAATGCTGCTTCCTGGCCATCAGTGTCATGTGACAGCTGGATATTTTACCCACACCTGTATTCCATTTCCAGCATACATGCAGGAAAGACAAGCTGTCTGTAAACCAGCCCTCTCCATGTGCTGTATAGCGTACCTCCCAACATGACCCTCTCCAGGAGGGACAGAATGCTCTGCTCCTGGACTTCCCTCTTAATGTATGATTGCCATCACCTGTGCTGAAACACCTTTCTTATCCATTACCATGTTCAACACAGGTGCCTGCAATCATACATTAAAAGAAAAGTCCAGAAGCAGAGCATTGTGTCCCTCCTGGAGAGGGTTATGTTGGGAGGTATGTGTATAGCTATAGGAAACACATTTTAAAATATGATTTTTATTAGTCTTATATTATTTAGAAAATACTGTACTGTTGTTGTTATTATCTGACTAGGGATAATGCTGATATATCTATCTGTAGTACATGAGGTTTTGTTCTGTGTTTTTATTATTGTGCTATTTACTGATACAGTATGGATGGTTAAATTCTGACAATGAGGATGTTGTTCAGGTGAGTGAATTAGAAGCAAATTCACATAGAACTGCAAAACTTAATATTTGCATATAAGGCCTAAAGCTGGGCATACACTTTACAATTATCTGTCAGATAATCTGCCAGATCTGGTTGGTTGGAATGAAAACCTTGTAAAGGATGAGAGCAAATGACAATCGATTTGTTCAGAAACACTGGAAAATGGACAAAACCTGTCCGTGATTTAACATTTGTATGAACAAGAGTTTTTGTCCATTTTCCAGTGTTTGGGAGCAAAAGGTTGATTGTCATTTGCTTGTCAGAGAGATAAGGAAATATCTCCCCAGGATGCGATCGCAAAGTGAAAGTTCACGCATGCGCAGATGGCTGGAAAGTGGCCATCTGCAAGTTTTGTCATTTTTATTTTCCAACTCAAGGTATATTAGGCCCATAGGGGTACGTGGTGAGCAGCAACATGACATGGGAGTAAATATTCAACTGGTTTTGTTACACATTTATAATATATCATACCTCCCAACATGACCCTCTACAGGAGGGACACAATGCTCTGCTCCTGGACTTTTCTCTTAATGTATGATTGCCGGCACCTGTGTTAAACAGGTTAATGGATAAGACAGGTGTTTCATCACAGGTGATGGCAATCATACATTAAGAGGGAAGTCCAGAATTAGAGCATTCTGTACCTCCTGGAGAGGGTCATGTTGGGAGGTATGTGTAAGGAAAGTGTCAGATATCTTAGCCATACACTGACAGTTATTTCATCGCAACCCACAGATTTTTTTGTCCTGAAAACCTGCTGGGCTTTGTCATATTATTGTTCCCTCACAGGGGAGGGGAGACAGCATTTGCATTTTAGGCTGGAATGCACCTGGGAAGTGCTCTGCAGATGTGGATAAGAATCTGCATGCTGCAAACACATGGGGCAGATGTATTAAGCCTAGAGAAGTGATAATGCAGTCATAAATATTTACAGATTGGCTGGTGCATTATCACCTTGCACGTATCACTGCTTTATCACTTCTCCAGGCTTAATACATATTAAAACATCACATTAATGTGAACATATACAACAATAAACTTCAGAAAACAATACAGAATAAAAACAAATAATACAGATTCTTTTTTTTCATTTAAATAATAGGGCCTAATTCAGCTTCATTAGCAGTTTTGATCAAATAGAAAAACTGCTACTGCTTATAATCACATGCAGGGAGTCGCTCAGCACAGGGCAAAGCTGTCCTGCATGTTAAGTGCTGCCCAGTGATGCAATCACAATGCAATTGCGACCGCATCGCAGAAAGCAGCAGTTAGTGGAAGCCCCCAGCATACGCAGCCAGGCTGCATATACAGGTGCACCGCTGGCATGTTTCCTATTGCAGGATAAGCAGGTGACATCAACGGGCCACCCCGAAAACTGTCATGCGTTTCCTGTTCCCCTCACCCCCAATACCGCGTCGTCACGCCAAAAATGCCCTCTGCCTGTCAATCACATTGCGATCGCATCCTACTGGGATATAATCATAGTGCCCGGCCCTGCGCGCCACTGACTCTACACATGTGCAAATGGCGAAAAAACATTAATTTGCGATTTCAGCAATATTACAACTCATACTGAATTAGACCCATAGTAAGAAAACACCATTTTCTAAAACTAAACGTTTATATATATATATATATATAATTATTTATTTTGAAGTAGCTTTTACGTATTAAAAAGAGGAGCCAGATGGACAGAATTTACCATTTATTGATCCCCTAGACCAGTGGTTCCAAAACTCTGTCCTCAAGGATCCCCAACAGTTCATGTTTTCCAGGACACCCAGAGGTGCACAGTTTACAACTTACTTCCCTAGACCAACACCCAACTAATTACTATATGATGAAGAAGGAGGAAGGGTGGAGGCAACACATTAGCAACAAGATCGTCCTAAATTTAAGATATCTTATAAGAGCCATTCTACAATTAATGGTTGTTGTTCTGCAAATGCCTATTGCTGGGCCAACCCACTCAGTTGCATTATATTTCTACCTTAGACTTTAGATGCTTTCCATATAACTCAATAATCATGTGAGGTAAAGCATTTTCATATAATCTTGTATTCTCAAAGCCAAGTATAGAAGGCAGGCTAAAGACTTGTGTGATTGACTCCATTTAGCTGTTGTAATTGTACCATACTTGCCTACCTGACCCTCTCCATGAGGGAGAAAATGCTCTGTTCCTGGACTTTCCTGGTAATGTATGATTGCCATCACCTGTGGTGAGATAGTTAATTGATAAGAAAGGTGTTTCACCACAGGTGATGGCAATCATACATTACCTGGAAAGTCCAGGAACAGAATATTTTCTCCCTCATGGAGAGGGTCAGGTAGGCAAGTATGAATTGTACTGTAGTTGGAGACAGGGAGTGACGAAAGGTGTCTGTGTAAAAAAAAAAAAAAAAAGGCTTATAGGGAAAAGTGGAAGTGAGTAACGAAAATATACTACAGTCTTTATTACCCAACAGAAAACCCCTTTTGCAAGTTCACAGCTGCCTGGGAATCACCTTTCTATTCCAAGCGGCAGATTTATTGGTTGTTTGATGAAGACTGTACAGTAACAGTTTGCAGCACTTGTTATGCTCCTAGGCTTACATTTATGTCACATTTACAAAGGATTAAAGCATAATAGAAGGATTTAAAAGAAGATATTAATATTCTATAATAAAATTTAGAAATCTGGGGAGTTATATTGTTTTTAATATCAGATGGAGGGGAGAATTTTGAGGTGTAGTTGCATGTAGCTTAATCTCTGTCACAGAGGACATGTTGAAGATTTGCTATATATATAATTTGACAGCAGGCTTTCTTTCTTTAAAAATGACTACACAATGGGGGTAATTCGCAGCATCAAATTTGTTAGCAGATGGGTAAAACCATGTGCACTGCAGGGGGGGCAGATATAACTTTTGCAGAGAGAGTAAAGGTGGGTACACACTAGTAGATATATCTGCAGATATATCTATGGACGGATCGGGAAGTGTGCTGTGCATACACACTGCCCGATCCGTTGGGGACTGATGTCATGAACTGGGCGGGAGTGTACCCACGCCCGCCCAGTTCAGCTGTCAATCACCGCCGGCCGCCGCAGCATGTGTACGGGCGGTCGGCCTACCGCCCCGTACAGACACAGTGACGCGCCAATATATCGGTAGATATAATGGCCGTCGGCTGTGCTGCGCGGCCGACACGATACGTCTGTGAACGACGGAGTTCACAGACGTATCGGCCGTACACACTGGCCAAAGGTCCCGCGATATATCGGCCATTCAAGAGAACGGCCGATATATATCGACCAGTGTGTATGGGTCTTTAGATTTGGGTGGGTTATTTTGTTTCTGAAATACTGGCTGCTTTATTTTTACACTGCAATTTAGATTTCAGTTTGAACACACCCCACCCAAATCTAACTCTCTCTGCAAATGTAATATCTGCCACACCTGCAGTGTAAATGGTTTTGCCCAACTGCTAACAAATTTGATGCTGCGATCAACTTGGAATTACCCAAAGTACCCATAAACTTGCTAAAAAGTCCTCACTGTGTGGCATGCACCCAAATAGACATATACAGCCAGGTATTAAAGACAATAGTTTAGGTCTTAGATTGGTTTTGAAACTTTTCAATTTGTGCACTGCTTTGCGGATCAAAATCATGACGACCTTAAATAATAATGCAAATGAATTCAACCACAAAATGTATTTATTTTTCTGATATCAAAACTAGGAGTGCACCATATCTACTGTTAGAGGATTCACTTTGATCCCTAACCAAGGCCCTGATTTATCAAGCCTTGGAGAGTGATAAATTGCAGGGTGATAAAGTATCAGCTAATCAGCTCCTGACTGCCATGTTACAGGCTATGTTTGAAAAATGACAGGAGCTGATTAGCTGGCACTTTATCACCATGCAATTTATCACTCTACAATGCTTGATAAATCTGGGCCCAAATCTGGTGACCATTGGTGCAATGAAAATAGATGCCTATGAGTAAAGTAGCTTTAGGTAATTAGTTAGTTAGTTAGTTAGTTAGTTAGTTAGTTAGTTAGTTAGATGTATCATTATGTATCAGTAGGTGGACACACAAGTAGACAAAGTATTGCACCAGAGGGTGATGTACCCACATTAGGTAGTTATACAGTAGCAGTGGTACAGCTTCATCCAGCAGCAAGTAACTCCCAAGATTAGCACTTAAGTGATTTGTAGCTGTGATTTGTAGCCGAGTTTGAGACATCATTGCTGTCAAAGAAATCTGCCCATCATAACATAGATCACTGTAACTGAGGTATCAACCACTGGCTTCAAATTCATCCTAGCAGTATAAACAGAGCCGGCCATAGGCATAGGCAAACTAGGCAATTGCCTAGGGCATTTGATATCCCTAGGGGCATCAACAGCTTCTGCTGATTAAAATGATATGCAGCATGCCTATATTCTGTGTGTAGCATTTCATATGCAGATACAGCCACAGTCTCACACAGTATATAGGCATGCTGCATATCATTTTAATCAGCAGAAGCTGCTTGTGCATCCTAGCCACATAGCAATGCAAATAAGAGGCATTGTCATGAAAACAAAATGTGCCCGACGTAAGCAATGAGGCAAGATTTATGAGGACACATCTGTATTCAAGCAGAGGCAGGGGTCACAGTGTTAGTGGCAGTGAGAGTGTTGTGTGCATGTGAGTAGGTTGGTTGTGCAGTAGTGTTCGGAATATGTGTAAGGAGCATTATGTGTGTCATGTAAAAATGCATTAATAATGTGCAACATATGTGTAAGGGGCACTATGTGTGTCATTATGTGTATAAGGGCATTAATAATGTGCGCATATGTGTAACAGGATACTACTGTATGTGTGTCATTATGTGTATAAGGGCAATAATAATGTGCGGCATATGTGTAAGGGACATTACGTGTAAAAGGGCATTAATAAAGGTTGTCATAATGTGTAAGGTGCATTATGTTTATAAGGACATTAATAATGTGTCTCATATGTGTAAGGGGCATTACTGTGTGGCATTATGTGTATAAGGTGCTCTACTATGTGGCATTGCGTATAGAAAGGGCACTACTGTGTCATCTAATGTGAATAAAGAGCAATAAGGTGTGGTGTAATGTGAATAAGGAGCAATTCAGTATGATGTAATATGAATAAGGGATTCTACTGTGAGGAGTAACGTTTCTAAGGTAAAGTGATACTACTGTGGGATGTAATATGAATTATGGACACTATCGAATGATCAAATGTGAATAAAGTTGCAGTACTGTGTGGCGTAATTGGAATTGGGGTTACTATTGTGTGGCCATGCCCCTTGCCAGCAAAAACACCCCCCTTTTTGGGCTGTGCGCCAAATGTGCGAACTGTTCCTATTTAAAATATAGGGGGTACAAACCCCAAAATAAGGACTGCTATTGAAATGAGTGATGGTGCTGGGAAAGAGGTGCAAGGTCAGAGGCGGAACCAGCGGTGGTGCTAGGGGGCACCAGCCAAAATCTTGCCTAGGGCATCATATTGGCTAGGGCCGGCTCTGAGTATAAAGAATGTAACTCTCTTTGCCTCTACTACCTTTTGCCAAACACTTTAGGGTGTGCCTGTATAGTGAAGAGCATGACCTGCCCTCAAGGATGTACCCTCTCAATGCCCTCTGATCCTCATTTTGGGGCCAGGGACGGCCTTCAAGGGCAAAAACACATACTTTAGATGCAACTGTGATAAATTACTTTTAATTGTTAGCAATAACAATTTAATAGTAAGAATTATTATTACTAAATGCTAACATATAATACTTTAACAGTTAAAAGTAGCATGATAAACTTAGAAGTTCAGAACTACAGATTGTCCTCATACACCTAGCGTCTATACACCATAGGGGGTAATTCTGAGTTGATCGCAGCAGCAAGTTTGTTAGCAGTTGGGCAAAACCATGTGCACTGCAGGAGGGGCAGATATAACACTTGCAGAGAGAGTTAGATTTGGGTGGGTTATTTTGTTTCTGTGCAGGGTAAATACTGGCTGCTTTATTTTTACACTGCAATTTAGATTTCAGTTTGAATAAACCCCACGCAAATCTAACTCTCTCTGCACATGTTATATCTGTCCCCCCTGCAGTGCAAATGGTTTTGCCCAACTGATAACAAATTTGTTGCTGCAATCAACTCAGAATTAGGCCCATAATGCGCAAGACGTCCTTTGTAACAGACTCTTTGAAAGGTGTAGTGTGTACCAACTTTTTCTTTAGATTTAGCACCTAATGTGCATCACAGACACAGCAAAACACCACTCAAAAGTACAGTATACTACAGATCTTGGGCTGTAACCACACAGGAATATACAGAGCTGTAAGTAGACATTTTGGTGCCCTGTGCCAAGGAAGAGCATTCGTGGATAGAGATTCAGACTCAATCATACACAGATGTACAAATGTCGCACATCAAATTAATCAGTGCAATCTAGCAGCGTTTTGTTCATTCCAGTTGTTTATTTCTACAAATATGGTGCACATTTTGAGCAAGAAAGACACTTGGTGTGGTTGAGTCACACAGGACCTGGAGTGCTGAATTGGGCTGTTTGGTGCAACTGAAGTCACAGTGTATAAGGACACATCTATATAGTTGGAAAATGTAGTTTTACATTCTCAAATTTCCAGCTTCCATAAATGCTTCCTAGTCTGCCCTGACTTTGGTAACTTTTTGGAGTTGAGTGTAGTCCTACCACATGGCGATATTGAGACCTCTTACTGGGGTTAAAATTCTCATTCACATTGTCATATAAAAAAGTGAGCATACTTATGACTGTCACACAATTAAGAACATCATTTTGTCCACCACACAATATAATACTATCATAGTGACCACCATACAGTATAAGAAGTATTCTTGTGACACCCATACAATACAAGGAGCATTCTTGTGACTACAATGCAATACAGATTTCATCCTAGTAATCACCATATAATAAAAATAATTTGTTTGAGACTATTATACAAAAAAAGAAAGCATTCTTCTAATTGCCACAACTGAACTAATGTGCCAGATACAGATTCCTGATAATTAGTTTATAAAGAAGTTTGCCATCATTTAATGTTGGTTGGAGCAAATAAAATGTTTAACAGAGAAATGTTGACATTGACATTGCCAAATAGTGCAGTAAGCAGACCACTGGCACTTCCAAAAACTGCTTTTGGAACCTGGACTGTTTAATGTAGTTTCAAAAAAAAGTATTTATACAAGAGTACAGTGAGATATTTAATGCTGGATTGTGGCTCTAGCAATCGTATCATTTGGAAAGATCATTATGCAAAAACACCCAGGTTCCCCTGTTTCAGTTTATTGCTATGACGGTACAGTAGGTGCAAATACTTTCTGCCAGGCATAAAAAATGGTTATGCCACTTAGGGCCTGATTCAGAGTCTCATGCTACTGTGACCACTTTAGCCATAGTTATTTATGTGACTACTGTATATGCTAATTCTAGTAATAGCTTTTCCCCTGGTATACAAACATGCATATGAAGGTGCAAGGACTAACACCATTTTGAGAGTCTTTAGATGCTGTAATACCACTGTAGATGGGGATCCGGTCATGTGACCGATGCTTGGGATCCCGGCGGTCACCATGCCGATGCCGGAATCCCGAGCGATCAACATCTCTACATTCGGCATGCCGACTAACAGGAGTATTCCCACTCATGGGTGTCCATGACACCCATAGAGTTGGAATAGAACCTGTGGCTAAATCAGCAAGCCACCGAGCCCGCTATGTGGTGAGCGCAGGATCCCCACCGCCTGTCACCCAGCCCCAACCCTGTAGATGCTGTACTACCACTGAGTGTGTCTGCAGACGCTGTAGCTCTGCTACACATGCGATCGCACACTTGCATAACGAAAATAGCCTCTTCCTGCAGGCGGTGACTATCTGATGGCAGGGCAGCAAAAAAACGTTGCCCAGCAATCAAGTCTGAATTACCCCCAAATCTGGCTATATACCAGCTTAAGAGACTAAGGGGGACATACTAAGCAGTGATAAAAGTGGAGAAGTGAGCCAGTGGAGAAATTGCCCAAGGCAATCAATCATCTGCTTTGTATAGTTTTATAGTATGCAAAATATAAATGTTACGTCAATGCTGATTGGTTGCCATGGGCAACTTCTCCACTTGCTCACTTCTCCACTTTTATCACTGCTTAGTAAATCTCCCCCTAAACGACTTGCGGTGACTTGCATTCTCTCCGTCACCAGCAATGCTATCCCATGGGCTTCAGGACTGACATATAAGCAAATGTACAGGCAATGGATTTGTGTTGTATTAAATTCCCAAACATTATACAATGAGATTTTTTCTCTAGTTCACATGTTTGGTGCTTTAACTGGATGAGTTCCCGTTATGGGAAATCAGAGAGGGATCACATACAGTATAAAGTCCTGCTATGGCAAAAGTTTGCAGGTCAGAAGACCATCTGGAACATTGTTTTACTTTTTATGTTTTTGCTGTTTTTTCCCATTTAGAAGACATTAATACTGTCCTTTTGTGTGCATAAGATGTATCTATGCTAAATACCTATTAGAAAAGCTGGGCATACACTATACAATTATCTGTCAGATAATCTGCCAGATCTGGCTGGTTGGAATGAAAACCTGGTAATGGATGTGAGCAGGGGTGTAGCGAGGGTGGCTCCAGTAGATCGCGAGCTACGGGCGCCAAAAAAGTTAGAAGGCGCAGATGGGGTGCACACTGACTCGGACTCAGAGACTAGGTAGGGAACAGGTCAGGCCAGTGGTGACAGCAGGAGACACGGACATCCAGCACATGCTGGAGCTCTGCCCACCCTCTTTATATATCTCACTGTCTGCTTGTAGCTGTGCAGCCGGGTTACTTTTGTCCTGCAGCCCTCACTGCTTCAGCACCTCTCCCTGCCCCGGATACTGTAGCACCTCTCTCTGCAGCAGCTGCTGCAGCACCTCTGTCTTCCCTGGCTGTTGCAGCACAACTTTCTGCCTCCGCTGCTGCAGACCTCTCTGCCCAGCTGTTGCAGCACCCCTCTCTGCCTCGGATGCTACAGCACCTCTCTCTACATTGATGCTGCAGCACCTCTCTATGCCCCAGTTGCTGTTGCCACTGCAGCACCTCTCTCTCTGCATTAGAAGCTGCAACATAACATCTATAAATGGCTCTACTGTGTGTAACATATATGAGCGGCTCTACTGTGTGGTGCAACGTATATAAGCGGCTCTACTGTGTGGTGTAACATGAATAATGGAAACTACTGTGCGGAGTAATGTGAATTGGTACTATTCTGTGGTCACACCCCTTCCCCATGAAGCCACAACCTGGAAACTTTCGCCCTGAGCTCCACAAGGTCTAGAACCGGCCCTGTCACCAATTTAGAAATTGTTAATATTTTTTATTTTCAAATGTAACATGCCCCCACATGTTGGCTAGACCCACAATTCAGCACAGGGGAGGGGGCGCCAAAACATACCCTTGCTCCGGGCACTATGGCACCTAGCTACACCTCTGGATGTGAGCACATGACAATCGATCATGTGCTTCCAAACACTGGAAAATGGACAAAAACTGTTGTTCATACAAATTGGTTAAATGATGGACAGGTTTTGTCCATTTTCCAGTGTTTGGTAGCAAATGGTCGATTGCCATTTGCTCTCATCCATTACCAGATTTCCATTGCAACCAGCCAGATCAGGCAGATTATCTGCCAGATAATTGTATAGTGTATGTCTATCTTTAGTGTTACACACTTGGGGATGCTATTCTCACTTAATGTAGTCTGTGCCTGCACAGGTACTGATATTGGCAGGGTGTGTTCAGAGCCCAGAGAGAGGCAGTGGCCATACCAGCCGGCAGTAGCCTTTTCCCCCAGTCCAGCACACACTGCTATGTATCAGGCTGCAGTGGTTCCTGGGAGGCTGCTGTTGCAGAACACAGTAGTCTGCTCTACCTGTGAGGTAAGAAGGGGGTGATCGTACTAATCGTGCCCCCTCCCCTGTATCTGACTCTGGCTGAGGGGCACATGGTGCTCCCCTGTGCAGGTTGGAGCTGCTTCGCTTTCTAAACTTATTATTTAAAAAGGGGCTGTGGCCACACCTTAATGATTAGGCCATGGCCCTCATTCCGAGTTGTTCGCTCGCAAGCTGCTTTTAGCAGCTTTGCACACGCTAAGCCGCCGCCTACTGGGAGTGAATCTTAGCTTATCAAAATTGCGAACGAAAGATTAGCAAAATTGCGAATAGACACTTCTTAGCAGTTTCTGAGTAGCACGACACTTACTCGGCAACTGCGATCAGTTCAGTCAGTTTCGTTCCTGGTTTGACGTCACAAACACACCCAGCGTTTGGCCAGACACTCCTCCGTTTCTCCAGCCACTCCCGCGTTTTGCCCAGAAACGGTAGCGTTTTTTCGCACACACCCATAAAACGGCCTGTTTCCGCCCAGAAACACCCACTTCCTGTCAATCACATTACGATCACCAGAACGAAGAAAAAACCTCGTAATGCCGTGAGTAAAATACCTAACTGCATAGCAAATTTACTTGGCGCAATCGCACTGCGGACATTGCGCATGCGCATTAGCGACTAATCGCTCTGTTGCGAGAAAAAAATAACGAGCGAACAACTCGGAATGACCCCCTATGTCCCCTTCATTGCCGGGCCCAGGCAAACTCTATATGGCCCTGCAGAGAGACACATCCAAAGTAGAAAGTTGTGCACATAAAACAAACATACAGTGCATTCGGAAAGTATTCACAGCACTTCACTTTTTCCACATTTTGTTATGTTACAGCCTTATTCCAAAATGGAATAAATTCTTTTTTCCCTCAAAATTCTACACACAATATCCCATATCGACAATGTGAAAAATTTTTTTAAAATTTTTGCAAATTTATTAAAAATAAAAAACTAAGAAATCACATGTACATAAGTATTCACAGCCTTTGCTCAATACTTTGTTGATGCACCTTTAGAAGCAACTATAGCCTCAAGTCTTTTTGAATATGATGCCACAAGCTTGGCACACCTATCTTTGGGGAGTTTCACCCATTCCTCTTTGCAGCACCTCTCAAGCTTATCAGGTTGCATGGGAAGCGTCGGTGCACAGCCATTTTCAGATCTCTCCAGAGATGTTCAATCGGATTCAAGTCTGGGCTCTGGCTGGCCACTCAAGGACATTCACAGAGTTGTCCTGAAGCCACTCCTTTGATATCTTGGCTGTGTGCTTAGGGTCGTTGTCCTGCTGAAAGATGAACCGTCGCCCCAGTCTGAGGTCAAGAGCGCTCCGGAGCAGGTTTTCATCCAGAATGTCTCTGTACATTGCTGCATTCATCTTGCCCTCTATCCTGACTAGTCTCCCAGTTTCTTCCGCTGAAAAACATCTCCACAGCATGATGCTGCCACCATCATACTTCACTGTAGGGATGGTATTGGCCTGGTGATGAGCGGTGCCAGGTTTCCTCCAGACATGACACCTGCCATTCTCGCCAAAGAGTTCAATCTTTGTTTCATCAGACCAGAGAATTTTGTTTCTCATGGTCTGAGAGTCCTTCAGGTGAAACTCCAGGTAGGCTGCCATGTGATTTTTACCAAGGAGTGGCTTCTGTCTGGCCACTCTACCATAAAGGCCTGATTGGTGGATTGCTGCAGAGATGGTTGTCCTTCTGGAAAGCTCTCCTCTCTCCACAGAGGAATTGCTTGTAGCTCTGACAGAGTGACCATTGGGTTCTTGGTCACCTCCCAGCCAGCTCTAGGAAGAGTCCTGGTGGTTCCGAACTTCCTCCATTTACAGATGATGGAGGCCACTGTGCTCATTGGGACCTTCAAAGCAGCAGATATTTTCTGTACCCTTCCCCAGATTTGTGCCTCAAAACAATCCTGTCTCAGAGGGCTACAGACAATTCCTTTGACTTCATGCTTGGTTTGTGCTCAGACATGCACTGTCAAGTGTGGGACCTTATATAGACAGGTGTGTGCCTTTCCAAATCATGTCCAATCAACTCAATTTACCACAGGTGGACTCCAATGAAGCTATAGGAACATCTCAAGAATGATCAATGGAAACAGGATGCACCTGAGCTCAATTTTGAGCTTCATGGCAAAGGCTGTGAATACTTATGTACATGTGATTTCTTAGTTGTTGTTTTTTTATAAATTTGCAAAAATCTCCAAAAACTATTTTCACTTTGTCATTATTGGGTATTGTGTGTAGAATTTTGAGGGGGAAAATCAATTTATTCCATTTTGGAATAAGGCTGTAACAATAACAAAATGTGGAAAAAGTGAAGCGCTGTGAATACTTTCCGGATGCACTGTACAGTACATACACACAAACAACGTAAAGGAGGGGCACACATACGCACATAAAGCAAACCAACCTGTTCTGAAATTGTGAAAGGATGAAAATCATCTCAGGCAGTCTATTCTCCTTTCTGCTGTGAGTTTATCATATCACATCTCAGCTGGAGACACCTGTTACATTGTAACACTCCCCATGCTCTACCCTCAGATAAAGCCAGAGAATATACAGACTCTTGACATTGCTGTATATACAGTGGAGACCATGAGGAAGCATGCACTGCCTTCTGTATGACTTACAATAGGCAATGGGGGTAATTCTGAGTTGATCGCAGCAGCAAGTTTGTTAGCAATTGGGCAAAACCATGGCCCTCATTCCGAGTTGTTCGCTCGTTCTTTTTCATCGCATCGCAGTGAAAATCCGCTTAGTACGCATGCGCAAAGTTCGCACTGCGACTGCGCCAAGTAACTTTACTATGAAGAAAGTATTTTTACTCACGGCTTTTTCTTCGCTCCGGCGATCGTAATGTGATTGACAGGAAATGGGTGTTACTGGGCGGAAACACGGCGTTTCAGGGGCGTGTGGCTGAAAACGCTACCGTTTCCGGAAAAAACGCAGGAGTGGCCGGGGAAACGGTGGGAGTGCCTGGGCGAACGCTGGGTGTGTTTGTGACGTCAACCAGAAACGACAAGCACTGAACTGATCGCACAGGCAGAGTAAGTCTGGAGCTACTCTGAAACTGCTAAGTAGTTAGTAATCGCAATATTGCGAATACATCGGTCGCAATTTTAAGAAGCTAAGATTCACTCCCAGTAGGCGGCGGCTTAGCGTGTGTAACTCTGCTAAATTCGCCTTGCGACCGATCAACTCGGAATGAGGGCCCATGTGCACTGCAGGGGGGGCAGATATAACATTTGCAGAGAGAGTTAAGCCCAGTACCCACGGGCCGATGCAGGAGAGATGTGTGCTGAGCGAACCGCTCAGCACACATCTCTCCTGCCGCTCAGCACAGCGCGATCTGTGCTGAGCGTGCGGGGGGAGACGGGGGGGCCGCTCATTTCACCCAGCGGGTGAAGTGAGCGACCCGCTAGATTGGCTTGCATGCAGGCCAATCTAGCAGCAGCGATAGCGATGTGCGGGGCCGCGCATCGCTATCGCCGAGGGGGCTACACACGGAGCGATCATGCCGATATTCTAAGCAATCTAGTCAGATTGCTTAGAATATCGCTCCGTGAGTACCCCCCTTTAGATTTGGGTGGGTTATTTCGTTTCTGTGCAGGGTAAATACTGGCTGCTTGTTTTTACACTGCAAATTAGATTTCAGTTTGAACACACCCCACCCAAATCTAACTCTCTCTGCACATGTTATATCTGCCTCCCTTGCAGTGCACATGGTTTTGCCTAACTGCTAAAAACTTTCCTGCTGCGATCAACTTGGAATTACCCCCAATGTGTGAAGGGGATGCAATCAATTTGCCGGCTGTCAGGATCCAGGCGGGCAGGATACCGACGCCGGAATCCTGACAGCCGACAATACTGAAAGCCGAAATCCCGGTGCACCAAACACCAAATCTTTGGATTCTGTCACAGTGCTACTTATATGGGTATTATGATTGCTGATGCAGCAATATTTCTAAACCTTGTCCATGTCCTGCACTGTTCTGTACTGTAAGTCACTGTTTTCTTGTTATGTTCATACTGTTTCTGTTTATGTATTTTAAAAGGTGCTGCGGGCTCCTTGTGGCACCATATTCATAAATATTATAATAATAATAATAATTAGACAGTAAGGGGGTATCCAATGGCTGCTGGTAATTGTATCACTGGGGGCTATTCTGTTAGCCCCAATGCAGCACGCTCCTACCCCCGATGCTGTCACTTATTGGGGATAATGCTTCAGGTGCCTCAGGCACCTGAAGCATAATCCGCAATAAGCGGGCTGCCAGGGTCATGAAACACATGGATTCGAGGACTCATCCCAGATCCAATGTGTTTTCGCACAATCCCGAGTCCAATTTTGGCCATTCAAAATGGGCTTTAATTGGATACCGCAATAATGACCATCGGTCATTAATAGCGATATCCGTTAAATTGGCATTCTTGGCTAATTGGATACTTCCTATAGAAGACTGCCAATTGAAAAAAAGATAAGGCTTCCAATTGCTCTAATTTGAGAATAAACGTGTTTTTGGTATCATACAAATGGGAAATCCATCCTAAGTATATTCAGAGTAGATTTACAAATATAATTAGCTAGAAACTTAAATTTTACAGTTTTCATATATAGGGCGGGATCCCGCCGCTTACACCCCGCTACTTACCAGGTATGTACAGTACATACAAATGTGATTAGTATCTCTCCTGATAAGAGCTGTTCTTTGCGATAGAAGGACTACTGGGTTTAGGACCCGAGAGCCAATCTGTGCATGCACATAGTGTCATGGTGGCTGCGGGGGCTCCTTGGGGGGATCCAATTGCATAGGAAATTGTGTAGAGACTTGCATAGGTTTCTATTGTGTAATGCAACCCAAAGATGGTGTCACCCACTGGCTCCAAGCTCCGGAATGCGATCTTGGTACATATGGAATTTTCTGAGTTTTAAAAAAATTATTCCATGTACTGTATATTTTAGGAAAAAGTAATTAGGGCATTATGTGGTTCATTTTAAATTCAACTTCAATGTGCCATAAATTTGATATATTTTAAAATTCCTGGGGCCGTTGAGACATCTGTGTGGCCCTGGTGATACTGATGGGGTTTACCTACATTTTGGAGTTGTGTCCATACCTCTAGTACTTTGCATGATTCTGCGAAGCTGCTCCATGTGCTTCATAGGGACATTTGTCCCACGCGCCAGGCCCTTCCAAAAAGCCTGGGTGGTTAGTACCTGCTCACCACCCCTCTCAGTGCCCCGGGTAATGCCCAAAAACATTCACTAATTGTTGCCAGGTGAGTTAGTCACTTTTTGTGCATTTCTTTGTTTGTTTTTCTGTTTGTTTTTGTAATCCTGCACAGGTGTGAAGTACAGGCAGGAATTGAAAGGTATCATGCAAATTATTTACTGTAGCACAAAGAGAACTTCACAAGGAAATAGTACATAGGGAAGTTCACAACTAATAGCTGTTCCTTCCTTAATGCTAGAACTTATAAAATGGTAACTATGTTTATTGAGGCATTACTCATGGTGCTGAATGGCATAAAAGACAATTAACTAGAAAGACAGCTGATTGCTGCAATTGGCATATTATTTCAACACAGAGCCTTCATTCTGAAATAAGTACAATGACTGTGCTGTAGAGGAAAGCAACATAAAAATAAACATCCAGACACAGCTTGTGTACATCTAATGCAGTGTAACAAGGATAGTAACCCCTTCATCCATGCAGGCGACTTTATTTTACAGTGCTTATAAATTATAATTAGATTTAGAACTATTTCCATCATGGTTAAATGATATCCTTCAGGGATCATCTTTCTTCTAACTGCAGAATACAGAGCATCATTTTGTCATATTTCCCAACATTTATTTTATTTCAGGGAGAAGAGTGCCTGGAGGGAGATGCAGCCTATCAGTGATGGGGTGAGGTGTCAGGACAAGGACAAGCTTGTACTGGGCCCCCTAACTGCAAGGTTCACTGTCTACAGAACAAAGCATGCTTCATTGAAGGTAAGACTGGGTACACACCTGACCGTCAGAGGACCCACCGTCGACCGAGCGGCCGATCAAGGTAAGTATACACACTTACCGATCAGCTCTTTGACATGCCAGTCAGGATCCTTACCCCTGGCCCAGCTGTGACACCAGCAAGTTTACAGCGTACTCATAGCCAGATGGCCCGATCTATCTGCAGATATATCGCCATCCAGTGTGCTGCAGAGTCGGATTCAGGATTCAGACCAACACTGGGTTAATGCAGGCACAGGGTCGGATAGGTACCAGAAGGGTACACCAGGGAAATGCAATGGCAGGGGCGTGACCAGCCATTGGGTAGGTGTGGTCATTTACTAGAGGGGTGTGGCAAACCCACAAAGGATACGGCATAGTTTTATAATAGTCTGTGCCCCTTTTAGTTTACTAATAATATGTACCCCCTTTTGCCCAACCACCCCTGAGACACCCTCCCCTGCCCACACACATGTATTATCCCCAGCAGCACACTTACTACGCTACTGTGACACATCAAATCCATGCAGGCATTGCTTACCGGATGTGTGGGTGCACCCCAAACATGTTAGATGACAACATGCACCAGCATGAGGTAAAAAGATGAAGGGGAAGAAAACTGAGAGGCAGGTGGGACAGGAGGGAAACAGCATGATAGAGAAGGAGAAGGAGAGAGAGGGTATATAGACACTGGGCCTAATTCAGCGTGGATCGTAGATGTGCAAAAAATTGCACATCAATGATCCATTACTCTGACAAGCGGGGGGACACCCAGCACAGGGCAAGTCGACCCAGCATGGCAGATCCAGCCCACAGCACCACAGTGGCAATGCTTTTGCATGTTTAGGGTAGCCCTCCGCCTACGCAGCCTAGCTACGAAGGCAGGTGGCTACCCGACATGTTTCGGGTTGCAGCAGCTGCGTGTGACCAGACCATGCCCCCCCCCCCCCCCCCAGGCCGCAGCAACGCTCTTCAAATGCTGTGTCGACGGCGTGTCAATCAAGCAGCAGCATTTGCAGATGGGAGATGCCGTCGCATCTCACAGTGTGTGCATGCACAGTGCATTTGCGCCTGCGCACACTTCAAAAGGCACCAGCATACGAATGCAATCGTACCTGCGTTCCATGCTAAATCGGGCCCAAAATGTAGTGGGATAGAAAGAAAGTGGTGAATAGGAACAGACAAAATGGGAAAGATGGGTAAGAGATAGCATGGAAAGAGAGAGATGATGTTAGAGGGGCAGGAAAAATCTCCTGCCCCAGTGAGGCAGGGATGTGCTGCTGTCAGTAAGGCGGTGATGTGCTGCTGTCAGGGAGGTGGCTATGTACTGCTGTCAGTGAGGCGGGGATGTGCTGCTGACAGTGAGGCAGGGATGTGCTGCTGACAGTGAGGCAGGGATGTGCTGCTGTCAGTAAGGCGGTGATGTGCTGCTGTCAGGGAGGTGGCTATGTACTGCTGTCAGTGAGGCGGGGATGTGCTGCTGACAGTGAGGCAGAGATGTGCTGCTGTCAGCAAGACCATTGATGTTCTCTTGTTAGTAGGGCAGCGATATGCTGCTGTCAGTGAGGCAGGGATCCATTGCTGTCAGTGAGGCAGGGATGTACTGTTGTCAGTGATTAGTGATTCTGCGAGTGATACTGTGGCTGTGTTATGAGGTTTTGGTGACAGTTATAAGAAGTTGAAGGGTGCAGTTACATTGAGAACTGTGCGGCCATTGGGAAATAATGACAGTCATGTGACCTAATGTGTTCAATCATGTTTCTGAGTTTTCTGTCATTATACCATGCTATTATGAGTGCGTGCGTGCGCGTGTGTGTATTTGTGTGTGTGTTAAATATTATATATCTATACTAGATTATCATGCAATTTTTACTGAATGTCACGACTATGTGGCGCAGTCAGAACAGAAGTGCTAGCTGCTCCTTACGTCCTGTGTTGCTCTTGGTGGCTGGAGACATGAGAAGTGACTCAAACTCCACAAAGGCCCTTGGGAAGAGCTGCTGTGTCTGGGCATGTGCAGAACCTCCATATGCTGCCCATTTGGAGATGAGCTCTGATTGTGGCAGCTGGCAACCAGAAGGAATCGGCTCAAGAGGTGTGGGAGGGTGGGGGGGGGGGGGGATTGGGGGTGAGAGCCAGGGGCTGTGGCAAACCATGGAGAGAGCATGGGACTGCCAGCGGTAACTGTTCCATGCTCCTGGTGACCCAATGAGCTGAGGAGCTAACTCCTCAACTGTATTAATTATACCCCTTTTTCACTGCCCAAATAATCTGTGTTATTGCCGGGTTGACCATCAGTATAAAAGGATACCTGAGGAAAAACACGAGTCAACTGACCCAGCAGTCTAACCCAGGTAGCGAGCAGGGCTGGACCCATGTAAGGGGCTGTGGAAAGGGTAACGTTCGTTTACAATGTATGGAGGGCCAGCTGTCCTGCGCTTGGAGATGACATCATCTACAAGCGCCAGCAAAGGGGAACCGGCAATATCCTAAGCCAAGTCTGT
Organism: Pseudophryne corroboree; assembly: GCF_028390025.1. Taxonomy (NCBI): domain Eukaryota; kingdom Metazoa; phylum Chordata; class Amphibia; order Anura; family Myobatrachidae; genus Pseudophryne; species Pseudophryne corroboree. The sequence goes on from NC_086449.1 coordinate 455,118,734, forward strand.
GATGTCAATTTGATTTTTAATATGCTGTTTCACATTGCTGGAAACCTGTGTTTAGTGACCCGGGCTGGACTTGGGATTGAAGTGTAAAGGGGATATCAATTGTAAATATTGCAGTGAACTGCACTAGAAGAATTCATATTCTAACCATGAAAGCAGTAAAATGATTTGATATAAATTAGAAATATTTTAAACAAAAGACTTTGCTTTTAAAGAATACATTTTTTGATACACAACATATTGCACTCTAGTCAAACACTTCTATCCTATTTTAGAATCAGGTTGGATTATATGGTAACAAATCATGTTTTGTACACTTTTCAAAAGGATCATTTTAAACTACAGTTTCGTGTGGTATGATGGTGTCATTTTGTGTATTTTGTGTAGTCTCACTAAAACAATGAATAATACTCCCTTATGGATTGCACCCAAATAAGATCACCCAAGAAGAAAAAGACTTCAGGGTAATTTCTTTTACATGGCAGCTCTTTGATTTAATACAATATAAACTGGGTTTTTGGAGCATGCACAAAAATGTATGTGTTCATCATTCTAGGCAAACAATATATCAGAGTAACATCTATTCTATACTGTACACAAGTAGGGAGGCCAATCCTGGGATCGGCGGGATCCTGGGATTGTGGTACAAAAACGTTGGGATTTGGATCCCGGGATTAGGTGGTGCATACGCAGTTTTGCCAGGCAGCGCTGAGCACTATAGCACAGCGCTGCCCGCTGTCAGCGAGGTATTTACAGCAGCTATGGACACACAGTGACCGCGCCGGCGGCATTTCAAATGTAGCGCCAGCCACCAGGCAATCAGCGCTGGCAGACCGGCAGCCAATCAGGGAAGCGGCATTAGCCGCGGCTCCTGATTGGCTGACGGACTGCCATTTCTGACTGGCTGGCGACCAGCGCTACATTTGCAATGCCGCCGGCGCGGTTACTGTATGTGTCCATGGCTGCTCCCCGCCAAATAGTAAGTGTATTAAGTAATATTTAAGTATCGCTGACGCTACCTACTGTACACCCACCCTCCCTCACTGCTCCCGACATCCTCCCTCCCTCCTCGCTACACCTACCCTCCCTTCCTGCTCCTTACATCCATTCTTCTGTGCTGCTCCCTACATCCTCCCTGCTCCCTACACCCACCCTCCCGCTGCTCCCTACATGCTCCCTACAACCACCCTCCCGCTGCTCTCTACATGCTCCCTACACCCACCCTCCCGCTGATCCCTACATGCTCCCTACACCCACCCTCCTGCTGCTCCCTACATGCGCTCTACACCTACCCTCCTGCTGCTGCCTACATGCTCCCTACACCCACACTCCCTCGCTGCCCTCCACATCCACTCTCCCTGCTCCCTACACTGATCCCTACTGCAATCCCGGGATCCCGGGAATCCCGAGATTGAGCATTTTCAATCCCAAATCCCAGGATTGAAAAAATGGCCTGGGATTGGCCTCATTTGGGATTGGTCTTGCCCATAACCACACTTTTCATTATGTTGTACTTTTTCTTTTTACTCCTAAGCACTGTTCAGTTTTCCTATTTCACTAATCCATGGTTAAATTGATGCTAGGGTTCACAAAGTGATTGATACAGTCAGGGGTGTATCTACCCATTGGCCAGGATGGCACTCGCCAGGGGCGCCAGGCAAGGAGGGGGCGCCTCCTGGCTGTGCCACCCGTGGCCAAAGGGTAGAAAAATAGTACTGTCAGGCTGTACCTGGTGAGAGTCTGTTACTGCTGGAGCGGCGTCGGTGTCCGGCAGCACTGCACTTGTAATCAGACTCAAAATAAACTACAGCTCCTAGCAGCCCTTGTTGCTGGGAGCTCCTGTAGTTTATTTTGAGTCTGATTGCAAGTGCGGTGCTGCCGGACACTAATCAGATCACTAGTGCAGTGCGGTATGCGGTGCTGACGGACACCGGCGTCGCGCCAGCAGTAACAGACTCTCACCAGGTACACAGCAATTGTTATATAGCACAGTGCTATAGATGTTGTTGAAGATAATAAAAAAGTGGCAGTGTTTGGGAGAAGGGACTGTAGTACCTGGAAAACTACACAATTTTCATGCATGTTAGATGTAAGTAGTAAGTAAGCGAAAACTTTAACTTGTTGAGTGTAATAAAGAAAATACATATCTTACCTATTTACAGGCCAGGTTCAAAGAAATGTATATCAGTTAATTGTATAATTGATAATTTTATCCTGGAAGTGATGGCACCCTGATGTTTTTTCTAACAGGAAGCACTTCTACCATCCAACTAATGGTGTTTGGTTAATTGCTGGGTCCATTTGAGGCTCATCTCACAGCAGCTCATTAGCATTTCATTTGGGATGCAGTCAAGATGCCGGCGTTTGGCATCCAGGTGGTCGGAAAGCTAACTCCAGCATACCAAAACTGCTTGGAATGCTGATGCTGGCATCCCAACATAGGTAGCGATGCAGAATGCCAAAATCCGGATCTAGTTGGTTCAAGCCGCGTGGGAGGGTTAGGGTTAGGCTGCGAGGGTGGGAGGGTTAGGGTTAGGCTGCAGGGAGGGAGATTAGGAAGGGTGGGTTAAGGTTAGGCACCACTGAAGAGGCTTTTCAGGGGGTGGGGTCGGTTAAGGTCAGGCTGTGGGAAAGGTGGGTTAGGGTTAGGGGGTAGGGATGGTGTAATGTGAATATGAGACACTGCTGTGCGGTGTAATGCTAATAATTGACACTACTGTGTGGTGTAATGCGAATAAGGGACACTACTGTGTGGCATCATTTGAATTGGAAGTACTATTGTGTCCACGCCCTTCCCCCACAAGACCATGCCCCATTTCCAATACTCACACCTTAGTTCAAATGTGCATGGGGGGGCAGCCCCTTACTTTGCCAGGGGCGCTCGGACGCCTAGATACACCCCTGGATACAGTAAATCTTAAAGGGGCACAGAGAGATAAGACTAAAATACGGGGGATCCCCTGTCATTTTTTTCCCGTATTTGTACAACCAGGACCGGCTCAAGGAGCCCGAGGCTGGTTATGCTTAGGAGGGGGGACCCCACGCATTTTTTTTCAGGATTTTTTACACATTCCCACCCCTTCCCACTGAAAAAAATGTGCTCTGATCTCTCCATATTATTTTAGTCATTAAAAAAAAAAATATTCTTTTAAAAAATATATAAATAATACTTGTGGCTCCTAATAGACAAACCAAGTACATAATCCCTTCTAATATAAATAGATATGCTATTAGCAATAAAAAAAAACACAAAAAAAAACATGTTTTAAAAATTTTTTATTAGATCCCGCCAGCAAAATGAGGCGGATTGAAATTGACGAAATGACTGTCGAAAAGCACTGTTGTCGAATCTTCATTCTTCAATTGAATATACTTTTGTCGGAAAGCCGCATTTTTACCATTGCAGACATGTCGAATTTGACAACTGTCGAATTGCAAAAAGTCGAATTTGAAACGGCCGTTTTTTTTGTCGAAAAGTACTGTATTACATTGTCGATTCATTTTTTTTGTGTCCGAAATGCCCCGTTTTTCGACATTTGCGGTAATTCGACCGCAATTGCATATACCCCTTTGACTTACAGTGCCACCAGTTTCTATTATGCCACACTATAGTGCTTCCACATATTGTGCCACATTACAGTGCTCTAGTATAGATCATGTAACATTACAATGTCATTTTCTACCACATTACAATGAGCAGGTCCAAGGGCAATAGTTAGATATAGTCAAATTTGTAAGGGTCCGTATGTACCACCCATTGGTTAAAGATGTATATTATACATGTGACAGGGAAGGTGGGCCCCTCTAAACTCTGGGCCCCATAGCAGCTGCACTCCCTGCACCTATGGTAGCTACGCCCTTGCCTGTAAAAGCACCCTGCAGTCAGTAGTACTAATGCAGAGCCACCCGTAGTTGCCAAAGGAGGCTCCAGGGAGGCACCCCGTAGACTGTGGAGCTGCCCGAAGCTTCCTTAGGACGCTTCCAGCAGTGCTCTACTTATCAGAGCCAGCAGCCCCGCCTCAGTGCGTGGTCCGGGTTTTGCGTTTTATTATTTTGCCAAGTACGTGGATTACAAGGAGAAGAGGACAGATGCTACACAGGATTTTTTGAGTATAATTTTATTTTCAGGTACCCCATGGATTCTACGTGGAGAAGTGGACCGAGTCTGCGTGTCAACATAGGTAAGCATGTGTGTGTCAGCGTGCATGTATGTAATAAAGTTTTACTTTCACGGTGTGCGTGTACTGTTTTTATTTGGGTATTTTTTTTTCTTCCCCGCATGCTGGTACTTGTAGTTCTCCAAGTACCAGCTTGTGGGGGAGGCTTGCTGGGACTTGTAGTTCTGCTACAAAAAACAATATTCTTTACTTTTGTCACTTGGCTATCAGCCTCCCATCCGCAGCCCTTGGATCGGTGGGACAGCCTCAGGCTTCACCCCTGGCCCTTGGGTGGCTGGAGGGGGGGACCCCTTAATTTAAGGGGTCCCCACTCCTCCAGGGGTGACTAGTTAGTGATTTAATGCCAAGGCCGCAGGGACTGAGATAAAAGTGTCCCCCGGCTGTGGCATTATCTCTGACTAGTGGAGACCGGTGCTGGTGTTAAAAATACGGGGGACCCCTACATTTTTTGTCCCCCGTATTTTTGGCACCAGGACCGGACGCAGAGCCCGGTGCTGGTTGTTAAAATACGGGGGATCCCCTGTCATTTTTGTCCCCGTATTTTTACAACTAGGACCAGCTCAAAGAGCCAGAGGCTGGTTATGCTTAAGAGGGGGGACCCCACGCATTTTTCTTCATGATTTTTTGCACACTTTTGTGCCGTCCATGAAGTCGAATCCAGGACGCACACTATCCGTCAATTGGTCCGTTTTTCGACAGCGGGACTGTCGAATCCGTTTTTTATTGAATATGTCGAATTCGGGTCCCGGCGGGAGGGTGTCTGACTGTCGAATTGTGTCGAATTAAAAAACAGTCGAATTCCAGCCGGAATTCGACCGCAATTGCATATACCCGATAATGTGAATTGGGGTACTGTGCTATATAATGTGTACTGGCAGCTCTACAATCTGACATCATGTGAACTAGGGCCCTACTATGGTTCATAAAGTAAACTAGGGCATTTCTACAACATTAACCAAGGCACTACTATGGTTCAGAAAATGAACTAGGGCATTAAAAAAGGGCATAAAATTAAAAACTGCTGTGGAGATGTGTTCCTAGAAGCATTGGTATAGGGACCCCTTCAAAATGTTGCTGTGGAGCCAAAAAAAATCTGGCTACGCCCCTGGTTACAGGCCCCCCGAAATCCACATGCAGTTGCCGTGTGGCAGCGTCAGTGCTGGCCCCAGGGTCCTGTGTGATGGCATCACTCGCACACCCCTAGTAATGACCCTGGTGCGGAGCACCACCTATAGTACCTGCCATTGTGTAAGCCAACTTCAGTCACTGGATAAAATCCTTGCACACAGTTGACTAATACCCTTTTCAGGCCACATTCCCGGGTTCAGCCCAGGTCACTGGATACAGGTTTCACACAGTGGCTTGAAACATGTTCAAACCTGAGGCTGGATACAGGTTATTGCTGGTGCTTACCTATGCCGGTGGTAGATTACAGCATCTTCGAATTGTGGGAATGCAGCTCTCCCTATGCAGTGAATGGGACCCGGGTTGGATGAATTGCATTCTCGGGTCACTGCTTTCACACTGAGCTGCGACCCGGGTTAACCTGGCAATAACCCGGGTTTTTACGGCAGTGAGAAAAGGGTATTACAGTCAGTTCCCCCCTTCACCGTTGCAGGCAGTGGCAACTTGGAGTGGGGAGAGAAAGGAGTGACTGCAGCTGTGTGCTGCGCTGGGGAGAGAGACAGCTGCAAAGGCAGTCACTCACCCTGATGTGCAGGTGGTGGTCGATCTTACTTTGCGTCGCCAACCTGCCAGCACCCCCCCACCCATATTTGTAATATTTCATAAGGAGGTAGGCTGGCCACACCTCCCTGCATTGACCATGTCCTCTCCCAGTACCTGGGCCCTGCATAGCTGTCCGCACCCAGGGACGGATTAAGCCTCGGGAGGGCCCTGGGCACTTAAGACAGGAAGGACAGAGTGGAAGGGGGTTGTATATTAGATTATACATACCTTTCAACATAACCCAATTCAGGAGGAACAAAATGTTCTCTACCTGGACTTCCCTCTTAATAATATATTGGTGCCACTTGTATTTTACTATTTAATTGATATGAAAGTTATTTCAACATAGGTGATTTTGTCCCTCCTGCAATAGGTCATGTTAGGACTGGAGGTATGAATTGTGTATATTAAATTGAAACCAATGGTGTATATGAGATTTAAACTAATAGTTTAATAATGCCTGAGTTTTCTTGTAGTGGAACAAAGACAACGTAACCTTAAAATACACACAGAAAAATAAAATCTACAGTAACTTATCTTGTCACATGCAAGAATAGCAGCAGCCTCTACAGAGGAATACTCTTTGTGTGTCTCTCTCTAGACCAGAATACTTTCATTAGATAACAGGGTACATAGTACCCAGACACCCAGGCGGGGAGGAGGAGAAGCTGGGATCCCTGTGCTACTGAGAGCTCTTTACCCCTCCTATCTCTCCTTTGGTCAGTAGCTCATGTTTGCTGATACTCCTATGTCTCTGTCTGCACTGCATACTGTCCTGCTCACATTCTGGCTGCCTGGTTCTGCTGCTGCACAAGTGAGAGAGTGAGTGATGTCAGTGTGCTCCGTCCAGGAAGCCCCCTGACAAAAGGGGGCCTGGGGTACATTGTACCCTGCGCACCAACCTTAATCTGGCTAGGTCCGCACCCCTTATTACAGTTTGTTCATGTGTGTGCAGTGATGTTATCATATACTGTACAAGTGGCTACAAGGATGCCACAAGAGCAGGTGAGCTTATGTTATGCACACCAGTGCCAGCAGGAATGTACTGGTGTCTGAACGGTGAGGGATGCAAAACAAATGAACTCACAGACAGACTAGGGAATATGACATTACATACACAGAAGGTGTTGGGTAATAAAATAAACACAAAGTGAACAGAGAAGCCCAAAGGCTAAGAAACTGGGTGTCTCCCTAGTATTAGGAATGCTGAGATGGAAAGAAGCGAGATGTAGTAATTTAATACGTAGAAAACCCGAAATGCTGTTGCTAAGGGCAACAGCAAAACCCTAAAGGGTAACCAACGGGTGTGGCAGTGAACTCCTTGGTCAGAGATGGAATAATAGACACAAAGAGAGTCTCCACAATCCTAGTCCTCACTTGCAGTGCACTGGTTCAGTTTACTGCCACTAAACTGACACCTGAACACCTAGCACAGTGAGAAAGGATTTTGGCAGGCAAGTCTGAGAATACAGCCGCAAACTTGCTAGGTTCACAGAGTAGCAAAAGAACCCCAGCAGGTTAAACGACTGACTCCAGTCTTACTGCTAGGTCTGGATTGGCAGAGTGTAATACCAAATCCCAAGGCCTATTTGCAGTAAGCAACAAACAAATACAAAGTTTACACAGTACTAGCTAGCTTTCAGGAACTGACTAACCAACAAAGATTCAGCAGCATCTGCCTAACCTGAGAAGAGGGTTTATATAGCAGGTGCTGTCCACGCCCCACTCAGACCTCACAGACTGTGAGCACAAAAACCAGCACCGGATCCCCTGCCGTGCACAGAGCCTGTAACCACTGCACAGCAAAAGACCCGAACCGAAGTATCACCTACGCTCAGGTTACTCCGCTAGCACTTGTCTCCCGGTTGCCATGACGACGTGGCAGCACAGAGTAGGAGACCCTAACAGTACCCCCCCTCTGACGAGGGGTCAAAGAACCCCTACCACCGGGTTTATCGGGGAACTGCGAGAAGAAAGAGCGTAACAGTCTGGGGGCATGAAGATCACAACTGCGCACCCACGACCGCTCCTCCGGGCCATACCCCTTCCAGTGCACCAAAAATGACAGCCGACCCCGAACCATCTTGGAGTCAAGAATCCTTTCAACAACAAACTCCCTCTGGCCACGTATCAGAAGAGGGGAAGGTCTTCCACTGGAAGAAGGATTACTAATCGCCCGTTTTAAAAGGGAACAATGAAATGTTTTATTGATACCCAAAGAACGGGGTAGATCTAACTGAAATGCCACCGGATTGATAACCCTAGTGATCTTATAAGGACCGATGAACCGGGGGCCTAACTTATGAGATGGCTGTCTCAACTTCAAATTCTTGGTAGACAACCAGACGAAGTTTCCTAATTTGAAGCTGCAGGGTCTTTTCCGCTTATCAAAAACCCTTTTGGTCACTAATGACACAGACACAAGGGCTTTCTTCACTTTCCTCCAAATACCTCTAAGGACCGAAACCACAGAGGAACCACCAGGCGTGGAGTCCAGGGGGTCAAAAGAATTGGCCTTAGGATGATGCCCATACACAAAAAGGAAGGGAGAGATCCCTGTAGCAGAGTGAGCCGCGTTGTTATAGGCAAACTCCGCCATGGACAGCTGAGCAACCCAGTCAGTCTGACACTTGGAGACATAACACCTGAGGAACTGCTCCAAGGACTGGTTCACCCTTTCAGTCTGCCCATTAGACTGCGGATGGTAGCCTGACGACAAGCTGACAGAAATCTGGAGATCGGAACAAAATGCCCTCCAGAATTTGGCCACAAACTGGGATCCGCGGTCAGAGACCACATCAAGTGGCAACCCGTGGAGGCGCACAACATGCAGCATAAATAATTCAGACAGGCGTCTGGCCGATGGCAGCCCAACCAATGGAACGAAGTGCGCCATCTTCGAAAACCTGTCAACGACAACCCAGATGGCTGTCATCCCCAAGGATTTGGGCAAGTCCACCACAAAATCCATTGAAATGTGGGTCCATGGCTTAGATGGAATAGAGAGTGGATGTAATGGGCCAACAGGAACCCCTCTAGGAGTCTTATTTCGGGCACAGATGTCACATGCCCGAACCCACTGATCCACATCCCTAGCCACCGAGGGCCACCACACCGCCCTAGATAGCAACTCCCGAGTTCTGGCAATACCCGGGTGACCTGCCGACTTCTTGGCATGGAATTCCAGGAACACTCGCTGTCTTAACCTAGGAGGCACAAATAAAAGACCTACCGGAAGGTCTGGAGGAGCCTGCTCCGGTGCTCTAAGGACTAATGACAAGAGGTCCTGGGTAATGCCCACTTTAATACATGATGGGGACACAATGGGCAATGGCTCCTCGGTGGTCTCCTGGATTGGAGCAAAACTCTGCGAGAGCGCATCAGCCTTGATGTTTTTTGACCCAGGGCGATATGTTATAAAAAAATTAAAGCGAGCAAAAAACAAAGCCCATCGTGCCTGCCTGGCATTGAGGCGCTTCGCTGACTCTAAATATGCTAAATTCTTATGGTCGGTGAGAATTGAGACCACAAACTTAGCCCCCTCAAGCCAGTGTCTCCACTCCTCGAGTGCATCCTTAATAGCCAACAATTCCCGGTTACCCACGTCATAATTCATCTCGGCAGGCGAAAATTTACGGGAAAAGTAAGCACAGGAATGAAGGCGATTATCAGACACCCCCATCTGAGAGAGCACTGCCCCAATACCCATCTAAGAGGCATCCACCTCCACCACAAAAGGATGCTCTGGATCTGGGTGTCGCAGCACCTTGGCCGAGACAAATACCCTTTTGAGACAAGACCAGTGAGCAACAACCGCCCCTTTCTTAGTGAGTGCCACCAAGGGCGCCACTATAGACGAAAATCCAGCGATAAATCATCTATAAAAATTTGCAACGCCCAGAAAACGCTGAAGCGCCTTCAAACTAGTGGGCTGCACCCAATCCAGGACTGCCTGTACCTTGGAACCCTCCATTTGGAAACCTTCTGGGGAGATAATATATCCTAGAAATGCGATTTGCTGAACTTCAAATTCGCACTTCTCCAGCTTCGCCCCAAGCCGGTGGTCTCTGAGTTTCTGGAGGACTAAGCGTACATGCTTCCGATGTTCCTCCAGGGAATGGGAGAAGATTAGGATGTCATCTAAGTATACAACTAAGAATCTATCCAAATATTCCCTGAGCACATCGTTCATGAAGTCCTGGAAGACTGCCGGGGCATTACAGAGCCCAAAAGGCATCACCAAATATTCATAATGCCCTGAGTGGGTATTAAAGGCAGTCTTCCATTCATCCCCCTCTCTTATTCGGATTAGATTGTACGCACCGCGTAGGTCAATCTTAGAAAAAATGGTGGCAGTACGAAGCAGGTCAAACAAGACCGAAATGAGAGGCAGTGGGTATGAGTTTTTAATCGTGATACGGTTCAATTCCCTGAAGTCGATGCAGGGTCGCAACGAACTGTCATTTTTACCCACGAAGAAGAACCCCGACCCAACTGGAGACTGTGAAGGTCTGATAAATCCCTTAGCCAAGTTCTCCTGAATGTACTCTGCCATAGCCTGAGTCTCAGGACGTGACAGGGAGTACAACCTGCTCTTGGGAAGCTTAGCATTCGGCAACAAATCAATGGCACAGTCATAGGGGCGATGGGGAGGTAGTACCTCTGCAACTCTTTTGGAGAACACGTCCGCAAAATCTGCATAACATCCTGGCAATCCTGGCAAACTTAGCTGCGAAAGCCTGACTGGAAGGCTCAAGCAACTCCTGAAACAATCAGTACCCCAACTAAGAATCTCCCCAGAGACCCAGTCAAATTGAGGATTGTGGGCCCTTAACCAGGGTAACCCCAACACCAATGGGGCAAAAGTACAGACAGTCACATAAAAGGACAATTTTTCAGAGTGTGTGGCTCCAATAAACAAAGAAATCTGGCTAGTGCAAGAGGTAATTTTACCCTGGGACAATGGTTCCCCGTTTAACCCACAAATCTCAATTTCCGATGCCAAGGGTACTAAGGGAACAGAGTGTTTCAGGGCGAATTGGCGGTCCATAAAAACCCCGTCGACCCCACTGTCCACAAAGGCCTCAGTCTTGACAGTTTGATCGAGGATCTTCAAGGTCACCGGAATTATAAAAGTCTTCTTGGGAAATTCTGACTTCTGGCCTGACAGGATATTTCCCATCACCCTCAGGCCCTGAAGTTTTCCGGCTTTTCTGGGCATGATACTACCACATGACCTTTATTCCCACAGTACAAACATAACCCCTGCTGTCTCCTCCGCGTCTTCTCAAGCGAGGAGAGGCGGGTAGCCCCAATCTGCATAGGCTCCTCGGAAAATTCCTCAGAGTCTGAGGTTCCCTTGGGAAAGAAGGAAACCTCGGTCTCCCTTTCAAGCCTGCGCTCTCTCAGCCGTCTATCCACCCGAATGGAGAACTGCATGAGCTGATCCAAGCTATCAGGCAAGGGATATTGTACCAGTTGGTCTTTTAACTGGTTAGAAAGACCTCTTCGGTACTGGTGTCTCAGGGCTGGGTCATTCCACTGGGTATCATGGGCCAACCTCCGAAACTCCGTACAATAAACCTCAACTGGCCTTCGCCCTTGCTTAAGGATCGAAATCTGAGCCTCGGCTGAGGCAGTCTTGTCAGGGTCATCATACAACATGCCCAGTGCCGTAAAAAAAGCATCAACACTTTTAAGCGACGGACAGTCAGGCTGCAACCCATATGCCCAGACCTGTGGGTCTCCTTGTAGCAAGGAAATCACTATGCCCACCCGCTGAATCTCCGACCCAGAAGTCTGAGGCCTAAGCTGGAAATATAGCTTGCAGCTCTCCTTGAAACAAAAGAACTGCGAGCGATCTCCAGAAAAACGATCCGGGAGATTTACTTTCGGCTCCTTAACCCCTGAAGGTACTGCTGCTGCGGGAGCTCCGCCAGCGGCCTGCGAAGTGTGCATTTTAATGGACAAATCATTAAATTGTCGAGTCAGGACCTGCACCTGATCGACCACCTGTTGCAAAGTATTTTGAGGGGTATGCTCCATATTCCCACAAAATTTCAACAGGAGTATTAGGCTGCTGAATATGTTATGCACACCAGTGCCAGCAGGAATGTACTGGTGTCTGAACGGTGAGGGATGCAAAACAAATGAACTCACAGACAGACTGGGGAATATGACATTACATACACAGAAGGTGATAGGGTAATAAAATAAACATAAAGTGAACAGAGAAGCCCAAAGGCTAAGAAACTGGGTGTCTCCCTAGTATTAGGAATGCTCAGATGGAAAGAAGCGAGATGTAGTGATTTAATACGTAGAGAACCCGAAATGCTGTTGCTAAGGGCAACAGCAAAACCCTAAAGGGTAACCAACGGGTGTGGCAGTGAACTCCTTGGTCAGAGATGGAATAATAGACACAAGGAGAGTCTCCACAATCCTAGTCCTCACTTGCAGTGCACTGGTTCAGTTTACTGCCACTAAACTGACACCTGAACACCTAGCACAGTGAGAAAGGATTTTGGCAGGCAAGTCTGAGAATACAGCCGCAAACTTGCTAGGTTCACAGAGTAGCAAAAGAACCCCAGCAGGTTAAACGACTGACTCCAGTCTTACTGCTAGGTCTGGATTGGCAGAGTGTAATACCAAATCCCAAGGCCTATTTGCAGTAAGCAACAAACAAATACAAAGTTTACACAGTACTAGCTAGCTTTCAGGAACTGACTAACCAACAAAGATTCAGCAGCATCTGCCTAACCTGAGAAGAGGGTTTATATAGCAGGTGCTGTCCACGCCCCACTCAGACCTCACAGACTGTGAGCACAAAAACCAGCACCGGATCCCCTGCCGTGCACAGAGCCTGTAACCACTGCACAGCAAAAGATCCGAACCGGAGTATCAGCTACGCTCAGGTTACTCCGCTAGCACTTGTCTCCCGGTTGCCATGACGACGTGGCAGCACAGAGCAGGAGACCCTAACAGCTTAATCATTTCATAATTCATCTTGTAAGATCAGAAAAAATTCTTGCCCATAAATGTGCTTACTTAGACCTGCTTTGCTTAATATATGTATTAGATATGCAAATACAGTAAGCACTTACAGTAATAATAATAACAGGTATGTGTCGTTGGGTCGACCCAACTTAGGTTGACATTTCCATTAGGTCGACATGCATTAGATCGACAGGTCAAAAGGTCTACATGAGTTTTTTGACTGTTTTTGGTGTTGTTTTCTCCATAAAGTGACGGGGAACCCAAATTAGTGCACCGTGTGCCCTTGCATGACGAGCGAACTCCGCTACCGATTCGCTCGGCACAGGTTACCATTCCAATCGTAGTCTACGTGGATCGTCTAGTATGAATTTTTTTATTTTATTTAAAAACTCATGTCGACCGTTTGACCTGTCGACATGAGTACATGTCGACCTAATGCATGTCGACCTATGGCAATGTCAACCTTCAGCGGTCGACCTAATGAGTGTCGACCTAAGTTGGGTCGACCTAACGACCGTATTCCATAATAACATAGCAAACATATTAAATTTATTATATATACTGTAACAAGCCTCTCTGAAACCATTATGAATAAAAAATATGTAAATCAGTCAATACAGCAAGTGGATAGGGTGTTTGTTTTAATGGAATTTTTTTTTAGAGAAATATATTATCAGTTAAGTATTATGTTATGATTAACAACAGTGACATCTAGTGTTTGGAAAGTACCATTCCACTACTGTACATGCAAACAGTGAAGCTTTTGCAGCAGCATACTGTATACAGTTACACATACTTACATTCATATATATATATATATATATATATATATATATGTAAGTATGTGTACCTTTTATATGAGGTACCTTGGCGAGCGGTTTGCAGGCTTCCGTGCATTGGCCAATTCACTAACTAAACCCCCATCATTTATTCATTGATGTTGTGAGGATAAGTGAGCTTGCTATGGTGAGTGCTGAACTCTCTGTTTGTATGTATTTGGATAGGTGGCCATGGGCTGCATGCACCCCACCCTATGAGTGGGGAGTGCAGACATTGCACCCCGCTTCTGGGGTGGCGAGTGCTGTCGTTTTCTATATTTGTTTGCATATTGCAGGGTTAATCTTTGGTTAACTCTTATTAACTGTGGCCACAGGCCTTTTCATGCACCCCTGTGTAAACTCAATTGTTCTAAATCTGTGTCAGCTGTTCCGTAGTAATTTATCAGCCAGTGTCAGCTGACTAGTGTAACTTTAAAAGCGATAAGGTATGTGGCAGGTGCACATTAAACCTAGTAGGCATATTTGCAGTTATATTATGTGTGCATTGATTTCACCAGTTCTTTTTTGGGACTGGGTTACATCCCCTATGTGAACAATATTTTGTCCTCATTGATACTAGGCTCACAGAGTCACTGGAATCGATGTGATACAGTATGTTGACAGTGACATTGTTGATGACGTTACTATTCGCAACACTATGCCGGAACCACAATGTGGACAAGGCTAAAATACTACTTAAAGCATTTTAATGGTGTCAGTAGTATAAATTGAAACATGCTGTTAAAGTTATAGTGCTGACAAAATTAAAATGATTTAAGAATAACATTAACTTTGACAACATTGTGGTGTTGGCAATGGAGTGGCTTTATGTTACTCTCAGCATAATGAATACATCCCGAGTCACCAGGTGCTTAGCTACACCACCACACCGTCCCCTATATAGTCATCTGCAAAGTGAACATATTACTATATATAGACATCTCTGCATATGAAAGTAGATGCAGCAATGTCACAAACATAGCCGATTTCTGCTTTGTGCACAAATTCAGTAACAAATACATAGATGCAAATATTAGGACACATACTGTACACACATGTCTATCTATAGGTTTCAAGTATATATATATATATATATATATATATATATATATAAGATAGAATGCAAAAGAAGAAGAATAACATATTAAAAGAACATTCCAACAATTAAAGGTTAAATTAGCAAGGCGAACAAATTAAATACAAACATTTTAAATCATGAAAGCACTATGGGGTATTCTAATCATCAAGCTGTTTTCTTATACAGTATAATAATTAAAAATTGCTTACAGAAATATAATGTATTTGGTTTTGGTAGATGTCAAGTGACTTAATTCAATAGTAAACTAAAGTGTATATTGATATTATTGATGTGGTAATTACAAAGATAAAACCAGTGATAGCAACTTACCTGGGAACACGTGATGCCACATTCTTTAATTCTCTGTAATGAATGGCAATTTGCAATTCCAAAAAATAACATAATGAAAAAATGAGACCCTGAACTTTTCCAATATAGAAAACAACAGTTTCCATTGTGAAATGTCATGTCTATTCTCACTGCTAGTGATAGTTATGTGTACATAGGGGAACTAGAAGAGTAAACTAGCTTCTTATATATATACTATGTTTCAACCTACACCCTCCCTATCAACCTACACCCTCTCTAGTAGGATGTTCCCTGCTGTACGAGGAAACGCACAGTATTCTATGAATCACACTGTGATTCCTGAGTTACGTAAGAGTACTTTCCCTGGTCTGTGATACTACCAGCATGTACAAAAGGAGATCAGCTGACATATAATCAGAGATTTAAAGAATGATTTGATAAAGCAGTAATATACAGTAATCCATCATAATTTTAAATAATGAATTGGTCTCAATTAAAAATAAAGACATAAGGACACTAGTGTACAAAAAAAAAAGATTCTTTATAACATTGTGAAACTTTAATGCAGAACATGTGGGTGAATTGCATGTGTAATTGGTGACATTTTGGTGTAATCTATTATTGATACTGATAAAACCCATATACATATAAGTGAGTTAAACTTGTAAAGTTGTGTGTGTGTGTGTGTGTGTGTGTGTGTGTGTGTGTGTGTGTGTGTGTATCCTGGTGAGATACATACATAGATATATATAGATATATATATATACACACACACACACACACACACACACACACACACACACACACACACACACGTTTTACAAAATATTTTACCATTATTGATTAGAAACAGTCCTCAAAAAAAAATGCAAGAAACATTACAACAATACTGTAAAAACTTCTGATATAAAACATACCGTACAGTAGTTTAACCTAATAGTGCACAGAACTTTTTCTAAAGATGGGGAAACTCATAAGGTAATTGATGGCTTGTAGAGACACGAGCTTCATACCAAAGTGTGAATTAAATACACAGGTGTATCTTGTTCTTTATAATAATCTGTAAAGTGTCATTTACACACTTCCAAATCATACTCCTATATTATTTCTAAATGTATACACACAGGTCTGTGCTCAGACATATCGTATATGCAGTTTAGTGATGTAAAAATTAATACATTCTCATATTAATTTAACAATTCTAAATGCTTTATACAATAATTAATTATGTCTGGAGCATCACTTATTATTTTATCTTAAACCTCCATACTTTAATTCTTAAATAATAATGCCCTTCTTAAAATAGCATGGAAATCATAATGACTTCTTCATATAATTCCATATTGTCCCTTTCTCACATACTTAAAAAATATTTTGCCCCAGTAAAATAAATTGAGGTATAATGTTTTTTCCCTGTAATCAGTAAATATTTTCACCCTTAATACATGTACAGTATTTTACTTCCTCTAAAGACATAATAGCTCAGACAGCATGCAGTTTGAACTATGACACCTGTCACAACCACCTTTTTTGTTTTGTGTATTTCCAAGAGGTTTGTGGTTTGTATCTAGGTGGTGATGTGAAGTGTAAATCATTGTAAAACAGTGGCTCTCTCATTTCTGCCTTTGTAAATTGGGGGTTTAGCAAACCACCAGTAAAACCACCACAATGCTGCAGTTTTGTAAAGCAAGCCTTTTATACATTTTCTGCCTAGAGATGAAAATAACCATAGAAAGACCAAAATATAACTTACAGTACGTAGAGTATGCATTCCTTCTGCTCCACCGGAGGTTTGTGCCCTCCCTGAGCTCACCTTGGGACACCTGCGTTACAGTTTGACAAGTACACTCCCCCTCCCCATTTAAACATGCCACATGTCGCTGTTACAGGAGCAGCATTCTCTATCCAATCAAATTGTAGGAGGAGGCTACTAATTATTTACCAACATGGCATTACAATACTTGGCTTATAATGACTCATTAAAATTGAAAAAAGATACACATATTCATCTGAAACTAACAAATCTCAAATAATTATACATTAATAAACTAATATGAATTTTGTTTCTTTAAATACTTGCATATCTTTATTGCTGCCTTAGTTAATTTACCCCATAGAGTCACGGGGATAAGGAGAGAGAGAGAGAAGGGGGAAGGGGAGGGGAGGGGAGGGGGGGGGGGCATGGAGAAAAAGAGAAAGAGAGGCATGGGGAAAGAGAAACAGAGGCATGGGGGAAAGATAAGGTTGTAATCACCCTCAGCAAGAGAATGAGACTGGTCAGAAGAGCTTACAATCTAGCCTGGTGAGGACAAGCTACAGATGTGTCCTCTTACATCCGTACTGCAATCACGCTAAACAGCCCTTGAAGTCGCGCCGTGCCGTGGCGGGACTCAGTAGCGCACAGCATCTTTTTTGCATTTTTTTCTGCGAAAATGCATCTTAGACGCAAAGTAATGTAATAAGATGCACAAGCAGCTTCTGTGTATCAGCCTTGACGAAGTTGTTCTGGACATTGAAACATGCATGTTGACGGTTAGCATAATCACTGTGTACTGTCCACGAATGCTATAGTGCCTCTATAATACAAATGAATGTATATTCTGTTATGATTAAAGGCTTGTAGTGTTGCCAGTTCATAAACCAGCCTACTGAAACACAGACCTGGGGAAGCTGATAATGATCAGAGCTATGATTTAACATAAACTCCAGATACACACTATTTGCTTTGATGCAGCTGTACAGCACTGTTAACTAAATCAATCAATCAATCAATCACTATAAGGCTACATAGGATTTTATGTTGGCTAATTATACACCTCGTACATTAATGGTGATACTATATTATTATACTTTGGAATTGTTTCACGTTTGGTGCATTGCAAATAAGAATGTAAGTTCTCACGAGTAGGGCCCTCTTCCCTCATGTGCTTATCCTTTTCTTACTTTAATAATCCTCAACTGCCCAAATCCTGCAGTTTTTTGGTGACCCTGGAACTTATCTCTGTCATTTACTGGTGTAGTTATGCTTAGTTACCCTGTACGTGTCCTATATTGTCTTCAACTGTAAGTCACTGTTTTCCTGTTTTGATTATGTGCATATGTACTCTGTAATTGGGTGCTGTGGAACCCTTGTGGCATCATATAAATAAAGGATAATAATAATAATAATAATAATAATATAACAACTGCTCTAATAAGAACCCTATACGACAATGAAGCTTGGATCAAAATAGCCTCTGTGTGGACTAGGAATAAACTGTAATCTAACAATAATATAATCACCTCAGTGGTAATCAAATTTACTATTGAAATATAGAAGAATACTACTGACACTTGAAGGAGGATATACTTATGTTCATATCCATGTATTCCTTGTCCCGAATAATGCATGATAAAAAAATATTTTATATGTAAAAATCTAATTGATGTTGGTAATAACAGCAGGCACCCAAGTGAACATTCTGCTATTTAATGACACACCTCTTATGGAGGATTTGTAGTGCATCGGTTATAATCATTATATCATGTATTGATTCCATCATTATGTCAATAGATTGTCAAAAGTCCAATACAATGTACTTTTACTGGTGCAGTGTCTTGTTGGAGCAATATAGCCATACATTTACAGACACCATACTGTAACATCATTTTAGAGTAACAACTTGACAATCTATGAATTAGAATCTATTATAATTACCAGTGTGTAACAAGACAATTCAGGACATGTATTGTGTATAAACTAAACCCAGTCTGATATTAGGTTATGTTGGTTATATGGCTAATACTGCACACAGGACAGCAACAACAGGTGGACATTGCTTTCTCCTTTTTAATCTTATCACACTCTTTATTTTCATAAGCACATATTTGTACGTCTGTGTCAGTCTGATTTTATCCTCTAATTTTCACTGTTACATCCAACTCAACTGTGATTGAATATCACAAGATTTTATCTAAACGAGAATTTTAAAAGTTACATTTTACAAATTTAGTCTCATTGTATGCCTATTAGTACTTTCTTGTCGTCTGAGCAAATGTGAGTAGGTCTGAGGTTGTCAGTAATCTGCGACTGAGACAAGCTGGAAGTGGTCTGTGCTGACATCATAGACCCTCCCCAACAACGCCTTCCTTTCAGTTAAACAACGGCTACACTGCATTTACAAACGCTATGCATGCGCAGTCATTCGATAATCACTCAATTTGGAATTCTCTAATCAGAGATCTGAATTAAGCCCATTATCCAGAATGATGGCTTTATAATGCAATTAAGCTGATATAGGCTTAGAAATGACTTAATAGCATATTAGTGGAAAATCCAATTGTTCATATGTTAACATCCTTAGCAATTCTTATAATATGCACTCTGGAAATTCCAGCATACTGTATGTCTGGCCACCTTTGTATGTGCCTTAGGCATTGTTTGTACTCTTGAATTTGTTTAATTCAAAAGTTAAATGCAAACCTGATCAACAAATTAGACGTATAGGACTGTGGACTTGCTATTTATGTTTTCAAGGAAATAATTTTTTTCCATTCTGCATTACTGAAATACTTACAGTATGTGCATAGCAATCAGTTGGAAAGGGGCCTGTTAGCTCCATGTAATCTAATCTAAATATACAGATTCACATTAGTGGACTTTCTCAGTACATGGTTTACTAAACTTCGAGCTATAGGTGGTCATTCCGAGTTTTTCGCTCGCTATTTTTAGCAGAATTGCTAATATGCTAAAATCCGGCAGTTCTGCGCATGCGTATGCACAGCAGGGCGCACGCGCTAAGCAATTTTACACAAAACTATGCTATTTTACTCACGAGCGAACAAAGCTTTTCAATCGCTCTGCTGATCGTAGTGTGATTGACAGGAAGTGGGTGTTTCTGGGCGGAAACTGGCCATTTTCAGGGAGTGTGCTAAAAAACGCAGGCGTGCCAGGTAAAAACGCAGGAGTGGCTGGAGAAACGGAGGAGTGGCTGGTCGGACGCTGGCCGTGTTTGTGACGTCAAACCAGGAACTAAACGGACTGAGGTGATCGCAATCTAGGAGTAGGTCTGGAGCTACTCAGAAACTGCAAGGAAAAACTTATATCAGAATTGCTAATCTTTCGTTAGCAATTGCTAATCTTTCGTTAGCAATTCTGCTATGCTAAGATACACTCCCAGAGGGCGGCGGCTTTTTGTTTGCATTTCTACTAAAAGTAGCTAGCGAGCGAACAACTCGGAATGAGGGCCATAGTAAGATCATTTAATCCTTTACATACAAAAGTATGCATGAAAAGTATAGCTGGAAGTAATTTCCAGGACACTGCTGTCAGAGAGTAATACGTCTGTGCTTTGTGTAAAATAAATAAATAAATCAACTCACTTCCTCAACATAACATACTGTAAGCTCACTATACAATCATATGTGACAACTGTCCCAATTCTGGCCTACCATAAAAAGAATGTGACTTAAGGTGGGTACACACTAATAGATATATCTGCAGATCAATTGATCTGCAGATATATCTATGGACGGATCGGGCAGTGTGCTGTGCATACACACTGCCCGATCTGTCGGGGACTGACGTCATGAACTGGGCGGGCGTGTACCCACGCCCGCCCAGTTCAGCTGTCAATCACCGCCATCCACCGCAGCATGTGTACGGGCGGTCGGCCAACCGCCCCGTACACACACATCGACGCGCCAATATAACGGTAGATATATTGGCCGTTGGCTGTGCTGCGCGCCCGACGCGATACATCTGTGAACGACGGAGTTCACAGACGTATCGGCCGTACACACTGCCCGACGGTCCCGCGATATATCGGCCGTTCAAGAGAACGGCCGATATATCGACCAGTGTGTACGGGCCTTTAGACCGAGAGAGGGCTGAGTAGGACATGGGTGTTGGCTAAACTGACATTTGCATTACACCAGTTAAGTAAAAAATGAACTCAAATCTGTTAAGGAGATCAGTATCTACTGTCGACACTGAGAATCTGGACAGCAGAATGTCAACATGGTAGTAATGTGATTTAAAGCACTTTAACTGTATGATCATTGTGTGTCTGACATAATGATGTCCACAGCTGTGTATTGAAGCTTACACTTACTCAGGACTTTTCCACTACAGTTTATTTAGTAAGGATGACCACAGATCAGTAACCATCATATAGTAACTGTTCACGGCTCTATCACTATCTAATAATAATAATTTTATTTATATAGTGCTCTTTCTTCAACAGGACTCAGGGCGCTACCATTTTTCCACCAAATACCAAGGTTCAACCCAGGTTTAGTAATATACTGTAAGTGGTCATTCCGAGTTGTTCGCTCGTTGCCGATTTTCGCTATATTGCGATTAGTCGCTTACTGCGCATGCGCAAGGTTCGCAGAGCGCATGCGGTTAGTTATTTTATACAAAAGTTAGGTATTTTACTCATGGCATAACAAGGATTTTTCATCGTTCTGGTGATCGTAGTGTGATTGACAGGAAGTGGGTGTTTCTGGGCGGAAACTGGCCGTTTTCTGGGCGTGTGTGAAAAAACACTGGCGTTTATGGGAAAAACGCGGGAGTGTCTGAAGAAACGGGGGAGTGTCTGGGCGAACGCTGGGTGTGTTTGTGATGTCAAACCAGGAACGAAACTGACTGAACTGATCGCAATGGCTGAGTAAGTCTGGAGCTACTCAGAAACTGCTAAGAAATTTCTATTCGCAATTAAGCGAATCTTTCGTTCGCAATTCTGCTAAGCTAAGATACACTCCCAGAGGGCAGCGGCTTAGCGTGTGCAATGCTGCTAAAAGCAACTAGCGAGCGAACAACTCGGAATGAGGGCCATAGTTCCAACCCCGGTCAGACCCGGGTCAGACCCCGTTTACAGTGCACCTTGGACCCAGCTTATACTGAATCCGTGTCTGCCCTGCATGTCACTCACAGACACTCCCATGAGGCGGACCTCTGCATACAGAGCCAATTAGCAGCGTTTAAGCATAACCCTGGTCGTACCGTTTACACGGCACCCTTACCTGGGTCCGACCCTGGCAGCTACCAGGAACAGATTCCCTGGTCGGTCGACTTGGGTTATTTTTTAAGGATCCTTTTACACTGAGCCACAACCCAGGAAGACCCAACAATAATTCAGGTTATTGAAGCAATGGAAAAGGGGTATAACAGAGATCTACTCCTTAGTCACCAGCCAGCTTTCTTGGCATCGGTCATAAAGATAAACAGTCTTTTTATACCTTGGACTCCACTTTCCTCTCCCAGACTGACAGACTTACAACATACCCACCCTGCCTGTTCCTCACAGGTGCTCTGGTTGATCACTGACATATTTTCAGCTGCAGCAGGCTGCAGGGGTGAGGTGCACTGCAGGTAAGACACATATTTTTTATCCTCCAAATATATGATTTCCCTGGGTTTATAAGATAAATACCTCTTGTTCCTGTGTACCACATTGCTCCTATTGACACACTGTCAACCAATTAACTAAATTTCCTGGTAATCACAGGCGTTCTACAAATAGCATTTTAAAGTGGACCACATACCAAAAATTGCCATTCTCCATAAATTTAAATTATCTTTCAATATTAAATCAGATTATTGTGATACCCACATTTTATATATCAGGCATACACACATCTGCCTATTTTACAGTTTTCATCAGTGACGGAACTTGCGAGTGGTGGGCCCAGGTGCATAAATATTTGGGCCCCCTCCCTCCACCCTAACCCAAGTTCACAGTATGCCACATGGCAGTGGGTGACAGGGAGAGGCAGACAGCATAAGGCAGCGGGAGTTAGAGTGTGACAACAGAAAGCTAGGGGAGGCAAAGGGGACAGGAGGAAGCAGTGAGTGACGGATAGACAGTGGGTGACAGGGGTACAAGCACAACATATTGTGTGGGGTGGAGAACAGGGGGCATGTACTTTGGTGGGGGCAGGAAACAGCAGCCTCTGCTCTGTCTGTGCTTTCCTCAGTTCGGCACTCAGTCAGGTAGACTCTGACAATGCCAGTTAGATAGGTTGTGAGCTGCCTTTAATTCACAGCAGTGAATCAGAAAAAAATGTACAGCTGTTTGTTAATTAGAGGCAGTATGTGGCTTTGATTATCAGCGCTCATAGGTGGCAGGACTCATCTATCAGTCTGGCACAGACAAGGCCAGCCCTGCCCCACTAGGCTAAGGGGCATGTCCCTCAGGCAGTGGGGTCCACTCTGCTCTCTGAAGTGGGCCATTCATCCAACATTGCTCAAAATGGTCTGCGAGGAAGGGGTGGGGGGTTTCAAGGATAACTCATTGCTGGTCTGGGCAGCAGTGGGCCCCTTATTATTTTTATTCTTTATTTATATGTTGCCACATGGCATCCGCAGTGTCCTATTAAAGAGTGCATAAACAAATAAGCAAAACAAGAAAGCAGTGACTTACAATTCAAGAAAATACAGGACAGGTACAGTGCATATTAACATATCTGCGTCAGCACACGTCACTGAAATAAGTAGCAGGGCGGCAGAAAACCAAGGGATTAGGGGCAGTCAAAGGAAGTATTGAATAGAATAGAAGATTAGTTAAGTAAGAGAAGGAAAAGCACATGAGGAAAGAGGGCCCTGCTCGTCAAGCTTACATTCTAAAGGGGAGAGGCATACAGACAGGCGTGACACAGATGGGGTATAAAGTGAGCATGGGACAGAGGGCTGAAGATGAGAGAGGGCAGGGTTTGGTGAAGAAGTGGGTCTTGAGAGCCCGTTTTATAGTTTTGTAGAGAGTTGGAGAGTCTAAAGGGGAGAGGAAGAGAATTCTAGAGAAAGGGAGCAGCACGTGCAAAGTCTTGGAAGTAGGAGTGGGAGGAGATACTCAGTAGGCAGTTGAGGCGGTGTGCATTAGCGGAGCAAGAGGATGTGTCTGAATGTAAAGGGAGATAAGGTCAGAGATGTAAATAGGAGAGGAGTCTGTGAGGGCTTTGTAAGTGAGAATAAGAAGCTTGAAATGGATTCTGAAGGGGAAAGGAAGGGCTTGTAAGAGAGGGGAGGTGGTCGTAGTACGTTTGGTAAGGAAGATGAATCGGGTAGCAACACTCAGGATAGAGTGGTGTGGATAGAGGCATTTGTCAGGGATACCAGATAAAATATTACAGTAGTCCAGTCTGGAGACAACCAGTGAGTGGATAAGGGTCTTATTGGCATCCTGGGTGAGAAAGTGTCTGATCCTGGAAAATATTTTTAAAATGAAAATTACAGGTTTATGAGAGGTACTGAATATGTGGTTTGAAGGAGAGGGAGGAGTCAAGGATAACTCCAAGACAGCGGATTGTGGGGCTAGAGGAGACAGTAGTGCCATCAATAGATAATGAAATTGTGGGAGGTGAGGTTGTGTGGTAGGGTGGGAAAATGATCAGTTCAGTCTTAGACATGTTAAGTTTAAGAAAGTGCTGGTAAGAGATAGCAGAGAGACAGTTGGAGACACGAGTGATGAGAGCAGCGGGGAGGATCAGGAGTGGAAGGTAGATTTTAGTATCATCAGCATAGAGATATGATCTCACTGAAAGAGGATGTATATAGAGAGTAAACGGACCAAGAACAGAACTTTGGGGGACACCTACATTTAGTAAAAAGGGGGGGAGGCGGAGTAATGAGGCAGAGAAGGTGCTCGTAGAGAGGTAGGATCACAGCAGAGAGGTCAAGAAGAATAAGCAGAGAGTAGTGGCCCTTTGATTTAGCAGAAAGGAGGTCATTGCAGACTTTTGTGAGGACAGTTTCAGTGGAGTGGAGAGGAGAGGATGGAAGCCAGACTGGAAAGGGTCAAGCAATGAGTGGGACGAAAAAAAGGCAGTAAGGCTGTTGTAGACAATACGCCCAAGGAGTTTGGAGGCAAAAGGGAGGAGCGATATGGGTCGATAGTTGGAGAGAGTGTGTGGATAAAGGATAGGTTTTTTAAGACTAGGGGGAGACAAGTGCATGCTTGAAGGCAGAGTGCCTGATGAGAGGGAGAGATTGAGGCGGTGGGTAAGATGGGAACAGGCAGAACGTGAGAGGTAGTAGAGGAGGTGGGAGGAGATAGGGTCAAGTGGGGGGTGGGGGGGGAGGTGGGGAGGGACAGATGAGGGCCATGACTTCCTCACCAGATACATGGGAGAAATATGTCAGAGTTGGTAAAAGGGGTGGTGAGGAAAAGGAGGTGGCTAGTTGCTGATGGTTTGGTGGGATGTCATGTCCTGACATGTGAATTAAGTGACAAGAACAGAGAGTGAAGAGGGGAGATAAGGTGGGGGTGGGCAGAGGAGGGAGATGAGAGTGGCAAAGAGGCACTGGGGGTTTTAAGACTGGGAGCATACATTTGAAATGGAGGAAGTCTGAGTTAGAGCGTTATATCTTTCCTTTAATTCAGCATGAATTGTAGATGTGCAAAAAAATCGCACATCTACAATCCATTACACTGACAAGTGGGGGGATGCCCAGCACAGGGCAAGTCAGCTGCACATGCCGAGCCCCCCCCCATGCCAAAGCATCGCACGACGGCAGCCTATCCTGCAAAAGCCTCCGTAATGCCCCTTAAACACTTCCATGATGCCCCGCGAATGCCTCTGCTTGTCAATCAGGCAGA
This sequence comes from Pseudophryne corroboree, assembly GCF_028390025.1. Lineage (NCBI taxonomy): Eukaryota > Metazoa > Chordata > Amphibia > Anura > Myobatrachidae > Pseudophryne > Pseudophryne corroboree. The sequence goes on from NC_086449.1 coordinate 455,144,412, forward strand.
GGCGTTTCGCACAAGTGAGATGCTGTCACATCTCACTGTGTGCACGCAGTGCGGCTTCTGCGCATGCGCACACTTCACAGGGCTTCAGCATGAAACGCTGCCACAGCAGCAGCGTTTCATGCTGAATTAGGCCCAGAGGTGGGAGGAAGGGGCAAAATAAAGGATTAAGTAGACAAGGATGATGGTGAGGGTTAGTCCTCATGGGCCACGGTGCAACGCACCTGCTGCACCAATGGTAGTTCCACCTCTAGTTTGCATATTACAAGACATGAGAAAAACATATCAGGGATAGTAATTACTGTAGCAGCTATTGTAATAGCTTAGAAAATATACAACCTCTGGAGCTGGATAAGTGACATTTACGCACATTCATATGTATTTTTAACTTACAATCAATTGTGATTGCTAAAAATAGGGTACCATCCTGCCGGTGCAGCCGTGCTGCATCCGCAGGAAGCCCGCCACCATTTTTGTGATCACAGAGGCTGCGTGTGATGTCACGCAGCCGCCCCAATCATTGCCACACTACGCCCCCGGTTAGACTACCACCGCCCCCGTTTTTTAAGCTGCGCCCGCACAACGCTCCATCTCTGCCTAGGAAACAGAGCATTGCCACCCTTCGCACACGCCCCGCGAAAGCGTCTGCCTGATTGACCGGCAGAGACGTTCGCATTTTCTGCATGGAGCCCATAGTAAATGCCGACGCATGCACAGGACGGGCCCTGCACATGCGCCCGCGGGGTGATTGTAAAAATTCTGGTTGGATCGCTATTTGCTAATCGATAATTTGCTAATCGCTATGTAGACCCTTAGGGGGTAATTCCAAGTTGATCGCAGCAGGAAAGTTTTTAGCAGTTGGGCAAAACCATGTGCAGAGAGATAGATTTGGGTGTGGTGAGTTCAATCTGCAATCTAAATTGCAGTGTAAAAATAAAGCAGCCAGTATTTACCCTGCACAGAAACAAAATAACCCACCCAAATCTAACTCTTTCTGCACATGTTATATCTGCCCCCCCTGCAGTGCACATGGGGGGTAATTCCAAGTTGATCGCAGCAGGATTTTTGATAGCAATTGGGCAAAACCATGTGCACTGCAGGGGGGGCAGATGTAACATGTGCAGAGAGAGTTAGATTTAAGTCGGTTATTTTATTTCTGTGCAGGGTAAATACTGGCTGCTTTATTTTTACACTGCAAATTAGATTGCAGATTGAACACACCACACCCAAATCTAACTCATATGTGTATGTACTGTTTGTGTTCTGATGGAGTTAACTACATACAGTATATGGATTCAGAAGTCCATAGTGCACCTCAGTCATTAGATTAAGCCAGGAATTTGGCTGTAGCTTTTCCAGATTTTGTGCATGCACATAAGTGTACCAGACATTTGCCATTGACTGACCATGAGTGAAATTGCATACAACTCTGCACAGCCTCATTTATGTGCATTCATTTTGTGAGTATACCCAGTGCAAATCCATGAAAGAACTATGTGAACAGGTGTGCTTTCAACATTGTATCAGCCCTATAGTTCAATCTGAACACAACAACGCCTCCCTTTAATCCTCAACACCTTATTATGCACCCACAGTAATGCTTGACACCATATTATGCCCCCACAGTAATGCTTACTGTTTTACCTGTGTAGTGCCTGTCCGGATGCCTGGAGACTCGCAAAGCAGGCAGTGCTGTTGGTGCAGCCGCACCGTTCCCGGCCCTGCACCGCACTACAGTACTGTGCAGAATTTCAAAATAAACTACCAATTCCAGCAGCTCTTGCTGTCTTGCTGCCGGTAAAGGCTTCTGGAAGCAGTAGTTTCTTTTGCATTTCTTCACAGAACTATAGTAGTGGGGTGCGCTGACAGACACGGCGTTGCGGTGCCAACACCACTGCCTGCGTGTCGAGTCTCTGGTCAGGCACTGCACAGGGGCGCATTTCAGGTGGGCTGCAGGAGGTTTGGAATGCCGTTCCTGGTTACATCATTTTACAAAAGACCTTCAGGAATGGCGGTCCGGCTCCAAAATAGCCCTCTATGTATATATGTATGTACAGTATGTGTATGTACTGTTTGTGTTCTGATGGAGTTAACTACATACAGTATATGGATTCAGAAGTCCATAGTGCACCTCAGTCATTAGATTAAGCCAGGAATTTGGCTGTAGCTTTTCCAGATTTTGTGCATGCACATAAGTGTACCAGACATTTGCCATTGACTGACCATGAGTGAAATTGCATACAACTCTGCACAGCCTCATTTATGTGCATTCATTTTGTGAGTATACCCAGTGCAAATCCATGAAAGAACTATGTGAACAGGTGTGCTTTCAACATTGTATCAGCCCTATAGTTCAATCTGAACACAACAGGGACCATGAAGTTACGGTCCATTCACTGTTCCATACAAGTGTTGCCGAGAGAGGGTGGGGGAGGATACAAATTACCCAGGCCAAGGTTACCTGGCAGCAGCTCTTCTTAGCCCAGCACACGCTTCTGTGTGCTGGGCTTTAGTGTGGCCATGGAAGCGCTTAAAATACAATCTTGTGGCAGTATTTTTTTTTACGGGTGCATGATCACGCCTCTTGTGATTAGGCAATACGCCCTGAAAAATACCTGGGCCCAGCCAGGCTTTCTACTGCTCTCCATACAATCAATAAATGCTGGATAAGTTTCCAGACGTATATACAACCCATGATAAGGGTTTTCTTTGCATCAAACTAAATTATTACTAAACTTGAAGATAAAAACAATACTAATGTGGCATCCCACTGCTAGGAGACCCCCTTGTGGAGTACCACTGGTGGCTGTGAACAGTAACTGCCCCCGGGCCACTTATAAACTTGATGCACTGTATGCAGCGACTATGCACTTCTAACCCAGTTGCTAGGCAACCCGGGTGGGACAGAGAAAGGCCACCTGGAGGGTTTTCAGACCCAGAGGGAACTGCAGATGCCTGGAGAATGAGCACGGAAAGGCTAGTAGGAGCGGATTGGCTGGCGACGTCAGATGCCGGGGAAATGGTGTGAGAATAGGTCAGACTGAGCAACGCTGAAGTGAAGTGCGGCGTGCGGGATTTGCGCTCATCTGATCCCCGCGCCTTTGACCTGACTGGGGCCTATGGAAAGAGCAGCGGGTGGTGACTCCTGCCCCGCTGCCCAATTAAGACCCTGGTGTCCGGCTGAGTACGGCAACGTAGCTGCGCCCATACTAGCCCAGGACAGGGAGAGGAAAAGCTGCACGTGAGCGTGGCAAGGAAGGGGGTGACTTCTGAAGCTGGGGACTCCAGCACATCGTGAGACTGGTGACGTGACTGACAGGAGCCAGCAGCGGCAGCAGACGCACAGGTACTGGGGTAGCCATAACCTCTACCAACAAGACCTAATGCCTCCGCTGTTTTAGTGGCCCTGACCCAATTCATGCTCACATCCACTGCCAGTCAGGCCCACACCAGCCGGTAACAAAGGGCTCCTGAACTGAAAAAGACACTGGGAAAATGTGTAAAGACTTTGCAAACATTCCTGTGCCCTCATTATGCCCTAATTGTAGGGAACTGCTCCCTTTGTGAGAACAGGGTGTGTAAGAGGTGAGCCTCTGTCAGTAGCTCAAATCAGACTCTTTGAGGTGTCAGATAATCTCTGTCTTGTTACTTCTTTCAGTGATCTTTTCATGGAAGAAGCTGGGACAGTAGCATGTTTGTCGGCTTCACCAAACTGTTCTAACTGCCTATATTGAAGCTAAGCTGTGGAAAGTCAAGTATTCAGAAATAAACCAGTGTCAACTTGTGGCCACCAATAAATTCACAATCATCTGCTTTGTATTAAGGAGAAAGGTATTGAGCCGTGATTAGCCCAGGCTTCCTTGTGGATAGTGGCTTTACTTACCCCAATTCCGGATAAAGCCGGGCTTGTTGCCCAAGGTGATTTTTGCACATTGTTTTGGAATAAACTGTTCTTGCGGAAACACTACCAGAAAAACACTGTGCACATGTCAGATTCCTGAACTCACGTTCTTAAGTGACAGAATAAGAGGGTACCCGGTGTTAGGGTAATACATTGCTTACAGTTGTGGGTTTATTCTGTTGTGATATTGATATTGTGTTATTGACAATTGGTTAACTGACTCCAGTGCTACTGTTACGCTAAGTCAGGAGCAGCGAGACTCATTTCTCTACTATACCAGTGGAGTATTATTTAGTGCCACTTTACCCGGTGCGCCACCTGACCTTGCCTAACAGTATTAACAACACTAAAAAGGAAAAGCGTATGGTTACAGAAATAATGTTGAGCTCATGTGTTTTGTGATATTGGAAAGTATGTTGTTACACCAAGTATTTACCTGATATGTGCAATTGTCCTAGAGTCAGCCTATCCAAGGCTAAAGTTTCTAAAACCTGTTATCGCTTTAAAAGTTTAAATAAATTTGAAGCAGTTAAGTATTTGTCGTTGGTTATTCATCACGAATACATGAGTCAAGGTGACACTTACCACTCTGCGAAGAAAAGTGGTCAACATCGGTCAAGGTACATCCGGTAAGACAAGTATCTGTAGTATCCCTTCCAGAGTGTCACACTAATACATTTGTTGGTAGTGTGTCATGACAAAAATTCTTAGTGCATTAATACAGTATAAAAATATAAAATGGGGGGGAGTGGCCTGATTTCAAAGGCGGACATGCAATGGTGGAGCTCCTGTAGCTTTGTCTTTTAGATTGCTGATTAGTGAGGCTTTTACTTATTGGCTGGCTTTCACTTAGACACCAGCAGTACCCAAGTGCCATGGGGTATGAGTGGTGGCTCTTTAGAGGAGCCCTGGGGAATTTTTCAAAACACTCCAGATTTGAGGTCTAGAGTGGCTGGTGGGGATGTGGACTATGCTTCCAGATCGCAGCCGCCAGTTATGGCTGCCTTGACTCCTGAAGATAACAAGGCCTGTTCCTGATGTCCTGTATCTGTCCAGGTGCCCAGAATCTGCGGTAAAACTATGAATTCCTGAAATTGCCTTGATGGATACCTGAGAGCACTGCCTTGGTCATCATTATGTCCTGCAAACGGTGCCAGAGGCCCTCTATTTTCACTGCTTACTATTGGATAGATATCAGTTTATATTGGTGCTCTGATTTGCCAGCTGCTGTGCCTACTATCCATTATTCACTCCCTGGTATTACTAGTTGGACTTAAATTAGTTCTACTTTAACCAGCCATCGGTCCCCAGCCGGGCCAAGTCTCCGGCCCCCAGCTGGGCCAAGTCACCAGCCCCCAACCAGGCCAAGTCACCGGCCCCCAACCAGGCCATGTCACTGGCCCCCAACCAGGCCAAGCCACCGGTCCCCAGATCACCCTGGAAGGTGGGCCCAAGCCCGGTCAGGAAGGCGGGCCCAAGCCCAGCCAAGAAGGTGGGCCCAAGCCCAGCCAAGAAGGCGGACCCAAGTCCAGCCAAGAAGGCGGGCCCAAGCTCGGCCAAGATGGCAGACCCAGGTTCGGCCCAAAAGACAGGCCCAAGACCAGCCCAGAAGGTGGGCCTAAGACCAGCCCATAAGGCGGGCCTAAGCCCAGCCCAGCCGGCAGTCAAAAGTACAGCACAGAAGGTGGGCACAAGCCCGGACCTGCTGGCGGGCACTAGCTCTGTCCAGCCGGCAGGCACTAGCGCTGTTCAGCCGGCGGGCCCTAGCCCGGTCCAGAAGGCCAGGCCATCCAATGCTAGTTTTTGGTCAAAGTTGTTTTGTTTTATGTGATAGTTGTCTTGTATTAAGTAAACACATCTGCAAGAGAAAATAGAAAAAAACACAAAAATTAAGAAAAAACAAAAAATACACATCTGCAAATACAAAACCATAAAAATACACAAAAATAAAGAAAAAACACAAAAATATACTTTTTGACACATCGGCAAAAAGCAAAAAAAAAAAATTAAGAAAAAACACACACAAAAATACTCATCTGCAAACACAAAAAAAAAAAATACACAAAAATCAATAACACAAAAATAAACTTCTTGAAAAACAAAACAAAAAACATACACATAAATGTACAAAACACAAATCTGCATAACCAAAACATAAAATACACAAAAAAAATACATATATGGGGATTAGGGCTGCTGGCGATAGCCCAAAAACAAAAACGACACTGGGCAGCCACCTGATGGGTGTGTTGGAAGAGCTGCTACTTATTTTTAATATGTTGACAGTTAAGCCCTGCACACACAGGGGAGATGTGTGCAGAGCGATCTAGCACAGACCACTCAGCACACTGCTTGCTCAGCACCCAGCGGTGAAATGAGCGATCTCACTAGATTTGCAAGCATGCATGCCAAATCTAGAGCCGGCGATAGCGACGCGGGGGACCGCGCATCGCTGTCGCCGGCACCCTACACACGGAGAGATCCATGCTTAATTTCTAAGCAATCTAGTCGTGACTATGCAAAAATGCATAGAAATATGATTGCGGGTCCAAACGATTGCAGTCACACTCATTGTACGTCATCACGGACATTACTCCTGGAATGTTCCCCATCTTACCACTGTCTCTGTAGATTGCTGTTAACGAAGGGAGAAACAAAGACTGTTGCTAAGTAGCAGGCACTGTACATTACAGTGATTGACAGTTGGTCTGTATTCTGACTCCTCCTACCAGTGTCAGTGTTGTCATTCCCTGAGAGTTCCGACATCCACTGAGCATGTCTGACCCGGGACTTTCCATTCATCTCTATTATATCTATTACTATAAAATTAGAGCCTGATTGATCATCACATTTGCAGCTGCGCGCCGCAGCAACTGTACAGAATAGAACCAGGAATAGGAAGCAAGAATAACAGGATGGGAGGGGGCGGTGCAGCTGAGGTGACCTCAGAGGTGGCAATCAGAACTGGATAGTGGCTACTAGTTAGGTATGAAATGGGCTATGTTGGAGAGGGGTCCTTCCTGTATAGGTGAAACACAATTAGGTGCAGAACCCTTTTATGTTTCTGGGGGCAATGCACATCTAATGTAAAGGATTTATTTCAGATGAGAGATTACTATTTATTTAGTGTTTGATCGTTATGTTGTGTACTAGTCTATTGTGTATGTGTGAGCTTCGGATGTAACCTAGGCCCCTCTTTACCTCTGGAATCATCTCCATCGTTCCATTAGCCTGTCATCCAGCCTCCCAGCCTGAACATATGCCCCTAACACTCACTTCTAGCTCGCCACCCCATAACGACCAGCTGATTGAAGTGCCGGTCCATGCACTATTGGGGTATATATATATATATATATATATATATATATATATACACACATACATAGTCAACATTTTATATATCTTTTATTCATACATCTTTCGTCAGGTTCTGACAAAATATGTATGAATAGAAGACATCTGAAACGTTGACTATTATAACAGTACCACTGGAGTGTGCTTTGCCATGTATATTATATATATGTATATATTTTATATACACATATGTATTTATAATATAGATACCGTATATACTCGAGTATAAGCCGACTTTTTCAGCACTTTTTTTGTGCTGAAAAAGCCACCTCGGCTTATACTCGAGTCAGCTTTAGGAGGGACATGGAGAGCACCTGTGTCCCTCCTGCATTTCCGGCGGCAGCGGCGTGTGTGTGGTGAAGGAAGTGCACGAACCGGCACTTCCTTTAAACACACGCCACTGCCGCCGGAGACGCAGGAGGGACACAGGAGAGCCGCGCGCTGCGCTCTCCGTGTCCCTCCTTCAGAAGACAGCGCGGGAGCGACGGAGGGTATCTGGCACACCTTGCACTGTGGGGCATATCTGGCACTGTGGGGCACATCTGGCACTGTGGGGCATATCTGGCACACCTGGCACTGTGGGGCACATCTGGCACTGTGGGGGATATCTGGCACTGTGGGGCACATCTAGCACATCTGGCACTGTGGGGCATATCTGGCACTGTGGGGCATATCTGGCAATGTGGGGCATATCTGGCACACCTGGCACTGTGGGGCATATCTGGCACTGTGGGGCATATCTGGCACACCTGGCACTGTGGGGCATATCTGGCACTGTGGGGCATATCTGGCACTGTGGGGCATATCTGGCACTATGAGGTCTGTGTACGGGTAGAGCTGCATTTCCCACCCTAGACTTATACTCGAGTCAATAAGTTTTCCCAGGTTTTTGTGGTAAAATTAGGTGCCTCGGCTTATATTCGGGTCAACTTATACTCGAGTATATATGGTATATATTATATTTATCTAATAAATATATATCGGCGGTGAGGCGACACTCACCAGACTTGCTACGATACTCGTCCCTGACAACTGGCGCAAGCCTCAAACGTAGGATTAAATGACGCAAATTTTATGTTTACAGAATTCTGATGAGTTCCGCCTCTTTGCCGCCGATATACATAGGTTTACAGGCCTTAGGATGGCACCTCAGCAAAGGTTACAATAAGAGTGCCGGAAAATTGAGAAAAAAATATATATAAAAATATATATATATATATATATATATATATATATTTGTATAATATATATTATGTATTTACAGGATATATATATATATATATATATATATTACCAAAATTACAGAGTGGACACTGACAATTAGACTGCCTTACTGTCCGCAGGGTTGGTCCGCAGCTGTACTTTTGCTGCTTTGCGGTGGTGGGGTCAGGGTGGAATTAGCCGCGGCCCGCTCCCTTAAGTTCCACCTACATTGATGGCGCAGTGCCCGGAGTCTTACTGACTCCGCTAAGGACCATGGGAGGACGAGCTGCTGCGGCCGGACATGCGCAGCAGCCCTCTTCCCGGAGCGGCGGCCATCTTTGTAAGGGGCAGCCGGCAGCAGACGCTGCTGGAATACCCACACTGCCCCTGAGTAGCACCGGCGCCGTAACACAGTGAAACGCCGCACGCGGCACGCACAGTACATTTTCCGCCCTCACCCGCTCCATCCTCCGGCGCTACCGCAGGCAGCTCTGCTCTAATAATGGAAGAGCAGAGACGCCGACAGCGCCAAACAGCGGGTGCCCCCCCCCCTCACTCCCAATGGTAGCTGGAAACGGCAACTATGTAAAGGCAGATGCCCTAGGCAATTGCCTAGTCTGCCTATAACTAGGGCCGGCTCTGTATATATAGCAAAGTAGAAGAGTACGGCACTCAGAGGACTTCGTTTGAAGCAGCAAGCTGGTTTAGAGATAAAGCTGACAGCGCAGCATTTATAGGTCAACGTTTCATTTATTTACTAAATTTCGTCAGGACAAGATAACATAAAACAGAACAATCTTACCTTAAGTAGCACCCCACACAGACCATCATGCACGCTGTGTGTGCTTCCTGGACGGGGGTTGATGACGTCACCCCGAGGAGACGCGCGCTCTACAGCGCAGTTTCCATGGTTACCCGCCGGAGGCAGACACAGCGCTGTAGATAGCAACAAAGTATAATCACCATAAAAACAGTACATAAAACGTGAAAAAACAAGTGTCAACAACAGCTTAGAAGTGATCAAGAGGCATGGCATGAATTATTATATGCATATTGATAATACAGGCATACTGAATAATTATATGTATAAATGGCAAGAAACACACGCCCCCTAAACATAAACTGTTTTGAAGTGGCATGAATGGAAATAATCATTAAGTATCAAGCTAGCAAAAAAATATATATATAGCCCTGGAGGAATTGATAGCCTGAGTTATGATATGAGGAATAAATCCTCAGACACAATAATCAAGTAAAGATTAAATTTAGATTACATGATAAAAGAACATTACATAACTAAAGAACATTGCATAACTAAAGAAAGTACCCCAAATTATTGGACTCATTGAGACCGTAAAGTGAGAGTGTGCGAAGCTCAAAAATCCAGCGGGCTTCCCTGCGTAGTAACAGAGCACCCCGGTCACCTCCACGTAAATTGCAGGGACATGGTCGATGACCTTATGTCGTAAACTGGCCAATGTGTGTTTTGCTTCCCGAAAGTGGCGGGCAACCGGTTGTTCTTGGGGGTTGCCTGCAAGGGCAGAGCGTATGGCTTGGCGGTGTAGTGCCATCCTGTCCTTAAATTGTCGGATGGTCTTACCCACGTAGAGTAAGCCACAGGGGCATTTAATGTAGTAAATGACAAAAGAGCTTTGGCAAGTTAAAACATGCTTAATGTTGATTTTGGATCCAGAATGTGGGTGAGTAAAAGATGAACCACATTCCATTGAACGACATGTCGTGCAACCTAAGCACTTGTAACAGCCAGGCTGTCGTGTTAGAAATGTCCTGGGGGTTATTGTGTCCATGTTAGAGATGTCATTCTTGATGAGCAAGTCTCGAAGGTTACGGTTCCGTTTGTAGCTTGGCATCAGCTTACAGTCCTGAAAGGATTTTAGGTCGGGATCTGCCGTGATTATGGGCCACAGACTCTTGCCATTTTGCATGATCTTATGGCAGAGAGGATGAAATTCCTGAACAAATGGTACCCTTTTGTCCAGTGTGCCAGGGGTAACATTATACCCTCGGGTGACAAATTGCAGGATCATCAGATCTATTCGTTGCTCCGCTTTGACAAGCGTATCACAGGAGCGGATTGCACTGAGAAATTGAGATTTGGGAAGGCTCTGGGACACGAAGCCCGGGTGTTGGCTGTCTGCCTCAAAATGGTGTTTCGGTCTGTGGGTTTTCTATATAAATCGGTTGTGAGCTTCCCATCTTGTATGGAGACTTCCACATCAAGGAATTGCACCTGTTTTTCACTGATGGAATAGGTGAAGTGTATGTTGTCATCCAAAGTATTGACATGGTCCATTGCAGTTTTGAAGACTTGGCTGGTGCTTGTCCAAATGATGAATAGGTCATCTATGTACCTGGTGAGGTACAAGATGTGCGGTTGCATCATGGGGTTTAATAAAAAGAGATTGTGGTCAATATCAAACATAAAGATGTTAGCTAGGGAAGGCCCCACGCAAGATCCCATGGCACAGCCTCTCAGTTGGATGTACCATCGACGGTCAAAAAGGAAATAATTCCTGGTTAAAGACAAATGTAATAACTCGCAGAAAAGGTTGATGTCTGGACCACGGTATGCCAAATTCCCAGTGAGAAACCTACGGACGGCCTGGACCCCCCTATCATGGGGGATATTAGTGTATAATGACACCACGTCCACTGTACAGAGATGGCAGCCCTCTGGTAGTGTAGCAAACGAAGATAATTTCCTGCCTAATGAACAAATCTTTTTTAAACTTTTCAAATTAAAAAAGAAAGACATTGACTATTTCTTGCATGGCTCTACTCTGAGCGATTATTACTGCAAAAAATAAATTCCCAGGGGTTTTCGGATCAAAAATGCCCCCACCATCGGTAAATTCAACTCAGAGTTTTGCCGACGGTGGGTGGCAGTATTAAACAAATGTAGTTTTGATCTACTTTTACTCGTTATTGAAGAATCTCAACGTGAACTAACCAAGATTAAAGAAAATATCAATGCCTTTGAGGCCAATTTGGACAACTCGTTTAAAGATGACCCGGACACCCAATGGATGATTAAACTCCAGGAGCAAGTCGACAAGTACCAACAGGAGTTGCTGAAATTTAAGCGTGACAAACTTACAGTGGTTCAAAGGGACTATCAACAAGGTACTGTATATCCCTGGGTTAATAACCCAGGAGTCTCGACCAAACGACAAGGACATCCAGATGGCGACAACGGCGTGACCGGGCCTCTAATGATTCTTCTGGCACTCAATCCTCGCAAAGCGATCAGGATGGTGAACATTCTAAAGATCATGGCAAACCCCCTTTAGGGGTTCGTACCCACGCTCAACGCGGGGTCCCAACAAAAAAACCCGGCGAGGCGGCCAATGGAAAAGGATCCACAAACAAGAAGTGCGCAGCCAAGAAAAAGACAGTCTTCAATCTGTCTAAAAGAATCCTATCTATTGACGAGAGAAGTGTCCTTAATAAAGGTCTCTCCTTTATACCATCTACTACTTTTGACAAATTCTCTTGGACTGTGGACTTACACAAATTTACTCGACAGATTAGATTGAAGGAGTTCTTTGAAAAACAACCTGTGCAACTCCCGGCATCTCAACTGCAAAGATTTAAACCAAAATCATTTTTTGATCCATCCTCCTCCTCCAATAACTCACTTAAAGTCTTTACAAGGACTCTTAACAAAAGTGCCATGGATGAATATAATAATTTTGTCCCTCCCAGAAATAATCTCACCAGAGCTGAAAGAATAGCCCTGAAGAACCTACAAAGCTACAAGGACATTATCATCCGCCCCGCAGACAAGGGCGGGGGGTTGTTCTAGATCTTGAATATTACCGCCAAGAGATGCAATCCCAACTAAACGACATAGAAGTGTACAAGGAGTTGGGGTCAGACCCCACAATTTCATTCCAAAGTGAATTGGATGCCATCCTTAAAGAGGCCACTGAAAATGGGCTCATTACAGAGACTGTCCGCCAAGCTTTAACCACCAATCACCCAAAAACACCTGTCTTGTACTCCATCCCTAAATGACATAAAAATCCCAGTTGCCCGCCCGGACGACCCATTATTAGTGCACGAGAATCCATTTATTACATCATATCCCAATACCTGGACAGTTTCCAGCAGGAACTGATCCAGGATCAACCTACGTTCCTAAAGGATTCTTCCACATTCCTCAGGAAATTATCTTCGTTTTCTACACTACCAGAGGGCTGCCATCTCTGTACAGTGGACGTGGTGTCATTATACACTAATATCCCCCATGATAGGGGGGTCCAGGCCGTCCGTAAGTTTCTCACTGGGAATTTGGCATACCGTGGTCCAGACATCAACCTTTTCTGCGAGTTATTACATTTGTCTTTAACCAGGAATTATTTCCTTTTTGACCGTCGATGGTACATCCAACTGAGAGGCTGCGCCATGGGATCTTGCGTGGGGCCTTCCCTAGCTAACATCTTTATGTTTGATATTGACCACAATCTCTTTTTATTAAACCCCATGATGCAACCGTACATCTTGTACCTCACCAGGTACATAGATGACCTATTCATCATTTGGACAAGCACCAGCCAGGTCTTCAAAACTGCAATGGACCATGTCAATACTTTGGATGACAACATACACTTCACCTATTCCATCAGTGAAAAACAGGTGCAATTCCTTGATGTGGAAGTCTCCATACAGGATGGGAAGCTCACAACCGATTTATATAGAAAACCCACCGACCGAAACACCATTTTGAGGGCAGGCAGCCAACACCCGGGCTTCGTGTCCCAGAGCCTTCCCAAATCTCAATTTCTCAGTGCAATCCGCACCTGTGATACGCTTGTCAAAGCGGAGCAACGAATAGATCTGATGATCCTGCAATTTGTCACCCGAGGGTATGATGTTACCCGTCTGATGGACACTAAACGACAGATGTTAGCTATTCAACGTGAGGACACTCTCTGTCCAACTGGAACACTGGACAAAAGGGTACCATTTGTTCTGGAATTTCATCCTCTCTGCCATAAGATCATGCAAAATGGCAAGAGTCTGTGACCCATAATCACGGCAGATCCCGACCTAAAATCCTTTCAGGACTGTAAGCTGATGCCAAGCTACAAACGTAACCTTCGAGACTTGCTCGTCAAAAATGACATCTCTAACATGGACACAATAACCCCCAGGACATTTCTAACACGACAGCCTGGCTGTTACAAGTGCTTAGGTTGCACGACATGTCGTTCAATGGAATATGGTTCATCTTTTACTCACCCACATTCTGGATCCAAAATCAACATTAAGCATGTTTTAACTTGCCAAAGCTCTTTTGTCATTTACTACATTAAATGCCCCTGTGGCTTACTCTACGTGGGTAAGACCATCCGCCAATTTAAGGAGAGGATGGCACTACACCGCCAAGCCATAGGCTCTGCCCTTGCAGGCAACCCCCAAGAACAACCGGTTGCCCGCCACTTTCGTGAAGCAAAACACACATTGGCCAGTTTACGACATAAGGTCATCGACCATGTCCCTGCCATTTACGTGGAGGTGACCGGGGTGCTCTGTTACTACGCAGGGAAGCCAGCTGGATTTTTGAGCTCCGCACACTCTCACTTTACGGTCTCAATGAGTCCAATAATTTGGGGTACTTTCTTTAGTTATGTAATGTTCTTTTATCATGTAATCTAAATTTAATCTTTACTTGATTATTGTGTCTGAGGATTTATTCCTCATATCATAACTCAGGCTATCAATTCCTCCAGGGCTATATATATTTTTTTGCTAGCTTGATACTTAATGATTATTTCCATTCATGCCACTTCAAAACAGTTTATGTTTAGGGGGCGTGTGTTTCTTGCCATTTATACATATAATTATTCAGTATGCCTGTATTATCAATATGCATATAATAATTCATGCCATGCCTCTTGATCACTTCTAAGCTGTTGTTGACACTTGTTTTTTCACGTTTTATGTACTGTTTTTATGGTGATTATACTTTGTTGCTATCTACAGCGCTGTGTCTGCCTCCAGCGGGTAACCATGGAAACGGCGCTGGAGAGCGCGCGTCGCCTCGGGGTGACCTCATCAACCCCCGTCCAGGAAGCACACACAGCGTGCATGATGGTCTGTGTGGGGTGCTACTTAAGGTAAGATTGTTCTGTTTTATGTTATCTTGTCCTGACAAAATTTAGTAAATAAATGAAACGTTGACCTATAAATGCTGCGCTGTCAGCTTTATCTCTAAACCAGCTTGCTGCTTCAAACGAAGTCCTCTGAGTGCCGTACTCTTCTACTTTGCTACTAATTACTATATCTGGCACCTGGGCACCTTTACTGGTTTTTTGGATCTTAAGGAGTGCCAGTCCCTGCATTGCTATATATATATATATATATATATATATATATATATATGTTGAAGCCGCACAACACTAGTGTATTTCCAATCCACAGGTGCCCGGTCAGTCCATTGGATGTATAACAATCACCATGAGGCTCCAGCAGGGGCTATGGTAAAATAGGACCAGCACTCCTCTTAAATCCCATATCACAAGGTATTTATTAATGCCATATCAGAGGCAAACAGGAAGTGAGTCAGAATATCCAATACTTAACAGTCCAATTCATGAACACCATCCAAACTGGGGAAGCGAGACTCCTGTCCAGGGTTGACTCCCAACGGCCGTTTTGGACATTGCCGTCGTCAGGGGAGAATCCACCATAACTCACAGTACTCTTATACCATAGCTAATAACCATAAGTGTGTGCTCACCTGGTCCCCAGCGTTCACTGACTTCCCACCACCAGACCGAACATGCCTGTATCGCGGCAGCCTGCCGCCGCTGGACGCGGCGTTCTGACGTCACCCAGAAGTGACGTCCGTGCCGCTCTCCCAGCATTGCCTAGTTACTGCTCAACAAAGCATAATCTGCTGTGTGATCACTAGACAGCACAACTAACAATCTTGCCGCACTGCCCAGCAACCCAAACTGCAGTACATTCTGTCTGTGTTACGAGAAGATCGTGAACACTGCGGGACCGGGAATAGCTGTGATAACAATGTGGATAATATCAATAAATACAAAGTCCACACCAAAGCCGACATCAGTGGTCCAGGGCCCTCATTCTGAGTTGTTCGCTCGTTCTTTTCCTTCGCATCGGTGCGATTTTCCGCTAACTGCGCATGCGCAATGTTCGCACTGCGGCTGCGTCAAGTAAATTTGCTAAGAAGTTTGGTATTTTACTCACGGCATTACGAGGTTTTTTCTTCGTTCTGCTGATCGGAGTGTGATTGACAGGAAGTGGGTGTTTCTGGGCGGAAACTGGACGTTTTATGGGTGTGTGTGAAAAAACGCTGCCGTTTCTGGGAAAAACGCGGGAGTGGCTGGAGAAACGGGGGAGTGTCTGGGCGAACGCTGGGTGTGTTTGTGACGTCAAACCAGGAACGACAAGCACTGAACTGATCGCACTGGAAGAGTAAGTCTCGAGCTACTCAGAAACTGCAAAGAAAAATCTTTTCGCAATATTGCGAATACTTCGTTCGCAATTCTGCTAAGCTAAGATTCACTCCCAGAGGGCGGCGGCTTAGCGTGTGCACTGCTGCGAAAAGCGGCTAGCGAGCGAACAACTCGGAATGAGGGCCCAAATACCACCAACAATAATATACAATAATGTAAATATAATAAACATCAGTTGTGTGAACATTAATATAAATATTAATATAACACCGGCATGTGTGCACATCATCTTCTGATTACATATACACATAATGTCTTAATCCTCTATTATAATCAGTATTCCACTCAAAGCGTATCAATCATCTATTCTAAAGTACATGAATGTGCAAACATGCCGCATGTAAACATTAAACACATGTTTAAAACAGTCATTGAAGGAGCACCAACATCAAGATACTGAAAGAGAGGAGCTAAATCGTTGCATTCAAAAAAACACTTTCTAACCCTACAATACATATAATACGTCCCAAGGTGGATCAGGGTCAATCCACTCACTACCTGAACTGTCTTCATTACTACAGATATTATGACATCAACAGTTCCTCATTTAGTCTATGAGGAGCCAATGAGTTTAAATGATAAGTCCATCTACTTTCTTGTCTCAGCAGAATTTTATTTCTGTCTCCCCCTCTCCTCAAGGGCGGGACATGGTCAAGTGGTATACACTTGAAATCCTTCAGCGTATGACCAGCCAGAACAAAGTGTTTCGCTACAGGTGGAGTGCTGGATTCCATTTTTAATGTTGCTTTCTCTAACGTCCTAGTGGATGCTGGGGACTCCGTCAGGACCATGGGGATTAGCGGCTCCGCAGGAGACAGGGCACAAAAATAAAGCTTTAGGATCAGGTGGTGTGCACTGGCTCCTCCCCCTATGACCCTCCTCCAAGCCTGTTAGGTTTTTGTGCCCGTCCGAGCAGGGTGCAATCTAGGTGGCTCTCCTAAAGAGCTGCTTAGAAAAAGTTTTTAGGTTTTTTATTTTCAGTGAGTCCTGCTGGCAACAGGCTCACTGCAACGAGGGACTTAGGGGAGAAGAAGTGAACTCACCTGCGTGCAGGATGGATTGGCTTCTTAGGCTACTGGACACCATTAGCTCCAGAGGGATCGAACACAGGCCCAGCCATGGAGTCCGGTCCCGGAGCCGCGCCGCCGACCCCCTTACAGATGCCGAAAAGCGAAGAGGTCCAGAAACCGGCGGCAGAAGACTTTTCAGTCTTCATGAGGTAGCGCACAGCACTGCAGCTGTGCGCCATTGTTGTCACACACTTTACACCAGCGGTCACGGAGGGTGCAGGGCGCTGCAGGGGGCGCCCTGGGCAGCAATGAGAATACCTTGTTCTGGCTAAAAAATACATCACATATAGCCCTTGGGGCTATATGGATGTATTTAACCCCTGCCAGGTCTCACAAACTCCGGAGAAGAGCCCGCCGAAATAGGGGGCGGGGCCTATCTCCTCAGCACACAGCGCCATTTTCCTGCTCAGCTCCGCTGCGAGGAAGGCTCCCAGGACTCTCCCCTGCACTGCACTACAGAAACAGGGTAAAAAAGAGAGGGGGGGGCACTTTTTTTGGCGTTTTTTGATATATATTAAGCTGCTATAAGGGAGACAACACTTCTATAGGGTTGTTCCTATATATTTATAGCGCTTGGGTGTGTGCTGGCAAACTCTCCCTCTGTCTCCCCAAAGGGCTAGTGGGGTCCTGTCTTCGATAAGAGCATTCCCTGTGTGTCTGCTGTGTGTCGGTACGTGTGTGTCGACATGTATGAGGACGATGTTGGTGTGGAGGCGGAGCAATTGCCGGTAATGGTGATGTCACCCCCTAGGGAGTCGACACCGGAATGGATGGCTTTATTTATGGAATTACGTGATAATGTCAGCACATTACAAAAATCAGTTGACGACATGAGACGGCCGGAAAACCAGTTAGTACCTGTACAGGCGTCTCAGACACCGTCAGGGGCTGTAAAACGCCCTTTACCTCAGTCGGTCGACACAGACCCAGACACCGAATCTAGTGTCGACGGTGAAGAAACAAACGTATTTTCCAGTAGGGCCACACGTTATATGATCACGGCAATGAAGGAGGCTTTACATATCTCTGATACTGCATGTACCACAAAAAGGGGTATTATGTGGGGTCTGAAAAAACTACCTGTAGTTTTTCCTGAATCAGACGAATTGAATGAAGTGTGTGATGAAGCGTGGGTTAACCCCGATAGAAAACTGCTAATTTCAAAGAAGTTATTGGCATTATATCCTTTCCCACCAGAGGTTAGGGCGCGCTGGGAAACACCCCCTAGGGTGGATAAGGCGCTCACACGCTTATCAAAACAAGTGGCGTTACCGTCTCCTGAAACGGCCGCCCTCAAGGATCCAGCAGATAGGAGGCTGGAAACTACCCTGAAAAGTATATACACTCATACTGGTGTTATACTGCGACCAGCCATCGCCTCTGCATGGATGTGCAGTGCTGGGGTGGTTTGGTCGGATTCCCTGACTGAAAATATTGATACCCTGGATAGGGACAGTATTTTACTGACTATAGAGCATTTAAAGGATGCATTTCTATATATGCGAGATGCACAGAGGGATATTTGCACTCTGGCATCGAGAGTAAGTGCGATGTCCATATCTGCCAGAAGAAGTTTATGGACGCGACAATGGTCAGGTGATGCGGATTCCAAACGGCATATGGAAGTATTGCCGTATAAGGGGGAGGAATTATTTGGGGTCGGTCTATCGGATTTGGTGGCCACGGCAACAGCCGGGAAATCCACCTTTTTACCTCAGGTCCCCTCCCAACAGAAAAAGACACCGTCTTTTCAGCCGCAGTCCTTTCGTTCCTATAGGAACAAGCGGGCGAAAGGACAGTCATATTTGCCCCGAGGCAAAGGAAAGGGTAAGAGAGTGCACCAAGCAGCTTCTTCCCAGGAGCAGAAGCCCCCCCCCGGCTTCTGCAAAGCCCTCAGCATGACGTTGGGGCTTTACAAGCGGACTCAGGGGCGGTGGGGGGTCGACTCAAAAATTTCAGCGCACAGTGGGCTCACTCACAGGTGGACCCCTGGATCCTGCAGATAATATCTCAGGGTTACAGGTTGGAATTCGAGAAGTCTCCCCCTCGCCGGTTCCTAAAGTCTGCTCTGCCAATGTCTCCCTCAGACAGGGCGACGGTATTGGAAGCCATTCACAAGCTGTATTCTCAGCAGGTGATAGTCAAGGTACCCCTCCTACAACAGGGAAAGGGGTATTATTCCACACTATTTGTGGTACCGAAGCCGGACGGCTCGGTAAGACCTATTCTAAATCTGAAATCTTTGAACCTGTACATACAAAAATTCAAGTTCAAGATGGAGTCACTCAGAGCAGTGATAGCGAATCTGGAAGAAGGGGACTTTATGGTGTCCCTGGACATCAAGGATGCTTACCTGCATGTCCCAATTTGCCCTTCACATCAAGGGTACCCTAGGTTCGTGGTGCAAAACTGTCATTATCAGTTTCAGACGCTGCCGTTTGGATTGTCCACGGCACCTCGGGTCTTTACCAAGGTAATGGCCGAAATGATGTTTCTTCTACGAAGAAAAGGCGTATTAATTATCCCTTACTTGGACGATCTCCTGATAAGGGCAAGGTCCAGGGAACAGCTGGGGGACGTAGTAGCACTAACCCAAATAGTGCTGCAACAGCACGGGTGGATTCTGAATTTTCCAAAATCTCAATTGACCCCGACGACACGTCTGCTGTTCCTGGGAATGATTCTGGACACGGTTCAGAAAAAGGTGTTTCTTCCGGAGGAGAAAGCCAAGGAGTTATCCGAACTTGTCAGGAACCTCCTAAAACCAGGGAAAGTGTCTGTGCATCAATGCACAAGAGTCCTGGGAAAGATGGTGGCTTCTTACGAAGCGATTCCATTCGGCAGATTCCACGCACGAACTTTTCAGTGGGATCTGCTGGACAAATGGTCCGGATCGCATCTGCAGATGCATCAGCGGATAACCTTGTCGCCACGGACAAGGGTGTCTCTTCTGTGGTGGTTGCAGAGTGCTCATCTGTTAGAGGGCCGCAGATTCGGCATACAGGACTGGGTCCTGGTGACCACGGATGCCAGTCTGAGAGGCTGGGGAGCGGTCACACAGGGAAGAAACTTCCAGGGAGTATGGTCAAACCTGGAGATGTCTCTTCACATAAATATACTGGAGCTAAGAGCGATTTACAATGCTCTAAGCCTGGCAAAACCCCTGCTTCAGGGTCAGCCGGTGTTGATCCAGTCGGACAACATCACGGCAGTCGCCCACGTAAACAGACAGGGCGGCACAAGAAGCAGGAGAGCAATGGCAGAAGCTGCAAGGATTCTTCGCTGGGCGGAAGATCATGTGATAGCACTGTCAGCGGTGTTCATTCCGGGAGTGGACAACTGGGAAGCAGACTTCCTCAGCAGACACGATCTACACCCGGGAGAGTGGGGACTTCATCCAGAAGTCTTCCACATGATTGTGAACCGTTGGGAAAAACCAAAGGTGGACATGATGGCGTCTCGCCTCAACAAAAAACTGGACAGGTATTGCGCCAGGTCAAGAGACCCTCAGGCAATAGCTGTGGACGCTCTGGTAACGCCGTGGGTGTTCCAGTCAGTGTATGTGTTTCCTCCTCTGCCTCTCATACCAAAAGTACTGAGAATTATACGGCAAAGGGGAGTAAGAACGATACTCGTGGCTCCGGATTGGCCAAGAAGAACTTGGTACCCGGAACTTCAGGAGATGCTCACGGAAGATCCGTGGCCTCTACCTCTAAGACGGGACCTGCTTCAGCAGGGACCGTGTCTATTCCAAGACTTACCGCGGCTGCGTTTGACGGCATGGCGGTTGAACGCCGAATTCTAAGGGAAAAAGGCATTCCGGAAGAGGTCATTCCTACACTGGTAAAAGCCAGGAAGGAGGTGACTGCACAACATTATCACCGCATTTGGAGAAAATATGTTGCGTGGTGTGAGGCCAGGAAGGCCCCCACGGAGGAATTTCAATTGGGTCGATTCCTACATTTCCTGCAAACAGGTTTGTCTATGGGCCTCAAGTTGGGGTCCATTAAGGTTCAAATTTCGGCCCTGTCGATTTTCTTCCAGAAAGAATTGGCTTCAGTTCCTGAAGTCCAGACTTTTGTAAAAGGAGTACTACATATACAGCCCCCGGTTGTGCCCCCAGTGGCTCCGTGGGACCTTAATGTAGTTTTGGATTTTCTCAAATCCCATTGGTTTGAGCCACTCAAATCGGCGGATTTGAAATATCTTACATGGAAAGTAACCATGCTACTGGCCCTGGCTTCAGCCAGGAGAGTGTCAGAATTGGCGGCTTTATCGTATAAAAGCCCATATCTGATTTTCCATTCGGACAGGGCAGAACTGCGGACGCGTCCTCATTTTCTGCCTAAGGTGGTGTCAGCGTTTCACCTGAACCAGCCTATTGTGGTGCCTGCGGCTACTAGCGATTTGGAGGATTCCAAGTTGCTGGACGTTGTCAGGGCATTGAAAAATAAGATTTTACTTACCGATAAATCTATTTCTCGTAGTCCGTAGTGGATGCTGGGACTCCGTAAGGACCATGGGGAATAGCGGCTCCGCAGGAGACAGGGCACAAAATAAAAGCTTAAGGATCAGGTGGTGTGCACTGGCTCCTCCCCCTATGACCCTCCTCCAAGCCTCAGTTAGGATACTGTGCCCGGACGAGCGTACATAATAAGGAAGGATATTGAATCCCGGGTAAGACTCATACCAGCCACACCAATCACACCGTACAACTTGTGATCTGAACCCAGTTAACAGTATGATAAACGCAAAGGAGAATCTGAAAAGATGGCTCACAACAATAATAACCCGAATCTTTGTAACAATAACTATATACAAGTATTGCAGACAATCCGCACTAGGGATGGGCGCCCAGCATCCACTACGGACTACGAGAAATAGATTTATCGGTAAGTAAAATCTTATTTTCTCTGACGTCCTAGTGGATGCTGGGACTCCGTAAGGACCATGGGGATTATACCAAAGCTCCCAAACGGGCGGGAGAGTGCGGATGACTCTGCAGCACCGAATGAGAGAACTCCAGGTCCTCCTCAGCCAGGGTATCAAATTTGTAGAATTTAGCAAACGTGTTTGCCCCTGACCAAGTAGCTGCTCAGCAAAGTTGTAAAGCCGAGACCCCTCGGGCAGCCGCCCAAGATGAGCCCACTTTCCTTGTGGAATGGGCTTTTACTGATTTTGGCTGTGGCAATCCTGCCACAGAATGTGCAAGCTGAATTGTACTACAAATCCAACGAGCAATCGTCTGCTTAGAAGCAGGAGCACCCAGCTTGTTGGGTGCATACAGGATAAACAGCGAGTCAGATTTTCTGACTCCAGCCGTCCTGGAAACATATATTTTCAAGGCCCTGACAACGTCAAGCAACTTAGAGTCCTCTAAGTCCCTGGTAGCCGCAGGTACCACAATAGGTTGGTTCATGTGAAATGCAGAAACCACCTTAGGTAGAAATTGAGGACGAGTCCTCAATTCCGCCCTGTCAGAATGAAAAATTAAGTAAGGGCTTTTATATGATAAAGCCGCCAATTCTGACACACGCCTGGCTGAAGCCAAGGCTAACAGCATCGACACCTTCCATGTGAGATATTTTAAGTCCACAGTGGAAAGTGGTTCAAACCAATGTGACTTTAGAAAACTCAACACCACATTGAGATCCCAAGGTGCCACTGGAGGCACAAAAGGAGGCTGTATGTGCAGCACCCCTTTTACAAATGTCTGAACTTCAGGTACTGAAGCCAGTTCTTTCTGGAAGAAAATCGACAGGGCCGAAATTTGAACCTTAATGGACCCTAATTTTAGGCCCATAGACAGTCCTGTTTGCAGGAAATGAAGGAAACGACCCAGTTGAAATTCCTCTGTAGGGGCCTTCTTGGCCTCACACCACGCAACATATTTACGCCAAATGCGGTGATAATGTTTTGCGGTTACGTCCTTCCTGGCTTTGACCAGAGTAGGGATGACTTCTTCTGGAATGCCTTTTTCCCTCAGGATCCGGCGTTCAACCGCCATGCCGTCAAACGCAGCCGCGGTAAGTCCTGGAACAGACAAGGCCCCTGCAGTAGCAGGTCCTTTCTTAGAGGTAGAGGCCACGGTTCGTCCGTGAGCATCTCTTGAAGTTCCGGGTACCAAGTCCGTCTTGGCCAATCCGGAACCACGAGTATAGTTCTTACTCCTCTCCTTCTTATGATTCTCAGTACTTTTGGTATGAGAGGCAGAGGAGGGAACACATACACTGACTGGTACACCCACGGCGTTACCAGAGCGTCCACTGCTATTGCCTGAGGGTCCCTTGACCTGGCGCAATATCTGTCCAGTTTTTTGTTTAGACGTGACGCCATCATGTCCACCTTTGGTTTTTCCCAACGGTTTACAATCAGGTGGAAGACTTCTGGGTGAAGTCCCCACTCTCCCGGGTGAAGGTCGTGTCTGCTGAGGAAGTCTGCTTCCCAGTTGTCCACTCCCGGAATGAATACTGCTGACAGTGCTATCACATCATTTTCCGCCCAGCGAAGAATCCTTGCAGCTTCTGCCATTGCCCTCCTGCTTCTCGTGCCGCCCTGTCTGTTTACGTGGGCGACTGACGTGATGTTGTCCGATTGGATCAACACCGCCTGACCCTGAAGCAGAGGTTTTGCTTGACTTAGGGCATTGTAAATGGCCCTTAGTTCCAGAATGTTTATATGAAGAGACGTTTCCAAGCTTGACCACAGGCCCTGGAAATTCCTTCCCTGTGTGACTGCTCCCCAGCCTCTCAGGCTGGCATCCGTGGTTACCAGGATCCAATCCTGAATGCCAAATCTGCGGCCCTCTAGTAGATGAGCACTCTGCAGCCACCACAGGAGAGACACCCTTGTCCTTGGCGACAGGGTTATCCGCTGATGCATCTGCAGATGCGATCCGGACCATTTGTCCAGTAGATCCCACTGAAATGTTCTTGCATGGAATCTTCCGAATGGAATCGCTTCGTAAGAAGCCACCATTTTCCCCAGGACCCTCGTGCACTGATGCACTGAGACCTGTCCTGGTTTTAGGAGGTTCCTGACTAGCTCGGATAACTCCCTGGCCTTCTCCTCCGGGAGAAACACCTTCTTCTGGACTGTGTCCAGAATCATTCCTAGGAACAGTAGACGTGTCGTTGGAATCAGCTGCGATTTTGGAATATTTAGAATCCACCCGTGCTGACGTAACACTACCTGAGATAGTGCTACTCCGACTTCTAACTGTTCCCTGGATCTTGCCCTTATCAGGAGATCGTCCAAGTAAGGGATAATTAAAATGCCTTTTCTTCGTAGAAGAATCATCATTTCGGCTATTACCTTGGTAAAGACCCGAGGTGCCGTGGACAATCCAAACGGCAGCGTCTGAAACTGATAACGACAGTTTTGTACTACAAACCTGAGGTACCCTTGGTGAGAAGGGTATATCGGGACGTGGAGATAAGCATCTTTGATGTCCAGAGACACCATATAGTCCCCTTCTTCCAGGTTTGCTATCACTGCTCTGAGTGACTCCATCTTGAATTTGAACCTTTTTATGTAAGTGTTCAAGGATTTCAGATTTAAAATTGGTCTCACCGAGCCGTCCGGCTTCGGTACCACAAACAGCGTGGAATAATACCCCTTTCCTTGTTGCAGGAGGGGTACCTTGATTATCACCTGCTGGGAATACAGCTTGTGAATGGCTTCCAAAACTGCCTCCCTGTCGGAGGGAGACTTTGGTAAAGCAGACTTCAGGAAACGACGAGGGGGAAACGCCTCGAATTCCAGTTTGTACCCCTGCGATACAACCTGTAGAATCCAGGGATCCACTTGCGAGTGAGCCCACTGCGCGTTGAAATTCTTGAGACGGGCCCCCACCATATCTGAGTCTGCTTGTAAAGCCCCAGCGTCATGCTGAAGACTTGGCAGAAGCAGGGGAGGGCTTCTGCTCCTGTGAAGCGGCTGCATGGTGCAGTCTTTTTCCTCTTCCTCTGCCCCGGGGCAGAAAAGAATGGCCTTTTGCTCGCTTGTACTTATGGGAACGAAAGGACTGAGTTTGAAAAGACGGTGTCTTTTTCTGCTGATGTGGAGTGACCTGGGGTAAAAAGGTGGATTTTCCAGCCGTTGCCGTGGCCACCAGGTCCGATAGACCAGCCCCAAATAACTCCTCCCCTTTATACGGCAATACTTCCATGTGCCGTTTGGAATCCGCATCCCCTGACCACTGTCGCGTCCATAACGCTCTTCTGGCAGAGATGGACATAGCACTTACTCTTGATGCCAGGGTGCAAATATCCCTCTGTGCATCACGCATATATAGTAATGCATCCTTTAAATGTTCTATAGTTAACAAAATATTGTCCCTATCCAGGGTATCAATATTCTCGGTCAGGGAATCCGACCATGCGACTCCAGCACTGCACATCCAGGCTGAGGCGATTGCTGGTCGCAGTATAACACCAGTATGTGTGTATATACTTTTTAGGATATTTTCCAGCCTTCTATCAGCTGGTTCTTTGAGGGTAGCCGTATCAGGAGACGGTAACGCTACTTGTTTTGATAAACGTGTGAGCGCCTTATCTACCCTAGGGGGTGTTTCCCAACGCGCCCTAACCTCTGGCGGGAAAGGATATAATGCTAATAATTTTTTAGAAATTAGCTGTTTTTTATCGGGGGAAACCCACGCTTTTTCACACACCTCATTTATTTCCTCTGACTCAGGAAAAAATATTGGTAGTTTTTTCTCACCCCACATAATACCCTTCTTTGTGGTACTTGTAGTGTCAGAAAGGTTCAATGCCTCTTTCATTGCCGTGATCATGTAACGTGTGGCCCTACTGGACATTACGTTTGTCTCGTCACCGTCGACACTAGACTCAGTATCTGTGTCAGGGTCTGTGTCGACCCACTGAGGTAACGGGCGTTTTAGCGCCCCTGACGGTGTCTGAGACGCCTGGACAGGCACTAATTGATTTGCCGGCTGTCTCATGTCGTCAACAGTTTTTTGCAAATTGCTGACATTATCACTTAATTGTTTAAATACAATCATCCAGTCAGGTGTCGACTCCCTAGGGGGTGACATCACCAACACAGGCAACTGCTCCGCCTCCACATAATTTTCCTCCTCATACATGTCGACACACGCGTACCGACACACAGCACACACACCGGGAATGCTCTGATAGAGGACAGGACCCCACTTAGCCCTTTGGAGAGACAGAGGGAGAGTCTGACAGCACACACCCAGCGCTATATATATATACAGGGATAACCTTATATAAGTGTTACTCCCTTATAGCTGCTGTTAATATATTTATTTGCTGCCAAACGTGCCCCCCCTTCTCTTTTTTTTATCCTGATTCTGAAGCAGGACTGCAGGGGAGAGTCAGGGAGCCGTCCTTCCAGCGGAGCTGTGAGGGAAAATGGCGCTTGTGTGCTGAGGAGATAGGCTCCGCCCCTTCACGACGTCCTTATCTCCCGCTTTTTTGTGTAAAATGGCAGGGGATTAAAATACATCCATATAGCCCAGGAGCTATATGTGATGTATTCTGTTTTGCCACCTAAGGTATTCTGTTATATTGCGTCTCAGGGCGCTCCCCCCCCAGCGCCCTGCACCCTCAGTGACCGGAGTGTGAAGTGTGCTGAGAGCAATGGCGCACAGCTGCGGTGCTGTGCGCTACCTTAGTCTGAAGACAGGATGTCTTCTGCCGCCGATTTCACCGGACCTCTTCGTCTCTTCTGGCTCTGTAAGGGGGACGGCGGCGCGGCTTCGGTGACCCATCCAGGCTGAACCTGTGATCGTCCCTCTGGAGCTAGTGTCCAGTAGCCTAAGAAACCCGATCCACTCTGCACTCAGGTGAGTCCGTTTCTTCTCCCCTTAGTCCCACGATGCAGTGAGCCTGTTGCCAGCAGGACTCACTGAAAATAAAAAAACCTAACTAAACTTTTATTCTAAGCAGCTCAGGAGAGCCACCTAGATTGCACCCTTCTCGGCCGGGCACAAAAATCTAACTGAGGCTTGGAGGAGGGTCATAGGGGGAGGAGCCAGTGCACACCACCTGATCCTTAAGCTTTTATTTTGTGCCCTGTCTCCTGCGGAGCCGCTATTCCCCATGGTCCTTACGGAGTCCCAGCATCCACTAGGACGTCAGAGAAATATATATTTCAAGGACGGCTGGAGTCAGAAAATCTGACTCGCTGTTTATACTGTATGCACCCAACAAGCTGGGTGCTCCTGCTTCTAAGCAGACGATTGCTCGTTGGATTTGTAGCACAATTCAACTTGCACATTCTGTGGCAGGCCTGCCACAGCCTAAATCTGTCAAGGCCCATTCCACAAGGAAGGTGGGCTCATCCTGGGCGGCTGCCCGAGGGGTCTCGGCATTACAACTCTGCCGAGCAGCTACGTGGTCGGGGGAGAACACGTTTGTAAAATTCTACAAATTTGATACCCTGGCTAAAGAGGACCTGGAGTTCTCTCATTCGGTGCTGCAGAGTCATCCGCACTCTCCCGCCCGTTTGGGAGCTTTGGTATAATCCCCATGGTCCTGACGGAGTCCCCAGCATCCACTAGGACGTTAGAGAAAATAAGATTTTACTTACCGATAAATCTATTTCTCGTAGTCCGTAGTGGATGCTGGGCGCCCATCCCAAGTGCGGATTGTCTGCAATACTTGTACATAGTTATTGTTACAAAGAAATCGGGTTGTTATTGTTGTGAGCAGTCTGTTCAGAGGCTCCTACGTTGTCATACTGTTAACTGGGTTCAGATCACAAGTTGTACGGTGTGATTGGTGTGGCTGGTATGAGTCTTACCCGGGATTCAAAATCCTTCCTTATTGTGTACGCTCGTTCGGGCACAGTATCCTAACTGAGGCTTGGAGGAGGGTCATAGGGGGAGGAGCCAGTGCACACCACCTGATCCTAAAGCTTTATTTTTGTGCCCTGTCTCCAGCGGAGCCGCTAATCCCCATGGTCCTGACGGAGTCCCCAGCATCCACTACGGACTACGAGAAATAGATTTATCGGTAAGTAAAATCTTATTTTCTTGATCGAGGATCGGTGCATCGATATCCTCTCTTTTAACATACGTATTGTTTTGCCAACGTATATCTTTTTGCACGAGGAAACTATCGCATATGTTACATATTTGGTCTCACAGGTCATTCTGTGTCGCAGAGGATAGATCTCACCCATGGCAGGATGTATGAAATTGCTTCCAATCATCATAAAGCAACAATTGACACAATTACCACATTTAAAGGCACCGACTTGCGGATTCAGCCATCCCGTATTTGCTGTCACTCTTGGACTAATGTCCGAATAGGATACTCTTTCTTTCAGATTTCTACTCCTTCTGTAGCTGAATAAAGGAGCTTTTCACAAAATCTACTCAGTGCGGGATCCGTTTGCAGGATGTGAAAATGCTTTAATATAGACTTTTTAACCATGCCTGCTGTAATGGCATATGTGCTCGCAAAAACCAACCGTTCAATGTCCTCTTCTCCCCTTTACTAAAGATGTATTTAGAAAACCAACTGATAAAAACACATTGTTGTTATCAACCAGTTTCCATCCACAACCCCTGAAGAGGGGTCTACCCTTTTCTCAGCTATTACGAGTTGCACGTATCACTTCGGACGTGGCTAAAATACCTGAGGCTCTGGCTAAGATGGGACAAAACTTCATTGATCGAGGATATGACAAACGAGAGGTAAACCGAGCGGTGGCGAGATGCATGCAATACAAGCGTGAGAACCTGTTCACCCCTAAAAAGAGGGAAGAGGACATTGAACGGTTGGTTTTTGCGAGCACATATGGAGGAGGATTGTTAGGGTTTTCTTTAGCATCCACTTGTCTTCATTCCGAGAATTCCTCTGATCCCATCAGACTACCATTTCCAGTTCAAACGGCTGCAGTTCCCCATGACCATTAACAAAGCTCAGGGGCATAGTTTGAAAGTGGCTCGTGCAGATCTGAGGAGTGACTGCTTCTCCCATGGCCAGTTGCCTCCTCTGACAGCTTTGCCATTCTCCAGCCTGAATTCATATATAGAACCGATAGATAGATAGATAGATAGATAGATAGATAGATAGATAGATAGATAGATAGATAGATAGAGGTGGGCCTGGACTGCTCACCCTAACTGCTTACAATGGGATGTGCTACTTAGCTGAGGCTTAACACTACAACATAGAAAAAGAGAGCAGGTGCACCATACAACCATTGGATTTATAATATATTTAATAATTATACATCATATCTGAGTTTTTTGGCATAAAATTGACTAATATTATGAGCCTGCCCACCAATTGTCAAGGCAAACCTCACAGGGCATGTGCCTATAATGTTAGGAAACTCATTATTGTAAAGTAATGCAGTTAAAATTTTTTATATATATAAAAAATTTTAACATGTTGGATGTACTGTATAGATTTTGGTAATATTTATATTGTATTTCATATATAGTGATGTTTTTTTTGCAAATATCGCTATATGTTTGAAGCTGATTGTTTTAATGTAACCTATATAAGGAAGAGAGGGATGTGTTTTGCCACACCCCCTGACGTAGTCCTCTATGACAAAAGGCTTCGGCCGTGGCTAAACAGACGCTCCAATTCGGTGACATCACACGCTGTTTCCAACACTGGGAAACTTTTCAGGAAGCTGCCGGCATTATCTGAACTTACTAGAGCAGAAGGTCGGCATCTTGGTGTGTGCCAGAGACACAGGTGCAGACTGAACCTGGGGCCAAAGCTGGTCTAAGAGCAAATATCTTCTTTTTGATGTACATGAGCATATATACCAATAAAGTTGTTTTTTTCAAATATTACTCAACTGTACGTGCTCCATTCTTTTTGTATGTGAACATTCTCTGCCTGTGACTGAGGCTTACTAGATGATGCTGACTGACATCAATAATGAAAGTGGAAACTGACGCTTAATATTTGAAACTAAAAAGACTTTGCGCATATCCATTATTATTACTACATATTTGTGTGTGTGTGCACACATACATAGCCATACACACATATCTTATTCTCTCCTCACTGCATTCTATAATATGACAATGCATGGTGGGGATTGTAGTTACACAACACCTGTAGAGCCACACAATGGGGGTCATTCCGAGTTGATCGCTCGCTAGCAACTATTTGCAGCGCTGCGATCAGGTTAAATCGCTGCAAAACTGTGCATGCATATGCACCGCAATGCGCAAGCGCGTCGTACGGGTACAAAGAGGATCGGTGCTGGTCGATGGATTTAACAAGGAATCAATTCGCACAGCTGAATGCAAGGTGATTGACAGAAAGAGGGCGTTTATGGGTGTCAACTGACCGTTTTCTGGGAGTGTTTGGAAAAACGCAGGCGTGTCCAAGCGCTTGCAGGGCGGGTGTCTGACGTCAATTCTGGGACCAAAATGATGGAAGTGATCGCAGCGGCGGAGTAAGTCCAGAGCTACTCAGAAAATGCAAAACACTTTTTTGTGCCGTTGGCTGCACAAGCGTTTGCACACTTGCAAAGCAAAAATACACTGCCCCATAGGCGGCGACTATCTGATCGCAGCGCTGCAAAAAGTTGCTAGCGAGTGATAAACTCGGAATAACCCCCAATGTCCAGGCCTGTGCAAGATCGCATTCCATCTAGCCTGTTATTCACATGGAAGTTCAAACTATTTTACTTGCTCAAAAATTGTTAATTACATTGTTATATGTATATAATTACAGTATGCTTTATTTTTGGCTTACAATTTTGTTTGCATAGAACAGTAATTGCACCCATTTTAAAAAATATGAGGCAGACAACTCACTAAATTTATTACATTTCTCAGATACTTTTACACAACAACTGAAATAAATACATAAGACTGAGCAATGCAGTGAAATGTTTTCATCTGGGTTTCTAAAATAATCAATTTATACATATGAGTGAGAAGCATAGCTATAAGCTTTATAGGTTTCTCAGCTGTTAGTGGTCTGCCTACTGTATATAATCGTATAAAAATGGGACAGACTTTGACGTAGACTACACTATATAAAAATATCTTAAAAGACATGGAAATAACTTTGGGGAAAACTAAGCACCGTTACAATGGTGCACAGATGTGAAGACATGCAGAGAACTTTGAGGTTAGTTACATGAAGGACTAGGGATTTGTCTACATGAATTTACACATAGATTGATACATGTGCGCAACATATTGTCAGTAAAGAATGGCCTGGTTGCAAGGAAATTATTTAATATCAATTACAGAGATCAGGCTACTGGGTCATTTGTACCATAACGGCTTTCCATGCACCCTCTTTGTCAAAATTCCTCAGGGTTTTGTTGGCAACCTGCAAATAGAGAGAATTACTCTATGTATAACCTGCATTAATATTTTCAGTAATCATTCTGTTTAAGGTACTTATAACACCAAATTACAGAATGCTCTGTTTGTAACATGCACCTTTTGTACTGTATATATGGAGTAGTACATAATAATTAACGTGGGTGTGCACAAACAACAGTGCAAATGCCGATTGCGCTTTCAACTATTTTACTTTGCCAAGAACAGCAAATTTTATCAAGGCTTATTGTTCTCTAAAAAATAAAGAATCAAAATAAATTACTCTGATACATTTTTCCCATCTCCACCCAAGAGAGCACCACTGTACACCCATATCTTTCCATGGAAAAATAAAATTATATGCAAACTATTTTAGAAAGTTATGTTTTAATGAAGAAAATACATATCGCTACCCCAAAAAAAAAACAATATTATTCACTAAGTTCGATATAAACAAAATAGTTTTCTGTGCCGAAAAATGCGGAGTGCAGTCCGGGTTTTCCCTTTTAGAAAAGCCATCATCCTTTTTGGTTTTGATCTGATGCAGTCCATAAGGGAGTATAAACACCCCCATGAAAGCCTGTGAATAAAAACATACTAACAAGCCAAGAACATCAAAGACCCAACTT
This sequence comes from Pseudophryne corroboree, assembly GCF_028390025.1. Lineage (NCBI taxonomy): Eukaryota > Metazoa > Chordata > Amphibia > Anura > Myobatrachidae > Pseudophryne > Pseudophryne corroboree. Next base: position 455,176,382 of record NC_086449.1, read on the forward strand.
TCCTACCAAGCCAATCAGTAACTACCAGGCTTGTACTGGTCCATAGGGGTGCAGGGATACCCCTTCCCCGGTGGGCCACGGGGATTCAGTATGAATTCCCAACTGTCGGGATCCCGGCGATCAGGAGACCAATGCCGGAATCCCGACAGTTGAAATCCCAACATCGAGCGCATCGTATCCCCTCGTATTGGGTATCTGTCGGGATTTCGTCCACCGGCATTGTTTCCACTGTCGGGATTCTAGTATTGGTATTTCGAATGCTGGGATCCCGACATTCGGGAAATTAAATGCATACGCCCCACTGTATGTGGGCCCCACCTCATCTTCTAGAGATCAGGTTCTAGTCTGTGTACTTGAATTATACATATGTTACCTTATACTGCACAGGACTATGGTGTATTTTCTACAATGCATTGCTGTTATTAATCTGATATATTATAATGCAGTATTTATATATATTTTTCAAGGGTCCAAGCTCATGCAATTTCTAATGGTTAGGAAAACCAATGTGGCATCTGGCTACACCCCCGTTGGAGACTGGTCACACCCCTGAACATGGACCCCTACCACTGCATCCCCCTGGTGAGCCCTTCTTGTCCCAGTCTGACACTGGTAACTACTGTATGGAATATTTTCCCCAGCTCATGATTAGTTGTTTTCGAATTACAACCTTTATACATGGAGTCAATTTAGCTGTAGATCCGTCAACAGAAATTGAAGGACATTACTTTTAGAAATGGATGCTAACCATCTGTATGAATTATTGACAATCAATCAGAAAAATTGCTAATTTTCCACAGTGTTTTTATAGGTTGAAAGGGAAAAATTAGCTCTGATCAGTGGCGTGTTTATTATTTTGCAATATGGAAGATGGCTCTGAAACCACCACCGATGTGGCGGTTTAAAATTGGCAACACAGGTGTTGGTTTGGTTAAAACCATGGAAAAGCTATCTGCCATTGAGAACATAAGAGGAGGTGCTACATTTATTATTTCATTATTTGGAGTCATATACAGTCACACAAAATAATAAGTATGCCCCAATCATAAATTAATTATTACTGCCCACTTAATTTACTACTATTTCACCCTAAAATAAAAGTTAAAAACATATTTGCCATTTAATATAATCATATATTAATTGGTACCCGTAGCATTACAGTATTTAAGAGGTTTGTAAACTCACAGGTTGATAAATCTGGTATATTGTGGTGCTTATAAAAAAAAGTTACTTTGTGGTTTTCCCTTTAGTAAATCAGGCGATTTGAAAAACATTTACATTTAGTGCTGGTTGATATTAGTATGTGCATCAGGGGACATTTAATTTTTACATTTTCTGTTCTTTCTTTGTACTGTTGCAACAAGACAGAAGGGAGAGTACTTCTGTGGGCGAAATACATACATGGAGGAACAGATTTACCTTTTTTATTGATTTTTAAAACCCTTTTGCATTTCATACATTCATAACCAAAGCACATTTAACAGTTTTGTGGTGCGTTGGTTAAACTAAGGAAACATTTTTTAGTTGCTTCATCTGTATCTGTAAATGTTATTGTTTTCCTGGCAGATAGAGTTTTCTATTGTTAGCATAATAAAAAAGTAAATTTGTATTTTAGATGTGTTATTTGAACGTGGATGATATATTTTTCTTATTTGTAACTTGTGGTCACACCTTTATTACAGACAATTTAGATTTATTGGTGGTGTTGAGAGAGATATATTCCTATTTTTGCTCAACAGGGCATTCATGAACAAACTCTTATTGTAAGTTCCTATAGCTTCTGAAAGTTCTCTTCAAGTCCAATTAGCTACTACTGTTTGGGGAGTACTTGCCTTGAAAAATTGTAGGCAAGACCCAACCCATATAAAAAGCTTAGCAATAATTATTCTGAACTCATGTGGATGGGAATGGCTTCAAACTATTTAATGAACATTTTTGTTTCACAAAATGCAGTGCAGAGGATCGATTTCTCCTTGTTAATACAGGTTGAGTATCCCATATCCAAATATTCCGAAATACGGAATAGTCCGAAATACGGACTTTTTTGCGTGAGAGTGAGATAGTGAAACCTTTGTTTTTTGATGGCTCAATGTACACAAACATTGTTTAATACACACAGTTATTAAAAATATTGTATTAAATGACCTTCAGGCTGTGTGTATAAGGTGTATATGAAACATAAATGAATTGTGTGACTATAGATACACTTTGATCAATGCACAAAGTTACAAAAAATATTGGCTAAAGTTACCTTCCAGCTGTGTGTATAAGGTGTATATGTAACATAAACGCATTCTGTGCTTGGACTTAGTTCCCATCACCATGATATCTCATTATGGTATGCAATTATTCAAACATACGGAAAAATCCGATATCCAAAATACCTCTGGTCCCAAGCATTTTGGATAAGGGATACTCAACCTGTACATACATTTGAAAGAGCATATAACAGACAAAATTAACAACCCCCTTGATTCTTTCCATGGCTACAGTAATTTTCTCAAAACAGTATGCTGCTTTGTATAGTGTTCAGTATTCAATATATTGTTCTGTGTGCATGTCAGAATGAGCGTAGAGAACTTGGACTGTGGTTGCCTGTTTGGTGTGTAGCCATGAATCTTATTAAGATCACTATGGATTGGTGGAGGACAGTTAGCAAGCTGCAGACTTTGGAGCACTACTGATCTTTAAAGTAAGGAATGGAGGATATACACTTATGTAGTACAAAATGTGCATACCTAATTTTAACAGATTAATACAAACTAAAAAATGTTTCTAGAATAAAAGAAGTTACAAAAAAAATAATAGTTTTTCTCCAATTTCTATTTTTTTTTTCAATCACAAATTTTTATTGATAAGAAACCATCTTTGACAAGTAGAGAACATAGATACAGTCATAGTGGAGTAAAAAAAAAAAGAGTGAATAAAAAGGTACATATTGATACAATCCGAAATCCAGGTGAAAAAAAACAATTGTAGAATGAGTTACGTAAACTGGAAAATCATATGCACTAAGTATTCAACATGTATAGAAAAAGTGCGTCTCTAAGGGCCAACCAGTGGAGCACCTGAGAGAGCTTGAGAAAAGAATATAAAAGACAAGTGTAGGAGAGAAAGGTGGGCTAAGAGAAAGAAGTAGGAGAAGAGAGTAAAAAAGGTAAAGATAAGAAGTCAGAGGGGGAGACAGAAAAGAATAGAGCAGAGAGCGAGCTGGGGGGGAGGAAAAACGAGTGGAAGGGTAGGGAGAATTAGCGGAGGCCTGGGAGAGCCATTTGAAATTTGGCATACCAGGGCGTCCAAATGCCATGAAATTTGTCTATAGCATTGTTCATCAGGGAGGAAAGGTACTCCATTTTTGCTAAGAACCATATACAGCTCAAAAGTTCATGACGGGTGGGGGGGGAGGATTGTTTCCAGGACTTAGCTATTTGGAGCTTAGCTGCACATGTTATATGAAGGATCAGTTTGTTTTCAGATCTAGATAGCCGGCAGGCTGGGGAACACAAGAGAAGCATCTCAGGGGAGAGTGGGGGACAGGCAGGTATGTCTGACTTAATGAGAGTTTGGGCCAAGGACCAAAAGGGAGCGATCCTGGGGCAACTCCACCAAATATGAAAATGAGAGCCTATTTGGCCACAATGGCGCCAGCAAAGGTTAGACGAGTTGGGATACATTTGGTGTAATCATTCTGGGACGAGATACCAGTGCGTGTATATTTTTAAGGAGTTCTCCTTAACGGAGACGCTGATAGAACATTTAGAGATGTTTAGCCGTATCATGTACCATGTGTCGACATCAAGGGAGGTCCCCAAATCAGTTTCCCAAGCAATTTCATGTAAGGCGCGGGGGGGGGGGGGGGGGGAGAATCTGGTGTCAGAATGGACTGATACAGGATAGAATTAATGCCTCGATCCAAGGGGCTGTAAATACAGAGACGTTCCATTGGAGTCGGGACAGTAGGAAGAGGCGCTTTCCTTGTGGAGGACAAGCCCAAATTTCGAATTTGAAGATACTGGTAGAAAGGGGACGTGGGGAGGGAGTATTTTGTTTGAAGGTCTGTGAAGAAGTGAGGTATGTTATTATGTATTATATGGTGAAAGCAGGTGATGCCTGCCTTAGACCAAATGGAAGCCATATGAGAGGAACGACCTGGGGCGAAGGAGGGGTTATTCCAGATAGGAGTTAGCGGGGAGGGGGATGTGTGAAGGGAAAGCCTGCCACATTGCAAGTCACAAACCGATAGTGTGAGAGATACCGTCGGGACTGACTGGATGATTTTAGGCCTGTGGGGTCTAGGGAGCCACGGGAGACAAGAAATAGAATCAACCTGAACTAGGTCACTCTCCAAGTCAACCCAACGTTTCAGGTATCGTGAGGAGTGCCAAGCAACCATTTGGCTAAAAGCTGAGGAGTGATAGTATCTTGAGATGGAGGGAAGGCCGAGACCACCACTTATAGAGCTCTTCTGAAGAGTTTCCATGCGTAACCTCAACTTCTTGTCATTCCAGATGAATTTGCCAAGTTGTGTCTGGAGGGATGTCAGAATTTTGGGGAATGGGGACTTCGAGTTAAAACATTTTCTAAACTAACATAATTCTCTCAGCTATGTTTTTTATTTATATGTTATTTTAATATTCTTTGTGTTTTTAATATTTATATTCTTTCTTTGAGGTAATATTGGTGGCATCTGATCCAGAAGGACAGGTCCGATACAGTAATTATGGCCGTGAGACCGCTGACCCGCATGTGGAATGCATATCCAATGACAGCGGCGGGTACTTCCTGTTTCCGGCCGGGCTCGACTTCCGGTCCAGACGTCACTTCCGATGTACGTCACTTCCGCTATACCGTTTTCCCGCGAAGATCGTGGGAGGGAGCCGCTAAGGGAGGTGGACGGGAATCAATTAAGGATTTCTTTAAATAGAGATAAAGATGAGTAGGACAGCATGCTTCTGAGGAAGGACCCATGAGGGTCTGAAACGCGTTAAGCTGCTGATTAACCGAACGGGACCGAGGCCAGTAGATGACATCTTTTCCTGACAAGCATATGGATTGATCCGGACTCCATCCTTTGCCTATTTTATCATCTATCAGGACTGATTGTCACTTCTATTTAGTTTATGGATACCCATGTTGGTAGATATGCGACTTTGAAAATTTATGTTTGTGAGTGCATTTTATTAAAATTGTTATCCCTTTTTAAATAAGGATCTGCACTATTATTTGCTTTTTTTATTTGGAGGATCGGTGGTATCTCTACAACTTATTATCTCCAATCAAGTGTTACCTGTGATTTGTGGTGAACTACTGAATTATCAAGAGATACTCACCATTTGGTGAGAGATACGCTTGTATAACATCTGTGGAATGTGAGTGTGAAACCCCCCGCTCAAATCTTCAATTTATTTGTATCAAACATCATTGCACTAGATGTTGTTTTCTCCTTCTCTCTGAGTTCTTTGATGAGGAAGACCAGAGAGAAGACCACAGAGAAACAAGGAGGAATTAAACCATCATTTATATTGTTAAAGGGAAGTTGGTTCATTAATTTTGGTCATACCAAATCTTTGTTGCATGTAATCTTGCACAGCGCCTATTGAAGTATATTTTCTTTTGTGTTAGAATTCGGAGAGGAACAGGGACAGAGAGAGTCTGGAAAAGATATAATATCTTGGGGAGAACATTCATTTTGATAGCATTGATACTGCCTATTCAAGAGATAAAATGCTTTTTCCAAGATAGAATACCCTGAGATATCTCTTTAAATAAGGGCGGGTAATTCGCTTCGTATAGAGAGTGATAAGATTTGGTGATGTGGATACCTAAGTATTTGATGGAGGTATGACGCCAAGTGAAAGCGAAGTTGGTTTTAAGAAGAGTCAGTGTGTCAGTTGGGATATGTAGGGGGAGCGCTTCTGATTTGTCGTTGTTAACCTTATAGCCGGAGAGGTCTCCATAGAGAGTTAATTCTTTGAAAAGGTTGGGCAGTCCAATTTCTATTTTAATGTCTTATTTTTGCCCTACAGCCCTTCATCAGCGATAAAATAACAGGGTTTCCACCCCTGGGCATAATTATATTGTCACTCTGCTGGTTTCCATGTTATAGTGATATTCGGAGCAAGGTAACTAGTGATCTGACTGGTTACAAAATTTGCAGAGCGACAGGCTTGCAGTCCTCCCCATTTTCTCTTGATCTGGTTAATGCTGTCAGAACTGACTAGAGGAAGTATTATTAGGAGGATTGTAATGATTTTATTAGTTATAGATGGAAACTTTCCAGATGCATAAATGTTTTTAATATATTTAGAAAAGTTATTTCAATTATTGTTCGGATTATAAAGGTGTGGAGCCCATGGTCCTTATTCTTTAACACCCCTCTCGCCTTTACTTAAAGTGATAGAGTAACATCTAGAGTATATTGAACCAGATTAATATGTCCAATTCTCTTGGGTTTTTTTCGATTGGGACTTGGGATGACCTGTCGGACTGTTCCCTCCCATCCCTTTACCTCCCCTACTCTCTATCTACTCCTTTCTCTGGTCTTCTCTTTCCTTTCTTCTTTCTCTAACTGTTATTGTCACTCTGAATTTTAGTTTCTCTAGTGACTCCTTTACTCCAAATGGTTTTTGGGTTTTTTAAATACTATAGGAAAAAAAATGAGATAGACTTTGAGAGGTATTACCTACAAATCTTTTATTAGTTCTTAGTTTTGATTTATCTTGAGATCTGTGCCCAAATGGCCTACTAATACATCCCAATCGGGCTTTGATGTACGCTGTTTGTTCATGTTTTCAATGGCCTCTGCATAGGTCTTTTGTCATTTTCATTTATATCCATGTCTTCTCACAAATAAAATTTATATTAAAAAAATAAATAAAATTATTGTTCGGGTAAGTTAACACTTTCTAATATGATTCATGATAACTTGGGAGGCACACTCATTAATCACCGGCGGGTTGGAGCCACATTCACGTAGGATTTGTCTGCAGTCCCTACTTCTCTTTACGCTATGGTTTTAGATCTAGATTTGTTTCGTGAGGACAAGGGTGGGGATGCGGAGCTTATTAAAGAGAATCAGAGGAAGAGGTTTAAGGATCCGGACTTGGTAGATGCATTATTGAAATCAGATATTGCGTGGAGAAAATATTAAAAGCCTGGAAGTCTGATATAGGCATCCTTTCATCTGCGAATTGGATACCTGCACCAATGGACCTGAGCAATTAATTGGACCAAGCAGCATCTTGAACCAAGCTACGTAAGGTCACCTCCAACAGCAGTTGGTAATATTCCATTCGCTTACATTTGTTCCTGGACTGTGGCAGCATTCCTGGGGATGAACTGTTTCATTTAAGTACCGGCAAAAAACTTGCAATATATAAAGTTTATGGAACTTTTCATTATCTGCAGTGCTAAGATATGCCCTAATTCAATCATATATATTGTGTTTTACTAATCTGTTGCAACAGTACCATTTTTTAAATCAATTTATTAAAATTGTGATAAATTTAATATCCAGTTTTCTAGCGCTAATTTTTATTTTGTGTTGTTCTAGTTGTGGGGCCTAACTAACCCCGGTATATTAGCAGCTTTTTAGTCAAGCAGCTCATAGCTAGCGCCAAAGGCATTACTTAGTAATCCATTTCTCACGTAACTTGGGAGGAAGTTTAGGAGAATGCTGGAATGGATAAACTAAAATGGGCAATTATATTAGTATAAATGAGATCGCTAGAGTTCAGGTTAGAGTATCAAAGTATATTAGAGGAGGCTTTGGAGAAATTATGGATTGTAAAGGGGTCAGTAGAATATTGGGATTATTTGTAATAATATTCATTTTGTGTTAGGCACATTCAGAAACACATAATGTATTGGTTATACTTGTAATAAAGCCTCAACACAGGTTTCAAAGTGTGTTTGGTAGGGTCATCATTGTCTTTTATGAATGGATTACAGTATGCACTTTCTATACCCAGAATTTAACAAGACAATGCAGACACATCATTAGCATTACCTCCTGCATTATTCAACCTCTTCCTTTCACACATTTACATAATGTTTCTTTTAACTTCTGAAAACATTTAAAAAAGCACCAACCCTTTACCTACCATAATATTTATTTAATCATGATATTTACAGACTGTCTGAATGTTTTGTAAATTAAGATAAAAACAATATGAATATTGCATGAAAAAACTGATTATAAATGGGGAGGGAATTAAAATATCAGCAAACCAAAGGCTTTTCCCATTTGTTTATATATATTACATGACCTAGCACATGGGTCTTCGACCTGCGGCCCTCTAGCAGCTGTGGAACTACACATCCCAGCGTGCCCTGCCTCAGTTTAGCATGCCTTAATAGCAAAACTGTGGCAGGGTATGCTGGGATGTGTAGTTCTACAACAGCTGGAGGGCCACAGGTTGAAGACCTGTGACCTAGCTTATAGTTCCCCAGTTGGTGAATTAAGTCATGTCACAGTAAATTACTCCTCTAATTATGAGGTCTTCTTATTTTAAATTATGGATTTCAACTGTAAATATTGTGTATTTCATATGGCACTCACGTCATTATTTCTGTAATCAGACTTGTCCAACTGTGACACATTCCAGGATGAACCCTGCATTATCATTTGTGATTTGTAATGCACACACTGGATGGCAGTGATGTTTGTGAGCACAGCCTGTACCAGCAGGATCAGCATCAAAAGTAAGAGCAAAACTTCATGAAAATGCTAATGGGGAGAAAGTCAAGAAATCCATCATTCTGAATGAAAAAATAAGATTTTAAACCTACCGGTAAATCTTTTTCTCGTAGTCCGTAGAGGATGCTGGGACTCCGTAAGGACCATGGGGATAGACGGGCACCGCAGGAGACATGGGCACTTTAAGAAAGACTTTGACTCTGGGTGTGCACTGGCTCCTCCCTCTATGCCCCTCCTCCAGACCTCAGTTAGAGAAACTGTGCCCAGAGGAGACGGACAGTACAAGGAAAGGATTTTTGTAATCCAAGGGCAAGACTCATACCAGCCACACCAATCACACCGTATAACTTGTGATATATTATCTAGTTAACAGTATGAAGAACAACATATCATCGGCCCAAAACCGATGAAACTATAACATAACCCTTATGAAAGCAATAACTATATACAAGTCTTGCAGAAGTAGTCCGCACTTGGGACGGGCACCCAGCATCCTCTACGGACTACGAGAAAAAGATTTACCGGTAGGTTTAAAATCTTATTTTCTCTAACGTCCTAGAGGATGCTGGGACTCCGTAAGGACCATGGGGATTATACCAAAGCTCCCAAACGGGCGGGAGAGTGCGGATGACTCTGCAGCACCGATTGAGCAAACAGGAGGTCCTCCTCAGCCAGGGTATCAAACTTATAGAACTTTGCAAAGGTGTTTAACCCCGACCAAGTAGCAGCTCGGCACAGCTGTAGTGCCGAGACCCCTCGGGCAGCCGCCCAAGACGAGCCCACCTTCCTAGTGGAATGGGCCTTAACCGATTTCGGTAACGACAATCCTGCCGTAGAATGCGCCTGCTGAATCGTGTTACAGATCCAGCGAGCAATAGTCTGCTTTGAAGCGGGAGCGCCAACCTTGTTGGCTGCATACAGGAAAAACAGTGCTTCTGTCTTCCTGACTCTAGCCGTTCTGGCCACATAAATTTTCAAAGCCCTGACCACATCAAGGGACTCGGAATCCTCCAAGTCACGTGTAGCCACAGGCACGACAATAGGTTGGTTCATATGAAAGGATGAGACCACCTTAGGTAGGAATTGAGGATGGGTCCGCAACTCCGCTCTATCCATATGGAAAACCAGATAGGGGCTTTTAAAGCCGCCAATTCCGAAACTCGCCTAGCCGAAGCCAAGGCTAACAACATGACCACCTTCCAAGTGAGATATTTCAACTCCACTGTTTTAAGTGGTTCAAACCAATGTGACTTAAGGAAACTGAACACCACATTAAGGTCCCAAGGCGCCACCGGAGGTACAAAAGGAGGCTGAATGTGCAGTACTCCCTACACAAAAGTCTGTACTTCAGGTAAAGAGGCCAATTCCTTTTGAAAGAAAATGGATAAGGCCGAAATCTGAACCTTAATGGAGCCTAATTTTAGGCCCAAATTCACTCCAGTTTGTAGGAAGTGAAGAAAACGGCCTAGATGGAATTCTTCCGTAGGAGCATTCCTGGCCTCACACCAAGCAACATATTTTCGCCATATTCGGTGATAATGTTTAGACGTCACGTCCTTCCTAGCCTTTATTAGCGTAGGAATGACCTCATCTGGAATACCTTTTTCCGCTAGGATCCGGCGTTCAACCGCCATGCCGTCAAACGCAACCGCGGTAAGTCTTGGAACAGACAGGGACCTTGTTGTAACAGGTCCTGCCTTAGAGGAAGAGGCCACGGATCTTCTGTGAGCATTTCTTGCAGATCCGGATACCAGGTCCTTCGTGGCCAATCTGGAACAATGAGAATTGTTCTCACTCCTCTTTTTCTTATTATCCTCAACACCTTGGGTATGAGAGGAAGAGTGTCACGATCCGGGTATCTGGACGCCATTACTTACCCTTCAGATGCCTCCTAAGGCGGGCTCAGCGTTCCAGGACCAGATTCCGCTGTTCCTGAGTTTCCACATGCAGAGTGTCAGAGTGGTGTTTTCATCAGCCGCGGCCTCCGCTGTGCCCGCGTGGTTAAATGTGCATCTATCAGCCTGGCGTCTCCTGTCTCCGGTGGCCGGCGCCGCCATTACTGTTTCCCAGACCACATGGATTACAAACCAAACTTCCCTCCAAGTGTCTGCATGGGCGCAGCCATCTTGGATTCTGTCATCTGATCATTTCCACCAATCTGCTGTTTGTATTGTTGATTTACATAATTGCCTAGCCAACCCCTTCCTTGCTGCAGGTATAAGTAAGCTGTGCCTGAGCAAGGAAGACGTCAGTGCTTTGGTTGTCAAACCTAGTTCCTGTTTGTCTCTCTTCTATGATTGTCTTCCAGGTTCCAGCTCCTGTCTCAAGACTTCCACCATAGAGACCCGCACCAGCATTCCACCTGCGGTGTAGCCTGACTCTCCAATCCATTGTGGATTCATCTGTTTCCAGCTACAACACTACCTGCTTCCAGCCTCAGCTTCCAGCAGAATACAGCTTCCCTTAAAGGGCCGGTGTCCTTTCTACACTTTACCACTCTCCACCGGAATTATTATTTCTCCGCTCTCAAGTTCTACATTTCAGTTCACATTTCATCGCTCCCAAAGTTCATTTATTATTTAACTGGTTCCAGCCAGTATCCACTCCGTGCTAACAACAGTCTGGTTCCAGCCAGTATCCACAGCAGCTGTTTTACCTTCAGCAACCAGCTCTTCCTGGAACACCAGCTGGTACAATCCTGGGTTATCTCCATTGCTACAGCCGGGCCTGGTAAGGACTTTCCATCTAGAAGATCATAAGAACTATCTCACACTACCAGTGCCCTGTGGCTCCTGCCATGCTGTAGTACTCAGGAACTGTATTTATTCTTTGCTGACTTTTACGTTTTCTTTTATTGCTGCTGTGATGCGGAGTTGTCATAATAAACATCATTGACTTTTATCTAAGTTGTCATGGTCACGCCTTCGGGCAGTTATTATTCATGTTACTTACATGTCCAGGGGTCTGATACAACCTCCCAGGTTCCGGTACATCTCAGCCCCTACAACTGAGGCTGCCTCCCGTCAGCTCAGGCCCTCAGTTGTGACAGTAAGCACTGACCTAATGAATCCAGCCGGAGACCAGGATCAAGCGGCCAGGCCGATGCAAGAACTGGCAGCCCGACTAGAACATCAGGAGGCTGCACAGGGCCACATCATCCGCTGTCTCCAGGATCTCTCTACTCGGCTGGATGGGATTCAGACCACTCTCCGTGGATCAGGCGCGTCTGGTGCGTCAACCACAGTGACTCCAGCTATAACCCCACCCACCTTACCCATTCCTGCTCCACGTCTTCATCTTCCAACGCCAGCAAAATTTGACGGATCTCCAAGATTCTGCAGGGGATTTCTCAACCAGTGTGAGATTCAGTTTGAGCTACAACCTGGCAATTTCCCCAGTGACCGTACAAAAATTGCCTACATTATTTCTCTTCTCAGTGGCTCAGCCCTCGATTGGGCATCACCGTTATGGGAGAGGTCCGACACCCTGCTATCTTCTTACACTGCATTCGTGTCAACATTCAGGCGCATCTTCGACGAGCCAGGCCGGGTAACTTCAGCTTCGTCTGAGATTCTCCGTTTACGCCAGGGATCACGTACTGTAGGACAATATCTTATACAGTTCCAGATCCTGGCATCCGAACTGGCATGAAACGACGAGGCCCTGTATGCTGCATTCTGGCATGGTTTATCCGAGCGTATTAAAGATGAGTTAGCTACCAGAGACTTACCCTCCAAGTTAGATGAGTTAATCTCACTTTGTACGAAAGTTGACTTACGTTTCAGAGAGAGAGCAACTGAGCGTGGAAGATCATCTGCTCCAAAATCTTCTGCTCCTCCTCCTCGCCAACTGTCACCAACTAAAGATGAACCCATGCAAATTGGCCGTTCCCGTTTAACTCCTGCTGAGCGCCGAAGACGTCTCTCCGAGTTTCTCTGTTTGTACTGTGCAGCTCCGTCTCACACCATTAATGCCTGTCCCAAACGTCCGGGAAACTCCAAATCCTAGCTCGCCAAGGAGAGGGCCGGCTAGGAGTAATGATCTCCTCTCCATCTCCTCAAGATTGTAACCTCCCAGTCTCGCTTCAAGTTGCTCAACGTTATCAGAACGTCATTGCCCTCCTGGATTCCGGAGCAGCTGGGAACTTTATTACCGAAGCCTATGTTAAACGGTGGTCCCTACCCACCGAGAGACTTCCTTCGTCCTTTTCCTTAACTGCTGTGGATGGCAGTAAAATTTTTGATACAGTTATTTCTCTAAGGACTCTACCAGTTCGTCTGAGAGTGGGAGTTCTTCATTCCGAACTTATTTCACTTTTAGTGATTCCAAGAGCCACACATCCTGTGGTCCTGGGCCTTCCATGGCTCCGTCTTCACAATCCTACAATTGATTGGACGACTACGCAAATCCTGGCATGGGGTTCCTCCTGTACTAAGACATGTTTGTTTAAAGTGTTGCCTGTCTGTTCCTCCTCCCCCAGGTCGTCTGATGTTCCACCTCCTCCATATCAAGATTTCACGGATGTGTTCAGTAAAGCTTCTGCTGATATCCTTCCCCCTCATAGAGAATGGGACTGCCCGATTGATCTCGTTCCAGGGAAGGTTCCACCTCGAGGCCGAACTTATCCGTTGTCTCTCCCCGAGACGCATTCTATGGAGGAATACATAAAAGAGAACCTAGCAAAGGGGTTCATTCGACCTTCTTCTTCTCCAGCCGGCGCAGGCTTCTTTTTTGTAAAGAAGAAAGATGGTGGTCTGCGGCCGTGCATCGACTACAGAGGTTTGAACGACATTACCATCAAGAACCGCTATCCTTTACCCCTGATTACTGAGCTCTTTGACAGAGTTAGCGGAGCTACCATCTTTACAAAGCTGGACCTGAGAGGTGCATACAATTTCATCCGGATCCGTGAGGGTGACGAGTGGAAGACCGCATTTAACACCCGTGACGGACATTATGAGTACCTCGTCATGCCCTTCGGATTGAGCAATGCTCCAGCTGTCTTCCAGCATTTCGTCAATGAGATCTTCAGAGACATTCTATACCGTCATGTCGTGGTCTATCTAGATGATATCCTCATTTTTGCCAACAATTTAGAGGAACATCGTTTCTGGGTAAAGGAGGTTCTGTCCCGTCTCCGTGTCAATCATCTCTACTGCAAATTAGAGAAATGCGTCTTTGAAGTCAAGTCCATTCCGTTTCTAGGGTACATTGTGTCCGGTTCCGGACTAGAGATGGATCCTGAGAAACTACAAGCAATCCAGAATTGGCCAGTACCCTTAACCCTCAAAGGGGTCCAGAGGTTCTTAGGGTTCGCCAATTATTACCGAAAGTTTATACGAGACTTTTCCACCATTGTGGCGCCTATTACTGCTTTCACCAAGAAGGGTGCTAACCCGTCCAAGTGGTCTGAAGAAGCCATGCAAGCTTTTCATCTTTTAAAACAGAGGTTCATCTCTGCACCTGTCCTGAAACAGCCTGACGTCGACTCTCCTTTCATCTTAGAGGTGGATGCCTCCTCCGTTGGAGTAGGAGCGGTGTTATCTCAGAGGGCTAAAGATGGTCATTTACATCCTTGCAGTTTCTTCTCACGGAAGTTCTCCCCAGCGGAGCGCAACTATGCCATTGGCGACCAGGAGTTGCTAGCCATCAAGCTCGCTCTGGAGGAGTGGAGATATCTGTTGGAGGGAGCTTCTCATTCAATCACCATCCTTACAGACCACAAGAACCTTCTATATCTAAAAGGCGCACAATGTCTCAACCCTCGTCAGGCCAGATGGGCACTTTTCTTTTCCAGGTTCGACTTTAAACTCCAGTTCTGTCCGGGCTCTCAGAATCGCAAGGCCGATGCCCTTTCCCGCTCATGGGAGCAAGAAAATGAGTCAGAGTCTTCAGACAAGCATCCTATTATAAATCCGTTGGCATTCTCCACGGTAGGGATGGACTCTACGCCCCCATCAGGGAGAAGTTTTGTGAAGCCGACACTAAGGAAGAAGCTCATGCATTGGGCCCATGCTTCCCGTTTTGCCGGACATACAGGTATCCAAAAAACCCTGGAGTTTATCTCTAGGTCCTATTGGTGGCCAACTCTGAAAAAGGACGTTTTGGAGTTTATTGCATCTTGCCCAAAGTGTGCTCAACATAAAGTATCCCGCCAGTCGCCTGCGGGGCAACTGGTTCCACTATCTGTTCCCCGTCGACCATGGACCCATTTGTCGATGGATTTTATTACAGATTTGCCCATGTGCAACAAGTTCAATACCATCTGGGTGGTAGTTGACCGGTTCACCAAGATGGCACACTTCATTCCTCTCACCGGTCTTCCGTCAGCTTCCAAGTTGGCTCAAGTATTCATACAAGAGATCTTCCGACTCCACGGTCTTCCAGAAGAAATTATCTCAGATCGAGGAGTTCAATTCACAGCCAAATTCTGGCGAAGTTTATGTCAAGTCCTCCAAGTCAAGTTAAAGTTTTCCACGGCTTACCATCCTCAGACCAATGGTCAAACTGAGAGGGTGAATCAGGACTTGGAGGCCTTCCTCCGCATCTATGTGTCCTCCTCTCAAGATGACTGGGTTCAATTACTTCCCTGGGCCGAGTTCTGTCATAACAACCAGTATCATTCTTCATCTTCTTCAACACCATTCTTCACCAACTTTGGATTCCACCCTAAAGTCCCTGAGTTCCAACCGCTTCCAGCAACTTCTGTTCCCGCAGTGGATATCACCTTGCATCAGTTTGCCAATATCTGGAAGAGCGTACGATCAGCTCTGCTCAAGGCATCGTTCAGGTACAAGAAGTTTGCGGATAAGAAGCGTCGAGCAGTTCCTGCTCTCAAGGTGGGTGATCGGGTATGGTTATCCACGAAGAATTTGAGGTTAAGAGTTCCCAGTATGAAGTTTGCACCTCGCTACATCGGTCCTTTTAAAATTGATCAAGTCATCAATCCTGTTGCTTACAGACTCCAGTTACCTCCCTTCTTAAAAATACCCAGGACATTCCATGTTTCCCTGTTGAAACCGCTAATCTTGAATCGGTTTCATTCCTCACTTCCACCAACTCCGAAAGTCCAAACTCAACGAGGCGTTGAGTATGAAGTGGCCAAGATCCTGGACTCACGTCACCGTTACGGTCAACTTCAGTATCTCATTGACTGGAAGGGCTATGGTCCTGAAGAACGCTCTTGGACCAATGCTTCTGACGTCTATGCTCCTGCCTTGGTCCGAAATTTCCACGCAAAGTTTCCTTTAAAGCCTAAGAAGTGTCCTGGGGCCACTCCTAAAGGGGGGGGTGCTGTCACGATCCGGGTATCTGGACGCCATTACTTACCCTTCAGATGCCTCCTAAGGCGGGCTCAGCGTTCCAGGACCAGATTCCGCTGTTCCTGAGTTTCCACATGCAGAGTGTCAGAGTGGTGTTTTCATCAGCCGCGGCCTCCGCTGTGCCCGCGTGGTTAAATGTGCATCTATCAGCCTGGCGTCTCCTGTCTCCGGTGGCCGGCGCCGCCATTACTGTTTCCCAGACCACATGGATTACAAACCAAACTTCCCTCCAAGTGTCTGCATGGGCGCAGCCATCTTGGATTCTGTCATCTGATCATTTCCACCAATCTGCTGTTTGTATTGTTGATTTACATAATTGCCTAGCCAACCCCTTCCTTGCTGCAGGTATAAGTAAGCTGTGCCTGAGCAAGGAAGACGTCAGTGCTTTGGTTGTCAAACCTAGTTCCTGTTTGTCTCTCTTCTATGATTGTCTTCCAGGTTCCAGCTCCTGTCTCAAGACTTCCACCATAGAGACCCGCACCAGCATTCCACCTGCGGTGTAGCCTGACTCTCCAATCCATTGTGGATTCATCTGTTTCCAGCTACAACACTACCTGCTTCCAGCCTCAGCTTCCAGCAGAATACAGCTTCCCTTAAAGGGCCGGTGTCCTTTCTACACTTTACCACTCTCCACCGGAATTATTATTTCTCCGCTCTCAAGTTCTACATTTCAGTTCACATTTCATCGCTCCCAAAGTTCATTTATTATTTAACTGGTTCCAGCCAGTATCCACTCCGTGCTAACAACAGTCTGGTTCCAGCCAGTATCCACAGCAGCTGTTTTTACCTTCAGCAACCAGCTCTTCCTGGAACACCAGCTGGTACAATCCTGGGTTATCTCCATTGCTACAGCCGGGCCTGGTAAGGACTTTCCATCTAGAAGATCATAAGAACTATCTCACACTACCAGTGCCCTGTGGCTCCTGCCATGCTGTAGTACTCAGGAACTGTATTTATTCTTTGCTGACTTTTACGTTTTCTTTTATTGCTGCTGTGATGCGGAGTTGTCATAATAAACATCATTGACTTTTATCTAAGTTGTCATGGTCACGCCTTCGGGCAGTTATTATTCATGTTACTTACATGTCCAGGGGTCTGATACAACCTCCCAGGTTCCGGTACATCTCAGCCCCTACAACTGAGGCTGCCTCCCGTCAGCTCAGGCCCTCAGTTGTGACAAAGAGGAGGAAACACATATACCGACTGGAACACCCACGGTGTCACTAGGGCATCCACAGATACCGCCTGAGGGTTTCTTGACCTGGCGCAATACCTTTGTAGCTTTTTGTTGAGACGGGATGCCATCATGTCTATTTGGGGTAGTCCCCACCGACTTGCAATCTGCGCGAAGACTTCCTGATGAAGTCCCCACTCTCGTCTTGAGGAAGTCTCCGGTTGCTAGGAGACGAAACGCGTTGACGCCCCTTTTCACAATTGAGTTCGTTTGAATGAACAGCACAGCAGCACGGACCAGCTCTCCATTTTCATTATTCCCGCACTTCCTTGCTCATTTACACCCCAGCCATCCAGTCTACCTCAGCTAAACCTCCGCAGTGAGGTACGATCACCACAATCATCTATTGCACAGCTGATTTCTGGACACTATCTCCGGGAGCCGGACACTTACAGACCCCCGCTGTAAGGCTGAGACAGCGCTGGGCAATTGCGGGTATACTGTCACACACCGCTGCCGCCAGCCAAACGGATGACGTCCTCCGCTGTGAGGCTTTTTCATGTAACTACATCCCGCTGATGACTGACGGCCTTCATAACATCGAGTTTTCATTACCAGTGGGTTTGCTCTACATTCATTTCCAGAGGCAACAAATACATCATTTCTACTTACCACGTGCATTTGCACACAGGACCCTGTAGCAATATTCAGGAACCAGCACGGTGGTAACTATCACGGCTTGTATGCCTCAAATAATTTTATAATCAGTGTGGAGCTTTATGATTCAATGTTACACTGGGATGCCAGTGGTTTAATTAGTAATCATTTATTTTAGAGAGAGCTTTGTCCTTGTCTTAATTTTAACTCAGTTCCATTACATGCTGTCTCAATTAGCACATTCTTGAGACAGTGAGTACTATTTCCTATTGTGCATGTAAGAAGTTGCAACTTTTGTTTCTTTTTAACCTGCTTTATATGTATCAATTGCTTTTTTAAGCTGTGTGTCTGTTTCACACAATATTCTGATATAAAGAAATTCATTTTTAAAGTGAGTTGCATTGAGTCAATCATTCTCCCGGCTAGACTGCACTTAATTAAATTAATTAATTAATTAATTGATTAATCCTAAGTGATTCTTGGAGCGCAGAGCATCCCTTCTTTCTGTTTCGCACCATATTTTATTTCAGTCTAATCAACTGTTCTTGCTCAGCGGCTCCATAGTTCACAACTATCTTTTTGAATACTACTATATATAGCGCCAGGTTATATAGTTTGAGAATATTCTCCAACTGTATTCACACATTTGTAGGTCCTGCCTTAGAGGAAGAGGCCACGGATCTTCTGTGAGCATTTCTTGCAGATCCGGATACCAGGTCCTTCGTGGCCAATCTGGAACAATGAGAATTGTTCTCACTCCTCTTTTTCTTATTATCCTCAACACCTTGGGTATGAGAGGAGGAAAATAAGAATTTACTCACCGGTAATTCTATTTCTCGTAGTCCGTAGTGGATGCTGGGTACTCCGTAAGGACCATGGGGAATAGACGCGCTCCGCAGGAGACTGGGCACTCTTAAAAGAAAGATTAGGTACTATATCTGGTGTGCACTGGCTCCTCCCTCTATGCCCCTACTCCAGACCTCAGTTAGGGAAACTGTGCCCGGAAGAGCTGACATTACTAGGAAAGGATTTTTGAATCCAGGGTAAGACTCATACCAGCTACACCAATCACACCGTACAACTTGTGATAACTATACCCAGTTAACAGTATGAACAACAACTGAGCCTCATTCAACAGATGGCTCAGAACAATAACCCTATAGTTAAGCAATAACTATATACAAGTATTGCAGAAAGTCCGCACTTGGGACGGGCTCCCAGCATCCACTACGGACTACGAGAAATAGAATTACCGGTGAGTAAATTCTTATTTTCTCTGACGTCCTAGTGGATGCTGGGTACTCCGTAAGGACCATGGGGATTATACCAAAGCTCCCAAACGGGCGGGAGAGTGCGGATGACTCTGCAGCACCGAATGAGCAAACTCAAGGTCCTCCTCAGCCAGGGTATCAAACTTGTAGAATTTTGCAAAAGTGTTTGATCCCGACCAAGTAGCAGCTCGGCAAAGTTGTAAAGCCGAGACCCCTCGGGCAGCCGCCCAATAAGAGCCCACCTTCCTCGTGGAATGGGCTTTTACTGATTTAGGATGCGGCAGTCCAGCCGCAGAATGTGCAAGTTGAATCGTGCTACAGATCCAGCGAGCAATAGTCTGCTTTGAAGCAGGAGCACCCAGCTTGTTGGGTGCATGCAGGATAAACAGCGAGTCAGTTTTTCTGACTCTAGCCGTTCTGGATACATAGATTTTCAGGGCCCTGACCACGTCCAGCAACTTAGAATCCTCCAAGTCCCGAGTAGCCGCAGACTACTGCTGTAGCAGGTCCTGTCGGAGCGGCAGAGGCCAAGGGTCCTCTGAAATAATTTCTTGTAGTTCAGGGTTCCAAGTTCTTCTTGGCCAATCCGGAACGATGAGTATAGTTCTTACTCCTCTCTTTCTTATTATCCTCAGTACCTTTGGTATGAGAGGAAGAGGAGGGAACACATAAACCGACTGGTACACCCACGGTGTCACTAGAGCGTCCACAGCTATCGCCTGAGGGTCCCTTGACCTGGCGCAATATCTTTTTAGCTTTTTGTTGAGGCGGGACGCCATCATGTCCACCTGTGGCCTTTCCCAACGATTTACAATCAGCTGGAAGACTTCTGGATGAAGTCCCCACTCTCCCGGGTGGAGGTCGTGCCTGCTGAGGAAGTCTGCTTCCCAGTTGTCCACTCCCGGAATGAACACTGCTGACAGTGCTATCACGTGATTCTCTGCCCATCGGAGAATTCTTGTGGCTTCTGCCATCGCCATCCTGCTTCTTGTGCCGCCCTGTCGGTTTACATGGGTGACAGCCGTGATGTTGTCTGACTGAATCAGCACCGGCTGGTTTTGAAGCAGGGGTTCTGCTTGACTTAGGGCATTGTAAATGGCCCATAGTTCCAGAATATTTATGTGTAGGGAAGTCTCCTGACTCGACCATTGTCTTTGGAAGTTTCTTCCCTGAGTGACTGCCCCCCAACCTCGGAGGCTGGCATCCGTGGTCACCAGGACCCAGTCCTGAATGCCGAATCTGCGGCCCTCGAGAAGATGAGCACTCTGCAGCCACCACAGCAGAGACACCCTGGCCCTCGGGGACAGGGTGATCAGCCGATGCATCTGAAGATGCGATCCGGACCACTTGTCTAACAGATCCCACTGAAAGATCCTTGCATGGAACCTGCCGAAGGGAATTGCTTCGTAAGAAGCTACCATCTTTCCCAGGACTCGCGTGCAGTGATGCACCGACACCTGTTTTGGTTTCAGGAGGTCTCTGACCAGAGATGACAACTCCTTGGCCTTCTCCTCCGGGAGAAACACCTTCTTCTGTTCTGTGTCCAGAATCATGCCCAAGAACAGCAGACGCGTCGTAGGAACCAGCTGCGACTTTGGGATATTCAGAATCCAGCCGTGCTGTTGTAGCACTTCCTGAGATAGTGCTACTCCGACCAACAACTGCTCCTTGGACCTTGCCTTTATAAGGAGATCGTCCAAGTACGGGATTATAACTCCCTTCTTTCGAAGGAGTATCATCATTTCGGCCATTACCTTGGTAAATACCCTCTGTGCCGTGGACAGACCAAACGGCAACGTCTGGAATTGGTAATGGCAGTCCTGTACCACAAACCGGAGGTACTCCTGGTGAGGTGGGTAAATGGGGACCTGTAGGTAAGCATCCTTGATGTCCAGTGATACCATAAAATCCCCCTCTTCCAGGCTTGCAATAACCGCCCTGAGCGATTCCATTTTGAACTTGAACTTCCTTATATAAGTGTTCAAGGATTTCAAATTTAGAATGGGTCTTACCGAACCGTCTGGTTTCGGTACCACAAACATTGTGGAATAGTAACCCCGTCCCTGTTGAAGGAGGGGAACCTTGATTATCACCTGCTGGAGGTACAGCTTGTGAATTGCCGCCAGTACTACCTCCCTTTCCTTGGGAGTAGCTGGCAAGGCTGATTTGAGGTAACGGCGAGGGGGAGACGTCTCGAACTCCAGCTTGTATCCCTGAGATACCACTTGTAGAACCCAGAGATCCACCTGTGAGCGAACCCACTGGTCGCTGAAGTTCCGGAGACGGGCCCCCACCGCACCTGGCTCCACCTGTGGAGCCCCAGCGTCATGCGGTGGACTTAGTGGAAGCAGGGGAGGATTTTTGTTCCTGGGAACTGGCCGTCTGGTGCAGCTTTTTCCCTCTACCCCTGCCTCTGGGCAGAAAGGACGCGCCTCTGACCCGCTTGCCTTTCTGAGGCCGAAAGGACTGTACTTGATAATACGGTGCTTTCTTAGGCTGTGAGGGAACCTGAGGCAAAAAAGTCGACTTCCCAGCTGTTGCTGTGGATACGAGGTCCGAGAGACCGTCCCCAAACAATTCCTCACCCTTATAAGGCAAAACTTCCATGTGCCTTTTAGAATCAGCATCACCTGTCCACTGCCGAGTCCATAATACTCTCCTGGCAGAAATGGACATTGCATTAATTCTAGATGCCAGCCGGCAAATGTCCCTCTATGCATCCCTCATATATAAGACTACGTCTTTAATATGCTCTATGGTTAGCAAAATCGTATCCCTGTCAAGGGAATCAATGTTATCTGACAGGGAATCAGACCATGCTGCTGCAGCACTACACATCCATGCTGAAGCAATAGCAGGTCTCAGTATAGTACCTGAGTGTGTATACACAGACTTCAGGATAGCCTCCTGCTTTCTATCTGCAGGCTCCTTTAAGGCGGCCGTATCCTGAGACGGCAGTGCCACCTTTTTTGATAAGCGTGTGAGCGCCTTGTCCACCCTAGGGGATGTTTCCCAACGCAACCTGTCCGTTGGCGGGAAAGGGTACGCCATTAGTAACCGCTTAGAAATCACTAATTTCTTATCTGGGGAACACCACGCTTCTTCACACAATTCATTTAACTCATCAGATGGGGGAAAAGTCACTGGCTGCTTTTTCTCCCCAAACATAATACCCTTTTTAGTGGTAACCGGGTTAATGTCAGAAATGTGCAACACATTTTTCATTGCCGTAATCATGCATCGGATGGCCCTTGTGGATTGTACATTTGTCTCATCCTCGTCGACACTGGAGTCAGACTCCGTGTCGACATCTGTGTCTGCCATTTGAGGTAGCGGGCGTTTTTGAGCCCCTGATGGCCTCTGAGACGCTTGGGCAGGCGCGGGCTGAGATGCCGGCTGTCCCAAAGCTGTTACGTCATCGAACCTTTTATGCAAGGAGTTGACACTGTCGGTTAATACCTTCCACATATCCATCCACTCTGGTGTCGGCCCCGCAGGGGGCGACATCACACTTATCGGCTCCTGCTCCGCCTCCACGTAAGCGTCCTCATCAAACATGTCGACACAGCCGTACCGACACACCGCACACAGGGAATGCTCTGACTGAGGACAGGACCCCACAAAGTCCTTTGGGGAGACAGAGAGAGAGAGTATGCCAGCACACACCAGAGCGCTATATAACAGAGGGATTTACACTAATACACAGTGAATTTTCCCCCAATAGCTGCTTATATCACCTTTTGCGCCTAAATTTATGTGCCCCCCCCTCTCTTTTTTACCCTTTCCGTAGTGTATACTGCAGGGGAGAGCCTGGGGAGCGTCCTTCCAGCGGAGCTGTGAAGAGAAAATGGCGCTGGCTGTGCTGAGGAAGATAGCCCCGCCCCTTCAGCGGCGGGCTTCTCCCGCTTTTTTAATAATATTTATGGCGGGGGATTAGGCACATATACAGTTTATAACTGTATTATGTGCATTTTGCCAACAAAGGTATACATATTGCAGCCCAGGGCCCCCCCCCCCCCCCCAGCGCCCTGCACCCACCAGTGACCGGAGCGTGTGGTGTGC
The DNA here is from genome assembly GCF_028390025.1 of Pseudophryne corroboree. Taxonomy (NCBI): domain Eukaryota; kingdom Metazoa; phylum Chordata; class Amphibia; order Anura; family Myobatrachidae; genus Pseudophryne; species Pseudophryne corroboree. Next base: position 455,199,566 of record NC_086449.1, read on the forward strand.
TGTGGGAGCAATGGCGCACAGCTGCAGTGCTGTGCGCTACCTTATTGAAGACCGGAGTCTTCAGCCGCCGATTTTCTCCTGGAATCTTCCGTCTTCTGGCTCTGCAAGGGGGACGGCGGCGCGGCTCCGGGAACGGACGATTGAGGTCGGGCCCTGTGTTCGATCCCCCTGGAGCTAATGGTGTCCAGTAGCCTTAGAAGCACAAGCTAGCTGCAAGCAGGTAGGTTTGCTTCTCTCCCCTCAGTCCCTTGTAGCAGTGAGTCTGTTGCCAGCAGATCTCACTGAAAATAAAAAACCTAACAAATACTTTCTTTTCTAGTAAGCTCAGGAGAGCCCACTAGGTGCATCCAGCTCTGGCCGGGCACAGATTCTAACTGGGGTCTGGAGGAGGGGCATAGAGGGAGGAGCCAGTGCACACCAGATATAGTACCTAATCTTTCTTTTAAGAGTGCCCAGTCTCCTGCGGAGCCTGTCTATTCCCCATGGTCCTTACGGAGTACCCAGCATCCACTAGGACGTCAGAGAAACACATATACCGACTGAAACACCCACGGTGTCACTATGGCGTCCACAGCTACCGCCTGAGGGTCTCTTGACCTGGCGCAATACCTTTGTAGCTTTTTGTTGAGACGGGATGCCGTCATGTATATTTGGGGTAGTCCCCACTGACTTGCAATCTGCGCGAAGACTTCCTGATGAAGTCCCCACTCTCCCGGATGCAGATCGTGTCTGCTGAGGAAGTCTGCTTTCCAGTTGTCCACTCTCGGAATGAACACTGCTGACAGAGCGCTTACATGATTCTCCGCCCAGCGAAGAAATCTGGTGGCTTCCGCCATTGCCACTCTGCTCCTTGTGCCGCCTTGGTGGTTTACATGAGCTACTGCGGTGATGTTGTCTGACTGGATCAGAACTGGTCGATTGCGAAGTAAGATCTCCACTTGACGTAGGGCGTTGTATATGGCCCTTAGTTCCAGGATGTTGATGTGAAGGCAAGTCTATTGACTGGTCCAAAGTCCTTGGAAATTTCTTCCCTGTGTGACTGCTCCCCAACCTCGGAGGCTCGCGTCCGTGGTCACCAGGATCCAGTCCTGAATGCCGAACCTGCGGCCCTCTAGAAGGTGAGCACTGTTTAGCCACCACAGGAGAGATACTCTGGCCCTGGGGGACAGGGTGATCCGCTGATGCAATTGCAGATGCGACCCGGACCATTTGTCCAATAGGTCCCATTGGAAGATCCTTGCATGGAATCTGCCGTATGGAATGGCTTCGTATGTTGCCACCATCTTTCCCAGAACTTGAGTGCAATGATGTACTGACCCTTGTTTTGGTTTCAACAGGTTCATGACTAGAGTCATGAGTTCCTGCGCTTTTTCCGTCGGAAGAAAAACCCTTTTCTGGTCTGTGTCCAGAATCATACCAAAGAAGGGCAGACGAGTTGTAGGATTCAGCTGCGACTTTGGAATATTGAGAATCCAGCCGTGTCGCTGTAACACATTCAGTAAAAGTGATACGCTGTTCAGCAACTTCTCCCGTGATCTCGCTTTTATGAGGAGATCGTCCAAGTATGGGATAATCGTGACACCTTGCTTGCGCAGGAGCACCATCATTTCCGCCATTACCTTGGTGAAAATTCTCGGGGCCGTGGAAAGCCCAAACGGCAACGTCTGAAATTGGTAATGACAATCCTGTACCGCAAATCTCAGGTACGCCTGATGAGGAGGATATATGGGGACATGCAGGTATGCATCCTTTATGTCCAGAGATACCAAAAAATCTCCCCCTTCTAGGCTGGCGAAGACCACCCTGAGCGATTCCATCTTGTACTTGAACCGTTTTAAGTAAAGGTTCAGGGATTTTAAATTTAAAATGGGTCTGACCGAACCGTCCGTTTCGGAACCACAAACAGAGTTGAGTAGTACCCCTGCCCTCTTTGAAGCAGGGGAACCTCCCACTTGCTGAAGACACAATTTGTGAATCGCATGTAACACTATCTCCCTTTCCAGGGGTTGTTTTGGTAGGGCCGATTTGAAAAACCGGCGAGGAGGCACTTCTTCGAATTACAGCTTGTAACCCTGGGAAACTATTTCTATTGCCCATGGATCCACCTGTGAGTGGACCCAGACGTGGCTGAACAGTCGAAGACGTGCCCCCACAGGAGCTGACTCCCTCAGGGGAGCCCCAGCGTCATGCGGTGGATTTTGCAGAGGCCGGGGAGGACTTCTGTTCCTGGGAACTAGCTGTGTTATGCAGCTTTTTCCCTCTGCCCTTACCTCTGGCAAGAAAGGACGATCCACGTGCTCTCTTGCTTTTATTGGAACGAAAGGACTGCATTTGATAATGAGGCGCTTTCTTAGATTGTGAGGGAATATATGGCAAAAAATTTGATTTACCTGCCGTAGCCGTGGAGACGAGATCCGAGAGTCCCTCTCCAAACAATTCCTCACCCTTGTAAGGCAACAACTCCATATGTCTCTTGGAGTCGGCATCACCAGTCCACTGTCGGGTCCATAAGACACGCCTAGCAGAAATAGACATAGCGTTTATCCTGGAACCCAGTAAACTAATGTCTCTTTGAGCATCCCTCATATACAAGACCGCATCTTTTATATGCCCTAGGGTCAATAAAATGGTATCCTTATCAAGAGTCTCAATATCCGTTGATAAGGAATCTGTCCAAGCTGCTACAGCACTACAAACCCAGGCCGACGCACTAGCCGGTCTGAGTAACGTACCAGAATGTGTGTAAATGGACTTCAGGGTAACCTCCTGCTTGCGGTCAGCAGGATCCTTGAGGGTAGCCGTATCTTGGGATGGAAGCGCTATCTTTTTTGATAAGCGCGTCAAGGCCTTGTCCACCCTAGGGGAGGATTCCCACCGTATCCTGTCCTGCGACGGGAAAGGATACGCTGTTAGGATCCTTTTGGGAATCTGCAGTTTTTTGTCTGGAGTTTCCCACGCTTTTTCACATACTTCATTCAGCTCATGTGAGGAAGGAAAGGAGACCTCAGGTTTCTTTCCTTTATACATGTGTACCCTCGTGTCAGGGACAGGGGTTTCCTCAGTGATATGCAACACATCTTTTATTGCGATAATCATATATCGAATACCTTTAGCCACCTTTGGCTGTAATTTTGTATCATCGTAATTGACACTGGAGTCCGAATCCGTGTCGGTATCTGTGTCAACTATTTGGGATAGTGGGCGCTTCTGAGACCCCGAAGGTCCCGGCGACATAGGGACAGGCATGGGTTGACTCCCTGACTGTGCCCCAGCTTCGGCTTTGTCTAGCCTTTTGTGCAATAAATTAACATTTGCACTTAAAACATTCCACATATCCATCCAGTCCGGCGTCGGCACCGCCGACGGAGACCTAACATTCATAAACTCCACCTCCTCCTTAGGTGAGCCCTCAACCTCAGACATGTCGACACACACATACCGACACACCACACATACACAGGGAAGCTCTTTTCTGAAGACAGGTTCCCCATCAGGCCCTTTGGAGAGACAGAGAGTATGCCAGCACACACCCCAGCGCTATATGACCCAGGAATAACACAGTAAATTAATGTTTACCCAGCAGCGTTGTTTTATGTATCTGCGCCAATTATGTGCCCCCCCTCTACTTTAAAACCCTCTGTCACCGTGTGTCAAGCAGGGGAGAGTCCGGGGAGCTTCCTCTCAGTGGTGCTGTGGAGAAAAAATGGCGCTGGTGAGTGCTGAGGGCTTCTGTCCCGCTCAATTTTTTCAATACATGGCGGGGACTCTTTTTATACATGTACAGTGCCCAGCTGTACATGTATATATACATCTGTGCCATAAGAGAGGTTTATATTGCTGCCCAGGGCGCCCCCCCCTGCGCCCTGCACCTTTACAGTGACCGGAGTGTGTGAGGTGAAGGGGAGCAATGGCGCACAGCTGCAGTGCTGTGCGTTACCTCAGTGAAGATTCAAGTGTCTTCTGCCGCCTCAGATGGGTCTTTTCCTCACATACTCACCCAGCTTCTTTCTTCCGGCTCTGCGAGGAGGTAGGCGGCGCGGCTCTGGGACGGACGGCGAGGGTGAGACCTGCGTACCGATCCCTCTGGAGCTAATGGTGTCCAGTAGCCTAAGAAACAGAGCCCTGATCTCAGAGAAGTGGGTCTGTTTCTCTCTCCTCAGTCCCTCGATGCAGGGAGTCTGTTGCCAGCAGGCTCCCTGAAAATAAAAAACCTAACAAAAATGCTTTCTTAGAGGAAACTCAGGAGAGCTCCTGAAATGCACCCAGTCTCCACTGGGCACAGTATCAAACTGAGGTCTGGAGGAGGGGCATAGAGGGAGGAGCCAGTGCACACCCAGAGTCAAAGGGGTAAATTTACTAAGCTCCCGATTTTGACCGAGATGCCGTTTTTTCATCAAAGTGTCATCTCGGTAATTTACTAAGCAATAATCACGGCAGTGATGAGGGCATTCGTAATTTTTTGCAAGTTCAGGTAAAAAATTACGAATGAATACACCATCGGTCAAAACGCGGCTGTTTAAGTATGAATCTCGGTCATTTACTAAGAAGTGCAAAGCAAAAAAAGAACAAACACTGCCGTGAAAAATTACAACTCGTAAAAAAGTGCTAAAAAAAAACAGACCTGCTTTTTTTATTCGTGATTGGATAGGCATGCACGGATCCATGAGATCCGTGCATGTATAACAGTGGGAAGGGGTGGGAAAGTTGTTATTTTATTAAAAAAAATTGCGTGGGGTCCCCCCTCCTAAGCATAACCAGCCTCGGGCTCTTTGAGCCGATCCTGGTTGCAGAAATATGGGGAAAAAATTGACAGGGGTTCCCCCATATTTAAGCAACCAGCATCGGGCTCTGCGCCTGGTCCTGGTTCCAAAAATACGGGGGACAAAAAGAGTAGGGGTCCCCCGTATTTTTAAAACCAGCACCGGGCTCCACTAGCTGGACAGATAATGCCACAGCCGGGGGTCACTTTTATATAGTGCCCTGCGGCCGTGGCATCAAAAATCCAACTAGTCACTCCTGGCCGGGGTACCCTGGGGGAGTGGGGACCCCTTCAATCAAGGGGTCCCCCCCCCCCAGCCACCCAAGGGCCAGGGGTGAAGCCCGAGGCTGTCCCCCCCCATCCAATGGGCTGCGGATGGGGAGGCTGATAGCCTTTGTTGTAAAAGAAAAGATATTGTTTTTAGTAGCAGTACTACAAGGCCCAGCAAGCCTCCCCCGCATGCTGGTACTTGGAGAACCACAAGTACCAGCATGCGACGGAAAAACGGGCCTGCTGGTACCTGTAGTACTACTACTAAAAAAATACCCAAAAAAAGACAAGACACACACACCGTGAAAGTATAATTTTATTACATACATACACACATACATACATACTTACCTTAAGTTCCCACGCAGGTCGGTCCTCTTCTCCAGTAGAATCCAAGGGGTACCTGTTGAAGAAATTATACTCACGAGATCCAGGGGTCCAGGCTCCTCGGGAAATCCAGGGGTAATCCACGTACTTGCATAAAATAAGAAAACGGAAAGCCGAGCCACGAACTGAAAGGGGCCCCATGTTTTCACATGGGACTCCTTTCCACGAATGCCAGAAACCCACTCTGACTGATGTCTAAGTGGGTTTCTTCAGCCAATCAGGGAGCGCCACGTTGTAGCACTCTCCTGATCGGCTGTGTGCTCCTGTACTGAGTGACAGGCGGCACACGGCAGTGTTACAATGTAGCGCCTATGCGCTCCATTGTAACCAATGCTGGGAACTTTCTGCTCAGCGGTGACGTCACTTTAGGTCAACCGCAGGGCAGAAAGTTCCCAGCATTGGTTACAATGGAGCGCATAGGCGCTACATTGTAACACTGCCGTGTGCTGCCTGTCAGTGAGGACAGGACCACACAGCTGATCAGGAGAGTGCTACAACGTGGCACTCCCTGATTGGCTGAAGAAACCCACTTAGACATCAGTCAGAGTGGGTTTCTGGCATTCGTGGAAAGGAGTCCCATGTAAAAACATGGGGCCCCTTTCAGTTCGTGGCTCGGCTTTCCGTTTTCTTATTTTATGCAAGTACGTGGATTACCCCTGGATTTCCCGAGGAGCCTGGACCCCTGGATCTCGTGAGTATAATTTCTTCAACAGGTACCCCTTGGATTCTACTGGAGAAGAGGACCGACCTGCGTGGGAACTTAAGGTAAGTATGTATGTATGTGTGTATGTATGTAATAAAATTATACTTTCACGGTGTGTGTGTCTTGTCTTTTTTTGGGTATTTTTTTAGTAGTAGTACTACAGGTACCAGCGGGCCCGTTTTTCCGTCGCATGCTGGTACTTGTGGTTCTCCAAGTACCAGCATGCGGGGGAGGCTTGCTGGGCCTTGTAGTACTGCTACTAAAAACAATATCTTTTCTTTTACAACAAAGGCTATCAGCCTCCCCATCCGCAGCCCATTGGATGGGGGGGGACAGCCTCGGGCTTCACCCCTGGCCCTTGGGTGGCTGGGGGGGGGGGACCCCTTGATTGAAGGGGTCCCCACTCCCCCAGGGTACCCCGGCCAGGAGTGACTAGTTGGATTTTTGATGCCACGGCCGCAGGGCACTATATAAAAGTGACCCCCGGCTGTGGCATTATCTGTCCAGCTAGTGGAGCCCGGTGCTGGTTTTAAAAATACGGGGGACCCCTACTCTTTTTGTCCCCCGTATTTTTGGGACCAGGACCAGGCGCAGAGCCCGATGCTGGTTGCTTAAATATGGGGGAACCCCTGTCATTTTTTTTCCCATATTTCTGCAACCAGGATCGGCTCAAAGAGCCCGAGGCTGGTTATGCTTAGGAGGGGGGACCCCACGCATTTTTTTTAATTATTTTACAGTGTTTAATTAAAAAAAAAAAAAATAAAAACCCCAGCACGGATCACACAGATCCGGCCGAGATTGATTGTAAAAAAAAACGGCAGTGTTTTGCTAATCACTGCCGTAAAAATAGGTAAAAAAAAACGAATGACATCGACATCGGAAGAAAAGAAAAACCCGAATACGACAGCTTAGTAAATCCATCGTAATCAATTCAAAAAGTTGCAGTTTTACACTGTCGATGTCATTCGTGATTGAACTTTGACCTTTTTTCGGAAATTACGAATCTTAGTAAATTTACCCCACAGTCTTTCTTAAAGTGCCCATGTCTCCTGCGGAGCCCGTCTATCCCCATGGTCCTTACGGAGTCCCAGCATCCTCTAGGACGTTAGAGAAATAATAGTAATATGAGGTTTGTAAAAGAAATGGAAAAGCCACTAAACTGACGTCAGTATTTTGAAATGTAGACTATTTTCTTTGCATTGAATATTGAAACTTGGAGAAACGCAGAATTATAAATCAAAAATACAGCTATGCAACACGAACATTAAGCAACATTGAAAAGGAGTATTATCTAAAATCCAAATTAATGTGAAACTGAATAAAAAGTATATTGATAAATTACAGACGTGTGTGAATTGCTCTGACTTATTATACTATACCACTGAATGACGTGCACTGAAAGTCACAGAACTGGATTATTAAATAAACAGCCCTGTTAATAGCAATGTATGTGACAGGCTTTGCTGCCCCTACAGTATCGGGTTTAGTTTGAAATGCAAACACCTATAAACTCACATGCACCATTCTGATAAGCATAGATGTTTCTTCCAACTCCGATTCCGTCACTTTGAAAATTACTGCCATCTGGTGGCCTGGCCAACTTTGTCAGTTAGGACCATACCATACCAAACGACACTATAGGTACATTGCACTGGAAATGTGTCCTCTCTGTCTTATGATTCAGGTCATGGGATATCAGTGATTCAGATCAGGTCACTACATATAAGTGGCTGACATTACTGGGGGACTGAAGCACAACAAATAGCAGTGATCTCAGTGATACCATCAAGGGGGACATGGAGAGCCTTACTGCAGGCAGATTTCTACCTGAACATTTTATGTTTTTAGACATGCTGTTTTTATTTCTTGTGATATATTATAGAACTTAGGCCATTAGTGAGCTGTTCTTCTTTTTGCAATATGTTTACCTGTGTAGACTGACTCTCTCCTTTATCACAGCTGCCTTGGTAGACTAACGCCTGATTGAAATATACTGCTAATACATTACCCTGCACATACTGTAGTATACAGAATGCATGTCACATTTCAACCTCCTGGTATAGAAGCACCTTTACACTCCCTCTACAATGGTTCCTGGTAACACACCAAAAACTTGTCACATTCATTTACATTGCTACGCATATATTCAGAGTCAAAGACTACACAGAAAAAATGACGTGTTCAACCTTCTCTCCTATACAAATGCATGGAAATAGGTGGAATATTATTTCCTGATACACATCTTGATCTGTAGATCTACAGTAAATTACAGGAAAAATAGTAAACTTACAGTAACAGCAGGTGGGTAGGTTTTAAAAATATCAATCGTCCGGACGATACTGACAGATAGGTAAGCTGATGTAGTAAATAGTAATGGAGATGTAATACTGCTAGTAGCGATAAGAACTTCCACCTAGTTTAATACATACAAGAATCAATAAGATCATAATGAAGATAGGCCGAACACAGAGAACTAGCTGTCCTGCCTTGAATAAATAATGTCATTAATGGAACAATTTACAAAATTAAAACAAAACACTTGCCAGTATGAGAACAGTGACACAATGAAAGCTGCATTTCACCTAAAGTTCTGCCTGTGTTGTGATATTACACAGTCACTTTCTATACACAGTATAATAAACATGGACATATCAATATGCAGTATTTTCGTGCAATGCTTTTATTAATCTAAGAAGAAGTTGTACATACTGTTCAGTTTAGGCAACGCTGGGGAGGTGTGTGTGTGTGTGTGGGGGGGGGGGGTTAGGTTTAGGGTTATGCTGCAGTGGGGGGTTATGGGTGCATTTTGTCGGGATTCTAAGCATCATGATGCCGCTGTCGGTCTTTTGACTGCCGGCATCACAAACGCCGGCATTTCCTACCCAGGTGTCCAAAATGACTATATGTATATAAACATAATTTCTTTGGGACAAATATACAGTACTTCTAGGGACTGTTTATAAACTATGGAGACCAAAAAAAAATTGGCTGGAATTTGCACAGGCTCCTCAAGTCCAGAATTACTATATACAGTGCATCCGGAAAGTATTGATATCCCTTCATTTTTTCCACATTTTGTTATGTTACAGCCTTATTCCAAAATGGAATAAATTCATTTTTCCCTCAAAATTCTACATACAATACCCCATAATGGCAACATCAAAAAAGTTTAATAATGACATTGTGAAAAAGTTTTTTTTAGATTTTTGAAAATTTATTAAACATAAAAAACTAAGAAATCACATGTACATAAGTATTCACAGCCTTTGCTCAATACTTTGTTGATGCACCTTTGACAGCAATTACAGCCTCAAGTCTTTTTGAATATGATACCACAAGCATGGCACACTTTTCTTTGGGCAGTTTCGCCCATTCCTCTTTGCAGAACCTCTCAAGCTCCATCAGGTTGGATGGGAAGCATTGGTGCACAGCCATTTTCAGATATCTCCAGAGATGTTCAATCGGATTCAAGTCTGGGCTCTGGCTGGACCACTCAAGGACATTCATACAGTTGTCCTGAAGCCACTCCTTTGATATCTTGGCTGTGTGTCTAAGGTCAAGAGCACTCTGAAGCCGGTTTTCATCCAGGATGTTTCTGTACAATGCTGCATTCATCTTTCCCTCTATCCTGACTAGACTCCCAGTTCCTGCCACTGAAAAACATCAGCGATGATGTTGCCACGACCATGTTTCACTGTAGGGATGGTATTGGCTTGGTGATGAGAGGTGCCTGGTTTCCTCCAAACATGGCGCCTGGCATTCACGCCAAAGAGTTCAATCTTTGTCTCTTCAGACCAAAGAATTTTGTTTCTCATGGTCTGAGAGTCCTTCAGATACATTTTGGCAATCTCCAGGTGGGCTGCCATGTGCTTTTTACTAAGGAGTGGCTTCCATCTGGCCACTCTACCATACAAGCCCGATTGGTGGATTGCTGCAGAGATGGTTGTCCATCTGGAAGAGTCTCCTCTCTCCACAGAGGAATGCTGTAGCTCTGATAGAGTGACCATCAGGTTCTTAGTCACCTCCCTGACTAGGACCCTTATCCCCTGATCACTCAGTTTAGATGACCGGCCAGCTCTAGGAAGAGTCCTAGTGGTTCCGAACTTCTTCCATTTACGGATGATGGAGGCCACTGTGCTCACTGGGACAGTCAAAGCAACAGGTATTTTTCTGTACCCTTCCCCATATTTGTGCCTCAAGACAATCCTGTCTCGGAGGTCTACAGACAATTCCTTTGACTTCATGCTTGGTTTGTGCTCAGACTTGCACTGTCAAGTGTGGGACCTTATATAAACAGGTGTGTGCCTTTCCAAATCATGTCCAATCAACTGAAATTACCACAGGTGGACTCTAATTAAGCTGTAGGAACATCTCAAGGATGATCAGTGGAAACAGGATGCACCTGAGCTCAATATTGAGGTTCATGGCAAAAGTGTGAATACTTATGTATATGTGATTTCTTATTTTTTCATATTTAATAAATTTGCGAAAAACTCCCAAAAATTGTGTGTAGAATTCTGAGGGGAAAAAATGAACTTATTCCATTTTGGAATAAGGCTGTAACATAACAAAATGTGGAAAAAGTGAAGCACTGTGAGTACTTTCCGGATACACTGTAAATATATTATATATATATATATATATATATATACACACACACACACACACACATAGATGTATATAGATCTCAAGATCTATTTTGTTGTCAAAACACATCCCAGGCTGGAAGTAGGGAAGCCTCCGAAATGGATACGGCTGCCTTAAGAAATGCATGCCCCCTTTTTTACAGACGCTAACAGCCCAGCTCTAACGACCTAGAAGCTGGTTTAATTACCAAGCTTGAGTATACTGCTTGTGATTGGAGGTTAAGGGGACTCCAAGTTACTCCTGTTCATTTAACAGTTGCCCTTCATAGTGAGTGATGAGTCACTATTATTGGAATACTGTACACTCATTTAGACCAGAGGTTCTCAAACTTGGTCCTCAGGACCTCAAACCGATCACATAGCAGGTACACAGGTGTATTCATTAATTACTCATTTTAAAAGATCCACAGATGGAGCTAATTATTTCACTTATGATTCTGTGAAGAGACCAGGAAAACAAACTGTTCGGGGTCCTGACTTAGAAAACCCATTGTTAAGACTCGTACAGACATGTTTGCAAAAGATAAAATTTAATATTTAATAAAGCAGTGAACAATAGTTTGGGGATTTTTTTCTTCACACAGTTACAATTGGAATGTCAAAGATGCCACTTCAGGGGTTACACTCTTGTTAACTACCCATCTAATAGCTTAGAGAGAAGAGCATCACAGAATGCAGTGGGCATACTGGGGCAGATGTATTAACCTGGAGAAGGCATAAGGAAGTGATAAACCAGTGATATGTGCAAGGTGATAAACGCACCAGCCAATCAGGTCCAATATGTAAATTACAGTTAGAAGCTGATTGGCTGGTGTGTTTGTCACCTTGCACATATCACTGGCTTATCACTTCCTTATGCCGTCTCCAGGCTTAATACATCTGCCCCACTGTTTGTTGTGGCCAACAAACTGAATTGTGGCTCTTCAGTTACTATTCTGGAACTGGTTATCCTTACAGCATTACTCCTCATCCTCAGGTTCTCTCTATGGGGTAAATGTATAAAGTGGCGGCATGGGGGAGAAGCGGTATCAGCACACGTTATGTGCGCTTTACAGCTTCTTCCCCATGTATGATGGCTGCTGAGTGTGCACAATGACAATGGCATGATACGCCCCTGTCTATATTGGCGCTCCTATCTAATAGATACCAAGCCGATATGCACAGGAAATGTATGAATGGTCAGCATCACTGACCGTTCCGACACCTGCACCTGTCAATTACATCAGTTGCAGGTGGCAATGCCCATTCACCACAGCAGGGACAGAGCTGTCCTGCCTGTGGCAGGTGCCAGCTCCGGACTGCGCTGGGGATCTCACGTGAGTAGCTGACGGGCTGTGTGCTCTGGGGACATCGCCGGAGGGGGGAGCATCGGCAGACAAGATGTTACTACATTTTCCTCTCTATACTTAATATAAAACACCAAAACAATTAAATAATTAGTATTTAAGTAGAATTGTAATGTTTAGTTTCCTGTCAAATTCTTACCACACATTTACTTGGATATTCCGATGCAACATGACTGGCAATGGCACTTGGGAAACACTGAAAGCCAACATATAGTTTAGGTTAATAGTATACACAAATATATTAACTATTTATTATCACATTTATCAGATATACTGTATTAAATGTATCACAAGAGCTGCTCATTTCAAGGTAAAAAAATGATCTAGTGAAACCACTCATTAATGTCCTTCGTTATAAAGACTGCCAACAGTAGTTTCACAATCAGCGATGGATAAGTGCTATGCTTCTAGACAGCCTGTGTCATACTGGAATCCAGGGTGGCCATACAAATGTTTTGTGCCTGATCATATACTGGTTCTTATTATTTAGCAAAGTATGTTTATCAATCACCTCCACCCTTCTGTTTTTTGCCAGTTTCCAAGGGATTCATTTATTTATTTGGCAGCTGAAGTCATTTTCCAGCATTACAGATTGCGTCTCCCATATCCATTATTCTAAAATCCAAAATGTTCCAAAAAAGGAATATGTCAAGCTGAGACCCGTCACACATACTACTGGCACTTCACCAGTGGTCTCTCTGCAATCTCCATGCATTAGTTGCCGCCATCTTATACCCCTTTTCCACCTGAGTATCGGGTCCGATCCGGGGATGTTTAACCCGGCTACAACCCCTGTCAGCCCCGCCTTTTCTACTGCACTGCGACATGGGTTATTCCCGGGTCAGATCTGTTTGCACTTAACCCGGGTAAGCTCCGTCAAAGCCCTATTGATGTCACTCGTTACTCGGTTCTGAAACATGGGTAATGACCGTTTCCACTGCACAATACCCGGGTCATTACCATGGTATCGTATTCAACCCAGGTAGCTACCCGGGTAGGATTCCAGGGTCACTCAACCCGTGTTGAGCCGTGTCTACTTACTAAACACCCGTGTTGATGCGCGCCCCCGTGCAAAAACATGGGTAAATTTAGCTAGTGGAAAAGGGGTATTAGTTCCCTGCAGCTGCCGTGTGAGCTCTTTGGGACTCTCCTCCACCCAATCCCTATGCAAATGTTCCAAAATCCAGGAAAATTCCAGATCCGAAATGCTTCTGGTCCTAAGCATTTCGGATATGGGAGATTCAACCTGTAGTATTATTATTATTATTATTATTATTATTACTACATGATTTGATTTATTTATTGATATTACATAGGGAAAACAGTACGTACTTTCATGCAATAGTGCAACCCCAGCTAGCTTCTCTTGTACATCAATAATGTTGCTTGTCTCCCCTGTACAGCAAGTATATGTATAGGTCAATTTCAGTTTGGGCATAACAGTAAAATTCCTGTTCTACTGTACCTACCACAGTTTGTTCATTTTATTTTTTTTTACAAGGGCTGTACACTTGTATTTAGTACTGTAATAAATACATCAGCTACATATTCCTTGCCAAAATGAGCTTACATATGGTCATTTTGGGGCATAGTAAAATATATTTATATTTGTCCAAAGTCACAAGGATTCGAACCAGGTTAATGAGCAAGTTTCTCAGAGTCAATAATTCAGCCTGTGTATTCTTAGCAAATAATTAAATTTAACAATACATACAGTTCCATATATTTGTTTACTGATTTTATATAGGATTTACAACTTTATGAAGAATGTGTCGGCAACCTCCCTCTTATATTTGAATCTTTGGTGCCTGAGCTACAGAGAGACAAAGTGACTTTGCCAAAGTCCATACTTCCTTTTCTCTTCAATAATGTTATTGTTGCAGCTAGATGTGTATAGTTCATTGAATTACGTGTGTTATCTGACCACTAAAGTGGGACTGTTTCTATAACAAACAACAAAAAGGTGGCCAAAAGGCAGGAAATTTAAAAATGTAAGTTCTAAGGGACAGGGACTGATTACTTGAAGAATAGCAACTGAGCATGCCCAAGATGGTTGTCTCGTCCTCTACAATAATATACTGTAAAGTGCACTGAGTACTATCAGAAGAAATCTGCTGTAGAAAGAATTATTTATTATTAACTCTCCAATGAGAGACAATATAGGAAAACCAGCACCACTGCTTGCCCAGATGTGATCATAAAACGTATGTCTAAGACAGCCCCTTTATTCTTCATGAAATGTCTCTGAATAGACTGAGGTTGCCAGGAGTTAACTATGTAAAAAAAACAGATTTAACAGAACCACAACAAAAAGACAACTGTTGAAATCACAGACATGCATAATAAATATGAATGGTCTAGAGGCTACAGAACAAGGGTTAGGTAGCAAAATGTCAAGGCAAAGCTAAAAGACAAAGAAGAGGATGGAATACAGTGAAAGATCACAATGAGCCAACAACGCCTTTGAGTTTGGGCTGGGGGCTTGCTGGGGAGAGTCCAGTTAGAAAACTAAGGAAAATATAGGTCAGAACTGGAAGCAAATCACAAAACTAATCAGGACACTAAGTAGCAGCGCAATCAATGTAAACTTTGTAAATATTTTTTTTAAGACAGGACGACCTTCAAGTAACCACACAGGACAAACCTCACCAAAATATAGATCTTCCTGGGGTGAGAGCAAATTGGTCACAGCTCTGATTAATTAGGGGTTAAGCCTTATGTGAAGACACCCCATTCACCAGAGGTGATGCAGGACATACAGAACTATTTGAAAGTTTAACACTACTGTGCGTTAACTTTAACTTGCTAAAAGGTACACTGCAGTATATAGTGGGGACTGGAGTGCTGTACTGCCTTTTCTGCTATGTACAATAAGCACACACTGCCTGTCTGGGGCACAATGGGGGCAACGGACGCCGGGGGCTCCAAAGAAGGGGGGAGCACGTCACATGTAAAGCAACCAAGCCAGGTAACGTACACCTGGCTCCAGTTGCATCACATGCGACTATGCCAGTTAAGTGGGTAACACAGTTCCCATAGAAAATGACACCGGCAGCAACTCTGCCCTGCCAATAGATGGACCAGAGATACCAATCACTGGAGAGAGCAGCATGGTTAGTGTATTCTCATTCCTGGTGAGGTAGAATGGGGGATGCTGTGAGAAGGAGCCCTGGGCTTATAATTGAATCAACAGATGAAGTGCTCCACAAGATCAGCAGCTGCTATTATTTGAATTAAGACAAGTAGCTGGAGATCTAGCTGTATGAGCTATCTCAATCAAAGACTATGGTGTGCCACAACCAACTTCAGTATAATGAGACATGATAGCTTGTTTTCACCATGAATCCAATTCACTGTCTCCCAGACCTAGTGAAAGCTGACATTTCACTAATGGGATAGATGTACCATCACTGGGGGCTGCAGTCACCAAGTCAGCCATTGTAGAAATCAACACCTATGAATGTTCAGTTACTGATCTGGGTTACTGCAATAGCACTCATAAATTACCCTGGCTGTTCACAACCACTCACCAAACTGTCTGGCAGTGAATCATGTCCCATTGTGGAGTATGAGCCCTTGAGATGTACATGACTACTGTACCATAGATGCAATGTGAACAGGGCACAGTTACGTTGCAGAACCAGTTAGTCAGCGGCATAACTCCCAGAGACATTGGAAGAGTTTGCTTCTGAGTGTCAAGTGCCGAGGTATAGCATAGGTGCAGTCTCAGGAATCCTGGCTGCACACTGCTTATAGCATTAAAGAGGCAATGAGTAACCATTTACATAGGCTACACAGCTCCCTCCAGTAAGTTCCACTACTGGTCAGAAGCACATGTTTTTCCACTTGTTATGTGATGTATGTTAGTCATGAAATTAGCTCCCAATTGTCACATGCCGACCTGGCAGACCCCATTACCATACTTTGCGCTGTCACTTCATTGCTTTACTTCTGTCTCCCAAGCTGCCTGGATGTGTCCCACACTGTGTTGCTGTCAAACGTTATTTGTTTTAACATGTGGGGTCCGCCTTCGCAGGGACATAGACGCCACCATGTTGCCTCAGTCACCTGGTCTATCATCAGTCAATGCCCTATATATTTGTCTCTCCCTGATCTTTGTTTCTAGCCAGAACAACTTCTGCTGTAATCTGTTATCTAACTTCCTCAGTGTTGTTGTTCCAGTGCAGTTACTCTCAGCGCCAATCACCATTACTGGGCACTCTCTACAATTTACTAGTACTCCTGAGTCACTATCAGTGCCAGTCATCATTGCTGGGCGCTCTCCACAGTTTCCAGAATACTCCTGATTCACTATCAGTGCCAGTTATCATTGCTGGGCGCTCTCCACAGTTTCCAGAGTACTCCTGAGTCACTATCAGTGCCAGTCATCATTGCAGGGCGCTCTCCACAGTTTCCAGAGTACTCCTGAGTCACTATCAGTGCCAGTCATCATTGCAGGGCGCTCTCCACAGTTTCCAGAGTACTCCTGAGTCACTATCAGTGCCAGTCATCATTGCAGGGCGCTCTCAACAGTTTCCATAAATCCCCCCCCCCCCCCCCCCAGAAATCCTATGTCTTTCTCTGGAAACTTCCTAAATTTCACACAAATGCATCACACTTTGCTGAGGCAATAAAAATAATTTTTCTTCTCTAGTGATAAAAATAATTCACCATGATAGCATACAATATATTTTCCTGTAAAGTGGCGGTACATGGGGATTTTATTACCTCTATGAATTAGTTTTATTCCCTCTATGAATTAGTTTGACAAATAGTTATTTTATCAAATAAATCCAAACCTAAAATGAATATATGGACAGCTACTAAACTTTGTACAAAGCTATAGCTTGCATAAGTGGTAGCTTTTCGAGGTTTTACAAAAAGACACACACTGTACCAGTAGTTCTAGGCAACAGAAAGAGAGCTAGAGATTTGGCGGGTAATGTGGAGCTGGACATAAAAGGGATTGTTTGAGTATACAGACAAGGTGCACCTGGACAGAACTCAAGAATACAGAAAAGGTGTTCAGAATGCAACTATAAAGATAAACTTTGGTAGAGAAGCCATTGTTCTCTTTTTGAGGATAATGTACGGTATTTTAGTTGCAAGATTGCACAAGCCTGTAACTGTTTGCACATAACTGTCTCTACTTGGTACTTACTATTATTTTGAGGCCACAACCCTCTTGCAGTTCTTCCTGTTAACTACAGTATATATAGATGTTGTTACATTATTCCAGCTCATTTGTTTAATATAGTCAGTTCAGCTGTGACATTATCTGTGTACAGTACTTTGCAATAATACTTGGTAAGCAATGAGTATGTACAGTACAATGTACATACAAGTATGTACAATGAGTTTTTATTGACAATATGCAGAATGTTCTTGTTTAGAAGAATATCCTGGCTACTGTCCATGATGTTTGTAGAGCTTAAGCTTTGTGCCTAATATCCACCTGCAAACAGCTGGTTTACACCATGTGGTTTATTAGAATATTGTTCTCTGGGGTTAGTAGAAAAGCTTCCCTAACTGTTCTCAATAAGCCAGCCTTTATCTTCCCTTCGACGCTAACCAAAAGGGTACTAACACGTCAATTGGAATCAGAATAATCTGTATTATTATAAACCAATGTCATGCGCCAAAAATCACAGTGGGTAAAGAAGTGAGTCAAAACACTGTTATGTAAATGACATTATACAGAATCTATTCTCCTCATCAAGTTACTAATCTCCAGTGTTCATGGGTTATTAAAATGTTGACATTGATCAGATTAGCAGAACAACTTTTGACACACAAATCAGAGAAACTCATAGAAGGAAAGAGTCTTTATTCCGGGCAGAGCTGCCTTCAGAAACTGTGGGACCCAATACAAATGAAATAAGCCCTCTCCATGCCCGCAAAGGTGTTGAGCCATGTTGTCCACAACATGTGTATACTATGAGCCTGCCCATCGGTAATGAAGGGTGTAACATGCTCCATGGCCTAGACATCTCCATATGCTGTCCCTCATGCAACTGTCAGGAGTGTAGTCAGCATCCCGATGGTCAGAATCTCGACGCTCACAATACCATCTGCGGGCATTTTCACTGTCGGGATCCCACTGCCAGCATCCTGACCTTAAATGGCAGGGTTGTCTATTTTAAACCATGGTTTAAACCAAGTGGGTTTTTTTTTCTCCCGAAAAATGATTTGGACTAATTGAATTCCCCCCACAATATGCACAGATCTTACATAAAACAAAAATCCTGATGAAAACAACCTAAAACACAGCTTGCTGTAAACACAAAGCTCTAAACTTTACAATAACCTATATTTCAAAGCAATATCAATACTTTGGGCTTGAAGAGATATTTTAGGAGATGGTAAAAAGATACACAGTTGAGTCACATTATTATGACCACCTCCTACATTCGACGTCGACAGCACGTAGCCCAGTGATCGCAAAAACGCGCCATGGCGCGTTTTTTACCCAATTTTGAAGACCTGGGACTCAAGTTTCCAAAGTGGATGGGTCCCCGGGGACGCGCTCCTCATTAGCCAATCTGATTGATTGATGCTGGCCCCGGCTGAATGATCTAAAGAGGAGGTGGATCCTTTCCCCTCCTCTTTAGCGCCTCTCCTCTCCTTTCCTGTGCATGGCGCTGCTCGCGGCGGATGAGTGAAGCGGGGAGCGGGTCTAACTTGCTGAACAGGGGGATTGCCACAGCGTCTGGGGAGTGCTGTCGATGTGGCACAATGCAGAGATCGGCGTCCGTGATTGAGCAGGTAAAGCTGGGCTTAGTGAGAGGGGCTTCCCGCGGTGCCGTCTGAGCCGGTGGGCGCATTGCCGCGCTTGCTTTGAGGGTTCCTCAAACCAAGCGCGGCAGCACGGCCACAGCCTCAGACGGCACAGTGGGAAGCTCCTCTCACTAAGCCCAGCTTTACCTGCTCAATCACGGACGCAGATCTGGAGTCTCTGGCGGGAGGGGGGCTGGCTATGCGGTAGCTGCCTGCCTGTGTCTGCTGCGGGTGATTAGGTGCCGGCCGTGACGCGTGTTAGTCACGGCCGTGTTAGACTGCTCTTGCTGAGGGGGCTAAGCTTCCCACGGTGCCGCGATCTGAGGGGAGGGAGGCTGGCTATGCAGTGGTGACTGTTTTTACTGTCATGACCGTTGCGGGGTTCCCGCGGGGAGCTGATATGGTGGGTGGACCACTTGTGAACGCCAGTGGGGTCTCCCCATGGGGTCCAGCATGGCGCAACTCCCTGGCAAAGTGTACAGCTAACTGCCGGGGAGTGTGTGTGTGTGTGACAGTCGGGTCGCGGCGTGCTGCAGGGGGTGAATAGATGCCAGTATAGCCTGGTCCTGGGGCAGTGGCGGTTCTTGCCACGGGCAAGCGGTACTTTTGCCCGGGGCGCCGCCTTCCGGAGGGCGCCGGCGCCATCCGGAGGGCGCCGCACCAGGGCAAGATCCGCCACTGTGCCCCCCGCAGTGCCCTGCTGTGCCCCCCCGCTTTGAAGGGAACCAGACGCGTAGCGTCTAGTTTCCCTTCATTGAGAGGACCTTAGTTGTGCGGTGCGCGATGACGTCATCGCGCACCGCACAGCAAAGGTCCTCTCCATGAAGGGAAACTAGACGCTACGGTCTAGTTTCCCTTCGTGTAGAGGACCTTTGCTGTGCGGTGCGCGATGACGTCATCACGCACCGCACAGCATAGTGGCACAGACACTAGGGGTCATAATTGACCTCTAGTGTCTATGCTGTTCTATGGGAGAGACGTAATAACGTCTCTCCCATAGATCGAAGAGAAGAGAGAGGGGAGAAGAGCGGTGCCGCCGGCGGAGGGGGTCTGGATCAGGAACGGGGATGGTAAGTATTCTTTTTATTTATTTATTTATTTTCTTGCAGCGTCATGACCACGCCCCCAATTGAAGCCACGCCCCCATATTTTGCCCGGGGCGCCACAACTCTTAGAACCGGCCCTGTCCTGGGGTTACCTTCTGTAAGTCCCATGCAATCTGGTCCTAGAGCTCTGTAAAAATAAGTAAGCAGCCATGGGGGTCTTCAGTAACCATAATGCTGTATAATGTCTGTTCCTGTCCACTGGATGTGCTTGGACTTGTAGTGCCATCACAGCTGGAGAGGCCTTGCCAAGCACGATATTGCTATTTATGTATATGTGTTTTGTGGAGGGTTTCAGCTTTTAAATGCATTTATTACATGCCATGTTGTTTAGGTTGGCATTACCTAGCTAGCAGCAGGAGTATTTGTTTCAAAATGACAATTGATCGTCTTTTTTTATTTTTATTTTTTAATATGGTAAGGAAAGGTTTTAATTTTCTCCATAATATACTACTGAAGTCACCATCTGCTAACCGCCTCAGATTTACGTTCACATCATTAAATGTTAGTTGTCCTTGTGTAATGTGTATAACGTGCTGTATGCTGTACCTGGCGCAATGTGTATAACGTGCTGTACCTGGCGCAATGTGTATAACGTGCTGTACCTGGCGCAATGTGTATAACGTGCTGTACCTGGCGCAATGTGTATAATGTGCTGTACCTGGCGCAATGTGTATAACGTGCTGTACCTGGCGCAATGTGTATAAGCGGCACTACTGTGTGGTGTAATGTGAATTGTCACTTATGTGGTCACGCCCCTTCCCTGTGAAGCCACGCCCATAAAATTTTGCGGCGCGCATTGCCTATGCTTTGCGGTCTGGGAGGTGGGACACCAATTCACTTTCTGCCTAAGGGCACAACAATGTCTAGTTACACCTCTGGTGCAGGGTGTCCTGCATGCTACACAGCCCAGCAGCATCGTCACCCCATACTACACCTTGCACCACTTTTGTAGTGTCCAAATAAGATTAAGATTAATAAAAACCTTCATTCCGATGGGACCCAGAAAAAGACTGTTAGGACCCCAATTTTAAAAAGTGAGGGGTCCCTGGGACCCACTTTTTTTTTGGCTCAGCGCGATCACTGTAGCCCATGAAGTACGTCACGTCATGCACTGGCTTGATGGGTATATAAGGTGTGCGATAGGCCGTCTGCCCACATATCACTCGTTGCTGTCATAGGTAAAAGGGATGACTTATCCGAGTTGCAAAAAGGGATGATTATCGGCTTTTGGGCCAAGGGTGGTAGTATTTCTGAAACAGCGTGAGAGATGAACATCGGCTACGAAGGTGCATGAGGGATACCCGACACACTACAGTGGAGCAGCTCACCACCAGGTGTGTGTCTAAAATGACAGTTCAGCCAATCTAGCTTCTGTCCGTGCTGCACATAGGGGGTAATTCTGAGTTGATCGCAGCAGCAAGTTTGTTAGCAATTGGGCAAAACCATGTGCACTGCAGGGGGGGGGGGCAGATATAACATTTGCAGAGAGAGTTAGATTTGGGTGGGCTATTTTGTTTCTGTGCAGGGTAAATACTGGCTGCTTTATTTTACACTGCAATTTAGATTGCAGATTGAACTCACGACACCCAAATCTAACTCTCTCTGCAAATGTTATATCTGCCTCCTCTGCAGTGCACATGGTTTTGCCCAACTGTAATGTAAATTGTTATCCAGGACCCAAGACCTTTCTTCCGGGCCATAGCCTTTCCAGTGAACCAAAAAATAAAGCCGGCCCTGAGAAAATTTGGAATCTAAAACCTTCTCCACCAGGAACTCTTGTTGCCCCTGAACATCCACCGGAGGTCTACCCTGGGAAGTCTTCCGAGGGAATCTCCTGGAAGAAATATATTGCTTCAGAAGGGAACAGTGAAAAGTATTGCCAATTTTGAGTGATTTAGGCAAGCGTAGCCGAAAAGCAACTGGATTGACCTTCTTAACGATAAGGAACGGTCCAATAAATTTGGGTCCCAATCTAGCCGAGGGTAGTCGGAGCTTGATGTTGCGGGTTGACAACCACACCTTATCTCCCACCTTAAAAGGGTATCCGTTCAGATGGTCGACCATGTTATGGTCGACAGTCATTAGGTCGACCACTATTGGTCGACATTGACATGGTCGACATGGACGACACATGAAAATGGTCGACACATGAAAAGGTCGACATGAGTTTTTTAACTTTTTTTCTTTTGGGGAATTTTTCCATACTTTACGATCCACGTGGACTACGATTGGAGCGGTAATCTGTGCCGAGCGATGCGGTAGCGGAGCGAAGGCACCATGCCCGAAGCATGGCGAGCGAAGCAAGCCATGCGAGGGGACGCGGTGCACTAATTGGGGTTCCCAGTCACTTTACGCAAAAAACGACACCAAAAAAAGTTAAAAAACTCATGTCGACCTTTTCATGTGTCGACCATGTGTCCATGTCGACCATGTCAATGTCGACAAATAGTGGTCGACCTAATGACTGTCGACCATAACATGGTCGACCATTCATACCGGAAACCCCTTAAAAGTGCATGGGCGTCGGAACCTATCAGAATTTTTTTTTTCTCGGAAGGCAGCCTTCTTAAGGGCAAGGTGCACCTTTTTCCAAATCATTCTGAGATGGGAAGTTAAGGTCAACGAAGAGACTGGAAAATGAGGGTAAAAAGAATTGGCTCTAGGATGAAAGCCCAAGACCGAAAAGAATGGGGACTCCTTGGTGGAAGAATGACAAAAGTTATTATAGGCAAACTCGGCCAAAGGAAGAAATTCAGACCAATCATTCTGAAGTTTGGCCGAATATAGCCGTAAATACTGTTTTAACGACTGATTAACACGTTCAGTTTGTCTGTTAGACTGTGGATGGTACCCAGATGTTAAAGAGAGTTTCATATTTTCAACAACTATCTACCTCTCTGCAACCACTGCTTTCACCAATTTCTACATTCACCTCTCCAGAGACTGCTGTGTCACACCTTAACCAAACTCTAGTAACAGCACTTGATGAAGTGGCTCCAGCTACCCATCACACTCCACGTAGACTTAGATGTCAACCGTGGCACTCTAAATACACTAGACACTTACAAAAACTCTCACGAAAAGTTGAACGCCAGTGGCGTAAATCTCGTAGTTCAAGTGACTTTCTCACATATAAGACCACCTACCACTCTTATCGTACTGCTCTGGACACTGCCAAACAAACATATTTTCAATCTCTCATCTCTGCTCAAGCCTCTAACCCCAAGCGACTTTTTAATACATTTAAATCACTTCTTGTCCCTCCCTCACCTAACCCACCAGCCACTGTCAATGCGCAAGATCTTGCTTCCTATTTCAAGGACAAGATTGACAAGATCCGAAATTAAATGGTATGCTCTTCCACAGCAAGTGACCTGCTCAATTCCCTGCCTGAACCCTCTAACACCTTCTCTTCTTTTGATCATACAAATGAAGATGAAGTATCTGCACTCTTTTCATCTGCCTACTCTAATACCTCTCCCCTTGACTCTATACCCTCACAAATTAGTAAAGCTCTGTCTACTGTGCTCATCCCAACCTTAACGAAAATCTGTAATCTCTCCCTGTCTACTGGTATCTTTCCTTCTCTATACAAGCATGCAGTGATTACTCCCATTCTGAAAAAACAAAACTCTGACCCGAACTCTCTCTCTAACTACCGTCCCATCTCTCAGCTCCCATGCCCCTCCAAGCTACTGGAGAGACTTGCCTACACTCGCCTCACACACTTTCTTAACTCACACAGCCTACTGGACCCACTTCAGTCAGGATTTCGTGCCCAACACTCCACAGAGACAGCACTGACTAAGGTAGTGAATGATTTGGTCACTGCTAAATCTAAAGGACATTTCTCTCTCCTTATTCTCCTTGATCTCTCTGCTGCTTTTGACACTGTTGACCACTCTCTTCTCATACAAACACTACAATCCCTAGGTATTCAGGACACAGCCCTTTCTTGGTTCTCATCCTACCTATCTAATCGCTCCTTCAGTGTTCGTTTCTCTGATTCCACCTCTCCTTCGCTACCTCTCTCAGTTGGAGTACCGCAAGGCTCAGTCCTAGGTCCTCTGCTTTTCTCTATCTATACCACATCTCTTGGCAAACTAATCAACTCTTTCGGATTTCAGTACCATCTGTATGCGGATGATACTCAAATCTACCTATCCTCCCCTGATTTGTCACCATCTGTATTGGACCGTGTCACTGAATGCCTTTCTGCCATTTCATCTTGGATGACATCTCGCCACCTCAAACTTAATATTTCCAAAACAGAATTAATTATATTTCCACCGGCCAATAGTAGTTTCCAACCTGATATCTCTATCACTGTTGAGAACTCTGCAATCACCCCTACCCCACAAGCTCGCTGCCTAGGTGTCATTCTTGACTCTGAACTGTCCTTTGTTACCTACATTCAATCTGTCTCAAGATCATGTTACATACATCTAAGAAACATATCCAAAATACGCCCTTATCTTACACAAGACACAGCAAAAACTCTAATCCATGCTCTCATTATCTCCCGCATTGATTAGTGTAATAGTCTCCTGACCGGTCTTCCCAAACATAGGCTCTCACCACTACAATCCATTTTGAATGCAGCTGCGAGGCTAATCTTCCTTGCCAGACGTTCATCGTCTGCAGATCCGCTCTGTCAGTCCCTCCATTGGTTACCGGTATTCTACCGTATTAAATATAAAATACTTTTACTCACATACAGGGCTATTAACCAAACTGCACCAACATACATCTCTTCACTCATCTCAAAATATCTCCCTACCCGACCTCTCCGCTCTGCACAAGATCTACGTCTCTCATCCACACGCATTACTTGTTCACACTCAAAATTACAGGACTTTATCCGGGCTTCACCCACTCTGTGGAATGCCCTCCCACGCACAGTAAGACTCGCCTCTAGTCTCCAAACCTTTAAATGTTCCCTGAAAACTCACCTCTTCAGACAAGCCTATCAAATTCCAGACCCACCCACATAACCTTCAGTGCTTCCCTATCTAATTACATCCTCTGTAGAGTATTCATAACATCACATATCTTGTCTTTCTTTAGTCTCACACCCTCCTGACACTTGGATAACTTTGTGGGGTATCATCATACAATACATTAAGAACCTAGCAATCTGGTGGACCATTATGCAATAGTTAGCATCAATCCTTGTGTATCTATGCCTATTTCCCTATAGATTGTAAGCTTGCGAGCAGGGCCTTCCCACCTCTGTCTGTCTGTTTTTACCCAGTTTTGTTCTATTACTGTTGTTCTAATTGTAAAGCGCAACGGAATATGCTGCGCTATATAAGAAACTGTTAATAAATAAATAAATAAATAAATATTTAATGAGACACAAAAACGTTTCCAGAAACGGGCGATGAATTGCGGTCCCCGATCAGAGACAATATCCCTGGGTAAACCATGGAGCCTGAACACATGGCGGAGAAACAAAACTGCCAACCCTTGAGCAGAGGGTAATCGGGGGAGAGCAATGAAGTGGGCCATCTTACTAAAACGGTCTACTACCACCCAAATGACTCGAAACCCAGCTGAAAGAGGAAGGTCCACCATGAAATCCATGGATATATGTGACCATGGCCTGAGAGGAACGGCTAGAGGCATGAGTTGCCCAACCGGCAACGATCGAGATACCTTGTACTGAGCACAAACCTGACAGGAACGGACAAATTCCCTTACATCTTTAGAAAGATTAGGCCACCACACTGAGCGAGAGATTAACTCCAAGGTCTTAGTGATACCCGGATGACCAGAAACCTTATTATCATGAAACTCAGCTAGAATAGTGCCTCTCAGAAATTCAGGGACGAAGAGACGATCTGCAGGAGTGACATTGGGAGCCTGCTGCTGAAGCTGGACTAGCTGTGTAAATAAATCCTGTGTGAGGCCAGCCCGGATGACAGACGATGGGACTATGGGGGTAGTAGCCGGGTGGTTATTGTGAACCGGAAGAAAACAACGTGACAGGGCATCGGCTTACGTATTCTTGGAACTGGGCCTGAAGGTGATGATAAACCTGAAACGAGTAAAAAACAGCGCCCAACGTGCCTGTCGAGCAATAAGCCGTTTAGCTGACTCAATATACTGCAGGTTCTTGTGGTCAGTAAACACAGTAATGGTATGCCTTGCTCCTTCCAGCCAGTGCCTCCACTCCTCGAAAGTCCATTTAACTGCCAACAATTCTCGATTACCAACATCATAGTTGGATTCTGCGGAGGAGAATTTTCTGGACATGAAGGCACATGGGTGTAATTCCCGAGACTCCGGGTCTTCCTGAGAAAGGATAGCCCCCACTCCAACCTCTGAGGCATCTACCTCGACAATAAAGGGGAGATCCGGGTTAGGGTGTCTGAGTACTGGAGCTGAGACAAAGGTCTGCTTCAAGGCCAGGAAGGCAGACTTGGCTTTAGGCGATCAATTGGAAGGGTCCGCTCCTTTTTTAGTCAATGCCACAATAGGAGCAACCAAATCTGAGAAGGTATGAATAAAACGCCTATAATAATTTGCAAACCCTAAAAAGCGCTGAATTGCTTTTAAGTTCGTGGGTTCTGCCCAATTTAGGATGGCCTGGAGTTTTTTTGATTCCATGAAAAACCCCTTTGGAGAAATAATATACCCCAGGAAGGACACTTCTGTGATGTGGAAATCACATTTCTCCAGTTTGGCGTACAAATGATTTTCCCGTAACTTCTGAAGGACCAGTCGCACATGGGTAATATGTTGTTCAAAAGACTCAGAGTAAATCAAAATGTCGTCTAAATAAACGACTACGAACTTTCCTAGAAAGTCGCGAAGGACGTCGTTAATGAGATCTTGAAATACAGCAGGAGCATTAGACAGCCCAAACGGCATCACCAGGTATTCATAATGTCCCGACTGTGTGCTGAAAGCCGTCTTCCACTCATCCCCAGATTTTTATTCGGATGAGATTGTAAGCCCCTCTAAGATCGATTTTGGAAAAGATAACGGCAGTACGGAGCTGATCAAATAGTACTGAAATCAGTGGCAAGGGGTAGGTGTTTTTAACAGAAATCTTATTCAGAGCCCGATAATCAATACATGGTCTGAGCGACCCATCTTTTTTTCTCAACAAAAAAGAACCCTGCACTCAATGGAGATTTCGAGGGCCTAATGAAGCCCTTTTTCAGGCTCTCCTGTACATAATCATTCATTGCCGTAGTTTCCGGCCCAGACAGGGCATATAGTCTCCCTTTAGGCAAAGAGGCACCGGGAACTAAGTCAATGGCGCAGTCATAGGACCGATGAGGGGGCAGAATATCCGCATTACCCTTGGAGAAAACATTGGCAAAGTCCTGATATTCCAAAGGAATAAGTTCTGGGGTGACAGCCGTAACCCGGACTGGACGGGAAATACATTCCTTAACACAAAAGGGACCCCATCGGGAAATCTCCTCAGACCGCCAATCTATGGTGGGAT
The DNA here is from genome assembly GCF_028390025.1 of Pseudophryne corroboree. Lineage (NCBI taxonomy): Eukaryota > Metazoa > Chordata > Amphibia > Anura > Myobatrachidae > Pseudophryne > Pseudophryne corroboree. The sequence continues at coordinate 455,227,022 of NC_086449.1, forward strand.
TATGAAAAGCAAGCCAGGGGTGACCCAAAACTACGGGGACAGCCGGACAATGGGTAAGGTAAAACTCGATTTTCTCCGAATGTAGGGCCCCTACTGTCAGTTGTACTGGAGGTGTGCGGTGAGTGATTACCCCATTAGAAAGCGGACCACCATCCAAGCCGAGCATGGTGATACATTTATACAAAGGTATCTGTGGAACGCCCAAAGCCTGAGCCCAACCAAGATCCATGAAATTTCCCGCAGCTCCACTGTCGACGAAGGCCAACACCAACGAACTGAGACTACCAAAGGAAATTTTTACAGGAACTAATAAGAAATCATTAGAGGAGATCAATTGCAGACCCAAGTGAACCCCCTCACAATTCACTTGGTCAGAGCGTTTCCCTGCTTATTCGGGCAATTACGCGCGATATGTCCCTTGCCACCACAATACAAGCAGAGACCAGAATTTAGCCTTCTGGTTCTTTCCTCTGGGGACAGCCGGGAGAGACCCATTTGCATGGGCTCCTCGACGTCCTCAGGGAAAGTATACACACATGGACTAGGCCTGAAACTAGCTCCTCTTTCAGCCCTCCGCTCCCGGAGACGACGATCAATTTTAATAGCAAGCTCCATGAGTTTGTCTAAAGTCTCTGGAGCGGGGTACTGAAGGAGACTGTCTTTAATAACTTCAGACAAACCGAGGCGAAACTGACTGCGCAGGGCCGGGTCATTCCAGCCACAGTCGTTCGACCAACGGCGAAACTCGGTACAATACGCCTCTGCTGGATTTTTCCCTTGCTTAAGTGCACGCAGGTGGCTCTCAGCCGACGCTTCTCTATCAGGGTCATCGTACAAAAGGCCTAAGGACTTAAAAAAGGCATCTACAGATAGCAAGGCAACATCATCGGCTTTTATCCCAAAAGCCCAGGTTTGCGGATCGCTTTGTAGTAATGACATCACAATCCCGACCCGTTGAGACTCAGTACCAGAGGATCGGGGCCTTAAACGAAAATAAAGCTTACAAGCTTCCTTGAAATTAAAAAAATCCTTTCGGTTACCTGAAAAACGGTCAGGAAGATGCATCTTTGGTTCTGGAATCATACTCGGGGAGGCTCGCAAAAGATCTTCCTGCGATCTCACCCGAAGAGTAAGATCCTGAACCATCTGAGTTAGTTCCTGAATCTGGTTGGCCAAAAGCTGGCTGGGATTCGGTTCTAATACTGCCGGATTCATGAGGCCGAATTTCAAGGCCCACCAAATACAAATAACTCTTTGTTTTTTTTTGTGTTGGCCGGTGATAATGGTACGTTCCTGGTGCTCAGAACTAGAGAGATGTTGCGTAGTGAGTCCAGAGCACCAGGACGTGACGCTGAAATAAGGTGTGGTACGGAAATAGCCCCTAGCACCCTACCTCCATTGTTTCACCCGTGTGGTCAGTTCACGCCTGAGTGACTATGGTTTCTTGGGCCCACGGCAGCCGCGTTTGAAGGGCGGATTAGGTCTGCCCAACTCCGATGCTCCCAGGTCTTAGAGTGAGACAAAGCGTGAACCGAGACAGGATAATAACAAGGGGACCTCTAACTAAAGCAAACATAAAGCTAGGGGCTACTAACAACCCTAAAACTAAATATATGTGCGGCACGCCGCCAAAGGAAAAGAACAACAAAAGATACCACTGTCCACACCCCCACACGGTACCGTCGTGTACCGGGGAGGACAGTGAAAAGCGGAAACCTCCGCAAAACCACCAGTACAAAATAAACGCGCGGCAGAAGCCGCTACTCACGAAACCGGGAGAGAACTCCAATAAGCGAGAACCCCCAGATGACTGCAACAGGTTCACTTGGACTGGAAGGATTCCCAGGACCGGCTTCAGAACTCCAGGACTCAGGAGCACAGGGAGCAGGATCGACCAGATACAGCTGACCAGGAACAGACGTTGCAAGGCAGGAACAGCATGCAGGAAGCTATCACCGGCGAGGCTGCAGTGTGCTGGCTCCCATAAAAAGGCCCTGCTGGCCAATGACAGGAGGGCCAGCAAGGCCAGCCCCCAGACCCTAATTACTATTTGCCGTGCAGCTGCCCTGCTGCACGAACAACTAATCAATCTTATCTGGCAACGGGGAACGCGGTCCGCCAATGGCGTCCCCGTTGCCATGGACCCAGCATCTGTGGACGCCCGGCGTCTTAGCGTTGCCAGGGACCCGGCGGCTACAGGACGCACGGCGTCCTGGCGTTGCTAGGCGCCGGGCGGGCAGGGAGGGAGGTGTGGCGGCCGTGAGCGTCGCTCGGAAGCAGACCGAGCGGCGCCGCAGACCGCGGCACCTAACAGTTACTCTTGTTATTAGCTGGTGGTCATAATATTGTGACTTGACCGTGTAAACCTATGTGGTATCAAGAAACAATAGTGAAGAGGAGAGGAGAGTTTATTTGGATCAAATACATTTAGGAGAAATTACTTTTTATTATAATAGTAATAATAATAATAATAAAGCAGGTCACAACATATTAAATTGAATTGTTGAGTTACAAGGTACTTGTTCACATCAGTACTACAATTAACAGTATACTGTACACTTCCTTTTACTTTGAGTTGTACTGACATCTAGTGGTATCTCTGAACACTATACGGTACATTATTCAAACGTAAATTACAATTGATACAAAGTTGTAATTGGTTTGTTGATATTGTAAAGCTCTGAAATAGATCAGTTTACTATATGTCATACTTGTAAGGCAAGTCACTGACTTAATTTTTAACCACCTCGCTGACAGAGGTCTGGTTGAAACAAGAATATTAAAAGCAACCCCGCTGATTAGATTCTAGCAGTACCTAAACCCCCCCCCCCCAAAAAAAAAAAAACACAACAAAAAACTAACAACCAGGTAAAGCTAGTGGCAAAACAAGTATGTAGGCAGTTACTTTTTATAGATAAAAATTGTCATGTCTATGAAAGCCGACATTCTGCTTGCAACACTCCCTCCCGTTCTTTGCATACTCCTCCAATTATTTATCTACAATATACTTGAAACATCAACCGTACTGAACACTAACCGACTCTATCTTACCATATTACTTAATGTATCATACAGGCGAGAAGCGCCACCTACTACAATAAACTTTAACAGTGTAACAAAAAAAACAGGGAAAGGTAGTATAACAGTGCATCTGTTTGCTAAACATGGGCATGCGAACGTGGGGTGCCTTGTGTGCACAGACACACCCTAATGTCGGGCATACCGCCACATGCCAGGTCAACTCGACAGCTGCGCCGCTGTCTAAAGATAGGCAGCTATGCGCAATCTATAAATATAGTCATGCCAACTGCAGAGCACAGGTCCGTCCCTCAGGATCTAGGCTGGGAGGTGTTCTGTAGCGGAGGACAGTCCTCCTTCTTCAGTAAGCCACCCTCCTCTCTGGTAGCGATGACCTCATGAGGGAGGGACAGTGTTCATTTTGTTGACAAGAACTTTGACTAAAAGTAATCAACTTTGACTAAATTAGACTATAATGAAAACAGAGATCCAGTGACTAAATCTTGACAAAAACAAAGCAAAAAACAAAAAAGCGACTAAAACTAAATTTAAAAACCTTGTCAAAACTAACACTGGAAAATAGAGATTTACATTTTGAAAGAACAATGATATGTTTTAGATATTTGCAGAAAATAAGTATGACCTACTGTGAAGGAAATATGATTGCTCTAACAAACTTAAGGCATTCATTGGTATATGATATAAGGGAGTTCTATGGTAAGTCAAACTCAGTATGTGACTTTAAACCAAGTACAATTTTAAGTAAGTGACTAAGACTAAAACCACATTTAAAATCCTTGTCAAAATTAAAACTGGATGTGGATCAGAGAAGGGAGCTTCATCGGAGGATCTATCTGTTCGGCTGCACACTTCTCACCTTATGCATTCCTCCCAACTGTCCTATTCGGACACTGTCCCACCCGCGGGTCGCAGTGTCCCGCGGGCGGGGGTTAGTTGAGGGAAAGTGAGAAGGGGCTGCCCAGCTGCTCTGGGAGCGCTGGGCATGCCTCCAAAATGATGAAAAATGGGTCCATGTCACAAGGCCCAGCCCACTATGCAGAAGCCACACCCCTCCTACCCAAGGTCACACCCCTTTCCGGGTTGCCACACGGTTTCGTTGCGCAAGGGTCCTGCCTCCCGTCATTGAAAAGTTGGAAGGTATGCCTCATGGCTGGGGGATCCTTCTCACTGAGCAGAGTCTGAGGTACATGTCTGCTCCACTTGTCCCACCCACCACACCGGGTCTCTCTCACTCTCTCCTCAATGGAGTACAGGGCTAGCCTTCTATTAGTGTTAGGATATGCCTGTCCAGTTCGTGATTGGAAGAGATCCACTAGGGTAATTTACCTGGAGTATAGCAACTGGCAAGGCAAGGGTTAATTGCAGACAGGCTGGATGCAAGATGACTAGCAAGGCTGGGATTAATTGTACACTTTGGCTAGGTGATACTGGCAAGGCGATGCAAGTGAAGTGTTATGAGCCATGGCTGTGGCTCATTCCTGTTTTGCAGTTTTGTTCTGTATTTTATGTTTATAAAGTTGTCTTGCATGCCAGGATTTCCTGTTGCTCTGTTTTAGAATACTCTTGTCTGCTGCCGCTGGTGAGTCTGTGTAATTGCAGCTTGTTCCCATGTGTTCAGCCTCACCTGGCTGCTAATTGCATCTTGTCAGTTTGGAATCATGCAACAGGGCAGCTGCATGGGATTATTAATTAGGCCTCTCTGTTATATGCTGGCTGACTGCAATTCACAGATGCTGGTGATATTTCTTGGTTTTCAGTCTGCTTGAAGTCTGACCTGGTTCCTGCCAGTCCCTGAGCTCCTGTATAGCAGTGTCTGACTAGCTGCTTCCTGTGTTGATTCCTGTGTCAGTCCCTGTGTCGATTCCTGTGTCTGTTCCCGTGTCCTGCTGTGAGGCGTTCCTGCCCTGAGGTCCAGTGGCTTTGCCTATCCCTGGTCAAGTTCCTGGTTTCCTGGTGTCCACCGGTCTGTCGTTTGGGATTCTGCCTGTCCTCCAGTTCTGAGAGTGTGTGTCGGCATCATTGAGGGTTCCTGTCCGTTTGCCAGTATTCGTACCGGTTCCGTGAGTAGCGGCTCTCCCGCGTCCGTTGGCCTAGGCCGCTGTATTTCATTATTGTTTCTGTCCCTGGTGTTTTGCAGAGGGTTCTGCTTATGCTGTCACCGCCGGTACACAAAGGTATTGTGTCGGCGTGTGATCAGCATTTCCTTTGTTGTTATTTTCCTTTGGCGGTTTCTCCGCACATACTTTAGGTTTTTAGTTAGCTTGTAGCCCCTGGCCTGTTTGCTTAGTTAGAGGGCCTCTTGTTATCATCCTGTCTCGGATTTCCCTTTGTCTCTCACTAAGACCGGGGGGCATCGGAGTTGGGCAGACATAATCCGCCCTTCAAACGCGGCTGCCAAGGGCTCAAGAAACCATAGTCTCGCAAGGGATTTCTGACAGCACGGGTGAGACAACAGAGTTAGGGCGCCAGGGGCTATTCCCTTTCCATTCCCCTTTCCCAGCGTTACGTCCTGGTGCTCTGGACTCACTTCATGAACATCTCCCTTGTTCTGAGCACCAGGAACCTAACATTATCACCAGCCATACCACAAAAAAGAAATAAAACTTTTTTTCTTTTTTGGCCCAGTCCAGTGTCTAGTCTAGAATCCAGTCCTGTCTAGAATTCAGTGAGCAGAATCCAATCCGGTGTTTAGAATCCAGTCTTGTCTAGAATTCAGTGTTCAGAATCCAATCCGATGTTTAGAATCCAGTCCTGTCTAGAATTCAGTGAGCAGAATCCAATCCGGTGTTTAGAATCCAGTCTTGTCTAGAATTCAGTGTTCAGAATCCAATCCGATGTTTAGAATCCAGTCCTGTCTAGAATTCAGTGTGCAGAATCCAGTCCGGTGTTTAGAATCCAGTCCGATGTTTAGAATCCAGTCCGGTGTTTAAAAAAAAAAAAAAAAAAAAAAGTCTTGTTTTGTTTAGCAAAATTTAGTCTTGCCTTGTCTTGTCTTGTCTAGTTTTAAATCCTCCTATGTCTACTATGCAAGCCCTGCAGGCATCTCTCGCAGCCCTGAACTCTGTTTTCAGTGCTTTGAGACCAGAGCGACTAGAAGTTTTGCAGCAATCCCTAAAGCAACTGCAAAACCTTCTGACTAAAATCTTGCTCATCTTGCCAGAAGTCGTTGAGAGTACATCTATCTCTAAAGAGACTCTTGTTCACAGTATGGTGACAAGAGAATCCTCTGGTTTAATTGAAGAGAAAAGGTTTAAAAGTTTTCTGCGGCCCAGGCTCTCAGAAGAGGAGCGTCTGCGTCGCAGAAACTTAAACTTATGCCTATATTGTGGGGGTTTAGGCCACTATCTGCTGACCTGTGAGTTGCGCAAGCCAAAGTGTGGTGACGAGTCTTGCCCTCTGGCCAAGTTGAGTCAGGATACAAGACCTACTCCTGTCTCTACTGTGGCAGAGGTACTTGTCACACAACCCACACTAAAAAGCTGTCTGTCCTATAATTGGGGTCCTTGGGCAAGGGAGCCCCATTATAGATTCAGGAATCAAAAGAGAATGTTTCTCTCCTCTCTTGAGGTTCCTGTGGAAGCGGAGTTGCAAGCCCCTGGAGTGGTGCCCGATGCCCAGGGTCCTGGAGTGGTGCCCGATGCCCAGGGTCCTGGAGTGGTGCCCGATGCCCAGGGTCCTGGAGTGGTGCCCGATGACCAGGGTCCTGGAGTGGTGCCCGATGCCCAGGGTCCTGGAGTGGTGCCCGATGCCCAGGGTCCTGGAGTGGTGCCCGTAGCCCAGGGTCCTGGAGTGGTGCCCGTAGCCCAGGGTCCTGGAGTGGTGCCCGTAGCTCAGGATCTTGGTGCGGTACCTGATGCCCAGAGTGCTGGTGCGGTACCTGATGCCCAGAGTGCTGGTGCGGTACCTGATGCCCAGAGTACTGGTGCGGTACCCGATGCCCAGAGTGCTGGTGCGGTACCCGATGCCCAAGCTTATAGAGGGACATCAAATATTGTAGTTCAGGTGTCCATACCAGAAGGGGTCTCAGAAGCTGTTACCCCAGGTAGGGACTTGAAGAGCGCAACCCTAGAAAGGGTCTCTAAAACCATAGTTCTTGAAGGGAACTCGAGAAGCAAAACCCCAGAAGGAATCTTTGAAGTAATATCCCCAAGTGGGGTCTCGAGAGACGCAGCCCCAAAGAAGGGTCTAGAAGTCGCTTCCCCAGGAAAGAACTTAAGAAGCATAGCATTAGTGGAGGATCTGAACGTTACTGCTTCAGCAAAAGTCCCGGAAGTCATAGTCCCGGGAGAACTTTCGATAATTATCGACTCGGAGAGGGAGGCCGATGGCCCGATCCCAGTCAGGGAGGCCAACGGCCCGGTCCCAGTAAAAGAATACGAGGTGCTGACCCCAGCGGGGTTCCCGGAGGCCACTGCCCCAGCGGGGTTCCCGGAGGCCACTGCCCCAGCGGGGTTCCCGGAGGCCACTGCCCCGGGTGGGGTTCAGAAAGTCACTGCCCCGGGTGGGGTTCAGAAAGTCACTGCCCCGGGTGGGGTTCAGAAAGTCACTGCCCCGGGTGGGGTTCAGAAAGTCACTGCCCCGGGTGGGGTTCAGAGAGTCTCAGCCTCGAGTAAGGTCAATAGTGACCAGGTCCTAGCAAAGCACTCCAGTCAGTCAGATGAGAAGGAAACAGATCCTGACTCTGATATCTCAACATCCATAACCTTTGATGGGGACTTCGCCCAATTTCTGGCGCTTTTCAAACACTATTACACTATTATGTTGTCTAGACCATTTCTGGGCATCACTTCAGAAAACCTTGGGCTCTATCTGATTTATTCTTTTAGAGGAGAGCCTTTTGAGTGGGCAACCAGCCTAATAAAAGCTGAAGATCCCATTCTTCAGGATCCCCTAGCATTCAGTGATGCAATTATTAAAAGATATGGTTCCAAAGAAATTGGTTCAGGTTCCTCTAGGTCACCCGTCTTATATGCTGAGAGTCCACCAAATACTGTAAACTCAGCACAAGAGTCTCAGCCCGTTGTTTTGACTGCAGGATGTGCTTTTCTGACTTCTTCTAATAATAGTACTTTACCAGAAAGTTCAGCTCCCAAGGGTAAGAGACCTGTCTCTGATTTGAACGCAGCCTTGCTGGGTGGTACCATCAGTTCAGACAATGTGTGGGGAATTACCTTGGTCAGACCTAAAGAGCTTTGTAAAAAGAAGAAGAAGACAAAGAAATAATTTTTGACTCTTGCCTTGATAAAAAAAAAAAGATTTTTTTTCCCCTTGTCTTGTGTCCAGTGGCCACCATCAAGGGGAGGGCACTGTTACAAGTTGTTGCTACAGCTTGTTTTTGTTTTCTTGTCTGTTAGACCAGTGTGTCAGGTTTTTTTTTTGTATCCCTTGTTCTGGATAGTCTGAATTTTGGGGTCTTTTGACCCCTCCTCAAGGGGGGGGTAATGTTATGAGCCACGGCTATGGCTCATTCCTGTTTTGCAGTTTTGTTCTGTATTTTATGTTTATAAAGTTGTCTTGCATGCCAGGATTTCCTGTTGCTCTGTTTTAGAATACTCTTGTCTGCTGCCGCTGGTGAGTCTGTGTAATTGCAGCTTGTTCCCATGTGTTCAGCCTCACCTGGCTGCTAATTGCATCTTGTCAGTTTGGAATCATGCAACAGGGCAGCTGCATGGGATTATTAATTAGGCCTCTCTGTTATATGCTGGCTGACTGCAATTCACAGATGCTGGTGATATTTCTTGGTTTTCAGTCTGCTTGAAGTCTGACCTGGTTCCTGCCAGTCCCTGAGCTCCTGTATAGCAGTGTCTGACTAGCTGCTTCCTGTGTTGATTCCTGTGTCAGTCCCTGTGTCGATTCCTGTGTCTGTTCCCGTGTCCTGCTGTGAGGCGTTCCTGCCCTGAGGTCCAGTGGCTTTGCCTATCCCTGGTCAAGTTCCTGGTTTCCTGGTGTCCACCGGTCTGTCGTTTGGGATTCTGCCTGTCCTCCAGTTCTGAGAGTGTGTGTCGGCATCATTGAGGGTTCCTGTCCGTTTGCCAGTATTCGTACCGGTTCCGTGAGTAGCGGCTCTCCCGCGTCCGTTGGCCTAGGCCGCTGTATTTCATTATTGTTTCTGTCCCTGGTGTTTTGCAGAGGGTTCTGCTTATGCTGTCACCGCCGGTACACAAAGGTATTGTGTCGGCGTGTGATCAGCATTTCCTTTGTTGTTATTTTCCTTTGGCGGTTTCTCCGCACATACTTTAGGTTTTTAGTTAGCTTGTAGCCCCTGGCCTGTTTGCTTAGTTAGAGGGCCTCTTGTTATCATCCTGTCTCGGATTTCCCTTTGTCTCTCACTAAGACCGGGGGGCATCGGAGTTGGGCAGACATAATCCGCCCTTCAAACGCGGCTGCCAAGGGCTCAAGAAACCATAGTCTCGCAAGGGATTTCTGACAGCACGGGTGAGACAACAGAGTTAGGGCGCCAGGGGCTATTCCCTTTCCATTCCCCTTTCCCAGCGTTACGTCCTGGTGCTCTGGACTCACTTCATGAACATCTCCCTTGTTCTGAGCACCAGGAACCTAACATTATCACCAGCCATACCACAAAAAAGAAATAAAACTTTTTTTCTTTTTTGGCCCAGTCCAGTGTCTAGTCTAGAATCCAGTCCTGTCTAGAATTCAGTGAGCAGAATCCAATCCAGTGTTTAGAATCCAGTCTTGTCTAGAATTCAGTGTTCAGAATCCAATCCGATGTTTAGAATCCAGTCCTGTCTAGAATTCAGTGTGCAGAATCCAGTCCGGTGTTTAGAATCCAGTCCGATGTTTAGAATCCAGTCCGGTGTTAAAAAAAAAAAAAAAAAAAAGTCTTGTTTTGTTTAGCAAAATTTAGTCTTGCCTTGTCTTGTCTAGTTTTAAATCCTCCTATGTCTACTATGCAAGCCCTGCAGGCATCTCTCGCAGCCCTGAACTCTGTTTTCAGTGCTTTGAGACCAGAGCGACTAGAAGTTTTGCAGCAATCCCTAAAGCAACTGCAAAACCTTCTGACTAAAATCTTGCTCATCTTGCCAGAAGTCGTTGAGAGTACATCTATCTCTAAAGAGACTCCTGTTCACAGTATGGTGACAAGAGAATCCTCTGGTTTAATTGAAGAGAAAAGGTTTAAAAGTTTTCTGCGGCCCAGGCTCTCAGAAGAGGAGCGTCTGCGTCGCAGAAACTTAAACTTATGCCTATATTGTGGGGGTTTAGGCCACTATCTGCTGACCTGTGAGTTGCGCAAGCCAAAGTGTGGTGACGAGTCTTGCCCTCTGGCCAAGTTGAGTCAGGATACAAGACCTACTCCTGTCTCTACTGTGGCAGAGGTACTTGTCACACAACCCACACTAAAAAGCTGTCTGTCCTATAATTGGGGTCCTTGGGCAAGGGAGCCCCATTATAGATTCAGGAATCAAAAGAGAATGTTTCTCTCCTCTCTTGAGGTTCCTGTGGAAGCGGAGTTGCAAGCCCCTGGAGTGGTGCCCGATGCCCAGGGTCCTGGAGTGGTGCCCGATGCCCAGGGTCCTGGAGTGGTGCCCGATGCCCAGGGTCCTGGAGTGGTGCCCGTAGCCCAGGGTCCTGGAGTGGTGCCCGTAGCCCAGGGTCCTGGAGTGGTGCCCGTAGCTCAGGATCTTGGTGCGGTACCTGATGCCCAGAGTGCTGGTGCGGTACCTGATGCCCAGAGTGCTGGTGCGGTACCTGATGCCCAGAGTGCTGGTGCGGTACCCGATGCCCAGAGTACTGGTGCGGTACCCGATGCCCAGAGTGCTGGTGCGGTACCCGATGCCCAAGCTTATAGAGGGACATCAAATATTGTAGTTCAGGTGTCCATACCAGAAGGGGTCTCAGAAGCTGTTACCCCAGGTAGGGACTTGAAGAGCGCAACCCTACAAAGGGTCTCTAAAACCATAGTTCTTGAAGGGAACTCGAGAAGCAAAACCCCAGAAGGAATCTTTGAAGTAATATCCCCAAGTGGGGTCTCGAGAGACGCAGCCCCAAAGAAGGGTCTAGAAGTCGCTTCCCCAGGAAAGAACTTAAGAAGCATAGCATTAGTGGAGGATCTGAACGTTATTGCTTCAGCAAAAGTCCCGGAAGTCATAGTCCCGGGAGAACTTTCGATAATTATCGACTCGGAGAGGGAGGCCGATGGCCCGATCCCAGTCAGGGAGGCCAACGGCCCGGTCCCAGTAAAAGAATACGAGGTGCTGACCCCAGCGGGGTTCCCGGAGGCCACTGCCCCAGCGGGGTTCCCGGAGGCCACTGCCCCAGCGGGGTTCCCGGAGGCCACTGCCCCGGGTGGGGTTCAGAAAGTCACTGCCCTGGGTGGGGTTCAGAAAGTCACTGCCCCGGGTGGGGTTCAGAAAGTCACTGCCCCGGGTGGGGTTCAGAAAGTCACTGCCCCGGGTGGGGTTCAGAAAGTCACTGCCCCGGGTGGGGTTCAGAGAGTCTCAGCCTCGAGTAAGGTCAATAGTGACCAGGTCCTAGCAAAGCACTCCAGTCAGTCAGATGAGAAGGAAACAGATCCTGACTCTGATATCTCAACATCCATAACCTTTGATGGGGACTTCGCCCAATTTCTGGCGCTTTTCAAACACTATTACACTATTATGTTGTCTAGACCATTTCTGGGCATCACTTCAGAAAACCTTGGGCTCTATCTGATTTATTCTTTTAGAGGAGAGCCTTTTGAGTGGGCAACCAGCCTAATAAAAGCTGAAGATCCCATTCTTCAGGATCCCCTAGCATTCAGTGATGCAATTATTAAAAGATATGGTTCCAAAGAAATTGGTTCAGGTTCCTCTAGGTCACCCGTCTTATATGCTGAGAGTCCACCAAATACTGTAAACTCAGCACAAGAGTCTCAGCCCGTTGTTTTGACTGCAGGATGTGCTTTTCTGACTTCTTCTAATAATAGTACTTTACCAGAAAGTTCAGCTCCCAAGGGTAAGAGACCTGTCTCTGATTTGAACGCAGCCTTGCTGGGTGGTACCATCAGTTCAGACAATGTGTGGGGAATTACCTTGGTCAGACCTAAAGAGCTTTGTAAAAAGAAGAAGAAAAAGAAATAATTTTTGACTCTTGCCTTGATAAAAAAAAAAAAGATTTTTTTTTCCCCCTTGTCTTGTGTCCAGTGGCCACCATCAAGGGGAGGGCACTGTTACAAGTTGTTGCTACAGCTTGTTTTTGTTTTCTTGTCTGTTAGACCAGTGTGTCAGGTTTTTTTTTTGTATCCCTTGTTCTGGATAGTCTGAATTTTGGGGTCTTTTGACCCCTCCTCAAGGGGGGGGGGTAATGTTATGAGCCACGGCTGTGGCTCATTCCTGTTTTGCAGTTTTGTTCTGTATTTTATGTTTATAAAGTTGTCTTGCATGCCAGGATTTCCTGTTGCTCTGTTTTAGAATACTCTTGTCTGCTGCCGCTGGTGAGTCTGTGTAATTGCAGCTTGTTCCCATGTGTTCAGCCTCACCTGGCTGCTAATTGCATCTTGTCAGTTTGGAATCATGCAACAGGGCAGCTGCATGGGATTATTAATTAGGCCTCTCTGTTATATGCTGGCTGACTGCAATTCACAGATGCTGGTGATATTTCTTGGTTTTCAGTCTGCTTGAAGTCTGACCTGGTTCCTGCCAGTCCCTGAGCTCCTGTATAGCAGTGTCTGACTAGCTGCTTCCTGTGTTGATTCCTGTGTCAGTCCCTGTGTCGATTCCTGTGTCTGTTCCCGTGTCCTGCTGTGAGGCGTTCCTGCCCTGAGGTCCAGTGGCTTTGCCTATCCCTGGTCAAGTTCCTGGTTTCCTGGTGTCCACCGGTCTGTCGTTTGGGATTCTGCCTGTCCTCCAGTTCTGAGAGTGTGTTGGCATCATTGAGGGTTCCTGTCCGTTTGCCAGTATTCGTACCGGTTCCGTGAGTAGCGGCTCTCCCGCGTCCGTTGGCCTAGGCCGCTGTATTTCATTATTGTTTCTGTCCCTGGTGTTTTGCAGAGGGTTCTGCTTATGCTGTCACCGCCGGTACACAAAGGTATTGTGTCGGCGTGTGATCAGCATTTCCTTTGTTGTTATTTTCCTTTGGCGGTTTCTCCGCACATACTTTAGGTTTTTAGTTAGCTTGTAGCCCCTGGCCTGTTTGCTTAGTTAGAGGGCCTCTTGTTATCATCCTGTCTCGGATTTCCCTTTGTCTCTCACTAAGACCGGGGGGCATCGGAGTTGGGCAGACATAATCCGCCCTTCAAACGCGGCTGCCAAGGGCTCAAGAAACCATAGTCTCGCAAGGGATTTCTGACAGCACGGGTGAGACAACAGAGTTAGGGTGCCAGGGGCTATTCCCTTTCCATTCCCCTTTCCCAGCGTTACGTCCTGGTGCTCTGGACTCACTTCATGAACATCTCCCTTGTTCTGAGCACCAGGAACCTAACATGAAGACAGCAAGGCTTTATTAAATCAGATAGCAAAGCATGGGTTTATTGCAGGTCAGGTTAACAGGATACTGAAATGGTTACTGCAGACAGGCTTGACAAGGTATGATAACTGGAAGCCACAGGATTGAATATGCATTGGTAACTGAACAATGAGAAATGAATGAATGAGGTGATAACTGCTGGGAGTAACCAGGTGAGTGCGTGTGTGTGTTTTGATTAGAAGCAAAGTTCTGTCAGTTTGAGCAGAGAAACTTGCTTGATAAATAGTGATTGGGCTGTAATAACACACAGAGGCAGAGTTGTAGCTTTGAGTACTGATACAGCTATCCAGAAATTGCTGCAGGACTGTGAATATAGGCACAGCTGAAGTGAATAAAGTTTTTTTTTACCGACAACCAAGGGCACACAGGCTGGATGTACACGAGACCTGAGGTAGCAGGATAAACTCACAAAGACTTGGCAGGAGTTAGGCAAGTATCAGGAACATGCATGAGTATAATTGGAGGGCTATAGCTGGATGTTGACACGGAGCAGAAACAGACACAGGATGGCAGGATCCAATGAGGCAAGGGTCCTAGGACTGGCAAGGAACTAGGACTCAGGAACAGATGTGGGATTCAGAGAGAGACAAACCAGGGTTACAAGAAATGGGAACTGCACAGTATGCAGCAACCGTGTGGCAGGCTCACTAGGTGCAGAAACTGAGTAATATCACCGGTTCTAGGAACAGGGCAGAATCCCTAATATAAGGGAAAGAGACCAATCACAGGAGGAGTCAGGTAACAAAAGCATTTCAAACAGGTGTGCTACATATGTAGCAGCCAGCTTCCAGCCAAAACCCTGGCACAAACGTTAGTATGAAAGGAAAGGCTCTGCCTAACCTGCCTCACCCCACCGCACGTCACTGGTGTGTAGAAAGAGATTGTGAATTCCCCATTGAGGTAACTTGTTGGGATTGCTCCCCAGATCTTGCAGGGTCAGCAGTTCTTTTAGAAGTTGATTGCCTAGAAGTCACTTTAGGAGACAAGACAGGGATCATAGCTTGAATCTCCCCTTCTGAGATCTCAGCAGGATCTACCCATACTGGGGTATTGGGCAGAATTTCCTCTGCTGGGAACTTAACAGGATCAGATACTCCACAAGAAGCTACAGGAATTGAGACAGATGAGCCTCCTGGGACTACAGGACTAGACATGGAGACAGACGCCCCTCCTGGGGCTACAAGACTTGACACAGAGACAGGTGCGCATTGTGGGGCTACATAACTTGATACAGAAACAGATGCCCCTCCTGGGGCTACACGGCTTGAGGTCCGGACATCAGACTCCTGGGGTCGGTACCTGAAACTTCCTTCCTGGGGTTGGCACCTGAGACTCCCCTCCTGGGCTCAGCTGAAACTCAGGAATGGCACTGCTCGGAGATCCCTCAGGCACAGCACAGCTCGGAGACCCCTCAGGCACTGCACAGCTCGGAGACCCCTCAGGCACGGCACAGCTCGGAAACCCCTCATGACGCGAGGCAAGGGCAGGCAGGTCCTCATGCCACGAGGCAAGGGCAGGCAGGTCCTCATGATGCAAGGCAAGGGCAGGCAGGTCCTCATGATGCAAGGCAAGGGCAGGCAGGTCCTCATGATGCAAGGCAAGGGCAGGCAGGTCCTCATGATGCAAGGCAAGGGCAGGCAGGTCCTCATGATGCAAGGCAAGGGCAGGCAGGTCCTCATGCTGCAAGGCAAGCAGGTCCTCAGGCACGGAGGCCAGGGTACACAGAACCTCAGGCCTGGAGGCCAGGGCATACAGAACCTCAGGCCCGAGGGCAGGGCAGACAGAACCTCAGGCCCGAGGGCAGGGCAGACAGAACCTCAGGCCCAGAGGCCAGGGCAGACAGAACCTCAGGCTCGGAGGCCAGGACTGACAGAACCTTAGGCTCAGAGCCCAGGCAGAGAGAACCTCAGGCCCAGAGGCCAGGGCACTAGGGACCCCTCCAGGGGCATAGCCACTCAGATGGGCAGCTCTGGATGGAGACTCTGGCTGGGCGGCTCTGGCTGGAGACTCTGGCTGTACAGCTCTGGGTGGAGACTCTGGCTGTACAGCTCTGGGTGGAGACTCTGGCTGTACAGCTCTGGGTGGAGACTCCGGCTGGGCAGATTAATAAGCAGTCCTTCCATGGGACCGGCAGGCAAGATGGCTCCTTCTGGATAACAGAGTTATATGTATTTACTTGGGCTATAGGATCAGGGATTGCCCTGGAAATGAGAGATTCATATACTCTCAGTTGGTTCCCAAATCTAAATTCTCTGAATTTCTATTACCAGATAGGTTCAGGTATGGTTACAGGTAATTTTTTAGTGTACCAGGGGGTAGGAAAGCACCCCAGCACCCCCCCTCTTTGTCTGCGGTTTGTCTGTGACCCCTCCCCCTTTCTAGCACCTGATATATAATTATCTCCAGTAATGATCGAGCAACTGACACGGTTTGTCTGCTTGTGTGAGAAAGGCATTGAATGGGAGCAGTATTTGGAAGACATGCTGTTCCTTGTAGTGCTAATGGGAGATCCTGGGGGTGGCTCCTGGGTAAGTTAGCTCTGTCAGGATGTGTTTTAGTAATAGCCTTTATCATGAGGCCCTACTTTAGACAAATCACATGGCCCTATGTGGGCACTGCTATTATGTAGTGTTAGGACTGTTGATATCAGAGAAGCCGTGAAGTGGCTCAGAAGCTAAACATGCATTTGCAAACATGTGTGACCAATTCTCTGAATTTCTATTACCAGATAGGTACAGGTATGGTTACAGGTAATTTTTAGTGTGCTGGGGGATACCGGGGGGGAAAAAGCACCTCTATGTCTGCTGTTTGTCTATGACCCCTCCCCCTTTCTAGCACCTGATATATAATTATCTCCAGTAATGATCGAGCAACTGCCACTGTTTGTCTTCAAATTCTGCTAATTAGCAGAATTACCAAAACTTTGGATACGCATGCTGGGGGCCGCCCATCACTGAGAAAGGCCGCCTAGCATGCTGACCGTTGAACAAGCAGAAATTACGAACGCATCGCAGTTTCTGCTTGTTAGCAGACACTATGGGTGGCTCCAGCCGGCATGTAGGCAGCGGGGTGAGGGCAAAAGAGCCCCTTGCGGGCTCGCTGCACTCGCCACGCTGCG
Organism: Pseudophryne corroboree; assembly: GCF_028390025.1. Lineage (NCBI taxonomy): Eukaryota > Metazoa > Chordata > Amphibia > Anura > Myobatrachidae > Pseudophryne > Pseudophryne corroboree. Next base: position 455,243,640 of record NC_086449.1, read on the forward strand.
GCCATGCTATTTATTCTCCCTCCAGGGGTGTCGTGGGAGAATAGTTGTCAGTATGCCGGCTGTCAGGATTCCGGCGTTGGCATGGTGAGCGCCGGGATCCTGACAGCCGGCATATCAAATACCTCCCCACAGGAAAGCTTTCTACCATAGTTGGTCATGTGGGCTTATACAATCATTATAAGTTTGAGGCACACACTACTAGCAATATATCATAATTTCACTAAGAGTCATCACAGATCAGTTCAGACAGACCTTTTTAAAACTACTGGCAAGACATTTATTTTCCTATAATAACATGGAGTGGAGTTATTTGATACTTTATAAATGAATTCCAGCAGATAAGAAAGGAAATCTGAGCTTAGCAACAAATAAATAAATGTACACTAGACATCTTTAAGCTAAAGATAGAGGTTACAGGTATGTGCAATACACAGAAAGGTGTATCGGTTACAAAGCAGGAGACGATTCAGGTCTGTTTCTGACCATGCAGTGAGTCACTGGAGAATATAATCATGCTATCCAAGCTGAGATCAAGTAGGTCAGTCATGCAGGTGTCACAGTACATTTAGCTTTAACAAAAGCTGCCTGTCCTGGATTTAAGCATTACAAGAAGAGAAATGTTGTTTTTATACTTACAGCTGCTAGTACCCAAAATATGGACACATATAAATAAGGGCTGTGTAATAGGGCGTCAATATGTAATGCAATTACGCCTCCAAACAATACAGAAATTCCCATAACCACTTCAACAATCTGAAAAACACAATTAAAAAAAAAAAAAGTTGTAATTTGAATCACACCTAAAAGGCATTGCTGAAAGTAGGCAAAAGAGAAAAAGAAAATAATAAAGCTTAAAGATAAAAGTATTATTTTCCAAAGACGCAAAGAGATGATATGGTCTCTGTAATGCATCAAAAGAGGATGGAAATAAAGGAGAAGCACTGACAAGAATTAAATCTCTGTTACACAATAAAGCTAAATTTAAACATCATAGAGGTAGTGCCCTATACAGTATATGGAAACACATGGTAACCGAGGGATTCCAAGCATATTGAAAGCAAGGGCTTTACATAACAGGTGTAACATCCAACCATAGGGGGTAATTCCAAGAAGTTGATCGCAGCAGGAATTTTTTTTAGCAGTTGGGCAAAACCATGTTCACTGCAGGGGAGGCAGATATAACATGTGCAGAGAGAGATAGATTTGGGTGTGGCGAGTTCAATCTGCAATCTAAATTGCAGTGTAAAAATAAAGCAGACAGTATTTACCCTGCACAGAAACAAAATAACCCACCCAAATCTAACTCTCTCTGCAAATGTTAGATCTGCTCCCCCTGCAGTGCACATGGTTTTGCCCAACTGCTAAAAAATTTCCTGCTGCGATCAACTTGGAATTACCCCCATAGGCCCTCATTCCGAGGTGATCGCTCGCTAGCTACTTTTTGCAGCCATGCTGTCAGGGCTGGGTGTTTTTGTGAATCCGTTAACCCTGGACCAACCACAGGTGTAGGTGCTGGGGTATGATGAAAGCAGGGAGGACGAAGAAAGTTCTGTTTCATATATTTATTGTAAGCAACAATTCCAGTAAGGAGTTAAATGACAAATTATAAATCACCATATATAAACTGACGTATTGCATAAAGTGGTAGAAATGATAAGCAGGAACAATCTTAAAGATAAATTGAGGAAATGTTCATAGAACTGAGTTTTAAACAGGCTTGTGAATGAATGATGAATTGTCCAAAAGAAACAAGATTTAATGCTGAACTGTAAAATGTGTTAACTGGATAATGCAGACATAAATAAGTAACTGTAGAGATTTGTAATGAAGTTTAGAGATTTAACTGAGAGGCTGTGAAGAATTGTCCTTGATTGTAGCAACACAGAAAATACAGTACTGAAATGGGTTACTTGCGAGTTCTGAAGATCACTGTGAAACTGCAGCAGACGACAATGGTGATGAATGGGTTAAGTTTAGAGCAGAGCAAACGAACAGCTGATGTTAGTAGAATCCTCCAAAGTCTGTGTGGTTGAAGCAGGCAGACAGGGTAACCTCTTGCAAGACTCTGGGAATCCACTTGTTTGCCACTGGGAGAGTGATTGACTGACAGCACAGCAGGGAGCTGGAGGATCTTTAGCAGTGAAGGCTGCAGACGGACCTCTGGGAGTGGAGGCGATATCTGGACCACGGGAATCACACAGGAATGCACGGAGAGAGCACAGAGCTAGGGCATAGAGTAAATACAACAAAGCACTGGCCCAGAGTAGCATAATCCCAGCCTACTTAAAGGCAGCACAAGCACGGGATTGGCTTACACTTACCCACAGGTGTTTTCACAAGTGCTCTGTATTGCTTATTTGGTCTCCAACATGGCCGCCTCCTATACTGCAGACACACAGCGGTGCCTTTGGCCATTTGGTCCCCGCACTCCCAGCTCCCAGATCCTGCATCACCTGTGCCACCGATCACGCCGCGTCCCCACACAGCCGCACAGCACCGCGAGCAACCGCACCGGCAACGGATGAACCCCAGAACCCGCAGAGGTGAGAGATCGGTTCGTGACAGTACCCCCTCCTTTAAGGGTGGTCTCCGGACACCTTTGAACTTTATCAGGATTCTTGGAATAGAATTTCTGTACCAGTCTTGGAGCATGAACATCTTCGGCAAAACCCAGGACCTCTCCTCTGGACCATAACCCTTCCAGTCGACCAAAAACTGCAGACGTCCATATCGGCGACGTAAGTCCACAATCTCCTTAACCTCAAATTCCTCATCCTGCAAAGAGTGAACTTTAGGAGGTTTGGACAGGGTAGTACGAAACTTATTGAGAATCAAAGGTTTCAATAAAGATGTATGAAAGGCGTTAGGAATTTTCAAAGACGGTGGTAACTTGACTTTGTGTGACACAGGATTGAGTACCTTTACAATGGGAAATGGGCCAATAAACTTGGGAGCAAATTTCTTAGAAGGAACTTTGAACTTAAGATTGCGAGTAGAAATCCAAACTTGGTCTCCTACCTTGTAGTTTGGTACAGCCTTACGTTTTCTATCTGCGAAAGATTTATAACGAGCAGAAGATTTGACCAACGACTTGCGCACACAACTCCAGATTCTAGATAAACGTTGAAGCTCTTGATCTGCTGCTGGAACCTCTAGGGCTGGCAACGGATGGAACTCTGGCACACGAGGATGAAAACCAAAGTTAGTATAAAATGGAGTAGATTCTGAAGACGAATGAAAGAGATTATTATGAGCGAATTCTGCCAATGGAAGGTAGTCAACCCAATCATCCTGTGAGGACGATATGTATAGCCGGAGAAAGGTTTCAAGATCTTGGTTTACTCTCTCAGTTTGTCCATCTGTCTGAGGATGATATGCCGAAGAAAAATTTAACTTAATGTTTAAAGATGAACAAAGCGACCTCCAAAACTTGGCTACAAACTGTGTTCCCCGATCAGAGATGATTTCTCGAGGAAGGCCATGCAACTTGAAGATCTCAGAAATGAACAATCTGGCTAGTGAAGGAGCGGACGGTAATCCAGTTAATGGAATGAAATGAGCCATTTTCGAAAATCGATCCACTATCACCAAAATGGTATTCCGCCCTTTTGATGGAGGTAAATCGGTCACGAAATCCATTGAGATATGAGTCCACGGCTGTTTGGGTATAGATAATGGATGTAACAAACCTGGCGGAGAACCCCTTGGACTCTTATGTTGGGCACATTTAGGACATGCTGCTATAAACTCTTGAACATCGGCTTTAAGACGTGGCCACCAGTAAGACTGTTGAATAAATTTGAGAGTCTTTAGAACCCCAGGATGACCCATGAAGGATGAAGAGTGAGCCCAAGTAAGCAGTCGTTTTCGAAGATTTGTGGCGACAAAGGTTTTGCCAGGCGGAGGAACCGGAGAGGTTCGAGTCATTAAAAAGGACGTAAGACTCACAATGGCTTGATTTGTGGTAGCATCATTTAATTCAGAAGTGAAGGACCGAGAAAGGGCATCTGACTTTTTGTTCTGAGACCCTGGACGATAGGTGAGCTTGAACTTAAATCGTGTGAAGAAAAGCGCCCATCGAGCTTGTCATGGATTCAAACACTGAGCTGACTGCAGATATAGAAGATTCTTATGATCGGTATATACTGTAATGCGATGTTGTGCTCCCTCTAGAAGGTATCTCCACTCCTCAAATGCCAACTTGATGGCAAGTAATTCTTGCTCCCCAATTGCATAATTACGTTCAGCCGGTAGGAACTTACGGGAGAAATATCCGCAGGGATGGACTTTTTTATCTTCAAAGACTTGTGACAACACAGCTCCTACTGCTTCCGTAGATGCGTCCACCTCCAGTAGAAAGGGACGGTTCAAATCTGGCTGCCGAAGAATGGGGGCTGACACAAAGGCTTGTTTTAAATCAGAGAAGGCTTTGATTGCTTCAGAAGACCAGTTCATAGGATTTGCTCCCTTGCGAGTCAAGGCTGTGATGGGAGCGGCCAACGTAGAGTAATTCTTAATGAATCTCCTATAGAAATTAGCAAAGCCAAGGAATCGCTGAATCCCCTTGAGAGTCGTAGGAGTGGACCAGTCTCGGATAGCTTGTACCTTTACAGGATCCATACATAGCTCTGATTTGGAAATTATGTAACCAAGGAACGGTATGGAGGATACTTCAAAAGTACACTTCTCCAACTTACAATATAGTCGATTTTTCCTCAGACGTGTCAGTACCTCTTTAACTTGGTGACGGTGAGACTTCAGATCCTTGGAGAATATTAAGATATCATCCAAGTACACTACTAGACACTTGTAGAGAAGATCACGAAAAAGTTCATTCACGTAGCTTTGGAAAACTGCAGGCGCATTACAAAGACCAAAAGGCATTACAAGGTATTCGTAATGCCCATCCCGGGTATTAAAGGCAGTCTTCCATTCGTCCCCTGCACGGATGCGGATTAAATTGTAGGCCCCTCGAAGATCTAATTTTGTAAACACAGAAGCTCCCTTTACCCGGTCAAATAATTCTGGAATTAATGGTAATGGGTACTTGTTTTTCACAGTGATCTCATTAAGTCCACGGTAATCTATGCATGGTCGTAACCCACCATCTTTCTTCTTAACGAAGAAGAATCCGGCTCCTGCAGGTGAAGAAGATGGTCTGATAAATCCTTTGGTTAAATTCTCTTGTATATAATCAGACATAGCTTGAGTCTCTGGGATGGATAGCGGATAAATTCGCCCCCTAGGAGGTGTTTTGCCCGGTACCAAAACAATTGGGCAGTCCCATTCGCGATGAGGGGGTAAGGAGTCTGCCGCTTGTTTACTGAAAACATCCACAAAGGATTGATAGACTGAGGGTAAGTCGGGAAGACTAACTGACCGGAGAGGTATAATTGCAGCTAAACAGTCCTTGGTACAGGATTTACCCCACAAAAGAACTTCCATGGTTTGCCAATTAAATTATGGATTATGTTTCTGTAGCCAAGGTAATCCAAGTATCACATCATGAGAGGCTTTGGGAATCACGAAGAAGGAAATATATTCGGAATGGAGCACACCTACTTTCATCTTGAGACATACGGTTCGATGACTAATTATACCATCTGGAATTCGACTTCCATCCACTGCTGTAACAGCAACTGCCGCTCCCAGAGGCATAGTTTGAACTTTAGATCGTATGACAAAGGCTGAGGTGATGAAGTTCTCGGCTGCACCAGAATCTAGAAGAGCTGAAACTTTTAACTGTAGAACTTGGAACTTCTAAATGAATAGGCAAAGTCGGCTCTTTCCCAGAACGTGATTCCAAAGTAACTCCTAGCTTAACCTCTCTTGAATAAGCTAGAAGCGAGAGTTTCCCGGCCGGAGTTTGCAAGACTTAACTAAATGTTCGGAGGACCCGCAGTACATGCAGAGGTTACCCTGTCGACGACGAATTTGTTCCTCCTCTGTGAGGCGAGAGCGCCCGATCTGCATAGGTTCTTCTGTCATTACAGGAGACTGAGATGAAGAATCTTGTCGAGGTCTAGGATGATAGCGCGGACTAGATCGCTCTGCCTTGGATTTCTCTAAACATCGCTCTCTGTAGCGTAGGTCAAGTTTATTACAGATAGAAATCAATTCATCCAGCTTAGTTGGCACATCCTGAATGGTTAAATCATCCTTGATTCTCTCTGAAAGTCCATTCCAAAACGCCGCGATCAGGGCCTCCTCATTCCAGTTTAACTCTGAAGATAACGTGCGAAACTGAATAATATATTGACTGACAGGACGTAAACCTTGACGTAGACGGAGAATCTCCAAAGATGCTGAGGTGGTTCTGCCTGGTTCATCGAAGATTTTCCGGAAGGATGATACGAACTCTTTGTAATTAGAGAGAATAGGATCTCCCCTCTCCCATAGTGGCGACGCCCACTCCAAAGCCTGACCGGACAGGAGGGCAATAATATATGCGACCTTAGAACGGGCTGATGGAAAACTAGCGGACAACAGTTCGAACTGGATCTCGCATTGGTTCAGAAATCCTCTGCAAAGCTTTGGAGTCCCGTCAAACTTACTCGGAGAGGGTAACTGCAAACGGGACATAGGCAGCGTCACAGGAGAAACCGTTGTGGTAGCCAAAACAACCGGAGTTGGGACTTGGACTTGAGACGTCTTTATAGCCGTATGAAGAATCTCCAAACGATCTGCCATAGTTTGCATAAACTGAACTATTTGTGTCTGAATAGACTCCTGATTTTCCAGACGGGAAAGGATGTCTGTCGTAGCACCGCCTCCTGCGAATTGGTCACCTGACGGATCCATGTGGCCAGTGCTTACTGTCAGGGCCGGGTGTTTTTGTGAATCCGTTAACCCTGGACCAACCACAGGTGTAGGTGCTGGGGTATGATGAAAGCAGGGAGGACGAAGAAAGTTCTGTTTCATATATTTATTGTAAGCAACAATTCCAGTAAGGAGTTAAATGACAAATTATAAATCACCATATATAAATGGACGTATTGCATAAAGTGGTAGAAATGATAAGCAGGAACAATCTTAAAGATAAATTGAGGAAATGTTCATAGAACTGAGTTTTAAACAGGCTTGTGAATGAATGATCAATTGTCCAAAAAAACAAGATTTAATGCTGAACTGTAAAATGTGTTAACTGGATAATGCAGACATAAATAAGTAACTGTAGAGATTTGTAATGAAGTTTAGAGATTTAACTGAGAGGCTGTGAAGAATTGTCCTTGATTGTAGCAACACAGAAAATACAGTACTGAAATGGGTTACTTGCGAGTTCTGAAGATCACTGTGAAACTGCAGCAGACGACAATGGTGATGAATGGGTTAAGTTTAGAGCAGAGCAAACGAACAGCTGATGTTAGTAGAATCCTCCAAAGTCTGTGTGGTTGAAGCAGGCAGACAGGGTAACCTCTTGCAAGACTCTGGGAATCCACTTGTTTGCCACTGGGAGAGTGATTGACTGACAGCACAGCAGGGAGCTGGAGGATCTTTAGCAGTGAAGGCTGCAGACGGACCTCTGGGAGCGGAGGCGATATCTGGACCACGGGAATCACACAGGAATGCATGGAGAGAGCACAGAGCTAGGGCATAGAGTAAATACAACAAAGCACTGGCCCAGAGTAGCATAATCCCAGCCTACTTAAAGGCAGCACAAGCACGGGATTGGCTTACACTTACCCACAGGTGTTTTCACAAGTGCTCTGTATTGCTTATTTGGTCTCCAACATGGCCGCCTCCTATACTGCAGACACACAGCGGTGCCTTTGGCCATTTGGTCCCTGCACTCCCAGCTCCTGCATCACCTGTGCCACCGATCACGCAGCGTCCCCACACGGCCGCACAGCACCGCGAGCAACCGCACCGGCAACGGATGAACCCCAGAACCCGCAGAGGTGAGAGATCGGTTCGTGACACATGCAAACGTATAGTCGCCGCCCACGGGGGAGTGTATTTTAGCTTTACAAGTGTGCGATCGCATGTGCAGCCGAGTGGGCCGAAAAAGTTTTTTGCAGTTTCTGAGTAGCTCTGGACTTACCCAGCCCTTGCGTTCACTTCAGTCTCTCCGGTCCCGGAATTGACGTCAGACGCCCACCCTGCAAACGCCTGGACACGCCTGCGTTTTCCCTACCACTCCCAGAAAACGGTCAGTTGACACCCATAAATGCCCTCTTTCTGTCAATCTCCTTGTGAATGGCTGTGCAAATGGAATTGTCGCTAGAAGCATTGCACAGCAACAATGCGGTTTGTACCCATATGACGTGCATGCGCATTGCGGTGCATACGCATTGTCGCGGTCCGGGTAACTGGACGCCGTTTCCTGCCTGTTAGCTGTCTCCTGAGGTTGGCTCAGTGAGCCTGGGCCGGGCTATAGCTATGTTTTAGCTTACATCTCTTGCTTATCAGAATCAGGATCAGCTTTATTGGCCAGGTATACTTGCGTATACTAGGAATTTGTCTTCGGTTTGCTATACAACAGCCAAGTAGGTAACAGATAATATGGCCTGCAGCGCTGGTTTAGCGGCCTCCTCAGTGTACTCACTTGCGGTGGTGTGGCGCTCTCAGCCCCGCTGCGGTCGTCACTGCCGCGCCTGTGGTTCCCCGCTGGATGTGCATCCTCTGTGTGCCGCGGCCGCCACCATCATCCCTGTGGCTGCTGTGCGCGCGTGGAGTTTCTGCTGTTGCGGCCTCTGCCACCATTACCGTTTGACACATGGTCTCAGAGTGCTTTTCCCCTTCAATCCCCGTCAATGGGCGCAGCAATTTTGGATCTAATCACATGATACACTCCTCACCTATCTACAGTGCTGCTGGAGTCTGAACCTAATTGTCAGCCAATCCCTGCTATTGAGCAGGTATAAATATCCTGTCTCTGCACCCAGAGGGTTGTCAGTGCTTCCATTGTCTCTCCAGCGTTCCAGTATGCAGCTTCATTAAGGACTCTCCTGTGAACTCTCCCTGCAGTATAGCCTGACTCCCTGGTGGTTACCCTCTGCGGTGCAGCTCCAGTTCTCTGGTGCTGAGGCTCTGTGGTGCAACCTGACTCTCTAGTTCTTGCACCCAGCGCTAGCAGAGTGTACGACTCCGGCTTCCAGCAGCCACTCTCTAGTAGTCCTCTGTCTCCATTACTCACTCCAATAGTGGAGTATTTACCTGTGATCACTAGCATCACTCAAGCTTTACCTGCGATCCCCAGCATCACTCAAGCTTTACCTGCGATCTCTAGTATCACTCAAGCCTTACCTGCGATCCCTAGCATCGCTCAGGCTTTATCTACGATCCCCAGCATCACTTTATATTCCACCTGTATTTCCAAGTGTTATTAAGTACTCCCACTTACACTCCGGATTACTGGTCATTACCAGTTGTGATTCAGAGACTCACTTGTGACTGTTATTGTTTGGTTGCACATTCTTATGATTTAATAAAATCCCTCAAAGGCACTTCCTGTTGTCGTGGTCACGCCTTCGGGCACTTGGTACTACAAACTCAGCACATGTCTAGGAGTCCCCTCCTGCCTCCTAAATTCATGTACCCATTAGCCCCTACAACTGAGGCCTCTAGCTACCGACACCACCCCTCAGTTGTGACACGCATGCGCAGTAGTAACCTGATCGCTGCGCTGCAAAAATCGGCAGCGTGCGATCAACTCGGAATGACCCCCACAGTCAGAATCTAGGCTGACCTAGCTGGCTCTTACAATGGCTAGTATGGCTGCAAGAGGACACTGCTCAACTTGCTAATGTTTCACACGCAATGGTGGAAAAGGCAATGTCAGCTTGCAACTAAGGAAAACCATCATCATTAAAGAGCAACAGTTGTTGGAAGGGCATCACTTAGGATTTTGAGATGCGTACATACATTCCAAATGCAAGGCAAAAATAACAATTGCAACTCATTTCTCCACAAATGTTAAACTGTGGTAGGAGCAGCAAAAACTGTATCTTAAAAAATGGTTCAAAGAAAAAATAGGATTTTAATACCTACCAGTAAATCCTTTTCTCCTAGTCCGTAGAGGATGCTGGGGACTCCAAAAGGACCATGGGGTATAGACGGGATCCGCAGGAGACATGGGCACACTAAAAGACTTTGACTGGGTGTGAACTGGCTCCTCCCTCTATGCCCCTCCTCCAGACCTCAGTTATAGGAACTGTGCCCAGGGGAGAAGGACATTTCGAGGAAAAGGATTTTTGTTAACTAAGGGTGAGATACATACCAGCTCACACCACAAACACACCGTACAACTGGATTAGCAGGAATCCCAGATAATAGTATGAACGAAAAACAGCAACAAGCTGAACATAACCAATACACAACCTTCGTGTAACCGAAACCAACAAACAACAATACAACTGCAAGTAACAGACGCACTGGGATGGGCGCCCAGCATCCTCTACGGACTAGGAGAAAAGGATTTACCGGTAGGTATTAAAATCCTATTTTCTCTTACGTCCTAGAGAATTCTGGGGACTCCAAAAGGACCAAAGCTCCAGAACGGGCGGGAGAGTGTGGACGACTCTGTAGCACCGATTGAGCAAACATGAGGTCCTCCTCAGCCAGGGTATCAAACTTATAGAACTTAGCAAACGTGTTTGAACCCGACCACGTAGCTGCTCGGCAAAGCTGAAGTGCCGAGACCCCTCTGGCAGCTGCCCAAGACGAGACCATTTTCCTGGTAGAATGGGCCTTTACTGACTTCGGCAATGGCAACCCAGCCGAAGAGTGAGCATGCTGAATCGTATTACAAATCCAGCGTGCAATAGTCTGCTTGGAAGCAGGATTACCAATCTTGTTGGAAGCATACAGGACAAACAATGTTTCCGTTTTCCTAACAAGAGCCGTTCTGGCGACATAAATTTTTGAAGAGACTTTGGAACCGCGACAGCCTTCGTAGCCACAGGAACCACAATAGGTTGATTTATGTGAAACGAAGAAACCACCTTCGGCAGATTGTCGACGAGTCCTAAATTCCGCTCTATCCACATGAAAAATCAAATATGGGCTCTTGTGAGACAAAGCCGCCAATTCTGACACTCGTCTGGCAGACGCCAAGGCCAAAAGCATGACCACTTTCCAAGTGAGAAACTTTAACTCAACCTTTTCGCAAAGGTTCAAACCAGTGAGACATAAGAAACTTTAACACCACTTCAAGATCCCACGGGGCCACGGGTGGCACAAACGGGGGATGGATATGCAGCACTCCCTTCACGAAAGTCTGAACCTCAGGAAGGGCGGCCAATTCCTTTTGAAAGAAAATAGGTAAAGCCGAAATCTGCACTTTGATGGAACCCAATTTCAGGCCTGCATCCATGCCTGCCTGCAAAAAATGGAGGAAACGACCCAAGTGAAACTCCTCCGCAGGAGCTGTTTTGGTTTCACACCACGACACATATTTTCTCCAAATACGGTGATAATGTTTTGCCGTGACCTCCTTTCTAGCCTTAAGGAGAGTGGGGATGACTTCCCCGGGAATATCTTTCCGAGCTAGGATTTGGCGTTCAACCTCCACGCCGTCAAACGCAGCCGCGGTAAGTCCGGAAACACGCATGGCCCCTGCAGTAACAGGTCCTCTCTTAGAGGAAGCGGCCAAGGATCTTCTACGAGTAATTCCTGAAGATCCGGATACCAGGCCCTCCGTGGCCAATCTGGAACGACGAGAATTGCCTGAACCCTTGTTCGTCTTATAATCCTCAACACTCTTGGAATGAGAGGAAGTGGAGGGAACACATACACCGACTGAAACACCCACAGAGTTACCAGGGCATTCACTGCACTGGCTTGGGGGTCCCTAGACCTAGAACAATACCTTGGAAGCTTCTTGTTGAGGCGAGACGCCATCATGTCTATTTGAGGAATTCTCCAACGCCTTGTTACTTCTGCAAATACCTCTTGATGAAGGGCCCACTCTCCTGGATGGAGATCGTGTCTGCTGAGGAAGTCTGCTTCCCAGTTGTCCACTACCGGAAGGAAGACTGCTGACAGAGCGCTCACGTGCTGTTCCGCCCAGCGGAGAACTCTTGTGGCCTCCGCCATTGCCGCCCTGCTCTTTGTTCCGCCTTGGCGGTTTACGTACGCCACCGCTGTTATGTTGTCCGACTGGATCAGGACAGGGAGGCCTTGAAGAATGTTTTTCGCTTGCAGGAGGCCATTGTAAATGGCTCTTAACTCGAGAACATTTATGTGGATACCGAATCGGCGTCCCTCTAGAAGGTGAGAACCTTGCAGCCACCACAGGAGAAAAATTCTGGTCCTGGAAGATAGACTTATTTTCCGGTGCATGTGCAGGTGAGACCCGGACCATTTTTTCAGCAGATCCCACTGAAACACCCGGGCATGAAACCTGCCAAACGGAATGGTTTCGTAAGCCGCAACCATCTTCCCTAGCACACGAGTGCATTGATGAATCGATGCTCTTGCCGGTCTCAGAATGTCCTTGACCATGGTCTGGATTTCCAGAGCTTTTTCCGCCGGAAGAAACACCCTCCGTAGTTCCGTGTCTAGAATCATGCCCAAGAAGGGCAGGCGATTTGTCGGAATCAAAGAGACTTTGGCAAATTTAGAATCCAACCATGATGTTGCAGAACCGTCAGGGAGAGTTCCACATTTCGTAGCAACTACTCTTTTGATCTCGCCTTTATCAGGAGATCGTCCAAGTACGGGATAATTGTGACCCCCTGCTTGCGTAGGAGTACCATCATTTCCGCCATCACCTTGGTGTATACCCTCGGAACCGTGGAAAGCCCAAATGGCAACGTCTGAAATTGGTAATGACAATCCTGCACCGCAAATCTTAGGAAGGCTTGATGAGGAGGATATATCGGGATGTGTAAGTAGGCATCCTTTATGTCGATTGACGCCATAAAATCCCCCCCTTCTAGGCTGGAGATCACAGCTCGAAGAGATTCAATCTTGAACTTGAAAGTTTTCAAGTATGGATTGAGGGATTTTAGTTTCAGAATCGGTCTGACCGAGCCATCCGGCTTCGGCACGACAAAGAGGCTCGAATAGAACCCTTCCCCCCTCTGGGACGGGGGAACCGGGACAATGACCCTCTGTTGACACAGCTTTTGTAACGCAGCATTTACCACTTCTCTTTCTGGAAGAGAAACTGGCAAGGCCGATTTGAAAAAGCAGCGGGGGGGGGCATCTCCTGAAACTCCAGTTTGTACCCTGGGACACTATGTCTAAGACCCAAGGATCCAGTGCCGATTGAAACCAGACCTGACTGAAGATTCGTAGACGGCCCCCCACCGGCACGGACTCCCGCAGGGAAGCCCCAGCGTCATGCGGTGGACTTGGTAGAGGCGGGGGTGGACTTTTGGTCCTGGGCGCCAGACACAGTATGCAACCTTTTTCCCCTTCCTCTACCCTTTGAAGCGAGGAAGGACGAGCCCTTTCCTTTTTTGTACTTATTAGGCCGAAAGGACGGCGTCTGATAATGGGGCGCCTTTTTCTGTTGTGTGGGAAGATAAGGAAGAAAAGATGACTTACCCGCAGTTGCGGTAGACACCAGGTCAGCAAGACCGTCACCAAACAAGACACTACCTTTGAAAGGGAGAGCTTCCATAGCTTTCTTGGAGTCGGCATCAGCATTCCATTGACGAATCCACAGCGCCCTCCTGGCCGAGACCGCCATGGCATTGGCCCTTGATCCCAAGAGGCCAATATCCCTCGCCGCATCCTTTAGGTAATCAGCAGCGTCCTTGATATAACCAAGAGTCAAAAGAATGTTATCCTTATCAAGGGTATCCATGTTAGAAGCTAAATTAGCAGCCCACTTAGCAATAGCACTACTCACCCACGCCGACGCCACAGCAGGTCTGAGTAGTGCACCAGTAGTAACAAAAATGGCCTTCAATGTCGTCTCCTGCTTGCGATCCGCCGGATCCTTGAGGGCAGCCGTGTCAAGAGACTGAAGCGCCACCTTCTTGGACAGTCGGTACAGAGCCTTGTCCACATTGGGAGACGACTCCCATTTCTCCCTGTCGTCAAAGGGGAAAGGATATGCCATAAAAATTCTCTTGGGAATCTGCCATCTTTTGTCAGGCGACTCCCAAGCCTTTTCACAAAGAGCGTTCAGTTCATGAGAGGGGGGAAACTTCACCTCCGGCTTTTTCCCTTTAAATAAACTAACCCTTGTATCTGGAACAGGAGGTGTCTCAGAAATATGTAAAGCATCTTTAATAGCCACAATCATGTACTGAATACTCTTTACCACCTTCGGATATAAACTGGCCTCATTGAAGTCGACACTGGAATCAGAGTCTGTGTTGGTATCTGTATCTGCCATCTGGGTAAATGAACGTTTTTGTGACCCTGAGGGGGTCTGTACCTGAGACAAAGCGTCCTCCATGGATTTTCTCCATGTTTGTGTCTGAGAATCAGATTTATCTAGCCGCTTAGATAACAATGCCACGTTTGCATTCAATGTACTCAACATATTTACCCAATCAGCAGTCGGCTGTGCCGACAGAGTCATTCCCAAATCTTTCTCCGCACCCCCAGTAACTCCCCCCGGGGAGGAACACTCAGCCTCAGACATGTCGACACGCAGTACCGACACACCCACACTCACACCAGCCAAAAGGGGACAGACCCACAGGGAAGCCTGCAGAGAGAACACAGAGGGAGTATGCCAGCTCACAGCCCAACGCCCATATACTACTAAATCGATAATATAGGATGGCTGCGCTGTAAATACACATACATATATAGCACCAAATTGACTGTGCCAAACCCCCCCCCCCCCCAAAGTTTTGCTCCCTTGTACTTGTAAGGATAGTGGAGGTCCGGGCCAGCGTCTCTGCAGCGGCTGTGAAGAGATAAAATGGCGCTGGTAAGCTGTGCGGCTAAGCCCCCCCCCTTCCCAGTGCGCTGTAGTCCCGCTTAAATTTGATTTTTTTTTATACTGGCGAGGGTATCGTATACGGTGCTCGGGCACCGAATATGCATCTCTTGCCAGTCAAAAGACCCTCAGTAACTTGCTGCCCAGGGCACTACCCCCCAGGGTGTGAGTGCCGTTGGTGTGTGTGTGGGAGAATGGAGCACAGCGCGACCGCTGCGCTGTACCTCCGTTACTGAAGTCTTCTGCCTTCTGCATACTCACCCGGCTTCTGCCTTCTGTGAGGGGGGTGACAGCGCGGCTCCAGGAACAAGCAGCTAGGCGCACCAAGTGATCGAACCCTCTGGAGCTAATGATGTCCAGTAGCCTAAGAAGCAGAGCCCTTAACTCAGCAGAAGTAGGTCTGACTTCTCTCCCCTCAGTCCCACGAAGCAGAGAGCCTGCAGCCAGCATGTCTCTCTGAAAATAAAAAACCTAACAAAGTCTTTTCCAGAGAAACTCAGGAGAGCTCCCCTAGTGTGTGTCCAGTCACTCCTGGGCACAGAATCTAACTGAGGTCTGGAGGAGGGGCATAGAGGGAGGAGCCAGTTCACACCCATTTAAAGTCTTAAAGTGCCCATGTCTCCTGCGGATCCCGTCTATACCCCATGGTCCTTTTGGAGTCCCCAGCATCCTCTAGGACGTAAGAGAAATCTATAGAGCAAGATATCACTGTAGAGTTGCAGTATATAAACTAATCATAACATCTGGTAATGTACGATTGTGAAAGAAGGCAACTGATACGATGAATTATCCTTCAGCCTCTCCCAACAAATGTAACACCAGCTTAAAGACCTCTACGTATTTGTTTCCAACAGTGAAGGTTTCTGTAATGTAGTGGATGCAACAGTCTGGCACAGTTTTGGTGCAGCCATCCTCTTACAGGCAATACCAATGCTAATCACTATTTAAAAGTTCTAGTGATCATCTTTATCAAATGCTACAGCATTATTCCAAATGGGAGGTTTTTTTTTTTTTTTTTTTTTAATTCATCATGACAATGATCCTATCTACAAAGTAATGGCAATAGTTTGAGCATAAAATAGAGAAATGAAAACAACTCTGTATATCTCTTAATCTTTAAGCTTCCATGATAACAAATTGTTATAACATTCTATATAAAGCAAATCCGTCCAGTGTCCAAAATTCAGAAGCAGTAGTTCCACATTGCATGTAACACCAGTGTGTTAGAATGGCAGTCTAGAGAATCAATGGTTGGCCTGACCCAGCTGAGTATTTAAGGAATATTGAACTGTTGTCTGAGATCATCAACAAGGTGTCAGCTAAGTGATCGTTGTGAAAGAATGATGTTTGAATCTCCTGCGCAATCCAAGACTCTGCTAGACTCCTTGTCACAGTATACAGTATACTGGCTATACTGCCACATCTGTTCTACACAGTGTTATGTGATTTTTTTTTTTTTAATTGGTTTAAATATATCTGTTCACTAGCTGTTTTCAGTTTTAGGAAACCAAAGTTGGATTCTGGGGGCAACCTGACTCTCATGCATCCAGCACTAGTGGTTCCTGAGAACATTATCCCAGGGAAGACTACTGCTGTGCGGGGAGAGGGTGGGGTGCACCCAGAGGTGCCTATGGCTCGAGTTTATCTCAACTGGGGAGCTGGGAGGACATCCGGGATGCTGGGGTGTTGGACAATTTACCAGACCGGTGACCAGCACAATATGGGTGCAAATGTATGTGATGGTGAATGGTTAGCTTTACTGCCTAACAGCACTGAAGTCATGGGTTTGATTCTCACCATGGTCCTAGCTGTGTGGAGTTTGTATATTCTCCCTGGGTTTGCGTGGGTTTCCTCCGGGTACTCTAGTTTCCACCCACAATCCAAAAATATACTGGTGGGATAAATGGCTCCAGACAGAAAATTAACCCAAGTGTGTATGTACATGTGTTTAAGGCAGACTATATGGGCCAAATGGTTCTTATCTGTCGTCAAATTCTATGTTTCTATCAAGGATGACCTGTGATCCAGCTAATGGTGAAAAAACTATTTCCTATCTGGAAATAGATGTTCTCCTGCAGTTACACTCTACAGTTTAGAAAATGAAAGCAACAGTTCATTGTGTTGCTATGGGTTACAGAACCTTTTCTGCGTGATTATTTACTGCGACTATATTTGCATACAAAATGCTTTGCTACAGTGGAAATCATGGAAAACACTGTAACGTGTGACAATGCTAAATTCCTTTGTCGTATAACAACCCTTTATGAAGCTAAGAACACTGTACGCTGTTTGCTTAAGAAGTACCGTAATGGTACGCTATTGGCGTAGCGATCGCTCAGCCGTAGGTGAGACGCTCAAGCGTCACGTTCGCTCACGGCCCAGTGATCACAGGACACGTTATTGGCTATGACTAGAGTAATGATTCGCTATGGCGTAGCGGACGCTCGAGACCACGAGGAGATCACCAGCGGCGCAGACGCTCACAACGCTATACCTTAATGTTTAAACCTTATACCAAAGAAATACAAAGAATACCTTAATGTGAGTACAGGGTGTAAGTGCAACCTTGTGTAACCTGACTAACTACAAAGCTGCTTGAGCGTCACCGACGCTCAATGTGAACACTTAACACTATAGAAAACACACAGATACTGGTTTAGGTTCCAAAGCCTATTAACTGTATTATATCTAATATACTTGTAAAAGGGGATAACAGTACAAATGATACACTACAATATAACAGAGACTTCCTAACCACAGAACTAAAATACAAAAAGACAATACTACTCTGACCTAAATGAAATACAATACAATACTATAATACTATGGGAGATATAAGAGAAAAGAGGAGAGAGAGGGAGAGAGAGAGAGAGAGAGAGATAGAGAGAAATTGGCTCACAGAAAGACAATGATTACGGAGAGAAACTTACGCACAAGGGGAAACGATCGCATGCGCCTGGACATCCAGCACCCGATTTTCAGCAATGAGAACCGTTGAAGAGTGAGAGCTGGATGTGGTCGGCCTGCCTATTTATGCCCCACACACAATGCAATCTCCTGGTCCTACAATCCCATTGTCCATTGGCCGAAGGAATTCGGCCCTGCATCATAACAAAAGGTCATAGGGTGATTCATACAGGTGGGCTGTGACGATTTCCAACAGCTCAGGTGGGTGGGAAACTGGGTTTCCCGCCGCATACCTGAGTATGTGTAAATAATAGAAATGGACATAAACTTCTTATGTCCATAACTATTCGCACGAGCGATTAATACGCTCCAAACCAACACCGGAATATTGCTAATTAAATACTCTTCCGATGGGTACCAAACACTGCTGTATGATTCCTGTTAGACCCTTCGTACGATATAAAGAGGGATTCCTCAGCTCTGGGACATTGTATTTTAACCAAACTTTCAGAATCTATCAAAGGGACCATGATCTATAAACTACATTAATTGTGAACATTTGTAACGAATGAGTCGCACGCTACGACTACATAAACTCTACCGTAAATACGCATACCGCGCCTGCGAGTGCACGCTATTGCGGGTATGCGCCTCCACGGGAGAGCGTACGCACGCGCAGCGCGGACCAGTGTGCGGTGCAAATATGGCAACGTGCATTGAGACATTTTTCTGACTTTGACAGTCCACCCTTTGGCAGTCAATAATAACTGCCACAAAACATTTAAGGAGAAAAATGTAAGTCAGGGGTTAATTGATTTCCATGGTTGGGTAGGGGAGAAGAGTGGAGTAGGTGTGAAGAGGGTATGACTTAGTGAGAAAGTAGAAGCATGTGTGTATGAGTCCATGTTTGGAGGGTCATGTATCATCGTGCCGTACGTGTGGTAAATCTAGCTTCGAGGTATTGCGAAGTATACATTTGAATTCCTTCTTATCCTGTGGTACAGGTCTGTGGATGGGCTGTCAAACTCTACCGAGCTCGTTTCGGCTGTGGTTGTAACAAAATGGGGATGCACATTTTAGTTGATGATACATGAATGGGGGAGGTATGTGGTTGCTGATATCTGTGCCTGTATTCCCTATCGTCTATGTGTGTCGTTACCTGAGGGTTGTAGAGATGAAGATAAAGAACACTTACGAAAAATGCAATGATATTCTATGTCAGGGAAATGTACATCTGTTGTTGAAGTTGTGTTCGGTATCTGTTGAGAGTCGTCTTCTTTGCGCTGTTTTGCTCCTTAGGCATGAGCAACAAGCTTTGTCAGTGCCATCAGATTTACAAAAATGTTGGGCTAGCGTGAGTTTAAAGATACTAGGGAAACTGGGGATCCATGGCAAAGTTCATCAAGTGTCCATATTTAAAGTTGTCAAATCTTCTTCTTTGGTGCTTGTCTGTTGTCTGTATAGCGTCTCGTCAACTTCCTCGTCCAAGGGGGTCTTTGTATCTTGGAGAAAAGCAGAAAAACAGGTGAAAGAAACGGACCGTATAATCGCATTTTCATCACATTCTGGTTTCTATCATTGGGTCATAAATCAAATCCAGGTTAATTACAGTTTCCTCGCTCCTCAAGCTCATCACTTTTGTACTTTGCTTGCACCTCATTAAAGCCTGCCCGCATCTAAATATCAATCCAATCGATATAACGACACCCAAGATACATAGTAGAAACTTTCCAACATCCATTATGACTCCTTGAGCCCATTCTCCCAAACCGGAGAACCAATTTCGCGGGTTCAACCATGACACCCAACCAGTCAGCTCATTACCTACAGCAGCAAGGGTGAGATTGTGTTTTCAACGAAATTCCCACTTCAATTGGAGAATATCGTCCATCTTTTGGTCTATGACCTCTACCGGATCCTCGGTGCTATTTGTGATATACGTGCAACACTTTATGCCGTACTGTGTTGCCAATGTAACACAATATCCGCCTGTTACTGCTGTAAGATAATTAAGAACCATCCTATGCTGAACTAGTTCTGTTTTGTAAGCTTGAAGTTCTCTTCCAGTGTATCTAAACGTGTCATCATACATTTCAGTGATATTATCTAACAAATTGGCGAGTGCGGAAATGTATCTATAATTCATCACTCCTCGAGCGGTACGAGTGAAATCTAACGCTACCAGAACCTGAATCCCGGTGGATTCATGGATAAGATCAGAGGCCGGATGCTCTAACCTTTCTGACAGTTGTCTTTTAACTCGGTGCTCGTAATGAGTGTGAGTATAAGGAGCTTGGGCACCACGGTGTATGTCCTTCATTTTGTCATGTGTAACAGTCATCACTTCAGGCAATACTTTTCCAATATAACACAATCCTTCAGAGTTTGGGGCAAGCCACTTGTACGCCTTTCTCCCACATATGAAATATGCGTCATCGGGGAGAACATAGGGGACGGAGAAGGACATGACCATGTTACAAACCTTCCAGGTGAAATCTCCTGACCCTAATTCTTCCATCTGCCTAATGCACGTATCGGTTTGTACGATATGTGCACAGTATCCTGGTGATACCTCTCCAACTCTAGTAATCCTATTTCCTAAGGTATATCGATACCGGAAAGATTTTCCTCTACTGGCTATGTGGCGTACGAGCTCTGTATCTGTAGGCATTCTATCTGCTCTGTGTGAAAAGGTCATGGTAAGGTTGCTCCATGACACTTCCCAATTTCCCGGTTTTCTGGGATTGGAGATGTTAAAACATAAGAGGGACCTATCCACATGGTATTGGTGGAGCTTCAAACTAGGAGGGCTGGAGATGTTAAACCTCCGGTCCACCGGTCTCCCACCACTTAGCTCAAGTACCTCCCCTAACGTTAAAGGAAATGGTACTAGCCCTGATTTACTGTGACCCTGAGGTACTTGAGAGCATACCCAACAATCTGTTTGGTTTAACACGTTACCCACTAGAGAGTGATAGTCACTCAATGGATGCCGGTCCATATGGATATTAAAACTAGATTGGCATTTCTTTATGCATCCATCTTCAACCAGATTATCACAGAGCCTACAGATACAATTTTCTTCAGCTAACAATCCATCACAATTTCTTCTATCGGATCGTTTTCTGATACTCGCCTTTGCTTGTTGGTTTGGTTGATCTTGGAAAACTACGCCTCCATCATCATAATCGGAACCCATTCCAGAACCTCTCTCGACCTCTATGGTACTCTCGCCGGAACAGACTGCTCTGGTCAACATCATGGTTAACATCAAAATCCGGATCACAGTCTCTTGGGGCAAGTCCATCTTTGAGGAAAAAAATAGAGAAGAATGAGAAGGGGGAAAAAGAAATCTTAAGGGAGAGGGGCTGGGAAGTGGAGAAAAACAATAAAAGGGAGAAGGGAGTCGACAACTGCTTTCGGTCTTCAAGGCTCAGGTGCCGCCTCAGTCCTCCTGGAACAGACACTCCAGTGATACAACCTCTACCGTCTGTTCCTTATCACGGGACTTCTCTGGATCGGCAACCTTTTTGCAGTGGGATGAATGGACCCAAGTCTCTCTCTCAGCAACCTTCAATGCTGTGGTGCTAGTCAATAAGACCTGGTATGGTCCTTCCCATCTATCAATAAGACAACCTGAGCGTAGAAAATTTCGTATCATTACATAATCCCCAGGTTCAATGTCATGACAATTACTATCTGGTAAATCAGGAATCACCAACTTCAGATTATCATTTTGATTCCTCAACTGTTTACTCATGTTAATCAAGTATTTTACAGTTACTTCATTGTTACATTTCAAATCATCCTGAGGGTTAATCATGACATGCGGTTGTCGACCAAACAGAATTTCAAAAGGGGACAGGTTAAGAGGGGACCTGGGAGTGGTTCTGATGCTATACAAAACAATGGGTAAAGCTTCTGGCCACGTCAATCCTGTCTCTGCCATTACTTTACTCAATTTATTTTTAATAGTGCTGTTCACTCTTTCGACCTTCGCACTCGCCTGTGGACGGTACGGAGTGTGCAGCTTGCTATCAATTCCCATCAATTTACACATTCCTTGAAAGACATCACCGGTAAAATGGGTACCCCTATCACTTTCAATGATTCTAGGGATACCATATCTACATACAAATTCCTGCACAATTTTCTTAGCTGTAAACATAGCGGTATTTGTAGCTGCTGGAAAAGCTTCGACCCAATTCGAGAAAACATCTATACAGACAAGTACATATTTCAAATTTCTACATGGGGGTAATTGAATGAAGTCAATTTGTATTACCTGGAAAGGGCCGCCGGCAGGTGGGATATGGGATGGTTCTGTAGGTATTGCTTTTCCAATATTCTTTCTCAGACAGGTAAGGCATGACATTGCTCTTTTACCCGCATGAGAGGAGAATCCTGGGGCGCACCAGTATGCTCTTACCAATTTGCACATCCCCTCCTTGCCTAGATGAGTCAGCCCGTGAGCTGCTTCAGCCAGACATGGAAGGTATGCCCTGGGGGCCACTGGTTTACCATGTCCATCCGTCCAGAGCCCTGAGGACTCCTGGCCATATCCCTTTGCCTTCCAGACTGCTCTTTCCTGTGTGGAACACAAATTCTGCATCTCACACAACTTCTGTGTGTTGATGGTATTAAATACCATCAACTGTGTGGTGTTTGTCCGTGTGGGGGTAGCAGCTGCAAGCTTTGCGGCTTCGTCTGCTCGGCTGTTACCAAGGGATACTGGGTCTTGGCTATATGTATGTGCTTTACATTTGATAACAGCCACTCTGTCGGGTTCCTGTATCGCTGTTAGAAGCCTTTTTATGTGAGCTGCATGCGCTATCGGTGTACCAGCTGCCGTCATGAAATTTCTGAGACGCCATAGCGCTCCGAAATCATGTACTACCCCGAACGCGTATCTAGAATCGGTGTAGATATTGGCAGACTTACCCTTAGCCAATTCACATGCTCTGGTTAGGGCGACCAGTTCAGCAACCTGGGCTGAGTGAGGTGGGCCTAGCGGTTCCGCTTCTATGGTGTCTTGGTCATCTACGACTGCGTATCCAGTACACAAGTCTCCCGAGTCTGACTGTCTGTGACAACTACCGTCCGTGTAGAACGTGAGTTCTGCATCTTCCAGTGGATTGTCACTGATGTCAGGCCTTGCGGTAAAATTTTGGGTCAAATATTCCATACAATCATGTGTATCTTCCTTTGCATTAAATCCTCCTTCCCCATCACTCTCACCTTCCACCCTTTGTGTCTGACCAGGCACACCTGGGAGAAATGTTGCAGGGTTTAATGCACTGCATCTTCTTATGGTGATGTTTACGGGGGCCATTAATGCCAATTCCCATCTTGTAAACCTTGCTGATGAGACGTGTCTGGTTTGGGCAGAATTCAATAAGGCAGATACCGCATGCGGTGTATGGATTGTGAGGTTGTGGCCTAGCACGACATCTTCGCTTTTTGTCACTAGCAATGCTATCGCCGCAACGCTACGCAAGCATGTGGGGAGGGATCGCGCTACCGTATCTAGCTGAGCGCTGTAGTATGCAATTGGCCTGCTGGCATCACCGTATTTTTGTGTTAGTACACCTGCTGCGCACCCAGCACTTTCTGTTCCGTATAGTTCAAAGGGTTTCCCATAGTCTGGCATACCTAGTGCTGGTGCCTGCGTTAGGCACTGTTTGAGTCTCTCAAATGCTGTTTCAGATTCGTCTGTATGCGAAATCCGATCAGGTTTGTTTGAAGAGACCATTTCCTGCAAAGGTAGCGCCAATATGGAAAACCCTGGGATCCAATTACGGCAATACCCACACATTCCTAGAAACGTCCTGATCTGTTGTTGGGTTTGTGGCAGTGTCATGTCTCTAATGGCTTGGATTCTATCAGCGGTCAGGTGTCTCAGTCCTTGTGTTAGACAGTGTCCCAAATATTTTACCTTAGCTTGGCATAATTGCAACTTGTCTTTGGAAACCTTGTGACCTGTGTCTGAAAGATGAAACAGGAGCTGTTTCGTATCCTTCAGGGAAGCTTCCAATGAATCAGAACACAGTAGTAGATCATCCACGTACTGTATCAACACTGATCCACTCTCCGGTTGGAAAGACTGTAAACAATCATGCAAAGCCTGAGAAAATATACTTGGACTGTCTATGAAACCTTGGGGTAACCGAGTCCACGTGTATTGGACTCCTCTGTATGTGAATGCAAACAAATATTGGCTGTCAGGGTGCAGAGGTACCGAAAAGAAAGCGGAGCAGAGGTCAATAACAGTGAAAAATTTGGCAGTGGGAGGAATTTGCATTAGGATGACAGCTGGATTAGGCACTACGGGGAACTGACTCTCAACTATTTTGTTAATCCCCCTTAGATCCTGCACTAGCCTGTAACCCCTCCCCCCACTCTTTTTAACAGGGAAGATGGGACTATTTGCGGTGCTGGACGTTCTTACTAGAATGCCCTGTTGTAGCAAGCGCTCTATTACGGGAAAAACTCCTAGCTCCACCTCTGGCTTCAGAGGATACTGTGGGATTTTTGGAGCTATCCTACCATCTTTTACTTGCACAACTACTGGAGCTACGTTTGCCATTAATCCAGTGTCCTGTCCATCTTTTGTCCAAAGCGACTCTGGTATCTGAGATGTCATCTCTTCTACTTGGGATGGATTCCTATTTGTCATAATGGAATGTGACATTAATTTTGATGGGGAGTCTAGCATGTCTCGTACTTCCTGAGCGTGATTCTCAGGAATGTCCAAGAATACACCTTCAGGAGTACAATAAATGACGCAACCCATTTTACATAGTAAGTCTCTTCCCAGGAGATTAGTTGGTGCAGATGCAGCCAGCAAAAAGGAATGCTTGGTATGCAAAGGCCCTATTGTAATCTCGGCTGGTTTGCTAACAGGGTAGTGCTGGACTACTCCTGTTACTCCCATGGCTGGAATTGTCCTACCAGTGGTTCTCATGCCCACTGTCGAATTTATCACTGACTTGGCCGCCCCTGTGTCTACAAGAAAGTTTAAAGTTTTACCAGCCACATTGATTGCAATCTCTGGTTCGCTTCCAAGACTGGCAATCAACTTAACTGGCTGCAGATTACAGGTATGGCCATACCCCTATTGGGTATGCTGACCTCCCTGAATCCTATTGGCAGCAACTACTTGTGGGGGAGTTAGCTGGGAACTACCAGAGGCATGCCAATCTCTGTTCGGGGGATATCTTTTTGTTTCCCCTGTATGTGGCTCAAAACTCCGCCTCTGTGGACCCTGCTCCCAATGTCGTGTGTTGTGTTGTTGTCTAGGGGGTTGAAAAGATCTTTGTACATTCTTTGTTCTACATTCTCGTGCATAGTGTCCCGGTCTGTTACAAGAAAAACATGTTATTACACTTGCCTTACCCACAGGATTCGGTGGTACATACGCAGGCTGCCTTGTGGTCAGCGCCTGTATACTTACGGACATCAACTTATCACTTTGCGACTCTCTGTGCCTAGTGATGTTTCTGTCGTGATCAATAGCAGCCTCTCTCAAGCCGGACACTGACAGACCTCGCCAGCATGGTTGCGTGGTCTGAACCCTAGTCTTTAATGTTTCCTTTAAACCATCCATCAGTACAGATACTGCTACTTCCCGATGGTTTGGGTTGGTCTTTATGTCTTCTATACCCGTGTACTTTGCCATTTCTAATAGTGCCCGGTGAAAATATTCTATTGCCGTTTCGGACTCCTTTTGCTTAATGGAAAATATTTTATTCCATTTAACAACGGCTGGGAAATACTCTTTTAGCTGTAAATTTATCCTTTTTACATTATCCTTGTTGTACACGTCTGTAAGCGGTACATCTTTATCCAATGCACAATCAGCTAAAAATTGAGTTGCGTCAACATTGGAAGGTAAACAAGCTCTTAGCAGTATCTGCCAATCCTTGTTGTTGGGTTCTACAGTGTTACCTAGATCCCTGATGTATTTTTGGCTAGCAACTAAATCCTTCCTGGGGTCAGGAAATTCGGACACTATTGTTCTTAATTCCATTCGGGAAAATGGAGTGTACATGGCAATGTTCCTTATGGGAGTGGCTCCAGACACATCTGTTTTTCCATTGGGAACTGCTATTACCCTTACAGGAGCAATTCTAACAGCCTCTTCCTGTGTAGATTCTACTGCTTGTTGTGGTACAATTGTTTCAGTGTAGTGCATGGTGCCGTACTTACCCGTTGACACGACCTCACCTATCCCTCCGCTAGGGGCTTTCACTAATCTCGTGGGTGTCGCTGTGCCTACTGTGGTTTCTGCTATGGTGGCTGCAAGAGAGAGAGCTGAAATTGTTGCTGAATCGTCTTCTTGATCACACTCCTGAGGAAGGTTCAAAACAGGGTACAACTTGCACGGGTTAATACTTGCATGAGTTATTTGGTTAACATCATTAACATTTACAGTGTTACTAAGAGTTTGTGTTTTACAACCCAGTGCGTTTCTCTCCGCAATCAACTTCTCTCCTGCAATGTATGGTGGAGGAGGAGCTGTGGCAATCAACTTCCTGACTGCCCCAGATCCTGCCGCCAGAGCCAAACCTCTCTGTATCTCACCTTCCTGGTGCCATAACTGTAAACAATCATGATGTTGAATTCGTCTCTTTGTTGATTTTACGAGACATATCCTCCTCCTTAAATTTTGTAACACTTCTGGACTGAAGCTACCTATTCTTGGGAATTTGTCCCTGTCTTGTACAGTCATTCTCTCCCATTCATCACATAAAACCTCTGTGTGACTACCGTATTTTTCACACATTACATATCGTGCCGACCCAACTGGTCGGTTCTCTGAATCAACCCGAACCGAGGTTGATCGCCCCCTACCTGAACAAATGGCCCCCATAATCTGCAGGCGTTGCTTATTCCTCCTTGGATCTTTATCTCAAGGTTTTCAGCGAACCCTTACAAACAAACCAAGATGTCCTTGGGCAGGCCGGCGGTGGTGGTTTATCAAGTACCCCACTTACTTCTCGCCCACGTTGGCCAGTACTGCAATCACTGTAACCAGAGCTGCTGTACCCAACCTAGGGCCCCTGTGAACCTTTATTTACTGGGGCGCGTTCCCCAGCAAGTATCGGTTGTTGGATAGTTCCTGAGTGACCAGCGAACTTCCCTTCCAAAAATAAAAAATTACACAAATCACGTCAGAATGTACAAATAGCGTTTGTGACCACTTTACTCTAATGGTATTAGGTCAGATTACTAACTACTGCACACAATTACGTGCGGTCCAATCGTTCAGTACACGAGCACTACTTGTCATGTACTGAAAGATCAATGGAATCGATGTTTCCGGCCGCGATTCCTTCAGCAAGAGCTTGTATGGCCTATATGGGTTCTGCACCAACGCCCCAGGCGTTGTGCCACTGGACTTTTATAGCGGACCTCTTTGTCTATTTTACCTGTTACCTTATGACCTCCTGGTCTGTTACCTTATGACCTCCTGGTCTTGTTACCTTATGGTCCGCTATACTCTAATGCTCAAATATTATTTAACCAGGGATGCCTCCCTAGCCACCGTATATGTCACTTACACGTATGTCCCTTGACGAGTACCCGGCTTTCCTTTTGGTTCCACCTTAAAGTTATATAAACTTTTGTATACAAAACACACTCACTCAACACATGTACACTTTTGTTTCTATATCTATTTCTGCGCAGAAATTGTCTTTAGGCCAAAAGTGTTACCAATTAGGAGCAGGATCTGTTAAACTAAATTTCAGATTTTTCCAAAAATAGATTTGCGTTATTTACCGCGTCGCGTTATCTACCGCTGTGCGTTAATTATCGCCTTTGCGTTACTTCACTTTATCACAGCTTGAGCTACGTGGGCGTAACCGGACGCTACGTTGCGTAATGAACGCTGCGTGCGTCTGCCTTTGGATTGCGTACGCTAGTCTTTGTTAGCGACACGTGTACGCAATATAAAGATCCACCGTAACACAATTTCTATTTTTATCAATGTAAATGATCCCTGATCATCTACCGCAATCCACACTGACTGCCTTGTATCTCAGACAAACCGTGTGTTTGTTCTATACTTTAACTATCACCTCTACTATGAAATAACAGCAAATCTCTTTTTAGCACTTTCTATCAACTATAAAATTTGGCAAACAGGAATAGTGATATACGAAAATGAAACAGAAAATGCAGATATATGTATGCGTGCGTGTATACGCAAGACAGAAGAGAAATAAACAGTTTTAAAAGACACAAGCGTTTTGTTCTTACTTCCGGTTCCCGGATTCCTTCAGCACTCTTTATCTAAGCGAAGCAGACGCTTATCCCGTCAGCACTGTGAGACAACCTCCCACCCTTTGCTGGAGGGATAATGTCTGCTGATCTACCTAGTGCAGATATGAGAAGGATAGGACGAGTCCCCAATTGACAATGCTAAATTCCTTTGTCGTATAACAACCCTTTATGAAGCTAAGAACACTGTACGCTGTTTGCTTAAGAAGTACCGTAATGGTACGCTATTGGCGTAGCGATCGCTCAGCCGTAGGTGAGACGCTCAAGCGTCACGTTCGCTCACGGCCCAGTGATCACAGGACACGTTATTGGCTATGACTAGAGTAATGATTCGCTATGGCGTAGCGGACGCTCGAGACCACGAGGAGATCACCAGCGGCGCAGACGCTCACAACGCTATACCTTAATGTTTAAACCTTATACCAAAGAAATACAAAGAATACCTTAATGTGAGTACAGGGTGTAAGTGCAACCTTGTGTAACCTGACTAACTACAAAGCTGCTTGAGCGTCACCGACGCTCAATGTGAACACTTAACACTATAGAAAACACACAGATACTGGTTTAGGTTCCAAAGCCTATTAACTGTATTATATCTAATATACTTGTAAAAGGGGATAACAGTACAAATGATACACTACAATATAACAGAGACTTCCTAACCACAGAACTAAAATACAAAAAGACAATACTACTCTGACCTAAATGAAATACAATACAATACTATAATACTATGGGAGATATAAGAGAAAAGAGGAGAGAGAGGGAGAGAGAGAGAGAGAGAGAGATAGAGAGAAATTGGCTCACAGAAAGACAATGATTACGGAGAGAAACTTACGCACAAGGGGAAACGATCGCATGCGCCTGGACATCCAGCACCCGATTTTCAGCAATGAGAACCGTTGAAGAGTGAGAGCTGGATGTGGTCGGCCTGCCTATTTATGCCCCACACACAATGCAATCTCCTGGTCCTACAATCCCATTGTCCATTGGCCGAAGGAATTCGGCCCTGCATCATAACAAAAGGTCATAGGGTGATTCATACAGGTGGGCTGTGACGATTTCCAACAGCTCAGGTGGGTGGGAAACTGGGTTTCCCGCCGCATACCTGAGTATGTGTAAATAATAGAAATGGACATAAACTTCTTATGTCCATAACTATTCGCACGAGCGATTAATACGCTCCAAACCAACACCGGAATATTGCTAATTAAATACTCTTCCGATGGGTACCAAACACTGCTGTATGATTCCTGTTAGACCCTTCGTACGATATAAAGAGGGATTCCTCAGCTCTGGGACATTGTATTTTAACCAAACTTTCAGAATCTATCAAAGGGACCATGATCTATAAACTACATTAATTGTGAACATTTGTAACGAATGAGTCGCACGCTACGACTACATAAACTCTACCGTAAATACGCATACCGCGCCTGCGAGTGCACGCTATTGCGGGTATGCGCCTCCACGGGAGAGCGTACGCACGCGCAGCGCGGACCAGTGTGCGGTGCAAATATGGCAACGTGCATTGAGACATTTTTCTGACTTTGACACGTGGCACTTGAGATGCAGATAGAGCTGCAATTACTCACAGAATATAGGCATGCTGCATATTGGGGGTAATTCTAAGTTGATCGCAGCAGGAAATGTTTTAGCAGTTGGGCAAAACCATGTGCACTGCAGGGGGAGCAGATATAACATGTGCAGAGAGAGTTAGATTTGGGTGGGTTATTTTGTTTCTGTGCAGGGTAAATACTGGCTGCTTTATTTTTACACTGCAATTTAGATTGCAGATTGAACTCACCACACCCAAATCTAACTCTCTCTGCACATGTTATATCTGCCTCCCCTGCAGTGCACATGGTTTTGCCCAACTGCTAAAAAATTTCCTGCTGCGATCAACTTGGAATTACCCCCATTATTTTAATCAGCAGAAGCTACTTGCACGTCCTATTACATTTTCGTGAAAAATGAAAAAGACACTTGGTGCTACCGAGTCCCGTCATGGCATGGTGCTGTTTAGAGTGACTGCAGCAGGGATGTATGAGGACACATCTGTACGATTAACCCAGGATGACTATAATGCTGTATCTCGCTGTGGAACTGGATGGAACATGTGTGGAACGCATAATACAACTTCTGGGTGCCTTTCAATGCATGCTTTCCGCTTTCTGGTTCTGCGCGCATGCACAGTTCACGGAAAATGTTGATTAGCGGTGGGGGGCGCCAGCTGTAACTCTTAAACATTAGGGTTTATGAGCTTCTTAAGGACTACCACAGTCTGAAAAGCGTTAAGCGTGTACTTTTTTTGTGGACTCCAAGTGTATGCAGCGATTGGTGGTGGCGTTTTCCCTATGTTAGACCTACAGATCCTGACAATACCTTAGAAACATCTAGTGAATTCAGGGGGACCCCTCAACTTATGTTTGCCTTTGGAGACATAATTTGCACTTGTATCTGCTTTAAAAGTGTTAGTGCAATCTGTTATTAAAATCATATTTTTAAAGGAAATCTGCACAATCTCTGTGTTTTCTCTGTGTGTCTTCCTATACCCATACTTGCTTTGATGAGTTTATAAGGGAGGCAAAACACTACTTTCACAGATACATCACAGCCAATAAAAGGAGGCCATATTTAGGTGTGTGCAGAGGGGGCACCGCACATAGCGCTGCAGTGTAGGGGGCGCTGTTGGTGGCACTTGTCAATTATCTGTTTTAATTACTTTCACTTGCAGCTCCGCCCCCCTTTTTAAAGCCCAGCATCTCCTGTCCGCCACTGTCTTTTACCCATACCCCTTCTGTCGCTAATACCTATACAACATTCATTAAATCAATGTGAGATTTCTTTGTTATTCACACTGTCCTTTATTACATTTCCATATGCTGACATACCTGGGATTCAAACCCATTGCCTGTGGCATTGCAGTCAGACAATCTATTCATTGATCTAGATACCCTTGCATAGAAAGGTACATCATTCTAAGTTAGAGAATTCTAATTATTTGAAGCTTACCTTGTACTTTGTGAAAAAATCATCAGCATTTTGGATGAGCAGATCTATGTAGTGTGTGGCTGCAAGATATTGGATGTGTGGCTGCACACTACATAGATCTGCTCAATTGCAATGCTGATTATTTTTTTTTATTTTTTTACAAAGTACAAGTAGCTTCATATAGTGTTCATAGTTTTTATGCAGGATCAAATAGTTCAAGGAGTAGGGAATATGATTATAATTAAGCAGGTTATAGATTTGAATCCTGGGTATAGCAGTATATTGAAATGTGTTATTTAATAAAGGGTATTGTAACTGAATGACAATGAGCTCTCAAGTTAAGTGCACGAATGTAATATAAAAAGGATTTGTGTTCAAATCCACTTTCTTGTAGTGGTCTATAAATGTGTGTGTATTATTTATATAATATATATTAAAAATGTGGGAAGGGGCATCATAGCATGTACTTTCTCTGTGATCAATCTTGTCATACCCCATCCCTACGAGGCATGCGCTTTATGTCCCTATTGTAAATAATGGGGGGGGGGGGGGGGATAATTCTTTCTCTGGAACAGGGCACAAAAAGGTCTAGTTACGACTCTGGAGGAACTTGTCATATCTAAAAAGAAGAGAATCCTAAGCCTGAGTGCTGTGTACACTATGAGATTTGCCTCCAACAGGACTTGACTAAACAGGACTTTTTTTGTTAATGGTGAATATTTCTCCCTGTTTATCACTTAAGGTGATTGTGTATATGTAAATGTGGAAATTGGAGAGCGCTTTGCTCTTACTGCAAATCTTTCTTGTCTCATTTGTATTTTGAGTATACTGTATGTACAGGGCCGGTTCTTGCCCTTGTCGCGCCCCGGGCAAAACGTTAGGGGCGTGGCTTAATACGGGGCGTGGTCAGTTACGCCCCCATTTGTAGCGCCGCTGAAAAAAAAAAGTATACTTACATCCCCGCTCCCGATTCCAGACCGCTGCAGACCTCCGCCGGCGCCGTTCCTCTCCTCGGATGCATAGACACTAGAGGTCAATTATGACCCCTAGCGTCTGTGCCACAATGCTGTACGGTGTGCGATGACGTCATCGCGCACCACACAGCAAAGGTCCTCTCCACGAAGGGAAACTAGACGCGTAGCGTCTGGTTCCCTTCCCTGTGGGGACCAGCGGGAGGGGGGGGGGGGCACAGTGGCGGATCTTGCCATGGTGCGGCGCCCTCCGGAAGGCGGCGCCCCGGGCAAAAGTCCTGCTTGTCCGTGGCAAGATCCGCTACTGTGTACGTTGAATGAATTTTTCATTGTTTTAGCTGCACTCCATGTTTTATTGTGCATTCTTTCTGAACTCACTTCTATTTTGAAGAAGAAACATAGCCAAAAATCTAATCCTAGTCAAATTCCACCACAATGCCAAATTTGGTGGAGATAGGTGCCAAACTCTGGCCATGCATAAAGGTCAAACACACACTTTCTCGTTTATTATATAGATGTTCTAATGCTCTAACCAGAGACATTTAAATGTACTAATAATTGACAGATATCATTTTACTCATCCTCGAATCAAAAATTATGAAAACCGAAGCATCTGTATCACATTAAGCAGAAACTAAGAAAGGAATTTCCACAAATTTAGTTGCATAAATAATGCAATTATGGCAACTTCAACATAAATGTGAGTAGCTACTTCCAGTGTACGCATAGGCAGAATATGTGGCAAAATCTGGTGCATGGGACAATTAAGTTCTGTAATGCGCCCTACACACTTGCCGATGTGTGCAGGCTATATGAACGACCTCGTTCATATTGCTCAGTGTGTATGCACCAATGATGAACGATGCACGGCCCTGCATCGTTCATTGTTGGTTCTCAGTCGCTTTGCAATGCAAGTCAATTTGTACGATGATCGATCATCATAAAGATTGATCATCGTCAAAATTAAAAGCATCGGCAAGTGTGTAGGGCGTATAAGGCTGACTGAAAAGCACTACACATTGCCCACAGTAAATGTAGTAAATGAGCAGACAGGTTAGAATTTGATTTTGTTAGCTTAATATTTTGGTATATTCTATGCACTAGCAATTCCAGAGAAGGTAGGGGATTTGTTTATACCAGTGGTTCCCAAACTTTTTTTAATTACAGCACCCTAGAGTATCAGAATTTTTTCACGGCACCCCTAGGACAAAAGTTTCTTATTGAGAAATTTAGAAAGAAATATTTAATTAAGTAGATTGTGTTTATATGTCATCCTTAGGTCCAGTTATGTGATGAGGGACAAGATTTGCGTCTGTTTGTCCACATATTTTATGATTAGCAGTCACCAGCACTGGTTTGCCTATTACATTGACCATAAATAATTTTAATTGGTCTTGGACCACCAATCCAAGCCACCCCTGCATGTGCCCTGAGGCACCCCAGTGTGCCACGGCACACAGTGTGAGCACCACTGGTTTATATCCATCCATTTTTTGTTTTATGTTTGTCACACAGTAAGTAAAGCCCTAAAAAGGGTCAATCTTATGGATTTCCACAAATACATTCTAAAAATAAGAATTTACTTACCGATAATTCTATTTCTCGGAGTCCGTAGTGGATGCTGGGGTTCCTGAAAGGACCATGGGGAATAGCGGCTCCGCAGGAGACAGGGCACAAAAAGTAAAGCTTTTACAGGTCAGGTGGTGTGCACTGGCTCCTCCCCCTATGACCCTCCTCCAGACTCCAGTTAGGTACTGTGCCCGGACGAGCGTACACAATAAGGGAGGATTTTGAATCCCGGGTAAGACTCATACCAGCCACACCAATCACACCGTACAACTTGTGATCTAAACCCAGTTAACAGTATGATAACAGAGGAGCCTCTGAAAGATGGCTCCCTAAACAAAATAACCCGAAATAGTTAACAATAACTATGTACAAGTCTTGCAGATAATCCGCACTTGGGATGGGCGCCCAGCATCCACTACGGACTCCGAGAAATAGAATTATCGGTAAGTAAATTCTTATTTTCTCTATCGTCCTAAGTGGATGCTGGGGTTCCTGAAAGGACCATGGGGATTATACCAAAACTCCCAAACGGGCGGGAGAGTGCGGATGACTCTGCAGCACCGAATGAGAGAACTCCAGGTCCTCTTTTGCCAGGGTATCAAATTTGTAAAATTTTACAAACGTGTTCTCCCCTGACCACGTAGCTGCTCGGCAGAGTTGTAATGCCGAGACCCCTCGGGCAGCCGCCCAGGATGAGCCCACCTTCCTTGTGGAATGGGCCTTAACAGAATTAGGCTGTGGTAGGCCTGCCACAGAATGTGCAAGTTGAATCGTGTTACAAATCCAACGAGCAATCGACTGCTTAGAAGCAGGTGCACCCAACTTGTTGGGTGCATACAGTATAAACAGCGAGTCAGATTTTCTGACTCCAGCCGTCCTTGAAATGTATATCTTTAAAGCTCTGACAACGTCCAACAACTTGGAGTCTTCCAAGTCGTTTGTAGCCGCAGGCACTACAATAGGCTGGTTCAGGTGAAACGCTGACACCACCTTCGGGAGAAAATGCGGACGCGTCCGCAGCTCTGCCCTATCTGAATGGAAACTTAAATAAGGACTTTTATAAGATAAAGCCGCCAGTTCTGATACTCTCCTGGCCGAAGCCAGGGCCAGTAACATAGTCACTTTCCATGTGAGATATTTCAAATCCACCTTCTTAAGTGGTTCAAACCAATGGGATTTGAGGAAATCTAAAACTACATTTAGATCCCACGGTGCCACCGGAGGCACCACAGGAGGCTGTATATGCAGTACTCCTTTGACAAAAGTCTGGACCTCAGGAACTGAGGCCAATTCTTTTTGGAAGAATATAGACAGGGCCGAAATTTGAACCTTAATAGATCCCAATTTGAGACCCATAGACAATCCTGATTGCAGGAAATGTAGGAAACGACCCAGTTGAAATTCCTTCGTCGGAGCATTCCGACCCTCGCACCATGCCACATATTTCCGCCAAATGCGGTGATAATGCTTTGCGGTGACTTCTTTCCTTGCCTTAATCAAGGTAGGAATGACTTCTTCAGGAATGCCTTTTTCTTTTAGAATCTGGCGTTCAACCGCCATGCCGTCAAACGCAGCCGCGGTAAGTCTTGAAAAAGACAAGGACCCTGCTGAGGCAGGTCCCTTCTCAGAGGTAGAGGCCACGGATCGTCCGTGACCATCTCTTGAAGTTCCGGGTACCAAGTCCTTCTTGGCCAATCCGGAGCCACTAGTATCGTTCTTACTCCTCTTTGCCGTATAATCCTCAATACCTTTGGTATGAGAGGCAGAGGAGGAAACACATATACCGACTGGTACACCCAAGGTGTTACCAGCGCATCCACAGCTATTGCCTGCGGATCTCTTGACCTGGCGCAATACCTGTCCAGTTTTTTGTTGAGGCGAGACGCCATCATGTCCACCATTGGTTTTTCCCAACGGTTTATTATCATGAGGAAAACTTCTGAATGAAGTCCCCACTCTCCCGGGTGAAGATCGTGTCTGCTGAGGAAGTCTGCTTCCCAGTTGTCCACGTCCGGGATGAATACTGCTGACAATGCTATCACGTGATTCTCCACCCAGCGAAGGATCCTGGCAGCTTCTGCCATTGCACTCCTGCTTCTTGTGCCGCCCTGTCTGTTTACATGGGCGACTGCCGTGATGTTGTCCGACTGGATCAACACCGGTCTTCCTTGAAGCAGAGGTTCCGCCTGGTTTAGAGCATTGTAGATTGCTCTTAGCTCCAGAATGTTTATGTGAAGAGACTTTTCCAGGCTCGTCCACACTCCCTGGAAGTTTCTTCCCTGTGTGACTGCTCCCCAGCCTCTCAGGCTGGCGTCCGTGGTCACCAGGATCCAATCCTGTATGCCGAATCTGCGGCCCTCCAGTAGATGAGCCTCCTGCAACCACCACAGAAGAGATACCCTTGTCCTTGGAGACAGGGTTATCCGCTGATGCATCTGAAGATGCGATCCGGACCATTCGTCCAGCAAATCTCCCTGAAAATGTTTTGCGTGAGATCTGCCGAATGGAATCGCTTCGTAAGAAGCCACCATTTTTCCCAGGCCTCCTGTGCATTAATGCACTGATACTTGGCCTGGTTTTAGGAGGTTTCTGACTAGGTCGGATAACTCCCTGGCTTTCCCCTCCAGGAGAAATACCTTTTTCTGGACTATGCCCAGAATCATTCCTGGGAACAGCAGACGTATCATCGGAAAACACAGCTGCGATTTTTGGAATATTTAGAATCCACTCGTGCTATCGTAGAACTACTTTAGATAGTTCTTTTCCGACCTCCAACTGTTCTCTGGAACTTGCCCCTTTCAGGATATCGTCCAAGTAAGGGATAATTAAGATGCCCTTTTCTTTGAAGAGAGTCATCTTTTCGGCCATTACCTTGGTAAAGGCCCGGGGTGCCGTGGATAATTCAACGGCAACTTTTGAAACTGATATTGACAGTTCTGTATCACGAACCCGATGTACCCTTGTTGAGAAGGGCAAATTTGGACATGGAGGTAATCCTTGATGTCCAGGGACACCATATAGTCCCCTTCTTTCCGGTTCGCTATCACTGCTCTGAGTGACTCCATCTTGATTTGAACCTTTATGTAAGTGTTCAAAGATTTCAGATTTAGACTATGTCTCACCAAGCCGTCTGGCTTCAGTACCACCATATAGTGTGGAAGACTAATACCCTTTTCCTTGTTGTAGGAGGGGTACTTTGATTATCACCTGCTGGAAATACAGCTTGTGAATTTTTCCCAATACTGCCTCCCTGTTGGAGGGAGCCGTTGGTAACGCAGACTTCAGGAACCTGCGAGGAAAAGATGTCTCGACTCTCCAATCTGTACCCCTGGGATAATACTAGTACGATCCAGGGGTCAACTTGCGAGTGATCCCACTGCGCGTTGAGACTCTTGAGACTACACCCCCACCTAACCTGAGTCCGCTTACACGGCCCCAGCGTCATGCTGGGGACTTGGCAGACGCGGTGGAAGGCTTCCTTTCCTGGGAAGGAGCTGTCTGCTGCAGTCTACTTCCCTTTCCTCTATGTCTGGGCAGATATGACTGGCCTTTTGCCCGCTTGCCCTCATGGGAACGGAAGGATTGAGGCTGAAAAGACGGTGTCTGTTTCTGCTGAGATGTAACTTGGGGTAAAAAGGTTGGATTTCCAGCTGTTGCCGAGACCCCCAGGTCCGTTGGACCGACCCCAAATAACTCTTTCCCTTTATACGGCCATACTTCCATGTGTCGTATGGGATATGTATCACCTGACCACTGTCGTGTCCATGACATCTTCTGGGAGATATGGATCACGCACTTATTTTGATGCCAGAGTGCACATATCCCTCTGTGCATCTCGCATACATAAATATATAATGCATCCTATTAAATGCTCTATATCAATCAAATATTTTCAGTCAGGGAAACCGACCAAGCCAACCCAGCACTGCATCTCCAGGCTGATGGCGATCGCTGGTCGCAGTATAACCACCTTATGTGTGTATATACTTTTTAGGATATTTTTCCAGCTGCCTATCAGCTGGCTCCTTGAGGGCGGCCGTATCTGGCGACGGTAACGCCACTTGATAAGCGTGTGAGCGCCTTATTCATTCCCAACGCGCCCTAACTTCTGGCGGGAAAGGGTATAACGCCAATATTTGCTATCGGGGTAAACCCACGCATCATCACACACTTTATTTTATTTTATCTGATTCAGGAAAAACTACAGGTAGTTTTTTCACTCCCACATAATACCCTTTTTTGTGGTACTTGTAGTATCAGAAATATGTAACACCTCCTTCATTGCCCTTAACGTGTGGCCCTAATAAGGAATACGTTTGTTTATTCACCGTCGACACTGGATTCAGTGTCGGTGTCTGTGTCGACCGACTGAGGTAAATGGGCGTTATTAAAAACCCCTGACGGTGTTTCTGAGACGCCTGGACCGGTACTAATTGTTTGTCGGCCGTCTCATGTCGTCAACCGACCTTGCAGCGTGTTGACATTCTCACGTAATTCCCTAAATAAGCCATCCATACCGGTGTCG
The DNA here is from genome assembly GCF_028390025.1 of Pseudophryne corroboree. NCBI lineage: Eukaryota > Metazoa > Chordata > Amphibia > Anura > Myobatrachidae > Pseudophryne > Pseudophryne corroboree. Next base: position 455,281,738 of record NC_086449.1, read on the forward strand.
ACTCCCTAGAGAGTGACATCACCATCATAGGCAATTGCTCCGCCTCCTCCAACATCGTCCTCATACATGTCGACACACACGTACCGACACACAGCACACACACCGGGAATGCTCTGACAGAGGACAGGACCCCACTAGCCCTTTGGAGAGACAGAGGGAGAGTTTGCCAGCACACACCAAAAAAACGCTATAATTACATAGGGACAACCTTATATAAGTGTTTCTCCCTTATAGCATCTTTAATATATTTATGTCGCCAATTTAGTGCCCCCCCTCTCTGTTTAAACCCTGTTTCTGTAGTGCAGTGCAGGGGAGAGCCTGGGAGCCTTCTCTCCAGCCTTTCTGTGAGAGAAAATGGCGCTGTGTGCTGAGGAGATAGGCCCCGCCCCTTTTTCGGCGGGCTCGTCTCCCGCTATTTATTGTATTTAGGCAGGGGTTAAATATCTCCATATAGCCTCTGGGGGCTATATGTGAGGTATTTTTAGCCTTATATAGGTTTACATTTGCCTCCCAGGGCGCCCCCCCCCAGCGCCCTGCACCCTCAGTGACTGCCGTGTGAAGTGTGCTGAGAGGAAAATGGCGCACAGCTGCAGTGCTGTGCGCTACCTTTAGAAGACTGCAGGAGTCTTCAGCCGCCGATTCTGGACCTCTTCTTGCTTCAGCATCTGCGAGGGGGCCGGCGGCGAGGCTCCGGTGACCATCCAGGCTGTACCTGTGATCGTCCCTCTGGAGCTTCATGTCCAGTAGCCAAGAAGCCAATCCATCCTGCACGCAGGTGAGTTCACTTCTTCTCCCCTCTGTCCCTCGTTGCAGTGATCCTGTTGCCAGCAGGAATCACTGTAAAATAAAAAACCTAAGCTAAACTTCTCTAAGCAGCTCTTTATGAGAGCCACCTAGAATTGCACCCTTCTCGGCCGGGCACAAAAATCTAACTGGAGTCTGGAGGAGGGTCATAGGGGGAGGAGCCAGTGCACACCACCTGACCTGTAAAAGCTTTACTTTTTGTGCCCTGTCTCCTGCGGAGCCGCTATTCCCCATGGTCCTTTCAGGAACCCCAGCATCCACTTAGGACGATAGAGAAATTATAATGCTACAGTAAACATTTCATCGTAGTATGCCCGTACCATAATGCTAAGCCAAACTCTAGATCGAAGCATGCCCACACTTTAAATTTCATGTGTTATTGATTGCATTGGTAAAAGTGCAAAGCATAAAATGTGTGGGAACAACTATTAATTTTACCGGCATACTTGTACGAGTAACAGAACTACAGTATTATATCCCTACATATAACTAATTTTCTAGAAACCATTTATCATGGAAAGGTCTTGTTTCTTACAGAATAAGACTTTATCATTCGGACAGGAAAATGGACATGCCTTAGACTATTCGAGCTTCCACAAGTTGTGCCCTATAGGAAGAGAGTATAATTAATGAAGTAGTCTGCGACATGAATAATACAATAAAGCTTTGCAACATCACTACAGGAAAAGGACCAGCACAAATACCCTAAAGGCCCGTATTCACGGGCCGAAGTGGGAGAGATGTGTGCTGAGCGAACCGCTCAGCACACATCTCTCCCACCGCTCAGCACAGCACGATGTGTGCGGAGCGTGCGGGGGGAGATGGGGAAGGGGTGCTCATTTCACCCAGCGGGTGAAATGAGCAACCTGCTAGATTACCACCAGCGATAGCGATGCGCGGGGCTGCGCATCGCTATCGCTGTAGGGGGTACACATAGAGTGATCATGCTTAAAATCTAAGTAATCTAGTCACATTGCTTAGATTATCGCTCCTTGAGTACCCCCATTAACTTCTCACTATCTATTTCTTACATCTCAGACACAATTTTGCTCTATCCCTCAAGTCAGTTTCCCAACTGTCCTCATGCACATGTCTGAATTTAACAATGTAACCTGATCTGTAACCCCTGTATTATTGTTGTGTAACACTTATGCCAAGTCATTTTAGCTAGATTCATATTAAAATAATGACATATTGTGTCATCTTGCTTGTTTTGTTAACCGGTCTTATCTTGTATTATAGCAACATATTGGTCCTAAACCTGTAACATTTCTGCAATAATTGCATATTTTAACGAGTCATCTGAGATGTGATCGCATTTCCCAATTATAAAGCCCAATGCAGATGCGCAGGGCCCGATCTGCATGTGCGCAGGCAGGGCAATGTGGTCACATAGCATCGATGCGAATGCCTCCACTTGACTGACAGGCAGAAGCGTTCGCGGGGCAGTCGGAGGCATTGCAGGGTGTGGCGTCGGGAACACAGACAAGTCTGGGCATTTTTTGGGGTGGCTGTGTGACGTCACACTCACCCGCTGCAAAGGAGGGAGGGGGCTTCACTTATTTTGTGGGGCCAGCGATGCAATCGCAATTGAATTGTGATTGCCTCGCTGGCGGCCCTTAGCATGCTGTGTGGCCCCCAGAACACGATCATCAGCAGTTGCATTTTTGTGAATAAAAATAGAACAGAAATAACATAGCGCGTACAGTTTTTAGAGCATATTCCACCATAAAAAACACTTGTATCTAAAAAACCTCCTAAGGATAAGCAAATCCTCAAATGGTAAAAATCCACCAGCAGGGATTCTTTAAAGGTTTTTCACAAATTTTAATACAACATATAAAACATAAAAACAGATGGTAAAAATGCAAGGGTACAGGATATAATAAGAATTCAAGCTTATCAGTCCGTATGTGCAATCGGATACATCCTGTTTTCCATGAAAATCCAATACTGGTAAAAGTGCAAACGTACAGGAATATTATAGTTAAAAAGCTTATCTGTCCATACGGAGGTCTCTGGTACAGCAGTCCCAACGCGTTTCATCAGCAATATGACTTTATCATGGGGGTAGGATCAGTGGTGACAAAAAATCAGAGTCGCTATTTGATTCAAGGCGTTGTAGTGCAGAGAATCTATTTCTTAAGGGCACGGTTTTTATGTATGGAGAGGCATGATTGGCCATTGTTCTTTGTAGTCCTATATTTTTCTTTTGGTGTGAAGTTGTCTTCCATCTTTTCTTCCTCTGATCTTGGAACACTGGAATGTGGTATGTGTTTCTATCTTGAAACCTACTCCAATTGTTCACTTTATTTTATAGGTAATCTTCTTTGTCTCTAAGGTACTTCTTTTGTTTGCCCTTGATGACCTCCTCTTCGATATGTTCTATTTTTCTAGTAAGTGTGAGATCGTGCTTGTGCAACACCAAGACAAGGAGGAATTCAAAGTGAACGATCTCACACTTACTAGAAAAATAGAACATATCGAAGAGGAGGTCATCAAGGGCAAACAAAAGAACCGCACCCACTAGATGATGGTGCGGTTCAGCCAAGTGGTCACGTGTGCGTTCCACCAGCTTCATGACGCACCACGTGACCGACGGGCTGACGTCACCGGCCGCCTCAATATCGTTCCTGAAGCCCTAGCGCCTACACAGCGCGCCCCATCATTAGCCCGTTCTGTGTCAGCGCGCCTAGCATCCGCGGCGGCTGATCACAGCGGGCATGCAGTGTTATAACTTTATATTTCTCTAAAGGCCTTCCCGTCACCGGAAGTTACGTCTTAACTACCTCCTCCGAACCCGGAAGTATACTGCGTTCCAGCGTGCGTTCCACGCTGATTAAAATAAGAATTTACTTACCGATAATTCTATTTCTCGGAGTCCGTAGTGGATGCTGGGGTTCCTGAAAGGACCATGGGGAATAGCGGCTCCGCAGGAGACAGGGCACAAAAAGTAAAGCTTTAGGATCAGGTGGTGTGCACTGGCTCCTCCCCCCATGACCCTCCTCCAAGCCTCAGTTAGGATACTGTGCCCGGACGAGCGTACACAATAAGGAAGGATTTATGAATCCCGGGTAAGACTCATACCAGCCACACCAATCACACTGTACAACCTGTGATCTGAACCCAGTTAACAGTATGATAACAGCGGAGCCTCTGAAAGATGGCTCACAACAATAATAACCCGATTTTTGTAACTATGTACAAGTATTGCAGATAATCCGCACTTGGGATGGGCGCCCAGCATCCACTACGGACTCCGAGAAATAGAATTATCGGTAAGTAAATTCTTATTTTCTCTATCGTCCTAGTGGATGCTGGGGTTCCTGAAAGGACCATGGGGATTATACCAAAGCTCCCAAACGGGCGGGAGAGTGCGGATGACTCTGCAGCACCGAATGAGAGAACTCCAGGTCCTCCTTAGCCAGGTTATCAAATTTGTAGGATTTTACAAACGTGTTTGCCCCTGACTAAATAGCCGCTCGGCAAAGTTGTAAAGCCGAGACCCCTCGGGCAGCCGCCCAAGATGAGCCCACCTTCCTTGTGGAATGGGCATTTACATATTTTGGCTGTGGCAGGCCTGCCACAGAATGTGCAAGCTGAATTGTATTACACATCCAACTAGCAAAAGTCTGCTTAGAAGCAAGAGCACCCAGTTTGTTGGGTGCATACAGGATAACAGCAAGTCAGTTTTCCTGACTCCAGCCGTCCTGGAACCTATATTTTCAGGGCCCTGACCACATCTAGCAACTTGGAGTCCTCCAAGTCCCTAGTAGGCGCAAGACACCACAATAAGCTGGTTCAGGTGAAACACTGACACCACCTTAGGGAGAGAACTGGGGACGAGTCCGCAGCTCTGCCCTGTCCGAATGGACAAACAGATATGGGCTTTTTTGAGAAAAAAACCACCAATTTGACACTCGCCTGGTCCAGGCCAGGTCCAAGAGCATGTTCACTTTTCATGTGAGATGCTTCAAATCCACAGATTTGACTGGTTTTAAACCAATGTGTTTTGAGGAATCCCAGAACTACGTTGAGATCCCACAGTGCCACTGGAGGCACAAAAGGGGGTTGTATATGCAATACTCCCTTGACAAACTTCTGGACTTCAGGAACTGAAGCCAATTCTTTCTGGAAGAAAAATCGACAGGGCCGAAATTTGAACCTTAATGGACCCCAATTTGAGGCCCATAGACACTCCTGTTTGTAGGAAATGCAGGAATCGACCGAGTTGAAATTTCTTCGTGGGGCCTTCCTGGCCTCACACCACGCAACATATTTTCGCCACATGTGGTGATAATGTTGTGCGGTCACCTCCTTTCTGGCTTTGACCAGGGTAGGAATGACCTCTTCCTGAATGCCTTTTCCCTTAGGATCCGGCGTTCCACCGCCATGCCGTCAAACGCAGCTGCGGTAAGTCTTGGAACAGACATGGTACTTGCTGAAACAAGTCCCTTCTTAGCGGCAGAGGCCATAAGTCCTCTGTGAGCATCTCTTGAAGTTCCGGGTACCAAGTCCTTCTTGGCCAATCCGGAGCCATGAGTATAGTTCTTACTCCTCTACGTCTTATAATTCTCAGTACCTTAGGTATGAAAAGCAGAGGATGGAACACATACACCGACTGGTACACCCACGGTGTTACCAGAACGTCCACAGCTATTGCCTGAGGGTCTCTTAACCTGGCGCAATACCTGTCCCGTTTTTTGTTCAGACGGGACGCCATCATGTCCACCTTTGGTAATTCCCAACGGTTTACAATCATGTGGAAAACTTCCCCATGAAGTTCCCACTCTGCCGGGTGGAGGTCGTGCCTACTGAGGAAGTCTGCTTCCCAGTTTCCATTCCCGGAATGAAACACTGCTGACAGTGCTATCACATGATTTTCCGCCCAGCGAAAAGTCCTTGCAGTTTTTGCCACTGCCCTCCTGCTTCTTGTGCCGCCCTGTCTATTTACGTGGGCGACTGCCGTGATGTTTTATCCCACTGGATCAATACCGGCTGACCTTGAAGCAGAGGTCTTGCTAAGCTTAGAGCATTATAAATTTACCCTTAGCTATATTTATGTGGAGAAAAGTCTCCAGACTTGATCACACTCCCTGGAAATTTTTTCCTTGTGTGACTGCTCCCCAGCCTCTCGGGCTGGCCTCTGTGGTCACCAACATCCAAAACTGAATGCCGAATCTGCGGCCCTCTAGAAGATGAGCACTCTGTAACCACCACAGGAGAGACACCCTTGTCCTTGGATATAGGGTTATCCGCTGATGCATCTGAAGATGCGATCCGGACCATTTGTCCAGCAGATCCCACTGAAAAGTTCTTGCATGAAATCTGCCGACTGGAATTGCTTCGAAGGAAGTCACCATTTTTTTACCATGGCCCTTGTGCAATGATGCACTGATTTTAGGAGGTTCCTGACTAGCTCGGATAACTCCCTGGCTTTCTCTTCCGGGAGAAACACCTTTTTCTGGACTGTGTCCAGAATCATCCCTAAGCACAGGAGACTTGTTGTCGGGATCAGCTGCGATTTTGGAATATTTAGAATCCACCCCTGCTGTTGTAACAGTATCCGAGATAGTGCTACTCCGACCTCCAACTGTTCCCTGGACTTTGCCCTTATCAGGAGATCGTCCAAGTAAGGGATAATTAAGACGCCTTTTCTTCGAAGAAGAACCATCATTTCGGCCATTACCTTGGTAAAGACCCGGGGTGCCGTGGACAATCCAAACGGCAGCGTCTGAAACTGATAGTGACAGTTCTGTACCACGAACCTGAGGTACCCTTAGTGATAAGGGCAAATTTGGGACATGGAGGTAAGCATCCCTGATGTCTCGGGACACCATATAGTCCCCTTCTTCCCGGTTCGTTATCACTGCTCTGAGTGACTCCATCTTGACTTGAACCTTTGTAAGTGTTCAAATTTTTTTAGATTTAGAATAGGTCTCACCTAGCCTTCTGGCTTCAGTACCACAATATAGTGTGGAATAATACCCCTTTTCTTGTTGTAGGAGGGGTGATTTAATTATCACCTGCTGGGAATACAGCTCGTGAATTGTTTCCCATACTGCCTCCTTGTCGGAGGGAGACCTTGGTAAAGCAGACTTCAGGAGCCTGCGCAGGGGAAACGTCTCGACATTCCAATCTGTACCCCTGGGATACTACTTGTAGGATCCAGGGGTCCTGTACGGTCTCAGCTTCATGCTGAGAGCTTGTCAGAAGCGGTGGAACGCTTCTGTTCCTGGGAATGGGCTGCCTGCTGCAGTCTTCTTCCCTTTCCTCTATCCCTGGGCAGATATGACTCTTATAGGGACGAAAGGACTGAAGCTGAAAAGACGGTGTCTTTTTCTGCAGAGATGTGATTTAGGGTAAAAAACGGTGGATTTTCCAGCAGTTGCCGTGGCCACCAGGTCCGATGGACCGACCCCAAATAACTCCTCTTCCTTTATACGGCAATACACCTTTGTGCCGTTTGGAATCTGCATCACCTGACCACTGTCGTGTCCATAAACATCTTCTGGCAGATATGGACATCGCACTTACTCTTGATGCCAGAGTGCAAATATCCCTCTGTGCATCTCGCATATATAGAAATGCATCCTTTAAATGCTCTATAGTCAATAAAATACTGTCCCTGTCAAGGGTATCAATATTTTTAGTCAGGGAATCCGACCAAGCCACCCCAGCTCTGCACATCCAGGCTGAGGCGATCGCTGGTCGCAGTATAACACCAGTATGTGTGTATATACTTTTTATGATATTTTCCAGCCTCCTGTCAGCTGGCTCCTTGAGGACGGCCCTATCTATAGACGGTACCGCCACTTGTTCTGATAAGCGTGTGAGCGCCTTATCCACCCTAAGGGGTGTTTCCCAACGCGCCCTAACTTCTGGCGGGAAAGGGTATACCGCCCATATTTTCTATCGGGGGGAACCCACGCATCATCACACACTTCATTTAATTTATCTGATTCAGGAAAAACTACGGTAGTTTTTTCACATCCCACATAATACCCTCTTTTGTGGTACTTGTAGTATCAGAAATATGTAACACCTCCTTCATTGCCCTTAACGTGTGGCCCTAATAAGGAATACGTTTGTTTATTCACCGTCGACACTGGATTCAGTGTCCCTGTCTGTGTCTGTGTCGACCGACTAAAGTAAACGGGCGTTTTAAAACCCCTGACGGTGTTTTTGAGACGTCTGGACCGGTACTAATTGTTTGTCGGCCGTCTCATGTCGTCAACCGACCTTGCCGCGTGTTGACATTATCACGTAATTCCCTAAATAAGCCATCCATTCCGGTGTCGACTCCCTAGAGAGTGACATCACCATTACAGGCAATTGCTCCGCCTCCTCACCAACATCGTCCTCATACATGTCGACACACACGTACCGACACACAGCACACACACAGGGAATGCTCTGATAGAGGACAGGACCTACTAGCCCTTTGGAGAGACAGAGGGAGAGTTTGCCAGCACACACCAAAAACGCTATAATTATATAGGGACAACCTTATATAAGTGTTTTCCCTTATAGCATCTTTTTTATATATTTCTAACGCCAAATTAGTGCCCCCCCTCTCTGTTTTAACCCTGTTTCTGTAGTGCAGTGCAGGGGAGAGCCTGGGAGCCTTCCCTCCAGCCTTTCTGTGAGGGAAAATGGCGCTGTGTGCTGAGGAGATAGGCCCCGCCCCTTTTTCGGCGGCCTCGTCTCCCGCTCTTAACGGATTCTGGCAGGGGTTAAATATCTCCATATAGCCCCCGGAGGCTATATGTGAGGTATTTTTAGCCAAAAATAGGTTTTCATTGCCTCCCAGGGCGCCCCCCTTCCAGCGCCCTGCACCCTCAGTGACTGCCGTGTGAAGTGTGCTGAGAGGAAATGGCGCACAGCTGCAGTGCTGTGCGCTACCTTAAGAAGACTGAGGAGTCTTCATGCCGCCGATTCTGGACCTTCTTCTTGTTTCAGCATCTGCAAGGGGGCCGGCGGCGAGGCTCCGGTGACCATCTAGGCTGTACCTGTGATCGTCCCTCTGGAGCTAATGTCCAGTAGCCAAAGAAGCCAATCCATCCTGCACGCAGGTGAGTTCACTTCTTCTCCCCTAAGTCCCTCGTTGCAGTGATCCTGTTGCCAGCAGGACTCACTGTAAAATAAAAAACCTAAGCTAAACTTTTCTAAGCAGCTCTTTAGGAGAGCCACCTAGATTGCACCCTTCTCGGCCGGGCACAAAAATCTAACTGAGGCTTGGAGGAGGGTCATGGGGGGAGGAGCCAGTGCACACCACCTGATCCTAAAGCTTTACTTTTTGTGCCCTGTCTCCTGCGGAGCCGCTATTCCCCATGGTCCTTTCAGGAACCCCAGCATCCACTAGGACGATAGAGAAATGTTATTCCTTCCTCAACTATCTACATCCTTTATTAAAACAGTTTCTAATTGATTTATAAATTAAATGTAAATCTTGTTGAGATTATTTCTTTATATACACAATATATTTTAGTTATTATCTTGGAACCTATTCACCACCTTTGACAGGAAGTGAGGTCACTATTGGCCTGGCCATGTGCCAGACTCTCACACTGTTCACAGGTATAAATAAGGCTACTTGTCACCACTGATCCTATCCCCATGATGAAGTCATATTGCTGACGAAACGCGTTGGGACTGCTGTACCTGAGACCTCCGTATGGACAGATAAGCTTTTTAACTATAATATTCCTATACGTTTGCACTTTTACCAGTATTGGATTTTCATGGAAAACAGGATGTATCCGATTGCACATACGGACTGATAAGCTTGAATTCTTATTATATCCTGTACCCTTGAATTTTTACCATCTGTTTTTATGTTTTATATGTTGTATTAAAATTTGTGAAAAACCTTTACAGAATCCCTGCTGGTGGATTTTTACCATTGAGGAGTTTCTTATCCTTAGGAGGTTTTTTTAGATACAAGTGTTTTTTATGGTTGAATATGCTCTAAAAACTGTACGCGCTATGTTATTTCTGTTCTATTTTTATTCACATTTGTGCATTGGTCATGCGACCGAAGACAGTGATTATATCAGATAAGTGATGTCCATACATTACCATTTGGTTCACTTTTTATTAATTCTTTAAAACACTAAATAGTCGCCCTTTTTCTTCACTAATTTTATATATATATATATATATATATATATATATATATATATAATTTTTTTTTCATTCCTGAAACATAGTTAAGGCAGCCATGTTGAGAGTTAAAACAATATACTGCACAATTTTACCTATCCATTTATTTAGTGGAAAAATACTAATTAAGCCCAGCAAATACCTGGCTCCACAGCCAGTCGGTGACAAATACTAGTGCAGGACAGTAAACTCACATAATCACAAAGAAGTAGGGGGAAAATGGCATTTTCAATACTTACACTTTTAACAGGATAGCAATGTGCATTTGATCTTGCAGCAATAATCAATGTTGCTGCCATAAGAATTTCCATCAGAGTAAGAAGAATCAAATTGAAATGTATCTAGGAAAAAGGCATGTCTTATGTAAGAGCATGTGAACAAAGGGCATTAGAAAATCAACTTAATCTTATTACATTACCAAGCAGGGCCATAACTACGTGTGTGCCAAGTGGGCTTGGCACACAGCACAGTTGCCCTGAGGGCGCACGGCCAGCGGCATGTAATGAGTCAAATTGACTCATTACATGCCACCTCTGAAGTCTGCGCCGTGCACCGCCGCCGCACTGAGGAGGAGAGCTACAGCGCCGGGCAGCGGAGAAGGAGGGAGGGGGACTGGAGCCGCAGTGGCGCTATTTCATTGGTAGTAGCGCGCTGCAGCAGCCCCCTCTCCTTCCGTATTGGCTGCCCGGCGCTGCTGTGGATGCTGGGATGCGGTTCCTTCATCCCAGCATCCACAGCAGCGCCAGGCAGCCTATACGGAAGGAGAGGGGGCTGCTGCAGCGGCGCTTACTACTAATGAAATAGCGCTGCTGCGGCACCAGTCCCCCTCCCTCCTCCTCTTTCTCACCTGCCTGCACCGAGGAAGCTGCACGAGGAGCCTGTCAGCGGGGAGATGGTAAGTCTCTCTCTCTCTCTCGGACACCGTCTGCCATAATGTTTAAAAAGGGGGCATGGCTGCCGCAATGTGTAAAAAGGGGTACACCGTCTGCCGTAGTATGTAAAAAGGGGGCCTGGCTGCCGCAATGTGTAAAAAGGGGGCCTGGCTGCCGCAATGAGTAAAAAGGGGGACTGGCTGCCGTAATGTGTAAAAAGGGGGACTGGCTGCCGTAATGTGTAAAAAGGAGGACTGGCTGCCGTAATGTGTAAAAAGGGGGACTGGCTGCCGTAATGTGTAAAAAGGGGGACTGGCTGCCGTAATGTGTAAAAAGGGGGACTGGCTGCTGCAATGTGTAAAAAGGGGGACTGGCTGCCGCAATATGTAAAAAGGGGGACACCGTCTGCCGCAATGTGTAAAAAGGGGGACACCGTCTGCCGTAATATGTAAAAAGGGGGCCTGGCTGACGCAATGTGTATAAAGGGGGACACCGTCTGCCGTAATGTGTAAAAACGGGGACGGTCTGCTGTAATGTGTAAAAAGGGGACGCTGTCTGCCGTAATGTTAAAAAAGGGGACGCTGTCTGCTGTAATGTGTAAAAAAGGGGACGCTGTCTGCCGTAATGTGTAAAAATAAGAATTTACTTACCGATAATTCTATTTCTCGGAGTCCGTAGTGGATGCTGGGGTTCCTGAAAGGACCATGGGGAATAGCGGCTCCGCAGGAGACAGGGCACAAAAAGTAAAGCTTTAGGATCAGGTGGTGTGCACTGGCTCCTCCCCCTATGACCCTCCTCCAAGCCAGTTAGGTACTGTGCCCGGACGAGCGTACACAATAAGGGAGGAATTTTGAATCCCGGGTAAGACTCATACCAGCCACACCAATCACACCGTACAACTTGTGATCTAAACCCAGTTAACAGTATGATAACAGCGGAGCCTCTGAAAAGATGGCTCACAACAATAATAACCCGATTTTTGTAACTATGTACAAGTATTGCAGATAATCCGCACTTGGGATGGGCGCCCAGCATCCACTACGGACTCCGAGAAATAGAATTATCGGTAAGTAAATTCTTATTTTCTCTATCGTCCTAGTGGATGCTGGGGTTCCTGAAAGGACCATGGGGATTATACCAAAGCTCCCAAACGGGCGGGAGAGTGCGGATGACTCTGCAGCACCGAATGAGAGAACTCCAGGTCCTCTTTTGCCAGGATATCAAATTTGTAGAATTTTACAAACGTGTTCTCCCCTGACCACGTAGCTGCTCGGCAGAGTTGTAATGCCGAGACCTCTCGGGCAGCCGCCCAAGATGAGCCCACCTTCCTTGTGGAATGGGCCTTAACCGATTTAGACTGTGGCAGGCCTGCCTCAGAATGTGCAAGTTGAATTGTGTTACAAATCCAACGAGCAATCGCCTGCTTAGAAGCAGGCGCACCCAACTTGTTGGGTGCATACAGTATAAACAGCGAGTCAGATTTTCTGACTCCAGCTGTCCTGGAACATATTTTCAGGGCCCTGACAACTCCTAGCAACTTGGAGTCCTCCAAGTCCCTAGTAGGTGCAAGGCACCACAATAAGCTGGTTCAGGTGAAACACTGACACCACCTTAGGGAGAGAACTGGGGACGAGTCCGCAGCTCTGCCCTGTCCGAATGGACAAACAGATATGGGCTTTTTTGAGAAAAAAACCACCAATTTGACACTCGCCTGGTCCAGGCCAGGGCCAAGAGCATGGTCACTTTTTATGTGAGATGCTTCAAATCCACATATTTGACTGGTTTTAAACCAATGTGATTTGAGGAATCCCAGAACTACGTTGAGATTCCGCAGTGCCACTGGAGGCACAAAAAAGGGGTTTGTATATGCAATACTCCCTTGACAAACTTCTGGACTTCAGGAACTGAAGCCAATTCTTTCTGGAAGAAAATTTACAGGGCCGAATTTGAACCTTAATGGACCCCAATTTGAGGCCCATAGACACTCCTGTTTTCAGGAAATGCAGGAAACGACCGAGTTGAAATTTCTTTGTGGGCCTTCCTGGCCTCACACCACGCAACATATTTTCGCCACACGTGGTGATAATGTTGTGCGGTCACCTCCTTTCTGGCTTTGACCAGGGTAGGAATGACCTCTTCCGGAATGCCTTTTTTCCCTTAGGATCCGGCTTTCCATCGCCATGCCGACAAACGCAGCTGCGGTAAGTCTTGGAACAGACATGGTACTTGCTGAAGCAAGTCCCTTCTTAGCGGCAGAGGCCATAAGACCTCTGTAAGCATCTCTTGAAGTTCCGGGTACCAAGTCCTTCTTGGCCAATCCGGAGCCATGAGTATAGTTCTTACTCCTCTACGTCTTATAATTCTCAGCACCTTAGGTATGAGAAGCAGAGGAGGGAACACATACACCGACTGGTACACCCACGGTGTTACCAGAACGTCCACATCTATTGCCTGAGGGTCTCTTGACCTGGCGCAATACCTGTCCCGTTTTTTGTTCAGACGGGACGCCATCATGTCCACCTTTGGTATTTCCCAACGGTTTACAATCATGTGGAAAAAACTTCTCAATGAAGTTTCCACTCTCCCGGGTGGAGGTCGTGCTGAGGAAGTCTGCTTCCCAGTTTCCATTCCCGGGATGAAAAACTGCTGACAGTGTTATCACATGATTTTCCGCCCAGCGAAAAGTCCTTGCAGTTTCTGCCATTGCCCTCCTGCTTCTTGTGTCGCCCTGTCTGTTTACGTGGGCGACTGCCGTGATGTTTTTCCCACTGGATCAATACCGGCTGACCTTGAAGCAGAGGTCTTGCTAAGCTTAGAGCATTATAAATTTACCCTTAGCTCCAGTATATTTATGTGGAGAAAAGTCTCCATACTTGATCACACTCCCTGGAAATTTTTTCCTTGTGTGACTGCTCCCCAGCCTCTCAGGCTGGGCTCCGTGGTTACCAGCATCCAATCCTGAATGCCGAATCTGCTGCCCTCTAGAAGATGAGCACTCTATAACCACCACAGGAGAGACACCCTTGTCCTTGGATATTGGGTTATCCGCTGATGCATCTGAAGATGCGATCCGGACCATTTGTCCAGCAGATCCCACTGAAAAGTTCTTACGTGAAATCTGCCGAATGGAATTGCTTCGTAGGAAGCCACCATTTTTACCAGGACCCTTGTGCAATGATGCACTGTTTTTAGGAGGTTCCTGACTTGCTCGGATAACTCCCTGGCTTTCTCTTCCGGGAGAAACACCTTTTTCTGGACTGTGTCCAGAATCATCCCTAGGCACAGCAGACGTGTCGTCGGGATCAGCTGCGATTTTGGAATATTTAGAATCCACCCGTGCTGATTTTAGCAGTATCCGAGATAGTGCTACTCCGACCTCCAACTGTTCCCTGGACTATGCCCCTATCAGGAGATCGTCCAAGTAAGGGATAATTAAGACGCCTTTTCTTCGAAGAAGAATCATCAATTCGGCCATTACCTTGGTAAAGACCCCAGGGTGCCGTGGACAATCCAAACGGCAGCGTCTGAAACTGATAGTGACAGTTCTGCACCACGAACCTGAGGTACCCTTAGTGAGAAGGGCAAATTTTGGACATAGAGGTAAGCATCCCTGATGTCCCGGGACACTATATAGTCCCCTTATTCCTGGTTCGTTATCACTGCTCTGAGTGACTTCATCTTGATTTGAACCTTTGTAAGTGTTCAAAAAAAAATTTTTTAGAATAAGTCTCACCTAGCCTTCTGGCTTCAGTACCACAATATAGTGTGGAATAATACCCCTTTTCTGTAGTAGGAGGGGTAATTTAATTATCACCTGCTGGGAATACAGCTTGTGAATTTTTTTCCCATACTACCTCCTTGTCGGAGGGAGACTTGGTAAAGCAGACTTCAGGAGCCTGCGAAGGGGAAACGTCTCGACATTCCCATCTGTACCCCCGGGATACTACTTGTAGGATCCAGGGGTCCTGTACGGTCTCAGCGCCATGCTGAGAACTTGTCAGACGCGGTGGAACGCTTCTGTTCCTGGGAATGGGCTGCCTGCTGCAGTCTTCTTCCCTTTCCTCTATCCCTGGGCAGATATGATCTTATAGGGACGAGAGGACTGAGGCTGAAAAGACGGTGTCTTTTTCTGCAGAGATGTGACTTAGGGTAAAAAACGGTGGATTTTCCAGCAGTTGCCGTGACCACCAGGTCCGATGGACCGACCCCAAACAAGTCCTCTTCCTGTATACGGCCATACTGTGCCGTTTGGAATCTGCATCACCTGACCACTGTCGTGTCCATAACATCTTCTGGCAGTTATGGACATCGCGTTTATTCATGATGCCAGAGTGCAAATATCCCTCTGTGCATCTCGCATATATAGAAATGCTCTATAGTCAATAAAATACTGTCCCTGTCAAGGGTATCAATATTTTTAGTCAGGGAATCCGACCAAGCCACCCTAGCTCTGCACATCCAGGCTGAGGCGATCGCTGGCCGCAGTATAACACCAGTATGTGTGTATATACTTTTCATTATATTTTCCAGCCTTGTCAGCTGGTCCTTGAGGACGGCCCTATCTATAGACGGTACCGCCACTTGTTTTGATAAGCGTGTGAGCGCCTTATCCACCTTAAAGGGTGTTTCCCAACGCGCCCTAACTTCTGGCGGGAAAAGGGTATACCGCCCATAATTTTCTATCGGGGGGAACCCACGCATCATCACACACTTTATTTAATTTATCTGATTCAGGAAAAACTATGGTAGTTTTTTCACATCCCACATAATACCCTCTTTTGTGGTACTTGTAGTATCAGAAATACGTAACACCTCCTTCATTGCCTTTAACGTGTGGCCCTAATAAGGAATACGTTTGTTTATTCACCGTCGACACTGGATTCAGTGTCCCTGTCTGTGTCTGTGTCGACCGACTAAAGTAAACGGGCGTTTTAAAAACCCTTGACGGTGTTTTTGAGACGTCTGGACCGTACTAATTGTTTGTCGGCCGTCTCATGTCGTCAACCGACCTTGCAGCGTGTTGACATTATCACGTAATTTCCTAAATAAGCCATCCATTCCGGTGTCGACTCCCTAGAGAGTGACATCACCATTACAGGCAATTGCTCCGCCTCCTCACCAACATCGTCCTCCTACCTGTCGACACACACGTACCGACACACAGCACACACACAGGGAATGCTCTGATAGAGGACAGGACCCACTAGCCCTTTGGAGAGACAGAGGGAGAGTTTGCCAGCACACACCAAAACGCTATAATTATATAGGGACAACCTTATATAAGTGTTTTCCCTTATAGCATCTTAATATATATATAAGCATATCGCCAAATTAGTGCCCCCCCTCTCTGTTTTAACCCTGTTTCTGTAGTGCAGTGCAGGGGAGAGCCTGGGAGCCTTCCCTCCAGCCTTTCTGTGAGGGAAAATGGCGCTGTGTGCTGAGGAGATAGGCCCCGCCCCTTTTTCGGCGGCCTCGTCTCCCGCTCTTAACGGATTCTGGCAGGGGTTAAATATCTCCATATAGCCTCCGGAGGCTATATGTGAGGTATTTTTAGCCAAATTAGGTATTCATTTGCCTCCCAGGGCGCCCCCCTCCCAGCGCCCTGCACCCTCAGTGACTGCCGTGTGAAGTGTGCTGAGAGGAAAATGGCGCACAGCTGCAGTGCTGTGCGCTACCTTTAGAAGACTGAGGAGTCTTCTGCCGCCGATTCTGGACCTCTTCTTACTTCAGCATCTGCAAGGGGGCCGGCGGCAAGGCTCCGGTGACCATCCAGGCTGTACCTGTGATCGTCCCTCTGGAGCTGATGTCCAGTAGCCAAGAAGCCAATCCATCCTGCACGCAGGTGAGTTCACTTCTTCTCCCCTAAGTCCCTCGTTGCAGTGATCCTGTTGCCAGCAGGACTCACTGTAAAATAAAAAACCTAAGCTAAACTTTCCTAAGCAGCTCTTTAGGAGAGCCACCTAGATTGCACCCTTCTCGGCCGGGCACAAAAATCTAACTGGCTTGGAGGAGGGTCATAGGGGGAGGAGCCAGTGCACACCACCTGATCCTAAAGCTTTACTTTTTGTGCCCTGTCTCCTGCGGAGCCGCTATTCCCCATGGTCCTTTCAGGAACCCCAGCATCCACTAGGACGATAGAGAAAAAGGGGGCCTGGCTGCCGCAATGTGTAAAAAAGAAGACGTTGTCTGCCGTAATGTGTAAAAAAGGGGGCCTGGCTGCCGCAATGTGTAAAAAGGGGGACTGGCTGCCGCAATGTGTAAAAAGGGGGACTGGCTGCCGTAATGTGTAAAAAGGGGGATGCGGTCTGCTGTAATGTATAAAAGGGGCTCTACCTGGTGTAGTGGCGCTACTGTGCAGCGTAATTTGAATAATAGAGACTACTGTGCACCGTAGTATGAATTGCTATTATTTTGTGGCCACGCCCCTTCCCCATGAAGCCACGCCCCTATATATTTTTCGCGCGCCTACGACGCGCACTGCCCCTATCTTACATGGGGGAGGGGGGGCGCCAATGTCGTTTCTTGCACACAGCGCCAAAATGCCTAGTTACGGCACTGTTACCAAGTTTGCAGAAATAAGTACAGTGGAGGCAGCAAATATTGCAGGTTTAACAAATATTTAGCTTTTTCGATTCACTATGAACTAGTGCCACAGAGCTGTTACAAATTTCTGGTGACTTGGTAGACTGTAGTTTAAGGCTTACTGGTTCAGACCACAAAATGGCTGTCACAACTGCTAGCAGAAGTTTGGTATGCTCAAAAAGGAAAAGGGCTTTCAAAACCCATCTTTTAAATTAAAATACAGGGAGTTTCACTCACTATAGGCCCTAACGTTTTTCTTTTTTACTTTTAAAGTAATTGCTATAATTTAGTAAAATTTGGCACGGACATACATTGGTCTATAAGAAACATGAGGAAGTCAGAGCAAGTGTTGAGAGTGTACGCCATTAGCATCAACAGGGGCTGCACACTCAGGGGGCTGGGGTGGGGGGGGGGTTCAATTTACATTTCCCGAGCAGCTACTATTGTCTGCAACCACCGGGTAGGGGGTCCTGCCGTACTGACCGATCAGCAGTGATGGCATGGCAAACACTGGGGGAGAGTGCAGGGAGGCAGAGGGACCAGATTGGTGGAAGCAGCAGGAAGTTTCTCTTCCCTGCAGCAGCACACGCTGTCTATCTGACAGGTCATTATCTGCATGACCAGATCAGATTAGGCACTTGCTGGTGTGGTCGCATCTGATGCAACCATGCCAGGCAAGTGGTTAAGGGTCACATAGCTTGAAAGAGTTGTCAATTCTTTAGAAATTTTTTTTTGCCCAAATCTCTAAGTTAAAGAACAAAAAAATGACTGTTTTGCGCTAAAATACTAAATGGTGCATATATGAATGAAAACTCCTGTATAATATATAACCATCTGATTGATTTATTTATTCAATAAAAAATATATATATTAAAAAATTGGTTAACGTTCTGCTTTTACGATATAGAATTCATGTGTACAAGTCATCAAATACGTTTCCCAATTGCTATAACAATGGAAAACACCTGATATATATTACCACATGTAGTATGAATACTTATGAACACTCTAGATAGTATCCAATCTTAAGTATACATCTTTCATAAAAAAGTGCGATTTAACTTTAAAATGTTATCCATGTAGATATTGTAAAAACAATTGTGTTTAAAGATGCTGTCCCAAATTGTGGTTACCACTCATATGCTGTATGCACACAGCTTATTGTTACATGATATATATGTTTCTTAAAATGGTATGAAAACTTTTGCACACTCGTATGCTTTTCAGTTTTAAGGTGCATTCTCTTGTATATACAAGCAGTGGCACTAAGTATGGTGTCCCACGTTATGTGCAAACGATCCTGAGAGCACCGTAATGTGATTGCTGCTTATGTGCCATGTATGGCAGCTTACCACTGCAGCCCAACTGGCTGTTTTGCAGGAGCTTGCGCTGCACTCAGCGGTGTGTGGTGCTGTCTCTCACCCGTCTATGTCCGCTCAACAGAGCACGGGAAGCTGGAGCCGCTTGTATACGGACGGCTGTGCAGATCTGACTCTCCCCATCAGCTGGTTGGCTGCGTCCTCGTTGCAGAAGACCCAGCCGTCCGGTTTGTGATTTAAGGAGTCACGTTTGGCCGTCCTTGGTTCCCAGCTTATGGACCAGATCACCATCAGTTGTAGGAATTTGTAGAATGATCAGCAAATTTTCCCTCTAACTAGTTTCGCACCTGGGTGCTTCCTCAAAGAGTAATATGCTTTGTATTTAGATTGCTTTATATACCTGATCATCCTAATTGGTTGCCCTTTTCCATTCGTCCAGATATATACACAGGTGTAATACATCATATATAATAGATCTTTACCATTCAGCATAGTGTTTCTACACAACTCCATACTGAATACAATAAATAAAAACTCTATTTGTCAAGGAGAGACATATTTTACATATCAAAAAACATATATATATATATATATATATATACATATATAAAAAAATATATATAATACAGGTTGAGTATCCCTTATCCAAAATGCTTGAGACCAGAGGTATTTTGGATATCGGATTTTTCCGTATTTTGGAATAATTGCATATCCTAATGAGATATCATGGTGATGGGACCTAAATCTAAGCACAGAATGCATTTAATATTCATATACCCCTTATACACACAGCCTGAAGGTCATTTTAGCCAATATTTTTTATAACTTTGTACATTAAACAAAGTGTGTGTACATTCACACAATTCATTTATGTTTCATATACACCTTATACACACAGCCTGAAGGCCATTTAATACAATATTTTTAATAACTTTGTGTTTTAAACAAAGTTTGTGTACATTGAGTCATCAAAAAACAAAGATTTCACTATCTCACTCTCACTCAAAAAAGTCCGTATTTCGGAATATTCCGTATTTCGGAATATTTGGATATGGGATACTCAACCTGTATATAATTCTTGAACTGCAGAAAAATAAGATTTTACTTACCGATAAATCTATTTCTCGGAGTCCGTAGTGGATGCTGGGGTTCCTGAAAGGACCATGGGGAATAGCGGCTCCGCAGGAGACAGGGCACAAAAAGTAAAGCTTTTTCCGATCAGGTGGTGTGCACTGGCTCCTCCCCCTATGACCCTCCTCCAGACTCCAGTTAGGTACTGTGCCCGGACGAGCGTACACAATAAGGGAGGATTTTGAATCCCGGGTAAGACTCATACCAGCCACACCAATCACACCGTACAACTTGTGATCTAAACCCAGTTAACAGTATGATAACAGCGGAGCCTCTGAAAGATGGCTTCCTACAACAATAACCCGAATAAGTTAACAATAACTATGTACAATTTATGCAGATAATCCGCACTTGGGATGGGCGCCCAGCATCCACTACGGACTCCGAGAAATAGATTTATCGGTAAGTAAAATCTTATTTTCTCTATCGTCCTAGTGGATGCTGGGGTTCCTGAAAGGACCATGGGGATTATACCAAAGCTCCCAAACGGGCGGGAGAGTGCGGATGACTCTGCAGCACCGAATGAGAGAACTCCAGGTCCTCCTTAGCCAGAGTATCAAATTTGTAAAATTTTACAAACGTGTTCTCCCCTGACCACGTAGCTGCTCGGCAAAGTTGTAATGCCGAGACCCCTCGGGCAGCCGCCCAAGATGAGCCCACCTTCCTTGTGGAGTGGGCCTTTACAGATTTAGGCTGTGGCAGGCCTGCCACAGAATGTGCCAGTTGGATTGTGCTACAGATCCAACGAGCAATCGTCTGCTTAGACGCAGGAGCACCCATCTTGTTGGGTGCATACAATATAAACAACGAGTCAGATTTTCTGACTCCAGCTGTTCTTGCAATATATATTTTTAATGCTCTGACAACGTCCAGTAACTTGGAGTCCTCCAAGTCACTTGTAGCCGCAGGCACTACAATAGGCTGGTTCAGATGAAATGCTGACACCACCTTAGGGAGAAAATGCGGACGAGTCCGCAGTTCTGCCCTGTCCGAATGGAAAATCAGATATGGGCTTTTGTAAGATAAAGCTGCCAATTCTGACACTCTCCTGGCAGAAGCCAGGGCTAGAAGCATGGTCACTTTCCAAGTGAGATATTTCAAATCCACCTTATTTAGTGGTTCAAACCAATGAGATTTTAGAAAATCCAAAACTACATTGAGATCCCACGGTGCCACTGGAGGCACCACAGGAGGCTGTATATGCAGCACTCCCTTCACAAAGGTCTGGACTTCAGGGACTGAAGCCAATTCTTTTTGAAAGAAAATCGACAGGGCCGAAATTTGAACCTTAATAGATCCCAATTTGAGACCCATAGACAATCCTGATTGCAGGAAATGTAGGAATCGACCCAGTTGAAATTCCTCCGTCGGAGCACTCCGATCTTCGCACCACGCAACATATTTTCGCCAAATTCGGTGATAATGTTGCACGGTTACTTCTTTCCTTGCTTTAATCAAAGTAGGAATGACTTCTTCCGGCATGCCTTTTTCCATTAGGATCCGGCGTTCAACCGCCATGCCGTCAAACGCAGCCGCGGTAAGTCTTGAAACAGACAGGGACCCTGCTGAAGCAAGTCCCTCCTTAGAGGTAGAGGCCACGGATCTTCCGTGATCATCTCTTGAAGTTCCGGGTACCAAGTCCTTCTTGGCCAATCCGGAACCACTAGTATCGTTCTTACGCCTCTTTGCCGTATAATTCTCAATACTTTTGGTATGAGAGGCAGAGGAGGAAACACATACACCGACTGGTACACCCAAGGCGTTACCAGCGCGTCCACAGCTATTGCCTGCGGATCTCTTGACCTGTCGCAATACCTGTCCAGTTTTTTGTTGAGGCGAGACGCCATCATGTCCACCATTGGTCTTTCCCAACGGGTTACCAGCATGTGGAAGACTTCTGGATGAAGTCCCCACTCTCCCGGGTGAAGATCGTGTCTGCTGAGGAAGTCTGCTTCCCAGTTGTCCACTCCCGGGATGAACACTGCTGATAGCGCTATCACATGATTCTCTGCCCAGCGAAGAATCCTTGCAGCTTCTGCCATTGCACTCCTGCTTCTTGTGCCGCCCTGTCTGTTCACATGGGCGACTGCCGTGATGTTGTCCGACTGGATCAACACCGGTTTTCTCTGAAGCAGAGGTTCTGCCTGGCTTAGAGCATTGTATATTGCTCTTAGTTCCAGAATGTTTATGTGAAGAGACGTTTCCAGGCTCGTCCATACTCCCTGGAAGTTTCTTCCTTGTGTGACTGCTCCCCAGCCTCTCAGGCTGGCGTCCGTGGTCACCAGGATCCAATCCTGTATGCCGAATCTGCGGCCCTCCAATAGATGAGGACTCTGCAACCACCACAGAAGAGACACCCTTGTCCTTGGAGACAGGGTTATCCGTAGGTGCATCTGAAGATGCGACCCTGACCATTTGTCCAACAGATCCCTTTGGAAAATTCTTGCGTGGAATCTGCCGAATGGAATTGCTTCGTAAGAAGCCACCATTTTTCCCAGGACTCTTGTGCATTGATGTACAGACACCTTTCCTGGTTTTAGGAGGTTCCTGACAAGCTCGGATAACTCCTTGGCTTTTTCCTCCGGGAGAAAAACCTTTTTCTGAACCGTGTCCAGAATCATCCCTAGGAACAGCAGACGAGTTGTCGGCATTAACTGGGATTTTGGAATATTCAGAATCCACCCGTGCTGTTTTAGCACTTCTTGAGACAGTGCTAATCCCATCTCTAGCTGTTCTCTGGACCTCGCCCTTATTAGGAGATCGTCCAAGTATGGGATAATTAATACGCCTTTTCTTCGAAGAAGAATCATCATCTCGGCCATTACCTTTGTAAAGATCCGAGGTGCCGTGGACAATCCGAACGGCAGCGTCTGAAACTGATAGTGACAGTTTTGTACAACGAACCTGAGGTACCCCTGGTGTGAGGGGTAAATTGGAACGTGGAGATACGCATCCTTGATGTCCAAGGATACCATAAAGTCCCCCTCTTCCAGGTTCGCTATCACTGCTCTGAGTGACTCCATTTTGAACTTGAACTTCTTTATGTACAGGTTCAAGGACTTCAGATTTAGAATAGGCCTTACCGAGCCATCCGGCTTCGGTACCACAAAAAGAGTGGAATAATACCCCTTCCCTTGTTGTAGAAGAGGTACCTTGACTATCACCTGCTGAGAGTACAGCTTGTGAATGGCTTCCAAAACCGTCTCCCTTTCGGAGGGGGACGTTGGTAAAGCAGACTTCAGGAAACGGCGAGGTGGATCCGTCTCTAATTCCAACCTGTACCCTTGAGATATTATCTGCAGGATCCAGGGATCTACCTGCGAGTGAGCCCACTGCGCGCTGTAATTTTTGAGACGACCGCCCACCATCCCCGAGTCCGCTTGAGAAGCCCCAGCGTCATGCTGAGGCTTTTGTAGAAGCCGGGGAGGGCTTCTGTTCCTGGGAAGGAGCTGCGTGTTGCTGTCTCTTCCCTCGACCTTTGCCTCGTGGCAGATATGAATAGCCCTTTTCTCTCTTATTTTTAAAGGAACGAAAGGGCTGCGGTTGAAAAGTCGGTGCCTTTTTCTGTGGGGGAGTGACTTGAGGTAGAAAGGTGGATTTCCCGGCTGTAGCCGTGGCCACCAAATCTGATAGACCGACTCCAAATAACTCCTCCCCTTTATACGGCAAAACTTCCATATGCCGTTTTGAATCCGCATCACCTGACCACTGTCGCGTCCATAAAGCTCTTCTGGCCGAAATGGACATAGCACTTACCCGTGATGCCAGTGTGCAGATATCCCTCTGTGCATCACGCATATAAAGAAATGCATCCTTTATTTGTTCTAACGACAGTAAAATATTGTCCCTGTCCAGGGTATCAATATTTTCAATCAGGGACTCTGACCAAACTACCCCAGCACTGCCCATCCAGGCAGTCGCTACAGCTGGTCGTAGTATAACACCTGCATGTGTGTATATACTTTTTTGGATATTTTCCATCCTCCTATCTGATGGATCTTTAAGTGCGGCCGTCTCAGGAGAGGGTAACGCCACTTGTTTAGATAAGCGTGTTAGCGCCTTGTCCACCCTAGGAGGTGTTTCCCAGCGCTCCCTAACCTCTGGCGGGAAAGGGTATAATGCCAATAATTTCTTTGAAATTATCAGTTTTTTATCAGGGGCAACCCACGCTTCATTACACACGTCATTTAATTCTTCTGATTCAGGAAAAACTATAGGTAGTTTTTTCATACCCCACATAATACCCTGTTTAGTGGTACCTGTAGTATCAGCTAAATGTAACGCCTCCTTCATTGCCAAAATCATATAACGTGTGGCCCTACTGGAAAATACGGTTGATTCGTCACCGTCACCACTGGAGTCATCGCCTGTGTCTGGGTCTGTGTCGACCGACTGAGGCAAAGGGCGTTTCACAGCCCCTGACGGTGTTTGAGTCGCCTGGACAGGCACTAATTGATTGTCCGGCCGCCTCATGTCGTCAAACGACTGCTTTAGCGTGTTGACACTATCCCGTAGTTCCATAAATAAAGGCATCCATTCCGGTGTCGACTCCCTAGGGGGTGACATCCTCATATTTGGCAATTGCTCCGCCTCCACACCAATATCGTCCTCATACATGTCGACACACACGTACCGACACACAGCAGACACACAGGGAATGCTCCTAACGAAGACAGGACCCACTAGCCCTTTGGGGAGACAGAGGGAGAGTTTGCCAGCACACACCAAAAGCGCTATATATATATCAGGGATAGCCTTATAATAAGTGCTCCCTTATAGCTGCTTTGTTATATCAAATTATCGCCATAAATGTGCCCCCCCCTCTCTGTTTTACCCTGTTTCTGTAGTGCAGTGCAGGGGAGAGACTTGGGAGCCGTCCTGACCAGCGGAACTGTGAGAGGAAATGGCGCCGTGTGCTGAGGAGATAGGCCCCGCCCCTTTTCTGGCGGGCTCGTCTCCCGCTATTTAGAGAAATCAGGCAGGGGTTAAATATCTCCATATAGCCTCTAGGGCTATATGTGAGGTATTTTTAGCCTTTATAGGTAATCATTTTGCCTCCCAGGGCGCCCCCCTCCCAGCGCCCTGCACCCTCAGTGACTGCCGTGTGAAGTGTGCTGAGAGGAAAATGGCGCACAGCTGCAGTGCTGTGCGCTACCTTTTGAAGACTGCAGGAGTCTTCAGCCGCCGATTCTGGACCTCTTCTGTCTTCAGCATCTGCAAGGGGGCCGGCGGCGTGGCTCCGGTGACCATCCAGGCTGTACCCGTGATCGTCCCTCTGGAGCTTGATGTCCAGTAGCCAAGAAGCCAATCCATCCTGCACGCAGGTGAGTTGACTCCTTCTCCCCTCAGTCCCTCACTGCAGTGATCCTGTTGCCAGCAGGAATCACTGTAAAATAAAAAACCTAGCTAAACTTTTTCTAAGCAGCTCTTTAGGAGAGCCACCTAGATTGCACCCTTCTCGGCCGGGCACAAAAATCTAACTGGAGTCTGGAGGAGGGTCATAGGGGGAGGAGCCAGTGCACACCACCTGATCGGAAAAAGCTTTACTTTTTGTGCCCTGTCTCCTGCGGAGCCGCTATTCCCCATGGTCCTTTCAGGAACCCCAGCATCCACTAGGACGATAGAGAAATAATAATAACAATAATGATATAATGAATTATAAAACACATCCATATGGGTATCGAACACTGGACCTTCTCAACGCTAAGCTGACATTCTAACCACTAGGCTATCGGTTGTTTACAACCCCAGATACATGTACACACATACCCAAATTCTTCCCCTCCCCTTCACTATCATCATCCTTCCTACATCTGAGTCTTCAATTCCCACCCGAGAACAATGCCATATCTTCCCTGAAACTCTATCCCGCAACCACAAGGTTATATGGTACTGAATTATGCGGCACTAACAAAGGTTCTCCGTAGATTAGACCCCAGATGTTTGAATAATAAAAGCCGACAATCCGAACGATAGTTGTCTGATCCTTCCCATTCTCAATTCCATGTCACTACTTAGTGTATGTTGTTTCACCATTAATATGTGCAACACAGCACCTAAAAATAACTTTGTGGGCTTGCATAAAAATCCCTTGTACATTTACCCTCTATAATACCTACACCTCTTATGATATAGTCGGCACTTGTAATTCATGCCGTATATACCACTATTTTAATGCTAAACGTACTTTCCCTATTTCCTATGGGTCACTTGATCCCTAAACCAGAACCTATTTCTAAATGTCTAACAATGAAAATCCTTCACAATTTTTGATGCTATTACATGAACGATTCAAAATCGATATTCTCATTCAATCCATATGGATATATGGTTTTCAATTTGAATATCCACAAGGCCTCTTTGAAACTGAGGGTTCTATATCTATCTCCCCCTCTTTTTGTATTCTTAATGTGTTGAACCCCCATTACTGTGAGTCCCTTAATGTGACCTCCATGTTCTTCCATAATGTGTCTGGACACACTGTGGAACGGATATTTTTTCAGGATATTAAGTCGATGTTCCCGAAAATAAGAATTTACTCACCGGTAATTCTATTTCTCGTAGTCCGTAGTGGATGCTGGGGACTCCGTAAGGACCATGGGGAATAGACGGGCTCCGCAGGAGACTGGGCATTCTAAAAGAAAGATTAGGTACTATCTGGTGTGCACTGGCTCCTCCCTCTATGCCCCTCCTCCAGACCTCAGTTAGGGAAACTGTGCCCGGAAGAGCTGACACTACAAGGAAAGGATTTGGAATCCAGGGTAAGACTCATACCAGCCACACCAATCACACCGTATAACTTGTGATAACCATACCCAGTTAACAGTATGAACAACAACTGAGCCTCAATCAACGGATGGCTCATAACAATAACCCTTTAGTAAGCAATAACTATATACACGTATTGCAGAAGAAGTCCGCACTTGGGATGGGCGCCCAGCATCCACTACGGACTACGAGAAATAGAATTACCGGTGAGTAAATTCTTATTTTCTCTGACGTCCTAGTGGATGCTGGGGACTCCGTAAGGACCATGGGGATTATACCAAAGCTCCCAAACGGGCGGGAGAGTGCGGACGACTCTGCAGCACCGAATGAGCAAACTCAAGGTCCTCCTCAGCCAGGGTATCAAACTTGTAGAACTTAGCAAATGTGTTCGAACCCGACCAAGTAGCAGCTCAGCAAAGCTGTAAAGCCGAGACCCCTCGGGCAGCCGCCCAAGAAGAGCCCACCTTCCTTGTGGAATGGGCTTTTACTGATTTCGGATGTGGCAATCCAGCCGCAGAGTGAGCCAGCTGAATCGTGCTACAGATCCAGCGAGCAATAGTCTGCTTCGAAGCAGGAGCGCCAACCTTGTTGGCTGCATACAGAATAAACAGCGAGTCAGACTTTCTGACTCCCGCCGTTCTGGAAACATAAATTTTCAAAGCCCGGACTACGTCCAGCAACTTGGAATCCTTCAAGTCCCTAGTAGCCGCAGGCACCACAATAGGTTGGTTCAAATGAAACGATGATACCACCTTAGGGAGAAATTGGGGACGAGTCCTCAATTCTGCCCTGTCCATATGGAAGATCAGATAGGGGCTTTTACATGACACACGCCTAGCCGAAGCTAAGGCCAATAGCATGACCACTTTCCACGTGAGATATTTTAGCTCCACGGTCTTAAGTGGCTCAAACCAGTGGGATTTCAGGAAATCCAACACAACGTTAAGATCCCAAGGTGCCACTGGTGGCACAAAAGGAGGCTGAATATGAAGCACTCCCTTTACAAACATCTGAACCTCAGGCAGTGAAGCCAGTTCTTTTTGAAAGAAAATGGATAGGGCCGAGATCTGAACCTTTATGGACCCTAATTTGAGGCCCATAGTCACACCTGACTGTAGGAAATGCAGAAAACGACCCAACTGGAAGTCCTCTGTAGGGGCCTTCCTGGCCTCACACCAAGCAACATATTTCCGCCATATGCGGTGATAATGCTTTGCTGTCACATCCTTCCTAGCTCTTATCAGCGTAGGAATTACTTCATCCGGTATACCCTTTTCCGCTAGGATCCGGCGTTCAACCGCCATGCCGTCAAACGCAGCCGCGGTAAGTCTTGGAACAGACAGGGCCCCTGCTGCAACAGGTCCTGTCTGAAAGGCAGAGGCCATGGGTCCTCTGTGACCATCTTTTGAAGTTCTGGGTACCAAGTCCTTCTTGGCCAATCCGGAACAATGAGTATCGTTCTCACTCCTCTTTTTCTTACTATTCTCAGTACCTTGTGTATGAGAGGAAAAGGAGGAAACACATATACCGACTGGAACACCCACGGAGTTACCAGTGCGTCCACAGCTATCGCCTGAGGGTCCCTTGACCTGGCGCAATATTTTTTTAGCTTTTTGTTTAGGCGAGACGCAATCATGTCCACCTGTGGCCGTTCCCACCGATTTGCAATCTGCTCGAAGACTTCTGGATGAAGTCCCCACTCTCCCGGGTGGAGGTCGTGCCTGCTGAGGAAGTCTGCTTCCCAGTTGTCCACTCCCGGAATGAACACTGCTGACAGTGCTTGTACGTGATTCTCCGCCCAACGAAGAATCCTTGTGGCTTCCGCCATCGCCCACCCTGCTTCTTGTGCCGCCCTGTCGGTTTACAGGGGCGACTGCCGTGATGTTGTCTGACTGAATCAGCACTGGTTGGTCTCGAAGCAGGGGCTCCGCTTGACTCAGGGCATTGTATATGGCCCTTAATTCCAGTATGTTTATGTGCAGACGAGTCTCCTGACTTGACCACAGCCCCTGGAAGTTTCTTCCCTGAGTGACTGCCCCCCATCCGCGGAGGCTTGCATCCGTGGTCACCAGGACCCAGTCCTGTATGCCGAACCTGCGGCCCTCGAGAAGATGAGCACTCTGCAGCCACCACAGAAGAGACACCCTGGCCCTTGGGGACAGGGCGATCAGCCGATGCATCTGAAGATGCGATCCGGACCACTTGTCCAACAGATCCCACTGAAAGATCCTGGCATGGATCCTGCCGAAAGGAATGGCTTCGTATGACGCTACCATCTTTCACAGGACTCGCGTGCAGTGATGCACCGACACCTGCTTTGGTTTCAGGAGATCCCTGACCATGGTCACTAACTCCTGAGCCTTCTCCTCCGGGAGAAATACCTTCTTCTGTTCTGTGCCCAGAATCATGCCCAGGAAGGGCAGGCGCGTCGTAGGAATCAGCTGCGACTTTGGAATATTCAGAATCCAGCCGTGCCGTAGCAACACTTCCTGAGAGTGCGCTACGCTGACCAACAACTGCTCTCTGGACCTCGCCTTAATGAGGAGATCGTCCAAGTACGGGATAACTGTAACTCCTTGCTTCCGGAGAAGTACCATCATCTCCGCCATTACCTTGGTAAAGACTCTCGGTGCCGTGGATAGACCAAACGGCAACGTCTGGAATTGGTAATGACAGTCCTGTACCACAAACCTGAGGTACTCCTGGTGAGGCGGATAAATGGGGACATGCAAGTACGCATCCTTGATGTCCAGAGATACCATAAACTCCCCCTCTTCCAGGCTGGCAATGACCACTCTGAGCGATTCCATTTTGAACTTGAACTTTTTCATGTAAATGTTCAAGGATTTTAAATTTAGAATGGGTCTTACCAAACCGTCCGGTTTCGGTACCACAAACAGTGTGGAATAGTAACCCCTTCCCTGCTGAAGGGGGGGTACCATTATTATCACTTGCTGGAGGTACAGCTTGTGAATAGCCGTCAGGACTATCTCCCTCCCCGTGGGAGAAGCTGGCAAGGCGGATTTTAGGTAACGGTGAGGGGGCGTCACTTCGAATTCCAGCTTGTATCCCTGAGATACAATTTGTATAGCCCAAGGATCCACTTGTGAGCGAACCCACTGGTTGCAGAAATTTCGGAGACGCGCCCCCACTGCTCCTGGCTCCGCCTGTGGAGCCCCAGCGTCATGCGGTGGACTTAGTGGAAGCAGGGGAGGACTTTTGTTCCTGAGAACTGGCTGCATGGTGCAGCTACTTTCCTCTACCCCTGCCTCTGGCAAGAAAGGATGCACCTCTAACTCTCTTGCTTTTTTGAGAATGAAAGGACTGCATTTGGTAATACGGTGCTTTCTTAGGCTGTGAGGAAACCTATGGCAAGAAAGTCGACTTTCCAACTGTCGCTGTGGATACGAGGTCCGAGAGACCGTCCCCAAACAATTCCTCACCCTTATAAGGCAAAACCTCCATGTGTTTTTTAGAGTCGGCATCCCCTGTCCATTGCCGAGTCCATAAGACCCTCCTGGCAGAAATGGACATTGCATTTATTCGAGAGCCCAGCAGGCAAATGTCCCTCTGGGCATCCCGCATATATAAGACGACGTCTTTAATATGGCTAAGTGTTAGCAATACGGTATCCCTGTCCAGGGTATCCAACCCCTCTGACAGAGTCGTGTCCATAAACATCGTCTGGCAGATATGGACATCGCACTTACTCTTGATGCCAGAGTTTCGCATATATAGAAATGCATCTTTTAAATGCTCTATAGTCAATAAAATACTGTCCCTGTCAAGGGTATCAATATTTCCAGTCAGGGAATCCGACCAAGCCACCCCAGCGCTGCCCATCCAGGCTGAGGCGATCGCTGGTCGCAGTATAACACCAGTATGTGTGTATATACTTTTAGGATATTTTCCAACCTCCTATCAGTTGGCTCCTTGAGGGCGTCCGTATCTGGAGACGGTAACGCCACTTGTTTTCATAAGCGTGTGAGCGCCTTATCCACCCTAAGGTGTGTTTCCCAACGCGCCATAACTTCTGGCGGGAAAGGGTATACCGCCAATAATTTTCTATCGGGGGAAACCCACGCATCATCACACACTTCATTTAATTTATCTGATTCAGGAAAAACCACATGTAGTTTTTTCACACTCCACATAATACCCTTTTTTGTGGTACTTGTAGTATCAGAAATATGTAACATCTCCTTCATTGCCCTTAACAAGTAACGTGTGACCCTAAAGGAAAATACGTTTGTTTCTTCACCGTCGACACTGGAGTCAGTGTCCGTGTCTGTGTCGACCGACTGAGGTAAAAAGGACGTTTTAACGCCCCTGACGGTGTTTTAGACGCCTGGACAGGTACTAATTGGTTTGCCGGCCGTCTCATGTCGTCAACCGACCTTGCAGCGTGTTGACATTATCACGTAATTCCTCAAATAAGCCATCCATTCCGGTGTCGACTCCCTAGAGAGTGACATCACCATTACCGGCAATTGCTCCGCCTCCTCACCAACATCGTCCTCATACATGTCGACACACAAGTACCGACACACAGCACACACACAGGGAATGCTCTGATAGAGGACAGGACCCCACTAGCCCTTTGGGGAGACAGAGGGAGAGTTTGCCAGCACACACCAAAAACGCTATATTATACAGGGACAACCTTTATATAAGTGTTTTTCCCTTATAGCATTTTAATATATATATACATATCGCCAAATAAGTGCCCCCCCTCTCTGTTTTAACCCTGTTTCTGTAGTGCAGTGCAGGGGAGAGCCTGGGAGCCTTCCCACCAGCATTTCTGTGAGGGAAAATGGCGCTGTGTGCTGAGGAGAATAGGCCCCGCCCCCTTTTCGGCGGGCTTCTTCTCCCGTTTTTCTGAGACCTGGCAGGGGTTAAATACATCCATATAGCCTCCAGGGGCTATATGTGATGTATTTTTAGCCAGAATAAGGTATTATACATTGCTGCCCAGGGCGCCCCCAGCAACGCCCTGCACCCTCCGTGACCGTTGGTGTGAAGTGTGTGACAACAATGGCGCACAGCTGCAGTGCTGTGCGCTACCTTCATGAAGACTGAAAAGCCTTCTGCCGCCGGTTTCTGGACCTTCAATCTTCAGCATCTGCAAGGGGGGTCGGCGGCGCGGCTCCGGGACGAACCCCAGGGTGAGACCTGTGTTCCGACTCCCTCTGGAGCTAATGGTGTCCAGTAGCCTAAGAAGCCAATCCATCCTGCACGCAGGTGAGTTGAACTTCTCTCCCCTAAGTCCCTCGATGCAGTGAGCCTGTTGCCAGCAGGACTCACTGAAAATAAGAAACCTAAAAACTTTTTCTAAGCAGCTCCTTAAGAGAGCCACCTAGATTGCACCCTGCTCGGACGGGCACAAAAACCTAACTGAGGCTTGGAGGAGGGTCATAGGGGGAGGAGCCAGTACACACCACCTGATCCTAAAGCTTTAGTTTTGTGCCCTGTCTCCTGCGGAGCCGCTAATCCCCATGGTCCTGACGGAGTCCCCAGCATCCACTTAGGACGTCAGAGAAAACTACTTTCAAATGTGGATCTATGACCCGTACTGAGCGATCAGCAGTGATCGGCTGCATGGCAAACACTGGGCGAGAGTGCAGGGAGGCAGAAGGACCAGATTGGTGGAAGCAGCAGGAAGTTTCTCTTCCCTGCAGCAGCACACGCTGTCTATCGGACAGGTCACTTCCTGCATGACCAGATCAGATAAGGCACTTGCTGGTGTTGTCGCATCTGATGCAACCATGCCAGGCAAGTGGTTAAAGGTCACATAGCTTGAAAGAGTTGTCTATTCTTTAGAAATTTTTTTTTGCCCAAATCTCTAAGTTCCAGGACAGGGGAGAGAGGTCACTTACTAAAGTACCTGGCTGTATGGATCTGGCTTAGAGTGAGCTTACTTGTATTAATAAGGTATCTTATCGGAGGTCAGATACAGAATTAAGCTTTTGGCTATATTTCATATTCTGCCACGGCTGTAAATTTGAAGGGACTGTTACATATTGCCTTACACAACATTGTCAAACCCTCTTTTTGTGTTGCAAACTTTTGGGCTAAGCAATTTTACCCTATTTTGTGTCCAGTGTTTTATATTACATATTTTTTACAGGATGCAGTATAGATGACAATGGTGAGAAGTTAAGAATGTAATAAACAAATCTGCTACTTACATTAATTGCAGTTGGATTAATTGCAAGTTTGCAACCAAACCATATTAGACAGGTGGTAGTAATAGAAAAAGCTGACACAAATAAAATCTGGTAATGAGAAATCTAAAAAATGAAGAAAAAAAAATGTGATTTTATATTTAGCAAACTAAAGTATAAACAGGAGAATCTGCACATTTTGTTCTAGTAGACAATCATAACATATTTTAATATTTGTTATATACTGTATATCCATACAGTGTCGGACTGTGGCATGAAGGGCCCACCGGGAGAATGCAGTGGTAAGAAGGGCCCACGTGGCTAGCCACCACAGAGGCTTGGCTAACCATTAGAAAGTGCATTGTCTGGGCCCTTGATTAATATATATGGTAAATACTGCTAGTGCATGGTAACATACCACATTAATAACAGAAATGCACTGTAGAAAATACACCATAGCACTGTACAGGGCTGTTTTCTAGCTAATTTGGCTCCTAGTGCGAGATTTAAAAATGCCCCCCACCCCCCATAGATATAAGAAACCCAAATTTAGCTAAATGGGTGTGGTCTTGCTAAGATGGGTATGTTCTCGCCTGACAAGTCTACCTTACACCCATGTTTTTGACCCTGCCACCACAGGGTAACAAAATAATAATTCCACCATATTTAGCCCCACACAGTAATGCCCTATGCACCATATTATGCCACACACCGAAATGCCCGTGATACATTGTGCCCTACAGTAAAGCTTCTAATTACTTGTAAATTACCATTGCCAGGGGTAATGCTTGTTGTCAGGACTCAGGGGTATGTAATGCTAGTTACCAGGGGTAATGTTCATTGTCAGGAATCAGGGGTGTGTAATGCTAGTTGCCAGGGGTGTGTAATGCTAGTTACCAGGGGTGTGTAATGCTCGTTGTCAGGGCTCAGGGGTGTGTAATGCCAGGGGTGTGTAATGCTAGTTGCCAGGGGTGTGTAAAGCAGGTTGCCAGGGGTGTGTAATGCTAGTTGCCAGGGGTGTGTAATGCCAGGAGTGTGTGCTAGTTGCCAGGTGTGTGTGCTAGTTGCCAGGTGTGTGTGCTAGTTGCCAGGGGTGTGTAGTGCCAGGAGTGTGTGCTAGTTGCCAGGGGTGTGTAGTGCCAGGAGTGTGTGCTAGTTGCCAGGGGTGTGTAGTGCCAGAAGTGTGTGCTAGTTGCCAGGGATGTGTAGTGCTCGTTGTCATGTGTGTGTACAGCACCAGCCCACCAGCAGCTACCCTGCTCCCCCCGTCATAGTACTCCGCTCAAGGGGTGAAGTTTCGCAAAATGACGTATTGCGGCAAACGCTTCATTCTGCCCCCCGAGCGGAGTACTAATGACAGGGAGGAGGGGGAGCACCCAAAGCATTGAAAAGTGCCGCGACGGGTGCCTCGTGAGACGACACGCCTCACCCGCAGCAAGAAACGGCACTGGTACTGTGCAGTATAATGTAACATATGTATAACTCATGTGCAGAGTCTGGAACCTTATCCCTAGAGGAGGTTGTGGGCCTTAAGGCAGTGGAGCCCACTGAGGGTTTCCCCTGTACCCCTGTTTGTCAGTGTGACTCTGCATCCATAGTACAGCAGAAACTATCTCAATTTATAAACTTATTAAATACAGCTACAGTAACACAAATAAATAAATGAAACAATTTTCCTAGAGTATATCAGTGATCTTGTGTTGGGACACATGCAGTAAGTATGGGAATTTGTTTACTACAAGTAAAAGGAGTTGAGTGGCCGTCATTCTGCTTGGTATTGGAGTATGTCTTTGGTTAACCACAGGTCAACACACACTCTGCTCTAGATTTATTAAGCAGTGGCTTTCACAAAACATGTTTTGCAACTAGTATTATTGCTATTTTAACAGTCTGAGTTAAAAACAATGAGAATTAGCATCTGTGTGCTTTATATTAAGATTGCTTTTCAATTAAACTACATGCTGATATAGAAGAGGTTAATAGCAATTTGCAAAAGTGAATGACTTACCACATTTTCTTTGTTCTTTAGTACCGCAAAATTTACCACAGCAGAAGGTATACACTGGAAGTAAAATAAACATTTTATGTCAATCATTGTTCTTTATAGTATGCTTAAATATTGCAGTAAACTAAAGCATGCTTGAGCACACAATTTCAAGAATTGGTCCTGAAAAGTAAACATTAGCGCAGTTGTTCCCAAACTCAGTCATCAAGGATCCCCAACAGTTCAAGTTTTCCAGATCTCCTCACAGAATCACAAGTGAAATAATTATTTCCACCTGTAGATCTTTAAGATATGAATGCTTAAAATAAAAGATGGACCTGGTGCTCAATTCTTGGGAGAAGTAACAGATTAGTCCATATAATGTCTCAATAATCGTCACATAACAACTATCTAAAAACAAAACATTATGTAATAATAAACCTAAACATTACTCGAACTCAAATGTAGTATTATCTGCACTGTGTACACGATAAATTGCAATGTAAAGTTATTAATATATCCAGCATTCTTGAGAATAAAGCTATAAAATTGTGTCACTCCTTCTCTGTGTTATGAATGCCTGACAGTGATCTCACATGATCATACAGAGCCAACATCCTGATAACAGGGAGCATTAGGAGGTCCCAGAATGTTTCTCACAAACACACTGCGCTTAATCTGGACAGTACAGTATATACCCTCATTAATATTCATAGCTGTCTGCAAAATGGCCGACTCCACGCACATGACATGTATAAATGTGGGGGATGTAGTTAAGTGACTGGTGGTCATAATATCTCCACCTACATCCCGGCCTCTGAAAATCCTGACAGTCGGCATGCTGACTACAAGAGACTATTCCCACTCGTGGGTGTCCACGACATCCATGGAGTGGTAATAGAACCTGTGGCACCTGCAGCAAGGGGCTTTGATGCAGTCGCCCTCCCCCCCCCGCTATTCTGCAGCCAGGATCCCCGCGTCGGAATGCTGACCGCCGGGATCCCAGTCACCGGTAACACCTACCCAACCCAAATGTGGCTATAGAAGAAACTATACAGATGTAAGGCACACTGAATGTAAATGTAGTTATTTCTTGCCTGGTCAGACATTTGTTTAATATGCAGTTGTGTGTGGATGACAGGTAAGCTTACTGTCAGTCATACTTACAGACCCTGCAGCGCATCTTAAGTAGTCCATTTCTGAGGGGAATACATTACCGAGGTAAAGTGAAAATCCTGATGTAGCAAGAAGACAACTCTGCGATGATATAGCAAAGCAGAAGGCTCAGTAATAAGAAACACATTGAGTAATTATTAACATTTACTTTATAGTCTAGCATATTCCATTGCACTTTACAATAGGGAACAAAATACTGGGTATAACACAGACAAAGCGGTAAGAGGGACCTGGCTGCCAGCTTACAGTCTATGGGAAACAGGGATGGTGATAACTGGCATGGAAGATAAGCACAAGTACAGTAAGTGACCCACAAATATAGCAGCACTCCTGATCACATTGAAGATGATCTAATTTGGGAAGAAGGGAGAGATGTATCAAGCCTTGGAGAGTGATAAAGTGGAGAAATTGCCCAAAGCAACCAATCAATCACCTTGTAACTCATTTATCTAGCAAAGTCTATGAAATGACAGAAGCCAATAGTTGCCTTGGGCAACTACTCATTATTTACGGAGCAATACAACATTGTGTTGTGTAAGCCAGTCATAACAAATCATCCATAAAAAGTCATACGTAAATACAGAACAAGTACTTAATAAGAGAAGGGCGTTGGGTATGCGAGACCGGTGGTCGGAATCCCAGTGGTCAGCATGCCGATGCCAGGATCCCGACCGTCAGAATACCGACAGGGGGGCAGAGCGCAATGAAGCCCTTTGTGGGATCGCTGCGCTTGCCAAGATGCGGGCTCGGTGGCTCGCTGAGCTCGCCACAGGTTCTATTCTCACTTTATGGGTGTCGTGAACACCCACGAGTGGGAATAGGCTCAACGCCCTGTCGGCATTCTGGCAGTCGGGATCCCAGCAGTCTTGTAACTACATCCCAGATAAGGAAGTAGTGAGACAGAGGATAGAGTGAGCACTGCTTGTGAGAGATAAGCAATTTAATCATATTTACACATCAGACATGCATTTTTACTAGAGCTACAGTAAAAAGATCCCTGCAAGCTTATTAACATGTAATCCCATGGTAAATGGAAAAGGTAACAAGTAGCATTCAAAAAATATTACTCAAATACAATGCAAAAGAAAAAAAGAAAGTAAGTCAGGGAGGGCAATTCAACTGGTTTTAAGCACCTGATGGGCGCTTTCTCTAAACTGGCAGGATGGGATTCAATTGGCATGTTTTTTGCATATGTTGTGCCCAAATAGACTGGGTTTAGCTGCATAAAGCAACTGAACTCATCTAACATCCTGGTTAGCACACACAAGCAGCAGCATGGACTGTTTGCAGATTTCTGCTCGCCACTTCAGGACGCTGTGAGCAGAAATCATGCTGCCATTGGGCTCGCAATACTGACGCGGGCAGCAGTAACAACCGGACTGCCCCAGAGTGTTTTGTAAGAATAGAAAGAGTAATTTCTAGCATCATACCCTGTATATATGCATTTTACATACATAAATAATGTATGTAAAAAGTATTTAAAAAGTGGCTAAGAGAAATCTCAACAGATCACACAAGCAAAAACATATTACGCCAATAAAAGAATGTACTCTATAATATTCACAAATACATATTGCAAATTTATTACAGTGTGAATGTTTCACTTGCCCACATATAGTAATAGACTGAGTGAAATGGATTGGAAAGAGTGTGGCAGACAATGTTTCATGTGATACAGCAGCTCTTATGTCTTGCATTTCTCCCGAGTTCATTTGGTAGTTGTTTTATTATTATTGATTATGCATTACTGTCAGGACGATGCAGGATCTCTCTGCACTCTAGGCAAAACTTCAGCCTAGCGCCCCCTAACCTGCAATCCCCACCACCACCACCACCTCTCGGAGGGGAGATACAGGTGGCCTCTAGCTGGTCTGGGGTGAATTACACCATTATACATATACAGAGAAAAGGGACAGCACTCAAGCAATTTTAAAATGAAAAAGTATATTGTAAACAAAGTCACTAAATTTTGTTACTTTGTTCTCAATATACATTTACTTTCAACCCCTTGAGTGACAGCCATTATTTCTGCCTATGTATATACGCTAGCTGGCATATAAGGAGTTGTACAGGACACTGAGGCCAATTTCACATTTTCACTGAGTGCTGGGATAATACACACACACACACACACACACACACACACACACACACACACACACACACACACACACACACACACACACACACTGCATCTGCATATGGAGTCTTGTGTGGATATTTAATCGTATATGTATACTGTACATACATATATACACATACAGTATATTTGTATGCTCCCTATTGCACCACCCCATTTGCAAGTTCTTTACTGCCCCCCCCTCCATGTGTACTGTATTCTTCTCCAGTGCCTGTGTTTTCCCTATTATGCTGTTTACAGGTGCAAACCACCCATCGGTCTGTAATATCTGTACTGTCTGTGGTCCCACAGAAACCCCCATGGGTTACTTTCCTAAAAGTTATTGTAAATGCATGCTATGCATCATGGGAGATGATGTCATGCCGAGGTGACTCACTTCCTGATAGTCTCCTGTTACTTGCACTGTGTGTCTGGTTCATGCTGAGTAAAGACCTGTACTACATTCATGCTGCAAGTGTCGTCCTAATTTTGATGTTACACATCTACATGGTGTCAGAACTGGGAAGCCATGGCACAAGGTCTGAGGAGAATAGATCCTTGAAATTTGATGAAAACGTGGCTGACAACTGGCTGAGGTATAAAAGGGAATGGCACGTACACTCTATAGCAGGCCTTTCAGACAAATCAAAAAAAGTCCAGGCATACACGCTGCTGAACCTCACAGGCACTGATGCTGTGGGCAAATCAGATGCTTTTGTATACGCTGACGGAGAAGACAGAGAGGATCCTCACATCCTAATTGCAAAGTTTGAAGAGATCTGCATGCCAGTAAAGAATGTAATTATGGACAGGCATGTTTTCAACAGCATAAACCAAAAGGGTGATGATACTATACAGTCCCACGTCTCCACGCTAAAGCTGCTGGCAAATAAGTGCAATTTTGTTATCCTCACAGAGGAGCTCACCTGTGACAGAATCGAATGCGGCATACGCAGCGACAAGGTATGTGCACAGCTGCTGCGGGAGAAGGGTCTCACATTAGAAACTGCCATAAGTATCTGTATGTTAAATGAGCAGTCTGAAAAGGGCACAAGGGAACTAAGAAAGGACGCTGAGTTGTGTGTCATGGTGGCCGTTCTGCGCCGATCCTCCACGTGTGCAAACTGCGCGGCACAGCACCCTACTGACAAACAAATCTGCCCCGCATATGATAAACGATGTAATGCATGTGGCAAATGCAATCATTTTGCAAGGTGCTGCCGCTCCAAGGATCAAACTGCCATAAAGCGACAGTCTGAGTAGTGCTATAGCCGCTCACAACGGCAGATTAACCAGGTTGAAACAGAGCCAGGGTGTGAATTGGTTTGCATGACAGTTTGTGCTAGTGTAGATGAGAAGGGCGAAATATTTGGATGAGAAGGGCGAAATATTTATCAAACTGAGAACAAAGCATGCGAACAAGGTGGCCATAGTCAAAATAGACTCAGGAGCAAAGTGCAATGTCATATCCTACAAACAACTACGTGAATTAGATCCAACTGCACAGATAAACCCACGAGACAAGATCAACTTGATAGCTTATGGTGGCCAGATCATCACAACACTGGGTACCACAAAGCTAAAGTTTACCCATACTGATTTGCTATTCCACATTGTGGATCAAAAGGTTAAACCATTGCTAGGCCTCCCTGACAGTATGAAGCTAGGCCTTCTCAAATTGGGGCCTGAGGTACACGCAATACAGATGACCTTCCTGGAGATAAAAGACTTTCAGGATTTATTTGATTGCAGTACACTTGGCAAGCTTCCCGTTGTGTATCATATGAGGCTGGATGACTCCATTGTACCTGTCTGTGCCCCTGGAGGGTTCCTATCGCAATGAAAGACAAAATCATTAAAGAGATCCACAGAATGACTCAATTGGGTGTCTTTGCCCCCATAGAGGAAGCAACACAGTGGGTGTCCGCTATGGTGGCCACATCAAAAAAGGAAGGGACTGTACGTCTTTGTATTGATCCAGTACACCTGAACAAATCACATTGAATGTAATTTATAGGGATCAATCTATAGGACTCAAGGGGTACATTTAACGTACATCAGGAACAGCCTCAGATAGAATCAACCACATAGTCTACGATTGAGCGCAGTACTGAAAACTATATTGAAATTTGATAAGTTGGTCATTTATAAGTACAGCAGCTTATCCGAACAAAAAGACACTCAGTGCGCAGGTAAAATATTTACACTTGAACAAAGCACTGCTGTGTCCATATCACCCTCTCCGCACCATCGAGCAAGTGATTGCTGACATGCCAGGTGCCACAGTTTTCAGTACCCAGAATGCAAAGTGCGGATTCTAGCAAATCCCTTTGGACAGAGCTTCGTCCCTGCTCACTGCTTTCATGACCCCAAAAAGGGCAGTATGTCTTCCCTCGCATGCCCTATGGAATCACTACGGGCAGTGAGGCCTTTCAGCGTTGAATGGAGCAACTGTTTGCAGGCTATCCCTGTGAAATCATCATCGATGACATCCTGATATGGGGCCGCACCAAGGAAGAACACGACCAGCGGCTGCACCAGGTACTTGAACGGGCCCGTGCTTTGAACCTCAAGCTCAACCCAGACAAATGTAAGTTTAGAATTACAGAAGTGGCGTACGTGGGCCACGTGCTCACTAGTCAAGGCGTCAAACCGGACCCAAATAAAATCACTGCCATCCAGCAAATGCAGCTTCCGGCTGACCAACAGGCACTGCAGCGCTTCCTGGGGATGACCAACTACCTGTCTAAATTTGTTCCGTAATACAGTGAAACCACAACACCTTTGTGGCGGCTACTCCACCAGGACTCAGAATAGTGCTGGCTGGACGCACACACACGGCTGCTGTTGATCGAATGAAGACCATGCTGACAAATCCACCGGTCCTGCAATACTTCAACGTGCATGATCCGGTAGTCCTCTCTGCCAATGCTTCACAGAGTGGTGTAGGGGCCGTGTGCCTCCAACACTGCAGACCGGTGGCTGTTGCTTCCATGGCTCTCACTGACACTTAAACCAGGTATGCAAAAATTGAGAAAGAACTGTTGGCACTGGTGTTCGCCTGCAACCTTTTCCATTACTTCAGCTATGGCCGTCCTGTCCTGGTGGAAACCGACCATCAGCCTCTCATCACCATACTGAAGAAGCCCATCCACTCTGCTTCTTCCCATATTCAGGGCATGATGCTCAAGCTGCAGCGGTACAACCTGGATGTCATATATAACCAAAGCAAAGAAATGTACATTGCTGATGCTCTGTCTCGAGCCTTCCTTTCGACTACTGACATGAACGCTGCTGAGGATGACTTGAGGTTATGGCTGTGGAGGTGCTCCCTACCAAGCGGCTGGAAGAGCTGCGTGCTGCTACACTTGCTGATGATCTTTGCCAGCGTCTCTCTGCTGTAATTCTCAACAGCTGCCCATCCTCTTCCAAGGAACTGCCGCGCTGCCTTCGCTCCTTCTACTGTATGAGAGATGAGCTCACCGTGTCTGATGGTGTCATCCTGTGGGGTCATCGCTTCGTGATTCCGGCTGCCTTTCAGAAGTTCTACACCCAGCAGATGCACCAGGGCCACGCCGGCCTGGAGGCTACCAAGCGTAGGGCCTGTGAAACCATGTTCTGGCCCTCCATGTACGGTGACATTGACTGCTTTCTCATTTTGTGCACCCTGCAATGCCTTGCGTCCACACCTGCCACGGGAGCCCATGATTGCTCCATGACATTCCTGATCTTCCGTGGTCCATTCTTGCGGCTGATCTATTCGAATGGAGGGGGAAGGAGTACCTGGTGCTAGTTGACTCCTATTCAGGATGGTTCGAGATAAACTACTTGCCCAGCACCACAAGTCAAATGATCATTGCAAAGTTGAGGAGACACTTTGCAGCACATGGCACCCCACTGCAGCTGATCACTGATAATGCCATGCAATTTAAGAGTAGAGAGTTCAAGTACTTTGCGAATACATGGGAATTCCAGCACATCACTAGTAGTCCACACTACCCACAGTCAAATGGATTGGCAGAGCGTGCAGTCCGCTCTGCAAAGCACCTAATGGAGAATTGTGCACAAGATGGATCGGACATATACTTGGCACTGTTAAACTTGAGAAACATGCCCCGAGATGGACTTCCATCCCCTGAACAGTGCCTCTTAGCACGGCGAACCCGCACAGGCATCCCAATAGCAAAGCAGCTCCTGCAACCCAGAGTAGAGCCACAGGTATGGGAGAATATCAGCAAGCACAGAATGGCTGCCAAAGCTTCTTATGACAGATCAGCATATCGCCTGCCCCCACTGTCTCCAGGCCAGCCTGTCCGCATGCAAACAAAGCAAGGATTTGACAGAATGGCAGAGGATCAGCATCCTGCAGGTCGTCCAAATAGCTACGTGGTACAGTCTGATAATGCCCTCTATGAACGCAACTACCGCCATCTGTTAAAGTGTACCTGAAGAAAGCTCTACACAGCCTGACTCATCAGTTTCTACCACAGCTGCAACCAATGTCATTGATGATTCACATTGCATGGACAGTCCTTCCTCAGAGACCACTTCTGAAGTAATAGAGCCCTCTGGTGTCACAGTGGACATGCCTATAGGTTCCCAGTGTACCACTACCAGATTGGGCCGTGTGTCCAAACCCAACTCAAAGTTCCAAGACTTTATTGTATAATGGCCCTCATTCCGAGTTGTTCGCTCGCAAGCTGCTTTTAGCAGCATTGCACACGCTAAGCCGCCACCTACTGGGAGTGAATCTTAGCTTAGCAAAATTGCGAACGAAAGATTCTCAAAATTGCGAATAGAAATTTCTAAGCAGTTTCTGAGTAGCTCGAGACTTACTCTGCCACTGCGATCAGTTCAGTCAGTTTCGTTCCTGGTTTGACGTCACAAACACACCCAGCGTTCGCCCAGACACTCCCCCGTTTCTCCAGCCACTCCCGCGTTTTTCCCAGAACTGGCAGCGTTTTTTCACACACTCCCATAAAACGGACAGTTTCCGCCCAGAAACACCCACTTCCTGTCAATCACACAACGATCACCAGAACGAAGAAAAAACCTTGTAATGCCGTGAGTAAAATACCAAACTTCTTAGCAAATTTACTTGGCGCAGTCGCAGTGCGAACATTGCGCATGCGCAAATAGCGGAAAATCGCTGCGATGCGAAGAAAATTACCGAGCGAACAACTCGGAATGAGGGCCAATGTCTTTTCTTTTGTTCACGCCTAACATTGTCACATTGTTGCATTTGTTTCATCTATGTTCTGCATCCTTCCAGTTTGAAAGAGGGGATGTAAATGCATGCTGCGCATCATGGGAGATGATGTCATGCCGAGGTGACTCACTTCCTGTTTGTCTCCTGTTACTTCCACTGTATTTCTGGCTCATGCTGAGTAAAGACCTGTATTA
The DNA here is from genome assembly GCF_028390025.1 of Pseudophryne corroboree. Taxonomy (NCBI): domain Eukaryota; kingdom Metazoa; phylum Chordata; class Amphibia; order Anura; family Myobatrachidae; genus Pseudophryne; species Pseudophryne corroboree. The sequence goes on from NC_086449.1 coordinate 455,325,225, forward strand.
CATTCATGCTACAAGTGTCGTCCTGATTTTGTTGTTACACATCTACAGTTATTTTCTTGTTTTAACTCGTAATTGCCATGGTTCCTCCTACAGACAGCAGCAGCATTACAGCAACACTGCTGGGTGCAGACAGACATACTGTATAGTCAGGTGCTGCTTGCTGCTGGACAGCTGGGATCCAGGGGCCTGGAGAAGATGCATCAGGGCCATGAGTAGCAGCTGCGGGGGTGCCCCTTGGGAGCAGTGGTGCAAGTAGAAAAAATGTCTTAATGGGTGTGGCCAAATGCACATGGGGCGTGGCCAGTGAAAATGTGGGCGTGATACACATATGGGGGAGGGGCAGATACATATATGACCCCAATAGTGCCAGATACACATTGCCCCACAGTGCCAGATATCCATTGCCCCACAGTGCCAGATACACAAATGCCCCCAGAGTGCCAGATATACATTGCCTCACAGTGCCAGATATACATTGCCTCACTGTGCCAGATATACATAGCCTCACAGTGCCAGATACACAAATGCCCCGAGTGCCAGATATACATTGCCTCACAGTGCCAGATATACATTGCCTCACAGTGCCAGATACACATTGCCAGATACACAAATGCCCCCAGCGTGCCAGATACACATTGCCATACAGTGCCAGATATACATTGCCCCACAGTGCCAGATACACATTGCCTCACTGTGCCAGATGCACAAATGCCCCCAGAGCGCCAGATACACAAATGCCCCCACTGTGTAAGATATACGTTGCCCCCCAGTGCCAGATACATAAAATGTCCCCCCAGTGCCAGATATGCCCCAGAGTGCCAGATACACATGTCCCCCCCAGTGCCAGATATGCCTTCAGTGCCAGATACACATGTCCCCCCAGTGCCAGATATGCCCCCAGTGCCAGATACACATGTCCCCCCAGTGCCAGATATGCTCCCAGTGCTAGGTATACATTCCCCCCCTCCCAGTGCCAGATATGACCCCAGTGCCAGGTATACATGCCCCCCCAGTGCCAGGTATGCCCCCAGTGCCAGGTATACATGCCCCCCCAGTGCCAGATATGCCCCAAGTGCCAGGTATTCATGAAGCCCCCCCACTGCTGCTCACCGCTGCTGCTGCTGTCCTGTCTCCTGTGTGTGTGAGGGGAGGAGAGCGCAGCCTGCGCCTCTCCTTCCCCTCAGTCTCCGGCGGGTGCGGGTGAGTTCAATTCAGCGCCGATCCGTGAGCCAATGAAAGCTCCGCGAGCTCTGATTGGCTCACGGGCGGTGCTGATTTGAACGAAGACATTGAGGGGCAGGAGAGGCGCAGGCTGCGCTCTCCTCCCCTCACATCAGCGAGCGGCGGCCCGTCGGTGTGGGTACGGCGTACCCACGGCAAAATTCTTAAGGGTACGCCGTACCCACCCGTACCCGCATACTTGCACCGCTGCTTGGGAGCCATAGTTACATCCGCCTCCTATGTGCCTTCACATGACTTGATGGTACATGTGTCAGCACGGAGGAAGTGCTGAGACACTATGTGGTACAGCCTGATAGCGGCAGCTGCACCCGATTAGACCTGCAGCAGCAGCCAGCGCAATGTAAAAGTAGGAGGCCACATAGGGAGACATCCTTCCCTTTTTTGGTTGATGATTTCAGTGGTGCCCTCAAGGGGCTGGCGCCTCTAGTCAGCTGCCTAAAGCTGCCTAATGGTAGAGCTGGCCCTGATTACTGTACTAATTTTCTCATAATTAATCACACATACAAAAGAAAAAGGTTACTTTACCTAATTTAGCTAGATATTTACATTTAGGGCCATATTAAATCGTTTAGAGCATTGGAAATCAGTAGATGGCACCTAACGGAGCTATTCAATGAATGCTCCGTTCAGGTGCGATCGGCTGCCGGTGTTGGCATTTCAGCTCAAACCCCCCTGGGGGTGGCGAGCTGAAATTAGTAAAAAATTACCCGTTTGAGCACTCAAACCGGACTTTTAGCGTCACACGACTAAACCCAACCTGTCTGGACGCGACATGCCTGATAAAAAGAAACAATGGGATATCGCCACATTCGATCTCCCGTCACTTTAGACGGGAGATCGGGAACTATAAACAATTGAATATCGCTCTTAGAGGGGAATTCAAATGTTTGAAAAGTCGGTTGGGTGTCTTTTTTTCCCCTGTCAATTAGACAGGAAAAAACAGACACCCAACTGACTTTTCAAACAATTGAATATCCCCCTTAGAGTGTGAACTATAGTAGGCATTCTTTAGAATGTAAGCTCTCATGTGCAGGGCCCTCTTCCCTCACATGCTTTTACGTTTCTTACTTAGCCTTTCTTCTTTTCAGTACTCCCTTTGATGGCACCAAAACCCTCAGTTTTCTGCCACCCTGATACTTATTTCAGTGTTGTCTGGTGATGCAGCTATGTTTATATACCCTGTACTGTCCTATATTGTATTGAACTGTAAGTCATTGTCTTCATGTTTTGCTTATTTGTTTACTCTGTAATTGGGCGCTGCTGATCCCATGTGACGCCATATAAATAAATAATAATAATAATAATAATAATAAATAATCATTCACATAGGATACAGGTTTTTAGCAGATAACAATTACCAACACCTACCCCAATCAGTAGAGAAAATACACAGGTTTTGTACTTGACACAAGGGTGTACACCATCAAGTGACTTCAGATCTGCATAGAACTTCTTACTTTCTGGCATGCCAAGTTCCAAAGTGGCCATTGTGCCACTGCTATATTCTTCACTGTACCCTTCTCCTCTCCTCATCCTGACCTAAAAACAAACACACAGGATCATAGGACTTGTTAACAGTTACCCAACTTTATTTCAGACAGTTCACTATACTGAGATCTCTACCAAAATGTAACAACTACCATAGGGATGCAGTTAGGTTGCCAGCAGTCGGGATCCCGGCGGTCAGGATACCGACGCCAGAATCCCGACCGCTGAAAATGCCGCCAGCCGGAATCCCGGCTAACAGGGGCTATTCCCACTAGTGGTTGTCCACGACACCCATAGAGTAGGAACAAAATCTGTGGCAAGCGCAGGGAGTTACTCTTTGCACTCGCCACGCTGCCGGCATACTGGTGGCCGGGATGCCGTTGTCAGTATACTGACACCCACATCCCGACTGCCGGTATATCATACTGAACCCCTACCATAAAACAACGTTATTTTACCTTCTTTTCGCTTGTACAAAATGTTTTCTGGACATACGGTGTGTACATATAGGGAATTCATGGTTAAGTGTAATACATAATAAACAAACCCAAATGCAAAACATTTTCTTTAAATCATAAATGAAATACACATTTTTATGCAGTGCTGCAGTAAGAATGTGTAAAAGTTTACAGAAAATACTGTACTTGCAGATTAAAAACAACAAACTGACATAAACGAATCAAAAGTGGGTGGTTTTATTCACAAGGTAACATTAATGTTCAGCTGAATATTAAGAATACGTCAATGTATGATGAAGTGCTAGCCATATGTCACACAATGATACATACCTCTGGTTGTATGGACGTCAGACAGAAGTAGTGCTGAGTACCCCGTAGGCAGTCAGAGTTTCATGCTGTATTGGAAATGTTTGCTGTGAGATTGCCTCTATTCACATGCAGGACAAAGGCAGGGGAAAAACTGACCTTAGCCAGAGAACACAAATGCCACTTGAATTTTAATGAGGAGGAAAAGTGTAGAAGATGGTTGTGTAAGGTTTAATAGTGTTCCAGCATACCAAGTTAGTAAATAAGGACATTTCATCTACATTTTCTGTACATAAGTCATTGTTCTGTGCCAGGGGAGCAATTATACATTTAGTAGACAGTAAAAACATGCTGTTATGTGCATAAGGGGTAAAACAAGAATATACTTGGTCCTGGAAAGTCACCTCTACACTTAGCAAATATCATGCTGCAGACCTTGTTAACTGGATAAGGTCATTCTTATTACTATGTCATGTGTTCAAGCAATCCATGCCTTTTTTATTTTCTAAAATCCCTTCCCTTCTCCCGCAATCTAAAGGGCTATACACACTAAACGACTTTTTTAAAAGATATGGACGATATGGCTACTTCGACGGCCGATGCGTGTACTCGTGCTCATTAAGAGCAGGTCGCGGGTCAGCCGTGCATGCAGCTCAATGTGAGCAATGGGGGTCATTCCGAGTTGTTCGCTCGCAAGCTGCTTTTAGCAGTTTTGCACACGCTAAGCCGCCGCCTACTGGGAGTGAATCTTAGCTTATCAAAATAGCGAACGAAAGATTCGCAATATTGCGAAAAGACTTCTCTGTGCAGTTTCTGAGTAGCTCGAGACTTACTCTGCCAGTGCGATCAGTTCAGTGCTTGTCGTTCCTGGTTTGACGTCACAAACACATCCAGCGTTCGCCCAGACACTCCTCCGTTTCTCCAGCCACTCCCGCGTTTTTCCCAGAAACGGTAGCGTTTTTTCACACACTCCCATAAAACGGCCAGTTTCCGCCCAGAAACACCCACTTCCTGTCAATCACATTACGATCACCAGAACGAAGAAAAAACCTCGTAATGCCGTGAGTAAAATTCCTAACTGCATAGCAAATTTACTTGGCGCAGTCGCACTGCGGACATTGCGCATGCGCATTAGCGACTAATCGCTCCATTGCGAGAAAAAAATAACGAGCGAACAACTCGGAATGACCCCCAATGTCACTTGTGACATCGCTCATTACGGCATGTGTGTACGGAGCCGCGATGAGCGATGTGCACAATGTGACATTGCTCCTCCTCCCCGGCAGCGACTCCTTCCCTGGCAGCGGCTCCATTCTAGCTGAGCCGCTGACGGTAACCACTGACGGGAGCCGTACAGCGATTTTAATTACCTACCGGTAAATCCTTTTCTCGTAGTCTGTAGGGGGTACTGGGAATCCAATTTAGTACCATGGGGGTATAGACGGGTCCACTTGGAGCCATGGGCACTACAGAAGTTTGATAACGTGTGCTGGCTCCTCCCTCTATGCCCCTCCTACCAGATTCAGTCTAGGAAACTGTGCCCGAGGAGACGGACATACTTTGAGAGAAGGAAATAGATAAGGAAAGTGGTGAGATTTCGAACCAGCACAACCAGAACAAGAGGAAAGCCATGCTAACCAAACTTGAAAACAGGGACAACAACAGCTGAACCAAACAACAGTACTTAAACAAGTTACCTTGCAGGAAGAACGAAGCACCAGGCGCCTTGGCCTCTGAGGACCATCAGTTTGGTCAATCTGTTCTGCAGGAACCTCAGCACTCTCCCACCCAGTTTGGGAGTTTGGTACTTCCCCCTGCTGCTAAATTGGATTCCCAGTATCCCCTACGGACTACAAGAAAAGGATTTACCGGTAGGCAATTAAAATCCTAGTTTCTCTTACGTCCTAGGGTTTGATTCCCACTCTATGGGTGTCGTGAACACCCATGAATGGGAATAGCCCGTGAGCCGGGATTCCGGCGTCGGTATCCTGATCACCGGGATCCTGACAGCTGGCAAATTAACTGCATCCCAGTTGGAGAATTATATGTTATCACTAGGAGCAGGGTAGGACTGCATTATTGATGAATCGATTCCCTATCACCTCTGTGGATTTTCTCATGTAGAATATAATAGTCACCACTAATCCTGACAAATGCAGGATCAAATGCACGCAGTGACATCATGGATGCGCCAAAATGTCGTGTTCGGGAGCTTGTATGAAAGGGGTCGCACCCGGGAATTTCCAGTGGACAAGTCCCAGGTGCGACCTGCTATCTGTGATGTGAAAGCTGTATAAGCAGTGCTAGAGTTGCTGACAGAGAGGAGACAAAGGAATGAAGCAGTGGGGAGACATGGATAGTGCAGGAGAGATGTATCGAGTGTTGGAGAGAGATAAAGTGGGGTAGTTGCCCAAAGCAACGAATCATCCTCTGCTATTTATCTAACACAGTCTTTGAAATGGCAGTTTGGTTGCTTTGGGCAACTACTACACTGTATCTCCCTCAAAGGCTTGATAATGCTGCCCTGCATTATTAAGGATCTGGTCTATAGATCTATACTAAAAAGGTCTACAGTCAATAGATCGACCAATAATGGGCGACACGCATTAGGTCTACAGGATCAAAAGGTTGACACATTTTTAGGGTTTTTTACAAGTTTTGTTGCATTTACTATCCATGTCACAAACTATTACCTTTAGCGAGCCACCAAGCTTGAAGCGTGGCGAGCGAACGCATTTCATCAAATTGACTTCATGTCACAAACTATCACCATTAGTAACCTTGTGGTGAACGAAGCAGAGCGAGCTACCGCGCCCGAAGCATGGAGAGCGATGCGAGCCTGGGATGGGACGCATTTTAACAAATTGAGGTAAAAAATGTTTACAAACACCCAAAAAAATTGTGTCGACCTTTTGACCCTGTCGACCTAATGACTATCTTTTTAATGTGTATCTTCTGTATCACAACCGCATTATTATTATCCTTTATTTATATGGCACCACAACGGTTCCTCAAGTACATAAACAAATGAGCAAAACAAGAAAACAGCTACTTACAGTACAAGAGAATGCAGGACAAGTACAGATGTTATCTCATACATCTAGCCTCAATACACCACTGTTACAACTGGAGAGTCTTCCTTTGATTTAAACTGAGAACTCCGAGGATCTTCTGGCAGTGACCCCTGAACACCAGAACTTACACCATTGACGGTAGTATGAGCTCAATCCCAGAGTGTCCTGAATCAATGCCGGTGAAAGAAAGAGTTTGAAAGCAAGAGAGCAGTTGGGAAGAGTGAAGCAAAGGGAAGGCAAACAATGGAGACAGGTCTGAAACTGAGGTACAAGGGAAAAAGGGAAATAAAAAGACTGAGGGGTGGGAGACACTGAGAGAATAATAAACTAAAGAACCCCAAACCGGGGAGCTGCCTCCGGAAAGGGAGGAGCATTAACTCCTGCTAACCACCAGTGCACAATTGTACAGCAGAATTTAACCTAGGGCATAAAATAAGAAATGCAGGAATTTTCTAAACAGACTTTGGTACTGAATTGAGGCTGGGCACAGGAACACTTTCTGGAAATGAGTGCTGACAGGCAGGAGGAGAAATCCACAGACTGAGACTAAACCCAGATGTCAAGAGCTCCCGCTGCAACTAGGAACTATAACCAGCAAGGAGTGAGGGACAGATACAGAATATAAAGGTAGAATGAACCAATGAGCCACAACACAGCTAGCCTCCCTCAAGGACCAATTCTAAGCAGCTGCGCTGCTCCATGTCCACCAGCAACCACGGGAGTGCTCCGGTCACCTAGTGACAACCGGACAGTGGGAGCTGCACGCCGCTGCTGTAATAGCCACATAATGGGAAAAGACTGGTGCGAGTGAGCTGACAGATCCTGAGCCACAGTGCTAGCAGTGGGAATTCTTTTTTTAATGAAATACATCTTAATCGCAATGCGATGTAACTGAGTCTTCTATAAGGAGCACAAGGAGTGAACATTTGGAGGGTGACTTGTGAAGGATGTCACAACTGAGGGCCTGAGCTGACGGGAGGCAGCCTCAGTTGTAGGGGCTGAGATGTACCGGAACCTGGGAGGTTGTATCAGACCCCTGGACATGTAAGTAACATGAATAATAACTGCCCGAAGGCGTGACCACGACAACTTGGATAAAAGTCAATGATGTTTATTATGACAACTCCGCAACACAGCAGCAGTAAAAGAAAACGTAAAAGTCAGCAAAGAATAAATACAGTTCCTGGGTACTACAGGATGGCAGGAGCCACAGGGCACTGGCAGTGTGAGATAGTTCTTATGATCTTCTAGATGGAAAGTCCTTACCAGGCCCGACTGTAGCAATGGAGATAACCCAGGATTGTGCCAGCTGGTGTTCCAGGAAAAGCTGGGTTGCTGAAGATAAAACAGCTGCTGTGGATACTGGCTGGAACCAGAGTTAGCACGGAGTGGATACTGGCTGGAACCAGTTAAATAATAAATGAACTTTGGGAGCGATGAAACATGAACTGAAATGTAGAACTTGAGAGCGGAGAAATAATAATACCGGTGGAGAGTGGTAAAGTGTAGGAAGGACACCGGCCCTTTAAGGGAAGCTGTACTCTGCTGGAAGCTGAGCTGGAAGCAGGTAATGTTGTAGCTGGAAACAGATGAATCCACAATGGATTGGAGAGTCAGGCTACACCGCAGGTGGAATGCTGGTGCGGGTCTCTATGGTGGAAGTCTTGAGACAGGAGCTGGAACCTGGAAGACAATCACAGGAGAGAGACAAACAGGAACTAGGTTTGACAACCAAAGCACTGACGCCTTCCTTGCTCAGGCACAGTGTATTTATACCTGCAGCAAGGAAGGGATTGGCTAGGCAATTATGCAGATTAACAATACTGACAACAGATTGGAGGAAATGATCAGCTGACAGAATCCAAGATGGCTGCGCCCATGCAGACACTTGGAGGGAAGTTTGGTTTGTAATCCATGTGGTAATGAAAACAGTAATGGCGGCGCCGGCCACTGGAGACAGGAGACGCCAGGCTGACAAGTGCACATCCAACCACGCGGACACAGCGGAGGCCGCGGCTGACGTAATCGCCACTCTGACACTCTGCATGCAGAAGCTCAGGGACGGCGGCGGAGGCCGCGGGAGACGCCATGCCAGATGTAATAAGGCGTTACTGTGACAGCGTCTCAGAGAGACAGGAGAGGATGCAGGAATGTGAACATTAGGATAACAGATGGGATCCGGTCCTGGAGCGCTGAGCCAGCCTTAGGAGGCATCTGATGGGTAAGAAATGGCGTCCAGATACCCGGATCGTGACAAAGGATACATGACGGAGGGGTAGAAGGACTCTTAAAAGGTGTTTAGAACTGGGGAGAATGACAGAATGTTAGTACCGCCTCATCACAAGCACTATTTATAGATAGAGCATCGCTAGATTTTCATGCTGTGTATTCTTATGCAGTAATTGACTGCAGCTGGCCTGCATAATATATGGAGTCCTTCAGACTCGTTATAAGTACTGCTAATGCCGGCAGCGGGACCTTTAAGTGCCACAGGCCCTGGAATAACGGTAGTTTCGCCTTTGCTTCTGGCAGCTATGACTGTCGATCACTCTTTATCTTAAATGACCCCCCTACCTTCTGGTTCTAGAGAGGTCTTTTGCTTTAGAGGTGCACTAGCCATAGAAAAATTACGTGGACATTCATTTCCCCAGGCTGCATCTGCATGTCGGACCCATCCACAGACATACAGAATATTCGGTGAGCTTGCTAGCAACTGTGCTTTTTATTTTTTTAACATCTTCGTACGGTAATCTTAACGTTGACAGCAACAGTGTCTTACATCAGCATATTTGTACCAAACCTATATCTGTCTTTTTGTACGTATATCAGACCCCACATATAACAGAATCCAGTGACCCCAACAGATCAACATCCACTTCCACTACAATCACATACATACAGATCTGTCCGCATACATCTAGCCTCAATACACCATGCAGCAGAAGATGCCTGGCAGGAGTGAGCCGACAAGTCCCGTGCAACTCTGCTAGCATCTGACGTGTTTTTTTTTTGCCAAAAACGCATCTAAGTCGCAACACAATGTGACTAGGACGCACCAGGTTTGTATGCTTTGTTTACCTAGGGAAGAGATGGCACCAGGATGTGCTATTGGAAGAAGGAAAGCCGACAGAGGCAGTGTGATCTCAGGGCAATGTTCTCCTGGGAAGCTTTAGGTCCTGGCATTTATGTGGATGTTACTTTGACACGTACCAACTACCTATATATTGTTGTAGACCAAGTACACCCCTTCATGGCAACGGTATTCCCTAATGGTAGAGGCCTCTTATAGCAGGATAAAGCGCCCTGCAATTGTTAAGAAACGGTTTAAGGAACATGACAGAGGTCACGGTGATGACTTGGTCTCACCTCCAAGATTTTTCCCCTTTTGAGCTTAGGAAAGAGGAGAATGGTCGCAGCAGCAAATTTGTTAGCAAATGAGCAGAACCATGGGGGTAATTCCAAGTTGATCGCAGCAGGATTTTTGTTAGCAGTTGGGCAAAACCATGTGCACTGCAGGGGAGGCAGATATAACATGTGCAGAGAGATAGATTTGGGTGTGGTGAGTTCACACTACAATGTAAATTGCAGTGTAAAAATAAAGCAGCCAGTATTTACTCTGCACAGAAACAAAATAACCCACCCAAATCTAACTCTCTCTGCAAATGTTATATCTGCCCCCCCCTGCAGTGCACATGGTTTTGCCCAACTGCTAAAAAATTTCCTGCTGCGATCAACTTGGAATTACCCCCCATGTGCACTGCAGGGGGGGCAGATATAACATGTGCAGAGGGTATCCAAACAAATGGTCGACACCAATTGGTCGACACACGGAATAGGTCGACATGTGCAAAAGGTCGGCACGAACAAGGTCGACATGGAAAAAGGTCGACATGAGTTTTTCCCTTTTTTTTCTTCATTTTTTAAACTTTTTCATACTTTATGATCCACGTGGACTACAATTGGGAACGGAAACCTGTGCTGAGCGCAGCGAGGCATCTTGCCCGAAGCATGGGGAGCGAAGCGAGCCATGCGAGGGGACACAGGGGGTCATTCCGAGTTGATCGCTCGCTAGCTGTTTTTAACAGCCATGCGAACGCATAGTGAGCTCAGAGCTTACTCAGCCGCTGCGATGACTTCTGCTTGTTTAGTCCCAGAATTGACGTCAGACACCCGCCCTGCAAACGCCTGGACATGCCTGCATTTCTCCAACCACTCCTGGAAAACGGTCAGTTGACACCGAGAAACGCCTCCTTGCTGTCAATCTCCTTGCGAACACCTGTGCAAACGGAATCGTCGTAGAATCCATTGCTGGGTGCCGATCTGCTTTGCACTCGTACGATGCACCTGCACAATGCAGTGCATTCGCAGTTCTGACCTGATCGCTGCGCTGTGAAAATCTGCAGCGTGCGATCAGGTCGGAATGACCCCCAAGGTGCACTAATTGGGGTTTCCGGTCACTTTACAGAGAAAATGACACCAAAAATAGGATTTTAGTACCTACCTGTAAATCCTTTTCTCTTAGTTCGTAGAGGATGCTGGGGACTCCAAAAGGACCATGGGGTATAGACGGATCCGCAGGAGCTTGGGCACACTATAAAGACTTAAACTGGGTGTGAATTGGCTCCTCCCTCTATGCCCCTCCTCCAGACCTCAGTTAGAAAACTGTGCCCAGGAGAGATGGACATTTCGAGGAAAGAATTTATTGTTATAAACACGGTGAGTGTCCTACCAGCTCACACCTCAAACACACCGTAGAACGTGGCATTCAGTAGAATACCAGCCAACGGCATGAAGAAAACACAGCCACATGCTGAGAGAATATGTAACACAAACCGTGTGTCCATATAAGCAAAAATGAGACCCCGCATGCCATGGCATGAAAAACGGTAGCAACCGCCTGACAGAGAAGACACACCACCAGGGTGTAACCAAAGACAATAACTGCAGACACCGTACGCACTGGGACGGGCGCCCAGCATCCTCTACGGACTAAGAGAAAAGGATTTACCGGTAGGTACTAAAATCCTATTTTCTCATCCGTCCTAGAGGATGCTGGGGACTCCAAAAGGACCATGGGGTTTATACCAAAGCTCCAAAACGGGTGAGAGAGTGCGGACGACTCTGCAGCACCGAATGAGCAAACAAAAGGTCCCCAAAACCCAGGGTATCAAACTTGTAGAGCATAGCAAAAGAGTTTGATCCCGACCAATAATCTGCTCGGCAAAGTTGAACCGCCGAGACTCCTCGTGCATCCGCCCAAGAAGAGCCCATCTTTCCAGTAGAATGGGCTTCCACCGACTTCGGGAACGGCAATCTAGCCGTAGAACAAACATGCCAAATCGCATCACAGATTCAGCGTGTAACAGACTGCATACTGCAGTCGCCCCACATGCTGGGAGCATACCGGACACACAGAGCCTCTGTTTCTCCAAACTGAGCCAAATTGGCGACCTAAATATTCAAATCCCCGGTAACATCGAGAGACTTTGAATCAGCTAATGCCTAAGTAACCACCGGCATCAAAATAGACTGATTTCTGCGAAACCCAGAAACCACTCTTTGGCAGAACTACAATCCGAGTTCACAATTCCTCTCTATCCACATGGAAGATCAAACAAGGCTCTTGTAAGACAATACCACCACTTCCGACACCCGCCTTGTGGACGCCAAAGCCAATAGCATAACCACTTTCCAAGAGAGAAATTATTATTAATATTTTTTTAAAGAAAATAATAATAAGGCCATACTGCACCGAAATGGAGCCTAACTGTAGGCCTGCATCCACACCGGCTTGTAAAGTATGGATAAGAACGACCTAGCTGAAAGTCTTCCGTAGGAACCATCCTGGATTCACCAAGACACAGAGTTACGCCAACTACGGCGGTAAGGCTTTGCCGTTACTTCTTTCCTAGCCTGAAACATTGAGGAAATGACTTCACTGGGAACATTCTTCCGGCTTAGGACATGGCATTCAACCGCCACGCCGGCAGACGCCGTCGCGGTAAGTCTTGATACACGCCCTGATCTAGTTGTAACAGTTCCTCATGTAAAGGGAGAGGGCAGGAATCTTTCATGAGCAAATCATGAAAAACTGGATAGCAAACCCTCCTTGGCTAGATCGGATCTGAGAGGATCGCCTGAACCTTTGTTCTTCTTACGTACATCACCTTCAGAAAAATGAAAGAGGAGAGGCCACATAGACCGACTAAAAACACCCACGGTGTCACAAGGGTGTCCACTGCTATAGCTTGAGTGTCCCTTGACCTGAAACAATATCCCTGAGGCCTCTCGTTGAAGCGAGACGCCAACCTGACCAATTGCGACACTCCACAAAAAGTTGTCACGTCTGTGAAAACTTCTCGATGATAACTGAATTTCTCCCGGATGGAGATCGCGTCAGCAGAGGAAATCTATTTTTCTTTCGTTTACCTCCGGAACGAATACTGCTAATATAGTGTTTACCAGACTTTCCGCCCCACGGCAAAACTGTGCATCCTCTGCCATTGCCGCTTTGCTCCTTGTTCCGGCATAGCGGCTTACTTACGCCACTGCTGACAAGTGGTCTGGCAGAACTAACATGGGCCGAACACGAAGAATACGTTCGTCTAAAATAGCTCTTAAATCAAGAAAGCTTATTGCAGACAAGCTTTCCAACTTAACCTTATCCTCTGGAAATACGTCCCTTGCAAGGACTGCTCCCCAGCCTCGGAGATCTGTATGCACGGACACCAGGATCTAAACCTGGATCCCGAACCTTCATCCCTCTAGAAGGAGAGAACCGAGCAGACACCACAGGAGTGATGTCCTGGCCTTTAGGATTATATTCCGGTGCATGTGCAGGTGAGACCCGGACCACAATTCCAACTGGCCCCTTGAAAGCCCCTCTGGCAGTAGACCTGCTCACCAAAAAACAAACCTCGTAGGCTGCACCCATCTGTTTTAGTAACAGAACATATTGATGAAGTGTCACAGCAAAGCTGATCCAACTCTGGATCCCCAGACCTCTTTCCACAGGAAAAACACCGAACATTAACCGGTCAGTATCTACTCTGAAACCCACCTCCGACAACTGTGTCGATGGGAACAACAGCCAATCCCTGTGTCGAAGAACAGTCAGAGAGAAACAACGCTTTGCACCTTTATACAGGGACAACAGGACAATGTCCTGAACCTGACGCACCTCTCTGTATGACGTCGCGTACTACCTCCCCTTCCAGAGGGGAACGGCAAGATCTATTAGAAAAAACAGTAAGGAGAACAACCGGAACTTAGAAAGCTCCCCTTTTGGATTCTATAAATAACTCACAGGTCTTAGTCTATTCCTGGACTAACTGAAAATAAGTAGACGAGTGCTCACCGGAGTGGCAACTAGCCAGATAGACTCAGCGACAAGTGTTGGATGTGTTGGAAACAGAAAACGACATCCACTTCTGCGAACCTAACAAGGCTGCAGAACTCTTACCTTTCAACCCTCCACTGTCTGCACAGAAAAGGAAAAAAAGAACGGTATTGAACCGGTTAAAACGACTGTATCCCACAAAAGAATGCGTCACCAACCGTTGTGAAGGAGTCTAACTCACGAAGTTAGACTTACCAGTTGTATCCGCAAATAGTGACTGAACAGAGAGCTCACCAAACAGCTGTATACCTCCCTCGAGTATCTCTCGGAGACAACCTCAGCATTTTCCCGGCTACACCTCCTGCTGTCACGCGGCAGCCTGCTGCAATGTTATAAAATAGAATCAACATAAGCAAGCTTACCCACTCTGGGTAGGGTAATTCTATCGGATGCCTACCCGAATACAACACTCCCTCAAGTGCATACAGTGCAAATAAGGCCAAAGTATAGAAATAAAATATCACTTAGCTTTCCTGTGTATGATCCTTTGCGACCGGACTCTGCGTCGACCAGGAGTTGACTGCCGTAATGTTCTCTCCGCGTCGGGAAGAGAATAATATTCGGACTTCTCGAGAGGATCGAAAACCAACTCGTCACGGCCAATCTAGAGCTTAATCAACAGAGCGATCAGCACATGAGAAGAATACCATTATTTCAGCATTCATGGATATACATAATGTAATATACAATAAAACACACATATCCTAACCATGCATATATAAACATATATCTACATATATATACATATAGATATAACCTATACGCAAGTGGATTGTCCAGACCCGTCAGGTCCCTAGTGACAGCAATGTGTTGTGAATGTGTATGACCATGTACTGACGTGCCCCCGATGTGGATCTACCAGGAACGTTACGGTCGACAGAAACTGAGTAAATGTCGACAGCAAGGAATAGTAAGCGGGCAAGAAATAATAATAATCTTGGAACCCCGAGGGGTCTGAGGGAAGCATACATATACAATTTCAATAACACTCCCCCCACATATACCTATAAATATATATATATATATATATATATATATATATATATACAAATACAGGTACAAGGCAATAACAGCCTGTTAATTCTTTTACCCAGGAAATACCGTTGATGCCGACAGGGCATCGACAGACAACTGTGTCTCCCCTAGCGTGTTTACTTGTTTTTAAGCACACAAAAGCAACCTGCTAATACTTAGTTTTTCGAATCAAGTACCGCCAAGCGTCGGCCCCCACAGGAGCTTGTGACAAACCCTCACACCTGTCGACATATGTCGACTAACCAATAGTGGGTAAATAAACAGGGAAACAGTGAATTTATGTAACACAACAAGGATTATGCGTCTATTATTAACATAATGCTATATGACACCCATATAGCATTAAAAACACTGTGCCCCCCCTGCTTCTTACTATACAGTAAATCTTGGCGGGGACCTGAGGAAAATGGCGCTGACTCCTCTGTAAGGGCTAAGCTCCGCCCCCTCCCGGCGCGCTTAAGCCCGCACAAACATATATCTTAAATTGAGCTGGGGGCTTATATATAGGGATTAATCCCCTGTATATACCCTTATATGTCCAAAATGCAGCCCAGGGCGCCCCCCCCCCCCCCCCCCCCGTGCCCCGCACCCACGGAAACCGTTGGTGTGTGGGAGCGATGGAGCGCAGCGCGCACGCTGCGGTGCCCTGGCGGGGTGTAGACACCCGGAGTCCGAGTATGTTCCCCCGCCCGGGAAGATTCAAGAAATGCTGCCCAGGACGCTCCCTCCCAGCGCCCTGCACCCATGGAGCCGGTGGAGAGATGGCACACATTGCGCTACAACACTCTGGCGGGGGTCCGGGACACGGAGCCCCGGCACCGCCAGCTTAACCATTCATAATCACCTGTGATATGCTGCCCAGGGCGCTCCCCCCCAGCGCCCTGCACCCGTGAGAGCCGGCGGCGGGGAAGAAATGGCGCGTAGTGCGCTATACATGCTGGCGGGCGTCCGGGACACGGAGCCCCGGCACCGCCAGAGTCACACAGAGACCTGTAAAATGTCTGCCCAGGGCGCTCCCCCCTCAGCGCCCTGCACCCGTGGGAGCCGGCGGCGGGGAAGTAATGGCACGCAGCGCGCAGTATATGCTGGCTGGGGTATGAGACACGGTGCTCAGGCACCCAAATGCTTTTATGCCAGCCACAAAAAGAAATCAGCAACCTGCTGCCCAGGGCGCTCCTCCCCCCCCAGCGCCCTGCACCCTGTGAGTGCCGTTGGTGTTTGGGAGCATGGAGCGCAGCACGACTGCTGTACCTCCGTTACTGAAGTCTTCTGCCGTCACTGAAGTCTTCTGTTCTTCACATACTCACCCGACTTCTTTCTTCTGGCTTCTGTGAGGGGGGTGACGGCGTGGCTCCGGGAACAAGCAGCTAGGCGCACCAAGTGATCGAACCCTCTGGAGCTAATGGTGTCCAGTAGCTGAGAAGCAGAGCCCTTGAACGAAGAAGAAGTAGGTCTGCTTCTCTCCCCTCAGTCCCACGCTGCAGGGAGCCTGTAGCCAGCAGGTCTTCCTGAAAATAAAAAACCTAACATAAAGTCTTTTAGAGAAACTCAGGAGAGCTCCCCTAGTGTGTGACCCATCACTCCTGGGCACAAAGACTAACTGAGGTCTGGAGGAGGGGCATAGAGGGAGGAGCCAATTCACACCCAGTTTAAGTCTTTATAGTGTGCCCAAGCTCCTGCGGATCAGTCTATACCCCATGGTCCTTTTGGAGTCCCCAGCATCCTCTAGGACGTATGAGAAAAAACCATGAAAAACTCATGTTGACCTTTTGTCCATGTCGACCTATTTTGGGTGTCGACCTAAGGTGTGTCGACCAATTGGTGTCAACCTTGAGTCCCAGACCCGTGCAGAGAGAGTTAGATTTGGGTGGGGTGTGTTTAAACTGAAATCTAAATTGCAGTGTAAAAATAAAGCAGCCAGTATCTACCCTGCACAGAAACAAAATAATCCACCCAAATCTAACTCTCTCTGCACATGTTATATCTGCCCCCCCTGCAGTGCACATGGTTTTGCCCATTAGCAAACAAATTTGCTACAGCGATCAGATCTGAATTAGGCCCCTAATTCAGATCAGATCATAGATGTGCTAAATTTAGCACATATATGATCATTTTCTCAGACATGTGGGGGAACGCCCAGCACAGGGCTACCCCCCCCTGCACTGGTGCAAAAGCATCGCACAGTGGCGATGCTTTTGTACCCTTTGAGTAGCTCCCTGCCTGCGCAGCTCCTGCGCTCTGGCTGAGAGCTACCTGCCGCATCCCGGGTCGCAGCGGCTGTGTGTGACGTCACGCAGTCGCCGTGACCCGCCCCCCTAACTGACCGGACAAGCCTGCATTGTCCGGACCATGCCCCGCCAACGTCGTTCTGACGCCATTGGCATGCACCCTCCCACCCTACGACCGCCTCTGCCTGTGAATCAGGCTTTTAGCATCTCACTGGGCTCCCGGGGTGCGCGAGCGTACTCCAATAAAAAATTCAGACTGCGATCGCTGCCGCTGCAGCGATGCAGTCTAAATTACCCCCAATATCTTTTGTAAGATTGCACAGTGTGTATGCAGTAAAACATTTGTCCGAGAGTTCAAGAGAAACCATTGAGATTGATCATTTGCAAGTCGTCTAGTGTGTACCTAGCATTAGAACCAGAGCACTGCAATATGCTTTACATGTCACAGCTCTACTACTGTGCTGGTATAGAGAAGATTGGCGCAAAAGTGAAGCAGTGGTTGTGAAGTGCAGAAGTCCAGCCTGTGTCCAGAAATCCTGAAAACATGACCTGTTGGGAGTACTTGATGGCTAGAGTTGAGAACTACTGTGCTAGCCTGAAAGACTGTTGAGCTGTACGTATGGGTGTTAAACACATTACTGGTGGCCGAGATCCCGGCAGTCAGCATCCCGACGCCAGGATCCCGGCGGTGTGGGGGGGGGGGGGGGGGGGGGAGAGCAGAAGAAGCCCCTTGTGGTCTCACTGCGCTCTTCACGCTGCGGTCTCGTGGCGACCGCAGTGTCATGGACACCCATGAGTGGGAATAGTCCCTGTTGGTCGGCATGTAGGTGAAGGTAATGTGGAGGCCGGTCACATAACTACATCCTACATAACTACATCCCATCTGTACTATGCTGCTCGCTTTTGGGTCTCAATTCTACTCCTGCCTGGGGGATGCAGTTATGTGACCGGCGGTTGGGAGACCACCGGTCACTATACTGATGCCGGGAACCCGAAGGCTGAATAGCCCTGCGGTCGGCATGCATGGGTGTCCACCCATAGAGTAGAAATAAAACCTGTGGTGAGCCCGCTGTGTGGCTAGCGCAGCGAGCCCGCAAGGGGCTTTGTTGCGCTCCCCCGCCCCTACGCCGGCCATCAAAGAGCCGGGATCCCGCCATTGGTATGGTGAGTAGCGGTCACATAAACCAACCCATGACTGAGTATAAAGAAGTCTGCACTGGAGAGAGCACAATGGACTGGATAAAATGAAGAGAAAACCCAAGTATTTTTTACACAAACTGCACAGTACAATGCACTATGTAACGGAAAAATAATAATAATGCTAAAATACCAAATGACAGGATGACTTTATAGCAAAACTGAGGGTATATTTACTAACCAATGGATTTTCAAAACCCTTCATTTTTCCCTGCCATATTTAAAAGTGTAATAATAGTAAAAGCAAAATCAGGCTTGTTTTACATTAAATACGATTGCTCTTTTAAATCTGGCAGGCAAAATCTGCAAAAATGAAGGTTTTTTAAAATCTATTGCTTTGTTACTACCTAAACTTTATATTGTCCCATAGAAAAAAATCTCTTTATAAAAGACACAAATATTTCCACCCATGTTAAAGAATTGGGGCTCTATTTATTTATGAAATAAAGAAATTTTCTTCCACTTTAAAAAAAAACAAAAACAAAAAAAACAGATGTCTATGCGGTTTCACCTTGTGCTGTGTTTAATTCAAAATCGTCAACGCAGGGACCTTGCGGCGGGGCTGGCAGTGACAAGTGCATACACACTTGCCGATGCCGGCTGCGACGAACGACGGCAGGGGGTGGACCGGGGGCCATGCTGCAATGCTGCATTTAGCAGCATGGCATCGCTGGCGACAGCCTCAGATATTTTTGCATGTACAAAAGATCTGAGGGTGTCCCTAGCGACCAGCGGCTGCGCGCATCATCATTATCCTCGTTCATACACACAGAACGATTTGAACGATTGGTCGTTCCCATTGATCGGGAATGCCCACATCGTTGCCTCATAGCTTACAATATGGTCTGGGCATGTTCCCAATTTAAAAGGAGAAACGATAGTTTTGTAATTGAAAACAATACTAAAAACCATGGGAGGTATTTGATATGCCGGGTGTCAGAATCCCGGCACTCACTATACCGACGCCTGAATCCCGACAGCCAGCATACTGACAACTATTCTCCCTCTTGGGGTGTCCATGACACCCCTGGAGGGAGAAAAAAATAGCGTGGCACACCACCGTGCCCACAGAGTGGCGAGCGCAGCGAGCCCACAAGGGTCTCTTTTGCGCTCACCCCGCTGCCTGCATGCTGGCGGTCGGTATCCCAGAGTCGGTATGCTGGGCGCCATGATCACAAGCGCAGGCATAACATACCCAAACACCATAACACTGGTAACGTGCATTCTCTTCCTACTGTCTCCCACAGTACTTCGCTCCGTCTGTTTCTTTGGCAGGGACACCCACTCAGTCCTTGGGAGTGGGTAAGATTAATTCAGTGACATCTTTTGTAAAATACAGTGGGCAATGAGGCCACTGCAGGCTTCTTTTTTCCTTGCCAGGAAAGACCAGTGCCGCAAGCTGTGTCCCAGCAGTCTAAAACATATTTAACTGTTCATAGGTCTCAGGCAGCTGCCTGCCACTAACTAACCTCTTTAAATAGAGCCCATAGGGCTGAAACACACACGCCGGCTCCCGCCGCCCGGTAAAATCCCGCCCGGCTTTTTACCGCCGCCGTGCTGCAGAGACACATGCAGTGCAATGTGTCCTTTCACACGGCCCCAGCTGCCGGGTTGCAGCCGGAACTATCCACTGTAAGGTCCGGCTGCCGGGCTGGGGCCATGCCGTCTTTGAAGGCAGAGAACCGTGTGTGAAGGGGAGCTTTCACACAAAACTTTTTTTTTCCAAGCCGTGTCTGCTGTTGCGCATGCGCACAGCATTACACACGGCTCAAAGCGTTGTGTGTGAAAGACTCTGCCGGATGGCAAAAAAACGGACAAGGTTTGTCCGGCTTTTTGCCATCCGGGGAAAACTGGAGCGTGTGTTACAGCACTTACTGTTTCACACGCGCCGGCTCCCGCCGCCTGTCAAAATCCCGCCCGGCTTTTTAACGCTGCCGTGCTGCAGAGACACATGCAGCATTGCAATGTGTCCTTTCACACGGCACGGCCCGGGCTGCCGGAACTATCCACTGGAAGGTCCATATTTGGAGGCAGTGAACCGTGTGTGTGAAGGGGAGCTTTCACACACAACTGTTTTTTTAGCCGCCGCCACTGCTGCTGCGCATGCGCACAGCATTACACACAGCTCAAAGCTGTTGTGTGTGAAAGACCCTCCCGGATGGCAAAAAGCCGGACAAAGTTTGTCCGGCTTTTTGCCATCCGGGAAAAATTGGGTAGTGTGTTACAGCCCTTACTGTACAGGCTGCTGCCCTGAACCGCATGCAGGCACTGCTCTCACACAAGACGTATCAAAACTTTTTTGTAATAAAGTGTATACAGTTCATAACGTTCTAGAAGAAAGATACATGGGCTAGTGCCATACAGCACACGTCACACATAAGCTGTTTAGCCTAACCCCAGCTGGTCACTAGCATACCAGGCACCCCCCAATCCCTTTCTCGGCACACAGGTAAGGGATGGCCATGGCATGCTGAATTTCGTAGTACCACAACTTTTAAGGACGCAGAGTTTCACAGAGAACGCTCTGTTCTCGAGACAGCAGCACGCCTCCACTCAGGCAGTGGCCGGTGTGCCGGCGCACTGTACACCGGACCCGCATGGGCAGCGCAGTGATGACGACATAAAAAAGCGCCACCGCCTATTAAACACCGTTACACGCCTACTGTTGTTATTCCGTAGGAACGCTGCCTGTTACTGCTGCTCGGCGCTAATAGCATTGGCTGTACGGAGCGGAAGGGCAGAGGCCGGCCTGTAACCGCACGCAGCAGCAGCAGCACTGGGACACGACGCGCCCATTGGCCGCACACAGCACAGCTGGAAGCCCCTGAGTGACGGAACATGCTCAGCCTGCTCCACAGTGTGGGAGCGTTCTTCTGGAGGAGAGCGGATACGCGGCACGGCCTGGCCTGTCTCACAGGTACATAAGGAACAGTCACTGTGGTTCCTGACTGGGGAGCCGGTCACCTCCTGGCAGGCATGTAAGGGATGTGCATAACACTGTCACACACATACACCTGCTCTCTGTGGGGAGCTGCATATCTGACTATGTATTGTATAATAGTGGTAAGGATGATACGATTATATGATGCTATGGACGACTGATGATGCATATATGATATGTATGTATGTATGTGCAGTGTTATGTCAGAACTAAATATTTTTTGATTAATATTTATATTTTTCCACATTCCTAGCATCCCATGCATTTAGGTTACATAATATGTGTATGTCCTTGACCTGTGTGAACTGGTTCGGTATGTAATCCCTGCAGGTGGGATGCCGGCAGTCACATTACAGACACCGAAGAACCCGACATCACACAGAGAAGTATTCTAACCCTCTGGAGGTGTTGGCTAGGTCTAAACCTCCGCATCTTGTTCAAACTTGTTCTCTATAGTTAGTATACAATTTTTAATTTCTTGTCTAATTCAGACCCGATCACTGGTACAATAGCGATCACAGCTGCGCGTGTGCACCCAGTGAGATGCGATCGCCTCTGCCTGATTGACAGTGTTAGAACGCTGTTGGTGGGGCGAGGTCCAGACAATGCAGGCGTGTCTGGATTGTTGCGGTGGCTGCGTGATGTCACACAGAGCCGCTGCGACCCAGAACGCATCTGCGCAGGTAGGGAGCTACTTGGCGGGCGTGACCGCTTTCGCACCCATGCAGGGGTGGGGAGTTGGGCCTGACATACTGGGAGGACTAACCCTGTGCTGGGCGTCCCCCCCGCATGTCAGAGAAACCGATAGTAGATGTGCTAAATTTAGCACATCTATGATCAGGTCTGAATCACCCCCTTAGTTTCTATACCTGTGCTGTTGTTTAATTATTTAGCAAATATACCTCTAGAACATATGATCATTATACATGACATTACTGTATAATGTTGTATATAAAAGCCTGACGCTGCCCTGCTTGACATATTTTTTTTCTTACCACTCTTTCTCTGACGTCCTAGTGGATGCTGGGACTTCCGTAAGGACCATGGGGAATAGCGGCTCCGCAGGAGACTGGGCACAAAGTAAAAGCTTTAGGACTAGCTGGTGTGCACTGGCTCCTCCCCCTATGACCCTCCTCCAAGCCTCAGTTAAGATTTTGTGCCCGGCCGAGAAGGGTGCAATCTAGGTGGCTCTCCTGAGCTGCTTAGAAGTAAAAGTATACTTAGGTTTTTTATTTTCAGTGAGTCCTGCTGGCAACAGGCTCACTGCAGCGCGGGACTAAGGGGAGAAGAAGCGAACTCACCTGCGTGCAGAGTGGATTGGGCTTCTTGGCTACTGGACATTAGCTCCAGAGGGACGATCACAGGTTCAGCCTGGATGGGTCCCGGAGCCGCGCCGCCGGCCCCCTTACAGAGCCAGAAGAGCGAAGAGGTCTGGAGAAAGCGGCGGCAGAAGACGTTCCTGTCTTCAGATAAGGTAGCGCACAGCACTGCAGCTGTGCGCCATTGCTCTCAGCACACTTCACACTCCGGTCACTGAGGGTGCAGGGCGCTGGGGGGGAGCGCCCTGAGACGCAATAAAACTTGATAAAAACCTTATGTGGCTAAAGAAATGCATCACATATAGCTCCTGGGCTATATGGATGCATTTAACCCCTGCCAGTTTTCCAGAAAAAAGTGGGAGAAAAGGCTGCCGTGAAGGGGGCGGAGCCTATCTCCTCAGCACACAAGCGCCATTTTCTTTCACAGCTCCGCTGGAAGGACGGCTCCCTGACTCTCCCCTGCAGACTACACTACAGAAACGGGGTAAAACAAGAGAGGGGGGCACTATTGGCAGCTAATATATAATACAGCAGCTATAAAGGGAGTAACACTTATATAAGGTTATCCCTGAATATATATAGCGCTCTGGTGTGTGCTGGCAAACTCTCCCTCTGTCTCCCCAAAGGGCTAGTGGGGTCCTATCCTCTGTCAGAGCATTCCCTGTGTGTGTGCTGGGTGTCGGTACGATTGTGTCGACATGTATGAGGAGGAAAATGATGTGGAAGCAGAGCAATTGCCTGTGTTAGTGATGTCACCCCCTAGGGAGTCGACACCTGACTGGATGGTTGTATTTAAAGAATTACGTGACAATGTCAGCACTTTGCAAAAAACTGTTGACGACATGAGACAGCCGGCAAATCAGTTAGTGCCTATTCAGGCGTCTCAGACACCGTCAGGGGCGCTAAAACGCCCGTTACCTCAGATGGTCGACACAGACCCAGACACGGATACTGAATCCAGTGTCGACGGTGAGGAGACGAACGTAATGTCCAGTAGGGCCACACGTTACATGATCACGGCGATGAAGGAGGCATTGAACATTTCTGACACTACAAGTACCACAAAAAAGGGTATTATGTGGGGTGTGCAAAAACTACCAGTAGTTTTTCCTGAATCAGATGAATTAAATGAGGTGTGTGATAAGGCGTGGGTTTCCCCCGATAAAAAACTGCTGATTTCTAACAAATTATTGGCACTATACCCTTTCCCGCCAGAGGTTAGGGCACGTTGGGAAACACCCCCTAGGGTAGATAAGGCGCTCACACGCTTATCAAAACAAGTGGCGTTACCGTCTCCTGATACGGCCGCCCTCAAGGAACCAGCTGATAGAAGGCTGGAAAATATCCTAAAAGGTATATACACACATACTGGTGTTATACTGCGACCAGCAATCGCCTCAGCCTGGATGTGCAGCGCTGGAGTGGCTTGGTCGGATTCCCTGACTGAAAATATTGATACCCTGGATAGGGACAGTATATTATTAACTATAGAGCATTTAAAGGATGCATTACTATATATGCGTGATGCACAGAGGGATATTTGCACCCTGGCATCAAGAGTGAGTGCGATGTCCATTTCTGCCAGAAGGGCGTTATGGACGCGACAGTGGTCAGGTGATGCAGATTCCAAACGACATATGGAAGTATTGCCGTATAAAGGGGAGGAGTTATTTGGGGTCGGTCTATCAGACCTGGTGGCAACGGCTGGAAAGTCCACCTTTTTACCCCAGGTCACCTCTCAGCAGAAAAAGACACCGTCTTTTCAAACTCAGTCCTTTCGTTCCCATAAGAACAAGCGGGCAAAAGGCCACTCATTTCTGCCCCGGGGCAGAGGAAGAGGAAAAAGACTGCACCAGGCAGCCTCTTCCCAGGAGCAGAAGCCCTCCCCCGCTTCTGCCAAGTCTTCAGCATGACGCTGGGGCTTTACAAGCGGACTCAGGCACGGTGGGGGCCCGTCTCAAAAATTTCAACGCGCAGTGGGCTCACTCGCAAGTGGACCCCTGGATCCTGCAGGTAGTATCACAGGGGTACAAATTGGAATTCGAGACGTCTCCCCCTCGAAGATTCCTGAAGTCTGCTCTACCAACGTCTCCCTCCGACAGGGAGGCAGTATTGGAAGCTATTCACAAGCTGTATTCCCAGCAGGTGATAATCAAGGTACCCCTCCTACAACAGGGAATGGGGTATTCCACGCTGTTTGTGGTACCGAAGCCGGACGGCTCGGTGAGACCAATTTTAAATCTAAAATCCTTGAACACTTACATAAAAAGGTTTAAGTTCAAGATGGAATCACTCAGCAGTGATAGCGAATCTGGAAGAAGGGGACTATATGGTATCTCTGGACATCAAAGATGCTTATCTCCATGTCCCAATCTTCCCTTCTCACCAAGGGTACCTCAGGTTTGTGGTACAAGACTGTCATTATCAGTTTCAGACGCTGCCGTTTGGATTGTCCACGGCACCCCGGGTCTTTACCAAGGTAATGGCCGAAATGATGATTCTTCTTCGAAGAAAAGGCGTCTAAATTATCCCTTACTTGGACGATCTCCTGATAAGGGCAAGGTCCAGGGAACAGTTAGAGTTCGGAGTAGCACTGTCTCAGGTAGTGTTACGTCAGCACGGGTGGATTCTAAATATCCCAAAATCACAGCTGATTCCAACAACACGTCTACTGTTCCTGGGGATGATTCTGGACACAGTCCAGAAAAAGGTGTTTCTCCCGGAGGAGAAGGCCAGGGAGTTATCCGAGCTAGTCAGGAACCTCCTAAAACCAGGCCAGGTGTCAGTGCATCAATGCACGAGAGTCCTGGGAAAAATGGTGGCTTCTTACGAAGCGATTCCATTCGGAAGATTCCATGCAAGAACATTTCAGTGGGATCTGCTGGACAAATGGTCCGGATCGCATCTTCAGATGCATCAGCGGATTACCCTATCTCCAAGGACAAGGGTGTTTCTCCTGTGGTGGTTACAGAGGGCTCATCTTCTAGAGGGCCGCAGATTCGACATTCAGGATTGGATGCTGGTGACCACGGATGCCAGCCTGAGAGGCTGGGGAGCAGTCACACAGGGAAGAAATTTCCAGGGCTTGTGGTCAAGCATGGAAACGTCTCTTCACATAAATATCCTAGAACTAAGGGCCATTTACAATGCCCTAAGTCAAGCAAGGCCTCTGCTTCAGGGTCAGTCGGTATTGATCAAATCGGACAACATCACGGCAGTCGCCCACGTCAACAGACAGGGCGGCACAAGAAGCAGGAGGGCAATGGCAGAAGCTGCAAGGATTCTCCGCTGGGCGGAAAATCATGTGGTAGCACTGTCAGCAGTGTTCATTCCGGGAGTGGACAACTGGGAAGCAGACTTCCTCAGCAGACTGGTAACACCGTGGGTGTACCAGTCGGTGTATGTGTTCCCTCCTCTGCCTCTCATACCAAAAGTACTGAGAATCATAAGAAAGAGAGGAGTAAGAACTATACTCGTGGCTCCGGATTGGCCAAGAAGAACTTGGTACCCGGAACTGCAAGAGATGCTCACGGAGGATCCGTGGCCTCTACCTCTAAGAAAGGACCTGCTCCAGCAGGGACCTTGTCTGTTCCAAGACTTACCGCGGCTGCGTTTGACGGCATGGCGGTTGAACGCCGGATCCTGATGGAAAAAGGCATTCCAGATGAAGTCATCCCTACCCTGATCAAAGCCAGGAAGGATGTAACCGCGAAACATTATCACCGCATTTGGCGAAAATATGTTGCGTGGTGTGAGGCCAAGAAGGCCCCCACAGAGGAATTTCAACTGGGTCGTTTCTTACATTTCCTGCAAGCAGGACTGTCTATGGGCCTAAAATTAGGATCCATTAAGGTTCAAATTTCGGCCCTGTCGATCTTCTTCCAGAAAGAACTGGCTTCAGTGCCTGAAGTTCAGACGTTTGTCAAGGGTTACTGCATATACAGCCTCCTTTTATGCCACCAGTGGCACCTTGGGATCTCAATGTAGTTTTAGGGTTCCTAAAATCACATTGGTTTGAACCACTCACCACTGTGGACTTGAAATATCTCACATGGAAAGTGGTAATGCTGTTAGCCCTGGCTTCAGCCAGGCGTGTCTCAGAATTGGCGGCTTTATCATATAAAAGCCCTTACCTAATTTTTCATTCAGACAGGGCAGAATTGAGGACTCGTCCTCAATTTCTCCCTAAGGTGGTTTCAGCGTTTCACATGAACCAACCTATTGTGGTACCTGCGGCTACGAGGGACTTGGAGGACTCCAAGTTACTGGACGTAGTCAGGGCCCTGAAAATATGTTTCCAGGACGGCTGGAGTCAGAAAATCTGACTCGCTGTTTATCCTGTATGCACCCAACAAGCTGGGTGCTCCTGCTTCTAAGCAGACGATTGCTCGTTGGATTTGTAGTACAATTCAGCTTGCACATTCTGTGGCAGGACTGCCACAGCCAAAATCTGTTAAAGCCCATTCCACAAGGAAAGTGGGCTCATCTTGGGCGGCTGCCCGAGGGGTCTCGGCTTTACAACTTTGCCGAGCAGCTACTTGGTCAGGGGCAAACACGTTTGCAAAATTTTACAAATTTGATACCCTGGCTGAGGAGGACCTGGAGTTCTCTCATTCGGTGCTGCAGAGTCATCCGCACTCTCCCGCCCGTTTGGGAGCTTTGGTATAATCCCCATGGTCCTTACGGAAGTCCCAGCATCCACTAGGACATCAGAGAAAATAAGAATTTACTTACCGATAATTCTATTTCTCGTAGTCCGTAGTGGATGCTGGGCGCCCATCCCAAGTGCGGATTGTCTGCAATACTTGTATATAGTTATTGTTACAAAAAATCGGGTTGTTTATTGTTGTGAGCCATCTTTTTAGAGGCTCCTAAGTTTTATCATACTGTTAACTGGGTTCAGATCACAGGTTGTACGGTGTGATTGGTGTGGCTGGTATGAGTCTTACCCGGGATTCAAAATCCTTCCTTATTGTGTACGCTCGTCCGGGCACAGTATCCTAACTGAGGCTTGGAGGAGGGTCATAGGGGGAGGAGCCAGTGCACACCAGCTAGTCCTAAAGCTTTTACTTTGTGCCCAGTCTCCTGCGGAGCCGCTATTCCCCATGGTCCTTACGGAAGTCCCAGCATCCACTACGGACTACGAGAAATAGAATTATCGGTAAGTAAATTCTTATTTTTTCTTCCAAGACACTAAGGGCCCCATTTAACAAGCAGTCTTAATACCAGCAGCATATTTAGTTTAGTATCGCAGTGATACTAACAAATATGCCGTTAGTATTCAGCATTAATTACCTCGCCAATGTGGTCCAGCAGCTTCCCTCTATTCAGTGTCATCCTCCGCTCTGCAGCTGGCAACCTAGTGCTACCAGCGACGGCTGCTGAGTCATGCAAGTACAATGACAAGTCTGCGCCTGTGCGTGAACCGCCCATGCCTGGAATGCTTCACTGAAGTTGGAAAGGCAGCTCTGGGTCCCCACTGCTGGCAATGAGGACCATATTACCCCAATCATCTATTGATGGCAATCATGGCATAAGCTTATATAAAGGCAGATATATTATGCAGCACGTACCGTTATAGGGCTTCCTGCTTCGCCTCTTTACCGAGACGACGCAGGGAACAGTACAGACGAGATGTAACATCTCGTTCGCTGGAGAGGGGGAGTGAAAACACCTCCCTCTGGCGATCCCTGCCAGCTCCACAGAGCATCATCCTATTGCTGATGCGCTGTGTCTAACTGTCCACCTGGCTCCAGTGAGCATGCACGAGATCTCCCTACTATCATGAGATATCCTGCGCACAGCCACAGCGGTCAATGGGGTAACGGCACTAACCGTTCTTACATTGCCCTGCACATCAGCGCGCTATCTTAAAGATAGCAGCGCCGATAATGAAGCAGGGGCATATTGCCCTGTCACCTTGCACACACCGCCACATTAATACATGGGGAGGAAGTGGTATCCGTGCACATAACATGCGCTGATGCCACGTCCTCCCCATATTGCCGCTTCATACAGTATATCTACCCAGTACTGTAGTGTAAAGTTTACCACTGTTTGTTGTCTACTGTAAGGATAACATAGTCTAGTTAGAGAGTGCTAAAGGGGTAATGTCTCATTCTTAAAATTGTCCCTAAGGGGTTTATTTAGAAAGCGTTGCATTGTAAAACCTGTGCTTCTAATTGTTTTTGCATGATACTTAAAAGGGCAGTGCTTTTATTAGCAGTGTTGTGCTAGTAAAAGCATTGCCCTTTTTGTATATCTTGCATAGTGTCAATCAGAAGTGCCTGGTTGTTGTAAATAAACCCCTCAGTCATACGCCTCTCAGTCGCATTAAGAAATTGCTATAACAGGATGTTTGCACTTATTAAGTTTAGTAAGGGCAAATAGATTTAATTGGGGGTTGTGCAGAGTTATGCATATGCAGACTTTTGATCTTGCACCAAGTATCAGATAACGGGGATATCTAACACGGGTTGCGATCGCCAGTCACTATACTGACACCAGGATCCTGGCTTTTAGATGCCCGGGTGGGGGTGGGGGGCGAGCGAGCGAGCGCAACAAAGCCCCGGAGAGCTATGCTCGCCACAGGTTATATTCCCGCTCTGTTGATGTCGTGGACACCCACGAGTAGGAATAGTCCCTGTTAGTCGGCATGCTGTTACGTCTGGCAGGGTTTGAGGATCCGGCAGCTGAGATTTGCCCGAGGAGGTAGCAGGCTATGAATAAACCAGATGAGGGGGCTGGATATAGTTCCTTCGCATGGGACACGGAGCAATGAAGAACGTAGGCGGGGTTTGAGAGTCAATGAAAAGTATTATGTACAGGGCTGAGGTAAAGAACCGAGGCTGGAGCACGATGGTTAAAGACGTGGCTGGGGGCGAAGAACTGTGGACTGTGATTTGAAAGACGAGACTGTAGATGATGAACTGTGGATGGTGGATGAAGACGTGGCTGGAGACAAGGACTGTGGACTGTGGTTTGGAAAATGAGGCTGAAGGTAATCTGCAGGCTATGGTCGGTGGTACAAAGGCGTGGCTTGTGAAAGATCTGTGGAGTGTGGCTTGAAAGACGAGGCAGAAGATCCGGGGCCGACTGTGCCCAAAGAGTTTTACTGGACCGGGTTTCCCAGGAGCGCTTCCACAGGCAGTAGCAGGTTAGGAACGGCAGGACTGCAGCAGCAATAAGGAATCGACCAAGCAGGAGCAGGAGTAACCAGAATATGACAAGGATCCTGGGAGCACAGGCTAAAGCACCTACAACAGGGTTGTAACTTGAAGCACTGGCATCCCTGTCCTAAACCAGCCCCCTTTTATAGGGAGAGCTTCCCCTGGATTGGCTGGAAGAAACAGGAACTATGCTTAAAACTTGGTCTCCAACATGGCGGCGCCCAGTAATGCAGACCTTTTTGCAAAGCCACATTGCTCACTGCCCCTGGTCTCCAAGCAACGGTTCAGCAAGAGCGACCCGCTGTAGCGGCGTCCCGCCGCCACGAGCGGACCCCCTCACCTCCGCTACTGCTGCCCACGGATCCGGCGCAGCAGCCCACCTCCGCCGCTGCCCGCACAACGCCACGGAAGCCAGCCCCGCGGCCCCAGCGTACCGGTAAGACTCCGGACGCTGACACATGCCAACTGTCGGGATTGTGAGGGTTCGTGATCCCGGCGTCTGATTTGTGACCGGCGGTCTCCTGACTGCCGGTCACATAACTACATCCCATCTGACACCTTTGCCTATTTAGCAAACTGCAAATAAATAATATTGCTTAAATGTTACTAGTTCTGAATTTGAAATACATACAGTATTTGACAAGTTATGATACATTCAACAGACCTCATTTTAATGCTGTATCAGGATTAAAGTCAAACTAAGCTACCACCTGCCAGTGTGCTTCCCTTAGCCCTTATTTTTTGGCCTAAAGTTCCGCAAACATCTGCGATAGCTATCCCTGATTCCCCGATCTGATTAATTTTCCTGTTATGCCAATCAAATATGTTTATTGGCGATCCGTCTGGGAATCGGGGAAATTCTGCATATTAAAATTCCCTCCCAGGCATCGGGATCAGGTAATTGCATCAATCTACAGCAGATTTATGGAGTCCTTAAATCCTTACATAAATAATACAATTCACACAAACTGGCAGATTGTTTTTTAAATGAAGACCTAATATTTGAATAAACTATAGGGCATTTTGAATATAAGAAACAAATAATTCCAGCGCGTCAAAACCACCTAATTTATACAATATGGATCATATGGATTGAACTTATGCTGCTCTCAACCGGACAGTACTGACCTATCCACATAAAAACGTATTACGGAAGATAACAATTAATTATCAGAGAGCGCATATAGCTATTTAGCTCAAATTTATTATATATATAAAATAACACACATATATACTAATTAATACAAATAAATATAAATATAAACTCATATACACATATAAATAAAAAATCAATAAATAAAAATCAATAAAAATGCCCCCTGCTGCAGCGGATACCTGGACGTTATTCTTATGTCCAGATTTGTAGTTGGTACAATTTTATTAATAGTTAAAGAGTCCTGAACGGTGTACCGTCTAATATAGGAACACTTTGTTGCCTGTTGTTTTTAACAGCTGTAGACGTTTTGTACTTGTTAATAGGTCTCCTTATATATCTAATAGCACCAGCTTCCCACTCCGTTAATTAATGTAGCTGAACGGCCAAGAATTTCAAGTGCTTATACTCCGGTATCTGTGTCAAATAGACCTTTTCATTCATTCCCACTGTGCTGATGGGCCATGATTGCAAATGTCCACTTTATACTCACAGCCAGGAGTATATCCTTTAGGTATCCGTGGACGGCCCCCGTTGCAGATCTCAGTCCCGGGGCTTACTTCAGATCAGTGTCCCTCCTGTTATCAGCGGCTTACGAGCAAGCAATATCCCTTGGTGCCGTTTCCGTCTGCATGCTGGTCGACTGTGGTGACTCTCCGGTACACCTCGCCAAAGGTGTTTCCCTGCAACTGTGACTGAGATCTGCAACGGGGGCCGTCCACGGATACCTAAAGGATATACTCCTGGCTGTGAGTATAAAGTGGACATTTGCAATCATGGCCCATCAGCACAGTGGGAATGAATGAAAAGGTCTATTTGACACAGATACCGGAGTATAAGCACTTGAAATTCTTGGCCGTTCAGCTACATTAATTAACGGAGTGGGAAGCTGGTGCTATTAGATATATAAGGAGACCTATTAACAAGTACAAAACGTCTACAGCTGTTAAAAACAACAGGCAACAAAGTGTTCCTATATTAGACGGTACACCGTTCAGGACTCTTTAACTATTAATAAAATTGTACCAACTACAAATCTGGACATAAGAATAACGTCCAGGTATCCGCTGCAGCAGGGGGCATTTTTATTGATTTTTATTTATTGATTTTTTATTTATATGTGTATATGAGTTTATATTTATATTTATTTGTATTAATTAGTATATATGTGTGTTATTTTATATATATAATAAATTTGAGCTAAATAGCTATATGCGCTCTCTGATAATTAATTGTCATTTTGAATATATAATCAAAATTCACAGGAGACATTAGTACTTTGATCAGTAAGCGCATAAAAAGACACAGATTATTCTGATTTTATTATATGAAGGCATTCCACTTTCGGATAACTTTTTGTATCCTATTGTAATAACCTTTTTGGAGGATTCAGTATGGGATCCCGGTGGTCATAAGACTGGCGCTGGAATCCCGACAGGCGGGATCCCGATGGGGAGGGCAGCATGTCCCCTATCAGGCGCGCTGCGCTTGCCACACTTTGGTCTGGTTAGCTCGCCACACTAAAATATTCTCCCTCGGAGAGTGGCATGGACCAACCCCCGAGTGGAGATTCCGGACCCCGGTCAGTATTCCAACCGCCGGGATTCTCTTGGCTGTCGGTATTCCGGCGTTGGTATCCTGACTGCCGGCATCCCGACAGCGGGAAACTAACTGCCTTTTTTGGATATGTCCCATGTAACTGTAGACTGGAAGCACATTAGTGCATTGTGACAAAAGTGAGAGCAGAAAAGTTCTCAGGACTAGAGATTGTCTGCATATACTCCAGACTTACATGGTTATAGGACAGGAGCCAGAGTCATTGTTATGTTTCACCTGCCTATAAAGTCAGTCATACAGGTGAATTACAAGACAGAGATTACTGCTGGGGTAGAACAAACTACTGATGCCAGGATGATGGTATCGCAACAAAACTGTATTTTGCAGGAAAGGCATACAGGAAAACTGAAGATGCAAAAACATAGGCACACAGAATCGGGTTACTTCTCCTGCAGAACACACACCTAAGGCAAGGGTTAAAGTCTCTGAAAACAGGTGCAGGCAGGGTACAAGATTCCCGCTATGGCAAGGATTCCAGAACAGGACAAGGCTAACAGGAACTCAAAAACTGTGACAGGCAAACTGGCTGGTTAACTGGCCCTGATCCTCAGGGCTAACACACATTTAAAGTAGGCCAGGGCCAATCACTACAGCACACAAAGGCTAGCCCCTAAAACACTCTTGGGCAAATGTATTAACCCTGGAGAAGTGATAACGCAGTGATAAGTGCAAGGTGATAACGCACCAGTCAATCAGCTCCTGTCATTTTTCAAACCCATAATGATTGTTTGGTGCATTTATCATCTTGCACTTCTCATTGCTTTATCATTTCTCCAGGCTTAATACATCTGCACCAATGTGCTGCAGCTGGAGAAAGGTAATTATGAGAGCAGCCTTTTACAGCTGATTACACCAGCTGGGACTGCTCTCAGACAACAGCATCTCTGGCCACCCAGAAGTACTGCAGGCCAGAATACAACAGCAGCACCTCTGGCGGCCCAGAGGTACTGCAGGCCGAAATGTGACCTCTGCACCTCTGGCCACCCAGAAGTACTGCTGACCAGACAGAACAGCAGCAGCAGCACAGAGGTACTGCAGGTCAGACAACATAAATGGCAGAGTCCTAACATAGCCCCCCCCCCTTTAAGGAGCGGATTCCAAATACTCCTTCGAGGCAAAACTTCAGGCTCTCCTCTCCAGGTGGAACAGTCAGTTCTGAGAGACAAGGCTGGGCAGACAGACATCACTTGGCTAGCAGCAGACGTCCCACAAATTCCCAGCAAGGTGATAATCATAGACAGAACGACCATCTGTGGTACATCAGACAAAGTGGCTTTAGACTGAATATCTGGCAGAACAGGAATCTATGACCCCTCGGGCACGGCAGACGTCGGTTGGCTCTCTGACGAGCCAAAAGCCTTGGGTGACTGGACAGGTCTAAAAGAAAATACACCCGAAATGGTGGCCGGCATGGTGGCAACCTCCCCATGCCCGGAGGCAACGGCAGGTAGGTCCTCATGCCCGAAGGCAAAGGCTGGTAGGTCCTCATGCCTAAAAACAAGGGCAGGCAGGTCGTCGGGCCCGGAGGCAAGGGCAGGCAGGTCGTCGGGCCCGGAGGCAAGGGCAGGCAGGTTGTCGGGCCCGGAGGCAAGGGCAGGCAGGTTGTCGGGCCCGGAGGCAAGGGCAGGCAGGTCGTCGGGCCCGGAGGCAAGGGCAGGCAGGTCGTCGGGCCGGAGGCAAGGGCAGGCAGGTCGTCGGGCCCGGAGGCAAGGGCAGGCAGGTCGTCGGGCCGGAGGCAAGGGCAGGCAGGTCGTCGGGCCCGGAGGCAAGGGCAGGCAGGTCGTCGGGCCCGGAGGCAAGGGCAGGCAGGTCGTCGGGCCCGGAGGTACACAAGACTCCTCCTGGGGTTTGCCACACGAGACCCCTCCTGGGTCTATGGCTATGGCGATCACTCCTGGATCTAGAACATCAGACTCCCCTCCTGGGGTTGGCACCATGCACTCCACTCCTGGGGTTTGCCCCACGCACTCCCCTCCTCGGGTCAAGCCATCGGTAGGAGCATCGGTTACCCCTCCTGGGGTCAGAGCATCGACGGGAACATTGGACACCCCTCCTGGGGTCAGAACATT
This sequence comes from Pseudophryne corroboree, assembly GCF_028390025.1. Taxonomy (NCBI): domain Eukaryota; kingdom Metazoa; phylum Chordata; class Amphibia; order Anura; family Myobatrachidae; genus Pseudophryne; species Pseudophryne corroboree. The sequence goes on from NC_086449.1 coordinate 455,359,920, forward strand.
GTCAGCAACATCAGTCACGGCTCTTGGAGTCTCAACATCGTCGGAGACACCGCTATATATGCCAAGGGCAGCAAAGAAGGAATCAACTGAATGTAACACTGATTGTTATCCTCCGAACAAAAGGTCCAAGTCTGGGAATCCCCTTGGAGCAGTGAGATGACCGTTCTCACATGCTGAGACTCGGAACGAGATGACAAGTGGAGTGGCCTGAAGTACAGTTTGCACCTCTCCCTGAAGTGAAAACTGCCCTTGGTCTCCTGAGAACCGATCTGGAAGATTTAGCTTTGATTCCTTTTTAATTCTCTGAGCAGGAGCAACCAACTTTCTGTTCTCTTCCTGGGAGGTGATTTGAGGAGTTAAATCTCATGACTGCTGAAGCAAGTTCAGAATCTACCTTGCCAGGGCTGGAGTAGGATCCTCTAAAACAGGATCCATCTGGACAATATCTCACAAGGCAGGAGAGGAACATAAATCATAGGTTCTACCTCCAGCAAGTCTGTTTATAACCAGTTATAATGTTTCACCTGCCTATAAATTCAGACGGGTGAACTGCAAGACCGAGATTACAACTGGGGTAGCACAAACTACTGATGCCAGGATGATTGTATCAAAACAAAACTATTTTGCAGGAAAACGGAAGATGCAAAAACATAGGCACACAGAATCCGGTTACTTCACTTGGAGAACACACACCTAAGGCAAGGGTTACATTCTCTGAAATGGGGTGTAGGCAGGGTACAGGATTCCAGAACAGGACAAGGCTAACAGGACTCAAACTGTGACAGGCTAACTGGCCCTGATCCTCAGAGGTACTGCAGGTCAGACAACATAAATGGCAGAGCCCTAACAGTCATTTAATAAGGTCCTTTTATTCATGCCTCTACTCTACCACCAGGATTAGCCAAACAGTGCTGGTGGCTCTCTCCTTTGCCTGCTGTCAAACACTGCTTTCCAGCTCACTCCAGGTAACTGTAGGTGTTACTGCAGTGCCATAAAAAAAATGACGTGGAGTCTAGACTATCTCTTCCCTAAAGATTTTTTTTTTCCTTTCTTTTTTCCTTTCTTTCTTTCTTTCTTTCTTTCTTCTTTCTTTCTTTCTTTCTTTCTTTCAATAATTGCATTTTTGTCATTTATATACACCAGTCTTCGAGGTGCCGATACCTCCCAGCTGGACTCATTATGCCGATAATAGTTATTCTAAAGGCTTCATCTCTACATTATATAAACTACTATTGTTCTATCACAATCTAGTATAAAAACGCCTTCTTAAAGAGCCCTGCAAACTTGCATGGGAAAGGATGACGAGGAAACTGGATCCTGAGGACTGTTCCACCATTCCCTTAGCATTGGCTAAAAGCTCAATCTCTTAAAATGAAAGAAAATGCTTTTTAAAATCATTTACAGTTGGTGCTTTGTTCTGACTTGCATACACTCCATTTTTTACAACTTCCTCAGTTCTATGTTGTCGATCTTGAAAACATTAGGGCACTATGCTGCACATATTGTGTTCCTCTCCAAGAATACAAAGCTATTGGCAGACCATTCACAACCTAATAAAATCAATTATTGGAATACAAATTTCTGACTCTCCTTTTACTCCCTACTTTTTAGACCTACCCCATATACACTGCTCAAAAAAATAAAGGGAACACTTAAACAACACAATGTAACTCTAAGTCAATCACACTTCTGTGAAATCAAACTGTCCACTTAGGAAGCAACACTGATTGACAATCAATTTCACATGCTGTTGTGCAAATGGAATAGACAACAGGTGGAAATTATAGGCAATTAGCAAGACACCCCCAATAAAGGAGTTGTTCTGCAGGTGGTGACCACAGACCACTTCTCAGCTCATATGCTTTCTGGCTGATGTTTTGGTCACTTTTGAAAGCTGGCGGTGCTTTCACTCTAGTGGTAGCATGAGACGGAGTCTACAACCCACACAAGTGGCTCAGGTAGTGCAGCTCATCCAGGATGACACATCAATGCGAGCTGTGGCAAGAAGGTTTGCTGTGTCTGTCAGCGTAGTGTCCAGAGCATGGAGGCGCTACCAGGAGACAGGCCAGAACATCAGGAGACGTGGAGGAGGCCGTAGGTGGGCAACAACCCAGCAGCAGGACCGCTACCTCCACCTTTGTGCAAGGAGGAACACTGCCAGAGCCCTGCAAAATGACCTCCAGCAAGCCACAAATGTGCATGTGTCTACTCAAACGATCAGAAACAGACTCCATGAGGGTGGTAAGAGGGCCCGACGTCCACAGGTGGGGGTTGTGCTTACAGCCCAACACCGTGCAGGACGTTTGGCATTTGCCAGAGAACACCAAGATTGGCAAATTCGCCACTGGCGCTCTGTGCTCTTCACAGATGAAAGCAGGTTCTCACTGAGCACATGTGACAGACGTGACAGAGTCTGGAGACGCCAAGGAGAATGTTCTGCTGCCTGCAAAATCCTCCAGCATGACCGGTTTGGCAGTGGGTCAGTAATAGTGTGGGGTGGCATTTCTTTGGGGGCCGCACAGCCCTCCATGTGCTCGCCAGAGGTAGCCTGACTGCCGTTAGGTACCGAGATGAGATCCTCAGACCCCTTGTGAGACCATATGCTGATGCGGTTGGTCCTGGGTTCCTACTAATGCAAGACAATGCTAGACCTCATGTGGCTGGAGTGTCAGCAGTTCCTGCAAGACGAAGGCATTGATGCTATGGACTGGCCCGCCCGTTCCCCAGACCTGAATCCAATTGAGCACTTCTGGGACATCATGTCTCGCTCCATCCACCAACGCCACGTTGCACCACAGACTGTCCAGGAGTTGGCGGATGCTTTAGTCCAGGTCTGGGAGGAGATCCCTCAGGAGACCATCCGCCACCTCATCAGGAGCATGCCCATGCGTTCTAGGGAGGTCATACAGGCACGTGGAGGCCACACACACTACTGAGCCTCATTTTGACGTGTTTTAAGGACATTACCTCAAAGTTGGATCAGCCTGTAGTGTGTGTTTCCACTTTTAATTTTGAGTGTGACTCCAAATCCAGACCTCCATGGTTAATAAATTTGATTTCCATTGATAATTTTTGTGTGATTTTGTTGTCCGCATATTCAACTATGTGAAGAACAAAGTATTTAATAAGAATATTTAATTCATTCAGATCTAGGATGTGTTAAATTCATCTAGGTGTTTGATAACTCCCCACTGGAAATCTATTGATGAGCAATCTTATTCACATATCAATTCTATATGGTGTATCTATCCTATGGATCAAATCATGGCAACTTTGACATTCCCAAAATCTTTAAACGAGTGGGGACACTGCAGACTTCACATTAGTACCTAGTACACTAACAAGCAAACAAAGAGGAGGCAAAAACGAAATTTTTGAAATAATACACAATCTAGTGTAAAAACGCAAAAGACAAGTCCGATGTGATGACGTGCAATGTTATGCATCATTTTCAACTTTATACCAATTCTTTTGCAATAACAAAAAACTAATCCAAAATACTGTATCTTATACACCAGGCCTGGCCAACCTGTGGCTCTCCAGATGTTGTGAAACTACACATCCCAGCATGCCCTGTCACAGTTATAGCATTCCCTAATAGCAAAACTGTGGCAAAGCATGATGGTTTTACAACAGCTGGAGAGCCACAGGTTGGCCAGGCCTGTTATACACTATGGGCCTAATTCAAATATGTACATGGAATTGGATTTGCAATACCATACAACTAATATTCTAAAGCTGTGGGAGGTGTCTGTATTTCTTATTTACAGTTGTGCTCATAAGTTTACATACCCTAGCAGAATTTGTGATTTTCTGTCCATTTGTCAGAGAATATGAATGATAGCTCACAAACTTTTCTTTCACTCATGGTTAGTGGTTGGGTGATGCCATTTATTGTCAAACAACTGTGTTTACTCTTTTTAAATCATAATGACAACAGAAACTACCCAAATGACCCTGATCAAAAGTTTACATACCCCAGTTCTTAATACCGTGTATTGCCCCCTTTAACATCAATGACAGCTTGAAGTCTTTTGTGGTAGTTGTGGATGAGGCTCTTTATTTTCTCAGATGGTAAAGCTGCCCATTCTTCTTGGCAAAAAGCCTCCAGTTCCTGAAAATTCTTGGGCTGTCTTGCATGAACTGCACGTTTGAGATCTCCCCAGAGTGGCTCAATGATATTGAGGTCAGGAGACTGACATGGCCACTCCAGAACCTTCACTTTATTCTGCTGTAGCCAATGACAGGTCGACTTGGCCTTGTGTTTTGGATCATTGTCATGTTGGAACGTCCAAGTACGTCCCATGCATAGCTTCCGGGCTGATGATTGCAAATTTTCCTCCAATATTTTCTGACAATGCATCTGCCCACAAGTTCAGGAAGTAGTGAATTTTCTGGCCCATGAACACATCCAGAAGTTTGGTCATCCGCCATACAGTCCAGACTTGGTTCCCTGTGACTTCTTTGTATTCCCACGAATCAAGCGCAAAATGTGTGGAGACCTTCATCCAGCATGTAGAAGACATACCTGCTTTGGACTGGTCCAGCTGCTCCACCAAGTGGTTTGAGCACATGCAATTTTGCATAGACTCCTCTGACGAATACTTAAAAAAATAAAAAATAAAAAATGTAATGTTCACTTTGTAAATATAATATATTTTCTCTATCGTCCTAAGTGGATGCTGGGGTTCCTGAAAGGACCATGGGGAATAGCGGCTCCGCAGGAGACAGGGCACAAAAAAGTAAAGCTTTACTAGGTCAGGTGGTGTGCACTGGCTCCTCCCCCCATGACCCTCCTCCAGACTCCAGTTAGATTTTGTGCCCGAACGAGAAGGGTGCAATCTAGGTGGCTCTCCTAAAGAGCTGCTTAGAGAAAGTTTAGTTTAGGTTTTTTTCTTTACAGTGAGTCCTGCTGGCAACAGGATCACTGCAACGTGGGACTTAGGGGGAAAGTAGTAAACTCACCTGCATGCAGAGTGGATTTGCTGCTTGGCTACTGGACACCATTAGCTCCAGAGGGATCGAACACAGGCCCAGCCGTGGAGTCCGGTCCCGGAGCCGCGCCGCCGACCCCCTTGCAGATGCTGAAGCGTGAAGAGGTCCGGAAACCGGCGGCTGAAGACTCCTCAGTCTTCATAAGGTAGCGCACAGCACTGCAGCTGTGCGCCATTTTCCTCTCAGCACACTTCACTGGGCAGTCACTGAGGGTGCAGAGCGCTGGGGGGGGGCGCTCTGAGAGGCAAATATAAACCTTATACAAGGCTAAAAATACCTCACATATAGCCCATAGGGGCTATATGGAGATATTTAACCCCTGCCTGACTGGAAAAATAGCGGGAGAAGAACCCGCCGAAAAAGGGGCGGGGCCTATCTCCTCAGCACACGGCGCCATTTTCTGTCACAGCTCCGCTGGTCAGAACGGCTCCCAGGTCTCTCCCCTGCACTGCACTACAGAAACAGGGTAAAACAGAGAGGGGGGGCACATTAATGGCTATATATATATATATTAAAGCAGCTATAAGGGAGCACTTAATATAAGGATATCCCTTGTATATATAGCGCTTTGTGGTGTGTGCTGGCAGACTCTCCCTCTGTCTCCCCAAAAGGGCTAGTGGGTCCTGTCTTCATTAGAGCATTCCCTGTGAGTTTGCGGTGTGTGTCGGTACGTGGTGTCGACATGTATGAGGACGATATTGGTGTGGAGGCGGAGCAATTGCCAAATATGCAGATGTCACCCCCCAGGGGGTCGACACCAGAATGGATGCCTTTATTTGTGGAATTACGTGATGGTTTATCTTCCCTTAAACAGTCAGTTGAGGACATGAGGCGGCCGGACAATCAATTAATGCCTGTCCAGGCGCCTCAAACACCGTCAGGGGCTGTAAAACGCCCTTTGCCTCAGTCGGTCGACACAGACCCAGACACGGGCACTGATTCCAGTGACGACGGTAGAAATTCAAACGTATTTTCCAGTAGGGCCACACGTTATATGATTTTGGCAATGAAGGAGACGTTACATTTAGCTGATACTACAGATACCGTAAAACAGGGTATTATGTATGGTGTGAAAAAACTACAAACAGTTTTTCCTGAATCAGAAGAATTAAATGACGTGTGTGATGAAGCGTGGGTTGCTCCTGATAAAAAGTTGATAATTTCAAAAAAGTTATTGGCATTATACCCTTTCCCGCCAGAGGTTAGGGCGCGCTGGGAAACACCCCCTAAGGTGGACAAGGCGCTCACACGCTTATCCAAACAAGTGGCGTTACCCTCTCCTGAGACGGCCGCACTTAAGGATCCATCAGATAGAAAGATGGAAGTTATTCAAAAGAATATATACACACATGCAGGTGTTATACTACGACCAGCTATAGCAACTGCCTGGATGTGCAGTGCTGGAGTAGTTTGGTCAGAATCCCTGATTGAAAATATTGATACCCTAGATAGGGACAATGTTTTACTGTCGTTAGAACAAATAAAGGATGCATTTATCTATATGCGTGATGCACAGAGGGATATTTGCACACTGGCATCTCGGGTGAGTGCTATGTCCATTTCAGCCAGAAGAGCCTTATGGACACGACAGTGGACAGGCGATGCGGATTCAAAACGTCACATGGAGGTTTTGCCGTATAAAGGGGAGGAGTTATTTGGAGTTGGTCTATCAGACTTGGTGGCCACGGCTACTGCCGGGAAATCCACTTTTTTACCTCAAGTCACTCCCCAACAGAGAAAGGCACCGACCTTTCAACCGCAGCCTTTTCGCTCCTACAAAAATAAGAGAGCAAAGGGCTTGTCGTACCTGCCACGAGGCAGAGGAAGAGGGAAGAGACACCAACAGGCAGCTCCTTCCCAGGAACAGAAGCCCTCCCCGGCTCCTGCAAAAACCTCAGCATGACGCTGGGGCCTCTCAAGCGGACTCGGGGACAGTGGGGGGCCGTCTCAAAAATTACAGCGCGCAGTGGGCTCACTCGCAGGTAGACCCCTGGATCCTGCAGATAATATCTCAGGGGTACAGGTTGGAATTAGAGACGGATCCTCCTCATCGTTTCCTGAAGTCTGCCTTACCAACCGTCTCTTCCGAAAGGGAGAGGGTGTTGGAAGCCATTCACAAGCTGTACGCTCAGCAGGTGATAGTCAAAGTACCCCTATTACAACAAGGAAAGGGGTATTATTCCACTCTATTTGTGGTACCGAAGCCGGATGGCTCGGTAAGGCCTATTCTAAATCTGAAGTCCTTGAACCTCTACATAAAAAAGTTCAAGTTCAAGATGGAGTCACTCAGAGCAGTGATAGCGAACCTGGAAGAAGGGGACTTTATGGTATCCTTGGACATCAAGGATGCGTATCTACACGTTCCGATTTACCCCGCACACCAGGGGTACCTCAGGTTCATTGTTCAAAACTGTCACTATCAGTTTCAGACGCTGCCGTTCGGATTGTCCACGGCGCCTCGGGTCTTTACCAAGGTAATGGCCGAGATGATGATTCTTCTTCGAAGAAAAGGCGTATTAGTTATCCCATACTTGGACGATCTCCTAATAAGGGCAAGGTCCAGAGAACAGCTGGAGACAGCTTTAGCACTATCTCAAGAGGTGCTAAGACAACACGGGTGGATTCTGAATATTCCAAAATCCCATTTAATCCCGACAACTCGTCTGCTGTTCCTAGGAATGATTCTGGACACGGTTCAGAAAAAGGTTTTCCTTCCAGAGGAAAAAGCCAAGGAGTTATCCGATCTGGTCAGGAACCTCCTAAAACCAGGAAAAGTGTCAGTACATCAATGCACAAGAGTCCTGGGAAAAATGGTGGCTTCTTACGAAGCAATTCCATTCGGCAGATTCCATGCAAGAATATTCCAAAGGGATCTGTTGGACAAATGGTCAGGGTCGCATCTGCAGATGCACCTGCGAATAACCCTGTCACCAAAGACAAGGGTGTCACTTCTGTGGTGGTTGCAGAAGGCTCACCTATTAGAAGGCCGCAGATTCGGCATTCAGGATTGGATCCTGGTGACCACGGACGCCAGCCTGAGAGGCTGGGGAGCAGTCACACAAGGAAGAAACTTCCAGGGAGTATGGACGAGTCTGGAAAAGTCTCTTCACATAAACATTCTGGAACTAAGAGCAATCTACAATGCTCTAAGCCAGGCGGAACTTCTCCTGCAAGGAAAGCCGGTGTTGATTCAGTCGGACAACATCACGGCGGTCGCCCATGTAAACAGGCAGGGTGGCACAAGAAGCAGGAGTGCAATGGCAGAAGCTGCCAAGATTCTTCGCTGGGCGGAGAATCACGTGATAGCACTGTCAGCAGTGTTCATCCCGGGCGTGGACAACTGGGAAGCAGACTTCCTCAGCAGACACTATCTTCATCCGGGAGAGTGGGGTCTACATCCAGAAGTCTTCAACATGTTAATAGACCGTTGGGAAAGACCAATTGTAGACATGATGGCGTCTCGCCTCAACAAGAAACTGGACAAATATTGCGCCAGGTCAAGAGATCCACAGGCAATAGCTGTGGACGCACTGGTAACTCCTTGGGTGTACCAGTCAGTGTATGTGTTTCCTCCTCTGCCGCTCATACCAAAGGTATTGAAGATCATACGGCAAAGAAGAGTAAGAACAATACTAGTGGTTCCGGATTGGCCGAGAAGGACTTGGTATCCGGAACTTCAAGAGATGCTCACGGACGAACCGTGGCCTCTACCTCTGAGAAGGGACCTGCTACAGCAGGGTCCCTGTCTTTTTCAAGACTTACCGCGGCTGCGTTTGACGGCATGGCGGTTGAACGCCAGATCCTAAAAGGGAAAGGCATTCCAGAAGAAGTCATTCCTACCTTGATTAAGGCACGGAAGGAAGTCACCGTGAAACATTATCACCGCATTTGGCGAAAATATGTAGCGTGGTGCGAGGATCGGAGGGTTCCGACGGAGGAATTCCAACTGGGTCGTTTCCTACATTTCCTGCAATCAGGATTATCTATGGGTCTCAAATTGGGATCCATTAAGGTTCAAATTTCGGCCCTGTCAATATTCTTCCAAAAAGAATTGGCCTCTGTCCCTGAGGTCCAGACTTTTGTCAAGGGAGTACTGCATATACAGCCTCCTGTGGTGCCTCCGGTGGCACCGTGGGATCTAAATGTAGTTTTAGATTTCCTCAAATCCCATTGGTTTGAACCATTGAAAAAGGTGGATTTGAAATATCTCACATTGAAAGTGACTATGTTACTAGCCCTGGCCTCTGCCAGGAGAGTATCTGAATTGGCGGCTTTATCTTATAAAAGTCCTTATCTAATCTTCCATTCGGATAGGGCAGAACTGCGGACTCGTCCGCATTTTCTCCCTAAAGTGGTATCAGCATTTCATCTGAACCAACCTATTGTGGTGCCTGCGGCCACTAGCGACTTGGAGGACTCCAAGTTGTTGGACGTTGTCAGAGCCTTAAAAATATACATTGCAAGGACGGCTGGAGTCAGAAAATCTGACTCGCTGTTTATATTGTATGCACCCAACAAGTTGGGCGCACCTGCTTCTAAGCAGTCGATTGCTCGTTGGATTTGTAACACAATTCAACTTGCACATTCTGTGGCAGGCCTGCCACAGCCTAAAACTGTAAAAGCCCACTCCACAAGGAAGGTGGGCTCATCTTGGGCGGCTGCCCGAGGGGTCTCGGCATTACAACTCTGCCGAGCAGCTACGTGGTCGGGGGAGAACACGTTTGTAAAATTTTACAAATTTGATACCCTGGCAAAGGAGGACCTGGAGTTCTCTCATTCGGTGCTGCAGAGTCATCCGCACTCTCCCGCCCGTTTGGGAGCTTTGGTATAATCCCCATGGTCCTTTCAGGAACCCCAGCATCCACTTAGGACGATAGAGAAAATAAGAATTTACTTACCGATAATTCTATTTCTCGGAGTCCGTAGTGGATGCTGGGCGCCCATCCCAAGTGCGGATTATCTGCAATACTTGTACATAGTTATTGTTAACTAATTCGGGTTATTGTTAAGGAGCCATCTTTAAGAGGCCCTTTCTGTTGTCATACTGTTAACTGGGTTTAGATCACAAGTTGTACGGTGTGATTGGTGTGGCTGGTATGAGTCTTACCCGGGATTCAAAATGCCTCCCTTATTGTGTATGCTCGTCCGGGCACAGTACCTAACTGGAGTCTGGAGGAGGGTCATGGGGGGAGGAGCCAGTGCACACCACCTGACCTAGTAAAGCTTTACTTTTTTGTGCCCTGTCTCCTGCGGAGCCGCTATTCCCCATGGTCCTTTCAGGAACCCCAGCATCCACTACGGACTCCGAGAAATAGAATTATCGGTAAGTAAATTCTTATTTTATGTATCTGGAAACTTATTACACATCCCTCGTAATTAGCAGACTACTGTAGGAAGAATATATAATTATTGGAAGGGTTTTTTGACTCTTAAATTAGATCTGGGTAAATGTTAGTCTGGGTAAATGTTAGCATGTTAGAGGTGGTCATACTTGTATTAAATTATTTTTTTCACTTCAGATACTGAAACTATAGTATTATATCTTTCTCTATGCAGATTCTGAGACTGGAATGGATACAGATGGAGTAGTTACTCGCTTTTGTAATGATTATGGAATGATAAATGACCAGATTTACTTCACAAGTGAAGTTGTGATTGGTCGAGAGCCTTTAAGTGTTGGACAAAAAGTTACTGTTACTTATAAAAAGGACAAGACATCTGGAGGATGGAAAGCAATTAAGGTAAGATGTTATGTATTCAAATAGAAAAATTAAAATTTTATCAGCCCATGCTGTACGGATGATCTGGAAATATCCGTTATCACTGACCTAAAACTTACAATGATCCTAGGACAAAGCATTTAAAAAAAAATTTAAATCCGAAAAATTCAGATGTTTAATCCATATGGTCACTGGAACCAGTTAGATTGCGCTGACCGGTTGACATGCCTGCAGCTATGCTGTTCAGTGAGCCAGTAATCTGGGGGGGAAAAGTTTTCTACACTAGGATTGAAGAAATACGGGCAGATGTACTAAGCAGTGAAAAGAGTGGAGAAATTGCTCATGGCAATCAATCAGCTGCTTTGTATAATTTTATAGTACGCAAATTCTAAATGTTACTTCAATGCTGATTGGTTGCTATGGGCAACTTCTCCACTGGCTCTTTTCTCAACTCTTTTCACTGCTTAGTACATCTCCTCCATAGTGTTTAGTTTGATCAATCATAGGGGGTGATTCAGACCTGATCACTGCTGTGCGTTTTCGCACAGCGGGCGATCAGGTCATAACAGTGCATGCACGCACGTCGGACAACAACAAAGGGCATCGCCGGTCAGCGTCTGGATGGTGCAACAAATCCGATCGCATGGGCGTTCGCAAGGCGATTGACAGGAGGAAGCCGTTTGTGGGTGGTAACTGACCGTTTATTGGGAGTGTCCGGAAAAATGCAGGCTTTCCCGAGTGTTTTCAGGGAGGGTGTCTGACGTCGGCTCCTGCCCCGATCAGCCTGTTCTCATCACACTGTAGGAGTAAGTCCTGGGCTGCACAGAGACTGCACACAGTGGATTTTTGCAGCTTTGCGTACACATGCGATCGCACACTTGCATGGCAAATTTACGCTTCCCCCTGGAGGCGGCGACTATCTGATCGCAGGACAGCAAAGTTAGCAGCCCAGCGATCAGGTCTGAATCACCCGCAAAGTTAATGTATGCGTTCCTTGCAGAGGATGACCTGAAGGAGGTTTTAATATATGAAAAAAAGCAGTGAGAAATGTAAAATGAATCATTTGGAGAATGGCAGTTGAATGTTGTTATTGATAACCCAGGGTTTCCAAGTCTTATGGAATGAGTTTGCTGAGTTTAGAATCAGTCGTGTATTTTATTTGATAAATGTACAACAGCAGGAAAAGAGCAGATTTCCAGTCTACTGCCAATTGCAGGTGTGCATTTACTGTTTCCAAAAGATGACAGTAGTCATCAGGTACCAGTCCTAGCAAGCATCCTGCATGAAAAGAACCAGAAGTAGATTTCCATGTCCGTTAACGTTATACAGTAATGAGACACTTGGATGAATCTCTCTGATGCCTATAAAATGTGACCACATGAATTGCATTTGTGTGTATAAGTGTTACATCTATTGGACACAGGATTGAGTTAAATAATTGTGTTGTAATCTGTGAATTTGTGCTGCCTCAGTACAGTTTCAGGATTAAATAAAAGATCTTTGTGTAAACTAGGCAGAATCCTACTGGGCAGCTTTTGGAAAATGAGGACATGTTTGTTGTGCAATCAGGCAATGAAAGGCCTAGCTGCGGGAGACCAGATTAGCACAACAACAGTTTACTAGGGTGTAGTCCTCCAGTCTCAGGGGAGAGCCTCTAAACAGGCACTGCTAAATCATCTTGACCCTTTACCAACCATAGGTCTGTACACTGGTATTATGTTTTTAATGATTTAGGGCCTGATTCAGAGTAGTGCTTGCTTCCCACGCAGATTCCCAGTTACCAGGAATCTGCAGCTGTGCAAGGTCCTTTCTGTGCATGCCCAGAATGGGCCTTGCATTGTCGCCCACAGTTCCCTTGCGTTGAGGGGGTAGGTGGCGGGAGGGCTGCATTCCAGAAAACAGGAGCATGCCTTGCAGCTCCCGTTTCCGTTAGCCAGCTGCGCAAGCTGATATTTACTCAGCTGGCCTTCTGCTATGGTCGCGATGTTGGATCCCAGCTTGTGACGCCGGTTGCAGTGCTGGGAGCACATCTACAGTACATGCAGGTGGCGTCACTTCTACTGAGACTTCTCCTGCATGCCCCTCCAATCGATCGGATGGAAACTCAATGCTGCTTGCATATGGTGTCTATCTCTGAATTAAGCTCTGAGTCTAGTCTATAAATGAACCAATTATGGGCCTGATTTTGAGTTGCACACTGTAGCGTCCGTGTGTGCGTCTTTTGCCAGTATTTCTTCTTTAACTTTATGCAAATACCGCTGCAAGTTCATCTCTGGTGTACATGTGCAAGGACTGAGGCGCCCATTTTGAGCGTCTTCAAATGCTCCAATACCGCTTAGTGCTTCTTTAGACACACCATTGGTTGCATCATCGAACCTTGCACCAGCCCTATGGCAGGTGCACATTATCTTTTCTGAATATTGCGAATGATTCTGCATCTCTCTATGCAACTGCTAGCAGCGACACTACCATAAGAGGGACCATCTATGTATGTCTGCTTAGCCACCTCCTTATTACTGCCCAGGAATGCCCAATACATTTTTCTCTTATGTCCTAGAGGATACTGGGGTCCACATTAGTTTAGTTTGGAAAATGTGCCCGGAGGAGCCGGTCACGCTTGGGAAGCTCCTGAAGAGTTTTCTGCATTTATTTTCTTTTTGTTGTTGTTTTCAGGCAGTCTGACTGGCACCAGACTGCCTGCTTCGTGGGACTTAAGGGGGGGAACGGCCCAACCTCCCTAGGGTTAATGGTACCGTTCCCCGCTGACAGGACACTGAGCTCCTGAGGGTTCTATTCACAAGCCCCACCACGGTGAGTGTACAGACCCGCAGCACGCGGCCACCCCTAACAGAGCCAGAAGAATGAAGAGTAGTGAGTAGGTGGCCGGCGTCCCGGTTAGCGGGTCACGGCTATAATGGCAGCACAAGGGTAGGAGCGCAGCGCTGACGAGCAGGCTGCGGCTCCAGGCTTCAGAGGCATACAGGGTGTGTGTTCCGCTGTGAGGGGCGAGCTGAAGCCACAACATCCATATATCCACAGTGGCAGCGCTTCTTCTACAGGGGTTTTAACCCACTGTAGGACAGAAATTACCTCAGCCAGTATAAAAAAAACCCGGGAAGACTGCGTGCCATTAAGGGGGCGGGGCTTCACTAAGAGCGGATCCAGCAGCTCACCAGCGCCATTTTTCCTCTACAGCTGAACACTGCCAGTCTGGCAGGGAAGCACTGCTCCTCCACAAGGACTCCAGAGCACCTCAGCTGTACCAGGGGGAGGAGCAATATTTGGTGTACCAAAACCCTATTAAGGGTACTTAGTTTGTGACCCAGCTGAATGTGTACTTTAGCTACAGGGGTGCTATGTGGCTGGCTCCAATATACTCTGTGTCTCCCTAGAAGGCTGTGTGTGGGTTAACTGTGTTTTACCCTAATTTCCTGTGTGTGTGTGTGTGTGTGTGTGTGTGTGTGTGTGTGTGTGTGTGTTTCACATTTACTATATCAAAGGAGTGTGCATCATGCACAGCAGGGTGTTTTTCTCAATCTGGGGGATCACTGCCATGTACTCAGGACAGTACACATTCTCAGGCTAGTGGATCTGAACCAGTATGGTTAGATTCATTAAAAGGGATGATTTTGAATAAATTATCCCAAAATGAGAAGGAGACGCAATACTTAATACTTAAGTATACTTAACAATACTTGTTGATGACCTGATGAATAGAGATTCAGCGGTTATTCCAGTGTCTTAGACCCCTGCCATTTGTCCACAGAAGTGTACTCTGGCCCAAATCATGCAGGCTGATACCGATGATGACGATGTATCAGACCTAGAGGAGGGTGAGGTGGACTCGGGAGAGTGGGTGCAGCTTTGTCACAGGGAATGCAGGCCCTGATGGAAGCTATTAGAGATGTCCTGCACATCCCTGACAAAGTGACAGAGGAAGATGAGGAATCTTATTTTCTCTATCGTCCTAGTGGATGCTGGGGTTCCTGAAAGGACCATGGGGAATAGCGGCTCCGCAGGAGACAGGGCACAAAAAGTAAAGCTTTAGGATCAGGTGGTGTGCACTGGCTCCTCCCCCTATGACCCTCCTCCAAGCCAGTTAGATTTTGTGCCCGGCCGAGAAGGGTGCAATCTAGGTGGCTCTCCTAAAGAGCTGCTTAGGAAAGTTTAGCTTAGGTTTTTTATTTTACAGTGAGTCCTGCTGGCAACAGGATCACTGCAACGAGGGACTTAGGGGAGAAGAAGTGAACTCACCTGCGTGCAGGATGGATTGGCTTCTTGGCTACTGGACATCCGCTCCAGAGGGACGATCACAGGTACAGCCTGGATGGTCACCGGAGCCTTGCCGCCGGCCCCCTTGCAGATGCTGAAGTAAGAAGAGGTCCAGAATCGGCGGCAGAAGACTCCTCAGTCTTCTAAAGGTAGCGCACAGCACTGCAGCTGTGCGCCATTTTCCTCTCAGCACACTTCACACGGCAGTCACTGAGGGTGCAGGGTGCTGGGAGGGGGGCGCCCTGGGAGGCAAATGAATACCTATTTTGGCTAAAAATACCTCACATATAGCCTCCGGAGGCTATATGGAGATATTTAACCCCTGCCAGAATCCGTTAAGAGCGGGAGACGAGGCCGCCCGAAAAAGGGGCGGGGCCTATCTCCTCAGCACACAGCGCCATTTTCCCTCACAGAAAGGCTGGAGGGAAGGCTCCCAGGCTCTCCCCTGCACTGCACTACAGAAACAGGGTTAAAACAGAGAGGGGGGGCACTAATTTGGCGATATGCTTATATATATATTAAGATGCTATAAGGGAAAACACTTATATAAGGTTGTCCCTATATAATTATAGCGTTTTTGGTGTGTGCTGGCAAACTCTCCCTCTGTCTCTCCAAAGGGCTAGTGGGTCCTGTCCTCTATCAGAGCATTCCCTGTGTGTGTGCTGTGTGTCGGTACGTGTGTGTCGACAGGTAGGAGGACGATGTTGGTGAGGAGGCGGAGCAATTGCCTGTAATGGTGATGTCACTCTCTAGGGAGTCGACACCGGAATGGATGGCTTATTTAGGAAATTACGTGATAATGTCAACACGCTGCAAGGTCGGTTGACGACATGAGACGGCCGACAAACAATTAGTACGGTCCAGACGTCTCAAAAACACCGTCAAGGGTTTTTAAAACGCCCGTTTACTTTAGTCGGTCGACACAGACACAGACAGGGACACTGAATCCAGTGTCGACGGTGAATAAACAAACGTATTCCTTATTAGGGCCACACGTTAAAGGCAATGAAGGAGGTGTTACGTATTTCTGATACTACAAGTACCACAAAAGAGGGTATTATGTGGGATGTGAAAAAACTACCATAGTTTTTCCTGAATCAGATAAATTAAATAAAGTGTGTGATGATGCGTGGGTTCCCCCCGATAGAAAATTATGGGCGGTATACCCTTTCCCGCCAGAAGTTAGGGCGCGTTGGGAAACACCCCTTAAGGTGGGTAAGGCGCTCACACGCTTATTAAAACAAGTGGCGGTACCGTCTATAGATAGGGCCGTCCTCAAGGACCAGCTGACAAGGCTGGAAAATATAATAAAAAGTATATACACACATACTGGTGTTATACTGCGGCCAGCGATCGCCTCAGCCTGGATGTGCAGAGCTAGGGTGGCTTGGTCGGATTCCCTGACTAAAAATATTGATACCCTTGACAGGGACAGTATTTTATTGACTATAGAGCATTTCTATATATGCGAGATGCACAGAGGGATATTTGCACTCTGGCATCATGAATAAACGCGATGTCCATAACTGCCAGAAGATGTTATGGACACGACAGTGGTCAGGTGATGCAGATTCCAAACGGCACAGTATGGCCGTATAAAGGAAGAGGATTTGTTTGGGGTCGGTCCATCGGACCTGGTGGTCACGGCAACTGCTGGAAAATCCACCGTTTTTTACCCTAAGTCACATCTCTGCAGAAAAAGACACCGTCTTTTCAGCCTCAGTCCTCTCGTCCCTATAAGATCATATCTGCCCAGGGATAGAGGAAAGGGAAGAAGACTGCAACAGGCAGCCTATTCCCAGGAACAGAAGCGTTCCACCACGTCTGACAAGTTCTCAGCATGGCGCTGAGACCGTACAGGACCCCTGGATCCTACATGTAGTATCCCGGGGGTACAGATGGGAATGTCGAGACGTTTCCCCTTCGCAGGCTCCTGAAGTCTGCTTTACCAAGTCTCCCTCCGACAAGGAGGTAGTATGGGAAAAAATTCACAAGCTGTGTTCCCAGCAGGTGACAATTAAATTACCCCTCCTACTACAGAAAAGGGGTATTATTCCACACTATATTGTGGTACTGAAGCCAGAAGGCTAGGTGAGACTTATTCTAAAAAAAAAAAAAAAAAAATAATTTTTTTTTGAACACTTACAAAGGTTCAAATTAAGATGAAGTCACTCAGAGCAGTGATAACGAACCAGGAAGAAGGGGACTATATAGTGTCCCGGGACATCAGGGATGCTTACCTCTATGTCCCAAATTTGCCCTTCTCACTAAGGGTACCTCAGGTTCGTGGTGCAGAACTGTCACTATCAGTTTCAGACGCTGCCGTTTGGATTGTCCACGGCACCCCGGGGTCTTTACCAAGGTAATGGCCGAATTGATGATTCTTCTTCGAAGAAAAGGCGTCTTAATTATCCCTTACTTGGACGATCTCCTGATAGGGGCATAGTCCAGGGAACAGTTGGAGGTCGGAGTAGCACTATCTCGGATACTGCTACAATCAGCACGGGTGGATTCTAAATATTCCAAAATCGCAGCTGATCCCGACGACACGTCTGCTGTGCCTAGGGATGATTCTGGACACAGTCCAGAAAAAGGTGTTTCTCCCGGAAGAGAAAGCCAGGGAGTTATCCGAGCAAGTCAGGAACCTCCTAAAAACAGTGCATCATTGCACAAGGGTCCTGGTAAAAATGGTGGCTTCCTACGAAGCAATTCCATTCGGCAGATTTCACGTAAGAACTTTTCAGTGGGATCTGCTGGACAAATGGTCCGGATCGCATCTTCAGATGCATCAGCGGATAACCCAATATCCAAGGACAAGGGTGTCTCTCCTGTGGTGGTTATAGAGTGCTCATCTTCTAGAGGGCCGCAGATTCGGCATTCAGGATTGGATGCTGGTAACCACGGAGCCCAGCCTGAGAGGCTGGGGAGCAGTCACACAAGGGAAAAAATTTCCAGGGAGTGTGATCAAGTATGGAGACTTTTCTCCACATAAATATACTGGAGCTAAGGGTAAATTTATAATGCTCTAAGCTTAGCAAGACCTCTGCTTCAAGGTCAGCCGGTATTGATCCAGTGGGAAAAACATCACGGCAGTCGCCCACGTAAACAGACAGGGCGACACAAGAAGCAGGAGGGCAATGGCAGAAACTGCAAGGACTTTTCGCTGGGCGGAAAATCATGTGATAACACTGTCAGCAGTTTTTCATCCCGGGAATGGAAACTGGGAAGCAGACTTCCTCAGCACGACCTCCACCCGGGAGAGTGGAAACTTCATTGAGAAGTTTTTTCCACATGATTGTAAACCGTTGGGAAATACCAAAGGTGGACATGATGGCGTCCCGTCTGAACAAAAAACGGGACAGGTATTGCGCCAGGTCAAGGGACCCTCAGGCAATAGATGTGGACGTTCTGGTAACACCGTGGGTGTACCAGTCGGTGTATGTGTTCCCTCCTCTGCTTCTCATACCTAAGGTGCTGAGAATTATAAGACGTAGAGGAGTAAGAACTATACTCATGGCTCCGGATTGGCCAAGAAGGACTTGGTACCCGGAACTTCAAGAGATGCTTACAGAGGTCTTATGGCCTCTGCCGCTAAGAAGGGACTTGCTTCAGCAAGTACCATGTCTGTTCCAAGACTTACCGCAGCTGCGTTTGTCGGCATGGCGATGGAAAGCCGGATCCTAAGGGAAAAAAGGCATTCCGGAAGAGGTCATTCCTACCCTGGTCAAAGCCAGAAAGGAGGTGACCGCACAACATTATCACCACGTGTGGCGAAAATTTGTTGCGTGGTGTGAGGCCAGGAAGGCCCCACAAAGAAATTTCAACTCGGTCGTTTCCTGCATTTCCTGCAAACAGGAGTGTCTATGGGCCTCAAATTGGGGTCCATTAATGTTCAAATTCGGCCCTGTAAATTTTCTTCCAGAAAGAATTGGCTTCAGTTCCTGAAGTCCAGAAGTTTGTCAAGGGAGTATTGCATATACAAACCCCTTTTTTGTGCCTCCAGTGGCACTGTGGGATCTCAACGTAGTTCTGGGATTTCTCAAATCACATTGGTTTAAAACCAGTCAAATATGTGGATTTGCAGCATCTCACATAAAAAGTGACCATGCTCTTGGCCCTGGCCTGGACCAGGCGAGTGTCAAATTGGTGGTTTTTTCTCAAAAAAGCCCATATCTGTTTGTCCATTCGGACAGGGCAGAGCTGCGGACTCGTCCCCAGTTCTCTCCCTAAGGTGGTGTCAGTGTTTCACCTGAACCAGCTTATTGTGGTGCCTTGCACCTACTAGGGACTTGGAGGACTCCAAGTTGCTAGAAGTTGTCAGGGCCCTGAAAATATATTCCAGGACAGCTGGAGTCAGAAAATCTGACTCGCTGTTTATACTGTATGCACCCAACAAGTTGGGTGCGCCTGCTTCTAAGCAGTCGATTGCTCGTTGGATTTGTAACACAATTCAACTTGCACATTCTGAGGCAGGCCTGCCACAGTCTAAATCGGTTAAGGCCCATTCCACAAGGAAGGTGGGCTCATCTTGGGCGGCTGCCCGAGAGGTCTCGGCATTACAACTCTGCCGAGCAGCTACGTGGTCAGGGGAGAACACGTTTGTAAAATTCTACAAATTTGATATCCTGGCAAAAGAGGACCTGGAGTTCTCTCATTCGGTGCTGCAGAGTCATCCGCACTCTCCCGCCCGTTTGGGAGCTTTGGTATAATCCCCATGGTCCTTTCAGGAACCCCAGCATCCACTAGGACGATAGAGAAAATAAGAATTTACTTACCAATAATTCTATTTCTCGGAGTCCGTAGTGGATGCTGGGCGCCCATCCCAAGTGCGGATTATCTGCAATACTTGTACATAGTTACAAAAATCGGGTTATTATTGTTGTGAGCCATCTTTTCAGAGGCTCCGCTGTTATCATACTGTTAACTGGGTTTAGATCACAAGTTGTACGGTGTGATTGGTGTGGCTGGTATGAGTCTTACCCGGGATTCAAAATTCCTCCCTTATTGTGTACGCTCGTCCGGGCACAGTACCTAACTGGCTTGGAGGAGGGTCATAGGGGGAGGAGCCAGTGCACACCACCTGATCCTAAAGCTTTACTTTTTGTGCCCTGTCTCCTGCGGAGCCGCTATTCCCCATGGTCCTTTCAGGAACCCCAGCATCCACTACGGACTCCGAGAAATAGAATTATCGGTAAGTAAATTCTTATTTTAATGTAAAAAATAAATTCTCAGCTACTTTCCCTGCATCTAAGGAATAGGGGGGGTAATTTCAAGTTGATCGCAGCAGGAAATTTTTTAGCAGTTGGGCAAAACCATGGGGGTCATTCAGAGTTGTTCGCTCGCAAGCTGCTTTTAGCAGCTTTGCACACGCTAAGCCGCCGCCTACTGGGAGTGAATCTTCGCTTATCAAAATTGCGAACGAAAGATTAGCAGAATTGCGAATAGACACTTCTTAGCAGTTTCTGAGTAGCTCCAGACTTACTCGGCATCTGCGATCAGTTCAGTCAGTTTCGTTCCTGGTTTGACGTCACAAACACACCCAGCGTTCGCCCAGACACTCCTCCGTTTTTCCCAGAAACGGTAGCGTTTTTTCGCGCACACCCATAAAACGGCCAGTTTCCGCCCAGAAACACCCACTTCCTGTCAATCACACTCCGTTCACCAGAACGAAGAAAAAACCTCGTAATGCCGTGAGTAAAATTCCTAACTGCATAGCAAATTTACTTGGCGCAGTCGCACTGCGGACATTGCGCATGCGCATTAGCGACTAATCGCTCCGTTGCGAGAAAAAAATAACGAGCGAACAACTCTGAATGACCCCCATGTGCACTGCAGGGGGGCAGATATAACATGTGCAGAGAGCGTTAGATTTGGGTGGGTTATTTTGTTTCTGTGCAGGGTAAATACTGGCTGCTTTATTTTTACACTGCAATTTAGATTGCAGATTGAACACACCACACCCAAATCTAACTCTCTCTGCACATGTTTTATCTGCCCCCCTGCAGTGCACATGGTTTTGCCCAACTGCTAAAAAATTTCCTGCTGCGATCATCTTGGAATTACCCCCTAAATTCCCTATTTGAAGCAACTTGGGTAAATCCTGACAAGAAGTTTCAGGTCCCAGAACAGTTACTCACCTCCTTCCCGTTCCCTCAGGATGATAGAAAAAAATGTGAAAACCCACCGATAGTTGACGCATCGGTTTCTAGGCTGTCACGTAAGATGTGTCACAACTGAGGGCCTGAGCTGACGGGAGGCAGCCTCAGTTGTAGGGGCTGAGATGTAACGGAACCTGGGAGGTTGTATCAGACCCCTAGACATGTAAGTAACATGTAGAATAACTGCCCGAAGGCGTGACCACGACAACCAGGATAAAAGTCAATGATGTTTATTATGACAAACTCCGTAACACAGCAGCAGTAAAAGGAAACCTAAAAGTCAACAGAGGATAAATACAATTCCTGGGTACTACAGGGTGGCAAGGGCCACAGGCACTGGTAGTGTGAGACAGTTCTTATAATCTTCTAGTTGGAAAGTCCTTACCAGGCCTGACTGTAGCAATGGAGAGAACCCAGGATCGTACCAGCTGATGTTCCAGGAAAGGCTGGGCTGCTGAAGGTAAAACGGCTGCTGTGGATACTGGCTGGAACCAGACTGTTGTTGGTACGGAGTGGATACTGGCTGGAACCAGTTAAATAATAAACGAACTTGAGAGCGATGAAATAATAATGAAGTTTGGAGTTTGAGAGCGGTGAAATAATAATACCGGTGGAGAGTGGTAAACTGCAGAAAGGACACCGGCCCTTTAAGAGAAGCTGTACTCTGCTGGAAGCTGGGCTGGAAGCAGGTGATTGTTGTAGCTGGAAACAGGTGAGTCCAGAATGGATCGGAGAGTCAGGCTACACCGCAGATGGAATGCTGGTGCGGGTCTCTATAGCAGAAGTCTGGAGACAGGAGCTGGAACCTGGAAGACAACCACAGGAGAGAGACAAACTGGAACTAGGTTAGACAACCAAAGCACTGACGCCTTCCTTGCTCAGGCACAGCTTACTTATACCTGCAGCAAGGAAGGGGTTGGCTAGGCAATTATGCAAATCAACAATACAGACCGCAGATTGGTGGAAATGCTCAGATGACAAAATCCAAGATGGCTGCGCCCATGCAGACACTTGGAGGGAAGTTTGGTTTGTAATCCATGTGAGAATTGAAACAGTAATGGCGACGCCGGCCACAGGAGACGCCAGACTGACAAGCGCACATTTAACCACGCGGGC
Organism: Pseudophryne corroboree; assembly: GCF_028390025.1. Classification (NCBI taxonomy): domain Eukaryota; kingdom Metazoa; phylum Chordata; class Amphibia; order Anura; family Myobatrachidae; genus Pseudophryne; species Pseudophryne corroboree. The sequence continues at coordinate 455,382,181 of NC_086449.1, forward strand.
ACAGCGGAGGCCGCGGCTGATGAAATCATCACTCTGACATTCTGCATGTGGAAACTCAGGAACAGCGGGATCCGGTCCTGGAACGCTGAGCCAGCCTTAGGAGGCATCTGAAGGGTAAGTAATGGCGTCCAGATACCCGGATCGTGACAGCACCCCCCCCCTTTAGGAGTGGCCCCAGGACACTTCTTAGGCTTTAAAGGAAACTTTGCGTGGAAATTTCGGACCAAGGCAGGAGCATGGACGTCTGAGGCATTGGTCCAAGAGCGTTCTTCAGAACCATAGCCCTTCCAGTCAATGAGGTATTGTAACTGACCGTAACGGAAACGTGAGTCCAAAATCTTGGCCACCTCGTACTCGACTCCCCGTTGAGTCTGAACTTTGGGAGCTGGAGGAAGTGCGGAATGAAACCGATTCAGGATCAGCGGTTTCAACAAAGAAACATGAAATGTCCTGGGTATTTTCAAGAAGGATGGTAACTGTAACCTGTAGGCAACAGGATTGATGACTTGTTCAATCTTGAAGGGTCCGATGTAGCGAGGTGCAAATTTCATGCTGGGAACTCTCAACCTCATATTCTTCGTGGACAGCCACACACGATCACCCACCTTGAGAGCTGGAACCGCTCTACGCTTCCTATCGGCAAACTTCTTATACCAGAATGAGGCTTTAAGCAGGGTTGCGCGGACGTTCCTCCAGTTATTTGAAAACTGACGCAAGGGGACATCCACTGCTGGAACAGAAGTTGCGGGAAGCGGTTGGAATTCTGGGACTTTAGGGTGGAATCCATAATTAATGAAGAATGGTGTAGAAGAAGATGAGGAATGGTATTGATTGTTGTGGCTGAACTCGGCCCAAGGAAGGAGTTGAACCCAGTCATCTTGAGAGGAAGACGCATATATACGGAGGAAGGCCTCCAAGTCCTGATTCACCCTCTCTGTTTGACCATTGGTCTGAGGATGGTAAGCCGTGGAAAACTTTAACTTGACTTGGAGGGCTTGACACAAACTTCGCCAAAATTTGGCTACAAATTGTACTCCACGATCCGAGATGATCTCTTCAGGAAGACCGTGAAGTCGGAAGATCTCTTGTATAAACACTTGAGCCAACTTGGAAGCTGACGGAAGACCGGTGAGAGGGATGAAATGTGCCATCTTGGTGAACCGGTCAACTACCACCCAGATGGTATTAAACTTGTTGCAGATAGGTAGATCGGAAACAAAGTCCATCGACAAATGGGTCCAAGGTCGACGGGGAACAGATAATGGAACCAGTTGCCCCGCAGGCGACTGGCGGGAGACTTTGTGTTGGGCACACTTTGGGCAGGAGGCAATAAATTCCATAACGTCCTTCTTCAGAGTTGGCCACCAGTAGGACCTAGAAATAAATTCAAGGGTTTTCTGAATGCCTGTATGTCCAGCAAAACGGGAAGCATGGGCCCAATGCATGAGCTTCTTCCTTAGAACTGGCTTAACAAAACTTTTCCCTGGTGGAGGCGTAGAGTCCATCCCTACCGTGGAGAATGCCAACGGATTAATAATAGGATGCTTGTCTGCAGACTCGGACTCATTTTCTTGCTCCCATGAGCGGGAAAGGGCATCGGCCTTACGATTCTGAGAACCCGGACAGAACTGGAGTTTAAAGTCAAACCTAGAGAAGAAAAGTGCCCATCTGGCCTGACGAGGATTCAGACATTGTGCGCCTTTGAGATATAAAAGATTTTTGTGGTCGGTAAGTATGGTGATTGAATGGGAAGCTCCCTCCAACAGGTATCTCCACTCCTCCAGACCGAGCTTGATGGCTAGCAACTCCTGATCGCCAATGGCATAGTTGCGCTCAGCTGGGGAGAACTTCCGGGAGAAGAAACTGCAAGGATGTAGATGTCCATCTTTGGCCCTCTGGGATAACACTGCTCCTACTCCAACGGAGGAGGCATCTACCTCTAAGATAAAAGGAGAGTCGGTGTCGGGCTGTTTCAGAACTGGTGCAGAGATGAACCGTTGCTTCAGAAGGTGAAAGGCCTGTGTAGCTTCCTCGGACCACTTGGACGGATTAGCACCTTTCTTGGTTAATGCAGTGATAGGCGCCACAATGGTGGAAAAGTCTCGTATAAATTTTCTATAATTGGCGAACCCTAAGAACCTCTGGACCCCTTTGAGGCTTAAGGGTATAGGCCAATTCTGGATTGCTTGGAGTTTCTCAGGATCCATCTCTAGTCCGGAACCGGACACAATGTAACCTAGAAACGGAATGGTTTTAACTTCAAACACACACTTCTCCAATTTACAATAGAGGTGATTGACACGGAGACGGGAAAGAACCTCTTTTACCCAGAAACGATGATCTTCGAGATTATTAGCAAAGATGAGGATGTCGTCTAGATAAACCACGACATGGCGGTACAAGATGTCCCTGAAAATCTCATTCACGAAGTGCTGGAAGACTGCTGGAGCGTTGCTCAATCCGAAGGGCATGACGAGGTACTCATAATGTCCGTCACGGGTGTTAAAGGCGGTCTTCCACTCGTCACCCTCACGGATTCGGATGAGATTGTAGGCACCCCTCAAGTCCAGCTTTGTGAAAATAGTTGCACCACTAACTCTATCAAAGAGCTCGGTAATCAGGGGTAAAGGGTATCGGTTCTTGACGGTAATGTCGTTCAGACCTCTGTAGTCGATGCACGGACGCAGACCACCGTCTTTCTTCTTAACGAAGAAGAAGCCTGCGCCGGCTGGAGAAGAAGATGGTCGGATGAAACCCTTCGCCAGGTTCTCTTTGATGTACTCTTCCATGGAGTGTGTCTCAGGCAGAGACAACGGATAAGTTCGGCCTCGCGGTGGAACCTTCCCTGGAATGAGGTCGATTGGGCAGTCCCATTCTCTATGAGGAGGAAGGATATCAGCAGAGGCTTTACTGAACACGTCCGTGAAGTCTTGATATGGAGGAGGCGGAACATCAGATGACCTGGGGAAGGAAGAACAAACAGGAAGAACTTTGGCTAAACAAGTCTCAGCACAGGAGGGACCCCATGCCAGTATTTGCGTAGTCGTCCAGTCAATTGATGGGTTGTGGAGACGGAGCCATGGAAGGCCTAAAACCACTGGATGTGTGGCTCTTGGAATCACTAAAAAAGAAATATACTCCGAATGAAGAACTCCCACTCTCAGACGAACTGGAAGAGTCCTTAAGGAAATGACTGCGTCAAAAATCTTGCTGCCATCCACGGCAGTCAAAGAGATGGACGAGGACAGTCTCTCGGTGGGTAGGGACCACCGTTTAACATAAGCTTCGGTTATGAAATTCCCAGCTGCTCCGGAATCGAGGAGGGCAATGACGTTCCTGTAACGTTGAGCAATTTGGAGCGACACTGGGAGGTTACAGTCATGAGGAGATGGAGAGGAGATCATTACTCCTAGCCGGCCCTCTCCTTGGCGAGCTAGGATCTGGAGTTTCCCGGACGTTTGGGACAGGCATTGATAGTGTGCGACGGAGCTGCACAGTAGAGACAGAGAGACTCAGAGAGACGTCTTCGGCGCTCAGCGGGAGATAGACGGGAACGACTAATTTGCATAGGCTCATCCTTGGATGGAGATGGTTGACGAGGAGGAGGAGCAGAAGATTTAGGAGTAGATGATCTTCCTCGCTCGGTTGCTCTCTCTCTGAAACGTAGATCAACCTTCGTGCAAAGAGAAATTAGCTCATCCAACTTAGAGGGCAAGTCTCTGGTAGCTAACTCATCCTTGATGCGTTCTGATAAGCCATGCCAGAATGCAGCATACAGGGCCTCGTCGTTCCATGCCAGTTCGGATGCCAGGATTTTAAACTGTATAAGATACTGTCCCACAGTACGTGTTCCCTGGCGTAAACTGAGAATCTCAGATGAAGCAGATGTTATCCGGCCTGGCTCGTCGAAGATGCGCCTGAATGTAGCTACAAAGTCAGTATAGGAGGATAGCAGGGGATCAGACTTCTCCCATAAAGGTGATGCCCAGTCAAGGGCTGAGCCACTGAGAAGGGAGATGATATAGGCAATTTTGGTACGGTCACTGAAGAAATTGCCAGGTAGAAGCTCAAAGTGGATTTCACATTGATTGAGAAATCCCCTGCAGAACCTTGGAGATCCATCAAATTTTGCTGGCGTTGGAAGATGAAGATGTGGACTGGAAATGGGTAAGGTGGGTGGGGTTACAGCTGGTGTCACTGTAGTGGACGCACCGGACGTGCCAGGTCCACGGAGGGTCGTTTGAATCCCATCCAGCCGTGTAGAGAGATCCTGGAGACAGCGGATGATGTGGCCCTGTGCTGCCTCCTGATGTTCAAGTCGGGCTGCCAGTTCTTGCATCGGCCTGGCCACTTGATCCTGGTCTCCGGCTGGATTCATTAGGTCAGTGCTTACTGTCACAACTGAGGGCCTGAGCTGACTGGAGGCAGCCTCAGTTGTAGGGGCTGAGATGTAACGGAACCTGGGAGGTTGTATCAGACCCCTAGACATGTAAGTAACATGTAGAATAACTGCCCGAAGGCGTGACCACGACAACCAGGATAAAAGTCAATGATGTTTATTATGACAAACTCCGTAACACAGCAGCAGTAAAAGGAAACGTAAAAGTCAACAGAGGATAAATACAATTCCTGGGTACTACAGGGTGGCAAGGGCCACAGGCACTGGTAGGGTAAGACAGTTCTTATAATCTTCTAGTTGGAAAGTCCTTACCAGGCCTGACTGTAGCAATGGAGAGAACCCAGGATCGTACCAGCTGATGTTCCAGGAAAGGCTGGGCTGCTGAAGGTAAAACGGCTGCTGTGGATACTGGCTGGAACCAGACTGTTGTTGGTACGGAGTGGATACTGGCTGGAACCAGTTAAATAATAAACGAACTTGAGAGCGATAAAATAATAATGAAGTTTGGAGTTTGAGAGCGGTGAAATAATAATACCGGTGGAGAGTGGTAAACTGCAGAAAAGGACACCGGCCCTTTAAGAGAAGCTATACACTGCTGGAAGCTGGGCTGGAAGCAGGTGATTGTTTGAGAGCGGTGAAATAATACCGGTGGAGAGTGGTAAACTGCAGAAAGGACACCGGCCCTTTAAGAGAAGCTGTACACTGCTGGAAGCTGGGCTGGAAGCAGGTGATTGTTGTAGCTGGAAACAAGTGAGTCCAGAATGGATCGGAGAGTCAGGCTACACCGCAGATGGAATGCTGGTGCGGGTCTCTATAGCAGAAGTCTGGAGACAGGAGCTGGAACCTGGAAGACAACCACAGGAGAGAGACAAACTGGAACTAGGTTAGACAACCAAAGCACTGACGCCTTCCTTGCTCAGGCACAGCTTACTTATACCTGCAGCAAGGAAGGGGTTGGCTAGGCAATTATGCAAATCAACAATACAGACAGCAGATTGGTGGAAATGCTCAGATGACAAAATCCAAGATGGCTGCGCCCATGCAGACACTTGGAGGGAAGTTTGGTTTGTAATCCATGTGAGAATTGAAACAGTAATGGCGACGCCGGCCACAGGAGACAGACGCCAGACTGACAAGCGCACATTTAACCACGCGGGCACAGCGGAGGCCGCAGCTGATGAAATCATCACTCTGACATTCTGCATGTGGAAACTCAGGAACAGCGGGATCCGGTCCTGGAACGCTGAGCCAGCCTTAGGAGGCATCTGAAGGGTAAGTAATGGCGTCCAGATACCCGGATCGTGACAAGATGGTTTTACCTGTTCCTGGGGCAGCTTCCTTGAAGGATGCTGCAGACCGCAAGATTGAGACCACACTCAAATATCTGTACACAGCTGTGGTGGTGGCCCAGAGATCCACTATAGCTTGTGCATGGATCTATATGGCCATTGCTAAATTGACTGGTTAGATTCCTTATCCAGGGGGGAGTTAATTTTACTCCTACAGCATATACAGGATTCTGCTAACTTTATTGTGGAGGCCATAAAGGAAATTGGTTTACTCAATGAACGCTCCACTGCCATGGCAGTGTCAGTACGCAGGTGCTTGTGGCTACGCCAGTGGACTGCGGACGCGGATTACAGGAAGGCTGTGGAAAGCCTACCATTCACAGGTGAAGCCCTCTTTGGAGATGAACTGGATACGTGGATATCCAAGGCAATGGCGGGTAAGTCTACATACATACCTTCCGCAGCTCCCCAGGCTAGAAAAAATTACACTGCTCCAACTCTGCAGTCCTTTCGGACAGCAAAGTTTAAAAACAAAACCAAAGGTTCTTCTACAGCCTTCAAAGGCAATATAGGTAAACCCAGAAAACCATAAACTGTGGGTTCACAGGAACAGAACCCCAGTTCTGCTTCCTCTAAGCCTTCGGCATGATGGTGGACCGCACTGCCTTGAAGACAGGCAGGTTGGAGCCCATTTGAGATTCTTCAGTCACATGTGGGCAACATCATGCCAGGATCTCTGGGTCAAAGATCTTATAGCCCAGGACTGCAGACTGGAGTTTCAGGAACTCCCACCTCACAGATTCTTCAAATCGGGCTTACCAGCTTCTCCAGAAGCAAGTATGACTTTACAGGAAGCAATTCAGAAATTGGCACAGACTCTGGTCATTGTTCCAGTTCCACTTCAGCTGCAAAACCATGGTTATTATTATTCCAACCTGTTTGTAGTTAAGAAACCAGACAGTTCGGTAAGACTCATTTTTAAATCTCAAGTCATTGAACCCGTACTTACGGTTGTTCAAGTTCAAGATGGAGTCTTTGAGGGTGGTGATCTCCGGTCTGGAGGAGGGGGAATTCTTGGTGTCTCTGGATATCAAGGATGCGTGCCTTCATATTTCGATTAGGCCGCCTCATCAGGCTTATCTAAGGTTTGCATTACGGGACCGTCACTACCAGTTTCAGGCCCTGCCATTTGGCCCATCTACGGCACAGAGTGTGTTCACCAAGGTAATGGCAGAGATGATGTTTCTCCTCCGCAAACAGGGAGTGAACATAATACCATACCTGGACAATCTGTTGATAAAAGCATCCAGGGAGAGGTTGAAAGTCACATTGCCCTCTCAACCCGACTACTCCAGGATCACGGGTGGATTTTGAACCTACCAAAATCTCATCTGGAACCAACACGGAGGCTTCTTTTCCTGGGGATGATATTTTAATATGGGGTAGCAGAAGGTATTCCTTCTGTTGGAAAAAGCATTGGTGATCCAGTCAATGGTGCGGGATGTTCTAAGACAAACCCAGACATCGGTGCATCTGCATTTGCCTTCAGGGGAAGATGGTAGCAGCTTACGAGGTGCTGCAGTACGGAAGGTTTCACGCAAGGCCCTTCCCGTTGGATCTGCTGAACAAATGGTCTGAATCTCATCTTCACATGCACCAGAGGATTAGTCTGTCGCTAAAAGCCAGGATTTCTCTTTTGTGGTGGCTCCAGACTTCTCACCTGATAGAGGGCAGAAGGTTTGGGATTCAAAATTGGATTCTGCTAACCACAGACGCAAGCCTCAGAGGTGGGGGAGCAGTCATCCAGGGGGAACAGTTCCAAGTAAAATGGTCAAGTCAGGAAGCCATTCTTCCAATCAACATTCTGGAACTAAGGGCCATATACAACGCCCTTCTACAGGCATCGCATCTTCAAGATCAAGCCATTCAGGTTCAGTCGGACAAAGTGACGGCAGTAACGTACATAAACCGACAACGCGGAATGAAGAACAGGGCAGCAATGTCGGAGGTAATAAGGTTTTTCCTTTGGGCAGAAAGACATGCTGTGGCGTTGTCCGCGATCTTCATTACGGGAGTAGACAACTGGGAAGCAGACTTCCTCAGCAGACACTTCCTCCACCCAGGAGAGTGGGGCCTTCACCCGGAGGTGTTCGGGTGCTTGACACGACGGTGGGGAATGCCACAAATCGACATGATGTCCTCTTCTCAACAAGCTCAAGCGGTATTGTTCTAGGTCGAGTGACCCGCAAGCAGTGGCGGTGTACGCTCTTGTGACTCCATGGGTCTACAAGATGGTGTACGTGTTTCCACCACTCTCATTGATCCCAAAGAGTCTCAAAAGAATAAAAAGGGAAAAGGTTCAAGCAATTCTCATTGCTCCGGACTGGCCAAGAAGGGCCTGGTATGCAGATCTACTGGAGATGCTCCTAGATGACCCATGGTCTCAACCTCTTCGAGGACCTTCTCCAACAGGGGCCGTTGGTCTATCAAGACTTATCACGGCTACGTTTGACGACATGTAGGTTGAGCGTCAAATTCTCGCCCCGGAAACGGATCAGGGTTGGAATAACCATATCTGGGATCCAAGCCAGAAAGGGGGTAACGTCTAAACATTACTACCGTATTTGAAAAAAATGTCTCTTGATGTGAGTACAAGAAATTTCCTGCGGTGGAATTTCAACTGGGACGTTTTCTCATTTTTCTGCAGTCAGGTGTGGATGTGGGCCTACGTTTGGGCTCCATAAAAGGCCAGAGTTCGGCCTTATCCATTTTCTTCCAGAAACAGTTGGCTTCCCTCCCTGAGGTTCAGTACTTTTTGATGGGGGTTCTGCACATCCAACCTCCCTTTGTGCCTCTTACTGCACCTTGGGATCTGAACTTGGTGTTGCAGTTCCTGCAATCGGACTGGTTTGAGCCTTTACAGGACGTTGACATCAAGTTTTCTTACGTGGAAGACCGTCACGCTGTTGGCCTTTTCTTCTGCGAGGCGTGTGTCGGAGCTGGGAGCATTGTCTCACAAAAGCCCTATGTGATTTTCCATGAAGATAGGGCTGAACTTAGAACTCGTAAGCAAATTCTTCCAAAGGTGGTGTCTGCATTGCATATCAACCAGCCCATTGTTGTTCCGGTGGTTACCGACACCTCTGCTACTTCAAAGTCCTTGGATGTTATGAGGGCTTTGAAGATCTATGTGACGCAGACATCTCGTCACAGAAAATCTGACTCGCTGTTTGTTCTCTATGATCCCAATAAAATTGGGTGTCCTGCTTCAAAGCAGACTATTGCACGCTGGATCAGACTTACTATCCTGCATGCTTATTCCACGGCAGGTTGGCAGTTTCCAAAATCTGTGCAGGCCCACTCTACTAGATCGGTGGGTTCTTCCTGGACGGCTGCCCAGGTTGTCTCGGCTTTACAGCTCTGCCGAGCGGCTTCTTGGTCAGGTTTGAACACGTTTGCTAAGTTCTACAAGTTCGATACTTTACCTTGACCAAACTGAAGGTCCTCAGAGGCCAATCAGTTCTGCACCCGGTTTGGGAGCTTTGTTACATCCCCATGGTACTAATGTTGACCCCAGTATCCTCTAGGACTCGAAACAAAATAGGATTTTAATTACCTACCGGCAAATCCTTTTTTCTTGTAGTCTGTAGAGGATACTGGGCGCCCGCCCAGTTCTTTGTTTTCTTCCTGCATTGTTACTTGGTTAAGTATTGTTGGTTCAGCGGTTGCTATTCCTGGTTTAAAGTTTGGTTAGCATGGCTTTCCTCTTGTTTGTGTGCTGGTTTGGAATCTCACCACTATCCTTTTTTATATCCTTCTCTCAAAGTATGTCCGCCTCCTCAGGCACAGTTTCTAAACTAAACTAATGTGGACCCCTGTATCCTCTTCGGACTACGGAAAAAGGATTTACCGGTAGGTAATTAAAATCCTATTTTAAAACATTTCTGAGACAATGCACCTCAATCGCAACTCCAGCTCTGTACATACAGAAGCTGGGTGCTCGTACAGTGTGAGTTATGCTTGTGTACACAGTGGATGATGTATATCCTCCAAAATCGTGTATGTTGGCCCTGCAGCATAGCTGATGGCCGGTATATCTGCGCATCGTACTGTGTGCATAGGCAGTCTGCCCACTGTCCGTATGCTTGCTGCATCACAGCTGGATGTGCAAATTCAAATGCTTGCCCAGCTGCATGACAGACACGGACATATCGCCGCTACTAGATTGGGCCTGCATGCAAATCAATCTAGTAGATCACTCACTTCACCGCTGTGTGAAGTGAGCGTCCTCCCCTCCCCTCGCTCAGCACACATCGCGCTGTGTGCTGAGCTGGTGTTGAGATGCGTGCAGAGCGGTCTGTGCTACATTGCTCAGTACACATCGCCACGTGTGTACCCCCCCTTAAGACGCACATTTGCACAAAAGATGCATGGCAGGTGTCTCGCACCGCTTGGCATATTGAGGCTAGGAGTATGAGGACATATCTATGATCTGATTGCATGTGTGAAAGGATGTCACTACCAGTTTTCACCACGGTGTAGATTCCCTGGAGGAAGGGTGATTCACATTTTCATGATGTAGGCCCTCATTCTGAGTTGATCGCTCGCTAACTACTTTTAGCAGCCGTGCAAACGCATAGTCGCCGCCCACGGGGGAGTGTATTTTTGCTTTGCAAGTGTGCGAACGCCTGTACAGCCGAGCGGGTACAAACACATTTTGTGCAGAGCAGGACCAGCCCTGTAGTTACTTATTCTGTGCGATGATTGCAGCGACGAAGGTCCCGGAATTGACGTCCGATACCTGCCCTGCAAACGCCTGGACACGTCTGCGTTTTTCCAAACACGCTCTGAAAACGGTCAGTTGACACCCATAAACTCCCACTTCCTGTCAATCTCCTTGCGATCGGCTGTGCGAATGGAATTGTCGCTATAAGCAGTGCAAAACAACAATGCTCTTTGTACCCATACACCGCGTGTGTTTATTGCGCCCCATACGCATGCGTAGTTGTGCCTTTTTTTAAAAATGATCGCAATGCAGCGAACTTCGGCAGCTAGCGATCAATTCGATTTGGTTTGATTCATGTTTGCAAGAAAGCACATATCTCTAATACCCTTTCACGCATGCAGCTATATCCCGGGTTTTTGCATGTGAAGCCGCACCACCCCTGGGATTTCTGTGTGTGTAAAAGGAAACAACCCACGACATTGCTCCCGACCAAGTTCATGGAGCTGAGATCTGGGAATTTGTCAGCTTGCTAGATCCGGCCAAATCCCGGGTCACATGTCTGAAAGCGACATTGGCAAACAAAAAAAAAAGTATGTAATTTTGTGTCTGGTACAAACCATGGGCCTAATTCAGACCCGATGGCTGCAACGACAGCGATTTGCAGTCTGAAGCCCTTTGCCTACAGTGGGCGTACTGCGCGTGCGCACCCAGTGAGATGCTAAAGCATCTCACTGGTGCGATTGCCTCTGTGATTGACAGGCAGAGGCGGGGCGGGAGGGGACATGCCAGCAGTGTTAGAACGCCGTTGGGTACGGTCCGGACAACAAAGGTGTGTCCGGACCATTGCGGGAGCGGGCCGCCGCAACCCAGAAAGTGGCAGGTAGCTAGGCTGTGCAGGTAGGGAGCTACTTGGCAGGTGCGAAAGCATTGCCGCCATGCAGTGCTTGCGCTCCTGTGCAGGGCCTGATATGCGGGGAGGAATAGACCTGTACCTGTGCTGGGTGTCCCTCCGCATCCGGTCTGAATCACACCCTATGTTGCCATGCATGGGGAGCAAATACATTTATATTTTTCTCTGACGTCCTAGTGGATGCTGGGAA